>NW_028227261.1:91190000-92390000 GCF_978045245.1 Mus caroli | reverse complement strand
GAGGGAACAGCCAGTGCCAGGGTCCCAGGTTTTTCCCTGCCCTTTATATGCACTACCTATCCTAGCAGGAGTTGTGATTGACATCTTCCATACCACCCCAACTCCAGCAAGCCCAATAGCTTCGATAGGCAGGGATGACCGATGCCGAGACCTCTTGATGTTCTGTCTACACTTGTGAAGTAGGAGAGGCCACATCAACCTAGGCTTTCATCCAGGCGAAGCCATGGGATCAACCAATCAGCTTACATGTAGTTCAAGAGATACTCAATACTTTTGTGACTCCATTCTACATTCTCTGGCCACCTGAGCCTCTCCTGGCATCACCAGCCTGCAGATTCCCAGGGGGGAAGTACCTGCACACAGACGCTGCCATTAAGCCATTTCACACACTGAGTCGTCCCCCCCCCCCAAGCAGTGGGTCCAGTAGACTCATGCTGCACTTGTGGACAGAAGTGGTTAGATAATGCCTGCCATTTGGGGGGTTCTGCTCACACTCAATGGGGTGAATAAGCCGGAGCTCAGAGATGAGGGACAACTTACCCTAAACTAGTGGTTCTCAAGGATGGGTCTCAACCTGTATGTCAGATGTCCTGCATGTCATATTCTTATGATTTATAACAGTAGCCTAATTACATTTATGAGGTAGCAATGAAAACATGGTTGGGGGGTCACCACAACACAAGAAACCATGTTAAAGTTTTGCATATATTAGGAAGGCTGAGAAAACTGTTCTGACACTGCAGGGGAGCCATGGTAGATCCAAGATAGAGCTGGTTGACACTATAATGCCATTGTGGCCAACAACAATACTTCCCCCAACCCACCTTAAGATATGTGGATTCATAGCTAGTACGTGTATATATGTGACTGTGTGGGTACACAAGTATTTTACAAGACATGTATGGATCGGGTGGACACCTGTGGGCTATGTCCTCTTCTACCATTCTCTCATGGGCTCTGGTTAAGGCTGGATTTACTTCAAGCTGCCCCTCAGGCTTACCTACCATGCCCAGTTTTTTTTCTGTCCTGTTTGTTCTATTTTGTTTTATTTTTGCATCTAACCTTGCAGCCCAGGCTACGCTGCTGCAACTCATAGCAATTCTCCTGCCTCAGTATTCCCCAACCGTGGTGTGTGCCACCACCCCTGGCTTACTCACTCTGCTCTCCTCCCTGATATCATCTAGGATAAGTGTGGTTAGCAGGAAATGTAGCAGCTTGAGTTGGAGAAGGAGACCAAGAAAGATCCTGAGGAAGGCCAGGCATGAACTCAGCTCTCTGAACTCCATGGGCTGTCCCCAGGCTCACCAAACCCCACCCCCTCCTGTGCACTTTGATTCTGTCTCTGCAACAATAAAGGTTTGTTGAAACAGTCAATATCATATATTTGTTTCCTTCTTTCCCCTCCCTCCCTCCCTCCCTCCCTTCCTCCCTCCCTCCCTCCCTTCCTCCCTCCCTTCCTCCCTCCCTCCCTCCCTCCTTCCCTTCCTTCATGGAGAGTCCTGAGTAGAGCCTGAGTTAAGTCCAAGAAGCCCTGCCCAGGGAATCTAAGAAGGCTTCCTGGAAGTGACATCTGAGTCAGGCTAGAAGGAACTGACAGAACCCAATGCTCTTCCTAGAATCCCCAAATACTTTAGGGCACAGTTGGGGAAGAAAAGGCAGGAGACCCAAGCAGCAGTGAGAGGGGGAGGGGAACGCAGGAGTGCAGTTCCTGTCGCAGGGGACTACACTTCAGAAGTGCCACTTTAATCACTGAAAAAAAGTTGACTGGGGAGGGGGGAAGGTTCATTTGATGGTAACACAGCTACTGTGTAAAAAACCAAAGCTAGGCGGCACTGTAGACTTAGACCTGGACTAGAGTCTGGATGTCCCCAGGTTGAATGCTCAGGGTGCCCATGTGGGACACTGCTTCCCCAGAGGCCAGCTGACATGGATTGTACAATTGTGACCGGAGATCCTGAGGCACAGTCCACTCGCTGGAAAAGACAGGGTCTGAGATCATCTTTACACTTGACTGGATTGTCAGTCCCCTAGGGGATGTACTCCATGTGTATCTGTGAGGACATTTCCAGAGAGAGCCGCCACCCTGACTGTAGGCAGCACCATTTTTCAGGCTGGGGTCCCCAGTTAACTAAAAGCAGAAAACAAGCTGAACACCCACAGATCATCTCTGCTTGCTAAGCTTATGGCTGTCCCAACTGCATGCAGTGTGCCATGGTAGACTGTGTCCTCTTCACCCACGATGGCCTGTCATTAGCTTTTGTCAGGTGTTTGTTTGTTTGTTTGTTTGTTTGTTGTTTGTTTTGTCACAGCACCGGGAAAGGTATCTGATGCAGTGCCCTGCTCTGTCAATGCACTGGGGCAGAGTGAATCACAGTCGCTGCAACACGCATGCCCAGAATCAAGCTGGTGACAGGCATAGGATGCTATGGAAGTCTCTGCAAGGAGACTCTAGCCTGGGGCTTTGTCACACACTTCCTGCTAAGTGTCTCCCACTGTTTCTGGCCTGGGAATTCATGACAGGCCTTGCTTATCTGGCCTCTCCAGGCAAAGGACAGGAAAAGCAGGGGAGACAGATGTGAGCAGAAGCCTCTGGGCAGATTTTGAATAATATGCAGCAAGTACCCTGGGGGAGACTTAGCTGGGTGTCCACTTCCTTGCCTGCACCCTCGCCCTTAGAATCCACAGGCTCTGGATATACAGCACACAGAGGTAGCTTTGAAGACTTCTTCTCCCTTTCTTAAGTTCATTATTTTTCTTCATTAGCTCTTATAACAAAAATTGATTTTTAAGTCTGCCAGTGTGTGAGTGTGTATTTGTGTGGATTTTCCTGAAATAGATCACGACACTGTGAGAGTGTTCTAACACGTTTGCTGTATTGATGTTTTCAAGCAGCTCACTGTAATCTCAAGCTCCCAGCAATGTCTCTGTGCCTCAGCAGGAATCACCAGGCCTGTCCCTGCAATACTTTTCCAGAGTGTTCATTATGTAGACAAAGATCAGGCAGGAACTAGAACCAGATATTGACTGGATGCTGCGCACAGACCCTGGGTTGGGCACACACTGTCCTAGGCAGATCCTTTCCTGCTGTAGATACTGGGAGCTTTGCTGAACTCGATGGTCAACTCAGATTCACCCCTCTTTGTTTGGCATTTGGCTGCCTCTAGGGTGGGAAGGGGTCCCCAGGAACATCACACACCTTTGGAAACTACTCCATCTTTGTCCTTAGCCCTTAATTTGAGCCCCTAAGTGTCTTCTAAGTTCACTATTAACTCTGACCTGGGACCCATTCATAGCACCCTTGGGAGGTTGATGTGTGTGTAGGTTTCACTCCTGCTGGGCAGCCTCATAGGATAAGAGAGGGATGGGACCCCTGTCTAGGACCTAAGTATCATCAGGCTAGCCCTGTACCCACCTTGATCATGAATCAGGCACTCTGGTGTAGGGCAAGATCCTGTGTAGGGATCAGTGGGCCGAGGGATCTGCACAAAGCTGGCTTGAGGGAACATTTTGTACAAGACATTTATCAAGTTCTAGGGAGATTGTCCCACTGCTCCACAGCCCCTGGCTGCAGTCCCATGCCCTTCCCACATCCTCTTATAAAAGTCTCTGCACCCTCCAGGCACCAGTTATCTCTTCCCAGCTCTGGTGTCTCTGAGTGTTCTCAGCATGGCACTGCACATGGCTCTTGTCATGTTGAGTCTCCTGCTGCTGTTGGAAGCTCAGAACCCAGAACTTGCCAACATCACCATAGGTGACCCTATTATCAACAATGAGACCCTGAGCTGGGTAAGTGCCTGCTCGGGGCCTGGACCTGTTCACTGTAGGAGGCTACTCTTTCCTCTGGGCTTTCCCTTCTCTGATGTCTGTGTTCATCTCAGGGTTCCTGTTACTGCCCTTTCCTCTCCTGGAGACCCTGGTGGCATCCCCCTGTCTCCAAACCCAGAAGCATCACTCAGGTCTCTCTCAGCATGGGACAGAGCAGTAGGATGGCTGAATATTGAACTGCCCATGGGTTCCTGGTCCCAGTCTTCCCATGTCTGGCTGAGAAGCCATCTCTTGCATGTCCCTCTTCATGGCTGAATGTGAGGTTCCATACTACAAGTCCTGCTCATCTGTGTGCCTGCTTCTCCCCAGCTCTCTGACAAATGGTTTCTCATTGGTGCGGCTTCCCAAAATCCTGAGCTCCAGCAGCAGTCAATTCAAGAGAAGCTGACAGTATTTCTTTACCTTACCCCCAATTTGATAAAAGACAAGATGGAGATTCAGGAGTATCAGACCTTGTGAGTCCTTCTAACTGCCAGCCCACCCTTGCCCTGGCCTTCATGCCTATAGAACTGAGCAAACTGGCTCTGCCTCGCCTCTCCAACCACCTTCAGGAATGGGGACAGCTGCCTTGTCAACAAACCTCTTGCTGACTCCCCTCCCTGGGCTAGTCAGATTACCTCTTCCACAGTTGTCTACTCTCTCTTTGCTTTTTAGAGGTGACCAGTGTGAATATTACACCAACCATCTGGGATTCCAGAAAGAGAATGGTGCCCTCTCCCTGTATGGTGAGGGTGTGGACTCACAGCTTTCTGGGAGGGTATTACAAGGGTAGAAGGGGTCAGCAGAATAGGCAGTTAGGTCTGTGAAGTCACTCTCTGATCTTGCAAGTTGAAGGAGATTTCAAACCGGAGTCCAGCAGCAAGGACAGACTTGCTTTGACTGTTGTTTATGACCCTTTGTGAGCTCAGAGGGGAAAACGATGTGTTGGGAAGACAGTGACTTCACCCACACCTCCATGTCACCAGGGAAAGTACCTAGGAGGGTAACTGGATGCTGGTGGGACAGATCAGACACTCTTACATTTTAATTGTCCCTAAGCAGATGTTTTAATGTTTAAGGGGAAGTGTTAACTATGCCCCATCAACAAACACTTAAGGCCCTTTCCAGGGCCCCAGCTATTCCATATCTATGATGTATTGGAAGTGAGGCTTGCATCCAGCAGAGGCTGAACACATGTCAGCCCCCCAGGGAGCCCCAGGCACTTGTCCGTAGCTATGTGCTTCCTTCTCTTGGGGATGGGACTACAGCATCGTTCTAGTGACTCACAAAGGTCTTTTTCCTGCAGAAGGAGGAAAAAGCTTTGCTCACCTGATAGTGCTGAAGAAACATGGGGCCATCATCCTTGCCTTCAACCTGAAGGATGAGAAGAAAAGGGTGCTGACTCTCTGGGGTAGGACCCTCAAAGCTGAGGTCCCCAACTCCCCTGGGCCCTACTCTTGGTTACCCACCCACATCCCACATTCCTATCTGGCCTCCCATCTGCTGGACCCTTACCCAGAATAAACTTGGATCCCTTCTCCCTTGCAGCTAAAAAGCCAGATATCACCCTGGAGCTGCGGGAAGTATTCCAGAAGGCTGTCAAACACGTGGGCATGGATGAATCAGAAATCATATTTGTCGACAGGAAAAAGGTAAATGAGGAGGCTGTATGATAGCACCCCAGCAGTGCTCCCATTGTCAGTGACCCTAGAGGCTCAGAGAAGGCAAGCTTCCCGTTAAGGCAGCTCAGCGAGGCAGGTAGCTTGCTGTTAAGAACTCTCCTGCCTTCTGTGACAGCTGAGATTCACAGAGATCCTAGATGGGCAGTGAGCCTCAGGTGGGTGAGGCTAAGTAGGAGATACTGGAAAGCTTGTGGAGAATAAGAGGAAGATCAGGAGGGGTCACTGAGGGAACATCCAGTGCCAGGGTGCCAGGTTTCTCCCTTCATATTCACTACCTATCCAAGCAGGAGTTTTGATTGACATCTTCCATGCTACGCCAACTCCAGCAAGCACAATTCCTTGATAGGCAGGGATGACCCATGCGGAGACCTCTTGATGTTCTGTCTAAACTTGTGAGGAAGGAGAGGCCACATAAGCTTTGGCTTTCACACAGGCAAACCATGGGATCAATCAATCAGTTTGCACGTAGTTCGAGATACTCAATACTTTTGTGACTCCATTTTCCTTTCTCTGGTCAACTGAGCCTTTCCTGGCATCACCAGCCCCAGGGGGAGGGGCCTGCATACAGCACTGGCATTGAGCCATTTCACACCCTGACTTCCTCACCCCCCAACCAGTGGGTCCAGTAGACTCACCCTGCACCTGTGGACAGAAGTGTTTAGATAATGCCTGCCATTTGGGGCATCTGCTTACATTTAATGGGGTGAATAAGCCAGAGCTCAGAGGTGAGGAACAACTTACCTGATTCTCAAGGATGGGTCTCAAACTGTATGTCAGATGTCCTGCGCATCACATACTTATGATTTATAACAGTAGCCTAATTACATTTATGAAGTAGCAATGAAAACATGGTTTGGGGGTCACCACAACCCAAGAAACCGTGTTCAAGTTTTACATTATTAGGAAGCCTGAGAACCACTGTTCTGACACTGCAGGGTTCCATGGTAGATCTAAGATACAGCTGGTTGACACTACCCTAAAATTGTGGACAACAGCAGGACTTCTCCCTACATTAAAGTATGAGTATTCATAGCTAATATGTGTATTAGCTATGAAAAGATTTACACAAGCATATTATAAGACATGTGTAGATGTCAGAGGACACCTGTGGGCTATGTCCTCTTCTACCATTCTCTCATAGGCTCTGGTTAAGGCTGGATTGACTTAGCTGACCCTAAGGCTTACCTACCATGACAAGTTTTTTTCTGTCCTGTTTGTTCTATATTGTTTTGTTTTTGCATTTAACCTTGCAGCCCAGGCTACCCTGCTACAACTCATAGCAATCCTCCAGCCTCAGTATTCCCCAACCCTGGTGTGTGCCACCACCCCTGGCTTACTCACTCTGCTCTCCTCCCTGATATCTTCCAGGATAGGTGCGGTCAGCAGGAGAAGAAGCAGCTTGAGTTGGGGAAGGAGACCAAGAAAGATCCTGAGGAAGGCCAGGCATGAACTCAGCTCTGAACTCCGTGGGCTGTCCCCAGGCTCACCAAACCCCACCCCCTCCTGTACACTTTGATTCTGTCTCTGCAACAATAAAGATTTGCTGAAACAGTTAATATCATATCTTTGCTCCCTTCTTTTCCCTTACTTCCTCCCTCCCTCCCTCCTTCCATCTCTCCGTCCCTCTCTCCCTACCTGGAGAGAGGCCTGAATGGAGCCTTAGCTAAGTCCAAGAAGCCCTGCCCAGGGAATCTGAGAGGGCTTCCTGGAAGGGGCATCTGAGTCAGACTAGAAGTAACTGACAGAACCCGATGCTCTTCCTAGAATCCCCAAATACTTTAGGGCACAGTTGGGGAAGACAAGGCAGGAAACCGAAGCAGCAGTGTGGGGGCGGGTGGGCGCAGGTGTGCAGATCCTGTCACAGGTGCCTTCACTTTAGAAGTGCAACTCTAATCACTGGAAGGGAGGTGACTGGGGGGCAGGAAGGTGCAGGTTGATGCTAACATGGTCACAGTATAAAAGGCCAAGGTTAGGTGGCACGGGAGACTTAGGCCTCAGTTAAAGGGTCTGGATGTCCCCAGGAAGACTCCTCAGGGTGCCCATGAGGAACACTGTGAGATGACACTGCTTCCCTAGAGGCCATCTGACATCCATTGCTCAACTGTGACCGGAGTTTCTGAGTCTCAGTCCACTCGATGGCAAAGACAGTGTCTGAGATCATCTTTACACTTGACTGGATTGGCAGTCCCCTAGGGGATGTACTCCATGTTTGTCTGTGAGGACATTTCCAGAGAGAGCCACCACCTTGACTGTAGGCAGTGCCATTCCTTGGGCTGGGATCCTCCACATAACCAAAAGCAGAAAACAAGCTGAGCAAACACAGATCATCTATTCCTGCTAAGCTTATGGCTGTTGCGACTGGATGCAGTGTGACATGGTGGGCTGTGTACCTCCACATCCCCAAGCCCACCATCATTAACCATTGTTAGCTCTTTTGTCACAGAACTGGGAAAGGCACCTGATGCAGCACCCTGCTCTTTCTGTCAATGCACTGGGGCACAGTAAGTCACAGTCACTGTCACATACATGCCCAGAGTCAAGCTGGCCACAGGCATAGGGTGCCATGGAAGTCTCTGCAAGGAAACTCTAGCCTGGGGCTTTGTCACACACTTCCTGCTGAGTGTCTCCCACTGTTTCTGGCCTCGAAATTCATGACAGGCCTTGCTCATCTGGCCTCTCCAGGCAAAGGACAGGAGAAACAGGAGAGGCAGATGTCAGCAAAAGGATGGGCAGATTCTGGAATGGTATGCAGCAAGTACCCTGGGGAGACCTTAGCTGGGTGTCCACTTCCCTGTCTGCACCCTCGCTCTTAGAATCCACAGGCTCTGGATATACAGCACACAAAGGTAGCTTTGAAGACTTCTTTTTTTTTTTTTTGGTTTTTCTTTTTTTTTAATTTTTAATATTTTTTAATATGTATTTTCCTCAGTTACATTTCCAATGCTATCCCAAAAGTCCCCCATACCCCCCCCCACTTCCCTACCCACCCATTCCCATTCTTTTGGCCCTGGCATTCCCCTGTATTGGGGCATATAAAGTTTGCAAGTCCAATGGGCCTCTCTTTCCAGTGATGGCCGACTAGGCCATCTTTCGATACATATGCAGCTAGAGACAAGAGCTCCGGGGTTCTGGTTAGTTTATCATGTTGTTCCCCCTATAGGGTTGCAGATCCCTTTAACTCCTTGGGTACTTTCTCTAGCTTCTCCATTGGGAACCCTGTGATCCATCCAATAGCTGACTGTGCTCATCCACTTCTGTGTTTGCCAGGCCCCGGCATAGTATCACAAGAGACCGCTATATCTGGGTCCGTTCAGCAAAATCTTGCTAGTGTATGCAATGGTGTCAGCATTTGGAAGCTGATTATGGGATGGATCCCTCGATATGGCAGTCTCTAGATGGTCCATCCTTTCATCACAGCTCCAAACTTTGTCTCTGTAACTCCTTCCATGGGTGTTTTGTTCCCAATTCTAAGAAGGGGCATAGTGTCCACACTTTGGTCTTCATTCTTCTTGAGTTTCATGCGTTTAGCAAATTGTATCTTATATCTTGGGTATCCTAAGTTTTGGGCTAATATCCACTTATCAGTGAATACATATTGTGTGAGTTCCTTTGTGATTGTGTTACCTCACTCAAGATGATGCCCTCCAGGTCCATCCATTTGGCTAGGAATTTCATAAATTCATTCTTTTTAATAGCTGAGTAGTACTCCATTGTGTAAATGTACCATAATTTCTGTATCCATTCCTCTGTTGAGGGGCATCTGGGTTCTTTCCAGCTTCAGGGTTTCTCTGTATAGCCCTGGCTGTCCTGGAACTCACTTTGTAGACCATGCTAGCCTAGAACTCAGAAATCCTCCTGCTTCTGCCTTCTGAGTGCTGGGATTAAAGGCGTGTGCCACCATGCCTGGCTCCTTCTTTTCCCTTTCTTAAGTTAATCATTTTTCTTCATTAGCTCTTATAACAAAAATAGATTTTTAAGTTTGCCAGAATGTGAGTGTGTGAGTATATGTGTGTGTGTTAGTGAAATAGATCACGACACTGTGAGCGTGTTCTAACACGTTTGCTGCTATTGATGTTTTGAAGCAGCTCACTGTAATCTCAAGCTCCCAGCAATGTCTCTGTGCCTCAGCGGGAGTCACCAGGCCTGTCCCTGCAATACTTTTCCAGAGTGTTCATTATGTAGACAAAGATCAGGCAGGAACTAGAACCAGATATTGACTGCATGCTGGTCACAGATCCTGGATTGGACATACACTACGCTAGGCAGATCCTTTCCTGCTGTAGATACTGGGAGCTTTGCTGAACTCAGTGTGCTGCTCAAATTCACAACACTTTGTTGGGCATTTGGCTGCCTCTAGGCTGGTAGGGGTCACCAGGAACATCACACTTCTTTGAAACTTAATCCGTCTTTGTTTTTGGCCCTCAACTTGAGCCCCTAAGTGTCTTCTAAGTTCACTATTAACTCTGACCTGGGACCCATTCATAGCACCCTTGGGAGGTTGATGTATGTGTAGGTTTCACTCCTGCTAGTCAGCTTCATGGGATAAGAGAAAAATGGGACCCCTGTCCAGGACCTAAGTATCATCAGGCTAGCCCTGTAGCCACCTTGACCATGAATCAGCCACTCTGGTGGAGGGCAGGAGCCTGTGTAAAGGCCAGCAGGCTGAGGGATCTGCACAAACCTGGCTTGAGGGAACATTTTGTGCAAGACATTTCCCAAGTGCTGGGGAGATTGTGCCATGGCTCTACAGCCCCTGGCTGCAGTCCCATGCCCTCCCCACATCCTGTTTATAAAAGCCACTGCACCCTCCAGGCACCAGTTATCTCTTCCCAGGCCTGGTGCCTCTGAGTGCCCTCAGCATGGTGCTGTTAACGGTTCTTGTCATGTTGAGCCTCCTGCCACTGTTGGAAGCTCAGAATCCAGAACATCCAGAATCCATCCAGCTCAGAATCCAGAACATCCAGAATCCATCCAGCTCAGAATCTATCAACATCACTATAGGCGAACCTATCACTAATGAGACCCTGACCTGGGTAAGTGCCTGCCCAGGGCCTAGACCTGAGCACTGTTGGAGGCTACTCTTTACTCTGGGCTTTCCTTTCTCTGATGTCTGTTTTCATCTCTGGGCTCCTGGTACCACCCTTTCTTCTCCTGGATACCCTGGTGGCATCCCCCTGCCTCCAAACCCAGAAGCATCACTCTGAGGTCTCTCAGCAGGGGACAGAGCAGTAGCATGGCTGAGTTTTGAGTTGCCCATTGGAGCTTCAGTCTTCCCATGTATGTTTCAGAAGCCATTGCTTGCTTGCCCCTCATTACTGTCGACTACCAATGTTCATACTACAAGCCCTGCTCATCTGTGTGCCTGCTTCTCCCCAGCTCTCTGACAAATGGTTTTTCATGGGTGCAGCTTTCCGAAACCCCAAGTACCATCAGGCAATGCAAAGGACGCTGACAGTGTTTTTTTACCTTACCCCCAACTTGATGAATGACATGATAAAGCTTCGGGAGTCTCTGACCATGTGAGTCCTTGTAACAGCCAGCCCACCCTGGCCCTGGCCTCCATCCCTGGATGCCTAGAGTCCTGAGCAAACAAGCTCTTCCTGGCTTCCCCACCCACCTTCTGGAATGGGCACAGCTGTCTTGTCTACCTGCCTCTTGCCACTCCCCTCCCTTGTCTGTTCACATCAACTTGTCCTCAGGTCTCCACATTCTCTTTGCTTTCTAGAGGTGACCAGTGTGTCTATAACTCCACCCATCTGGGATTCCAGAGAGAGAATGGGACCTTCTCCAAGTATGGTGAGGGTGTGAACTCACTGCTTTCTGCAAGGGTATTGACAGGGTCTGATGGGGAAGAAGAACCAGGCAGAGAGGTCTGTGAAGTCTCTCTCTGAGGCTTGTAAGTGGAAGCAGATTTCAAACTGGAGTCCAGCTGCCAGGCCAGACTTGCTTTGACCATTGTTTATGATCCTTTGTGAACTTAGAGGGGACACCCATGGGCTGGGAAGCCAGTGACTTCAGCCACACTCCCAGGTCACCATGGACAGCACTGAGAAGGGCAACCCAATGCTTGTGGGCCAGATCAGACACTGCTTAGCTTTCAATTGTCCCTAAGCAGATGTTATAATGTTTATGGGAAAGTGTTAACTATGCCCCTCCACCACATACCAAGGGACCTTTCCGAGGCCCCAGCCATTCCATATCTATGAAGAATGAGAAGTGAGGCTTGCATCCAGCAGAGTCTGAAAACATGGCAGCCCCAGGCATTTGCCCATAGCTATGTTCTTCCTTCTCTTGGGGATAAGACTACAGCATCATTCTAGTGACTCACAAAGGCCTTCCTCCTACAGAAGGGGGAGTAGAAACCTTTGCCCACCTGATAGTGCTGAAGAAACATGGGGCCTTTATGCTTGCCTTTGATCTGAAGGATGAGAAGAAACGGGGACTGTCTCTTTATGGTATGCACCTCAGAGCTGAGGTCCCCAAATCCACTGGGCTTTACTGCTGGTCATCCACCCACATCCCACATCCCTACCTGGCCACCCTTCTGCAGGACACATACCCAACAAAACATACTCCCTTCTAATTTGCAGCCAAAAAGCCAGATATCCCCCTGGAGCTGCGGGAAGTATTCCAGAAGGCTGTCAAACACGTGGGCATGGATGAATCAGAAATCATATTTGTTGACTGGAAAAAGGTAAATGAAGAGCCTGTACAATACCACCCCAGCAATGCTCCCATTGTCAGTGACCCTACAGGCTCAGAGAGGGCGAGCTTTTGGTTAAGGCAGCTCAGCGTGGGAGATATCTTGTTAAGAACACTACTGCCTAATGTGACCCCTGAGATTCACAGAGATCCTAGATGGGCAGGTGAGGTTTATTAGATATCCTGGAAAGCTGGTGGAGGATAAGGGGAAGACCAGGAGTGGTCATTGATGGAACAGCCGGTGCCAGGGTCCCAGGTTTGTCCCTGCCCTTCATATGCACTACCTATCCAAGCAGGAGTTTTGATTGACATCTTCCATGCCATGCCAACTCCAGCAAGCCCAATGACTTGATAAGCAGGGATGACCCATGCCGAGACCTCTTGATGTTCTGTCTACACTTGTGAGGTGGGAGAGGCCACATCAACCTAGGCTTTCAACCAGGCGAAGCCATGGGGTCAACCAATCAGCTTGCATGTAGTTCAAGAGATACTCAATACTTTTGTGACTCCATTCTCCATTCTCTGGTCACCTGAGCCTTTCCTGGCATCACCAGCTCCCAGATTCCCAGGGGGAGGTGCCTGCATATAGACACTGCCATTTAGCCATTTCACAGCATGACTTCACCACCCCCCAACCAGTGGGTCCAGTAGACTCACCCTGCCCCTTTGGCAGAAGTGTTTAGATAATGCCTGCCCTTTGGGGAATTCTGCTCACACTCAATGGGGTGAAGAAGCCGGAGCTCAGAGATGAGGAACAACTTACCCTAGACTAGTGGTTCTCAATGGTGGGTCTCAACCTGTATGTCAGATGTCCTGCACGTCAGATATTTATAATTTATAAAAGTAGAATAAGTACAGTTATGAAGTAGCAATGAAATCATGTTTGGGGGGGTCACCACAACACAAGAAACTGTGTTAAAGTTTTGCATTATTTGGAAGGTTGAGAACCACTGTTCTGACACTGCAGGGGAGCCATGGTTGATCTAAGACACATCTGGTTGACAACACTATCATGCCATTGTGGCCAACAACAGTACTCCCCCCCCCCATTAATATATGTGTATTCATAGCTAGTGTGTGTGCATGTGTGACTGTGTGGGTACACAAGCATGTTATAAGACATGTGTAGATGTCAGAGGACACCTGTGGGCTATGTCCTCTTCTACCATTCTCTCCTGGGCTCTGGTTAAGGCTGGATGACTTCAAGCTGCCCCTCAGGCTTACCTACCATGCTGAGTTTTTTTTTTTCTTCTGACCTGTTTGTTCTGTTTTCTTTTGTTTTTGCATCTAACCTTGCAATCCAGGCTACCCTACTGCAACTCATAGCAATCCTCCTGTCTCGGTTTTCCCCAACCCTGGTGTGTGCTACCACCCCTGGCTTACTCACTCTGCTCTCTTCCCTGATATCTTCCAGGATAAGTGTGGTCAGCAGGAGAAGCAGCAGCTTGAGTTGGGGAAGGAAACCAAGAAAGATCCGGAGGAAGGCCAGGCATGAACTCAGCTCTCTGAACTCTGTGGGCTGTCCCCAGGCTCACCAAACCCCATCCCCTCCTGTGTACTTTGATTCTGTCTCTGCAACAATAAAGGTTTGCTGACACAGTCAATATCATTTCTTTGCTCCCTCCATCCCTCCCTCCCTCCCTTTTTCCCTCCCATTGTGGAGAGTCTTGAGTGGAGCCTTAGCAAAGTCCAAGAGGCCCTGCCCAGGGAATCTAAGAGGGCTCCCTGGAAGGGGCATCTGAGTCAGGCTAGAAGGAACTGACAGAACCCTATGCTCTTCCTAGAATCCCTAGGGCACAGTTGGGGAACACAAGGCAGGAGACCCAAGCAGCAGTGAGTGGGGGAAGGGAACAGAGGTGAAACAGTTCCTGTCACAGGTGCCTTCACTTCAGAAGTGCCACTCTAATCACTGGAAGGGGTAAATGAAAGGGAAGAAGATTCATGTCGATGCTAACAGGGTCACAGTATAAAAAACAAAGGCTAGTCAACATGGTAGACTTAGGCCATAGACAGTCTGGGTGGCCGCAGGAAGACTCCTCGGTGTGTCCATGGGGGACACTGTGAGATGACACTGCTTCCCTAGAGGCCAGCTGACATCGATTGCACAATTGTGACTGGAGTTCCTGAGGCACGGTCCACTCAGTGGCAAAGACAGGGTCTGAGATCATCTTTACACTTGACCGGATTGGCAGCCCCCTAGGGGATATACTCCATGTGTGTCTGTGAGAACATTTCCAAAGAGAGCCGCCACCCTCACTGTAGGCAGCGCCATTCCTCGGGCTGGGGTCCCCCACTTAACCAAAAGCAGAAAGCAAGCTGAGCAAACACAAATCATCTCTGCCTGCTAAGCTTATGGCTGTTCCGACTGGATGCAGTGTGTCATGGTGGACTGTGTCCCTCCTCACACAGGAGGCCCCTGTCATTAGCTTTTGTCAGCTTTTTTGTCACAGAACAAGGAAAGGTACCCTGCTCTGTCTGTCAATGCACTGGGGCAGAATGAATCACAGTTGCTGCCACATGCATGCCCAGAGTCAAGCTGGCCACATGCATAGGGTGCTATGGAAGTCTCTGGAAGGAGACTCTGGCCTGGGGCTTTGTCACACACTTCCTGCTGAGTGTCTCCCAGTTTCTGGCCTGGGAATTCACACAGGCCTTGCTCATCTGGCCTCTGCAGGCAAAGGACAGGAGAAGCAGGGGAGGCAGATGTGAGCAGAAGCCTGGGCAGACTCTGGAATGGTATGCAGCAAGTACCCTGGGGGAGACCTTAGCTGGATGTCCACTTCCCTGCCTGCACCCTCACCTTTAGAATCCACAGGCTCTGGATACACAGCACAGCCACAGGAAGCTTTGGGGATTTCTTTTCCCTATCTTAAGTTTATTGTTTTTCTTCATTTGTTTTATAACAAAAAGAGATTTTTAAATTTGCTAGTGGGTGCAAGTGTGAGTGTGTGTGTGTGTGTGTGTGTTTCTCTGTGTGTGTGTGTGTGTGAGAGAGAGAGAGAGAGAGAGGAAGGGACAGAGTGAAATAGATCATGACACTGTGAGCGTGTTCTAACACGTTTGCTGTATTGATGTTTTGAAGCAGCTCACTGTGATCTCAAGCTCCCAGCAATGTCTCTGTGCCTCAGCGGGAGTCACCAGGCCTGTCCCTGCAATACTTCTAGAGATTGTTCATTATGTAGACAAAGATCAGGTAGGAACTAGAACCAGATATTGACTGGATGCTGGGCACAGACCCTGGGTTGGGCACACACTATCCTAGGCAGATCCTTTCCTGCTGTAGATACTGGGAGCTTTGCTGAAATAGATGGTCAACTCAGATTCACCCCTTTTGGGCACTTGGCTACTTTCAGGGCTGGGTAGGAGTCCGCAGGAACATCACACTCCTTTGAAAACCATCCATCTTTATTCTTGGCCCTCAACTTGAGCCCCTAAGTGTCTTCTATGTTCACTATGAACCCTGACCTGGGACCCCTTCTTATCACGCTTCGGGGGGGTGGAGTTGATGATTGTGTAGGTTTCACTCCTGTTAGGCAGCTTCATGGGATAAGAGAGGAAGGGGACCGCTGTCTGGGACCTAAGTATCATCAGGCTAGCCCTTTACCTACCTTGACCATGAATCAGCCACTCTGGTGTAGGGCAGAAGCCAGTGTCACAGCCAGCTGACTGAGGGAGCTGCACAAACCTGGCTTGAGGGAACATTTGGGGCAAGACATTTATCAAGTGCTGGTGAGTTTGTGGCACTGCTCTACAGCCCCTGGCTGCAGTCACATGCCCTCCCCACATCCTGTTATAAAAGTCACTGCACCCTCCAGGCACCAGTTATCTCTTCCCAGCACTGGTGCCTCTGAGTGCCGTCAGCATGGAGCTACACACAGTTCTTGTGATGTTGAGCCTCCTGCTGCTGTTGGAAGCTCAGAACCCAGAACATGCCAACATCAACATAGGCAAACCTATCAACAATGAGACCCTGAGCTGGGTAAGTGCCTGTCCGGGACCTTGACATGGGCACTGATGGTGGCTATTCTTTGCTCTGGGCTTTCCCTTCCCTGATGTCTATGTTCATCTCTGGGCTCCTGTTACTGCCCTTCCCTTTCCTGGAGACCCTGATGGCATTCCCCTGCCTCCAAACCCAGAAGCATCACTCAGGTCTCTCAGCTGGGGACAGAGGGGTGGGATGGCTGAGTTTTGAGTTGGAGCTTCAGTCTTCCTGTGTATGGTTCAGTAGCCATAGCTAGCCTGCCCCTCATCAGGAATGAATGTCAAGGTCCTCACTACAAGCCCTGCTCATCTGTGTGCCTGCTTCTCCCCGGCTATCTGGCAAATGGATTTTCATTGGTGCGGCTGACTCAAACCCTGATTACAGGCAGGAAATTCAAAAGGTACAGACTATGTTTTTACCTTATCCCCAACTTGAAGACTCGATGGAGATTCAAGAGTATCATACCAAGTGAGTCCTTGTAACATCCAACCCACCCTGGCCCTGGCTTCCACTCCCAGATGCCTAGAGACCTGAGCAAACTGGCTCTGCCTGGCCTCCCCACCCACTTTCAGGAATGGGGACAGCTGTCTTGCCTCTTGCCCCCTTCCTACCCTGGGCTAGTCAAATCACCTCTTCCTCGGTTGTCCACTCTCTCTTTGCTTTTTAGAGATGACCACTGTGTCTATAACTCCAACCTTCTGGGATTCCAGAGAGAGAATGGGACCCTCTTCAAGTATGGTGAAGGTGTGAACTCACTGCTTTCTGGGAGGGTATTGCCAGTTCTGAGGGGACAGCAGAACAGGGCACTTTGGTCTGTGAAGTCACTCTCTGGGGCTTGTAAGTGGAAGTAGATTTCAAGCTGGAGTCCAGCTGCCAGGCCAGACTTGTTTTGACCATTCTTTATGACCCTTCGTGACCTCAGAGTGGAAAGCCATGGGTTGGGAAACCAGTGACTTTAGCCACACCCACAGGTCACCAGCGACAGCATGGAGGAGAACAACCCAATGCTGGTGGGCCAGATCAGACACTGGTTAGCTTTTAATTGTCCCTAAGCAGATGTTTTGATGTTTAAGGGGAAGTGTTAACTATGCCCCACCACCACACCACCAAGGGGCCAGCCATTCCATACTTATAAAGAATGGGAAGTGAGGCTTGCATCCAACAGAGGCTGAGCACATGGCAGCCTCGGGGATCCCGAGGCGATTATGCATAGCTATGTGCTTCCTTCCCTTGGGGATAAGACTACAGGATCATTCTACTGACTCACAAAGCCCTTCCTCCTACAGAAGGAGGAGTAGAAGCCCTTGCCCACCTGATAGTGCTAAAGAAACATGGGGCCATCATGCTTTTCTTTGGCCTGAAGGATGAGAAGAAACGGGGACTGTCCCTGAGTGGTAGGGTCCTCTCATCCCTAGTCCAGCTCAACTGGGCCTTACACTTGGTCGCCCACCCACATCCCACATTCCTACCTGGCCTCCCATCTGCTGGACCCTTACCCAGCATAACCTTGGATCCCTTCTCCCTTGCAGCTAGAAAGCCAGATATGACCCTGGAGCTGCGGGAAGTATTCCAGAAGACTGTCATACACGTGGGCATGGATGAATCAGAAATCATATTTATTGACTGGAAAAAGGTAAATGAGGAGGCTGTATGTTACCACCTCAGCAGTGCTCCCAGTGTCAGTGACTCTAGAGGCTCAGAGAGGGCAAGCTTCCGGTTAAGGCAGCTCAGCGAGGCAGGTATCTTGCTGTTAAGAACTCTCCTGCCTTCTGTGAGAGCTGAGATTCACAGAGATCCTAGATGGGCAGTGAGCCTGAGGTGGGTGAGGTTAAGTAGGAGATCCTGGAAAGCTGGTGGAGGATAAGAGGAAGATCAGGAGGGGTCACTGAGGGACAGCCAGTGCCAGGGTGCCAGGTTTCTCCCTTCATATTCACTACCTATCCAAGCAGGAGTTTTGATTGACATCTTCCATGCCACCCCAACTCTAGCAACCCCGATGGCTTTGATAGGCAGGGATGACCCACACTGAGACTCCTTGATGTCCGGTCTACACTTGTGCTGAGGGAGAGGCCACATCAGTTTTGTTTTTCACCCAGGCGAAGCCATGGGATCAAACGATCACCTTGCATGTAGTTCGAGATACAAAAATACTTTTGTAACATCATTCTCTAGTTACCTGAGCCTTTCCTGGCATCACCAGCTCCCAAATTCCCAGGGGGAGGTGCCTGCATACAGACACTGCCATTTAGCCATTTCACAACATGGCTTCGCCACCCCACAACCAGTGGGTCCAGTAGACTCACCCTGCACCTGTGGGCAGAAGTGTTTAGATAATGCCTGCCCTTTGGGGGGTTCTGCTCACACTCAATGGGGTGAAGAAGCTGGAGTTCAGAGATGAGGAACGACTTACCCTAGACTAGTGGTTCTCAAGGATGGGTCTCAACCTGTAGATGTCAGAAGTCCTGCACGTCACATACTAGTAGCCAAACCACAGTTATGAAGTAGCAATGAAAACATGGTCGGTGGTCACCACAACACAAGAAAACGCGTTAAAATTTTGCATTATTAGGAAGGCTGAGAACCACTGTTCTGACACTGCAGGGGAGCCATGGTAGACCTAAGGTACAGCTGGTTGACACTACCATGCCACTGTGGCCAACAACAGTACTTCCCCCAACCCACCTTACAATAGGTGTATTCATAGCTAGTGTGTGTGCATGTGTGACTGTGTGGGTAAACAAGCATGCTATAAGACATGTGTGGATGTGAGAGGACGCCTGTGGGCTATGTCCTCTTCTATCATTCTCTCATGGGCTTTGGTTAAGGCTGGGTTGACTTCAAGCTGCCCCTCAGGCTTACCTACCATGCCAGTTGTTTTGTTCTGTCCTGTTTGTTCTGTTTTGTTTTGTTTTTGCATCTAACCTTGCAGCCTAGGCTACCCTACTGCAACTCATAGCAATCCCCCTGCCTCTGTATTCACCAACCCTGGTGTGTGCCACCAGCCCTGGCTTACTCACTCTGCTCTCCTCCTTGATATCTTCCAGGACAGGTGCAGTGAACAGGAAAAGAAGCAGCTTAAGCTGGAGAAGGAGACCAAGAAAGATCCTGAGGAAGGCCAGGCATGAACTCAGCTCTCTGGTCTCCTTGGGCTGTCCCCCATGTGCACCACACCCTACCCCCTCCTGTGCACTTTGATTCTGTTTCTGTAAGAATAAAGGTTTGCTGACACTGTCAATATCATTTCTTTGCTCCCTTCTTTTTCCTCCCTCCCTCCCTCCCTCCCTTCGTGGAGAGTCTTGAGTGGAGCCTTAGCTAAGTCCAATAAACCCTGCCCAGGGAATCTGAGAGGGCTTCCTGGAAGGGGCATCTGAATCAGGGTAGAATGAACTGACAGAACCCGATGTTCTTGCTAGAATCCCCAAACACTTTAGGGCATGGATGGGGAAGACAAGGCAGGAGTCCCAAACAACAGTGAGAAGGTGTGGGGAACGCAGGTGTCCAGTTCCTGTCACAGGTGCCTTCACTTCAGAAGTGCCACTCTAATCACTACAAGACAGGTGACTTGGGAGACAGGAGGGTTCATGTAAATGCTTTAAATGCTTTCAAGCTTTAAAAGGCTAAGGCTAGGTGACTTGGTATACTTAGGCCTTGGTTAAAGGGCCTGGAAGTCTCCATGAAGACTACTCAGGGTGCCCATGGGGGACACTGTGAGATGACACTGCTTCCCTAGAGGCCAGCTGACATCGATTGCACAATTGTGACCGGAGTTCCTGAGGCACAGTCCACTTGGTGGCAAAGACAGGGTCTGAGATTATCTTTATACTTGACTGGATTAGCAGTCCCCTAGGGGATGTACTGTGTGTGTCTATGAGGAAATTTCCAGAGAGCCGCCACCCTGACTGTAGGCAGAGACATTCCTCGGGCTGGGGTCCCCCACTTAACCAAAAGCAGAAAACAAGCTGAGCACCCACAGATCATCTCTGCCTGCTAAGCTTATGGCTGTCCCGACTGGATGCAGTGTGTCATGGTGGACTGTGTCCCTCCTCACCTATGAGCCCACCATCATTAGCTTTTTTCAGTTATTTTGTCACAGAACCAGGAAAGGCACCGGATGCAGCGCCCTGCTCTGTCTGTCAATGCACTGGGGCAGAGCGAATCACAGTCGTGGCCACACGCATGCCCAGAGTCAAGCTGGCCACAGGCATAGGGTGCCATGGAAGTCTCTGGAAGGAGACTCTGGCCTGGGGCTTTGTCACACACTTCCTGCTGAGTGTCTCCCACTGTTTCTGGCCTGGGAATTCACACAGGCCTTGCTCATCTGGCCTCTGCAGGCAAAGGACAGGAGAAGCAGGGGAGGCAGATGTGAGCAGAAGCCTGGGCAGACTCTGGAATGGTATGCAGCAAGTACCCTGGGGAGACCTTAGCTGGTGTCCACTCCCTGCCTGCACCCTCGCCCTTAGAATCCACAGGCTCTGGATGCACAGCACAGCCACAGGAAGCTTTGGGGATATCTAATCCGTTTCTTAAGTTTATTATTTTCCGTCATTTGCTTTTATAACAAAAATAGATATTTATATCTGCCAGTGTGTGCAAATATGTTTATGTGCACGTGTACGTGTGCGCCTGTGTGTAAGAGACATAACAGTGACAAAGAGGCACAAACAGAGAGATTATGACTTCTGGCGCACTGCTAACTTGGGACAGAACATATATCATTGGTGCTTTTGGGCTCCTCATGGTTATGCTGTTTCTCCTCTGGGAAGAGAGAAACTTTCTTAAGACTGTATAAATACAACAAAACACATATGTTTTGCGTCTCCAGCTCAGCAAGTTCTCCTAGGCCCTGTACAGCCCACTCCACGGCAGGGGGCTCTCAGGACCATCTGTGGCCCCTTCCTTTTGCCCTAGGTGATCACTGTCACTGACTTGATTAATATCATTACAATTAGTCTGGATCCTCTAGAACGCCCTGTAAACAGGCTCACACAACCCCACCTCTGGGCGATCTGCTGGCAATAATGTTGTCGAGCTGCATTTGTATGGTCAAATCTATCAGTCGTTCATTTCTCTCCGTTGCTAAGCAACACCATGCTTGCATGAAATGTCACAACCCATTTCTCATTTTCCTGGTGGTAGGCACTTAAGAGCTTGGAGTTTGTGGCTACTTTGAATAATGCCATTAGAAACATTTACACACATGATACTGGAGGTGACTCATGTTTTGTTTTCCTTTCTGTTGGTAGACTAATTTTTAAAGGCAATATGTTGCTCTGACACTTATAAAGAGGGGAAGCATAAAGTACAAAATGCCACAGGATAAAAGAAGGTTCTCGTGAAATTAGAACACAGTAAGTGAATGACAATTATTTATCATTAAAACAAAAACCCTGAATACACAGAAACATGAGAAATTGTGGAGGACACAGGAAGTAGATTACTCAACTGTGAGCGTGTTCTCATATGTTTGGTGCTTTTGATGTTTTGAAAGAGCTCACGGTGATCTCAAGCTCCTAGCAATGACTCCGAGCCTCAGTGAGAGTCACCAGGCCTGTCCCTAGCAATACATTTCGAGAGTGTTCATTATGTAGACAAAAATCAGGCTATATCTATCAAGCAGGAACCAGAACCAGATATTGACTGGTTGCTGTGCACAGACCCTGGATTGGGCACACACTATTCTAGACAGATCCTTTCCTGCTGTAGATACAGGGAGCTTTGCTGCACTACATTTTCAACTCAGATTCATCCCTCTTTTTTGGGCATTTGGCTGCCTCTAGGCTGCGTAGGGGTCCCCAGGAACATCACACTCCTTTGGAAACTAATCCATCTTTGTCCTTGGACCTTAACTTGAGCCCCTAAGTGACTTCTAAGTTCACTATGAACCCTGACCAGGGACCCCTTCATAGTCCCCTTGGGGTGATAAATAGAATAGGTCTCACTCCTGCTAGGCAGCTTCATGGGATAAGACAGATATGGGACCCATGACTGGGATCTAAGTATTATCAGGCTAGCCCAGTATCCACCTTGACCATGAATCAGCCACTCTGGTGTAGGTCAGGAGCCTGTGTCGGGGCCGGCTGGCTGAGGGAGCTGCACAAAGCTGGCTTGAGGGAACATTTTGCGCAAGACATTTCCCAAGTGCTGGGGAGATTGTGCCAGGGCTCTAGAGGCCCTGGCTGCAGTCCCATGCCCTCCCCACATTCTGTTATAAAAGCCACTGCACCCTCCATCCACCAATTATCTCTTCCAAGCTCTGGTGCCTCTGAGTGTCCTAAGCATGGCACTGCACATGATTCTTGTCATGTTGAGCCTCCTGCCGCTGTTGGAAGCTCAGAACCCAGAACATGTCAACATCACTATAGGCGAACCTATCACCAATGAGACCCTGAGCTGGGTAAGTAAGACAGATATGGGACCCATGACTGGGATCTAAGTATTATCAGGCTAGCCCAGTATCCACCTTGACCATGAATCAGCCACTCTGGTGTAGGTCAGGAGCCTGTGTCGGGGCCGGCTGGCTGAGGGAGCTGCACAAAGCTGGCTTGAGGGAACATTTTGCGCAAGACATTTCCCAAGTGCTGGGGAGATTGTGCCAGGGCTCTAGAGGCCCTGGCTGCAGTCCCATGCCCTCCCCACATTCTGTTATAAAAGCCCAATGGCAACTGAAGCTCCAGGGCTTGGACGTGAGCACTTAAGGAGGATACTCTTTCTTCTGGGCTTTCCCATCCCTGATGTCTGTGCTCATCTCTGGACTCCTGGTACTGCCCTTTCCTCTCCTGGAGACCCTGGTGGCATCCCCCTGCCTCCAAACCCAGAAGCATCACTGAGGTCTCTCAGCAGGGGACAGAGCAGTAGGATGGCTGGTTTTTGAGTTGCCCATTGGAGCTTCAGTCTTCCCAGGTTTGGTTCAGAAGCCATTGTTTGCTTGCCCCACAGCACAGCTGACTGCCAATGTTCATACTACAAGCCCTGCTCATCTGTGTGCCTGCTTCTCCCCAGCTCTCTGACAAATGGTTTTTCATTGGTGCGGCTGTCCTAAACCCTGATTACCGGCAGGAAATTCAAAAGATGCAGATGGTATTTTTTAACATTACCCCCAACTTGATAAATGACACGATGGAGCTTCGAGAGTATCACACCATGTGAGTCCTTGTAACAGCCAGCCCACCTTGGCCCTGGTATCCATTCCCAGATGCCTAGAGACCTGAGCAAACTGGATCTGCCTGGCCTCCCCACCCACCTTCTGGAATGGGGACAGCTTTCTTGTCTACCTGCCCCTTGCCCACTCCCCACCCCGGTTTAGTCAGTTCACCTCTCCATCAGTTGTCCACTCTCTCTTTGCTTTTTAGAGATGACCACTGTGTCTATAACTCTACACATCTAGGAATCCAGAGAGAGAATGGGACCCTCTCCAAGTATGGTAAGGGTGTGAACTCACGGCTTTCTGGGAGCGTATTGCAAGGGTACAAGAGGGCAGCAGAACAGGGGAGTTAGGTCTGTGAAGTCACTCTCTGAGGCTTGGAAGTGGAAGGAGATTTCACACTGGAGTCCAGCTGCCAGGACAGACTTGCTTTGACCATTCTTTATGACCCCTTGTGAGCTCAGAGGGGTAACCCATGGGTTGGGAAACCAGTGACTTCAGCCAAATCCCCAGGTCACTAGGGACAGAATGGGGGGAGGGCAACTGAATACTGGTGGGCCAGATTACATACTCTTAAGTTTTAATTGTCCCTAAGCAGATGTTTTGATGTTTAAGGGGAAGTGTTAACTATGCCCCACCACCACACCACCAAGGGCCCAGCCATTCCATACTTATAAAGAATGGGAAGTGAGGCTTGCATCCAACAGAGGCTGAGCACATGGCAGCCACAGGGAGCCCCAGGCACTTGCCCATAGCTATTTGCTTCTTCCCCTTGGGGATGGGGACCACAGCATCATTCTAGTGACTCACAAAGCCCTTCATCCTGCAGTAGGAGGAGTAAAAATCTTTGCAGACCTGATAGTGCTGAGGAAACATGGGGCCTTCATGCTTGCCTTTGACCTGAAGGATGAGAAGAAACGGGGACTGTCCCTCAATGGTAGGGTCCTCCCAGACCTGGTCCCCAGCTCCACTGGCCTTACTCTTGATCGTCCACCCACATCCCACATCCCTACCTGGCTTCCCATCTGCTGGACCGTTACCCAGCACAATCCTGGATACATTCTCCATTGCAGCCAAAAGGCCAGATATCACCCCGGAGCTGCGGGAAGTATTCCAGAAGGCTGTCAAACACGTGGGCATGGATGAATCAGAAATCATATTTGTCGACTGGAAAAAGGTAAATGAGGAGGCTGTATGTTACCACCCCAGCAGTGCTCCCATTGTCAGTGACTCTAGAGGCTCAGAGAGGGCAAGCCTCTGGTTAAGGCAGCTCAGCGAGGCAGGTATCTTGCTGTTAAGAACTCTCCTGCCTACTGTGAGAGCTGAGATTCACAGAGATCCTAGATGGGCAGTGAGCCTCAGATGGGTGAGGTTAAGTAGGAGATCCTGGAAAGCTGGTGGAGGATAAGAGAAGACCAGGAGGGGTCACTGAGGGAACAGCCAGTGCCAGGGTGCCAGGTTTCTCCCTTCATATTCACTGCCTATCCAAGCAGGAGTCGTGATTGAAGTTTCCATGCCACCCCAACTCCAACAAGCCCGATCATAGGCGGGGATGACCCATGCAGAAACCTCTTGATATTCTGTCTAACCTTGTGCTGAAGGAGAGGCCAAATCAGCTTTGGCTTTCACCCTGGTAAAGCCATGGGATCAACCAATCAGCTTGCATGTAGTTCAAGATACGCAATACTTTTGTGACTCCATTCTCTGGTCACCTGAGCCTTTCCTGGCATCACCAGCCCCAGGATTCCCCGGGGGAGGTGCCTGCATACAGACACTGCCATTTAGCCATTTCACAGCATGACTTCCTCACCACCCCCCCCCCAACCAGTGGGGCCAGTAGACTCACCCTGCACCTGTGGACACAAGTATTCAGAAAATGCCTCCCGTTTGCAGTATTCTGTTTGCATTCAATGGGGTGAATAAGCCGGAGCTCAGAGATGAGGAACGACTTACCCTAGACTAGTGGTTCTCAAGGATGGGTCTCAACCTGTATGTCAGATGTCCTGCATGTCACATACTTAAGATTTATAACAGTAGCCTAATCACAGTTATGAAGGAGCAATGAAAACCTGGTTGGGGGTCACCACAACACAAGAAACCGTGTTAAAGCTTCCCATCATTAGGAAGGCTGAGAACAACAGTCCTGTCTCTGCAGGGGAGCCAAGGTACAGCTTGCTGACACAACCCTGCCCTTTCTGGCCAACCTCTGTGTGTCCCCCCTTTAGAAATGTGCTCATAGCTAGTGTGTGTGTGTGTGTGTGTGTGTGTACAAGCTTGTCATAAGTTGTATGTGGATGTCAGAGGACAACTGTGGGCAGAGTCCACTCCAGCCATTTTCTCACGGACTCTGATGATCGACTTCAGAGCTTACATATTTTGCCAGGTTTTTTGTTCTGCTTGTTTGTTCTATTTTGTTTTGTTTTTGCATCTAACCTTGCAGCCCAGGCTACCCTGCTGCAACTCGTAGCAATCCTCCTGCCTCAGTATTCCCCAACCCTGGTGTGTGCCACCAGCCCTGGCTTACTCACTCTGCTCTCCTCCCTGATATCTTCCAGGATAAGTGTGGTCAGCAGGAGAAGAAGCAGCTTGAGCTGGAGAAGGAGACCAAGAAAGATCCTGAGGAAGGCCAGGCATGAACTCAGCTCTCTGAACTCCATGGGCTGTCCCCAGGCTCACCAAACCCCACCCCCTCCTGTGCACTTTGATTCTGTCTCTGCAACAATAAAGGTTTGCTGACACAGTCAATATCATTTCTTTGTTCCCTTCCTTTTCCTCCCTCCCTCCCTCCCTTCGTGGAGAGTCCTGAGTGGAGCCTTAGCTAAGTCCAAGAAGCCCTGCCCAGGGAATCTAAGAGGGCTTCCTAGAAGGGGCATCTGAGTCAGGCTAGAAAGTACTGTCAGAACCTGATGCTCTTGCTAGAATCATCAAACACTTGAGGGCACAGTTGGGGAACACAAGGCAGGAGACCCAAGCAGCAGTGAGAGGGGGAGGGGAACAAAGGTGCACAGTTACTGTCACAGGGCCTTCACTTCAGAGGGGCCACTCTAATCACTGGAAGGGAGGTGACTGGGGAGGGAGGAAGGTTCATGTCAATGCTAACAGGGTCACAGTATAAAAGGCCAAGGCTAGGCGACATGGTAGACTTAGGCCTCAGCTAGAGGATCTGGATGTCCCCATGAAGACTCCTCAGGGTGCCAATGGGGGACACTGTGAGATGACACTGCTTCCCTAGAGGCCAGCTGACATCGATTGCACAATTGTGACCGGAGTTCCTGAGGCACAGTCCACTCTGTGGCAAAGACAGGGTCTGAGATCATCTTTACACTTGACTGGATTGGCAGTCCCCTAGGGAATGTACTCCATGTGTGTCTGTGAGGACATTTCCAGAGAGAGCCACCACCCTGACTGTAGGCAGTGACATTCCTCGGGGTGGGATCCCCCACTTGACCAAAAGCAGAAAACAATCTGAGCACCCACAAATCATCTCTGCCTGCTAAGCTTATGGCTGACCCGACTGGATGCAGTGTGTCATGGTGGACTGTGTCCCTCCTCACCTATGAGCCCACCATCATTAGCTTTTTTCAGTTATTTTGTCACAGAACCAGGAAAGGCACCGGATGCAGCGCCCTGCTCTGTCTGTCAATGCACTGGGGCAGAGTGAATCACAGTCATGGCCACACGCATGCCCAGAGTCAAGCTGGCCACAGGCATAGGGTGCTATGGAAGTCTCTGGAAGGAGACTCTGGCCTGGGGTTTTGTCACACACTTCCTGCTGAGTGTCTCCCACTGTTTCTGATCTGAGAATTCACACAGGCCTTGCTCATCTGGCCTCTGCAGGCAAAGGACAGGAGAAGCAGGGGAGGCAGATGTGAGCAGAAGGTTGGGCAGACTCTGGAATGGTATGCAGCAAGTACCCTGGGGGAGACCTTAGCTGGTGTCCACTCCCTGCCTGCACCCTCGCCCTTAGAATCCACAGGCTCTGGATACACAGCACAGCCACAGGAAGCTTTGGGGATTTCTTTGCCCGTTTTTAAGTTCATTATTTATTTTCCTTCATTTGTTTTATAACAAAAATAGATTTTTAAAAAATGCCTCCAATATATAAACAATCTGTGATAACACACACACACACACACACACACACACACACACACACACACACATCCCCGAAATGTTGAGGTCACTCTGCTATGGGACAGGGAAACAGGTACCAGCCTGGTCTCTCAGCTTCAGACCAGGGCCTGGCAAAGTAGCTTGGTCCTAAGTGGATGCCAAAGACATAGTGGGTGTGTCTGAGGCTGCTGGGTGCTTCCTGGCCTACATGAGCAGCTTCCACCCTGTGAGCTCATGGGAAAAACTTCTGTAACCACACAAGAGCTGGGTGTGTGTCATATGAGGCCTCAGCCCCAAGACATTAACGGGTCCCCAAGTACTACCCCTGCCCACTAGTTACTAGGAACAAACTCCCCAACTAGTTCTTCTCCCTGACAATGCCTGCCTCAGAGTAGCTATCACAGGCAGTGCCCAAAATGCTTCAGAGACCCTAGACTTTTCTTTTCCTCTCTGGCCTTCTGAGACGGGTCCAAGCCCAAGTTAGCTCCCCCGTGTAAAGACATTCTGTCCAGTAAGAGCCACATTATTAGCTGCAGAAGCACATCGGCAGGAGGAGTCTCAGCGACTCTGACTCGACAGAGGGAGCCATGATCACTACACCTGTTAGACAGAGCTGGCCCCCAGACATTCATCCACTCCTGACCAGGCTAATGTCTCTCCATTTTAAATATGCCACATAAATCAGGTGGCACTCCTGGGGAAGGGAACGTGACATCTTCCAGCCATCAGTGGTACCAGGAGACTGTTGAGTGGGAAACAACAGCGACTGCCTGCCTACTTAGTCTCAGAGTCTCCAGGGAGTCAGAAAAGGCAGGAGCCTCGCAGGCTACGAGCATGGCGCAGGTCCGCAGACAGGGAGCGGCTCAGCTGGCGGGTGGTGGAGCGAACGTTCTCAGCAGCCTGTGCAGCCTCTCTGAGTGCGGCCTGCAGCTCCTCCAGGTCATTCAGACCCAGTTGGACTGAGTGCCGGGTTCTCCGAGGTCCTCGAGGTCCCCGAGCAGGCTGCGGGGAAGCTGTCTGGGCTGAGGTAGGTGCTGGGGCTGCATAGTACCTGGGGAGAGAAGGAAGAACATACGATCTGGCAAGGGTCAGGCAAAGCCACCAGCTATGGGTTCTATGTCTACTGTACACCCTGCTCTTTCCTCTCCTGTCCAAGGCCAGTGTGGAGAAACAAACTTGGGAGGGATGAAGGAGAGTATATGTGTGAGTGCTTGCCCTGGAGCAGGTGTAGGCATGACTAGTTCATACCAGCCTCTGACATAGCAATCAGACCCCCTTACGTGTACACTCTGGGGCTGCAATAGAAGTCAGTATCTGGAACATTCTCTAATCTGCAGATGGCAGGTACTGATGGAAGGTGCCAAAATGAACGACTGGGCTTCCTGGGGGTAGCAGAGCTGCTCAGACCCCCCTCGTTGAGGGAGAACCTGGGCTCTCTGTGGCTTCCATCCTTGCAGCTCATAGGAGGGCCAGCTTGATCCAAGCCTTCCCTGAAGGCACTGGATTAGAGAGCCTCAGTCAGCTGCAGGGCTGCATCTTGCCAGCAGGTGGCAGCACAGCACCACTGCGATTGCTGGTTCAGCCACGGTGCAAGCTTAGTCCTGCTGCTCAGACAGAAGAAAACCAAGGTATGGTTTGTTCTAACAAGACCTGAAGGTTTGATGAAGCCATGGCTTCCCATATATTCATCTAATCATCTCGAGTATCTGTTTCTCAGAAGAAGAAACAGGCCAGAGAGACAAAGTGATGAGCCCAAAGTCATTCTAAGTGCTGTCCACTCAATTGTCCCTTCCTTGGGGCCACCACACCGTGGTGAGCTCCCCCCCAGGCCCAGATTGTAAAGATTTGCTTTGAGAACAGTAGAGAATGCTGAGGCTCCCATAGGGTTGCTAAAGGACATCAAACCTCTCCTGCCCAAGGACAGGAAATGTGGGCAGGTGTCCATACCACGTGAGCCAGGGTCTGGACCCACCAGGACTCAAGCAAGAAGGCAGAAGAAAATGTACCTCAGGCCTGGCCCCTCATGCCTGCTGGTGCCTTGGGCTTCTCTTCTGCTGGCATCAGCTGCTACAGAGCCAACTACCACCCCATTAATCCCAGAGGCTGTCTATTGGTAACACTGCAGCCCAACAGGCCCACTTTACAGTGGAGGAAACTGAGGCTAAGACTAGAAAGGGGCTTGGGGGTATGGCTAAGGTTCCATTTAGTCAGTCATGACACTTCCTGGAGTCACAAGACAGACTCCACAAATATCCCAGTGGGGTCTGACAGTGTGTCACTTAATCCTCACACATCAGGACCTAGCAGAGCCACTTCCTCATTGAACAGATAGAGAAACTGAGGCTTAAAGAAACAGTCCTCTGCTTCAGCCATAGTACTCATAAGGGAGGGGATTCTGGTACAGCCAATTCCTGAAATGTCACCAGGCTGCCATGCCCACTTTCCACCTTTTGGTAAGTGATGCTTAAGACCAAATCCATCTAGCTGGTGCCCCTGCATGCCAAAGTCACAGAGACAGGGTAGTATGGAGCAGCTGCCACCACCAAGAGGAGCCCAAGTTGCCAACGAAATGTAGGGGATCCTGGATGGTGCTCTGGAATAGAAAGGGCATCAGGCCTAAAACAAGCATGCTAGAGGAAAAGAGCAAGCTTCTGCTAATACTAAAGCATTCGAGTTGGTTTTCTCCTAGTGCCGGGTTTGCATATGAACACAGCCATGGGAATGGGCCGTGGGGAAGGGGCAGTGCATGGGAGACCTGTGTAGTGTGCACTCAATTCTCCTAAATCCAAAACAATCCCAATAATGAGAATTGATTGAAAAAAAGAAGGGAGAAGGAACAGAAACTATGCTTACTTTAAACACACGTGCACGCGCGCGCACACGCGTGCGCACACACACACACACACACACACACACACCTTATTAATAAGGCTTACTCATTAGGAGAGAAAGATGGCTTATGGTTCCTAGGTAGGTCCTCAAGAAGCTGTAACTCCAGAGACAGGGCCCTCTTGCTAGTCTAGTTCACCACCGGGTCCCCCAGCACCCAGAAGCCTGTCCCATGAGAGTTTGTTGAGTGACTACAAGAATGTCAGTCTTATATTCCATTTTCCATATGGTTACATTACAGGAAGACACTACCCCTGGCTCACAGCATCCTGACATGATGTAAGAATGCTGGTTTTTTTTTTTTTTTTTTTTTTGCAGATACCCAGGTAGCATGGGGCAGCTGGAAGGGGGACTCACACAGTGGGTGGTAGATAAGGCATAATGGGAGCTGAGGAGATGTAGGCCAAAGCCGGTGGGGCTGGGGCTGGGGGCGCAGCAGCCAGGTACCAGAGTCCAGGGGCCATTCGTATTGGTGAGCCCGTCTGCCTGTTCTTCCGTTTGAGGATGGGGGTGGAAGGCCTTTTGGGGGTGTTCTTCTCTGCAAGGGAAGGAAGAACACAGAGACATGGCGTGAGGATGTGGGCGGACGCAGCCAAGCATGGTGGGTCAGCCAGCCACCCCTGTACTTGTGGCTGATGGGCAGTGGAGGACCACCCTAGGGAGGGCATCCCTCTGGGATGTTGAGCCTCTGTTCCATTTATTTTGCTCTAGCAGAGCTTACAGCATCCCCAAGGTCTGGCCAAGCCCTATGGCTGGAGAAAGATGCTGAGCGCTCATTCCTACCAGAGGGGCCTGAGCTGGAGCCATCTGCTTCTGCAGAGGACTTGACTTCCCCACACAGGGCACAGCGGAGGGTGTCAGCGGCAGATGAGCCCCGTTTGGAGTCTCTAGAGGCAGCACTGCCTGCAAGGGAAGAGAGAGAGGGAGTGGGGAAGGTCTGCAAACAATGACTGACACTCTATGATCAGACCTGGGTCCCCTGCAGAGACCACCCAGGCTGCCTGATGGAGGACACTGCACAGTAACCATGAAGGGGTAAGCAGGCACTGACCACACACTAGCCACTAATGACTTAATTTATCACTCCACAGTGCCTAGCAGCTCACTGGGCTAGCCACTCTCCCCATATCCCCTCTATAGCAGAGGAAACAGAGGCTCCACAAGGCAGTACTTTGCCAAGGGAAGGCCCAGGCCCTCCAGATGACAAGCCCACTTTGAGACAGCCTCAGTGTATTCATGGGAGTCCAGAAGAGGGAAATCTGGGTCAGTGAAAGGTCAAAGGAATATTTCAGATATCCACTGTGGTCCCTGCCTGAGCATCAGACTTGTCCACTTGCTTTCCAGGCCACTCTTGGCCAGCACATCCTCTGGGAACCGCCCACAGCCTTGGTCTGTGTTGGCCCTGACCACTCTGCTTTGATGCTGGCTCCTTGGAGACAATACTGGTGGGCACTGAGCAAGAGAGTGAATGAGTGAATTGGAAAGTCTGTCAGGACATGGATCCATGGTAGGGAGGTGCCAATGCTCTGGAGCATAAAGATCTAAGTTCAAATATTGGCTCTATCACTTGTAAACTGTGTGCCTTTGAGCAAGTTACTCTCCTCTCATAAAAAAGTCTATGTTCAGCTCTAATAAAACTTCTCAATGGGGAGAGACTCCACTGAACAAAATGCTGTCTCTTACCTGTGTCCTGGGTCCTAATGGGCTGGCAGCGGGGACAGGACGGTGTGCCACTGTCCTTCAGGATGGCCTTTGGGGATAGAATGTGGTACTCCTGGCCTGGAGAAGAATCCAGAAAGATCAGTGTCCAGACCTGTGTGACCTGGGGACTGGTTTCATTGTCTCTCTTCTCTTTCAGTGGTTTTACTAGTTGTTCTCTGCCTATCTCCTGTGCACATGTGAAAGCAGACCCCACAGATATACCCACTGCACACATGTGTGCACACAGAGTGCAAACAGATGCCTGTCTGCTACTGCCCTCTCCTGGCTCCTTGTTGCATTTCTGCTTCTAGAAGCAGCTGCCAGTTCTTGTGTGTGGAAGTGACGGGGCATGCAGCAGAGGCAGGATGTGGAAGCTGGTGAGGCAGAAGTGTCATGACTAGTGTCATGAGTCAGGAGTCACTGTCCCTTCCTTGCCCCAGGCTCAGTTGAGTGATCAGGAGCGTCTCTCCTTGAGCGCTAAACAGCTGGAAATGGGGACATCAAAAGGCCAATTTCTGGAACCGTGTCAAGGACAGAACGGATCTATATTGGACAGCCAATGGAAAGCTCTCAATGCTACAAGGTATCTGGCTGATCCCAGCATGGTCTTGAGCTCCTGAAATTCCACTGGACAGAGGTGAAAACAAACAAGCAAATAAAAAACCCAACAACAACAAAAAACAAAAACAAAAAACCCAAGGGCTGAGGCTGGAGATGACTCAGTGGATAAAGTCCTTACAACACCCATATATTTAGACCAGCTTGTATCCTTAGCACTCCCATAAAAGGTGGGTGGGTACAGTGACCACCTAGAATCCAACCACTCAGGAGGCAGGGGGTCTGCGGGAGAGATGGACACCCAGGGCAAGACAGTCACCTGAACTACACGAATTGGTTAGATTCAGGTTCAGTCAGAGATCTTGCCTGTAGTGGCTGATTGGTTTTGTGTCAATTTGACTTGAGCTAAAGTCATCAGAGAGGAAGGAGACTCAACTGAGGAAATTCCTCTATAAGATCATGCTACAAGTGAGACATCTTCACCATTAGTGAGTGATGGGGGAGGGCCCAGGCCACGGTGGGTGCTGCCATCCCTGGGCTGGTGGTCCTGGGTCTATAAGAAGCAGGCTGAGCAAGCCACAAGGAGCAAGCCAGTAAGCAGCACCCTCCATGGCCTCTGCATCAGCTCCTGCCTCCTGGATCTTGCCCTGTGTGAGCTCCTGCCCTGACTTCCTTCCTTTCATCCTTTTTTGGGGGATGAACAGCCTTTCTTCCCTAACTTGCTCCTTGGTCATGGTGTTTCATCACAGCAATAGAGACCAAGACGAAGACACTACCTCAGTAAATAAAGTGGGGAGTGATCAAAAAAGACAGCAGACGTATGAGGACACACAAGCACATGCACCACATGCCCACACACACAAACATATTTATACATGTACACACACACACACACACACACACACACACACACACACACACACACACGGTAAGTATCAGCCAAGGGCTGAGGATGGGGCTCTATGCTTGAGCGTGTGCACAAGCTCACCTGTGTATTGACCCCGGAAGGAGACTCTTTCCCTCCGCTTTGAGCTGCTTTGTGGTCTTGTCTCCCACTGTGCAGCCTGGGGGTGCTCCTCAAAGGTCCTGCTCTTCTCAGATGAGAGCTGAGGGGCAGGCGACTCCGATTCAGAACCTGTGGTGGGAGTGGAGCCTCAGAGGGGGCAGGTGAGGGGCTCATGTGGAGGGCAGGGCTCAGGGCGATGCCTGGGCTGTTGATCTTGAGTCTTTTCAGGGGACCAAGGGCACCTCCTGAATCTCAGCCCGGAGCCTGTGGCTATCACATGCCTGGGCAGCAACCCCAAGAGGTAGACGCTGCTATTTCTATGTAGTCTGCTGTCACTTTATCTCCTCAGAGCAGGTGACAGCCTGGCCAGGGACAAACTCCATGGCTCTGCTCTGCCAGTGAGGAACTTGCACTCTCCACTGCGGTGTCCCATTTGCAATGGAGGCTGGTGACCATCTACACAAAGCCCCCAGTCCCAACCCTCATGGAAACGGCAGAGTCTACATGGCTAGGACTAGAGATGTGCTTTGTTCCAGAGCACAACAATAGCGTCAAACATACATACAGAAGATCTCTCCAGGGCTTTTCTAGGTTCTCAGACCACAGAGCAAACACACTGAGGAGGATCCCTAGAAAACAGCCCTGGTCTCTGCTCTCTGGTCACTTACTTAGGTACAGTCTGGGTATATCCCGAGGCACCGAAGAGGACCTGGCTCGACGTCTTCCCATTGGCTCAGCTGGCTCTACACCATTAGGCTCCCCAGACAGCCTCTCTGTGGATTTACTAGCAACATGGAAGAGAGATAGGACGTCACCGGATGAGGTTTTGGAGGCAGCCTCCACATATGGCCCTGGCATATGTGCACCCTGCCATAAACTAAATACACGTGAGAAGAAAAGCCTGAGAATGGACCAGTGGCCATGCTGGGGGAAGGGGAGAGTGTAGTGTCTGAGTCCCTGTGCCCAGAGAGCCAGAGACTGGCTAACGCTATAGGGAACAGAGGTAGGGGTTGGGGTGGGGCTTCTACCTGCCATAGTGGGGGCCCCAGGAGGGTGAGGAACCCAGCTTTTCCTGGGTCTGGGTGGAGTGGTTGAAAGCAGAAGCTACACAGGCTGGGCCGTCTGGGTGTGGCCGGTGCAGGCTGTCCTCCAGTTGAAGGCGGAGCCGTGACACCTCCGCCTGCAGATCCTTGATGGCCTGGCTGGAGTGGCGAAGAGACAGAAACGAGATCATTTGAGCAACGAACAGAGCTATCGGGACGCCAGCGTTTCCTGGGTGGGGTGGCTTGTGTCTGCAGACACAAGATGGGGCTGTACAGTCCAGTAACAGCCTTGACATCTTTCTGAGTTCATACTCCACAAGCACATCTGGGTAACCTACCTATGAGGGTGACTCTCTTAGCATACGGGCTCAGCCTCTCAAGACAGTGACTACACAACACTGAATCGGGTTTGGAAGCCGAGGCAGGAGGATTACCATGAGTTCCAGGCCAGCCTGGGTTCCATAGCAAGACCCTAACACACAGGGCTGCCCTGCCTTCCCACCTCCTTTCAGAAGCTGTAACGGTCTGAGCAGGGCTCTCTGCTCCTATTCCTGCAGATATTCTTACAGTCTGTGGTTATTCCCAGCGGAAGACACTTGCGTCCTGTTTTTGCCTCCCAGGCCCTGACCCACAGGCAGGCAAGATTAGCATCCCACTCCATAACCCCGGACACATCAGATGCTGGGGAGCACTCCGCAATTCAGGCTTCAGGAGGGAGAGAGCCGAGGGTTCTAGGGTAGACAAACCCACACACTTCTGGGTGCTGTGGAGCAAGCAGGCTGGAAGATAAAGGTGTCAGCAAAGCTGCCTGCTGGACACAGGTCCACCTCCTATCCAAAGGAAGTAAATGGCCTATTCTGGCCTGCTACGCCCCTGCTTCACTAGCTCTTAGAGTCCTACGGGCTTTTCTAGCACTGCCTCGGACAAACCAACCAATGCCCAGAAACAGACCGCACGTAGGGAGCACCACTGGAGGCTGGCCTTGGCATGACCATCGTTCGGGCTGAGGTGGGCTCTGCAGCCATTCTGTGTGAGGTACCCAGGCTGGGGACTCCCCTCAGGATCCCTGGACTCTTGGTGCTCCCTGCAAACATGACCTGTGTGCTGACTGCTCAGGAAGGCTTAGGGACCTCCCTCTGGTCATGTCCAAGCAAGCAGTGTGTGCACTGAGCTTGGGTCTCCTTGGTGATCCCCAGGGAGATGCTTGCTGGGGTTTCCAAGGCAAAGCCCAGGGGCTGTGGTAGCTGTAGGAGAGCAAGAGCTCACAGCAACTGGTTAATCCCAGCTTGGCTTCCTAGCCTGGGACCTGGAACACAGCCTGGGGTGTCATCTGTCCTCTGGCTGGATCTGTCAGGCTCTTGAGCTTCCTGACTTTTAACACTTTAGTTGCCTGAGGTTTACTGGAGACTGCAGCTCATCTTTCTCTGCGGATTCGATCCTGGCCCCACTAAAGAACCAGCAATCAGCTGAACAGCCATCCGAGTCCTTCAGGTCTGCCTTCCTCAGCACACCCCCAGGCTTAATGACCACCAAGCCCCACGGTACACCAGCACAGCAACATGCCACCACAACGGCTCTTCTTTTAAAAATGCCCCTCCTTTCCTGAGTCCAGGGAAACCTTTCCCCTGTTGAGGCATCCTTTGTGGCCTCTACCCCTTGGCCTCTGTACTGACCCCTGTGGCAGGGAACTTATAAAGCTCAGTAGTGACATGACACTTTGCTACTTAAAATCCCTCACTGTCCTCAGGATGGGCCTTCCCATAGCCATACATTATTCTCTAAGGTAGTCTCTATCTCCTCCATACTCTCTCCCCTCTATACATGCACACGCATACGCACCCACGCACGTGCATGAGCACACACAATTACACTGAAGTCCACAGACCTCAGGAGTAGACAAATTCAGTTCAGACCATGAGACAGAACAACAGCTGCTGGTCAGAACTGCGCACATAGCAACAGGCATGACTGCACTGGCCAGAGTAGCTTCATTCCCAGCACGTTCCAAGTTAACAGAGGAGCTTCTATCCAATCAAGGAAGGATCTCAGCAGAAAGCTGCTGAGAGGTGACAGGCTCTCACCATCTAGTCCAGGCCTGCACAGCACCCATAATCCTCCCGACTCTGCCTCTCTGTGTTGGAATTACAGGGACATGGCCCCCAAACCTAACTTGCTATTGATCGGGAATGCAGATGCTACATGGCAGGGCTAGTAGTGTGGGGAGGTCTCTGAGCCAGGAAGATGCACCTGCATCAGTAGCTAAAGAAGAGTTCTTGACATCAGTAACATCAAAGTCCTGTAAAGCAGCACTCAGCTAGGAAGCAAGACCCAGGCACATCCGGCCCCGGCACTGGCACCCTGAAATGTAAGCTAGGGGCACTGCCATAGCCGTCAGTCTCCTCCGCTCTCCATCATACAGCAAGGTGGGATCGCCCAGGCTGTGTCCACTCACTCGCGCTCTGTCCTGTTGAGGAGGAGGTTGGCAGTGCTCTCTGCTGATCCATGAGGCGTGGAGGCAGCTGTAGGAGCTGGGGCAGAGTCGGGGCTGGTTCTTCCACTGGGAAGGAGCTGTTTGGAAATCTGCTTCTGTCTCTTGAACTCAGACCTGGGAACCGCTAGGGAGGCAGAGGAAGGCCAACAGGAACAGCAGAAATGAGCCCGGGAGCTTCAACTAAAGGGAGGGGCGAAGAAGAGGCTGGAAGGGGTGCGTGCGCATGTGCACGTGGGCACGCATGCGCGCGAGAGCTACTGGTGTCCTTGCAGGCCCGGGTGTCAGAGCACCCTGGGGTTGGAGGTATAGGCACTTCTGAGAGCCTGAGGGAGATGCTACGAACAGAACTCAGACCTTCTGCAAAAATCAGTAAGTGCTCTTGACAACTTACTATCTTCCCAGTCCCTATTGGTTGCTGTTTCTTGTTTGAGGAAGGCTCTCTCACTGTCCTGGGGCTGCCAATTTGGCTAGACTAGCTGAGCAGAGCGATCCTGTAATTCACCTATCGCTGCCCGCCACCCCCAGCTCTGGAATTACAAGTGGCACTCGCTTGCCTTTTCATTTGGGTTCTTGGGAATCAAACTCAGGTCCTCATGCCTGCAAAGTAAGCATTTCGCCGACTGATGCGTCTCTCCCGTTTCCCTGTCTGTAAACCCCACCTTTAATTTTCCTGTGGTGAACTCCCATAGTATCTCACATCCTGACCTACAACGCAAGGCTGTCTGTCTGATGCTTCCACTTGGTCCCTCCCAGGCTCCCCACTCACCTATTTTAGCCACTGATGTCTCCTCTAGGTGGCAGCTCTGTGCCCCTCTCCCGGGAGAGCTCAGGCTGGAGAGATGCCGCTGGGTTCGGCTTCTGGGTATGCCAGCCTCAGTGGCTCTTCTGGGAACCATGGGACCCCTGGCCTTGGGATGGGAGGTTCTATCACCAGGCACAGAGCCAGTGAGGTGTTGAGCTGATGGCCCTGAAGTGCTGGAGGTCAGGGAAGGAGAGACACTGTGGTGAGAAAGGGCTCAAGCTATAGTACCCGGGCTCCTCTGTGTGCTAAGGCTTGAACTCTCAGCTTTAGGGCTGCACGCCTCCAGCATCTCAGTACATCTGAGGACTGAGGACAGCCTCATCGAGGGCTTCCTTGTTCTAACATGTGCGTCACAGTGCACCTGTCGGCCATATAGGGAAGGACTGAAGCTCTCTCCATTCCTGACAGTTCCAGACCTTTCTTCACGGGCACACCCGAGTTGCCAAGTGGGCTTCCAGGTGACCAGTGCCCCACCCTGGGGATTGCCAGTTGCCATGGTGACCTCACCACATTCCCTTTCTTATAGAGCTCCCCCAACCCTCACCTATCTCTTGAGTTCTTTCTGGTCTCTTTCCACCTGCCACCCTGATGCTCTACTGACCTGTCATCTCACACCACCCTCCCTGACGGCTCCATCTACATACTCCCTTTACATAGTAAAAAAAAACATCCCCTAACAGTTGTGAATGGGCTGAGCGATATCAAGAAGTCAGTTTTGTTCTCTGAGGCTCTCTGTCAGCATGATAAGAATGGGACCCATCACTGGCGTAGATGTGAGGGTGTGCAGATACTAAGACCATTGGCCCCTGTTCCAGGCTACCACAGACATTTACATTCTAAGATGTCCCAGGTGGGATACAATACCTGACATGGGAGAGCCGGTGCTCTGGGGTCTGGGTGAAGGGTGACACTATACTGGTTTCTGAGCCCACGAAGCCACTGTCTGTCTCTGGCGACACCATCCAGGGCTCCTAGAACAGACCACATCCTTTATGTCTGAGGAAAGTATTCCTGTGCACTGGGAAGCCCCTCCCAGATCCTGGCCTCATATTCTTGGGGCTCCAAAACCCCAGTGCTGTCTGACCTTATAGCGGCACTTGTGTATGCATAAAAATACACAGCCTCAGTGGTATTTTGTCTGTGCCCTTTCACCCCTGCAACAGCTCCTCAAATTACCACTTGCAGATGCAAATGGCACAGTTAGAAACCAGGTCCCAACTCTGACACACTGACATATGGGCACAAGCCACAGCTCAGGAAAGACGCTGTCAGCAGAGAACAAGTGGCCTTGGGCTTGAATACTGACTGATGGACAGGCTTTACGGCTGCAGAAACAGGAACAGTGCAAGAAGCGGGGACACATGAAAAGAGCCAATGAGAGCAAAGGCCAGGAACAGAGCTCAGATACCAGGGGATCTTCTGACCAGCCCACAAGCACACTCACCTCAGTGTGGGGCCCACCAGCCCGAAGCAGGGCTTTTCGAGGAAGGAGCTCTGAGGGCCTGCTCTCTTCCAGGCTGGTCAGACTGCTCTGATGTGACACCATGGCTTTGGTGCCCCGTTGAGCCACTTCAGCTGTATCCAGGACTGGTGTGTACGTATCTCTGGCCATGGATGGCCGGAAGTTTGGTGACTTCATAGACCCCATCTGTTCCTCAACCTCCCTAGCAGGGAAGGAGATGAACAGCGTTTCTGAGCCCCCGTGTGAGCCAGGTGACCCAGACCTGGGGATCAGCACCAGTCCAGGGGCATGCGATGGCATCAGACACACTTCCCTGGGGATGCGTCCTGGCTCTGTCACCTAGCTGTGTGACCTTGGGCAGTGCTTTCCATCTCTGAACCTCATACATCTCTTAACTGTAATGTGGGAAGCCAAATTAACCTCCCAGCACACCATAGCAGAAATACCCTGAAATTTCCTATTTTAGCTATTTGCACAGACCTCCACAGACTCAAAAGACAATGTTATTATAAACAGAAGGCCAAAATTTTGTGTTACAAAAAGGAACTAACTTTGAAAATAATATAAGAAACATTACAGGCTGGATACTTTTTTCTTCCTGAAATGAGACTTGAACTTAGGGCACACTGGGTTAATGCTCTAACTCTCCTACTGAGCCACACCCCTAAGTCTTTTGATTGTACTGCCAATGGTTACCCCTTTGTGGGACACTGGAGTTTGTGACAGAGGCCAGTGACTTACTGGGTAGCATCCCTATGGCTTTCCTCAGCCTGTGCTGGGTGCTCTTCTGGTGATACCCTCACGGCTTCTGTTTTCCCTGGAGCTGTGGCTGGACTATCAACTTCCAAGGTGCCAGGATGGTCCTGCTCCTCTTCCTCCTCCTCCAGGTCCTCCTCATCTTCATCCCTCAAGGCTTCAGGGAGGGATTTCACGCTGAGGTATCTGCAGAAAGATGCCCAAGAGGGTCTCACCTACACCCATGGGGACAAGCGAGACCCAGGGTGGCCAGCCCAGCAGTGGCCAGTGTCTTCATCCTATGCCTACTCACTCACCTCTCCAGAAGGCCATGGAAGTCCTGCTCCACCTGAATCTTCCTGTCCCTGAGTGGGACCGGGAGACCTCTTGGGCTTTCCTCAGTTTTGATGCTCAGGCTTAACTCCTTGTTCATGGGGAGCGTGCAAGAGCTTCCAGGGGAGGTGGTGGTGGTGGTGGCAGGCTGGCCAAGGAAGTGAGGAACAGAGGTTAACCATCGCTCTGAGCATCTGCCTCTGCCATCTCATGCCACAGCCCGAGGCGCAGGAAACAGTGAACGCGTTGGCCTATCTCCTGCCATTCACTCATGTGTGTGAGACCCTGTGAAGACTAAAGGGTCTTCATGGCTGGCTGCTGGGAACGGAGCTCCTGGTGCCTGCCAGGCACACTACAGACACCATTTCTCCTTAGTGTCCCAAACCACACAAAATTTCACACAGAAATTGAGGCTGGTGTGATGTGCTAAAGCCGTACCAAAGCCAAGGCAGTCTGCTTGCCAGAGTTACCTGTATTCACCTTTCCCTGTAGCCTGGCCACCCAGGCTTCCTGTCAGTACAGGAAATGCCATCCGCCAGGGTCGTTCTGCCTACTGGGCAGGGCTCAGGGTGAATCCCCAACCCTCAGGGCCAGCCTTCTCACCCACTCCCCTAATGCACTAGCCCTACCCTGCTCAGCAGCAGCAGGCAAGTCCTCATGGGCCAAGGGCAGGAGCTCAGGGACACAGAACTGCCACCACAGCCATCTGTGTCAGCACAGCTCACCCATGTAAGGGGGAGAATGGCTGTCCCTTAACAGACCATGGTGTGGAGAGAGGGCTCTGTCGAAAGCACATTCCACACAGAGGCTGTGTCCGGTGTCTTAGCTTTGTAAGCACCCATACCCCTCCCTTGTCCCTCACTTCAGGCTGGGGGCCTGGGAGCCAACTGGGCTGCCTTCGCTCTCACTCTCATCCAAGTCAGATCAAATGAAACCCTTGAGCCTTATCTAAGCTCATGTCCTCATCTCTCCCTCTACCCTGTCACTCCCTAGCCTCATACTGGTTGACCCACACGTGCCTGCTGCCACCCTCTACTGAAAACCCAAGGAGGATCTAATTGTGACATGAACCACAAGCTCCGGCATCACAAGGCCCATGCTGGAGTCTCCAGCAACACGGCAGACCATGAAACCACTCGCTTCCCACTGCATGAGTGTCTCCAGCACCGAACAGGCCCTACTCACTCTACCATCTCCTTTAAACACTTCAGGGAGAGTGGGTGTCCCCGTCCTAGTCAGTTCCAGTGACTGCCCTTCACTTCCATAGAGCCTGCATTTCCCTTTCCGCATGCTATCAAAATGAAAAATAACTCTACAACTAATGCATGTATTCAGAAAACTCTGTAAGGGCAGAGGTCACCCTCTCTACCTTCTGTCCCCACTGCATCCCCACTGTGTGCCACGGAACCTACAATATGGCACACACTTCCTAAATATATAATGAAGAAATTAACATGGAATGAATAAGAGAAGCAAAAGGGGACCGGACCAATGAGATGGAGCGAAGCAGTACCTCCTGGTAGGTTTGGGCATCTGGCAAGGAGACGGGTCCTGAAGGCATGGACAGATGAGCTGGCTGGGGCAGAAAGGACATGGTTGGGGTGCTGTCCTGCAGGTCTGGCCTACATGGCTCTGTCTGTCTTTGGGTCTGGTCCATATGGTCCTGCAGCTCTTCCAGGCGCTGTCCCAGGTGGTATATCTCTGCTTCTAGCTCCCTTGAAGGAAGAAATATCAGCGTGGTGATCAGTGTCAAATCCGAGACCCTAGGGGTAGCCTCTCAGGGTCCACATAAGCCATTAACAGATGGCCCCAAGAACTTCAATAGCAAGATGATTAGACTCCAATGGGACTCAGGAGGCCTCAACTCAGTGCCTTCTGCCATGACGATGCTGTGTGATTCTGAAGTAGACCCCAGTTTCCTCTGGCCTCAATTTCCTGATTATCTAATGAGGAGCTCTGCAGTTCTGATCCCCAAAATGTTATCTAAAGGACTGGATTCTCAGCTCTAGACTCCTTGATCACTAGGACAGGTGTTCCTGTGTCCCTGTGACACAATGATGGATGTGAAATGCCTCCTTCCTGGAGACAGAGGGAGCCAGGGACTCTCCTGTCCTCCTGGGCCTGTCTCTGCAGCACCTACCTGCAGAGGTTGAGGGTTCTGGGACTCCCCTGAGAGGCATCAAGCTGAGGGTCCAGGAGCTCTTCTCTGCAGGTCTGCAGGTACTCTGCCTCTAGGGCCATGTGGGCTGCCCTCAGTTGCTCCAAACTCTGAAAACAAGGGTCAGCGCTTTCAGTGCCTGGACATAGGGGATTCATGCTCACACAATGGACTGGTGGCTCCTGGATCGGGGGCTACGGGACTCACAGGAGGCTTGAGAAACAGAGGCTGTGGCTGAGCGCCTCTGGGGGCTTCTCCCCAGACAGAGCTCTCTGCCATCAAACACTTGAAGCCTAGGAACCAGCCCAGAAACCACTGGGTCCTCTTGGTAAGCACAGGACCCCTTGGCTCCTGGTCAGATGCAGCAGCAAATATCCTACCACTGTGTCCCCATAGGGATCGAATATTCCAGAGAGCCCAGATCTTCACTCCTGATGTGAAAACCGAGCCATTCAGAAAATAAAAGTCACTCTCTTCCCCACTCCTCACAGATAGTGAGGACAGATGGCATTATCACCTCACACTATGGATAGGGGTGACTGGCATGGTGTCTGGTAGATAAAGGATTCTAAATTCATTTCTGCTCTAGCAGAATTGCAATGAGAGAGATCATTTGCCACATAGCACACAAAAGAAATTATTTAAGTTGTTGAAACTCACACAGTAAGTGAGCAAGCTGTACAGGCAAGACTTGACTCTCAGGCCCACTGGACCCAGAGCTCCTGGTCCTAAAGACTCTGCTAGGCCCTCACAGGAAACATAAACATAGGTAACCAACATACGGCTGTACCTCTGTCCTACCAGGTTCTTCCTATAGGAGCCTAGGAATAGATTGAACCTAGAATGTAGGTTCACACCCATGCCATGCCCAGTCTTTCCCTGCACAAACTCTCAGGTTTGGGGGTCCTGCACGCGCCTTCCTGAGGCTCTCTCTGGCAGCAGGAAAGATTGGACATATCTGGCTATAACTACCTAAAACCTGAACCCAAGGGACACAACTATCTCCGGTGTAACGGTTTCATGGGGAAAAGGACCCTGTCTCCTTTTTGCCCCCGGTTCCAAGCTTTGGAAAATAATAGGGAAGTAGGTTAGACAGCAAAGGTCCTTTCCTAGAGCCTTGGGGTACAGCGGCAGGGGTCATGACTGAGAAGGCAGCAGGCCCAGCTCAGGGCTCTGCCGCCCACGGCTGTGTGGTTTCGGTGTCCTTTCTCTCTGGGCCTCTGCTTCATCATAGTTAAGCAGGGACGATGATCACAGCTCCCTGGTGGGCGTTTATGATGACGTTTATGATGAAGATATAAAACAGTGATAACACATCCAGACTGCCTGGCAAGCCACCGTGGCTCAGCGCAGGCTTGCTGCGTGACACAGGTAGCAGCTGTCTGGGGCACTAAGTAGGAGCTTGTCTCAACTTCTGAGGAAGACTGGGCTGGGACACAGCCACCTGCCTTTAGCAAAAGGGGCCTCAGAGACTCTACTCTGGGGACGGGTTATCTGGTCACTGCCAGTGCAGTGTCCACACTGGGTAGCGGTACCTTGATTTGGTCCTGAGGTGGGAGGTGTCCGGCCAGTACCAGTTCCTCGAAGGACTGCACCTGAACAAGAGGAGGGAAAGAAGCAAGCTTGATGAATCCAGACCCCGTGGTAACTCTCACACACTCAGCCACACTGCTCTCTGGGGACAAGGGCTGGGTCTGCCTTCAGAATGCAAGGTGTCTTCCCAGCAGGGAGGTGGGTCCTGGAAGTGCATTCCACCTCTGGCCTTGGCCAGGACAGCCTTGGGAAAAATCTAGAAGGTGCACTCATGTGTAGGAAGACCTGTGAGGGACATTTCCTGCAGTCTGACTGGCGGGAGGAACAGCACACGTGCTGTCTGAGGAACAGTATGAAGCCACCAAGGAGAAGGACTCACGGGATATTCCTATACACAAAAGCTCCAAGGCCTTATTTCCAGGGCCAGTCAAGATCAATGTGCTGCCTGGGGTACGGTAAAGGGAGTAACCACCAAAACACAGGGATGTTGAATCTCTCATATAAAACTGTGTTGTGTTTTCCCAGAACCTGCTCAATCCTCTGTGGGTAGAGAAAGACTTCAACTCTGGGTGTGTCTATAGTGTCAGTCTAGGGATGAGGGTGTGGCTCAGTGGTGAAGTGTGTACTTAGAAACCACAAGGATCTGAGTTCTAGCCTTGACACTGCAGACAATAATAATAATAAAGGACAAAATTTTAAAATAAAAATCAAAGCCAAGCATCGTGGTGCCTGCCTTTAATCCCGGCACTCAGGAGTCAGAGGCAGGAGGATCTCCATGCGTTCCAAGCCAGCTTGGTCTACAAAGTGAGTTCCAGGTCAGCCAGGGCTACATAATGAGACCCTGTCTGGAAAACAACAACAAAAATATCACAACGCATATTTATTGAGGGCGACTATGGTAAACTGAAATAGGAATGTAACTACATTATAGCATGTCACTTACATAGTATATGAAGTAGAAATGTGATATGAGCTACATATCTTATACAATTAAACATGTTAAACATGTTGTGGAAATTAAAATGTAAAAATAGGGAAGTCAATTTTAATAATATATATTTTTATTTTAAATTGCATTTTGTGTGTGTGTGTGTGTGTGCGTGCATGTGTATGTGTGTGTGCGTGTGTGTGTGTGTGTGTGTGTGTGTGTGTGTGTGTGTGTGCGTGTGCAGGTACATGCACAGAGTGTGGACGGATGCACTTGTGTGCATTACACACCGTGTTGTGCATATGGAGGTCCGAGGACAACTATTAGGAGTCAGGGCTCTCCTCCTACAGTGTGTGTCCTGGAGGTGAGACTCGGGTCACCAGGCTTGGTAGAAAGCCCTCTTTTCTGCTCAGCCATCTTGTGGGCCCTTCATAAAATTTTTTACTTGATCACAATTATCATTTCATATGTAATCAGTTAACAAAAATTACCAGTGAGTCCAGTGAGAGATTTTGGTTTTGTTTTGTTTTAAAGCATGTTCTCATTCAGAACTCCAAGCTGGCCTTGCATTCAGTGATCGGCGTTACAAATGCTGGCGTTACAGTCATGAGTCACCAGTCTGTGAGATCATTGCGAGTCTCATTTTGACATGTCCTAAGCTCCTGTGTGCTCTGAACTCCCAGCTCATCCTGCCTCAAACCTACCCAATGTCAAGAAGTGAACAGCCCAACAAGGGCCAGGGGCTCCCCGGTGGGACAGCCTCAGACATGCCCTGCATCTTCTCAGTATGCTTTGCCTGCCAAAGAGAAAATGCTATCCCAGGTACAGGACCAAGAATGGTGGCAGTGGAATGTCATACTGCTGGACCACAGAGGAGCCAGAAAACACCAGGGAAACTCCAAAAAAAAAAAAAAAAAATCAGAGGGGAAGGAGGAGCATGGCTGATTCTACTTATTTGACACATCCTGCAAACTGAAAAGACAAAGGTGGGTGAGTGGCTGCTGGGCCCAAAGGGTGGGATGGTCAAGCAAGGTAATGTAACAACCGAGTTTATGTGTTTATAATGGACAGCCAGAAGCTCAAAGCCCAAGGTGCAATTCTGGTTGAGAGCTCGGGGCCCAACAGAACATCTTGTTTACTGGCTTTGAGCTAGCTGAATTTACTTTTCTCTGTGTGGACTTCCCCTCTGCCTCGGCTCCCCCACTTCCGTTTTCAGAATGTGGTTAGGGCGTTGTGTCTTCTTAAGTCTCTTTAGACACCTTTGGAACAGAGCCAAGTGTGAAGGTAGACAAAGACCTGCAGCCGACTCTGAGCTGGAGTGCTGTCTACAAAACCTCAAGAGGTGACAGTTTTGACGTCGGTAACGAACAAACGAAGAAGGGGCAGTTTGTCATAAAGAGGAAAATGTCAGGTGGAGGGCAGAGAGAGTGAGGGTCTCACAGTGGACAACCACAGAACACCTCCAAGCCTTATTGGGGAAGCTGTGATGACAGACAGGTTGCCGTTCAATTCAGAAGGTTCGACCTTCTCCTGGGTGACAAGAAGGCCGGGTCCCGTGGTGTCTGAGGGCAAGGGGATGGACAGTTAACTTCCTGAAAGGCTGTCAGCCCACATGGAGGTAGAGCAGAGACATCTGGGGCTGGTATAAGCATCTCACATACACAGAGGCCCCGTGCTTTTGGGATGAGGTGTCTTGTGGGACAAAGCTGGGGTTCACTCACCTTGGCCAGGAGCCGGCTAGCCTGAGAGGTCAGTGCCTGGGTCTGTCCTGTGGAGGGCTGGTCTGTGGCAATGCCCTGGCTCTGAGGAAGCCGCCCTGGAGTGGCCATGCCGGGGGACGAGGAGGGACTCAGGTCTGTTCGTGGGAACGGCCACCCTGAAATACACAGCCGCTGAACCCTGGGGCTGAGGACAGTCCCCCAGTCTGCTGAGGTTGAAGCCCTGAGGCACCTCAGACCACCATATCAACCATAGCTTGGCCCCTCCTGCCTAACCTTCACAGTAGTAGGGAGAGGGCTGGCCACTATGCTGCTGTTCCCTTACCAGAGTAAATGAAGTATGGGTCTAGCCTAGATCAAAGCTGTAAGGGGATGGTGTCAGACCTTGGGGAGTGATGGACTCAGTTGTAAGTACAGACTCGAATTCGTGGAAAAGCAGGTTCAAATCCTCGCCCTTTCCTTTCCAAGCTATGTGACCCCAGTATACCTTTGCCTCTCTGAGCCCCAAGTCTTCCAACTATCCCGGGACTATAAAAGCTGGTGTTATAAATCTTGTGTTCCTCACCAGCTCCGTGTGAGGACTAACTGGGGCCATATGTGTCCATTTCAGGGTCTACAATGGGCTCAAGGAGAACACTGTTCACACCACAGAACCAACAGGCCAGGTGGCTGAGCCAAGGCTCTCCCTGGATGGTCCCCAGGGTGGACCTAAGGTTCTCCCTCCATGAGCAGGGGGATGCTTAAAAGCCCTGGCTCCTTCCCCAACTCACCCGTGGCCTCAGAGGCCTGTGGATCCTGGGCAGCAGGGTCAGGCCACCACTCTGCTACTCTGGGTTTCGGGATAGAGAAGGATAAGACCTTGCTTCCTTGTGGCATTGACCCTGAGCAGAAGCTCTGACTGGGCTGTGGTGGGTCTGAATACAGGTGCACCTGAGGAAGAGGGAGGCAGGGAGGGAAGGAGTCAGACAGGGTGAGCTCACTGCAAAGAGGCCACAATGCATCTGTTATCCAGGCTTCATCCTTCCTCCTTCCACCACACAGGAGCCCCATCCTTAGCCTGGGAATCATGAGCACCACTTTTCAGTGGGTCCTACACTGGGCGGAGGACTTAAAAGCCACCTCCTATTGTCTTTCCAGAGGTCCTGAAAACGAGGCAGGTAGGGATGACTTTCCCTGTTTTTCTTTTTGTAAATTAGTCTCTCATACGATCCATCCTGACAGCAGCCTTCCCTCCCTCACTCCTCCCAGTTCCTCCCCCTAGTTCCTCCCCCCAGTTCCCCTCCTGCACAGATCCACTGCTCCTTCGTGTCCCTTCAGAAAAGAGCAGGCCTCACAGAGATATCAATGGAACACAGCTTAACCAGTTACAATAATACAAGGAACAAACCCTCATATCAAGGCTGGCGAGGCAACCCAGTAAGAGAAAAGGGGTCCCAAGAGCAGGCAAAACAGTAAGAGACACCCCCCCACTCCCACTGTTAGGGGCCCCACAAAAAACCCAAGCTAAATAACCATAACATATATGCAGAGGACCTAGCAGAGACCCATGCGGGCTCCGAGATTGCCGCTTCAGTCTCTGTGAGCCCCTACGAGCCCTAGACTCCCAGAAGTTAAGTGCCACAAGAGATCACCAGCTAGATTTTACTCTGGTAACAATAATGGTTACTAGTGATGCTTATTATATGTGTGTAACACATATATAATAATCATTAACGTTTTAATGAAATATTTCCAATAATAACTACATTGATAATGATAAATAGTAAATGGCTGTTTGAATGAAGGAAGGAGATGTTATGTGCACAGACAGAGCCTTCTAGGAGTTGTGCTCTGACATTGAAGATGGTGTGGGAAGTGTGTAGGGAGGGGGGCAGCTGATGGGGGGGGGAAGTACACTGGAGCTCAGCAGGAGGGAATCCTGGTTCCAAGCAGGGGTGTGAACACAGTTGGGGAGCCAGGGTCTGCTTTTGTATCCAGGGGCTCCCTAGCTGCAGGCACATCTGCCATCATGTGCCACCAATGGCAGCTTTCACATTAATAGCAGCCAAGCTGGGGCAGCCCTGACAGAGGTTGTGGAAGCCACAGCTGAAAATACTCAGTCTGGCTAGCTTGGCTTAATGTGTGCTCCAAAGTCAGAGGCCAGGCGCCAACTCAGGCTCCGTCATGATACACCTCAGTTCCGGAGTGGATGGCACAGTTGACCTCACCATGCATGAAGTTAGTGTAAGTAAATGGTAGCTCTCACCTGGCACCGTGAACTGTGATCGTCTGCAAGAGACTGTCCCCAATAGCCTTGGGATTTGAATACTTGGTCCCAGCTGGTGGCATTTTGGTGGTGGGGGGTAGGACTAGGAGATGTGGCCTCGCTGAAGGAAGTGTGTCACTGGGGTGAGCGAGTGCTGAGGCTTCGAGTGCCACACACAAGTCTCAGTTTGCTCCCTCTGCTTTCTGCTTGTAGTTTATGCTGTGAGTGCTCAGCTTGCTGTTCAGATGCCATGACTGTCCACTGTGCTTCTCAACCATGATGGGGATGGACCCTTGAGCCATAAACCCATGTAACTCCCTCCTTCTGTACGTTGGCTGGCCATGGTATCTTTTTTTTTTTTTTTTTTTTTTTTTTTTTTTTTGTTAAAGATTTTATTTATTATATGTAAGTACACTGTAGCTGTCTTCAGACACTCCAGAAGAGGGCGCCAGATCTCGTTGCGGATGGTTGTGAGCCACCATGTGGTTGCTGGGATTTGAACTCTGGACCTTCGGAAGAGCAGTCGGGTGCTCTTACCCACTGAGCCATCTCACCAGCCCTGGCCATGGTATCTTATCATAGCAATAGGCGAGTAACTAATACAGTCACCAGCATCTCCACCATCACCATCCTCCCTGTCGTCAGCGCAACACCAATAGTACCATCACCACCATCACTCCCATCAGCACCATCACAGTCTTCACCATTACCTTAACCTTAACCATCATCCCTGTATCTTCAACATCCTCCCTATCCTTATGTGAATATGGCCACCGTGAAAGTGGACCAGTAAAAAAGATACACTCCTATGATGCCTTGCTACCCATTTAAGAGCTCAGGTGGGCTATCCTGACTGCTCTCTGCCACCCCATGACTGGGACTAAGCAGCTGGAGATAGGCCTGACTTAGGAGTTCCACAGCCTTCAGACAGGAAGCCCCTTTGCATAAGCTGTTCTTTGAAGCCTGGCTGTCTCAAGTGTAATTTGGTGACACTGCCTCCCCCTGCCTGAGCCTCCCTAGTTGAGAACAAAGCTGGATTTTCATAATCCTCTGGGCCATCTGCTCGGCTTCGCCTGTGGGGGCCTGCCCATCAACACCCTTTTCTTCCTGAGGTGACCCAAATCCCAGGGGTGGCCCCGCCCTCTTGTGTTCCCCGCCCACTGTGCCAAGGCCCCACCTGAGGAGCAGCAGGAACCTGGCAGCTTCCAGATTCAGAGGATGGAAACGAGGGAGACAGAGCCCCAGGACTGTGAGGCCCTGGCCATCCAGAGGAAGTAGGGAATAGGGAGGGCACTTAGCAACTGCTAAGCCGTAGGGCCTGTGACTGCCATGACTTGCCATTCTGGACAGAGTAGACCATGCAGTCAGTGACACTCAGAAGCCCTAGGGACTCTGTGCAGGGTGGACCAGCGAGTTTGGGAAACACGGGGTTAAACCCATGAGTATTCTGGGCACAGATGGGGTCTCAAGCCTTTAAAATGGTAATGAGCTCTATGAATGGGGCAAAGGGGGTGGGAAGGGAGCACAGCCGCCCCCCCCCCACACACACACACACACTGAACCCCATCAGGAGCTTCTGCTCCAGAGTGGCAGCAGAACACACTTCACAAAAGGTGGTGACATCATCCCCCAATTCCTTTAAGGGTGGCTTCTGTCTCGTCAATGGTTTCACATCCCCCTAAAGGGACAGGAGCTGGGAGGAAGTTGCAACAGGACAGCCAGTGGTGACATCACCACAGATTCTAGAGTCAGCACACAGAATAAAGCCCACCCATGACACCTAATTAGTCCTGGTCCCCTAGCCCCTGCTCCCCAGGCCCTGGTTCCTAGACGCTCCTAGAGCTAAGCTCAGCCTTCCCTGGGCAGGTTTTCTGGTTGCAGATTCGGTGAGCGTTGCTGGCTTGGCTTTGTCAGAGTAAGTGAGCCATGGGCCCTGCAGCCAGTGTTCAGGGTCAAACCCTAGCACTGGCACCTTTACCTTGTGTGACCCTGCTTAACCATCTCTGTGCCCAGTTGTAAATGACTTAGGATAGCAGTTAACAGAATCACCAGCAGCTATTCCTATCACCATGGCCTGCCTGTCTGTAGGCTTGTCCCACACACCATGCTGGACCAGATCTAGGGATCCCAGACCTGAGGAAACTATACCATCTGGGAAGAACAGACAGATCCACGGGGACGTGCCACCTTTGTGTCTCACACTTGCTCTAGGACACTCACGGCTTAGCTTTGGGTCAGCAAGTGGAGAGGGCACCCTTAGTCTGGGACTGGACTCTGGTTCAGCCGATGTTGGACTCAGTTCCATCGGACTGTGGTTCCCGGTTCCCTACCACAGAGGGTGTATTCCAAGCCCCCCCACCCCGCCCTGCATTGTCCTGGGCTCTGGACAGAGCTTCAGCAGGTCCTAGAGAAGTCATGTTCAAAGATCCCTGTGAGAGACAGGAAGCTCATGGGATCCAGAACCTCTCATTCAGGTTTCTCCTAATTCAGGCCCATTCAGGTGGACTTTGTGGAGAATATCTTCTGGTAGAGAACATGGAACTCGGAAATTGAAGCATCTGTGGGCCCTGACCCCCTGTTCTCCCCTGCAAGTTGGGACCCTGAGCTGTGCCTGCTCCCAAAGTGGCAATGAGGCTGGGGCGGAGAGAATTATGGGCCATTCTCAGTGCAATCACTCAAACAGAACTCACTCTTTTCTTGGGCCAAATAGTTATCATTCCAGAGAGCAGTAGAGGGTGGCTGAACCATTCAGCATCTCCTACAGTTTATCCTGGGAGCCCTCTCTGCAGCTCTCCCCAGGCCTGTCCTCAGACTCCCTCTCAATGCTCGGAACTCTGGGACACCTAAAGACATCATTGGGGGTTACTGTCTTCCAAAAGGTCTGCTCACAGCCCCACAGATGTAACCCAATAGATGTGTCCAGAAGACCACGTGGGAAGCGTCCTGCCTGCACCTGGCAGGGCCACAGGTATGGAAACAGGCAGGCCCTTTTCAGCTTCTTGCTATGGTTGACTACACCCGTGTTCCCCAAAAGTGGCTGAAGGCATGAGGTCAGCACATGACGGGGGGGGGGACCTCGGAGTGGGAAGCACTCTGCAGAAAGGTGGGGTGTCCTCTTTCTAGGGGGACAACCAGAGCGGGGGGGGGGGGAAATGCATCTCTGTCCAGCAGCTGTCCTGTCTCCTCTCTGCAGCCTGTTTGAGCAAACAAGGGTCTGAGGAAAGCAGGAAGTCCCAGGGGCTGATTGGCTCACTTCCTGCCTCGCCCCATTCAGAGTTCTCAGCCTCCTCTAGAGACAGGTGGTGGAGGGCTATGCTACCCAGTTCTGAGTGGATGAGCTGATCCCTTCAGCGCAACACAGGGCTGTCCCACATGGGGTGATCAGTTCCAGTTGGATAAGAGGAGGAGGTTTTGAGGGAGTCACGGGAGAAAGGTGAAAGTATGACACTGGAAAAACGGGACACCAAAGAAAGATTGAGCAGAAAGTCTGTGCTACAGCCTGAAAGTCACCCAGCTGGCTAGAATGAGATCAGGAGTCAACCTAGGTAGTCATACCCCCCAACCCCCAGTCACAGAGAACGAGACAACTTCTGGTGACATCCTTGAGTACCCCAGGCTCCATCACTCAAAGACATCAAACAGTGAGAGAGAGAGATAGCCCAATGTCAGAGAGAGGCCTGGTGGTGATTCACGGACTACGATTCCTCAGTACACAGCCTCAGGATACAAGAGCCAGTGATCTTTCTCTAAGACTCTAGGGTCGGCCATCTCTCTAAGAATCACTGCCCCCTCCCTCCAGCCCCCTCTCCAGCTCTTGGCTCCACCCACACAGCTCAGCCTGCTCCAGGCAATCATTACCTTGGCTCCAAGGCGAAGTTGGTCGATAGTGTTCTCAGCCTCCGCATACTTGGTGAGGAGCTTGTGATAGTCCTCCTGTAGAGAAAAGATGCAGTCACTCCCGGCCACACATGCGTGAGGATCTGTGTTCGATTCCCGAAACCCAGGTGAAATTGCCAGGTGTGGTGGCACACATTTGGGGGAGGCAGAGCCAGGTGAATCTCTGGAATTCTGGGCAGCCAGCCTAGCAGAACTGGTGCCAGGTCAGAGGAAAACCTTGTCTCCAAAAACACAAGTTAGGTGGAGAACTTAGGCAGACACTCAAAGCTGACTGCTGGGCTTCATGGGTAAGCATCCACACATACATGAACACATGTATTCACATATGCATAAACACAGAGAAAGGACAGAAAACTAATTAAAAGTTACAGCTCTTCTATACTCTGGATCACTGGCCTTACACAAAACCCAGAGTTTTGTTAAATCAACTCACAGTAGGGAAAAAAACAAAACAGATGCCATAGATTGCCTACAATGCAAGGAAATGACACCTGAAAATGAGCCGCTATTGTAAAAGGGGGGGTGGTGGGCCCGGGGGGTAAAGTGCCCACTGTGCAAGCGTGAGCAACTGAGTTTGGATCTCCAGTACCTGTACTAAAAAGTCAAGCACGAGGCTAGGCATGATGGTGCATGCCTGTAATCCCAGCAGTTGGGAGGCAGGGGTGTGAGGATCTCTGTGGGTTCCAGGAGAGCCTGGCCTATATAGTGAGTTCCAGGAGAGGCAGAGCTATGCAAAAATACCAGATCTTGTCATCCCCCCCCCCCAAAAAAAAACCAAAAACAGATAAAGCCAGGCATGGCGATGCATGCCTGTAACCCTAGGAGAGTGCACTGGCTCCATGGTCAGACAACCTGAGTGAGGAGTTCCACCCTCAGTCACCCTGGCACAACAGAGTAGAGTGGAGAGGGATATAAGACCGCCCCTGGTGTCATAGGAGGGGCGGGGCTGGAGAGATGGCTCAGTGGTTAAGCACACTTGCTGTTCTTGCAGAGGGGTCCAGGTTAGGTTCCCAACACTCATAAATTGTTCAGGGCCATCTGTGGCCCCAGTGTCATGGGATCTGATGACTGCTTCTGACCGTCTCAGGTACCATGCACGCACCCAGTGCATATACATACATGCAGGCAAAACATTCATACACATAGAATAAAATAAACCTAAAAAGAAAGAATAGAAGGAAGGAAGGGAGGGAGGGAGGGAGGGAATCATATGAACTGTTTCATTTTTCCCATATTGACAAGATCTTGGTAACCTCATGGTTGATGAGGGAAGGTGTTATTTCTTTAGGAGATTTGTAGCAATGCATATAAAAGGAGGCAATGTCACATTGATATGATTTCACTTCAAGGGAAGGCCTCAGGGCAAGGCAAGGACTGCAGGGGACTTCACAGGTCAGGAGAGGCTGCAAGTGGCCACACCTGAAGGAAGCTCACAGCACCCTTCCCAGCAGCTGATGGTCTAGTGGGGAGAAGTGCACATAGGATCTTACAACCCCAAGCCCCAAACTCTGATCGTACTGAAGGTCAGGGAGGACATTCAAGGTCCCCTGAGACAAGGCCTATGTCTCGGCAGGGTGCGAAATGTGGGTGACTACCGGGAAGACCTGACTCCACAGTGATCATCTACCAAAAAGAGAGCAGAGGAGAAAAGGCAGACAGAAGATATTTGGAAAGAAGAAATGCAAGAAGGGCTGCAGAGACTTGAAGGGCACCGGGCCAAGTGCCACCCACAAGTTTCATCTGACTGCAGGGGACGGAAAGAACAAGCCACTGCTGAGTGCGTGGGGGACCTGTTTCTGCCTCCGCATGCGACCCTGTGGGCAGAGTTCTTAGAGTTAAACAATAAACTACAAAATAACTGCATACCTGGAAGTTTGCTTAACTCAGTGGGGGCTGTGGGAGTGGGGGAAGAGGCTGGCCCTAGATAGAAAAAGGATCCAGGGAGCTGCTCCGTGTGGATGTGAGGAGGAGGGTGCCCACTAGACTGTTCTCCTTACGTTAGATATGTTAGCTGTGCTTGAAAATAAACAGGCCATCTGTGAGACATGGACAAGCTCACTGCTCTGCTGATCTGAGACAGGGTCTCTAGTCCAAGCTAGCCCAGAACTTGCTATTGTTATGTAGCTGAGGGTGGCCTCAGATATCTGATCCTCGTGCTTCCACTTTGTAGCCTGCTAGGGTTACAGACATGCACCACCATGCCCATTTATGAGGTGCTAAGATTGGATGCTGGGCTTGGTGCATGGGAGGCCAGCACTACACTGACTGCGTCACACTCCCAGTCTCTCACACTGCTCTTCTTTGAGCAATGGGCAGGGTCTAGCATTAGTGCAGAAACAACTCTCCCTTCACCAGCAGGGGCTCTATCCCAAGCCAAAGCTTCTCTAATCAACAAGTGTCTGGGTAACCCGGACAAGAGCCTTGCTTACCTGGAGCTGATGAACTAGCTCAGTGGCTTGTTGGGGTGTCTGGAACTCCTGGGGCACCCTGGTGATGGCGTGAGCAAGGGAAGATTCTTTGGCCAGGGACGCCTCTCCACTACTCAACAGTACATCCCGAACAATCTCAGCTGGCGACTTGAAGATGAGGGGTCTGGTAGAGCCTTGTTGCCTGTTGTGGCCTCTGGACTTCGGGGGTCGGTAGTTCTCATCTTTGGGAAACCTCACCCGGGGCCCCACCTTGGAGAAGTCGGGGAGTGGGTAGTTCAGGCGGCGCCCCCTGCCATACTTGGGAGCATGTGAAGAAGGGTGACCAGCCACGGTGGCTCCCTGCTTGTGCTGAGGCACAGCTTTCTTTATTGCCCCAAGCCGAGTACTCAGGGGGCTGACAGAACCAGTAAACCGGGAGGGCAGTGGCTTAGGTGATGTCTTAGTCCTCTTCCAGGTTTGGTCCTCAGGCCGAGAGCTGGGTAGGCTGGTGGTTTCTTCCCCCCACGTGCCTGCAGAGCACTCAGCATTCTGGGCTGGCGCTGCCAAGGAGTCCCGGAATTCTGCGGGTGTTGCCGGAGCAACGTCACCTCCATTTCTGTCACCTGGGTGTGGAAAGTTGTGGCTCAGATTCTGTGGCACGGCTTTGGGCAAGGTGGGAGGCTGAGGGACATCGGTGTCTCCTTCCCAGGTAGAACCAAGGCTGTCACTAGGTTGACGGAGGCTCACAGTCCCACTGCTCCAAGACTTTGTGCGGCTATGTTCAACAGATGGCTGGGCCTCGAGATGCTCTGAAGGTCTGTAGCTACTGCCTTGTTTGATAAAGGTAACCCAGCCTTTGACTGGCCCCTGTCCTGGAGGCGAAGGGCTGGAATCTCCCTGGTCTTCACACTCAAGCTCCGTACAACTCCCTCCAGCTAAATCTACCTCAGGGCTCCCAGAGGCCTCATCCAGCTCCTCTTCAGACATGTCCAGCTGTTGGTTGCTCCTGGAGAGCCAGGGCAGAGGCACGGTGGAACCCTCTGGGCTGCTCGCATCCTCAGCTTCGGTCTCTGGAAAGACAGGCAGGTTACTCACTGCTGAGTGAGCATGTGCTGGGTCTATAATGCCACCTGAGTCACTTCATGACCTCATGATGCTGAGGAGGATAAGAACCTAGGGCCACCCCCTCATAACCAGGTACTTATGTAACTTCTCCACTAGTCAAAGGTCCTCCAAACTCAAGCCTTAGATTGAGTCTCCCCAAAGTGTATCCCATTTCTACAAATGGCAACACCATCCCACATAGTTGCAGAAGGCAAAGCCCGGGAGGCATCTTGATTGTCACCTTAGCCTCTGATCCAGAATGTCCCCTACCCTGTCCTGTTTACCTCCTACAGAAGAACAAATGCAATCACCATGTGATCTCCTCTTCTTCGTCCTCCACCACCACCTGGAATCTCATCATGACTCCCTGTTGTTCCCAGCATGAAAGCAGAGCCTTTCTTGGGGTCCTTGGGGTCCCTGCTGCTCCAACATCCCCAAACCCAGGGACCCTGAAAAGCACTGTGCTTGCGTTCATCTTCCCATCTCCTTCCTTTATCTTGTGTGCTATTGGTCCTTCAGGCTACACCACAACCATCACCCATCTCTGCATACATAATCCACCCACCATCCATCCTTGCAAATATCCACCTCTCCTTTTAAGGACCTGTTTATCCATCCACCTATCCACCTGTTCATTCTTCTATCCATCCACCCATCCCAGTGTCCATTTATCCATCCATCCACCCAGGTATCCATCAACCCATTCGTCCTTCTAAACATCCATCTGTCATCCATTCGCCCACCCATTCATTCAGGCATTCACCCAGCCATCAGCCATCCATCATCCAAAATGCATCCATCCTGCAGGCAGCCATGTTCACTGAGCACCTAGTCTACTCTGGGATAGATCCAGCTATTCAGGAGACACACTGGTAACGCTGCACAGACTCTGCTCTGGATGGAGGTGCCTTTGTCATATGTCATAACCCCTGTAGGGTTTGCTGCTCCACACAGCTCTTCCCCCTTACTCTTGACACTGCATATCTCTTGGTTATTCACAACTGGCTTCACCCAATCACTCTGTTTCATAGCAGTACATCCAAAGCCAAAGCCCTGTGATGCTAAGTAACTAACAAAGGATCATACTGTGGTTCAGGGCAGTCCTCGACCTGGAACTCGAGCAAGGGTCTACCACCAGGGCATGAAGGGGCTGCACGCCAGGCTCTTCTGATTGCTACCTGGGGACTACAGACAAGTCACTGGTCGCTGGTAGTTCTTACTTATGCTTGGAACTTGTTTCTCTTACCTGCTGAGAGTTGTGTGGAGGGAGGGAAGTGGGTCATAAGACACAGGGATGGCTGCCACATAGTATGAAGTATCTCTTAGTAGGAGGCACCTCTGCCGGTTGCCTTGAACATCTCAGCCTCCATTCCCTCGGAAATTATTCTATCTATCTCAAAAATACACTTTGGTTTTAGAGGCTGGGGATATAGTTCAGCCTTAGAGCACTGAATGGCTTATAGAAGGCTCAAGCTTCAATTTCCAGTAAAACACACACACACACACACACACACACACACACACACACACACATACACCAGCTCCAGCTCCCAGGTATGGCAGCCATAAAATACTTAGGATACTGGCATAACTGGTTTCTCTGTGGTCTAAGGGTTCTCTTGATTTCAGGGAATCTAATATGTGATGTCCTATTCATAATTCAGTAAAGGAGCCAACACACATCAAGACTTTCCTGTTCCCAATGGTGTCATCACACCCATTTCACAGATGGGGAAACCAAGGCTGGGTGAAGAAGGGACTAGCTATAGGTGAAGCTGGGAAGTCCCTTCATTCTGGTCTCCAGGTAGTGAGAGCCCAGCCACTGGTGAGGATGAAGAATGCTAACATCCCCTCTGCTAACTGGGGTTTAGAATCAGCCCAACCCCTAAGCCAAGCAATTCAAGTTACCAAAGACAGGATGGTGGCAAGTATGCAGAGAGGGCTGGATGTATTGCCTCTGTGGTAGTCACCACGGCACAAACCAGAAAGTGTATGCTGCAGGACAGGAGAGACTGGACCAAAGGATTATGGGAGAGCCCCACTGCATGCAGGTCCTGGGAGAGACTTGTGGGGGAATATTGGGAGGATGGGGATTGTAAAGATGCCCCTATTTCCTTGCCTCTGCTGGAAGGTGGGCTCTTGGGGAAACATGACCACTGCAGGCAAGAGGAGGCCACCTCACCTTCTCCAGAAGATTCTACGGAGTCCTGCATGTCTGGGTCCCACTCCAGCGGTGGCAGGTGCTCCTGTGCCCGACGGAAGTCCTCTAGGAGCTCAGGACTGGGGGCTTCAGCAAGAGACTGGTTGTTTCCCCAGCCCTGGTCTCTTCTTCCATCTGTATCTTGTTCCTCCGCCCAAGCCCAGCGCCGCCTTCGGGGCCCTTGCCCCAGGCTTGGCCCAGCCCATTGTGCCTTTGTCCCTGAACTGGCCATGGGACTTGGCCTGGCCTGGCTTCACCTGGGCCACTTCATCTTCAAGAGACTGAGCTGCAGCTGGGGGTCCAAATCACAAGTGTCTCCTCTCAGCACCAACCATCCTGCCTGTGGCCTGTTGGGATAATGGATAATGTCAATCCTCCGAGGCTTCCACCATCCGTCCAGGAACTCACCAGCTGGAGCGCCAGAGGCAGACAGCCCTCTGCTGTGTGACCCTGGGTGACTCACTGTCCTCATTTGTCATCAATGAGATGAGGATTCCTCTCCCTCTAGGATACAGGGTGGAGTGCTAGCAGGCAGCACACCTAGCTCTGTCTACAGGCACCAGGCACCAGGCCCTGTCACAGCACTGACTGCCCAAAGGAAGGGAATGCAAAGAGTAGCCAGCAGCCACCATCCAGGTGAGAAGGGGTGAGGATTCCCTGGTGGCAGTCACTCCAAGACCAGGAAGGCAGGGAAGGCACCACATGGCTTCCTTTGGGCATGGGATACAACTTCAGGTTGAAGACTGGGGATGACAAGCCACTTCCAATGCCAAAACTAATCGAAAGCAGGCGTGCAAGCAACACAGCTCCACACATGTCCCAGCAACCCTGCTCACGACACCCAGGCATCCACGCATCTGCACGGAGAAACCATTTGCGGTCTCTACATACAACAGAGTATTACTCAGCTGCAGAAAGGAATGGGATTACGGCAGAAAAAGGAATGAAGTCCCAACATGTGTGACACTGCGTAAACCACCGAAGTGCTATGCTAATTGTGAAAAGGCAGGCACAAGCATCCTGGGAGTTTGGGCCTGAGGGTTGCAGTGTGCAGAGGGTGAGTCCAGAGAGGAAGGTGGCCAAGTGAGGGCTGTCACAGTGATATGGGGGCGGGGAGAAGGTCCCTGGCTACTCAGCGGGAACTGGATTTTTTTAAGGGGTGAAGGAAATGTTCTGAAAGCAGAAGAGACATGATGTAACCATGTGATTATGCTAAGTGCCGCTGAGTGCTTAGTTTCATGTTATATGAATTTTTGCCTCAAAAAAAAAAATAGATATTACAACACAGTAGGCCAGGAGTCCTGAGAATACAGAAGATGGGTGACTGACAGCAGGGAGTGCTGGAGGGTGGGGAGGCCAAACTCTGCAAGCTTCTCATGACATCCTGAGCAGCTGTCTGTGACTCTCCAGGCAGAGAGCCCAGCCAAGGGGCCATTGGAGCCGGCCCTAGATATTGCTTTCAGACACTGTACCACAGAGCCTGGCGGCAGAGGGACTGTGAGAGGGGCCCTGGTAGCAGGGGAGGTGGCCCAAGGAGGGGCCCCACAAACTTCCTCTTGCCCTTCTTCTCTCTTCTCCCTTCACACCCTGCTTCTGACTTTGCTGGTATTTCCTGTGTTAATCACCACAGTAAACTCAATCAATCCAGCCTCGGGATCAAGACAGGACCTAGGAGCTGCCAGCCACTCGGTGATCAAAGAACTGTGGCTGCCCACATTTAGTGTCTATAAAGGTAGGCCCAGAGAGGAAGGGGCCTTTCCCAGAGTAGAACAAGAATGAAGACCAGACGTGGGTAGAAGCCAGCTTCTTGGTACCAGCGTGAGCTCTTCTGTCAAGGATGGTATAGGACCCCATCCTCTGAGGTTGAGCAGTTGGAGTTCTCCTTGAGCCTCTGGGAGCGGGGGGGGCACTTGGGCGATGCTCTCACAATGTAGTTGGATAAAGTCATCGGGCAGCTATTTCTAGACTCAGTTCCCCAGAGACAGGGACTGCTTGGGAAAGTCTGGCTGCACAAAGACTAGGCAGCGCCATGGGCTAAGTCCTTTATCTGTGACTCTCCCTGCCCCCAGCCAGTCCTTCTGCCCCAGGCCCTGTAGAACTCCTGAATGTCCCATGTATCTCCACACTTCCCCCCACCACCCCCCTGCTCTGCTAGGCCAGCAGGAAGCTTTACAGAGCTGCCTTCCCATCTTAGAAGCAAGACCGAGGCTCAGAGATAACAGTGACTAACTAGGCCAGGATCCACTGGTCAGTAAGTACTACGGCATGACCCAGGGCTCTTGTTTGGTCAGTAACCACACATCCCCAACAGTGATAATCTGTATACCTATACCTCTAATGCATACTTCTAACTGCATATCATCCACATATCCAAATACTACATTATTAGAAAGAGAATTTTAAAACGAAGCAAGAGAGGGCTGGTGAGATGGTTCAGCAGCTAAAGGCCGTTGCCGCCAAGCCTGAGGAACTGAGTTCGACCCCTGGGCCCCACATGATAGGAAAGAACTGACTCTCAGATGGGCCACGACATTTGACATATGTACATACGGTAACACATGCACAAACACACGACAATGATTAAATGTAATTGCTTTTTTAAAGGATGAATGGAAAAGTTCTTAAGTTGGGGCTGGAGGGATGGCTCGGCAGGTAAAATGCCGGCCTCACAACCCTAATGACCTGAGTTCGAGTCTCCAGAACTCACATAAAAGCTGTGTGCAAGCATGTGTAACTCCAGGACGCCCCTACCAGGAGATGGACACCAGACAGGATGTTGTCAGCCAACCTAGCATACGCAAGCCGTGAGGGAGGGAGGGGCTGCCTAAAACAAGTTGGCAACTGAGACTCACACTCCAGGTTGTCTTCTGACCTCTGGTGCGTGCAGTGGCACCCACGTACTGCCCCGATCCCCACAAAATGCTGTAAATCTAAGTTCAATTCCCCTCGTTCCCGTACAGGACCTGCACCTCTACTTCAAATCCATGGTGATGGGGGATCCCGACCTTGTGTGCACTTGGTTGATGTCTGTGGGATCCTGGCTCAGAGGCCTCGGGTCAAGTCCTCAGAATCTTCCTTTAAGCAAGGACCTCAACAGGGCCTCTCCAGCTTCAGCCCAGTGCGGAGGCGAGGGCAGGTAGAGAGGGGTGCAACCACACCTCCTGCCGTCTCTGCTGAGGCAGGGCTGCGGCATGTGGTTTTCTGACTTTTGAAATGTTAATTTTTTTTCTTTCCCCTAGCCCACCGCAGAGCAGCCTGCGCCATCACAGAGGCCCCTACGTGCAGAAAGAGGAACGGCCAGTTTGCTGCAATGACTCAGCCACAAAAATCTCACCGTTCTCCGGAGAGCCCACACATCCCTGGCAGCAACAGTCAGGGGTTACAGTTTTGCACCCATTTCTCAAGTGCCTCGACTTGTGAGCTTTACCTGAGAAAGACCTTACTCTTCTGTGCAAGTCACAGCCCTCAGTGTCAAGGAGCCTGGAACTGGCCAAGTCAGGAAGTCAATCAACAAACACACATCAGTGTCAAATAGGTACCAACCTCAGGCAGAGATGAAGTTGCAATAGAGCAGCAGGCTGAGCACCAGGCAAGCAGATCCCAGCCAACCCTGATGTTCCAGCCACTCGAGGCAAGTGGCTGGCTGACTGCCCCTCTCTGTAAAGGGGAACGGTGGTCACCTAGGCCTGTTCCTGCTACACCCATCCCTCTGTCTGGTGAGCACCCTGACCCTCAGAGGCGCACCAAATGAACTTGGAGGTTCTCAGCCCCTAGGATACAGAAACGCACACGCTTGCCAAGATCCCACCCTCCGTGGAGGACGCAATCCAGAAAAACCGCTGAAGAAGGAAGTTTGGTGACAGCTTTAACAGACCAAGCACATCTAGGGGAGAAAGAGGAAGGAGAATGGGGACAGAGGAATAGCACCAAGGCAGAGAGGTCTGAAAATACAAGCTGAACTTCAAGGATGGCTCAGGGCCTGGCCCCTGAGTGCCACAGGCAGGCAGGGAAGTCTGGATAGCCGTCAGGGTAGCAGTGGAAGCTGGGGATACGAATTATGATGTCCTGACCCAGGAGGGCCAGCCCCTCTATAACTAGGTCCTGCTAATGGTTGGGCCATTGAGCTAAGGGTCCCCACCTGCCCCCAGAGAAACTGCACCCCACCCTCCCCCAAAAAACACCAAACACTGCTTTCTCTATGTCCTTGCTTATCACCTAACACCTGTACAGAACTGATCTCCATGTTGTCACACCCTCCAGGGATTCTATTGAGCAACTAGCTAGGCAATGCCCTGTTCCCCACACACTGCTTCCTTCATACAGCTCTCTCTCTCTCTCTCTCTCTCTCTCTCTCTCTCTCTCTCTCTGTGTGTGTGTGTGTGTGTGTGTGTGTGTCCAGGATGACCCTCCCCCACTGAAGCTTCAACCTTCAGCGGCCCTGGCATTCAAAATCTCCATGCTACCCAGATAGAGAGAGCCAGGACATCCCCACCTTAACCTCATCCCGATGAGGAAACAGAGGCACCCACATAATGAGAACAACCAGGAAGTTTAGAAAAACACTGTGACTATTAAACCAAGGCCAGGAGATGTATAGGAGTCAGGAGGATGGCAGGGGAAAGACCTCCTTACCAAGCTGCTGGACCCTTTTGAAGGGCTGGGCTGTGGGGCTCCAAAGCAAGTTTGGATCCATGGCAGGGCATAGACCTGTTCACAGGAGTGGCCTTTGGCCTGCAGCAAGTGGAGATACCCATGACGGATGTCCCCGGACTGTCCCTTGGCTGACCCAAAGAGCCTGGGAGGAACTAACAAGGGGCCAGGCTATTACTGACTCTCATCTTGTCCTACTGTAGCTCTAAGCTGGCTTCCTGGCCCCTACTTTGTCCCTGCCCTTATTTGGGTAGGAGGGTGTCATCTCTTGGCCTGCTCCTCATTTCCGTACATCTCTTGAGACCCTCAGCAACCTAAGCACTAACTGGCCTTGAGATGAGCCCACCCCGGGCACAGAGAGGGACCAACACGGGTCCAAGTTCACCAAGGGAACCAAATCGGATCTGGAACTGGAAACTAGCATCTTGGGGTCCACTCTGTCCTGGGGGCCGGACTCCCAGAACTGGACAGGAGTGGCAGCAGCTGCGTAGCTGTGATTTCCTGGCTGGGCTGGGCTGCCTGCCAGGGTTGTCCAGAGTCTATGACTGGCCCATCCAGAGGGAAGGCGGCCTTCCCTCTGGCCCTCCTCCTGGCTCAGCTCCTTACCTCACTTGGACTACACCACCATCCTGCCGGCCTGGGCTCAGGGGAGCTGCCCACAAGGTCTTTGTTTCAAACCTGGGGAGCCCCCTGCCTCCACAGCACCCTGGACCGCCTCCAGACTGCTCTGCCAGCCAGAACCGCCTCAGCTCACAGACAAGCATCGCTCCCCACTTCTCCCCGCCCCTGCAGCTGAGGCCTTGCCTTGCCTCCTCCTCCTCCTCCTTGCAGGAAGCGCCCAGCCTGATTTCCTACAAGTGTTTGTGAAAAGGAGGGGAGGGGGGTACTGTGCGGAGCTGGCGCCAAGAGCTTAACCCTTTGCTGGGTAAGTGTGGGGCTGAATTGATGGGAAGAGAACTTCTAAGGACTTGAGTTTGGGACCACCTCAGTCGCAACCGCAACCGTGCTTGTACCAGCAGGAAGTCCAGAGAAGGCTTGGCAAAAGTCACATTGCATGCTGGTCCCAGGAAGAGGAGCCTGCAGTTCCTCCACTCCCCACCCCAAAATTGGTCTCTTCCATCACCGATGACTTTATCAAAGCCTCTCCTCCCACTGTGTAGGTCTCATCGCCCATCCTAACGGGAGGGAAAGGGGAACCCCAGACTTGGTGCTTGCTCCTGTCTGTCCAGCTTTAACTTCGTCTACTAACACAAGTCTCATCATCTCAGGGCAGATTTGCCCTTCCACTTACTGTCCATGCCTAGAGATAAGATGAGCCTGCACTGGAATTGTCTAGGTAAGAAGGAGGAACTAGAGGATCAGGTGAGCATCTCCTCTTGTAGCTTCTCCCTCAGAGGCCCCAGAGATGAAGGAACAGAATTATCTTCATGGCCAACCTGTGGCTCCTCAGGTCCCTTCACCTCTGTGAGAGGTGTAGCCATCTGAAGAAGCATAGCGGGACACAGACACATCACACCTGGCCCTTCACTCTATAGTGAAGTGTGTAAGATGTCAGGTGTGCCTGAGGCAGAGTATGAGACAGGCTGGTGACCAACGTCTCCTGCTGCTTTGGTATCTCTGAGGCTGAGGACTCAGATCCTAGGGAAACACCCGAGGTTTCAGGTCTCAGATGTTGGACCTGCCCTGGCTGAAGACAGGGGCCTGAGAGTAACAAGCTGAGGGGGGGTGAGGCAGGACTATCAGGAAGGTCTGGGTGGGGAGGCCACAATCACACATGGGACCGGAAGGACAGAGAGGCAGAAGCAAGCCGCAAGCATGACTGATGAGAATGTTCTAGAAAGGCAGCTGCAGAGACCTGAGAGAAGCAGGAGGCCCTTGAAGACAACAGGATATGATGTGAGAGGACTCAGGGGCCGAGGCAGGAGGTACAGAATCTGACCTTCAGGATCCAGGCTGACAGAGCAGGCAGGAGGAAGCAGGAGCCAGGTAGAAGGAAGATGCTGCAGGAGCCCTGAGTCTGCTCCTGGCTCTCTACTCTGCCCCTGCTGACCCAGAGAGTCAGGAAACAGAAGAGACATGAGATCAACCCTCTGCCATCCAGAAAGCCCTGGGGGGGGGGGGGACCTCAAGGGAGCAGCCAGGCTGGGGACCACCCAAGAGTAATGGAGAGGATCTTAGAGTCCATAGGCCAGGGAGTTCAATGTCAGCCTCACCTCCTGCTGGCACTGTGACCTCAGTGGCTAGAGCCACGGTTTTCCTTTTGTGGAGCAGGGCTAAACAGAGTGGCCACTGCACAGAGGCTGCTGTCAGTTCCATGACAGACGGCCTGCCCAGTGTGCAGTAAGGGACCTTAGGACCTACATCATCACCATAGTTTCTGTCCCCGGGTCTCCTTAGGTGGGAGAGTCTGGTCTCCTCCAAGGGCTTGTGACTGATGGGTGAATGGAATGAATGAATGCTCTTGAGGGCCAGCTGCCAGAATCTGGCTAAGTCTGAGCTAGCACCAAGCGCTTTCAACCGAGTAACCTCTCAACTCCTGCCTCCCAGGCCCTGCCTTGTACACACATCTGGGGGCTGGGGCTCCCTTTGCAGTCCCCCAGCGACTATGGAACAGAGCCAAATCTTATCAAGACCCTGTCTACTGCTCTGGTGACCATGTGGCCCATTGTGTGGGTGGCAGGCTCCCCTAACATCCTGTCACTCACCCGCTCACCCTCCCCGATCATTAACCCATCAACACCAGGTGGCTGCAGCAGCTGGCACACCCTCGGCCTTGTTGAAAGACAGCAGCCAGTATTTACTGTCCTTCACCCCGACACTGGGCCTTTTCCTCCCCCACCCCCCTTATCCTTCCCCTTGCCCACATGGTATTCCTTTCTGGAATAACATCCCTCAAGTTTACTCATCCAAAGCTACAGACAAACTGAGCTTGGGCACAGTAGCTTTCTCCCAGCTCCTGTCCCCAGCCGGGCCCATCCTTTATTTGGGGTCTCAAGACAAACTGGGTGGTCCACCTGGCCACTCCCTTCATCATTTAATTCCTCTACCATTGAGTCCCATTTGCTGAATTTCCTAAACCTCACTAAACTCTAGCCCTGTCTGTCCTCACATATCTTTCATAATCTTTCTGCTCTGGAGAAAACACCCCAGCCCACAACAGCCTCGTGGGATCTTCTCAAACACAAGCTTTCAAACCCAGCCATACACAGGTTTGCCACTTGGGGTGCTCTGGACCCAGCACTAGGACAAACAGAGGCTGCAGCCTGGCCCTGCTCCACCCTCCCTCACTTCTCCCATTGCTTCCTCATCCTTTGCCTCAGATACAGTGTTTTCCCATGGCTCAGAAGAGGAAACTGAGGCACAGAAGGGAGATGGTAGTTCTTAACCACCCAGACAAGAAAACAAAAGTAAGGCCCTGTACCCTGGCCACCAGATGGGATCTGGAGTACAGAAAGTCGTCTGCTGATTGCCCCAGTCTTGGGTCCAGAAACGCCGCTAGACCTGCCCTCCCTTGGTTCTTCTGGAGACCAGAGGTACAGCAGAGAACCATGAGCAGCCCAGCCATCTTGGGAGACCAGAATGAGACACCATAGGAGTGAGGCTGTCGTTTCATCATGACCCTCCTGAGTCCTGGCTCTCCTTTCCTGCCCAGGAGGCTAACCTTCCAGGTCAAAGTTCATAGTGCATCTGGGCAGGGGCAGGTGTCACAGAGAACCAAGAAGAGTGGTGAGTGATGGAAGCCTGGTTGGTCTGACTCCCAGGTCACTTGGAACCAGAGGTCCACTGAGCCTCCCAGATTCCATTCCATTTGCCCACCCAGGAAGCCTCACTGTACTGATGGGGGTGGCCAGAGACCTCCAGGGCCCTTGGATGCTGAATGAACTTGGCAAGATCCTTGCTGATAAAGACTCTCCTGGTCTTGGTTACTCATATATAAGATGGGGCAATGTTGACTTTACAAGACTCATGGGATGAGTTAAGAGGGACGGTGGCACCCTCAGGTGTTGGCCCAGTGCCTTAGCTGGCACAGAGTACTTGTCTGGGAGCGATGACTTTCACCTCAGTGATGTGGCCACAGAGTGTGCTGCCTGCAGGACTCAGTAGCTTCCCCTAACATCCAACATCAGCCAAAGCTCTAATTTCAGATCCCCCACACAAAGGGGAGCAAGCCCTCCCAAGTATGAGGGGTACTATTGCCAAGTGGCTCCCAAACCAGTTCTGGGACAGGAGACCCAGCTAAGAAATGTGTGTGCATCCTTAGCTATTGGGGGGGGGAGGGAATAGGCCATCCTTAGCTAATAAAGATATGCGTTATAAGGAGGGTGTGTTCAACCACATAGATGAAAATCTCAATCTCTCTCCCTTTCTCTCCCTCCTCTCTCAAGCTTTTATCAAAGTAAAATTTTGCAAGTTCATGGTGCCAAGAATGTATTGCTAGCACCGAGGCTTTACTGAGCCCCTGCTCTGTGTCAAACACCTTGTAAAAGCTCTTCTAAGACTTAGTTCTCATCACCCAACTTCCATGCCAACCCAAGGAGGCAGGAATTCCTTCTCTCACTTTACAAGTTAGGAAGCTGAACCAGAATGTCTAATCGTAATTATGTTACTGAATTATATAGTGAAGAGGTTGGAAACAATGTCAGTGTTCAACCATTGCTAAAACAGATTGTATAGGTGGTGGGGGTGCACACCTATAAACCCAGCACTCAGGAGGTAGAGAGAGGCAGGTGGATGTCTGTAAGTTCAAGGCCAGCCTGGTCTACAGAGTGAGTTCCAGGACAGCCAGGGCTACACAGAGAAACCCTGTCATGAAATAAAATTATATTTGTTCTCAAAGGGATAGGTTTTAACTATTCAGAGAAGAACACAGAATGGTGTTTACAATTGTAATATGTAAGCTGAGGGTGTAGCTCAGTACAGTGAGCACGAGGCCCCGGGGTTTCATCCCCACTGCCACAGACACACAGACACACACACACACAGAGACACAGACATACACACAGAGACTGACACATAGATACACACATGCAGAGAGAGACACACACAGATATACATACAGATAGACACAGAGACAGACAGACACACAGATATACAGACACAGACAGAAAGAAAGAGGAAAAAAAGAGAGACAGAATGATACACACACACACACACACACTCACGTACCCTTGCATAGCAACACTCAGGCACACCCAGCTTCAGTTTCCCCTTCTTAGAGTTGATAGAGTGGCTGAGCTGTGAGTGTCAGCAGCTCTGACCCTCTGTGACACCCGACAGCTCCCGCACCTTCTTTTTGCTTACCTGATGCCCTAAGCTGTTCCTCGATCGATCGATCGATTGTCTGGCTACAACATTTGAAAACAACACAATGAAGTGGAGGCTCCTAGCTCCCAGCCTTGGCAACACAGCCTGGCTCCTCAGAAGCAAACCAACATTTAACAGACAAGGAAAGACTCAGAGAGGTCACACACCTTGCCCAAAACCACACAGCATATTAAAGACATTCATAAATATAGTGCATCCCTACCAGATGAGGCCCTTACTTGGGGAACGGGGGGTGGGGGGTAGGTAGGGGCTCCTAGATTTTGCATCCCCTTCCCTCAAGTTCTTGGTCCTTGGCTGTAGTCCCAGGACCCCAAGCAGACTGACAGCTGGGCATGCTAGCTGGCTTTGATCCCAGCTCCTTTCCGGAATAGGCTCTGGGGTGCTGGGTGCTGGCGAGGGTCTAAGATGGGTGGGGAGGTCCTGGCAGGAGGGTCTGGCTTAGCGGTCCAGCTGGTTTGGCTGACACTTGGCAGTGGGGACCGGAGCCAAGATGGGGCTATAGGGTGGATGGAGGAGAGACTAGAGGCTAATATGGGAGGCTGTGCGGCAGGAAGCCTTGGCTGTTCTGTTCTGGATCCTCTCTGACACCCTCCCCTCAGCCAGGGACCCTGGGTAGGCTGAAAAGTGCTAGCTCAGAAGGTATTCTAGAGATACCAGCTCTGTTCTCTCCAGGCTCCCCTGGACACTGTCCCATGTCACCCTCCCATATCCCAAAGCTCTGCACAGGCTGCTGGGTGAACCTAAGGGCCCAGGCCTCTCTTTTCCCTGCCCAGAGACAGCTGTAGGGACGAACTTCAGATGAATGGTTTAATCCCTCTGAACCCTTAGACTGCACAACAGGGACAGCGGAGTCCACCTAGTGGCAGTGCTAGGAAATGAAGTGACAAAATCTAGCAGGGCTCAGTACTAGGCAGTGGGAATATGACAGCCCTAGTCCACCACAGATACCTCTCTCCTACAGTGAGACTCATGGTACAGTGGCCTGAAATCAGTGCACTAGCCATTGTCACCAATGTCTATGGCTGTTGCTCTGTCCTTTATCTGACTTCATCTCTAAACTTAGTTGGGGATGCTGAACAAAAGCTTTCTAAGATGTCACCCAACTGGACTTGAAGATGGTACCAGAGGGAATACTACCCTAACCATTTTTTAGAGGGGTAAACTGAGGTGCTCAAAAGTAAAGCCTGACGGCGACCTCCTGCTGCATCTCGAGATCTGCCCATGGAGGAGGCAACATGGGACTCTGACATACACAAGGTCTGTGGATTCTCTGAAATGCAGCTCTGCCCACAGGGGTCCACTGACTGACATAACACAGTGCAGTTTCCAACTCCCCTCCCAATGTGGCCCTCTGTGTCTATAAAGCCCCAGGCCCTCTGGAAAGCCCGGCTCTGGGAGCTGATGAAATCCCCTCTCAAGAGAGCCAGGATCACATGGTTCCGATGCAAACCAGCTGGCCTCTGGGAGGAAATACCCGCGTGGGCACTTGTCCCTCCTGAGGAACACGGGGACAGCCAAGGGACAAACCCATACAGCCTGCAACACCCACAGATTGCTCCCCACATCAGCAGATCAAACATACTTATTTAACCCAATACAACTAGTCTATTACCTCAACAAAACAGCCCCCCAGCGTCAACCCCTAAAACTCCCGAAGAGGAACCTGGGAGATTCTTCCGGCAGCCTGTGTGCAGCCTGTGCGTATCTAGCTTTAACCTTCATGCTTCAGATTCAGCCTATTTCTTCTGTTTTAGAGGGCAGAAACAATGCCTCTTTTCACTGGAGCCGGCTCAGCTTCTCATCTCGTCTCTAAAACAGCTCGCGTTTGTTTTCATCAACTTTCCTTTCCAACTTTCTCAAACGCAGAAGTGCTTTTGATTCTCTTCGCCCTGTCCTTTCAACTAAAGCCCGGGGAAGGAGCGTCAGAAGTCTCATCCAAGATTTCACAGCAAGCAGACGCAGACACTGCCTCTCGCTTCGCGCCTCCCTGCTGCGCGCCTTTGGCTAAGCTGAGCCACCTCTCTGTGCCTCTTGTGTACCAAGAAGGGACTGGCCCTATTTTGGCAGCTCCTCCCACTGTGGAGAAACCCACCCCACGCTGCCCCCCTCCTCAAGCTCCTCTGGACATAAAATAAAAAGTGAGGAAAAAACTTGCGTTAGGCATCCGGTGACAGCGAGACTCTGAGGCTGCCTGGCGGCGGAGTTGTTGCTGGGTGACCCAGCCTCACACAAATCCTAGAACAGCAGCGCCCCACCTCCCCGGTCACCAAGCAACAGGGACACGCCTGCTACCCAAACACCGCCCGCAACCCCGCCAATGACCACCCCCAGTCCCCCAGGACCCTTGCCTGGTAGGGGAATGTACTGGGGCTGGACACAGAAGCCCACGCCCCCACTGCGCGGAGGTGGAGACTGAGGCTGGATAGGCTGGACTAGGGCGTCCGGGTGTCCCGGCGTCCCAGGGTGCGGCTGGGTCCGTGATCGCGCGCTCCAGACTCCCAGAGCCACTATCCGTCCCCGCGCGCGTGTGGCGTTCCCATGTGGAGATATCTGAAGCCTCGTGGGTCCTGCAGGGCTCAGTCCCGCAGCGCTGTCCGCTCTCGTCCCCACCCTCCCGAAGGGGAAACTGAGTCCCCAAAGGTTGAGTTTCACGCCCCGCTGGAGCTCCTGTCCAAGTCTCACCTGCAGCTGGCACCGCGCGCCCTGGCTTCCTGGAGTTGAGCGGCAGACAAAGGCCTCCAATCCGCGCGCGAGGCGGGGCGTGTCTGCTTTGCATAATGCCTGCAGCTCATCGGAGACGACAGAGGGGCGGGCTTCTGGGGGCGGAGCTTCTGTGAAATGCACCAGTCATTGAGAGGCTGGCAGCTCCGTCCTGTCTCCTAGACTTTGGCGGTGGCAGGGAATTGCATCTCCCTGTACGACCTTCCCTAGCTTAGAAGGGGAAACTGAGGGCCGGAAAGAAGGATATCTTTGTGAGGTCCATGGAGCCACCATGAGGAAGGAGTCACCAAGTTTGAGGACAGAGATCCGCAGCTTAATAACTGTAGTAATAAACTGTGCGCTCATTATGTGGTACCAGGCTCCCGTGAGATAGGCAGGGTCACCGCCGGCCTTCTGGCTACAACACCTTAGAGATGGACTTGGAAATGCAAGCCAGAGAGGGACGAGGTTGGAATAATGTTTTTCTCCAAAGCCACCTCGAACAATGGTGGTGTGGCATGTCAGACTGGCCTGGACCCCTGCTCCAGTTCTATTTGTTATTTGCCAATGCAGAATGGCAAAAATTCTGTTTTTTGTTTTTGTTTTTCGAGACAGAGTTTCTCTGTGTAGCCCTGACTGTCCTAGAACTCACTCTGTAGACAAGTCTGGCCTCGAACTCAGAAATCCGCCTGCCTCTGCCTCCCGAGTGCTGGGATTAAAGGCGTGCGCCACCACGCCCGGCAATGGCAAAAATTCTAATTCAACCACTGCGACTTTTGGGAGTGTAGTGGGGTGCAGACAAATGGGTTTAGCCCTTCCAAGATCTGTATCTATTTAACAACAGCCCTACTGCCAGATGTGTCTTAGCCAGATGTGTCTCCTCATGCAGATGGCTCCCCTATTGCCTTACTGCCAGACACTCCCCACACAGCCAACAGCAGCTAGCACAGCATTGGCTGGCCTCGGTCACCAAAGGACTATTTGGGTGTAATGGGCTTCCAAATTGTGTCAGCAATGTACTCTGCAGGTAAAAGATGGCAAACAGCTCAGAGAGGTTAAGTGACCTGCCCAAGGCTACACAGCTGAGGATCAAGAGAGTAGAATTTGAGGAAGTATAGACTCCTAATCAACTCATGCGCTCCCTATATCCAACTACCTCACTGCACACCCTGCTTTCCTCCACAGAGAACTGCAGGCAATTTACAGGTCAACTTGGCACTCCTTTGGGCAGGCCCACAATGCAAGAACCTCAATTTCTCTCCATGCTAGGCTTCTTCAAGCTGTGGCAGAAAACACTGGGGTAGGAAAGGCCTGTGTGCACATCACCATGGAAGCAAGCTGTTTTGGTTAGTTTTATTGTCAATTAGACACAACCTTGAGCTGCCTTGGAAGAAGGAAGCTTTCTTGGAGAATTGTCTCCAATAGATTGGCCTATGGGCACTCTGTAAAGATTGTCTTCAGAGGGCCAGCCCACTATGGGGGGCACCATCCCTAGGCAAGTGAGCCTGGTTGTAGTTGAACAAGATGGTATGAATGGGTTTTGTATCAGGATTCCTGCCTTGAGTTCCTGTGTTGGCCTCCCTTAATAATGGACCGTAACCTGTGAGATGAAAGAAATCCTTTCCCCACTAAGCTGGTTTTGGTCATGGTGTTTATCACAGAAATATAAATTACAGATAAAAAAAATTCAGGTGACAGCACATGGTGACGAGGATGTGGAGAAAGAGGAACAGGAACACTCCTCCATTGTTGGTGGTATTGCAAGCTTGTACAACCACTCTGGAAATCAGTCTGATGGTTCCTCAGAAAATTGGACATAGTACTACCAGAGGATCCCGCAATACCTCTCCTGGGCATATATCCAGATGTTCCAACCGGTAAGAAGGACACATGCTCCACTATGTTCATAGCAGCCTTATTTATAATAGCCAGAAGCTGGAAAGAACCCAGATGCCCCTCAACAGAGGAATGGATACAAAAAAATGTGGTAGATTTACACAATGGAGTACTACTCAGCTATTAAAAGGAATGAATTTATGAAATTCCTAGGCAAATGGTTGGACCTGGAGGGCATCATCCTGAGTGAGGTAACACAATCACAAAAGAACTCAAATGATATGTACTCACTGATAAGTGGCTATTAGCCCAGAAACTTAGTGTACCTGAGCTATAAGATACAATTTGCAAAACACATGAAACTGAAGAAGAACGAAGACCAAAGTGTAGACACTTTGCCCCTTCTTAGAATTGGAAACAATCACCCATGGAAGGAATTACAGAGACAAAATTTGGAGCTGAAACAAAAGGATGGACCATCTAGAGACTGCCATATCCAGGGATCCATCCCATAATTAGCCTCCAAACGATGATACCATTGCATACACTAGGAAGCGTTTGCTGAAAGGACCCTAATATTGCTGTCTCTTGTGAGACTAGGCCGGGGCCTAGCAAACACATAAGTGGATGCTCACAGTCAGCTATTGGATGGATCACAGGGCCCCCAATGGAGGAGCTAGAGAAAGTATCCAAGGAGCTAAAGGGATCTGCAACCCTATAGTTGGAACAACATGATGAACTAACCAGTACCCTGGAGATCTTGACTCTAGCTGCATATGTATCAAAAGATGGCCTACTCGGCCATCACTGGAAAGAGAGGCCCATTGGACACGCAAACTTTATATGCCCCAGTACAGGGGAACCCCAGGGCCAAAAAGTGGGAATGGGTGGGTAGGGGAGTGGGGGGGGTATGGGGGACTTTTGGGATAGCATTGGAAATGTAATTGAGGAAAATACGTAATAAAAAAATATTTAAAACACACACACACACACAAAGAAATATAAATTACAACATGAGCTACTCTCCTGAAGTGGAAAGGTTCTAGAACAGAGGGGACAATGACAGACACTTGGTGAGGTTCATCATCTGCCCGAACCTCTCCAGCTATCTACTCCTCATCTTTGATCTCTCTCTCTCTCTCTCTCTCTCTCTCTCTCTCTCTCTCTCACACACACACACACACACACACACACACACACACACACACACACACACACACGTCAGGGAACAGATAGACATAGCCAAGGTGGACACCTGATCCCTCCATCCCCCATCTCACTGAAACTCTCCCAAAGCACTGATAAGGATGTCTGTCCTGGGGCTCAGGCTGCTGAGGGTCTGAACTTGTTCCTCCTAAGTTCACTGCCAAGGAATTTGGAGGTTTAAATTACCCTGGAAACTGGGCCTGGCTGTTGCAGGTACTGGAGAGCCTGATACAGCAGGATTACAAATTCAAGGCCAGCCTGGGCTACAGCTCTATCTCAAAATAAAAATTCTAAAGAACTGTGGATAGAGCTCAGCTTAGGTAGTGTTACCTAGGCCTGGGTTCAGTCTCCAGTACTTCAAAAATGGGTGAATGTAAGCTGGGCAGTGGTGGCACATGCCTTTAATTCCAGGACTTGAAGGCAGAGGCAGGCAGATTTCTGAGTCTGAGGCCAGCCTGGTCTACAGAGTGAGTTCTAGGACAGCCAGGGCTACACAGAGAAACCCTGTCTCAAAAAACAAAAACAAAAAACCAAACCAAACAGAACAAAAAGAATGGGTGAACGAAATCCCCCTGGAATTTAGAAGTAAAAATTGATTAGGAATACAGTGAACCCCTTCAACAATAGAGCCAGGCTCAGGAATCCTGGAATCATAAGAAACTCACTCTCATCCTTTCATGGAGCAGTCTTGGGGCTTGGGGGCTCTGTCTCCAAGAGGCTGGACCAAGTAGCAAGCTGGTAAATTAGGACCAGTACAATGTATCTGCCCTGTATGTCAAACAGCAGTCCAGTGACTAGCCTATGAGCTCTTGGCCAGCCAGCAACAGCTCAGAAGCTGTGCATTCAGTACAAACCACAGGCCCTGAGCTGGAGAAGGTCAGGTATTCTTCTGTTATACAGAATCCCATGGGCAGGGAATCCCTGGGCCTGTGGCTGTTACTCCATGGCCTGCACGTGTTGCCATTTATTGTGCAATTCTGGATTCCACGTGCGTGCATCACCTTTGGGGGCCTATTGCTGAACCTACCCTGAGCATCCTACAGGCAGAGAACCCAAGCACAGGGCGAATCACCTGCCATACTTCCTCAGGAATCAAACTGATGAATGATGTCAGGAGCCCTGAGCCTGGCAAAGCCCTATATAGTTGGGTAGGGGTTATTCTCATAGAGGTGACAGACAGTCCTGACAGTGAAGGAAAGGAGCAGCCATGACCCTGAGAGAAGATGAAGCCTTGGGTGAATGAAAGTGGGTACCAGCTGCCTTGGGAGAACCAAGACTTTGGCTTCTAATGGTCTACTTGGGTTTGAAAAAAAACCAAAGGATGGCCACTAACATTCTAAAACCTTGAACCTAAACCATTGCTAGAGACTTAGAAGCCAGAGACCTGCCATGTAAATGCTTTACCACTAAATCCAATCCCAGCCCCAGAGCAGGGTCTTCTGCAATGGAACTGATGGCCTCTGCCTACCTTGAACATAGCCCTGGGCCTTCTGGTAAAGGGCTGACGACACCTCTTCCACCAGACATCATAATGTCAGGAGGAAATGGCCTTCAGGCTGGTCTTCAGTCAACAGGCCAGTTCAAGCTTTGCCACCATTCCTACTTGATACTCTCCCTTCTGTCTGCTTCCAACCCCTGCTGGCCTTGGATGCTGGAACAGAGGGGTCCCGTTGGGAGGGAGCGCAGGAAGAGCCCAGGACCTCACTACCTTGGCCATGGGCCTTGCTCACATAGACAGGAAGGTGTGTCCGGCTCTGGCCCTGAGTGGAAACAGCTCTCCCCGCAGCTCTTGGTCTCTCTGCACTCCCAGGACCCTGTGGGACGAGGCCGTATGGACCCTCTGGGAAGAAGCATCCTGTGCAGTGGGCCTCCTCTCCTTCATGAATGAGTCTCTTGCCTATAAACCAGGACTTCAGAGTTGGTTTCCTGGATTGAGCACAGGATGCCCATGTGTGCACGCTCATGTGGAAGCCAGAAATCAAATACAGACGCCATTCCTAAGTAGCCACTCCTTGTCTAGACAGAGTCTCTCACATCAGGCTTGCTGATGGGGCAAGGCTGGCTGGTCGGTGAGCCCCAGGGATCGACCCGCTTGTGCCTCCCCAGTGTTTGGATTACAAACCTATGCTACAGTGTCTGTCCTTTTTATACTGGTTCTGGGAATTAAATTCAGGACCTCAGGATCATATGCCGATTACTTTACTGACTAAGCCATTTCCTGGCCCAAGTGTGTGTTTTTTAAACACAATGCCCATAGCATACTCTATCTGGGAGCATGCCTGTGTGTCTCACTTTAAAAACGTTAACTTTACATTTTTATAGTAAATTTTCCCCTCACTGCTTCAGTAAGGTCCTCTAGTGGGCAGGTGAGGCCCAAGCCCTGTCTCCTCTCCTTCTGTATGTCCCCAACTGAACAGCTGATGCTCTGTATTCAGCTGAGAATGTATGAAGCTCTGGGTGTCCCACCTGTCCACCCCTCACATCTCCCCACGCAGAGCAATCTAAACCCCAGCCCACAGACAACAGCATAGAACACCAGCCCCCAACCTTGTTCAGATTTATTTATTGAAAAATTAAAGTCATAAGCTCTGTATATAAATACACTGACATTGCTGGTCGCCTGCAAGGCCTCTGGGATAGGCTGGGGGTGCAAAGGGAAGCTGGGGCCTTTGGGGGGGCTCCCCTGAAGCACAGGAAGGGAAATAAATAAATAAATACCATAGGGGCACGGAGCCAGGAGGAAGGGGGTGCGACTGGTGTGAACAGGCGTGCTGGCGGCTCATTTGTGGCACTGAAGGTCCCCCTGGCAGGAAGCAGTCTATGAACTCTCCTGTGTCCTCACAACCAAAGGCCTAGGCATCTGGGGTGGCAGCACCCCTCTCCAGCCTAGAGAAATGTACTCTGCCTTCCTTCTCTTCACCTAATGTAGTTTTATTGAGCCCCTACTGTGTTTCTGGCACACAGGTTTGAACCTGACTTTCTGCTTGCCTTGTCTGGCCCTCTTCTTCTCCTAGTCTGGGCCAGGGGACCAGGCAGGGTGTATGTGTCAGGGTGGGGTGGGGGACTCTGCCTGTGACCCCCGCTGATAGCCCTGACCTTGGCCCCACCCCTAGAGCATCACGTTGAACTCAGTGACCAGAAAGTCGATGTAGTCTCTCTCCTTGGTCTTGAAGGCCTCGGCGATGATTCGGGCGGCCTCTCTGTGCTCCTTACCCCGAAGCGTCTGCCCATTCACTTCGAGAATTACGTGGCCCACCTTGAGCTGTCCGCAGTTATGGGCAGAACCTCCTCGCTGCGCAGGGAGACACAAGCAAGGGTCATGTGGGCACCTGGTTTTCACCGCCCACTAAACAACTGGATGCCGCCAGTCTTGAGGCCACAGTCCTGGCAAAGTCGGGGCTGTGCAGAGTAAAAGGAAGCAACTTTCCAAGTTCTAGGCTAGGATGGTGTGGAGGCGGGGAAACCATTGGTGTTAGCCTGCCCGGGCAGCCCGACACATCAAGGGGCTTGTCATTCAAGAGGGTCCCTGTGTCTGTCTCCAGGTCTGTGTCACCTCAGGGAAGGCACATCTTAAGGATGCAGAGGAAGAGCGCTTTAACACAGGGAGACATACACAAGGGGACAAACCTGAATTGTGACGATCCTGGGCAGAGGCTGGCGTGTGTTGGCACCGCCCTCAATGGCGATGCCCAGTGTGGCTGCACTTTTCCTCACACGGACCAGGGTGGACGTTGGCTCCAGCAGGCCGGGCTGCAGGTGGGAGAAGGGTGGCCTTGATGCTTCTCAGAGGAGGGCAGTTGAAGCCTCAAATATGACACCTCAGACTGCCTGCGCTACCATGCTACACTAGAGTAGAGAACAGCCACCAGTGCTTGCCACCCAGGAGCAGGACAAAGTGAGGCTCTATGATTCCTAGCACAGGGACCCTTCCGGATGAGCCCTTCCCGCAACGCATCCTATGGGTCGCATGCCAAGTGTCTCCTGATTCCCATGCCCGTCCATCCTCCACCAGGGCCCTGTGTGCAGTCCCGACTCACAGGTTTGTTGGCACCCTCCGCGGTCCTCTCTGTCCGGGGCAGCTCTTTGCCATTCTTGTTCTTAGCGGATGCTGTCTGTCTGCCTCGGCCTGAGGTGCTGGCCTCCGTCTCCCCAGCATCCACGCCACTGTCCTCGCTCAGAGTCTGCCCACTGTCTGAGAGCTGAGAGAGTGTGGAGGCTGCTGGGGACACATGAGGAGACAACAGCTGTCATGGAGGGCAACATGGGGGAGGTGATGAAGCTGGGGGAGAGGTGAATGGCTGTGACAATTGACCATGCAAAGATGGAGGGAAGGATGAAGGGATACAGGGGCTGGAGGGTAGGGGATATTCCCTGCAACTTTCCCCATCTCTTGACATCCTGACCTGCCAACAGGGCTTGGCCCAATGGTCATTACTCCCAGGACTTCTGCCCAGACCCCCCAGGCACTGGCATAAATATGAAAATAGAGGTTAATGGGCCAGCTCAGCTCCCAGAAAAAAGAAAAGCATGAAAGGTCTGCCACCCTTTTTGTGACTACCCTGCTGTGAGCTGAGTGGTGGACACACAGATCCTGTTCCCCAGTCAGCAAAGCTGCTTCATTTTGTGTGTGGCCACTGGACCCTGAGCTGGGGTCTCTTGCTTAAGAATGTGCACTGTGGCCCGTGGTGTTTTGGGTAGTAACACTGTGCAAGCCTGGGTGAGGGATGAATCCTCTCAGAGCTGCCTGCCCTTGTTCTAATCCCAGAGAGTGATGCAGACGCAGGGTTGTCACAGAGACGACTGTGCAGGGAGGAGCAGTGTGGGGCTGTGCCAAGCTGTGAGAATTCACTTGGGAAATGAAGAGTAACAGAATGCTGGCCTAGGGCTGATGGCAAGACTCCATCATGAGTTAAGTACGAGCAAGGAGTCTAGTCATTACTGGCTCCCAGCATGCTCCGTCTACAGAGGTCTGCTTGGTCTTTTCACACATGCCAGCTTTTCCTTGGGGTGGGGACATAGTGTTGAGCATCTGTGAGTATGGCCTCGAGTCCCTGCTTGCCCTTTCCTGGGCTATTTAGGCTTCCTAGGCTTTTCCAGGCTACCTAACGTAAGGTACCACTTCAACCACAAGATGGCAGCAGAGCCCAGCTAACTTGCTGGACAGCCAGCACTTCCTCCTACCCTCACTGAGCATCCCTTAGAAAACAGGGGGCCCCAGCCTGGGGCTTTGTTGCACTCTGAATTCTACACACCATTCAGAGGTCCAGTGACTAGGATCACCACAGCCCTGGCATTCAGCGCCTACTCTCTGCCAGACTGGGTGGTCAGGGGCAACAATGCTCTCGCCAGGCAGTCTTCCAGAGGAGGCTGATGGATGCAGAGTGCAGGGGCAGGAGGCCCTTAACTCCATCCCCACACAAACTCCCACTCAGCGACCGACCTGGCAGTACTGCCTCTGTCTAGCCCACATGACATGGGAAGGTGCCACTCATTCAGGCAATAAATGATCGTCAGGGGCAGTGGTGAGATTCAAACTCAAGTCTTGGCTCCAGGCTATTGTCAGTCTGACCCTGAGCTAGACCTCATGTAGGCTAGCAGACCATCCTGCAGCACCCAGCCCAGGCCATCACAACAGGAAGAGTGACTCTAGAGACTGGAGACCCCTCCCTGTGTCCCAGAGCTGGACAACCATACTCACTGCGAGTCTGGGGCAGAGCCCGCACTTCATTCACATCAGGCTCACTGTCCGGACGGTGCACCTCCACCAGAACAAAGTGCTGGTTTGCACCCACGGCGTCAGGGTGTTCAGAGGGTGATGGTGGTGGAAGACAGGCCCCAGCTCCTGAGGTCTCTGCAGGAGGGCTCTTCAGGTGAGGTGGGGACTGGACTCGAGGGAAGGGGCCGATGGGGTGCTGGTTAACCAGGGCCAGGTGAGTGTCCAGCGGCTTTCTGGAACTGGGGTTGGCATGGGAGATGGAGGCGTAAATGGGGGAGGAGGGAGAGTCCTGTGCTGAGGAAGGTCCTGGAGTGGGTGCAGTCCCTGGCGGCGGGCTGCGGTTCCGTGGTGCTGAGAAGACAATGCCTGAGTGGGTAGCAGAAGACAGAGGTGCGGGGTCCTCCCTCCCTGGCTTCCGTGGCTGGCCAAGCAAGCAGTCATGACCTTGAGCCAGGGGTGGTGGGGGAGGAGGTGGCTTGATACCGGGCAGATCTTCTGAGGGGGATTTGACATCATCCTGCCAAAAGACCCAACAAGAGTAGAAGTCAGAGCCCATAGTGGATGGAGAGGGACAGCGAGTGGTGCTGGACCCGGCAAAGACTGAGTCCCTGCTCCTCAGCTCCTGGCCACACTGCTTTGAATAATGCAACGCTCAGTGGAAAACTGTTCCCTGCATCTCAGCAGCTGAGAAGCGCCAGGATCTCGGCAGGTGTCTCTGGGGACCCACTCGATTCCTTGGGGAATTGAAGTTCTTGGCATCAGCAGGGGCTCATCACAAGTGACAAGACTTAATTAGCCACGGGGTGGGACAGGAGGAGGCAGGGTGGCCATGGACATGGTGCATCTCCGAGCGTAGTGGACCCACTAGAAGGTTTAAGCAGGGATGAGAACAGCAGCGTGCATGATGTGCCAGCAGGGTGCCTGAGGTGCAGGGTGCCCTATGCGCAGAAGTGGATCACAGCCACCAGCTCCTGGGAGCTCCTTAGGCCAGTGTCCACACTTGGAAAGCTCTGACAGCCACAGAGAGACTGTCTCCATGCTTTGACTAAACCACTTGACTTCTTCTGGCCCCTACCTGTGAGCAAGGTGCAGGGTTTTCACGTTACAGATGGGAAAACACAGTCACAGAGGGTCCAAGAAGCTTGCCCAGGGCCACACAGGCAACAGAGCAGGCTATCAGCTAGGTTGGTGGGGTCTCAGCAGAGACTCTATCCTCCCACCCACCCCACATCCCCTCTCTGTGGCTATCCCCGAGAAGAGCCCAGGGGTCCATGAGCAAAGAAGAGAGTGCAGCAAAGCAGGGCCTTACCACAGACACATCCGGGAGAGCGTTGGTGCTGCCCTGGGTGGTCTCACCGGTTCCTTCCAGGTCTAATGTATTCTAGAAACAGGTGGACAAGCAACAAGCTGAGCAGGCAAGAGCAGAGCTCATCTGTTTTCCTGGACCTGGAATCTAGGACCTTATGACACCTTCCGATGGCTGAGGCAACCCTGACACACCCGTCTGTGGATATTTTTCTCACCCAGTCAAAGCGGTACAGTGACATTTTCTGTTAGTCACTTCTAAGTAAATTTTTTTTTTTTTGGTTTTTCGAGACAGGGTTTCTCTGTATAGCTCTGGCTGTCCTGGAACTCACTTTGTAGACCAGGCTGGCCTCGAACTCAGAAATCCACCTGCCTCTGCCTCCCGAGTGCTGGGATTAAAGGCGTGCGCCACCACCGCCCGGCCCGTAAATTTTTTTTTTATTATTATTTTCTTGAGACAGGATCTCATATGCTGTTCTCACTTTAAACTTGCTGTGTAGCCTAGGATGACCTCGAATTGATTCTCCTTTTGTCTACCTTACAGAGCAATGGAATTAGAGGCGTGTGCCAATTCATTCAGTGTATATGATGCTGGGAACTGAACACAAGTCTTTACATAAATCAACAACAACAACAACAACAACAACAACACTCTATTAACTGAGCTACGCTCCAAGCCAGGAAGTTGATTTTTCTTTGGGACTTCCTGATCGTTTTCAGGCCTTCATTGAGCGAGTTACCTGGAGATGCTTGGGATATCTTAGGTTTGAGCTTTAACAGACGCAGCTCTCTCAAATCTAGTGGCAGACAGAATGCTGGGGGTGGGGCACACAGAACAAAAGAGGTGTGTATAAGGGTGCTGTTCCACGTGCATCCCATCTTTAAAACTATCCATGTCTTCCTCCCTTCATCCTGTGTGTTAGACAGAGCAGTCAGGGGAGGGAGAGAGGCACGCATAGAGATTATTTAGGGCATCACATGGCTAACAGCATCTAATACACTGGGGGAGCAGCCACCAAGGAAGACTTCCTAGATTGGGCAGGGCTGGACAGGGCCTGACTGTGGGCAGGGAGCCATGTTTCTGACACTGGGAACTGTGTGTGCATAACCAGGGAAGAACACAGAGACTGCCTGAGGACTTTCTGTCAGCTCTTGATTATGCCTGGACTTGGGCCTGAGGGCAGTGGGGCTGCCTCGGAGATGAGGTCAAGTTTGCTTTCCACAAAGAAAATTCATTTTGCTCACAACATCTCCTCCTGCCAAGCACACACGCACTGTAGGCACTGGGGCCAGCCCTTCTTACTCTCGCCTTTGCTATGGTTTGATTGCAGGAAGCTCTGCTGGCTTCCAGGCTACCTCCCTGCATGGGCAGGCCTATCTGAGCAGCCCACCACTCCCCTTGATCTACTCTCCTCCCTCATTCCACCCTGCTCACCACCCAGCAGCCAAACAGTCCTTGGAAAAGAATTCAAGGAATGTTCATCCCCACCTCAGGCAAAGCCCAAACTCACATGATTGCTGGTCCTTTCTTGCTCCCATACCTGCCGCCCCAGGGCCTTTGCACTAGCTGTCCTGGCACCTGCACCATTCGGGATTCACTTCCATCTCTCCTTTAGTTCTCAGTGCCGGAGGCCTCCCAGACCAGCTCTGTCTACATAGGCACCGTACATACTATCAGCTGTCTACCCTGACCCCATTCCACTTTTCTGTACACAGGTCACAGTGTGGCTTTATTATCTCTTGTTCCTGCTGGATATAAACTCAGACAGGACTTGGACTACTGTGCCTGCTGTGCTCAGTTCCGTGGCATCTACACGGTAAATGAATGAGTCTTTATGAATGAAAGGATTGCTTGCTTTAGCTGCTGGAAGCAGAGGCTGAGCAAGCTGAACATTGATGAGGGAGGTGCCGTGTTCTTTGCAGAGGCCAGTAATGACAGCAGCAAGGGGGAAACACGAGTTGAAGGCAGGAGGCCCAGACTTTACTGCCCTGAGGCAGAGCTTCCTGTAATATGGATTCCTTTCTCAGAAGCTTGGGTAACAAGGGGCCATGTTTACAAAAGCCAGTGATGAAGCCACATGCAGCACTGAGTCTTCTTGGGCCACCCCTGAGCTTCTTGAGCTCACATCCTTGTTACTTCTCCAGGATGATGACATGCTACCTGCCTCAGGGCCTTTGCACAAGCTCTTGAGCTCTGCCTCTTATGGCTGTGTGACAACAGGCAAGTCATAGAACCTCTCTGTAAAAACGGGTAGCCCACCAGGTCATACTGCTGACCTAGTAGCCCTAGGTGGCTCTTCCTACAGGCCCTGGCACTGTACTTTGGAAGCCTAGGAAGTCTTGCAAACTGCCCTCACAGTGAAGAGACTGCAAAATGTACCTTGGCCTCTAGGTGACCAGTTTCTCAGAGGGAAAGATCATGGAGTCTTCCCATAATCCCTTGCCAACTGCCATCAGCACAGTGCTCCCTGGAAATATCCAAGATGGGTGGGCATCAGAGAGACCCTCTTCAGATGAGGTGAGGAACAAGGCCAGCTTGTCCATGCAGGTCCTTTTTAGGGTTCCTGTCAAGCTCTGGCCTCAGCAGGAAATGCAGAATCTATGTGTAGTGTCTACTCCAAGGACAAAAGAAGCTTCTGCCATAGGCAGGCATGGTCAGTGTTATCTGCTACAGGGGATGCTGGGAGTCAGGGTGAGGCTCAGACGACTGCAATTAGGTGAACCTGTCCTGTTCTGGACATCAGGAACCCGGAGCATCATTCAGCAAACACTGACCGTGATTTAGGAAGAGAGGTGAGAAGAGTTTGAGGGTCATGAAAGGCCAGGTTGAATCTAGGTGCCTGGCTCTTCTCCATCCCTTAGCGTATGCACTTTTCCCTATCATCTGTCACCTCTCCTGTGACTATAGATCGTAGAGGAGTGTGATAGGTCCAAGGTGGCATGACCATTGTTCTGGCTAATTTTCTAACAACTTAGCACAGGCTAGCATCATCTGATTAGGAGGGAATGTCAAGTGAGAAGATGCCTCCATAAAATGGGACTGTAGGCAAGCCTGTGGAGTAATGTTCTTAATTAGTGATTGATGGGGGAGGGACAGCCCACTGTTGGTGGTACCATACTTAGGCTGGTGGTCTCAGGTTCTATAAGAAAGGAGGTCAAGCCATGTGAGCAAGTCAGTAAGCAGCACCCCCCTAACACACACACACACACACACACACACACACACACACAGCTTTTGTATTAGCTCCTGCCTTCATATTCTGCCCTGTTTGAGTTCCTGTCAGTGATGGGCTATGGGTGTGGAAGCTCAAGCCAAATAAAGCCTTTCCTTCCCACCTTGCTTTTGATTATGGTGTTTCATCACAATAACAGTGACCCAAACCAAGACAGCCATTCTCTAGTAACTTGGGCAACTAAGCCAGGTCTGTGTCATAGCACCCTGGAATTGTACAGAGTCCTGGTGTTTCAGGTGGGAGAGAAGTGGAGTGTATAGGAGGCAGCTGGTCAGAGCACAGTGCAGGCTCCATCTGCCAGATCCAGACACTCTGGAGCCCCAAGTCCCCAAGTCATGTTCCTTGTACATCTGAAATAGCCAGGCCAAGAACTAGGGCAGTGCCAGCAGAACTCCAAGAGCAGGCTTCCAGGTCTGAGGCCACAGTGCATCCCAGCCCCAGCTGCCTGCTGCTTTCCCTAAGCCCCAAAAGGGCTGACACATGATGAACCCCCTTCTGTTCTACAGCCTAGCCTGAGGCTCAGAGAGGGTAGGTCACTTGTGCAAGGTCACCCTTCAGGGTTGGGTGACCCATTCAAGACAAGAGGTCTTTAAGACCCTATCCCTGTCCTCTACTCCACCCGCCTCATAACTGTGGGGGTGCAGAGCTGTCCTTCTCTTATATTTGAGATGGTCCAAAAAGGGTCCTGGATCTCATACTTGGGGTAATGGATGAGGGGGAGGGGGAGAGGAAAATGAGCATTCTTTGCCCTGTCTCCCACTCAGGTACAGGGTGGGGAGGTAATGTCGGGTTTGGATACTATCAAAGGCCAGGTGCAGCTCAGGTGCCCAGAGCCACCTCAGCAAAATAAGGTTCCTCCCCACAGCACTCTGCCCTCCCCGGTTCTGCCTCCTGCTCCTTGCTTACATAAAGGTGCTATTTTCAGCTTTGTTCTCTCAGCTTTGTTACTCCCAAGTCAGGCCACTCCCTCCCCCTCCCCCTCCCCCATCACAAAATGCACCTAAGGTTTGAGCTGGATGGCCCATTTCCCATTCTGTCTGTATATGGGGAAACTGAGGCACTGAGTTACAAAAGCTTCCAGAAGGCCACTGGTGTGTGTGTGTGTGTGTGTGTGTGTGTGTGTGTGTGTGTGTGTGTAGGCATTAGAGTTCTGCATGACAGAAGGAGAAAGGGGAAGAGAAGAGACCTTGTAGGGAGAAGTATGAATAAGATGGGAAGAGGTTCTAAACAAGAGACAGTGGGGGGAAGGCAGACAGCTCAGCAAAGGGAAAACCAGAGGCACAGAGAGAAGAAAAGCAAGACTGTAGCATGAGCAGGCGTGGTTTGAAAAGAGCTTGTCCCCTCAGGAGAGGTGGAGAATGGTGGGGTAAGTATCAAGACAGAAGACCTGGCATTGCTTGGGGCAGTGATTTCTTCACTCAAAGCTGGCAACTGGCACCTACTGTGACTGACTATTCACGAGTCCCCATCCCATCGCCCCAAGACCAGGAGAGCAAAGGGTTCTCTTGGAAGGAAGGGCGCAGTCACCTCTCAGGGCAGAGTCACATTACAACCCAGCAGGGATGCTGCCGGCCTGACCAGGCTTCCTTCTGCTGAGAGGACACCTGTCCCTCAGTCTCCCTCCCTTGTCCTAGGGAAAAGGATGTCACAGAGTGGAGAAAAAGCATGACCTACAATGGCCAGGTCAGGAGGAGCCCTTAGGATAAGGGGAACTGGGACTCTGGAGAGGGAACACTGGGGCAGAGAGCCTGGCTTGGAGCTTCCTTCTACCAGGAATGAAGGCAGCTACTGTCACCCAGGGAAGTCCCAGATCTTTCCTGTCACATGGGTCCTGCCCTAGGCCTCCACTTCCTTATCAGGAGAAAACAGCCCAGTTGCCATTGTGCTCCCATGGTTTGAGACTCATCTGCACGACATCTAACAATGTTTTGTCTGCCTCTGTATGAAATTCCTAACCAGTTAAAGCAGCTATCCTGAGAAGGGAGTCAAGACTCCACCAACCTCAAAAGGGCCCAGACAGTCAAGTACACTGCCCAATTTCCCCATTTGTCAACTACAAAGCACTTTCTTGGGACTCCAGAGCTCAGCTACACTCAGAGAGGAGCTGAGCTCATGGGTTTGGCTGCTGCTGCTTCTGCTGGAAACAGCTCCTAGCGCCCCAAGTTCTCACACAGGCAGGCAGGTGTTCTGTAAATCCTTGGATGAATACCAAGGGAAAGAAGGGACCCATTAAGGTGGGGTAACATAAGGAAATCCCTGGGGGGAGGGGTGCTAAGGCAGGAGACCTGCTAGATGAAGTGATGTTCTCTGTGGAGGACACACTCCACAGGTGGAATAGGCAGCTTCCTGGCTTGGGGCGCTGTTACAAGTTTAAATATGAGATGCCTCCCACAGTCCCATGAGGACTCTGATCACTGGATTCACTCCTTGATGTATTCAAAATAACATGGCATAATTGGGACATGGTGAAGAGAGGAAGCAGGGTTTGCTGGAGGGAGTCACTGGGGGTGTGTCCTTAGGGAGTTATGTCACTGGGGGTGTGGCCTTGGAGCTGTATCTTGTCCTAGCTTCTCCCTGTAGTCCCTTCTCTCTGATTCCTGCCCCCCTTCCCCACAAGGTAAACAGTTTCCACTTAACATGGCCTGGCCACTATGATGATCTGCCCACGGGCATGAGGTTGAACAACAGTGGGATGACCCCACTAGATCCACGAGCTAAAATAAGTCTCTTCTCCTTAAGTTACGCCAGGTAGTTTGTCACAGCACAAAAGGACAAGCTAACCTGGCATGGTGTGTCAGCTCACTGGCTCCACACACACAGGTGCCTCTTGCCCCACACCCTATCATGCCCAACAACACTCTTTATGTGACCTTCAGCTGAAGTCAAAATTCCTAAACTGTTTGCCTCATTTAGTGTCTGACCTGATGCCAAACTCCAGCTCTTAACCTGACCATCTCTCTGTGATGCCTGGGCTTTCGAGCCTAGTTCCATTCTCTCATAACTTCAGGCGGTGAATTAATAGATTATTTGCATAGGGTGCTACAGAGAGAACCTGTACAGAGAGGGCCTGGCACGTGCTAGCAATACTGAGCTACAGTCTCAGGACTGATGTAGGTTTTTTTTTTTTTTTTTAATCAAAATCTTCCTCCATTGTGCTTGTGAGCTCCAGGTGGGTGAGCCTACAATGCATGCAACGCAAGGGCAGGCTGAACAAATGAGCGAATGAATGGGGCTCCTCCTGAAGGAGTCTTTAAACCCAGCAGGTCGTTCCTGAGTAGAGGGAGCCAGCCCTGCTTCCTTGAGCCCTGTCTGAATGAGGAGCAGCTGTAACTCAATCCTGAGGGATTTGAGTCTCTCTCTTTCACTGCTGCAATGGGAAGGGAGGCTCAGGCCACAGAAGAACTGCTGCAGCAATGCTGGGAGCCCCTCTTTTGCTTCCCTGTGGGAAGGAAGAGGACAGAGTGGCCTTCAAGGTGGGGTGCCATCCTAACACCCTCAGCAGCCACAGGACCCCACTCCAGACATACGAGGGGTGTTTCAATCTAGGCAGAGAAATCTGGGGGAATAATCAGATTTTGTCCGTTGTTAAGATCAAACAAGAGCAGCCTTGACCTCTGATACTTTTCTGTCCAACCTTAGAGTCGTAACACGGTCAGCTTACAGGCTCGACCACACATGGCCACCCAGTTTCCCTGGGCAACCCACAAATACCATGTATTTCCAATCCAATGCACAGAGGTGGAAACTGAAGATCAGGAAAGCTTATCCACCTGATCAAGATGACCCCGCTGTGAGTCTGGAGAGCCAACCCAGTTGGTAGAGTGCATGGCCTGGGCCTGGGCCTGGGCCTGGGCTTGGGCCTGGGCCTGGGCCTGGGCAACAGAGCGTCAGCCCTGCTCACGCTAAAGATCAGGGATTCCTTTTATCGCCCACCCTGCAGGTCAGCGGTTTCTACAGGAAACTTGACGCTGGTCAGAGGCTGGGGGGTGGGGGGGAAAGCTCCAGGTTGAGCGTAGAAAAACTGGAAGGGGATGTTATATGCCCGTGGGTGGGATCGAATGCCGGAGTTCCCTGATTGATGGCTTCTGCTCTGAGCAGATGTTGCTCAGAGTGGGTCATGGGTAACCTAGGATGGATCACTGTGTCATGTGACCCAGGGAATCTGGGTTTCGTGGAAACTGGCTCTGTCTGGGATGTCGGGGCCTCTGGGTCACCGGCAGCCAGGCGCCAGGACAAGATGCATTGCCCTCAGACACAGAGGCAAATCTTGGAAGACAATCGGTTCTATGGGTGGTTCTAGGTGCTCCTGAAATTCTGCTGGTAGCATATCCCTGCTCCTGGTGGAGCATGCTTACAAGGGGGTCAGACCAGCGAGAAGGGTGTCTCTGAGGAGGTGGGTGTGGTTCATTTCTGTAGGAAAAGGAACTGGTTTCACTTTCTTCCATCAATTGGGGAAGCTGCACTCCAGTCCAGTGCTTGGTTGAGGTAAATTTCTCTTCCATCTCTTTCTCTCTGCTATAACCCTTGCTCAGATGCAGAGATGGGGGGCACTGCCACCTCCCCCATGACATGCCCTCCTGAATACTTTTTTAGCACCTGTGGTAGTTAGGACATGTGGCTTTGTTGGAGGAAGTGTGTCACTGAGAGTGGCTGTTGAGGCTCCAGATGCTCAAGCCAGGCCCAACGTCACTATCTCTTCCTGCTGACTATGGATCCAGATGCAGAACTCTCAGCTACCTCTCTAGCACCACGTCTGCTTGTGTGTTGTGATGCTTCCTGCCATGATGACAATGGACTGAACCTCTGAACGGTAAGCCAGCCCCAATTAAATGTTTGCCTTTGTAAGGGTTGCTGTGCAGATGGTGTCTCTTCGAAGCCATGGAACCCTAACTAAGGTACCACCTCTCAACAGAATGGATGTTTAGAATCTGAGGCGCCATGGAGGTCTGCCCTGGTCTTATAGAAGAGGAAACTAAGGTAAGAGCAGGGAAGGGACTTCCTCAAAGGCACATGGCACTGAAGGGACACAGTGGTGTCAGAACACCCTGAAAGAGATACTTCTGGGTGGGGAGGTGGGATGCCTCGCCCCTCAGCCCAGGTGGTCTAAGTGCAGGGTCTGAGGCTGCTATGTACTAGGGCGTACCAAGAGATACTAGGCCAGGGCTGATCAGGTGTAGACAGAGCTGGCATCTGCTCAGCTCATTGCTGTATCTCTTAGCAACTGGCTGCACCATCTTCACAGAGCCCATGATAATTCCTGTGTCTGTGTGCTCCTTGTTTAGTCTCAATAATCAGAGATCCAATAATCAGATAAGCCAGGCTGTATCCTCCCAGGTCAGGGGCGTCATCTTATTCCTAGTCAAACTCTTCAAACATGACCTACTGCTTTCTGTACTTGCCCTGTTCTGGCTCCACTGCCCTCCTAGACAGTGTGTAGATGCAGGAGGCATGCTCAAACCTCAGGACCTTTGCATATGCTGCTCCTGCTGTCATCCTCAAGTGTGTGTGCCTTGCCAATCTTCCCCAGCCCCCTTCTACTATTTTATTTAGCTCTTATCACTTATTGTGCCTGCCACTCATCTCGGCCCAAGGTCATCCCTGCTGGCCTCTGAATTCCAGTTGAAGAAACCATCTTCATTATTCTCTGATGCCCTGTAGTACCCGGGCTGCACACAGCACGTGACATGCACCCATAAAGATTAACAGAAAGGAAGGAAGACGAGGGAGGTGAAAGACAGATGGCATATAGACCAAAAGACAGACTGACTGCTAGGTGACGCTGGGCAAACAACTTCAGGAAGAGGCAGAGTCAGAGGACAGGGTTCACAACACCACACAGAGTAAGCGGGCCAGGGACCCCGTCCTGACTGGTCTCTCGCCAGCAAGCTGTGTGACTTGAAGTGAGCTGCTCTTCCTCTCTGAGCTTCAGTGTCCTTCTCTGGAACACGAGGGCCTTAGTGGTTATGACCACTGGGAAGGCCACAGAAGACTTGTTTAAGAAATGCTGGGACTGGGTCTTAGAGAATGCTTAGAGACTGCGCCACAAGTCACAGCTATCATTAACAATAACGGCTCCAGTATTCACACAGGCTAAATTGTGTGCTAAGTTCCTGGGATCCAGCAGTGACGAGATGCGGTCACTTCTGTAAACCACAGGTGACCAAGTAGAGGTCACTGACTATACCTCTCCTGATCATGAAAGTACAAAGAGCCAAGAACTGGAAGCCACTCCTTCCAGAGGGCTGTGGAAGGCTTCCTGTAAGATCTGCCATCCGAGCTAATGGAACAGGCTATGGGAGGTGGGAAGAGACCATTCCAGACAGGCAGAGGCCATAACATATGCAAAGGCTGATTGCATCTCTACTACAAAGCACAGTAATGATCGCCATCCCTTTATGGATCCTACATCTAAACTCAGAGAGGCACTTGACTCACTTGAGGACACACAGCAAGCGACGGGACTAAGCCAGGATTTGAAAGGAGGCCATTCTCCAGAGCCTGAGGCCACTTATAAGGTGGTGGCCAGGAGACAGACTGAGCATCAAGAACATCCAGTCCCAGCCAGAACAAGGGCAGAGGTCAGGGGCGATGGGAAGGGATCAGCCCCCCACCTCTGCCCTGCCTAAGGGACTCCCAGCCTCCCCCTGCAGAAGGACGGTACCTCCATCAGGTCTATAAGCCACAGCAGCCGCTCCTAGGGAGGGTGAATGGGCAAAAGGCAAAAAGAAAAATACATGAAATAAATGTTAGGGAATCAAGAGGCCTCACCTCAGCATAGCGCCCCCTCCCCCCTGACCCCCACACAAACACCTATTGAGGGGAACAGCAGGGTCCTCAGGAGAAACTGGGAAGCCTTGCTGCTCTGAGGAGCCAGCTTTATCCTTGGGGCTGGGGGTCTCCATAGGTCAGCAACTTGGGGCAGGTTTGGCGCCAGCATTTCCATTCACAGATGGAAAGGCAGGCTGGAAGGGAGCAGTCTGTCCAAGGTCACACCTGCTGAGGACAGAAAGGGATTTAGGGGGAATCTGCCTGGAGACTTTGTTCCAGCAGGGGAGGCCTTGGGGACCTTCTGTAGACCTAAGACTGAGCCTTAAATAGTGCTCAGGGGAGTCCCTGAGAAGGGGCAAAAGGGAGGGGCAGTCCTCAGCCCATTGATTTCCAGGGCCTCTGTGTATTTACAGGCTCAGGGAGAGCATCTCTAAGGCACATGGGGGGTGGGGATGGGGATGCCCAAGCTGGAATGGCAATGGGAAAAGGGAAAGCTTCATCTGCCCCAGGGGTGTGGCCTAATCCCAGTGACTCCGTACTCACTGGGGCCAAGAGGGCTTTCTTTTTCTGCTCTCCCTACACACTGGGGACTTGGCAAAATAATTTCCCCATAAGGCAGGAGACTGAGTTGAGGCATAGGGAAGAGGTAAGGGGATTTCCCTATCTGTCAGACTTGATTAGACTCTGTCCCAGGAGCTCCTCTCTGCCTGGGGAAGTGTGTGTTTCCTATTCTGACATTCCTGGGTACCCTGATTGGTCACAGATTCTGAGTGAGCCACTATTTAGGAACTGTAAAAAGGACTTCAGAGCACTCTCCCATCTGCCCAAAGCTGCTTACACAGAATCACTCTTGATGTGAGCTCTGCTGTGTACCCCAGGGTACAGCCCTGTGCAGTGGGCCCCGATGGCTCTGTTCTTAGTTAACCAGAGGAAAGACTTCTCTGGGATGGGAAGATCATTGCTGGAGGTCCCTGCTCTCTGCAGAGCTCCATCCAGGCACAAATAGGCTCTCGGCTCCTCTTGCCCTCCACCCTGCTCTGTCCTTTGGGTCCTTCCTTAGGTTGCTGCAGCCTGAGCTGGCAAGAGCTTGTACAGTTTATGCATGGGGACACTGAGGCACAAGGAGACCAGATTGTGTGCCTCCTAGAGCAGAGGACACTCTCACTGTGGTCCTGACTTTCCAAGAGCTGCAGTCTGTATCTAACTTTCTGGCTTTTAGAGCTGTGCTCTGTGGTTCTTGAAGCTCCACATGGACATTTTAAGGCCAAGGTCATAAGAGTCAGACTTGGAGAGAAGTAGAATGCAGACCAGGGCCCACAGCCTAAAATCACCTCATCAGGAGGTGTGACAAAGCCTGAGGTTGGAGCAAGCCCAGCAAAATGGGGGCGGGGCTTCTGCCTTGCCCTAGAAGGAGCCTGCACTTCTGGGGACCTGAAAAACAGCTGCTGGCACATACAGAGCCTCAGGGGGTGGGAGGTGGGGGTGGGAGATGGGGAGGGGACATGGCAGGCTCTGGGACCACCTCAGGTAGGGACAAGGACCTTTAAAGATGAAGGAGATGGGGTTAAGGTCCTCAAGACCCCAGAGTCCTAGTGTTAAAGGAAAGTCACAGGAGAAGCCAGAGTTTGTAGGAGGACAGCTCTCTGTAAGGTTACGACAGCCATCCGGTAGCTCATCCCTCCTGCAGCTGAGCCTGCCTCTGCACTCTTGAGTCCTGGCTTTAGAGTCTCTTCCCTCCCTTTCCAAGGGTGACCTCACCACCTGTAGGCCTCCAGCCCACCCACCCGCCTCTTCCTCCCATAGGATACCTGGCTGTCCCCTAAGATAAGAAATAAGGCATTTGCTGCCAGGCGTCGTGGCACATGTCTTTACTCTCGGCACTTAGGAGGCAGAGGCAGGTGGATCTCTGTGAGACTGAGGCCAGCCCAAGTTCCAGGCCAGCCAGAGCTGCACGTCTCAAAACAAAGGAAGAGAAAAAGAAAGTAAACAAAACCCAAGGTGTTTGCCCTTGAGAATCCTGGGAACAGAACCACATTCCAGTGTGGACTGGATGCTGTACTGGGGGCTGCTGAGTTGGCAAGAAAACCAAGCCAGGCTTGGGGCTCCACAGACAACAGGTGGCCTCTGTGTGAAACCCAGAGCCATGGTCCAAACCACCACGACTGACACCGTGTTAGTGCTGGCCCTGAGCTGAACACCATGCTTTCCCTGTTTGATCTCCCTGTGAACTGCAATTATGGAGTTCTTGTTTTGTCTAACCATCCTTTACATTTTATTACATTCTTAGCATGCATGTGCGTGCATATGTGTCTGTGTGTGTGTGTGTGTGTGTGTGTGTGTGTGAATCAGAGGACAACTTGCACTTAGTTCTCTCTTTCCACCACGTGGGTCCCAGGGACTGAACTGGGTTGGTAGTCAGCTCCCCCCCCCCCCCCCCGAGACATCTTGTTGGCTCCTAACCATCCCTTAAAGAAACAGCCCTTAGGAAACCTTTCCCCTCGATCCCCAGACTGAGAGCCCCAGAAGGCATATCTTTCTTAGATGCCCACTGTCCCCATGTCCAGCACACACTAGGTACTCCACAACAGCCAGGCTCTCACAGATGAGGAACCTGAGGCTTAGGAGGGAAAGGGAACATCTTAACCGTGCCCTGACCTTCTCACCAAGGATAGGGCAGGGGCGGCTCACCCTGGCCGAGCTGACGGTTGTAGAGGTGCCGTGGCTGCCTGTGGATGAGCCCGTGTCACTGTAGGAAACCATGGAATATGTGTCTCCAACCCCGGGGCCTGGGGGCTGCCTCGCCTTCATGGACTCGATCTCGCGCCTCAGCACCAGGTGGTCAAAGCGGTCCAGGTCTTGGGGTGAGATGATGCTTCTCACCTCAGACAGGAGTGAGAACTGCAGGGAGGGTGGGGGGGCGGGACAAGGAGGGCGACACTCAGGAGAGAACTCTGCCAGCAGGTGGGACCAGTACCTCTATTCCCAAGTGATCTGCATGCAAGCCTGCTCTGCCCTCCCGAGCTTTCTGCTGCTCTCTGGTGTCCTTGAGGAAGCATCCAAATATCTTTACTCAGGCACTAGGCCCAGCATCACCTGCCTCCTTCCTCTCTGGAACTCTTCCTTCTCAGCATGCACAGGTAACAAAGAGCCTGAACACACTATCATATTCATGCCACAACACCCACAGCCGTTCCTTTAGAGTGGTCCTCTGGGTCATGTTTGTCTGCAAACCCTATTTCCTCTTGCCTGATTGAATTCACCCTAAATTACACTAGATTTAGTTACTTCTTCCTTTCAGCAGTTTCTGACCCACAGCAGACTTCTTCTACCTGAGCAGGCCTCTCTGGTTGGCTCCTCACCCTGACCCCTGCTTGTGAAGAATAGTGTGTGATAACCACTGCACTCTGTCCCTGACTCCAGAAGTCTGTAAGTGTGGAGGATGGGGCTGCTTAGGGTTCAGCTGGGCTGAGGTCCTTGGTAACAGGGTAGGGACAGAAGGAACAAGTCACCTTGGCGTGTGTGTTGAGCAACTCAAACAGTGCCATGACCATAGCCTCCACAGAGATGGTGCCACCACGGTACTGGGCCAGGTAGTACATCATGGTGGCGCGCTCCTGCTCCGTCAGCAGGTGCCTGGCTTGGTCGTCCAGCAGTGCACGAGTCTGATTCCCCAGGCTGCTCAGGGTCACCTGGGAGCCGGCTGGGCCCTTGTAAAATCCTGGCTGAAAAACAGACAGACACAGGCCAGAGGAGTCTAGGCTGTGGGGGAGCCAGAGGACCTGGTAGAGCCAGTAGCATCCCTGCAGGGGGAGGCTATGGCTTCTAGCGTTGTGTTGATGGTCTCCACACACACAGGAACCGCTCCACCTAACCCTGGGATGATGGCACCATGTGGTCATCTCTGTGGCACTTTCATATTTGTCTCTTGTGTATCCTTTAGCCCATCCATTCACACACTGTGATTCTCTGGGTCTTGATATCTCTCTTAGTAAGCTGGTGTGATAAGAGTCCCTTCATTTCTAAATTACAATTCAGATGTGTACCCCTAACTTGTGCCAAATTATACAGGTGTCCTCACCACTGACCAGCTGATATCAAGTTGATTCATCTTGCCAAGAATATCAAAATTGTCTCGGAGACACAGACTTTCTGTTTGCTTACAAAGTGCTCGCATCTCCTACCTTTCCATGGCCCCAAAGCCTGTAAGAACAGGTCAGCCTGGCCCATCGCTCTGTTCCTAACCCTACTCCTTCTCCTCTTCCATTCCTCCACTAGCCCTGGCACATGCTCTTGCCTTGGCATGGCTCACACCTCAGCTTCTGCTCTGTGTCTCATCCAGGTTTAGTGACTAAACTCACACTCTCTCCTCCTTGATGCCACCGTGCCTCCTTGGTTTCCAGTGAGTTTTCTAATCTGATATTTGTTTGAATCCTTACACTGTCTTTATTTGTGAGTCTTCCATTGGGTGTGAGCCCCCAGGAGAGCAGAGACCTGATAAAGTCTGTTCACTGCTCTGATCTCTGAGGCCAGCACAGTGGCTGGAGGCCAGCAAGCATCTGGACAGTTGGGTAGCCTGGCTGAACCTCCTGTACAAGCTCTGCCCAGAACTGAGGGAAGAGGAAGAAGATGATGATGTCCTGTGATTGTTTCTATGTGCTTGGCCCAGGGAGTGGCACCATTAGGAAGTGTGGCCTTAGTGGAGTAGGTGTGCCACTGTGGGTGTAGGCTTTAAGACCCTCATCCTAGCTACTTGGAAGCCAGTCTTTTGCTAGCTGCCTTTGAGACAAGAGGTGGAACTCTCAGCTCCTCCAGCCCCACGTCTGCCTGGACGCTGCCATGCTCCTGCCTTGATGACCTGAACCTCTGAAACTCTAGGCCAGCGCCAATTAAATGCTGTCCTTATAAGACTTACCTTGGTCATGGTGCTAAAACCCTAACACATGTCCCACAGAGACACCTACCTTGCTTGTCCCTTCTTCTGTGTGGTCCCCCGGAAACCTATGGAGAGACACAAGCCCTCTCAGCACATGTCAGCACACAGAATGGGGCACACATGGGGAAGGCTCAGTTGGAGCAGGAAAGCCAGGCTTTATATCTGGCATGGTGGCACATGCCTGCGATCTCAGCATGTGGGAAGATCTGGAGGACAAGACTAACCTGGGCTGCTGCGTAGCAAGTTTCAAGCCAGACAGCTTAGGATAGGTGAACCTTCTCAGAAATTCTTGCCACCCCAAAGTAGAACAAAAGTGTGAGAAACCACACATCTACGTACCATGGTCACTGCTAGGGGGCTGCTAAAGGGCATGTACCCTGCCTCCCCCAGGACCTACTGATGGCTTTGAGTTTTCCCCATTAGCAACATATTCAGCACTGTCACACCATGCAAGGTAGCCTCATGAGTGCTTCCTGTACAGATGGGACCCAGAGTTCTCTGGTTGTCATGAGAGCAATGGAGAGTCAGGAATCACGGATGTGAGGAGAATAAAGGACCTCTGACAGGTGATCAGGGTCAGCCGTCCCCTAGGGCGGTAGAGGAATAGCAAACCCTAGGGGAAACTTTATAGGGACATCTTAGCTTTAGCTCATATCTTCATGAGAAAATGTAGGCTTAGGCCTCAAGAGTTTGGAATTTTAAGAAATAACCAGAAACCAAGTTTTTAACTGGGAAATCCGATTTAAAAATGTGTTGGAAATTAACCTTTTAAAACTGTGTAACACTATGCAGGAGAAAAGAAGGGAGTACATGAGAGAAGTAAGACACTGTTGGGAGTGTCTGACCAGGAGTCACCAGCCAGCAGGTGGAGATGTCTGATGGGACCACAGGTGACATAGGTCACATAACTAGCAGGCATACAGCCACCGGGCCCCTGTGCCTGGTTTGGGCTTCTGAGACTCCTTCATCCCAAGTATCTCGTGGGGTCCTCTCTGGCAGTACAGGATGGCGACAGCAGAGCCTGCATTTGGATGCTCACGGATGCACTAAACACCCAGTAACGTGATTTGCCTGATGGCAGACACGGGGGCTCTAAGTCCTGTACTTTAACTTTCCAGAGGACACTGGGGCTAAGAGAGGAGGGGAAGAGCCCACACTCGTGCCCACGAGTGGAGTGGATCTCAGGGTAGGGACACCAAACTGAGAGCCCTGTGACAGAAGAGAGGGAACAGTGGTTCTCAGAAGTCACCCGAGGATCCCAGAACCCCGTGCCTGAGGCCAGACCCTGCTGAGTTGGCGACGCTTTCCCCGATCCGGGAACTGGCGATCCACTTGGTCTGGTCCACGGTGGTACGTGCGTGGGGCAGCCTTCCGACGTCCTTCACTGTCAGGATGAGGTGCCGGGATGACTTGAGCAGCTTCACTGCCTCATCATGCAGGATGTTGAGAAAGCTCCGCCCATTCACCTCCAGAATCTGGTCTCCAACCTGCCAAGACCCAGCACTGTCACATGGGCTGACCTCATCCCAGCTCTTCTCTCTCTCTCTCTCTCTCTCTCTCTCTCTCTCTCTCTCTCTCTCTCTCTCTCTCTCTTTCTCTCTCTCTCTCTCTCTCCAGACTGAGATGAGGTCAGTGAAGTTCAGGGAGGCTGTGGATGCCCTCAGGTCACATAAGAAGGAAATGACAGCTTGCTTTCAATCCCAACCCTGAGCCCAGCTCTTGTCACTTAGAGAGTAGGTCTGCTATGACATTCCCTGAAGTCCCCCATCAGAAGCAAGCCAGCTCAGAGACTGGGACCAGATGAACCAAGTGCAGGACGGGATGAGAGGCACGAAGGGAGAGAGACATCTGCTAGTTCCACATTTGACCCCACACTGTTGAGATTTCTTACCGACCACACACTTTATTTTTATTCTATGTGCATATATGAGTGCCTGGTGCCCACAGAGGCCAGAAGATGGGGTGGGATCCCCCAGAAGAGGAATTGTAGGTGGGAACTGAACCTGGGTCCTCTGCAAGAGCAGCAAGTCCTCTTAACTACAGAGCCAGCCCTCTCTCTATCCCTAGCTCACATTCTTTTGCCACTTTAGAATGCCAGTGATACTTTAGCTTACTAAAGGAAGTTAAACAAACAAACAAACAAACAAAAAACCCACACTAATGAGACCCCCAGCCTCCCACTGAAGGAGTACACGCTGCCGGGAATCTTATGACAGCAGCTTTATTTTGTAATAGAAAACAATGGGCAAATGAGCATGTTTAAAATGAAAAGACAACGCCAGAAGAGGCGGGAGGAAGATGTTGCTGTGTAGAGAGGGGCACTGGACCACCCTGAAGAGTGAGAACTCAGTGGACTTTCTCTTCCAGCAGGTTCTCGAGCCCACGGACAGGACAACGCCATGCTTGCTTTAACCTGGAGGGCAGCTGCCTCCGCCCTGCTACCTCTTCCCAGCTGTGTGTGTTTCCCTCCGTCTGAGTCCACAGTATCAACAATGGAGGACAGACTCTCCCACGGCCCCACAGCCCCACGGACAGAGCTGGCTGTGCGGAGTGGGAGGTGTTTTTGGTGATGTTGATGCCTCAGACCTGGGCAGAAGAGATATTTGTTTATCTCTCCTCAGGAAGAGCTACACAATAGGATGCCCACCCTCAGTTTGTGATCAGAGCACTAGTGAGGGGAACTACAGTGTCAAACCTGGGTCCATCTGGCTGCTGCTAGGGGACCACCTGGCTTGGCTTCCGGTCCAGCCTTTCCCAAAGCCACCTTCCTCAGCCCTGCCTGAGACAGTCAACAGCTGGACCTTGACTCTGATACAACCATCAGCTCCACCTGCATTTATCCAGCTGCCTCTCCAGCAAATCTCATCCACCTTCCCCTTCCTCCACCCTTGGCGGCTTCTCTCCTGGGCCCCCACCTGCTCACATGGTGGTTCCTGAGTCAACACTCCATCTCTGTGGGTTCATATCCAAACAGCCACAGTCATCGTCAACATGTGGTTAAGAGCTTCAGAGACCATCCGACCTGGGTTCAAGTCCTGCCCCTGCTATTCCTATGCCATGTGACATAGCCCCACAACCCACCTCCCTCCATGCCGTGAATTGGGGCCTTGACCAAAGATTTTCCTCCTCCAAATGTCTAGCTATCAGTGCCAGTATCGCCTAACACTGGCACCACCCACGAGGACAAGCCTCTCTCCCTTTCCACTGGTCTCCCTGTTTAACATCTGAGAATGTAGTCAGCCCACTGAGCTCCAGGTAAAGAATGAGGAACAAGACCCTACGCTGCCTTAGGGCGTAGCCAGCAAGTGCTCAGTAAGTGCAGCTTTCCATGATGGCTGGAATTTTGTCAGTTCTACCTTGGCCTGCTCTGAAGCCCAGCACAGGAAGGCTACTCCAGGCACTAATATTTCTGGGCATGGAGGGGAAAATCCACTTCCCTCCAGGGTCACTTGCCCGGAGCCCATCAGTCAGCACCTCCAGGTGTCATGGCCCTGTTCTATAATCTCTGCTGCGGAAGCCACAGCCAAGGAGGCTGCACCTCTCATATTCCAGTGTTTTGTTTCCATAAGTGTCCCTCTGCAGCTGCAACTTTTAACCTTCCTTTCCGCGCACTTTATTTCAGTGTGCAGTTTAATTAGAGGCGCTTGCATCTGGGAGAGCAGCTGTGTCCAGACATGCTTCTGAGAGCCAGGCTCTGGATCCCGCTGGGGACAGCCTGCAAAGAATAAGCCCATTCACAGGCTTGGAGGCTGAACTGGAAGCCAGATACAACATAGGTCAACTTGTTAAATGGGAACTTCAGATCGGGGCACATACTTCGAATGATGGATGCAGGTCCTGATATCCAGGGCCACTGTACAAACCCTCTCAGTGGCACGGCTTGCTTATGTGAAACTCCCATAGCCACGGGCTTCCTGATGCTTACTGCTTAGGCCTAGCAGGTCTAATAGAGGCTTCAAATAACCTGTAGGGACCAAGCTGATGGGCTACTGTGGTTCTCAATGTCACTCTTCCTCTCAGCTTAGATTCAGGGCCTACACTGTGAATGGTCCGGCACAGGGCAGGCTTTGGCTACACCCTGGGTATCTACGTGTTGGAATCTCAGGTTGACTGGCTAAGTAAGTACTGCTCCCTCTGGCCTGATGAATAAGCCTATCCCCATGGGAGGAGGCAGAGGTGGCAGGGCTTCCCTGCCATCCAGCTGGAGAACTGGAGGGCATGGGAGCAGGACACAAGTCATCCAGACAGACTGGCACCTATGAGCCCGATTCCCTCATCCCTTTTTTGGCCTCTTCTTCCAGAGCTCAGCTGAAAACTACCATGTTTGAGAGTTGGGATGGGGCCCTCCATGATGCCCACCCCCACATCTGACCCGGTCCAAGTCACTCCACTATCTACAGGTTCGTTTTCTTCCTTCTGCCCTCTCCTTGTAGGAAGGTGTGGTAGTTTGAACGAGAAGGGGCCCTATAGGCTCATTTTGGAATGCTTGGTTTGCAGTGAGTGGAACTACTTGGGAAGGAATAGGGAGTGTGGAGTAGGTGTGGCTTTGTTGAAGGAGATATGTCACTAGAGGTGGCCTTTTAGGTTTAAAAGCTCACACCAGACCTAGTCTCTCTCTGCCTACAACTAATGCATCAGATGTGAGCTCTTGGCTACTGTTCCTGTGCCATGCCTGCCTGCTACCACACTCTCAGCCGTGATGATCATGGATTAACCCTGTGAAACTGCAAGCAAGCCCCCAGTTAGATGCTTTCTTTTAAAAGCTGCCTTGGTCATGATGTCTCTTCATAGCAGGACAGTATCTGAGACCAAAGGCTTCCGACACCTCAGCAGCTGTCAGGACGGGCACTGATGCTCACTATGACATTGGCAAACCACTCTTGAGAAAAGCCAGTGTGTCTCACTCAGTGTGTTCCATGGGGTGGGGAATTGTGTCTCCACACTGTAGCCCTTCCTTAGAGGGCAGAAAACTATGACACAGTAGCTCAGTGGCCTGCATCACTCCTTCAAGTTATGCCCCAAGTCTCAGTGTTCCTCTCTGTGGTATTGGTATGGTGTTCTAGCCAGTCCCAGGTCACCGTGGGAACCAACAGAAATACCCAGCACCAAGACACGGACACAAGGCTCTCCATCTGCTTCCTTCCAAACAGAAGAGACAAGTTCAAGGACACCAGAGTCACATAGGAAACGAATGACTAAGCCGAGCCAACTCCATGCTCTCAGGGGCCCTACCCAGCCCTTGCCACCTTCACCCCAGTGCAGGAAGCCAGGGAGGGTTAGCCAGTGATGGGCAGATGGGCAGTCCATCTTTCCGTTGCTTCCTCTTGCCCTTGGCTTGTCATGAAGTTGAAGGAGACTGACCTCATCCTCTCAAAGAAAAGCCAGGAGCTCTGTTCGCAGAGATGTGACTTTTCTTCCCAGCCCAGAGTGAGATGCTGTGTGTATAGACAAGGTGAGAAATAAAGGGGCTAAGATACTATTATGTCCATCAGACCTTCCCTGGGGCCTCTTACACAATGGGGGAAACTGAGGCTCTGCAAAGACATGTGGCAGCAACGGCAAAGCCCAGCCCTGGAGCCGATGCAAGGGAGCTTTTAGCCCTGGTCTACAGGCAATGTGATGGACCATATAATAATTTATTGCTCATCTTGCTGTGGGCACTGATGGGAGCACAGGGAAGGATGAATGAGAGAAGGCAGTTTACTTTATTGGTCTCCATAGTCAGTCACTGTTTTTGGCGCTGGTGATAGAGAAGAACTGGACTGTGGGGATGCCCTTCATTTTAAGGCAGAACAAAACCTGCTCCATCAACCCCAGGCCACCCAGGGTTCATGTCCTAGCGCTCTGAGAAAGTGAGACACACAGGCACAGATGGAACATTGCTTTCCATTGAACTTGGTCCCCACAAGGTGCGGCCCACACATGAAGAACATCAAGGAGATGGCCCTCAGAGGCAGTAGGGTGGCTCATGCAGCCTCCAAGAAACCCAAGAAAAACATTTCCATGGTTCTACACATGGAACAACACCCTGATGAGTGGGTCGCCTGGACTGCTGCGTGACAGGCCATCGGGAACCTGGTTCTCTGAAGGGGACCTCAGAGTCTGGGCCCAATTTCAGATTCTGCTACATATGTGCTGTATATATGTATAACCTTATTTTCCAGTTACTTCCTGAGAAAACTCAGAAAATATCATTTGCTAGCCACGAGTGGGTTAGCATGCCCTCCACTGTGTCTCCCACACTTCAGACAGTACATATGAGAGGCTCAACAGACTTCCAGGATGAACACAGAAAGAACACAGGACACTGTGTGCATGCACTGGTGCTCAGGATGTATTGGCTGCCTTCTGAAAACTCCTGCTTATGCAGACATACTCATCACTCACACAGCAACTCAATCCTGCCATTCCATCCTCTGAGTCCCTTCCGCCAGACCTGCCTCTCCTCCTGCTTCCAGCATCAGCTGACCACCTCCCCACACAGACCACCCTGAAGCTCCCACTGCCGGCTCAGCTATTGCCGGCTCAGCTTACTGACATCTGGGCTTCTGCCCAGAACTGAATGTGACAAGACCGAGTGTGTGGCCTTGTCCCCTAGCCTGCACAGTCCTGCGATGGAGTGCTGACCCCTCCTTTAAGACACACTATGAGGGGTTGCTCACAAAAAAAAAAAAAAAAAGTTTCTTCATCTATCTACACACACAAAAAGCTGCCTTTACGGATTTGCCAGAAGCTACAATGGAGGTTTCTTGTGTGTCTGTGAAGGGACAGGTTCCAACAGAGGAAGAACTGTCATCAGCAATAATCTGAATTTCTTTCAGACAGTGAAAATGTTCATTGATGTAAACAGTATTCTCATAGGTCTTCTAAATGATGATCATCTATCTGATAAAGCTTTTTACCTGAAATTCAAAAATGGAAGAGGAGGAGGAGGAAAGGAAAAGACATGCTAGGTGCAGTGAAGCACACCTATAATCCCAGTGCCTGGGAGCTGAGGCAGGAGCATTACAACTTTTAGGCTGGTCTGGGCTACCAGCAAAGCTACCCTCACAAGGAAACAAACAAACCAGCCTGCCTTCCCTAACCTTGTACCCTGGTGTCCCTAGACTTTACAACGTGCACATAGTAGGAATGCTATTCACACCAGTGAGAGTGCTTGAAAAAAGAGGAACCCGGGGTGGGGTGGCTGTGGTGGCTCTCAGATCCCTCAGCAGAGGATGTTGGGAAAGAAGTTTGCCAAGAACTCCATCCCTGTGCTGGACAGAGAGAGATGGGATCATTCTCTTGGATCGTGCAAGGAAAGAACCCAAGGCATTCCTGCTTCCGGCCCTCCATCCTTCCCAGGGCTCCACAGGACTGAAAGGTTTCATGGAACCCTCTAGGGCTCTACCGAACCCCAAGGACCCACTGAAGTGGACATTGGGGTCCCAAGTGAGGGCCTGCTGATTACTGTGTCACCTCAGCTCGCATCCCCGTTCTATTAAGGAGTTTTATTGCAATTATGAATCTTTAATAGTTTTCCATGTCAGGTATAAAAGTTTAATGGGCCTCCACCCCCACCCCTTTCACTACAAGCGAACAATGCAGTTTTAATGAGACAACATGAGTTTTTCCCAACAGTTCAGAAGCCGGCAAACCTTGCCCGTACTTAAAGAAGCAACAATGAAAGATGGAGGTCAGTGCGAAGCTGCGGTGGGAGTCAGGACTGGGTTGAAAGCGTCTGGCCACACACCGCAGTTCCACGAGCCTGGATCCTGCCCAGGCAGAACCGATCCAGAAGGCAGAGGACAGAATGGCACAGCCCGCTCAGGCTGAATTCCAGCATGTGGCACCTGCCTGCTCCTCTTGGATCCTTGGCAGAGCTGCAATCTCCATGGAGGCCTAATCTAAGGCTTCAGATCAACAGTGGGAAACCTGAGGTCAGACAGGGGGAAGGACCCACCCAAGGTCAGACTGGGGTGAAGACACCTGGGTACTTTCCAGGGGGAAGTCACTAAGAGTTAAATGCAGGCAGAAGAAGCCATGTGGACCCTCCGAGTGCCTAGCTTAGGCCAGCCACCCATGTTGTTTAACTCTGACCTTGATCCTACCCCCAAGGCAGATAAACTAAGGTTTCCTGTTTTACAGAAGAGAGCAGTGAAGCTCAGAGAGGTAACACTGTTTGCCCAAGGATGCCCAGCATGCCAGGGGCAGAGTAGGATGACCCCAGATGACTTGAAGGAATCTAACCCCAACACACTGGAAGGGAATATCACAGTGGAATATTCTAAAAGCAACTGCTACATTTACAATTCTCTACATTAAAAAAAAAATCCCCTCTATTAAACATAGATTCTCTTCTCATACAATATAGTCTTATAACCTCATAAATATGAACAGGTAGGTTCCCCTCCCTCTACCCATCCAAGTTTATCCCAGTATTACATTTAAATTAATTAAAATGAAGTAAAATGAAAGCCAATTCCCCAGCACAGAATCTCTGTTTCTTTGACCACGTGTTGTTATGGCTACCTCAATAAACCAAGTTCCTCTAATCCAAGACCTTCCCCTGTACCTCCTGTAAGCCTGTTCCTCCACCAGGCTCCCCAGTTTCCAAGCCCTCTCCAGACTCCCTGGCTGCAGCATCAGCGTCCATTTCCCCCACAGGACGCTGGAGCCCTCGTGCCCCAGCTTCACTCTGGACGAGTCAGTGTCTCCAAAGCAGTCCTGCTATGCTCCATCCTCAGCCACCTCCAATGCTGTCTTCAAGTGGCAGAAAGAAACTGAAAACTATCACCTCACTCCCTGTCCCCCTTAGCATCGTCCCTTCCAGTAGATTCTATGTGTCAACCTTTCCTGACTCCAAAGGGACCTTCGTGGCATGCCACACCCACTCCAGTGGAGTCTGCATGACAAGTCCAAAGCTTGGCCACAGTCCTGAGGCACAAAGTTTCATGGAAACTGGTCTCTGGGAAGTTCTTGGAGTCCCATAACACGGATGTGGTACAGGTTTATTGTTTTATTATAGGTGCCCCCAAGGAATAATTTGACTTATTCAGACAAAATGCCTCCAGTGTTGATAGAGAGATAGTGAAAGAAATCAGGCATTGTCGTTTACTGGATAGAGTTAGAAATTTCAAGGCAAGTTCAACAAAGTAAACTTAGAATTCTCATTACAGTCATGTAAGGCAGACTACATTACATATTAGAAGAAAGTTGGTGGGCTCCTCTGTTAAATGGAGGTTCCATACGGATACTTAGAGTAACAGCACGGAATTTACAATGGTCTGGGAAGAAGGTGGGTTGTGGTTTAAGGAGGAACTAGAGTAGGAGTATTGCATTATTCATGAAAAGGTTAGCAAGAGAAGAACCCCCTGGTGCAAGCTTTCACAAGGCTCAGAGGAATAGCATAGTTAGGTGCTAATGGACTCCTGGTGGTGGGTTATACTATTGACTAGAATTGTGACTAGGGTGTGAAATCCTCACCTGGCTCCAAGAATAGCTGACTTTAGATAGGGCTGCTTTTATCTCAGTTGTAACCACTGCCTGGTTCCTTCCAGTCTTTATGTATGCATTTCTGTTTTGTGTCATTATGCATGGGATGACCTCAATGTATCTTGGCTGATGGGTCACCTAACTTCCTTGCTTTCTTCTGTAATATAAGTCTGATGCTCTCTTTGAGAAATTACACTCAGAGTCAACACTCTCTTGTCTTCGTGTCTGTTTGTCACTCGCCGACTCCTTGCCCACCTGAGTACTGGAACTCTGGTTCTCCCCCGGGTTGAGGGACTCCGGCTGGGTTCAGCCAGTGGCAGTGGTATTCCATGCCACGATTCCCTACCACTTTTTTTTTTTCAGTGCATCCCTATTTGCCATCTCTCTATTCATCAGCACACAGACCTTCGCCTCCTCCAGACTACACATACTATTCTTCTGTCCCAAACACTCCTCCCTCTATTCTTCACCTGGAGGCCACCTGCTCAAATAGCACTGTCCCCAAGGCAGGAGTCACTGACATCCTCCTAGTGCCCTGTCACTGCCTGATCGTGCTGAATGCCAGAATCCAAAGCCAGTGTCCTGTACCTCTGGAATGGCACCACCCAGAAGATGCTCAACATTAGTTGCCCTGGGGTGAGCAAATGAGTTAAGTGAACTGATGAATGAGCCATTGAGCCAGATCCTGGCCTTGGGTTTCTGCACACAAGCATGGGGCAGGATGTCTCCCTGTTGTGTAAATGCTGGGTTCGACAAGGCCTGGACTTGTGGGAGGTAAAGCCTTGCAGCCCAGCTCCACAGAGTGAAGCAGTGATACATCATAAGTTTATTTTTGCTGAAAGCAGAGAGTCCTGGGAAATTGAAGGGGTTATGAATGCCCTTATTAGACAAGAAGGGAAACTGGAGGGCTAGGGAGATGGCTCAGTGGGTAAAGTGCTAGCTGTCCAAGCCTGTCAACTTGAGTTCAACCCCTAGAACCCATGTAAAAAGCTGGACATTGCTACCAGGAGATGAAGGTGGAGAGACAAGAATGCCTTGGAAGCTCTCTGGCCAGGTAGCTTTAAAGTACACAGCACAGTGGCAGAAAAGAGAGCCCCTGACTCAAAACAGAGCGGAAGACCCCTAAAAGTTGTTCTCTGACCTTCAGTTATCCTCTGGACTCCACACAGGGAGGCATGTGTAGGCCTGTATTCATACACATGAGTAGAATGAGGGAAGGAGGGAAGGAGGAGGGAGGCAAAGGGGAGGGAGGAAAGGAGAGGGGAAGGAGGGAGGGAAAGACAGACAAAATCTGGAGTAAGAAGTGGGAGGACCTTGAACTTCTTTTTTTTTTTTTTTTTGGTTTTTCAAGACAGGGTTTCTCTGTGTAGCCCTGGCTGTCCTGGAACTCACTCTGTAGATCAGGGTGGCCTCGAACTCAGAAATCCGCCTGCCTCTGCTGGGATTAAGGGCGTGTACCACCACGCCCAGCTGACCTTGAACTTCCAGTCTACTGCAGCAACTGGCCAGATGTGGTCTACAGACTCACTTTGAGATTCTTAATGGACCTCTCAGTTCTCAAGTTCAAGCCCACAGCTTTCATATACAGTGACCAGCCTGAAAATACAATACGATCACCATTTGTGATCGTAACAGAGACAAATCCTTGGGAATAGACAAAAAGTGTACAGTACCATATGAACTAGATTTGAAGGCATTCCGTATCACAAGAAACGGATTCAGAGGGCAGAGGCAGAGTCAACCTGTATGCTGGAGGGTTGCGCACTGCCTGTTGCAGTTCTTTGCTCACTCTTTGCAAAGGCAGCCTAGTAAAAACTGCAGCCAGAATTTGTGAAGCATTAGCATAGAAGTTCATGTGGAAAATAAAACTGTATGTGAATGGCCTCCAATGTTTACTGTAGAGTAACTATTGCTAACAGCAGTCCTTGGTCCATTCAGTAACAGCACAGGGAACCAACCACTGCCAAGGTCCCCAGCACAGCTGCGCAGATGGAAGTGTTATTCCCCCAGGCTGGTCATGGCAGGTGGTAATGCATGTAATGCCCTCACAGCGATGGTGATGCTGTGTCTCAATAAATAGGTCAGAAGATAATTTGGCAAAGGAAAAGGCCTATGTGGAAAGGCCCAGACGAGTGTGCATACAACTCTGGGATGCTGTGGGCAGAGAGGAACACGGAGACAGACAGAAACATAGAAACGGTGAGATGATCAGAGGGGCTTGGGAGCTGGGAAACAGAGAGGCTAATGGGGAGGGAGGCTAAGTGGGGTATGGGGGTCTTTAGGGAGGCGAAGCTACGTGGGAGGGCACGTCATGTTACTCATCTAAGAAAACCCACAGAACTGTGACCTTGGATGTGAATTACAGGCTCCAGTGAATACTGCAAACCTCACTGGGTCATTGACTAGAACACGTGTCTCTTATGTTCTAATCTGTGGCTTGCTAATAAAGATGGAGGGAGGCTCAGTGGCAAAGCACATGCCCTGGCCACAGTTCCAGTGTCACAGAAATAAAATGAAACAAATACAATAGACTAAAAAGTAACAACAGGAGGGGAAACTCCAGGAATAGGCAGGGAAGGGGCACTGTGTGAGAAGCCTGTACTGGAGGCTTGGTTTGTCCCTAAATCTTAGATACCCCTCAAAATAAATGTATTAGTTTTTTTTTTTTAATAAAATAACTGTATTAGTCAGAAACCACTTAAAAGTATAAAATGAAATTAACTTCATTACTTAATTGTACCCCAGCTTTTTTTAAAGTACTGAGCATTGAACCCAGGCCCTCCCTCACACCTGTTCAGCAACTGTCCCACCCCCTACCACTGGGCACAGTCTCACTAAGTGGCCCAGGCCCTCCCTCACACCTGTTCAGCAACTGTCCCACCCCCTACCACTGGGCACAGTCTCACTAAGTGGCCCAGGCCCTCCCTCACACCTGTTCAGCAAGTGGCCCAGGCAGGCGTTGAATTCACTATGTAGGCCAGGCTTCACTTGAATTTGAGATCCTTCTGCCTCTGCCTCCAGAGTAGCTGAAATTACAAGTCCATGCCTCCAAGCCAGGCAGTTCTTATCTTTGGATTTTAAAAAAGTAAATAAAAATGATGGAAAAATTAAGATGCAAGCATGGTCTTAAAGATCCTGCTGCAGGAATGAAAGAGCAGCCAGGGACAAAGTCTCTCTGTGGTTGCAGCAGGGTGGCCCTGGTTGGGAGGAGACTGGCAGCGGACATAGACCAGAAACACCTGGACCCACAGATGTGACTCGGTTGTGTTACAGATCACTGTGGCAAAGGCAGACTTTATATAACATGCAGTACTGAAAAGATGGTAGCTATCTAACAAACGTTTTTACACTATTTCACACCAAGGAACATATAACAGATGAGTGAGAAATACAAAGGGAAAAAAGTGTAAATATTTCAGTAGCTGAGGCGGCAGCGTAGGGGAAACCTGCACACATGACCTTCTGGGTTGAGTAATCTGCATTGTAAAACAAAACAAGAAAGTATTTCAGGGGTAAATGGTAAATTACTCTGTATCCTGGGCATAAAGAAGCATTGTCTAACTACAACTTGGAATCAACAAAAGAAAGGGCTGAGGTCAAACAGTTTAAAAATACAACTTATGCATTGGGAAAGACCCCATAAAGTCACAAGAAAATGACCACAGCACACCACAGACTGACTGTACCACCACCTACATCCAATTCATACCGGCCTAAGTGACTTTTCTCATCACTGTAACCAAATACCTGACCAGAAGCCAAAAAGGATGGTTTGTTTTGACTCACAGTTTGTCTTTTCTATTGCTGTGATAAGACACCATGACCAAAGAAACTTATAGCACAGTTTATTTGGGCTTACAGTTTCAGAGGTTTAGAGTCCGTGATCATCGCGGCAGGGAGCACAGCAGGCAGGCAGGTATGGTGCTGGAGCAGTAACTGAGAGCTTACATCCTGATTCATGAGTTAGAGAAAGATAGCTGAACATGTCATGGGCTTTTGAAACCTCAAAGCTTGCTCCTTCCCAGTGATGCACTTTCTCCCACAAGGCCACACCCTAATCCTTCCCAAACAGTTCCACCAACTGGGGGACAATTATTTAAACATATGAGTCTATGAGAACTATTCTCATTCAAACCACCTTACAATCTGAGGGGGTACAGTCTGCCTTGGAGGAGAAGGCACGGGAGCAGACAGCTACACATGGCAGAAGTGTGCATCCAGGACACCCCCTTCTCATATCTCAGCAGAACAGAAAGAAAGCTGAGATGGGATAGAAAGGAGGGCTGGACATTTCACATTCAAACCATGAAGAAAATCTAGCCTTTGAAAAAGAGATTATGTTAGGAAGGTCATAGGGTGGGGCCCTAATCCAAAAGGACCCTTCTAGAAAGATGAAGAGACAACAGAATCTTCACTTAGTCAATAGAGTCCCCACTTAGTGGGGACCTGGGGAGAAGCCAGCCATGAGGAACCAGATCAGTCAACTGTACTAACCTGGCACTTACCAGCCTCCAACTGGAGGAAATAAATGTCAATTGTTTAGGCCACTCTGTTTACAGTGTGTCAATCAGCCTGAGTTAGCTCAGACATGGCAGGAGCATGAGCAGTATATATCATAGGTAAGGGCCAATTATTCCCAGGGCTAAAGAATGCTTTCTCTCTCTCTCTCTCTCTCTCTCTCTCTCTCTCTCTCTCTCTCTCTCTCTCTCTCTCTCTCTCTCTCTGTGTGTGTGTGTGTGTGTGTGTGTGTGTGTATCCAAAACTCTAACAGCAAGATATAAACAACTCACAAAATGACAAAATGGCCCCTAAGTGTATGAAAACACAAACAAATAATAATAAGATTGCACAGGAAAACAATAACAAGACATAATTTCTCACCCATCAGACTGGAAAAATCATTGAACAGGTGACAGTACTTGTCAGAGCTGGAGAAACAGGCAGATTCTTACACAAGTGATTGGGAATTTAGGATAGAATATTTTAGACGCTCTTTTCTAGAAGTTTCTCAGGACAACATACTCCCAAAAGAAAATACACAAATACACAGCCATTCATAGTGGCAGCACTTGCACTTGAAAAAATAATGAAAATAAACTAAGTATTCATAGAGAAGAATAGCAGAATCAACTAGAACAGAAGTAAATAGCTGTAAAATAAACGAAAAATGACCAAGGTCACTGTGCATGCATGTGTGTGCAAATGTGTCTGGACACAAATTATGTCCTGAAAGCACACAGCCCCAAGTATGAAGCTATGCCTATAGCACACACCTTTCCCATAAGAAGAAAAGTGGGTCTTCGAGAAGGTGCAGCAGGTGAGGTCACTCGCTCTCAAACCCATAAGCGCCAGTTCAACCCTTAGGACCCACATGCTGACAACAGAGAACTGACTCCCACACGTTTATCTTCTGAGTCGTATCTGCACCATGCAGCACATGGACATGTGCAGACACATTTGCACACACATGCATGCATGATCACACACAACTGTAAGGTGAAAATCTTACAATTTTCATTTCACCCTGGGTTCTGGGGATTACACTCAGGTCATCAGTCCTGGCTGCAAATGCCTTTTAACCTGCTAAGTCATCTTGTTGGACCTTTCCGGGGAGGAGGAGCAATGGAGGAGAGCCCTATCTCTTGTAGCCCAGTCTGGCCTCAAACTCTCCAGGTAACTGAGAATGACCGTGAAATGCGGGATTTTCAGGTGGGTGCCACCATGCCCAATGTAAGTGGTACTGGGAGCCAAAGTGAGGGCTGACTTAAGTATGTTAGGCAACCACGATTCCACTGAACTACAACCATGCATGCTTAGAGGTCAGAAATCTGACACATATCCCACTACTCTAAAAGCAAGACACCAGAAGGGCCAAGTTCCTTTCTGCAGAGTTGAGACAGTCCATTTTTTGGCTTTTTCTGAGCTTCTAGAGGCCACTCACAGCTCTGGGCTGTTGGGAGATTCATCCACCCACAGAACAAGCATCATCAAGTTGAGTCCTCCTCACTTCACGGCCTCTTCCTGGCTCCCACCCCACTTCTATGACCTGTGACTCTGAGCCTAGAAGGCTAATCTGGGATCATCCCACCTCAAGGGCAGATGGGTGGCAGCTGAATTCCACCTGGACCTTAATTCTCTCTGCGACATAGACCTAAACATTAATGGGCTCAGGGCACTAGAGCTCGGATGTTCTCAGGGTCCACTCTTGTTTAAGACAGGTCTATTTTAGTTTGAGGGCTGATAATAAGACCCACTTATATCAAAATTATTAATATTCTAATATTTCTATCAATGTAAAACAAGCCTAATACCTGCCTCAAAAGCTACAAGATGACTTTTTTAAAAGGATCTATTAGTCCTTGTATTTGTAAGCCTGTGCCCATGTGTGGGTAAGTGTACGGAGTGCGGTGCCCACGGGATCAGGTAGCTTCCCTGAAGCCAGAGTTACAGGTGGTTGTGAGCCAACCAAAGTGGGTGCTGGAAACACAAGTTGATCCTCTGGGAGAGCAGGAAGCATTCTTAGCTGCTGAGCCGGCTCTCCAGTTCCAAGGATCCACTATTTTATGTGCCATATGAATGATTCAAGAACCATGCTCAGAACGCACACTGGTGAACTGGACCTGAGTGGAGAGTCCTCCACCATGGCTTAGTGAGGAAGACTGAACAGGCGCTTTGCAGATGGAATCTTACTAAGACAGAATGGTATAAAACACATCACACCGTGCCTTCCGGGAAGTCTCCCCAAGCAAGCCATCACGGTGTAAAATTCAAACTTGCAAAAGGAACTCAGTACCTCCTAAATGCCTACAAACTCGTGATTGGTCAAAGACAGCCTCATGTTTCCATCTAGTGCTTATTGCAGAGTCACTAAAGGTGAGATGATAAAGTACTGGTTGGTCACTTGTGCATGGCTATGACAAAACCCTTGATGAAACCAGCATAAGCGAAGAAAGGTTAACTTGGCTCATGGTTTCAGAGATGTCAACCCATCACGGCAGGCAAGCAAGGGTAGCGCTGCTCCAGTTGCAGAGCTCAGAGGCAGGAGCTACTGATATCAGCAATGGTTCCACAGCCCTTCAGAATTCTCACGCCCTCTATCCAGTGAGAATTCAAGATATGAGTCTGTAGGAAGCATTTCAGATTAAAATCATAGCACCATATAATGATTTCCTCCCATAAACTTAAGATAAATAATTGTGGCAGAACCTTCCCCTAATGAATAAAGATTTCAAGGAACCAATCACTGGGTGAGTAGGCGGGCCTTCTGGGTCTGAGGGAGGAAGAGGGGAGGCAGGAGAAGAAAGGTTTCCTTTTGGATGGGAGAGATCATGGAGGACACGATGGGGGCGGCGGCTGGGTTTAGGTGGCAGATCTGCCTGGATGCGCTACCAGAGGATTTATAACTTCGAATGGTTTACAAATTAGGATGCTAGTTGCTGTGCCAAACGATTGTGTTACCTGTAGATTCTAAATGAGGATTTGGTGTTTTCCCTCATACAATGACTCAGCTGGGGTCTAGAGAAAAGTATGCTGGCAGGGCACCCCAGCCAGCCACAGGAATTTGGAAGGGAGGGGTCTGGGTGGGGCCCTCCAGCCTCTTGGGCCACAGCTGCCATGCCAGTGGTAGCGTGGATTGCCATTTAATATTTCACGCTACAAATAAGAAATAAATAAACAAATAAAACAAAGTCCTAGCTACAGCTTTATTATTGCGATAAGACACCATGACCTGGGGCTGGTGAGATGGCTCAGTGGGTAAGAGCACCTGACTGCTCTTCCGAAGGTCCAGAGTTCAAATCCCAGCAACCACATGGTGGCTCACAACCATCAGTAATGAGATCTGGCACCCTCTTCTGGAGTGTCTGAAGACAGCTACAGTGTACTTACATATAATAAATAAATAAATGAAAAAAAAAAAGACACCATGACCAAGGCAACTTATAAAAGAAAGCATTTAATACGGAGCTCATGGTTCCAGGGGGTCTGAGTCCTGGACCATCGAGGTGGGGGTGGGGGGCATGGCAGGAGGAAGACAGGCCTGGTGCTGGAGCAGTAGCTGGGTGCTTACACATTTATCTGCAAGAAGGAGGTAGAAAGAAGTATCTGGGTCTACCAGATATAGCTGTCTCTTGTGAGACTATGCCAGGGCCTAGCAAACACAGAAGTGGATGCTCACAGTCAGCTATTGGATGGATCACAGGGCCCCCAATGGAGGAGCTAGAGAAAGTACCCAAGGAGCTGAAGGGATCTGCAACCCTACAGGTGGAACAACATTATGAACTAACCAATACCCCCCGGAGCTCATGTCTCTAGATGCATATGTATCAAAAGATGACCTAGTCGGCCATCAGTGGAAAGAGAGGACCATTGGTTGTGCAAACTTTATATGCCTCAGTACAGGGGAATGACAGGGCCAAGAAGTGGGAGTGGGTGGGTGGGGGAGTGGGTGGGGGAGCGTGTGGGGGACTTTTGGGATAGCATTGGAAATGTAAAGCCCACCCCAGTAACACAGTTCCTATAACCTTTCAATCTTCCCTAAACAGTTCTACTAAATGGGGACCAAGTATTTGAACACAGGAGCCTGTGAGAGCGGTGTTGGTTTGAAGGAGAATAGCCCCTCCCCAACATAGGCTCCTAGATTAGAATGCTTGGTCAATGGGGAGTGGTGCTACTTGACAGAGATTAGGAGGGGTGGCCATGCTGATTGGAGATGTGCCTGGTTGGAATAAGTGTGTCACTGTGGGTGGGCTGTGGGGTTTCAAATGCTGACGCCTGGCCCAGCACCTGTCTCTGCCTGCCGCCTGCAGACTCAGATGGAGAATGCTCAGCTACTTCTCCCTTGCCAGGTCAGTCTGTGTGCCACTGCTTCCTGCTGTGGTGACAGTGGACTAAACCTCTGAACTGTAACAAGTCCCAATTAACTGCTTTCCTTTACAAGACTTGTGAAGGTCATGGTGTCTCATGGTGGCAACAGAACAATGACTAACACCGGGGGTGTGGGGGGTGTGGGGGGTGTGGGGGGTGTGGGGGTGTGGGGTTGGGGAGGGGGTGGGGACACACACACACACACACTCTCTCCTTCAAACCACATTTACTTTTGAACTTGGATTTTAGTGCTGTTCACATTTCCTTATCTAATGTGATCTTCAATGACATTAAACAAACTGGGAAGAAACATGCTCACCTATTCTCAGGTGTGAGTCCTGAGTTGTAAATTCCAGAAATTTCAAGTTCATTTTCTAATACCGGTGTTTGTCAGGTCCAAAGAAAAACCCAGCTCCCTAACTTCTGGCAGCTCCACAAAAGCCAGCATCCGCAGAAACTGACTCAGTTCCCTTCTACCAAAGGAGCTGTTTCCTTTTCCATAGGCAGAAGGGACGAGTGGCGACCTGTGGTGCCTATGAGCATATCAAAGTACATGCTGGCCTCCAGGCTCACCCAGAATCACCTTACCTAAACTTAAACTTGTCCAGCTCATGGGATTCCTCAAGCTCCTTATAACCCTGCTATTTTGGCCACGCACTCCCTTATACCTTCTTCTCTTAGTCCTCTCTCTGTGCCCTCTCTTGGTGCTTGCCCTTGGGTGTCTGCACCCCTCCCCTCTCTCTGTTTTCATCCCTACCCCTCTTCTGGCTACATCCAGTCTACTATCTTCTCTCCCTGCTCTGGACTCTTCCAGGCGCTTCTGGCTGTGTTTCCCTCATATCTACAATGTGAGTTTGTTTACTATACCTTGAAGTAGTCATGTTAATTTATACATCTGGTGCTGAAACCTTCAGTTTCTACTGTGCATGATGACCTTGTAACCAAGAATGATTGATGCTCTCGTTTGAGTAAGAGTGGCTCCCATAGGCTCCCATATTTGAAAGCTTGGTCACTAGGGAGTAGTGCTATTTGCAAAGATTAGGATGTGTGGTTCTGTCGGAGGAAATGTGTCACTGGGGGTGGGTAGGCTTTGAGGTCTCAAAAGCCCCGTGCCAAGCTCAGAGTCTCTCTTCCTGCTGCCCATGGATCTGGACGTAGCTAATTCTCCTGCACAATGCCTGCCTGTGTGCAGCCATGCTCTCCAACATGACAATGGACTAAACCTCTGAAACTGTAAGCCAGTCCCAGTGAAATGTTTTCCTATAGAGGATGCCGTGGTCATGGTGTCTCTTCACAGCAACCAAGACATGAGAAGAAAAAAAAATGTAAAGAAAAAGTATAAGATCTGGGGGTCACGGCTTAGCTTAGTTGCCATTTTCTCTTCTTTCCAAACATTTTCCTCTGCTTTGAGGGTCTGGTAAAGAGGCCCTAAGACAGAACTGCTCTGCCTCCTCCCTAGCAAGAAACTCGTCCTCATTTTGACCAGAAAGAGCCTTTTAGCAATTTGGGATAAATCACTTCTGCCCCCCACTAGGCTTTGCAGCCTGCAGGCACAGATAGGCTGAAGAGGTGGCTTAAGCTTCTCTGCAAAGTTTCTCTAAGGTTTCTCTCATTTTGTTGCTCTTTTGAAAAGCCCTATTTCAATTAGAAACAGCTAAATGCTTGATTTCAAGGGAGCGGTCAGGTTAATTATTATAATGCAGCCATGGGATGGAATGTTATTATGTAACTCTTACAGAATATACTTAGGGATTTTTAATCACCGCACATGGGAGAAACCAGTGGAAAAACGCAGAACTCAATGCAGTTTACACAGCTTAGTAACCACTCGCCTAAAAACGTAGATAGAGAAAGAGTAGAAGATGCTAACACATGACAACCCAATAGGCCACCAGCTAATGAATGAACAGCATGGTGCCAGAACATGATAGCCAAAAAAAAAAAAAGGAACTCACTCACACAGGCTGCATTATGCTAAGTGGAAGGAGGCAGTCCAAAAACCACATTCTGGGTGATTCATACACATTTAGTACCACAGGGGGAGGGAGGGAACAAAGATGGAGACAGAAGGATATCAGAGCTCCCAGGAAGGTAGAAGCCACAGTTCTGTGGGTGCAGGGATTGGGGGGAGGCAGCATTGTTGAGAATGTTCTGAAATTTGACTGTGGGAGTGGCTACAGACATTAGAATATGCTAGCAAGAACAACGGAGTAGAAGGGGCTTATGGTATATGAATCATACTTCAAAAGAGGCCTATTAGGGCATTGGGAAGATGGCTCGCTGGGGCGGGGGGGGGGGGTGGACAAAGCACCTGCCACGTTAGCTTGAGGATGGAAGTTCAGATCCCTAGTACCCACATAAATGCCAAGCAGGTGTGGACGGCACCGACAAACTGGCTAGCTGTGCTAACCAAATTGGTCTGCTTTAGCTTAAAGTGAGAGACCCTGCCTCAATATACATGATATTTGATGTCAACCTCAGCCTCTACACATGTGCACACAACATGCACGTGTATCTGCATACACTTGTGTGCCTGCATGTTTCTCACAGCACCCCGAACTCTGACAGTCTGGCTGCCTTCTACCTACCAGCTTCAACTAACAGCTCCTGGGCTTATAAATTGTGCAAGCCCAGGTGTGTCCAGCAGCTGCTAACAGCCCTGAAACCACTGTTGGAGCCGGTGTCTCCAACCCCGTGCTCTTCCCTGCCTCCCCTGCTGCCCAAACTGCTCAACACCCTGTGTACACCTTGCCCCCAAAGCTCCTCCATTAATCTCTTCCTCCACCTCTCTGCTTTGTGAATCTCAACTCCACATACTGGGAAAGGCTCAGTTCTGCGGCCCCTGTCTAGGCACCAGGCATGCAGATAGCTGGCAAGTTATTTGCTTAAAGAGTGATCATTCTACAGGGCCCAGCCACACAGATACTTCCGGTGTGTGGCACAGTGGGCCAGGGGCACTGAAGGGCTCTCCTGATAATGACAAAATCAGTCACTCTGACTGTGTTCAAGCCTGGTTTTGACACTTTTTAGAAGTGAAGAAAGGAATGTTAGAAGTTCAAGGTCATTCATAACTACATGGTGAGACAGAGGCCTGCTTGGCCAGCACAAGAGTCTGTCCTTACAATCAGGAACAAAAACCAAAGCACAACACTTGAGACAGGCCCTGTCCTTGGAGACACAGCAGGCACATGACCATCTCTGCCTCTGGTCCCCATTCTGCCCAGGGCTAGCACTGCACAGAAGCTAAGTGGCAATTCAGCCTTCTTCCTTGCAGGGCCACTTGATACAGGGCAGGACAGCTACACTGATGACAAATGTCAGTGTGCTGACAGGTGCCCCGCTGTCATTGGGAGTGGGTCTGGATTCAGAGAAGCAGGCCAACACCATGCTCGAGGTAATAAAATGTGACCTGGAGCCTGCCCCAGCTAGCCCAGTCACTGGTTTGAAATAAGCTCAGGGCAAGCTGCTAGATCTTATAAAATGAGGCCAGGGCCATCATGTCCTCCTCCTAGAACTGCCTGAGGTCGGCTGAGATGACTCAGAAGAGGCACCTGGAGGGGTGTGGCTAGCGAGGGTCACTTTAGACTGAGCAGACATCCCACACAGGGAAGCTTGAGGTAGAGACACCACAAACACCCTGAGTGCTTGTGGATAAATGAACTCAGCCCTCTGCAATGGAAGGACCTGTCTCCTGTTCTTCCTTGCTCACTGAGAACCACCTCACAAAGGCACATAGTAAGAGCTGTTGGAACTACCTGGAAGGGCAAGGGAAGGAAGGGATGGGAACAAGACTGTCAGGACTGGATGGCATCCCTTCCAGTCCCGGCTCCTACACCTATTAGCTGTGTGACCTTGGGCAAGTAAGTCCGTGCCTCGTTCCTCACAGGGCTAAAGGGCTCACTACAGGTAGATTAGTACTGAGCCCTGTGCCTGGCACAGAGTAGCCCTCTCCACATGCTGGTGGTTGTAATGCATCTGAAAAAGTCAAGACTGTTCTGTCCTCACACTGCTGGCCTGTCTGCCTTCTCCACCAGGCTTTAACTGGCCTTAGTCAGAACTACTAGGAGCCACCAGGTCCAACACTGTAAGCAAGACATGCAGGAATCGGGACTGCAGGTGTGTTGGAGGCGGGGACAGAGCAGAAGAGGAGAGCTGAGTGTCGGGAGCTTTATGCTTACGTCACATGTGTCATTACTTATGTCACACATATGTAGGGCTCTAGGCTGGCTTGGTAGTTCCCAGCCAGATGGACAGATATCATGGTACCACCGCGGCTCTCCTGTTGTGTGACTTTGGGCCAACATTGACCTCTCTGGGCCTCAGCTTGCTGACCTCATGAAGGCTGGTGGGCTATCTACCACTGACATTGTGCAGGACTCAGCAGGGCCCTGATCTGCCTCTCAGGGAACTTGGGCTGCTGTCTCATATTGGGGTAGGAAGTAGCTAGGTAGGAAAGGAAGGAGTCTTCTGCAGCCCTGGCTGGGACATGTTTTCTCTTCTCTACAGCTAGCAAGGCTATTTTTGCAACTGGAAAGTACAGCCATGCTCTGACAGTGTTACACCCAGCTCAGAGGGATGTCTGTGGTCAGCACGTATATTTTTCCTCCACCTTCCATCTTTCCCTTCATTGACCCCCCTCCCCCCTCCAACACACTGGTGGGGATGATGTGGAGAAACACAGCCAGGCATCTGAACTTTTAGGTCCTGTTGGTGCCTCCTCCCAGAGTAGTGATGTCTTAACTGCGATGCTCTGGTGTGATTTTCCACTTCAAGTCCCTAAGCTAGAATGCTGTCATGTCCAAAGCCTGTGAAATGGTGGTGCTGATGACACTGTCCTAAACAGAAGGACTCTGGCCAGGTAAACAGAGGGCTGTTATCAGGCAAACAAGCCTGAAGGTTTCTGTTTGGTAGACACACAGATCTCTTTTTAACCTTCCTCCTCCAGGAACCTCCCTTAACCTTCCCCCAAAGGTCAAGGGGGCAGTCTGTACAGCCTGTTTGAGCCCAGATCTTCACCCTGCAGACTGTCCCATGAAGCTGCTTGCTCTTCCATCAGTTAGCTCTTCACTCTGTACCCGCCCCACCCCATGGCCTTGGAGGTCTGCCCACAGAGTGGTCTAGTTCAGTAGTTTCTCTGTACCATGGTAAATGTCCTTCTGCCCTCCTGGGTTTGTTTACTCAGTCATTTCTATAATCACATCAGTATAGGGCCAGACTCATTCTCCTTTGGCTCCTGGGAACTCTCCCAGGTGCCCCTGTGCACACGATCTGTATTTCATTTATTTACCTTTAAAAAAAATAGAATAAAATATCCTATTTTAGCATGCCTCTGCCTTCTGGCACCTGAAATTATAAACTAGGGATGGAGTTCAGTTGGTAGAGTGCTTAAGTAGCGGTCAGAAAACCCCGGGCTGGATCTCCAGCACTGCCTAAAGTGGGTGCGGCACAGGCCTGCGTCCCGGCACTGAGGATTATAAGAGGGCCAGACGTTAAAGACCATCCTCCCTATATAGCGGTCTGAGGTCAACGTGGGCTACATGAGAACATCCACCACCAGCACCCTACACACACACACACACACACACACACACACACACACGTTTTGGTACACAGCCAAGGCTGGCTTCAAATCAGTACTTTATTCCTGATTCAGCCTCTAAAGTAACTGGGATAAAAGGCATGTGCCAGCATGAGCCAACATGCCTAAAATAAAATCATAAAAAGAAAATTAGAAACCCATCTTAGACCTTCCCCACTGTTAACTTTCAAACTGTGGAGGTATGGGGGTGGGGTGGGGACATGGGACCCACCCGCTGAGGCGGCTATTTAACATATCAAAGCAGACATGGCCTCCAGGTTTCCCCTCAGCCCCAGAGTGCTTACAGGGTCTGCTCTACTCTGACCTCTCCAGCCCAGGGGTTGTGCTGCGGTTCCCTCACAGACTCTTCCTATTTAATTCTGATTACCCCCTTTTTGTACCCTTGGCCTTCTGGCTGCTACACCTGGTTCCACCCCCCTCTCCCTCACATGGCTCAGGGTCCTGACCGCTGTGGACTCTCCCATTGTATGAAGCATCTCTGCCTCCAGCCTCTCTCTGAGCACAGCTTGAGGCACTGTGCCATGCACAGAATGTGTGTGTTCTCGGTGTGGTTCCACTCCTCTCTGTGTGGGGTGGCCACACAGATGTGGCTAGTCCAGCTTAGCCAGGTTGTTCTGGGGACCTCTGTCTCTGAGGGCTGAGATTATAGGTGGCCTCCACACCTGCGGCATTTATGGCATTTATGTGTGTGCTGGGAATCCCAGCTCCCATCCTCACAGTCATACCGAAAGCCCTTTACCCACCGAACCCTCTTTCCAGCCCTTGTTCCTTCAAATAATGGTGAGTCTGCTGCCCTTAGGGGTGTTTGTACATACAGTCATGAAGGACCATGCTCTGTCATCTTCTTTCCTGGTACTAAGTTTGTTTGGTACAAAGCAATGGCTTCATAATGAGTTGGGACATATTTCCCTCATTTATTTTCAGGAAGAGACTACACGGTACTTCTTGCTCAACCTTTTGCTATCTGTTATTTATGAAAGTGCCTTGGCTTACATTTTCTTTTTTTTCCGATGGGTTTTGACCACAGATTTAATTTCTTTGACGTCTATCTTGGGTATAGACATTATCCATTTTAATTTCCTAAGTTTGAACACTTTGTGTCATTCAAGAAATCGGTCCATTCATTTGAAGCTGTGGAATGAAAGGGAGACCACTGTGTGCAAAATGCTCTTTTGCAAAGAGAGACTCTCAAGAGTTATATAAATATTAGGCGATTATTTCTGTCATCTTAATTACAACCACCACAAAACCAGCTATAATTCCTTAGCGCCGCCAAGGAATTCATCACAGTACGATCTTTTGAGCTGAAGGCTCTTTTTTATTTTTTTCCAATCAGGAATTATATAAACGTGAAGACTGTGTTTGTGTTATTTTCTCTCTGCTCACAATACAGTGAACACTGCTCACTACAGTGTTTCTGAGGTACCACGATGTCCTCTGCTGCATCTTTCTTTAACACCTGGCCACGTTGGGTCCCCAGGAAGAGGTGGTACAAAGCCCATCTGAAGGATTTTCATTTAACGACCATCTTATAATTACACCCTTCTCTTACCAAGGGGGGAGAGACAGTAACCATGGGGTCTGTCAGATTCCTCTGCTCCAGTATGCTTCCCCCCCGCCCCCGTGGGGGGTTGTTAAGGGACATGGTCAGCAGGCAATGTCAAGGTGAATGGTAGGTAGGGTCTTTCGGGAGCCCAGACAGACCTCAGGACTCTCCTCAAGCTTGTTTGTCCCTTTCTCTTTCCTCAGGTGTGAGTGAGCGAGTGAGTGATCTGAGCATGGACTGACTAGTCTTTTCCTCCTGCCTTCTACTGCAAAACCAAAGAGTGGCTCTGGAGCTACCCAGAGCACCTGCAATGACCAGCCTCACTGTGGGCAGTGGTGCTATGCAGCCAGGAGCCACTGCCTGAGCGCCTACTGTGTGCAGCTGCTCTGTTGTGGGTAGGGCACCAGGGAGAACTACAACCCAGATTCTACTTCTCACAGCTGGGAACCAGGACACTTTATCAGACACACACTTCTGACATGCATGGGACCGAAGGTTCCACCACCCGCGCAGAGCTGAGTAAAGGTCTGAGTGAATGACATAAAAAGTTTTCCTGCCACCTGGTGGGTACTCAGCCTAGGGTGTCGCTCTGAGGAAGCTCGATCCAGAAAGAGCAGGTGGGCAAAGCTTAGCCCAACAGAAGCTATAGTCTGTAGAGGGCTCAGCCTGACCCCATGAAGGCAACACAGCCCAAGCTCCTGGAGAGACCTGCAAAGAATAGGCCATCCCCTGTCACTGAGATAGGGTTTCTACCCCAGATGTATGACAGGCCTGCTCCAGAGCCACAAGCTGCAGAGCAGTGGCCCCACACATGGGACATTCCTAGAAGCAAAGGTCCTCCTCCAAGGAGCCTAGCTAGGACAGTAGCCTGGTCCCCATGGTGGGAAAGCAACAGCTGCCAGCCTGGACAGACTCAGCAGAGGCCATGGAGTTGGGTCAACCTCAAGGGGCTCTGGAGGTACAGCAATTCCTGGCAGACATCAGGACCTTTATGTCTCCTCACTTCCTTCCTTTTCTTTGTTCCTTTCCTCCCTCCCTCCCTCCCTCTCTTCCTTCCTTCCATACTTGGTCCAGTTAGAATCATAAGACCACAGTAGCTATGAGGGTCAGCAGGGACAGTGCTGGGATTCCTGTGAGATCTTGAGCAAGTTCCAGCTTTTCTCTGAGCCTCAGTTGCTCATCTGTTAAACTGTGCCATGAATGTTCCCCATCCCCACCCCCATGGGGCTACAGGGAGGATTAAATATAAGCAGATGTATCTAAATGTTAGCACCATGTCTCACTCATAATAGCCATTAATGAGTGGCAACCGCTATTGCGATTGCTTCTGAATGCCATTCAATATAGGCTGTCCCTAAGGGAACAAAAGAGGCCTAGCAGTTGGCTCTTTGGAAGGACTGGAGACTGGCTGGGTATGGGAGGGTAGTGCAAAGAAATAAGAGGAATCCAAAGATAAACTGTACAGGGGGAGGGGCTGTCTCTGCTGGGAAGGTAGGCAAGCTCCAAGCTGCAAGGACCACCCCTGCGGTAGATGCTGGGGACCTGGCTGACCTCCCAAGTGTTTTTCCACTCAGGGCCCAGGCTGTCCTGCCCCCCTCTGGATTCACACTGGGCCCTGGAAGCTAAGTGGGTTGAACAGCTGGAAGCCCCGTGGAAGGTGGCGTTTCCGCCCCAGGAAAGCGCTGCACCGCAGCATGGAGCGCTATTTACAAATAAAGACTGTTCTGGCTCCACCACCCACACAAGCAGGCTCTTTATTCCATTTCAATATGCCTAATTCCACGGAAAGTGCACTGCAATAAACAGAATTAATCAGTGCTGGATGCCTAGGCGAGTGTGGGCAGGTGTCGGCACAGGCAAGGGGCCTGTGAGGCAAAAGGAAAGAGGTGGCCATCATCAAGCGCCTCACGGCTGAGGACACAGCCAAAGGACTTAGCTGAAGGTGGGCAGTTTGCAAGCAAATTACTCCAGAGTGCCTGCAACCATCTGACAAACTCAGGCAATGGGAAAGTTTTACAAAATCCATCTTCTTTGCCTTCTTTCTAACTAAATGAACATTAGTTTGCTGCCCATCTTCCCAATTGAACATAACTCCTGGAGGTCAGTGTTCACTAGCCCCGTGTGTGTGTGTGTGTGTGTGTGTGTGTGTGTGTGTGTGTGTGAGAGAGAGAGAGAGAGAGAGACACCCAGTGAGTTTCATTACACGAGTGCAGGAGTAAAGATTTATTTACATATACAATTTAGACAGTAGTTGCATCAAAACATTAGCTGCCTATAAATCCTTGGGGAGGGCTGGGGCGGAGTCTTGTGACCCCTTCTCCTGACAGATGAAGTCCCACAGACAGGAGGATGGCTTATGTACAGGTTATTGCTGACAGTTCTAGAGCTGGGCAACTCAAAAGCAAAACGCCAGTGGGTTCTGTGCCTGTGAGACCTTCTTGTTGGGTCACAGAGAGCATCTTCTTATTCTGTTGGCTTTCTGGGGCCTCCTTACAAGGTCACTGATAGCACAGATGTTCTACCCTCCAGATCTAGTCACTTTCCAAGGGCCCCACCTCCCAACCCCAACAATGAGGTGAGGATTTGCAGGCGTGAATTTTAGAGAGAGACACACACAGACTCTACCTGTGTTTACCACAATAACTAACGATGCTGTTAGTTTTCTTTTTCTTTTTGTTTGTTTGTTTATTTTTGGGTTTTTTGAGACAGGGTTTCTATGAATAGCTCTGGCTGTCCTGGAACTCACTGTAGACCAGGCTCAGTACCACAGATTACTACCTGGGCACTGGAATTTATTTAAGACTCTACGGGCACGAACCTTGTTCTGAGACCCACCTTACATCACCTCACCCCACCAGGTAGCATTACATGTGATCTGACTCTCAAGTGCGGGGCACACCGCTCTGCTGAGAATTAATTATGCCATTTCAGTAGCTTCTGGTCTGTATAGAATGCTATCCCGAAGCTGCCTCCTATACCCACAGCCCTGTTCATAGCTGGCTTCCTCTCTCCTGCCCTCTGTATGTGTCATAAAAAGCCCTGGGGTCAGGGCCATCACAGGCATCAGCAGTGTTTGCAAAACATTAGTCTCAAAAGAGCTGGGCTGGCCCACTGCCTAGCACAGTGTGGGAGGCCACCCTGCTGTTTCTGGGAGCATTAGAGACCCAGCAGCCAGTGCGGGATCCCCAGCAGATCCAGACCTCAGCTGGGGCACCACCTGCTTTGCTGAAGTAAATCAGCTATAAAGATCTTTCCCACCCACATCCCCATACATGGCAGCCCACAGCCCAGCACCCATCACCTTGAGGCCGCTGCTCTCTGCTTCAGAGCCTGGGTCCACACCAGTGATGTAAATGCCAAGGCCGTACTCGGCTCCACCTCGGATGGTGAGGCCCAAGGACCGGCCGTCCCCCAACACCAGGTTCACCTATAAGAAGAAGAGGCAAGTACATTAACCTGGAGGAAGCCAAGCCCTGGGTGGGGATGGGCAGTCCACTACAAAACTCCTTCTAAGCCCGGCAGAGCACTGGATCCTAAGTAACAAAGCAGTGCAGGGCAAGGCCCTAGGGAAATCCCCAGTGCCTGCCTGCTTCAGTCCTGCCCTGCCCTGCCCTGCCCTGTCTCTCTGTTCACCACACAAAGGCAGGCAGAGCAAGGCTCCAAAGGCTCCTTAGCATTCACACCCCCAAGTGCATTCAGTGATGAAGACTGCTGGCCCATCTTGGGCTGCAGTGTGCAGTGGGCATCCACCTTATGCTGCAGCCAAAGGTGACTTCCTGTTTCAGGGCTCAGCCCACATACTTACTCCTTTCTTTCCTCCATAAGATCAAGGTTGGTTTCAGCTTGGGGCCACTACCATTGGAACCCAGAGGGACTCTATCTCCCTGGGGAGTCCCCCACCTCTCCAGGGTCTTCACCACAACCACTGTTCTGATAGGCCACAGGGCTTGCTACACTTCACTGTACTCGGCACACTCAGGGCATACGGGCCCAGTATGTCCCTGTGCTGACGGGGTGAGGGAGATGGGGTGTTGTAGGGGAGATGCCTGGACACTACTCTGCTCAGGAGGGGGATCACAGTGAGGTGGAATGGGTCAGAGACCTTCAAGTTGCAGCAGGACCACAAGGAGGGACCACACAGCCACAGAGAGACATAGGCCCAGACAGGGAACCAGGCAGGTGTGAACTTTCTGGAGAAAGTGCTGTCTCTGAGAAGCTGGAGGCTGAACACATCAGAAACACAAGCCTTGGAGGTGAGTCAGAGGGAACTCTTAGGGGAGGAAGTGCATAGGAGAACAAGCAGCTCAGGCATGCAAGGATTTATGGGGACGGGGGGGGGGGGAGGCTAGGATAGCTCAAACCTAGCCCAGAGAGACGCCCCCCATCAAGACAATACTCATGAAAATGTAAGGGACCCAAGAGAGGAGAGCATAAATACCTATGGTGGAAAGCGGTGGACATGACCTTCAGGGGTCAAGGGGGCAAACTTCACTTAGCTCTTTTTAATGACTTGTTTTTGTTTTATGTGCATTGGTGTTTCTAGATCCCCTGGAACTAGAGTTATAGATGGATGTGAGCTGCCATGTGGGTGCTGGGAATTGAACCCTGGTCCTCTGGAAGAGCAGCCAGTGCTCTTGACTACTGAGCTAGCCCTCCAGTCCCAACTAGAAGCTGTCCCATTCCTCAAGTTCACTCAGCTAAGAGTTACAGTGTGTTCTGTCCCCAGCCACCAGGAAGAGCCTTTTCCCCCACTCCAGCACCTCATTTAATTCAGCTTCTACCTGGGCAGAGGTGGCAAAGGGACAGGGTAGGGCACAGAGTGTTCATCCCAGCACCATGTGTGCCCTCACTGTGACTGAACATGAGGACAAAGCTGGTATCTACTTACTTAAATGTCACAGGAAGCGTTCAATAAATACAATCTGCAGCCAGTTGGTTCTATTTTCCATGTGGCAAAGCTCATGTAGGAAAAAAACCAACTGCTGACATCAGGCAATTATATCTGGCTGTGGCCACGCCTGGTCCAGATGCTGCCACTGGAAATTGGCACTCTCCCTGCACCGTGTACCCTTATTGCTCAGCAAGAGGGGTGGGAAAGGACTCAACAGTGACCCCATGAGTGTCGCAGCTGCTCAGGATAGCCTTCCTCAAGCTAGAGAGGGATGCATGGGGCCATAAGGGATCAGAAAAACAGACATGCTGTCCTGGACCCATGGCTCTGGAGACTCCCAGGTCAGACCCAGGAGCTGAGGTTCATGCTTTAGGGTCTGCACCACCACCCTGCTACAGGACCCACCTGAAGCTTGTACGGACTTGAGTTAACCTAGGTCTGATGGCCACTCTGGTCCCAAGTCACATACAGGCTTGTGAATGTGTGAGGTGACATGTGCTGGCTCCAGAGCCAGTCTACTGAAGTTGATAATACTCAGTAGGCATGTGAGCTTCACCCCCTGTGCCTCAGTTTCTTCATTGAGAAGGGGGATGGGAAGAGCTGCACTGAGAGCAACAAGGCAACATGGACTGTTGTTATCTGCGGGAGGGCATCATAAGGCAAGCCACTGGCTAAGCTTCGGGAACAATCAGGAATGATTTTTCTGGAGAGGTGGTGACTGTGGCTGCCTCATGTCATTCCTGGCACTGTCCTTCCACTCAGGCATGTACCCTGAGTACCCTGTGTCTGCCCAAGGTCTTAGCCAGACATAGCCAGAGAACAGCATGGCAGGGTCCCTGGAGATGCTCCTGATGGCAGAGGCAATTAAACAGAGGAGGAAGTGTGAGTTCTATGAGCCACCTGCAAAGGTGCATGAGATCGCCTGGGATAAAGGCTGGGGCGCTCATCACTGAGGCCTCACCATGAGTCCCTTCCTGGGAACTACCCTACCCAAAGCCACTTTCCCTGGGAACTGTTCCCACCTAGAGACTAGTAGGGCCTGCTGTGAGAGCCATGCAGTCCCCTCCTTCCTTGCCAGGCCTGTGTCCTCTCACAATCACTGGTGTCTTGGCACTGTGAAACAAATTGTCAAAGTCAGAAGCTTGGGAAAAAGCAGTTCTGGAAGAGGACAGTGTGGACCAGGTAGGAAGGCTACCCTCCTTCTGAGGCTCCAGGGACCAGGACCTTAGCTCAGCACCTTCCCATGGGCCCCCCTGCTTCCAGCACGATATTGCTTTCCCTCTAACCCATACCTCCCTGTGCCACCTCTGAGGACATTGGTGACACTGGGCTGCCCATGTAACCCAGGACAGCTCCCTATCTCAACAGCCTTCACTGAGTCACCTCTGCAAAGTCTGTCTGCCATGCAAGGCCTGTAGGTTCCAGGAAGGACTAGAAAACAAAACAAAAGGAAACAAAACAACTTTACATGTCCTTAGACTGGGGCAGTATCCTATTACCCTAGTACCCTCTTATCAGGAATCCTCTTTCCACAGACCCTGGGCTGGGCTTCGGAGCTCAGCCTCAGCTGTGCCCTGGGAGACACACCTGACAGCCTTGTGCACTGCAGGGCAGAAGGGAAGTGACCACTGGGTCATATAAAGACTCCATATGGCTGGAGTATGGTAGGGAGCAGCAGAAGGCTGGGTTAGCCTGTGACGACATGGTGCAAACAAGAAGCCAGAGGGGGTGACAGGCTTGGGCTAGTATTTAGAGTGGATGGCTGGAGAGAAGCCAGGTCAATTTCTAGAAATCCTCATGAGATGGGATGGAGTTTTGAGATGGGCTTCAGGCACTTATAAGAGTGAGGCTGGCTGGGCAGTGGTCGCACATGCCTTTAATCCCAGCATTTGGGAGGCAGAGGCAGGCAGATTTCTGAGTTCAAGGCCAGCCTGGCTGGCTGGAGCCAGCAGGTAGCCTCAGCCTCAAGACTGCCCCTTGACAGGAAAGGACCAGCCCGTGTAATGCCCTCAGGTGAGGCACAGAGCCCTGACTCTGTCCAGAGAACAAGGGTAGCGCCCCCTGAAGTCAGCATCCTTCCCTCTGGCAGTTCCAAAGCTCTTTGTTTCCCCTGTCAGGGAACCTAAGTGGTCCTGAGTCAGTTTTAGCTAATAAATGGTTGCCTGGTAGTGATTCTCAGAAAAAGGATTTCACTCTAAAATCAGAGAAGTAGAGGCAGAGAGAGCTATGATGGCAGGGGCAATGGCTGCAGGCTTGCAGCCATGAAGCAACATGCCTGAGATAAAAGCTAACTGCAAGAGGGAAAAAATGCTCACCTGCTGGCTAAGCTGCCTACTAGACTACCTGGCCAGCCCTGCAGAGTTGAGCAATGAGTACCCTCATGTGTAAGTTCCAGTCATCCAGCGCGTCTGTTACCTGCAGCCCAAAGCATGCCTGACTCAGTCCATCCTTTAAAGCTGTGGTGAGGACTAGGATTCTAAGCCCCTCCACCCCTGTAGTCTATCCTCTCAGCAGACAGGAGGCATCTGGCATGCATTCAGCCCTCTTCTGCTTTAAGCTCCACTATGGCTCTCTTCTCCTTAAAGAAGAATCCGCAGGCTCTGCAGACTGCCCATGGCTTTGGCCTCCATCCTCTTTAACTTTAAAAAGGCCCCTTAGGAACCCTTTCCCCATAGGATGGCAACACCCACTGGCACTATCCTATTACCTCTTAACGAGGCCTCTTTTGCCTGCCTCTAAAGCCACCCTACTGTGTGTTGAGCCCTTCTTGGGTTAACCCACCCCCTTATAATATGCCACACACCATTTGTTCCAGTACCTTGACAGGATGCCCGCACAATGGAGGGTCACCCTCCTGGATACGGGCCATCTTTGTTATTCACAGTGGTATCCCCAGTACCCAGGTTAGTTTGGGGCCCAACAGAGCTATTTGATCAACATTTTTTTTTCTTTTTTTTTTTTTAGTTAGGTATTTTCCTAGTTTACATTTCCAATGCTATCCCAAAAGTCCCCCATACCCACCCCCCCAATCCCCTACCCACCCACTCCCCCTTTTTGGCCCTGGCGTTCCCCTGTACTGGGGCATATAAAGTTTGCAAGTCCAAAGGGCCTCTCTTTCCAGTGATGGCAAACTAGGCCATCTTTTGATACATATGCAGTTAGAGACAAGAGCTCCGGGGTACTGGTTAGTTCATATTGTTGTTCCACCTATAGGGTTGCAGTTCCCTTTAGCTCCTTGGGTACTTTCTCTAGCTCCTCCATTGGGGGCTGTGTGACCCATTCAATAGCTGACCGGGCGGTGGTGGCGCACCTTTAATCCCAGCACTTGGGAAGCAGAAGCAGGCAGATTTCTGAGTTAGAGGCCAGCCTGGTCTACAGAGTTCCAGGACAGCCAGGGCTATACAGAGAAACCCTGTCTCAAAACAAACAAACAAACAAACAAACAAGAACAAGATAAAGGGTACTTCGTTCCTCCTTGGCCTTTGACAGCTTGTTGTTAAAACTAACTGCCATGTCCCCTGCGCTGTGCTCTGAGCTTATGTGCATGGGTATTCTGGATACAGGCTGGTGGGACGGTCCTCGGTTCATGTACAAGGACACTTGGGTGGCCCACTTAGGTTAAAATGGCTTGTTCAAAGTCAGTGATAGAAAGTCCTTGAAGCAAGCTTCAACCAGGTGCTGCTGCACCGGAAGCTGCTGCACCTTTGGGACCAGGCTGGTGCATCTTGCTTCTGTGTCTGTGAAGAGCTGTGAGCGGCTGCAGGCTCTACCTGCTCATCTCAGAGGGAGGCTGTAGTGTGTGACCACAGTGGAGTGCCACAGATGCTGACCAAGACACTTGATGTCAGCCCAGTGCCTATAGCTATGCAGAAGTCAGCTCTGAGGGCCAGAGCGAGGAGATACGGAATGGTTAGAGACAAGTCTGAGAGCGGAATTGAGGTGGCTCAGCCGTTTACCAGCAGCAGTCCTAGGGTGATGCACTCAACCCCTGCATGCCTCAGTGCACTCATCAATACTCAGGACACAGTCCACAAGGACTGCACAGCTCTGGCCTTTGAGCCAAGTGATTCCACTACATTCCACTGAAATCCTGAAGCTGCAGCCGTAGGATAAGCAGCCACTCAGCAGGCTGGTGTCCATCAGCGGAACAACCTTTCTCAAATAAAAACTGAGACAGAAATACGGCATGTGTGGAGAACCCCAATCCCTGGATCTGCTACAGATGAGCCAAGGCTAAACATCACACTTTTACATACAGAACACAAGAACAGAGAGACCCCAAGTCAGTAGAGGGATACCTAGGCCAGAAAGGGTATGCAAGTCTCCTGTTCATTCCCTTTACTCTAGAGAGCCCCAGCAACGCTCGCTGTCCCTCCCACCCAGATGCCTTTCTGCTTTGCTCCCCACCCCTATCCCACCCCCTACCCCGACCCCCTGACCCTCTCTCCCCTGTCCAGTCGCATTCCAGGCAAGGGCAACCCATGACTGCAAGCTGCTTCCGAAATGCAGTCATGCACAGTGCACGGACTCTACAAGTCTGTTTCCAGCTCACCTTGACTACAGCCAGCCACATCCTCCCTGGCTCCAGGACTCGTCTTGAGCCAATTCCTTTCCTTCCTTTAAAAGGGGAAGTGCTTTATCCATTAAGCCATATCTGTAGCCTGGTCCAGGCTACACTTCCAGGACCTTGCCAAGGGTCTCTAAAAACTTGGAATCCATTTATCTTATCCATATGGTCTGTGGGTCTGTGTCCTGCATAAAAGCACGCTCACACATAAAAGATACTCCCAGCCTGTATCTCAGGACATCGCTGTACAGCCAGACCACAGCACCTAGGACCTGTCCTATTCTCTCAGACTTCACCTGCCACCATCATCTGTCCCTTCCGCCTGCTGTTGCCTCCCAAGGCCAGCCAGCCCCATGTGGTCTCCTCTAAGAATCCTCACAACCCCTCTAGCAGGAGGGGAGTACACCCTTCCTTATCCCTTTACGCACCTCTTGGAATGTGTCAGACGAGCCCTTCTCTGGACCCAGGTTCTCCAGAGGCGTCCTGAGTGTGCCACCTCAGAGTGGGGTGGCGGAACTGGGTGCCAACTAGACTTGGAAAGAGACAGACTGGCCTTGCTTAAACTCTGCCGTGTCCCAGCTGTGACCTCCAGCACTGTCATCACTCTGCTAAGGTGTCACATAAAGGTCCATGGTGGAGACAGATGAGGGAAAGGCTGACCTATGTTAGGGTGACTGATTGCTCGAAAACAGAGAAGAGACACTGTGTGCTGTGAAGGGAATAAAACAGCACAGCTGCTGTGGAAAATGGTGGAGCAGTTCGTTTAAGAGAGAGAAAGGGGAAAAAGGAGGAGGAGGACGAGGAGGAGGACGAGGAGGAGGACGAGGAGGAGTTGTTGACCAGGCATATGGCCTACACCCACAGTCCCAAATCACAGCCAGCCTGGGCTACAGGAGACCCCATCCAACTCAGAGGCTGCAGGGATAGCTCAGTGGATAAAGCATTTTCTGTGCAAGCATGAGGGCCTGAGAGCTGGTACCCAGCACCCACATAAAAAGCTGGGTGTGCTGGTGTGTGCCTATGACCCCAGAGCTGGAGAGCGGCAGGGACCGAAGGATGGGGGGGTAGGGGGTGGGGCTTGCTGGCCAGTTAGCCTAACACTGAGCTGAAATAGCGAACTCCAGATCTAGCGAGAGACACTGTTAGAGGTTACATACTGATGTAAGCCTAGGGCCTCCATGGGGGCATGCATGCATGCGTGGGGCTAGTTGGGAAAAGAGACTAGTAAAAGTGGGAGGGGCACAAGAGAGGGCAAGAGAGGTAAATATCATGTACACGTGTATATATGAAAATGTCACACTGTCTTAGGGTTTCTCTTGCTGTGATGAAACACCACAAAGAAAAAGCAAGTCGGGGAGGAAAGGGTTTATTTCATTTGGCTTATACTTCCACAGTACTGTTTATTATCAAAAGGAACCATGACAGAAACTCAAACAGGGCAGGAACTTGGAGGCAGGAACTGATGCAGAGGCCATAGAGAGGTGTCGCTTACTGGCCGCCTGCCCAGGGATGGCCCTGCCCACAATGGGCTGGACCTTTCTCTGTCTATCACTAATTAGGAAAATGACTTACAACTGGATCTTACAGTGGCATTTTCTCAATTAACGTTTCCCTCCTTTCAGTAACTCTAGCTCGTGTGTCAAGTTGACTAAGACTAGCCAGCACAAAAGTGAAACCCATTATTATTAACATTATTATTAACTCTAGCTCGTATGTCAAGTTGACTAAGACTAGCCTGCACAAAAGTGAAACCCATTATTGTGTAGAATTAATATACGCTAATATAACATTTTTTAAACCTTATAACAGAAACAAAGATCAAGAACACCTATAATTCTAGCATTTAAGAAGTAAAGGTGGAGGGGCTGGAGGTGACTGAGCACGTGAGAACACGTGATGCACTTGCAGAGGACCTGGGTTTGGTTCCTAGCACCCACAAGGTGGCTCACAACCATCCATAACTCCAACTCTAGGGGATCCAATGCCTTTTTCTGACCTCCACAGGCATCGGGGGTGTGTACCACGCACATACGCACATGCAAGCACAACACTCAGTGTTTGCTCCCTATCTAATCTGAATGTGGTTGGAGCAGCCTCACGGGCATGCTGTTCTGTGAGCCACTTGGAGGAGAGCTGCTGGCATCTTTAGTGGTGGCCTTTGAGATATAGCTCTTGTGGTCCCCCTTGTAGGCAAAGTCACGTCACTTGCACTCAAGTCATCCCTGTCACGAACTGTCCTAGACACTGAGAATGAATCAGGGCTCAAACCAGAACCTCACTACCACGCAGCTTCCCCAAGAGGAAGAACCCCTGTCCAAGGTTACACAGCTCACAAGCAGCAGAACTAAGATTTGAATCACTCCTGCCACACTGGTGTGGTCCCATTTAGCCCCCATGACAGTTGTAGAGTCTGTGAAGACTCGTCTGGAACGTCATGGGGATAGATCTTGCCTCCTGTGGTATTTGTATTCTCCCTAGTCTTCCAGATGCACCTTCTATATTCTTATGAAAGCTACCCTATGATGCCTGGGGGGTGGGGTGGGGGGACGACTTTATCTGATTCCCCCACCTCTATCCTCTTGCCAATACCTCAAAGATACTTGGCTCAGTCCTATCTTAGGACCTTTCTACATGTTGTCCTGATTTCTTGGGGTTTCGGGTTTCAAAATGGTACTTGGTGGCTCCTTAGTCATTTTTTTCAGAGAGGTCCCCACTTCCTGTCACTCCCTAGCCCTTCTTGGAATTTCGTTTTTCTTCACTGGCTTTTGACGTGCCCATAGAATGAATAACTATGTCCTCCAAATTGCCCTGTATAGAAAACTAACCTCCAAATTCATATGCCAATGGTATTTGGAAAGCAGGCCTTGGGAGGTTATCTAGGAATAGATAAGGCTGGGTGGGTCTTCTATGAGTCTTCGGTGGCTTTAAGGGATGAGGAAGAGAGACCTAAGTTGACAATCTGTTACCAAGCATTGGTTCAATACCAAGGCTCCCATCAAGTGCAGGTGTGACACTCTGGAACTTCCTGCTTTCCAGCCTCCAGCCAAACAAATCTTATCAACTACCCAGCCAGTGGCACTTGCATGGCCAAAGCAGAAAGGGGAACAAGGATGCAGATTTTCCTTATCTTGCTATCTGGGATCTTACCTAGATACTGTCTACCCTCTCAGGCTCAGATTCTGGTGGTACTTTCCCTCTTGGGGGAGGAGGGGGCTCAAGGACTCAGGAAATACTCTATACAACACTCAAGCCATGGAACTTCAGGACCAGCCAAAATTACAGCCATTTCAGCTCTGAATTCAGGTTCTACCCAGGACAGCGGCTTCCTGTCACAGAACAAACAAACAGCAGAGAACAAAGCAAGTTCTCTGTCTGATACTGCAAAGCCGACCTTGACTGTAACCCAGGTGGATGATAACACCCCTCAAGGGGGCCTAAAGTGGGCATCCTTGGTGGGGAGGCAGGAGGACCTGCCTGCTGGCTACTATCCTGTGCACACCAAGCAGCCTCCTAGACACCACCACCTTCCCACAAGCCACTGGAATCTCCCTGAATCCTTCATATTGATGTTTGAGCAAAGAACACAAACCACATTAAGTAAATGTTATGGGTCTTATCGACAGAAAAAGAGAGAACTGAGAGAGTCTCTGGAGGATGGAGCTTGGCCCCGAGCCCGAAGGTATGTGGTCTCCTAGCTGTAAGAATCAAGATCCTAAAACAGCAGAGAGATGTTGGCAGGACAGGAGTGACAGTTATTCTTTGTCCCAGAAGCACCCATGTGCACAATGCAAACAAAACCATGCAAGCAGAACCCAGAGAGGTTAAGGCTTCAGGGGCCCTCCATCATTTTTTTTCATCCTTTCCAATAGGAAGCAGCCCACTTTCTGACAGGAGGAGGAGGAAGAGGAGGACGGTGGCTCTGTAGGGGACATTTAATGATACCTGGCCTCCTTTAGGTTACAGAACCCCATAATGCCTTGAGCAACTATCCTCCCCCCACCAGCTACAGTGCTAGTGGTCCTATCAGCTAAGGTTTAAGGCATACTGTTAGCCAAAAAGGTACTTCCTTCCCTGAAAAAGAAGTCTGGAGACAAGGACATAGGGTCACTGTGGTGGGAATTCTGCAGATGCACCCTGAGTTTCTTGCTCCACTTTTGGGACTGTGCAGGGCCTTTTAATACATTCTCAAATTACAGAGTCAGTCAGGTTGGTCTCTGCTGTTTCCAGTCCAAGACCCCCATCATCCAAGGGTCTTCCAGGATCATGATCTGTGCATAGTCTATGCCTGGAACTGGACCCCTGCAGAATTTAATATGTACAGAGTTCACAGGTAAAGGCACACCCTGTGTTTCCTTTCTTCCCCTGTTCTGGGTGCTTAAGCAGGGGCCTACTATGGCTCAGGTTCAATTACCGGAAGGATTACATGCTAGGGGCTGGTGGATATTCGCAATCTACAGCCCAGAGTGAGTCCTTGGGTAGAGCTGTATACCAGAAAAAAAGGTCCCCTCCATTCTGCTGTGGGAGAAAGACTCATATTAGTTAAATCAGTCGTCATACTAGCCTGTGACAGCAGCTTACCCTAGAAGGCAACACACACCTTACAGTGTTGGACCGTGAAAGGCAGTCTGTGTTCTGGTCGAGTGAGGCTTACTCGGGAGACCAAGTAGAAAAATCTACAAGGGACCAAACCGTAAGCTATGCTCCCAGACACAAGCGCCTGACACTACATCAACTCCTCAACTCCATAATCCTGTGTCTATCAGTCATGTAGACAATGTCCCAAGCTCCTGGTATTCTGGCTACAGCCAGGTAAGCTCCTCCCCACAATTACCTGGCAACAGCAATGTAGCCGGGCCCACTCTCGCTCTCTCCTTGTCTCTTCTCTTACCTCTCCCTTTCCTTCTCCCCTTCCTCCTCTCTCTATGTGGCCCTCTACTTTTCTTCCCTTCTCTCTCTCTCTCTCTCTCTCTCTCTCTCTCTCTCTCTCTCTCTCTCTGCCTTTCTACAATAAATGCCTTCAAACCATGAACTGTCTCTGTTCATCAAGATCCACCATGTTAGAGCAATGGAGCAGGTCTCCCTCTAAGGAGCTGCGAGTCTAACCTTCCTGTGTTCCAGCCAACACCAGCCAACCCAAGCTGCCTGCTGAGCTACAGACTCTCTCGTCCCTGCTAGAGCTCTCCCCCTACCTTCCCCTTTGGCCACCGGGCCAGAGTACATCTGAGGGGCTGTTCTCAGCTCTTCCATGACATACAGCAGTCTGTAGTGCCCAAGAGTTGGAGCTGAGACTCCCGAGAAGCAGGGTTGTGTGGCCTGTGAGGCCCGACGCCCATCCTGGGCTGTTCCGTGGGGTCCCAAGGCAGTCTATCCTCGCTCTGGTGGGATGAGGGTTGCCCCCCAGCCACCTTTATTTCCCCACATGCAGTGCCCAACATTATAGGTCACAGGAGGAAGCCAGGAAGACCAAACTTGGGAGACTCAAAAGAAGTAACAGAGAGTCATCACAGAGCTCCACCCTTCCTTCTAGCCTTGAGGGAGCTCCTCGGTGTACAAGGAGTTTGGAAATCTAAGGCACCCCCCAAATCCCCATGTCTTTACCCATTTAGTGTCAATCTCACCTTTTTCTCATCTCCACTCTGCAGGAGGTGGAGGGTACTCCTTCGGTCATCTTCATGCTGTCTCAGGGTGCTGCCATGGGGCTGGGGCAGGCTGGAGGGAGGGGATGTGCTTCGACCCTGTGGGTCCACCCAGGTGTAGATGTGGTTGGTGACATAGCCCCCCGGGATACGCCCAGCTGAGTATACAGACAGCACCAGCTTCTTGGAGCCCTTGAGAGCCTGAAGAGAGGGGAACACACGGTTAGAGGGGAGAAGAATCCACACACGGGAGAGAACCTTACGCTTAGTGTCACCATCCCTCACCCCCAACTCTTGGTGTTCACATGTACAAATGCAGCACCTGTCCCCCCCTATCTCAAGTGATCCAAATACAAAGTACATCATCTCTCAAGATACCTCCCAGACGGAAGCGAACAGAGCAGGCTGCTATCCTTGCTAGGTTTCAGTGCAGCGCTGGCCCTACTGTAGTGTTGAAGACCGTGGCTTTGAAGTGTATCACGTGCAGTTCACTCTTTTACACTCCTCATGCATACAGTGTGCTTATGCTGAACGCCTGCTCCTCTTCTGCAGTCTGGAATGTGGGGATCACAGAGTTCCTATGTGACTGGCCCCCAATAAACCAGGGAGTACCAAGCATGGCACAGTTGGACTCTGGGAGAATGGAGTGTGCCCTAGGTGACTCTCTGTGGACTCCTAGAAGCTTGGGCCTCCTTTGAACTTCCCTAGTAACATTCATACCTAACTAAATATGAGCCAAGGAGTTCAAGGACAGTTGACCCTCTATACCCATAGTTTCTACAGATTCAACCTATGTGTGTGTGCGCAGGCGCATGTGTACACATATCTAGGGAGGGACTGAGGTATGGCTCAGTAATTAAAAGTATTTATCATGAAATTAAATCCAAGAGATTATCATGAGATTAAATCCAAGAACCCTGAAGTCAGACTGACACAGCAGTCTCCCCGTAATCCTAGCAGCTGGAATTACAAGAACAGGATCCCTGGGGTGAGCTGGCTAACTAAACTAGCTAATCCACAAGCTCTAGAAGAGTTGAGAGAATGTCTCGACAATGAGAATGGAAGGTCACCGAGGGTGACATCAAACACCAAGTTTGAGCATTCATATACATGAATGCATATATATGTGTACACACACACTTAAGGACTTTTTAAAGTCTGCATCTGCCCTGAACATACACAGACTGTTTCCTGTCAGTATTCCCTAAATATTATAGCTTAGCAGCTACTTGCATAGCACTTACACTGCATCGGGTAGAAGTCCTCTGCAGATGACCTAAAAGGCTAGGATATGCTACGCCACTTTAACGCTTTATCGCATTTACTTATTGTGTTTATGTGCATACATGAGTGTGCCATGGCACATGTGTGGGGGTCAGACAACAACTTGTATGAGTTGGTTTTCTAGGTCCACCATGTGGGTCCTGGGGAATCAGGCTCAGGCTGCCAGGCTCCTTCACCCACTGAGCCATCTCACTGACTATTTTACAAGAGGGTCACGAGCATCAACGTGTTCTGGTGACAAGTTGCATGTTCTGATTCTAAGGGACAGGAATATATGCTGAATATATGTGAGACTTTCTAGCTAAACACTGAACCTGCATGACAGTGTGGTCTTAGGACCCCAGGGAACTACTAGAGACAAGTCAAAACCTGAAACACTGAGAATAACAGCTTAGCATTTACAAAGGGCCTGTATGTGGCAAACATTCTGCCCCAAACCTGCCATGTACAATCTCAAAGAATCCCCATGGAGTCATAGCACTGATAAACAACCACCCCCCCTCAAAAAAAAACAAAAACAAAAACAAAAACAAAGCCCTAAACTGAGCTCAGAGGAAGCCAGGCATTTGGAGATTGCATGAGAGAAGCAGCTGTCCCCACTGCAGACACCAGGTGGTTGTAAAAGAGACATCAGACCCTGTAGTTTCAGAAACAGCTTGTTTAAGAAAAAAAGCTGACTTCCCCTGTCTGCCCCTAATGCACCTCCCCCACCCCCTTCCCTATTCCTTAACTACAGAACCCCCAGCATGAAGCATGTATCTATTGCCCTCTCCAGCTCTGGCCATTGCTGGTGGGTCCTGGACCCTGATGACAGTACAAGCAGATCTTGAGACACCACCTCTTAGATACGATACAGCTGTTCTAGCTGTCACGGTTTCTGAATGCTCATCCTTCGTTTCTTGCTACAAACTTAACTCTTACAGTGGTCAGTAGAGAGGGGTCTGCCACATCAGTAAAGACGGGCAGGGACTCACTGCTTGCTCAGACTGTAAGGGGCTCCTTTTACATAGCTGCTAATGTCAAATGTAGATACCATGTTTATCGTACAATTTTCCAGGGTAAGGATGGAGAAACACGAGGAATAGTAAGCCAAAGACTGTGCCCTAGGGTAGAAGCTGAGGTCAGTCGGATGCTTTCCCACAAGGCACCTGTAATGGAGATGAAGGTATGGATTCTGGAAGACAGTCACTTTGTACTGGATTAACAGCAGATGTACCTCTGTTAGGGGTCCCAGTATACAGTTCCCCCCTTTTTTAGTGAATGTGATGGGGCCTCTGGGGATGAGGCCATGAAGACGGGGCTTTCATGATGAGATCAGGAGCTCTGCATGAAGGGTGGGTACACACACCAGAGCTTGCTCATTTCCTTTCCTCTGCACAGGACACAAAAAGAAAAGTGGTCCTTTGCAAGCCTGGCAGGTCACCTGATTACACTGTCATGCTGGCTCCAGCTTCAGGAAATGCAAGCAAATCAATTCCTGTGACGTAAGCCACCCACTGTGTGATAGTCTTCTATGGCAGCCCTAGCTGACACTGCACCCCACAGTCGGGGCTGGTCTGACTCAGTTAAGGTTTCTTTAAGCACCAGACCTGTGTACTGCCAGAAGATCACACTGACAGAGGCTTCTGCAACACCTTGCACATGACATATTCTAGTGTTAAGTGGGGTCGACAGGTTACAAATCATGGCTTCTAGAACAATCTTAGTTATGTTGGAAGAAAAATCTGGTAGGAAAACCAAACACTACAGTGTGCTGATGGCCAGTGCCTGCCTCTGGGTGGGATTGCAGGTGGCTGGTATTTTGCTTTTCCTGGTTTGTAATGTTTTCCAAATGTTGTGTGATGAAAGCATACTGCTTTTAGTATACAAAAATAAGTACCTAGCACCTGAACTGGGGACACTAGCCTGTCACCCTCATCTGCTGCTCTGGGCTCTAAGAATGCCGCAATCCTCAAGGAACAACGGGGATGAGGGCTGGCTGAGGTTCCTTCAGACAGCTTGGGGCCCTGGCTCCCCCAGGAGAGCCCAGCCTGTAACCTCTCCCAGGGGAGGAAGGGCAAGGAGAGGGGCCTAGCTACCGACTCCACAGCAAATGCCAGGCCCTGGTGGAGGGAGAATGAGACTAAAGCTCTCGTTTTACAAAGGATTCTCCAGATGGGAGCAGGGCAAGATTTGCAGTGTTCTTGAGTATTCCCTGAGGCTCTCTTGATGAACAGTGGAGAAAAATCAAACCTTTGTTAAGTTGAAGGTGCTGGAGGAAGGGGCCTGAGATCTACCTGGTGTGTTTCTGCCCTAGCAAAACAGAGAGTGGATGTCAGGGGGCAGGTGAGATGGGAAGAAGCCAAGGCTGCCAACATCTCCTGTGCTGGAAGCTACCTGAGCCCTCTCTCTTGCCTGCTGCTCTCTGTTCCAAAAGGACAAGCTCCCCTGTCCAATATGTTCCAACCAGCAAGAGTCTTCCATTCCCGGGCTGGTGAGATGGCTCAGTGGGTAAGAGTATCAACTGCTCTTCCGAAGGTCCTGAGTTCAAATCCCAGCAACCACCAAATCCCAGTTACAGATGGTGGCTCACAACCATCTGTAACAAGATCTGACACCCTCTTCTGGAGTGTCTGAAGACAGCTACAGTGTACTTACATAAAATAAATAAATTAATTAAAAAAAAACAAAAGAGTCTTCCATCCCATCCTAGGCACAGGATGAGATAAGCCTATAAGTCAATCACCTTGCAAGGCCCAACCAAGAATCTACTGAGCACCAGGTCTGGCCAGGGACACATTACCACCTGGTGTACAGCAGGCTCTGAAGATACTTATGTTAGGAAAGATGAAGTATTGCCAAGTGCACAGTAGGTCCGCACAACAACACCTGGGTCAGATAAGTGACAGGCTGTGCCTGTGGAGACCTAGCAGTTCCTGGTGTACAGTAGGTCCTCAAGACTGTTCTAGTCAATATTGTTGTAAAAGATAAGATATGACAGCCCATACAACAGGTCACAATATTTGTGCTTCCTGAAGAACAAGGCATCATCAGGTAACACGGTGGGCCTCAATGACACTGTCTGCTTACCCAGCACACAGTAGGACTTCATGTCACCTGTGCCTGATGAGGTAAGGCATTGTCTCTGATATAAAATATATGCCAATGACACTTGTAGACTGATGAGAGACAAAGCTCGAGCTGTGGCACAGTAGGTCCAAAGAAATGATTGCCTGGCCTGACTGGGTGATACAGTCAACAGTACCCCAAGGGAAATCACAGCCACCATAATTATGGTCATACGGCCAGGGGCTGATAATGGGAGGAGGGCATAGACTGCCCAGGCTAGCAGAAAGGGTCAAGCTGCACTTACCTATCCAGAGGCACTGGGCTGGTAGCTCGCCCTCTCAAAGCGATGCATATAAATGGAGAGACAGAGAGCACACCCTGTTGGGGTGGTGTGGGTCAAATGGGATGGTGCATTTAAAATCCAAGGCCTCTGTACACAGTAGGTGCTCAGCAGAGAGCAGAGCCTCTTCCCACCTCCCCATGGTACTCTTCATAGAGAGGGTACCCCAGAAAAGCATTGTCTGAGAAGTCCGGGAGGAAAGTGAGGGAAGCAGCAGACACTGCAGTGAGCATCAGCATCATTTGTATTCCTTCTCGCGGGCAACTGGTCGACTCCTCTTGGTCAGTTCTATAAATAGGCGGGCAGCAACCTTGAGAAAGAGGAGGTTAATGCCTTTGCTGAGAACACCATTGTTGGTGCTGCTGAGGAGTAGCCCGGAGGGCCAGAGTCCCCATGATGCCTGCTCCTGTGCTATATAGAAGGGCTGCCTAAAAATCTAGGGGAAGGGACAGAGGGGTGAGTGTACCAGAAACTGCTCGGGACACAGGGCTAGACCTGAGCAAGTCCCAGTCCCTGGAAACTTCAGCTTCCTCATTACAAGGCTGTGGGGCTGCCAGTCACATCCCTCAGACCATTCCGGAGCCCTCGAAGCTTAGTCGAGAATAAATGTGGCTTTCAGTGGGTCGTGGAGGGCAAGAACATCGGCATCCTCTGTGGTTGCTGTATTTTTCTGCACAAACAGAGAAACAAGATTCCTGAGCCAGAACTTTCAGTGTCCAGGCATGCTTTAAACACCGCCTTGGCCCACATGCCTGCCACTCTATCTCATCTTCAATCAACTGAAAGTGCATGTCCGGTGGGAAGGCTCTACAAAGTTGGTTAATGACTGGCCTCCACCCTGACTCATCTCAGAGGGTGACATTCTGAAGAACGGCTGGGGACAGCCACTCTGGCCTTCCACACTGACTCAAGATTGCTAGCCTTGGCTCCTGTGCTCTTGGCCATCTGGGGACAGGAAGGTCCCACTCACAGTCAGGAATGCTAGGGCAGTCACTGCACCTCAATTAGCAGAGCGCACCTGGTAGCCTGTGGTCCCAGGTGTCAGGGAAAACCAAACATCTCAGGCTGGTGAGAGAGAGTCACGTGTCAGGCTTGTCTCTGCCACATGTGGTCTTTCTAGGGGAAATAAGGTTTCTTCTTGCCCTTGCTGGGCCTCCATTTTGCCACCTGGCAATAAACAGATTTTGTGACTGGTAAGATACTACCCAAATGGAAATTCTAAATCTGTCTGATTCAGGGCCATATAGTAGTCATCCAGGAGAGCAGAGTGGTGAGGGCCTTGGGGACATGTGGGGATAAACACCAGGCAGGGTTGTGGACAGGGCCTGGGAAACTGTCTTCAGCTTCCTAGATTCTGGGGGTGAACACTCGGAATTGCTAGCTGCTATTCCTACCATGTCCCTGACCCATATCCTCGAACCGGTGTAAACTTGGGACTCTGGCAGAGGAAAAAGGGGTTCAGAAAACCAAAACCAAGGCATACAGAGGAAACATTACAGGCATGTCAAGAGGTAGAAACCAATTTGGGTTTAACAAAGACACCTGAAGGCCAGGGACCTTTCCATTGGAACAGTGTCCTTGCTCCACAGCCACATTTGCATGGTCAAAAGCACAAACACTTCCATAAAAGTACCAGGCATTGCCTGTGTGTGCTGCTGACCTCTGTCATCAATATTCCAGTAACCCTGGGATCAGCCAGTCTGCCTCAATCAACTGCCTATCGGCCCTCTGCATTGAGCGACTCGACAAGCTACTCGGCCCATCTGTTTCCGTGGTACAAGCTGGAGATCAACACTCCACTCCCTTGTAGGTAGAGAAAGCCACTGCAGGCCAGGGCTGCCACTAATGTCACCACCCACAACTGAAAAACTGGACCCAGGGCCTTTCCTGTACTCTTCCAGTGCAAATCAGAGCAGTCCCAATCTGACCTGGCAGATGGCGTGAGGCAGATGCTCTCCACCACCAGACCCATGCCATGATAATTGAAATATGAATTATGCTTGCATGTCTCCACACATGGTGCTCTCAGGAGGCAAATCACCTCTCTCTGCTCTTTGGAGAGAACTCTGATGCTCAACATCATAGGCCAGAATGACACAATTCCCAGTAGAGGACAAAGGAGTAACCTGGAAAGGCCCCCGTGACCGTGCGGGATTAGAGGCATGTTAACAAAATGATGGGTTGTGCTCAAATACATGCCCAGACACAAACATGGAACAGGCCACAAGGTCACAAGACTCTCAGGTGACAACTCATGTACAAAAGAAGCTTTCCCACATCCAAGGAATGAGAAGACGTTCAGGGTTCAGACCTCAAGGCTCTTCTCTGTGTCTAACCTTGAAAAAGAACTACTCTAAGGCCTGGGTTGTTGGTCTAGAAAGGAGAGGCTGGAGCACAACCTGACCACACCTTGCCCAGGGTCAGACACACTGGAAAGGGACCCTAGCTCTGCTGAGAACTTGCTGTGGAATACAAGCAAATCACCTAACTTCCCTGTGCCTCTTTCCACAGTAAGAAGGACTTGTAGAAGTGGGTCAGTAAGATAACGCACACTGCCTAAACTGGCAGTAGCTGGCATGCAGTAGGCCTTACTTCCCTACCTTACTGTTTCTGAATCCCATCACCTCTGGAAGTGTTCCTAGGTTGTGACAAACTCTTTCTTCCAAGGGCACCCAGCGTGCTTCTGTGCTTCTGTTGCAGCTACACTCCAGGTGCTAAGTCAAGTTCAACCTGTCTTTAAGGAAAGTCCCTTAAGGCACATGACATGTTCCGCTTTCTCTACGATCTTGCCTTGCTTATCTCCAGCACACACATAAGAGCTGAGTGTGTCTGTAGTCCCAGCACCAGGCAGGGTGGAGGGTAGGTAGTCAGGGAGCAGAGACAGGCAGATGGAGGAACAGCTTGCTGAATTAAGGAGTTCCAAGTACAGTGAGAGACTCAAAAAATATGTAGACAGACATTGAGGGAGAACCCGACAGATCTACATGTGTATGCCTACAACACACATATCCATTCAGCCACTCTTCCATCAATCCATCCACCCACTTATCCATCCTTTCATCTATCTAGCGATCAATCATGATTGATTGATCGATTTATCCGTCCACCCACCCATCCACCTATCCTATTTGTCCTTCCATCCATCCATCCATTTTTCTATCTGCCTATCTATCTACCTACTTATCCATCCATCCATCCCTCCATCCATTCTTCTGTCCATCTATCTATCCAGCCATCTAGCCATCCAGTCGTCCACTCATCCATCATGATATTTAGTTAACAAGTCTACATTATCAGGAGCTCACAGGAACCTATTCAATAGGACACAGACAAAACAATATATTAGACTTGAAGTCATAGACTGAGATTATCAGCTCATTGATCTCTACATCAATGAAAGCACAAACCCCTAGGAAGCTTGTGAAGCCCAGACACACCACCGGAGGGCCACACCTACAGAAACTCTGCTACTTGTAGCCTGAGGCAGGTCACCAATTCACACTCAACTTCCCAGGCGTGACACTGAGCAACAGTGGTTCTGTATCACAGACAGTTCAGTGAGCCAATACATACCTGGGGGGATGTCTCAGTAGATAAAGTACTTGCTATAAAAGACTGAGGACCTAAGTCTGACTCTCTAGCTCCCACATAAAGCCCAGAGTGTATCTGCAGTCTCAGCACCAGGCCGGGTGGAAGGCAGGTAGTCAGGGAGCAGAGACAGGCAGATGGAGGAAACAGCTTGCTGAATCAAAAAACTCCAAGCATAGAGACTGTCTCAAAACTTAAAGTAGACCCCATCAGTGCTGACCTCTGCATGTGCGCATATGGGTGAGTGTACCTATTACACACATGTAAATCCCACACACATACACACACACACACACACACACTATAACAAAATAAAGTAAAACAAAATTATTTGGTGCCTATAACAGATGCTAGGAGCTCAGGGGGTCAAGCATTGTTCTTAGAAGGAACTAGAGTTCCACTTGGTCTTCTGTCCCTTTTGACTCAGCCTGGCACCTTGCAAAACCATCTATGGATACCAACACAGCTGTCTTCTGTGCCTTAGAAGAGGGCTCAGTGTCAGAGGGCTTGTCTAGCATTCTGTGAAGGCCCTGACTTTAACCCCCAGCACTGAAAAAGAACAACACCAACAAAACCACCTTCTTGCTCATAAATGAACTCATAATGGAAATTTTATGTTCATTCATTCACCCACTCATTCAATCCTTATTGCTATTGGTGTTTTGGGACAGGGTCTCTTTTAACTCAAAGTTGGCCTCAAAGTTCTGATCCTCTTGCCTCGACCTGTCAGGGGCTACAACTATAGTTATGCACAATCATGCCAAAGCTCCACTTTGTTTTAGAAGAAAATCATTTAGGGGGCTATCTCATGACCGGTTCAGTGCAGTAAGCTCGTGGGTTTCCACACTGAGACTACTCAGCCAGCATGGAGTTCTTACTCCTCGAATACTGGACATTTAGGCTTTAGCTTCTTCCCAGTGGAGGTATGTGTGACTAACATCCTTTTAGTTACAGCCTTGAGTACATATGCATCTATTTTCCTAGATTGGGCATCTTCATTTTTTGTACAACCAGTCTCTGGGAAGATATCCCCAGGAGCAGGCTTTCTGCCTGTTGTGATTCCTATGGCCACCTGCAGGGGGCAGCAACAGCAAAATCACAATGTCAGCCACAGTCTTCCCATTGCACAAATGAGTAAAGGTGTGTGTTACTCAAGGTCACAAAGAGAGTAAGAGGCAGGGCCTGGATATGAATCTAGGGGTCTCCAAACACAGCCCCACACCCTCGCTGGGGATTCAGGAACCACAAGGCCAGCAAGCCAACTCTATACCTTGTCCCAAATAAAGGAAAGTTTTCAAAGGGAGACATGGGATTTGTAGGCTGCAAGGCCCCCAGCTGTCTGTCCTCACGGCCTGAAAAGGACTCCCACTCAGCTTGCTTCGAGAGCAAGCAGAACTGGCAGTGTGGACTCTGCCCCAGCCAGCATACTTCAATGACATGAGAAATGAAACTCTAACGTGCACTGTTTCCTTCTGTGTTAAGGACCTGTAACTGCATGGACCTCCAGCCTCCTTTCAGGCCCCCCAGACCAGCACTGCAGAGTAGCCAGATCCTTTTAGAATGAAAACAGCCTGCCTCCCTTCCCTGTGGCCTCTGAGCAGCCAAGCAAGCTTCCTTTTCCGTGGTCAGGCGGCGCCAGCCCTGGCCCCTGGCAGCTGCAGCTCCTGCAGGCCACCTGAGCTTTCTCTCGGTGTCGGGTGCTTCTTTTCCACTTCGGGCCTCTCTGCACGTGGGGCTCCTGGCCCGGCGAGTTCACCTCGCTACATTCTCACTACAGGCGATCATTTCCTCTATGGTTCTTCCCGTGCACCCAGGGGTAGACACGGGAGGCGGCGAGCAAGGAGTCCCACATAAAGTGAACAGGCAGTAACGCAGGCAAGAAAGCCTTCCTGTCAGGGCTGGCCACAGCTGGGATGCTACATCTTGAGCACCATGACTTTTCTAGTAAAACAAAATTCATTTCACATTTCACTTTTCTTTTCTAACTTGTGCTAAACATCCCAGGCTGGAATCTAAATCATGGTCTTCCTGCCTTCAGCGCTCCTTGGATGCGAGAACTGTAGAGACTCAGCTACGGATCTCGCTTTTCGTTTTGATTCTAGAAACCTCAGAATTCAATGTAAAGGTGAAACACACAAACATACACACACCTTTGTTTTTTGTTGTTGTTGTTGTTGTTGTTTTTTCGAGACAGGGTTTCTCTGTGTAGCCCTCGCTGTCCTGGAACTCACTTTGTAGACCAGGCTGGCCTCGAACTCAGAAATCCACCTGCCTCTGCCTCCCGAGTGCTGGGATTAAAGGCATGCGCCACCACGCCCGGCTTCACACCTTTGTTTTATTTTGTGTGTGTGACTTAAGTGTGTATGATATAATTGTATTCATGAAGAGTGCTGGTTCCCAGGTGCCACCTTGTGCGTTAGAGAATTAAAGGACAACCTTGGACACCCGTCCTCACCCTCCACCTTGTTTAAGAAGGGCTCTCTTTTGAGACTCTGGAAATGATGGTTCAATGCTTATGAGCACTTGTTGCTCTTGCAGAGCCCCCAGTTTGGTTCCCAGCACCCACACAATGACTTACAATTGCTTATAATACCAGCGCAAGGTGGTCCCAAGCCCCTTTTTTGGGTATTGCGCGCACGTGGTACACATACGGACAAGGCTCACTTCTGACCCTCCGTGGGCACCAAGCAAGCACATGAGGCACGTAGACACAAATACTCAAAGCACCCCTACACGTGAAAGTAAACCTTTTAAAAACAAACAAATAAATAAAAGCTCCCCTGCCGCCATTCTCAGCATCACATACCAGGCAAGCTTCTGGGGAATTCTCCTGTCTACACCCCCATCTTGCCAAAGGAGTTCTGGGACTACAGCTACTACTATACTGCCCCCTTTTACCCCCATTCTGGGGATTAAGCTCAGGTCCTCACAGCTGGGTAGCAAACACTTTTCCCCACCAGCATTCCCTGGCTCTCTCACTAATCATTACAGTCTAATAAAATCTTTGAACCCCTGCCTTTTTTGTAAAAGACAGGATCTGTCTGTATAGCCCTGGCTACTCTATCAGGATGCCTTGAACTCCCAAAGCTCCACCTGCCTCTGCTTCCTGAGCGCTAGGATCAAAGGTGTGCGCCACCTTGCCCAGCTCCCTCTGCTTTTTCAACAATGCACTTTTAAAGTTTACATCACTTATCACTTTTTTTTTAAAAAAACCTATGTAGGAATATTATTAAAACGTATATAAAAAGTAAGTAAATTAATCAGGTTGAGTGTGGAGAGGATGTTAACCTCACCACTGTGGTTGGTGCTCCTCACCACTGTGGTTGGTGCTCCCCGACACAGATGATGGGGAATGAACACGTGACCCTGAAGTCCCTGCACAGGTCTAAGACTGAAAACTTCTGGAGTCAGAGGCAGAACACTTCCCACAATAACTCTGATGTCTCCCTCCTCTCCCGGATTTGGTCTAAGAATACACATGAGTTATATACATCCCCTTACACAGAAGTCGTGCACTGTTATTTCTGTATTGTCTTGGGATGACGGCAGACTTGCTCTGTGGTCTGGTAAGAATATACAATCAGTCACCCACAGCTTCATGACAGCATCGCCAACATCTGCATGCCACCTTGGGGACCACACGCAGTGTGGTCTGCTCCAGACCTGTATGCTTGAGCTGTTCCAAACATGGAGAGAACCCCTTCCTCTTGGGGAATCTGTGGGAGTCCTCCAGGACCCATCCCTGAATGAGGCTCAACTTAAACATCCTGGAAGAACATGCCATATGCAGGAAGGGGCCATGCACAGGAAGTGGGCTCTTGGAAATGGGAAGTGTGGCGGCCCCAGGAAGAAGGCCAGAAGATGATGAACAAGAGGGAGTTTCTTTAATGTTATGAAATTTGCCTTTCAAGGGGCTCCTGGAGCCCCATCCCTCCTTGGGGAAGTGCAGGTAACAGTTGCTGGGGGAGGGAGCGTGCATCTTCATAGAGGTCGCCCTGGAAAGTTGCCCATGGTCTTGTAATAACCCATCAACCAAGCTCCTGTTATCAGCTCTCTGGAACCCACCGAGTCACACAGACACAGAGACCATGGAAGAAGGAGTGCTAACTGGGCAGAGGTCAGGGGGAATGAGAAGGGAATGACAGGTAAATGTATACTACTATGGTCGTGAGGAATGAAACCCACTGCTATGTATAATGTATCCTAACAAAGCAGAAAAGAGCTTCGTCTTTCAGGAGAGCCTCGCTGGGTTTGATCCCTTCCTCCTTCCGTTGAGTCTTTCACCTTCCCCGCTCTTTTGGAGAGCATCGATGGGTTCCCAATAGAGTGTCTTATGGCCTGGGGTCCTTAGCACAGGTCTGTGCTTTGTGAAAGAAGAAACCTTCACTTTCGTCCTGGGAACATAGATCCCAGGATACAGATTAGACATCTAGAAGGCCCTGCTCTTCGCCGTCATCACCCCTAATAACTTAGTCCGTTGCAGCTTGCTGTTTAAAAGTAATTAAAAGCTTTCAGCCAGAAAAAAAGAAAGTGCTGGGGGAGGTGACTCCCTGACCTTGGGAGGAATCTGTAAGAAAGTGCAAGGGAGTCCTGGGTAACAGTGACCACAACTCCCAAAATGAAGGCAGAGATGCTTCTAGATAGACATCGATTGCTTTCCATGTGAGTCTTTAACTGCTCACAGGGCAGCCTTTTAGTGCCTTATAATGGAAATAAATTGCTTTTCAAATGTTCTTTTAATTTTTGTCTTCTTATTCTCTCTCTCTCCCTCTCCCTCCCCCCCACCCCCGCCCCCACACACAATGCTCCAGCAATCATAAATACAATTGCCCAAGCTGAGTCTCGATGGGTTTGCAATGGAGTGTTTTATGGCCTGGGATCAATGTGCAGAGCACACCACGTCTGTTTCTATCAATGTCAATGTCTTGGCTGAGGAGCAGACATGCGGAGGGGTTGATTTTCCCCTCAGACTTGTCCTAGCCTCGGCCCTCCAGCCCTCACTACTTGCTGACCTTTTTCGGCTGAAAAGGCTGCGGGCTTCCAACTTAATTCAACTTCCGCCTGAAGAATCTGAGTGCAGGGTGGAGGACCAGCCGTCTTTTAAAAGCCAACCCAGCAGATGTTAGAAAGAAAAAGATTGATAAAGTTGATGACATCCAATACTAAACTTGTGATTAAATAGACATACATAGAATACCAATAAGAAGTTGCATACCAAAAAGCATAAATACATCCACAAACCACAGACATAGCGTGTGGTCTATCAGCTTGGAAAAAAGAAAAGAAATACAACATCCAGTGTGGGCACGGATGCTTAGAAATAAGGGCTCTCACAGGGGTGGAAAGGACTATCAGAAACCAATTTCCTTCCTAAGAGCAATTTGGCCAAAGACCTTTTTACCAAAGGTCTGAAAATTATGCCTCTCCCCTGAGCCAACACCACCCCCTAGAGAGACAGCCCAAGGAATTATTACCAATACCCTTAAAGATTAATGTGCCACGATGTGGAACTCGGCAATATGGATAACATTGAAAATGCAAGCTGCCCAACAAGAAGAAATTAGTTAGATAAATCACACATCTTCCTTTCAACATATTATGTGATCATTAAAAATCACACACTAGAAACATTTGTCAAGGTGGGAGGACTGTCTTGATTCATTACTGAGTAAAAGCAGTGGACAGGCAACTGTACAACTACAGCCAGACAGGCAGGTGTGTGGAGACTCCTCCCAAAATGGTTCTCATAGGGAACTGAAAATACACATGTCAAATTATAAACAGAAAACACTTTCTGGTAGATGGATTATCATTAATCTGAGATCTCTCTGCTTTTCTCTCTTTTTTTTTTTTTTAGATTTATGAATCTGAGTGTTTTACTTGCATGCACATGTGTGCACACCACATCCAAGCTTAGTAGGTGTAGAGGTCAGAGAAGGGCATTGATCCCCCGAAACTATAGTTAGGTATTGGTTATGAGCTGCCCTGTTGGTGCTGGGAACAGAGGCCAGGTCTTCTGCAAGAGCAACCGAGCTCTTAACCTCTCTCCGGGTTCCTCTTTTTTTTTTTTTTTTTCTTATGTATGTGCTTTTCTGAACCTGAGAAATGACTTCATTTATTATTGTGTGTCTGTATGGCTTGTGTGTAAGGTACGTGTGGGTATGTACATGGGGATAAGAAAACAAAATTATGGTCTCTTATCTTTTTCCACCTTTATGTGGGTCTTAGGAATTGAACCTGGTTGCCAGGCTCCATATTAGCCCTTCTATTAGCTGAGGTATCTTGCCAGCCTACCATTTTTCAACTGAACCATTATGTTGCAGGTCATTCAAATAAATAAAGAGGAACACACACACACACACACACACACACACACACACACCTATACAAGCATTTTACTTTAAAGACTCAGGCAGACTTTTCCAAAGAACACAGCAAATTGGACCATAGTTTTGTTCAATCAAATGAATGGTGGGTGACCAGCAGCCTTGTAGAGGGGGTGAGCCCCAAGTCTGCTGATCCTGCTTTGATGTGTGCATGGATAAAGTCAGGGGATGCACCATACAAGATGATTCAGCAGACACTGGACTATGCTTATTGAGGTGGGAAGAGCAGGGGATTGAGCTGAGCTGATCATCATCTAGCAGAGAATTTTCATGGACAGTGCACAAAAATAACGCCCTGACAAAGCCAGGTATAGTGGCACACACCTTTAATACCAGCACTGAGGCAAAGGCAGGAAGATCTTTGTGAGTTCGAAGCCAGCCAGGTCTAAGTAGAGAACTCCAGCCCAGTGAGGGGTACATAAAGAGACCTGAAATCAAACAAAGCAAAGCCAAGCAAAACAAACAAACAAACAAACAAACAAACAAAAAATTAAACAAACAAACACAACCCAAAAATCCAATACTGACAAAGGTCACCAGTGAGGAAGAACAGAAAGTTAAAAGGACAGTTAAAGAGTCAGTGTGACTCTTCTCCCTAAAGTCTACCATGAAATACAACCACCTAGGAAAGGCAGGGTGGCCAGAACCTTTTCTGCCTCCTTGTGAGCTTCCTCATCAAATGGCTGCACAGAGATGGATAAGGTAGACGGAAATGATGACAGGGAGCAGACAGGCGGGGGATAGGTGCACTGAGGCTTGGTGTGTATGAGTTACACTTCAGGACCAGTTGCTGTTTGCAGGTAAAAGCAGATGAGACTAAGCACCAAGGGGACTGAGTTAAAGAGTATGTCCCTTGCCTTGAGATCTTCTAACTCAAGAGCAGGGTTCGAGAGAAGGCAAGCCCCAAACAGAATGGAAGACAGAGCAGAGGGGCACACTTCCAGGAGGGCAGCAGTGATGAGGAGGAGGAAGAAGAAGAGGAGGATGTTCTGAGATTCTGTACTGGGCTGGAACCATCATCCCCATAGGAGATAGGCAAAGAAAGGCACGGCAATGCTACTGATGGGGAGCGTCAGCTTACGGAGTCAAAAGAAGGACATCAGAGACAGGTGAGGAAGGAGAATAAAGAATCCGTATGTATTGACCATAGGTAAGCCTGGGAGAAGTCTTGGGACAAGAATTGGGGGGACAGCGGGACTCCAGGAAGAGAAGTTATGAAAGTGCTGGTATTTGCAGAGAGGAGGAGAGGAAGGAAGGCAAGGAGAATAAGCTGAGTTCACACACTACGAAGGAGCCCCGCCTACCCCCCATCTGAGCCAGAAGATTGAAGGGCAGAAGGAAAGCCCCTATCCTAATGTCTGAGAGAGAGCACTCTTGCATGGCTACATGGGAGATGAACTTCTAAAAACTGGACCATACTTCTTAATCAGAAATCTCTTAAAGTGGCCTTGCGCACCATTTCAGATGTGGTTTAAATCAATTACAAGGTTTTCTTCTTCTTCTTCAGTACAAAAAGCCTGTGCTATCAAATCAAACTCTCACCTGCGTTAATTGCTTTAATGGGCTCTGGAAATAGCAGCCTCCTCTCCTCAGGCATGGGGACCCCTGGGGAGCCCATCAAGGAAGGATGCTGAGAAGACCACGGACAAACAAGGCTGGCCTCTCTGGGCTGCTAGGCCATGCAACTGTCCCATCGGCCTCTCATTATTTAAGGCCTCACAGGAAAATAATCAGAAGGCAGGTGGGAACACCCAGTTCCATTTATCCACCGAGCTTTCCTCTGGCTATAAAGCAAAACTGTAGTTACCAGAAGCCAGATAGGAGTCATTGCATTTTAAGAGAAACGTGGAGCCGCCAACCACACTGTGCACATGACTCTGCAATTCAAGCAGCTACAGGCGACAGCACAGGCCCCAAGTCCCGCTATGTTTCTTCCAGTAATACTTAAAAGCAAAGCAAAACAAACAAGCAACAGAACCCAAGTAATTAAGCCGGCACACTAAAAGGTTTTCAAAACAACATTAGAGCCACTGATATTTTCCATTGTGGTGCTTGCAAGTGGGATCCATGGCCAGATTTTTCCAACCTTGACTAGGCAATGAGATAATGAACAATGGGGTGCTTGTGAGGATCGTGAGTTATATTCAGCAGTGGGGATGTCTGAGTCACAGAGAGATGAGGAGGCCTGCCCAAGATCACAGCTAAGAGGTGAATCCAGACCCATCTCCAAACTCCATCTACAGACCACTTTCTCTTAGGCTTAACCATGTATCAGCCGACCTTACACTCGAGGATGATACTCAAAGGGTGGATGGGGTTGCGTGGGGTTTATGAGGGTGGCCGGGTGGGCCCAACTTGTTATTCTATTTTGAGATAGGGTCTCCTATAGCCCAGAAATTAGAGAACTCCACATGTAGCCAAGGTGACCTTGAATTTCTGATTCTCCTGCCTCAAATTTCTCCAGTGCTGGACCTATAGTTTTGTACCCCACCACGCACAGTTTATATGGTCCTACAGATTGAAGCCAGGACTTCATGTATATGGGGCAAGCCCTCTACGAATCCATCCCCAACACCTCTGGGTAAGTATGTGTGTAGATAAATGTTGTTAGAGGTGGGGATCCTGACACAAAGCACAACTTCCCAAACTTCAGTATGGGTGGGACTTGAGCTTGACTGGAGGAGGGGTTAACAGTTATAACTTTGGCTTAAAGCTTAACATGTGTGAATTAACAACTTGGCAGTACACTCTAGATAATTATAAATACCCCTGTTTCCTACTAGTTAGTTTGCTTATTTATTTATCTATTATTTGTTTATTTAGAATCTTTCTACAATACAGTCCAGGCTGGCCTGGCTCTACCTGTGAAACTTAGGTTGGCCTCAAATACATGGTCCTGCCTTGCCCTCTTGGAGAATTGGTTCTAGGCATGTGCCATCATACCTGGCTGCAAATGCCCTTTCTAGCCTCACTTTTCTATGTCCCTTCTTGCAGCCTGCAGCTTGAGAACCCAGGAACAAGGCCATCTTGGGACTACTACTTGGGTAAGGCTGATACATTCGTTTTGCATTCTGAGTCAAGAGGATGCTGATATTAGCAAAGTCAGGTGGGGAGGGAAGAAGAACCACGAAGCTGGCTGCCAGCTGAAGCCTGGCCACAGCCAACTTAGCAGAAGGAAGAGGAATTCTCAGCGGAGGAGAGGCAAAGGTGCTGGGACTGGGAAAGAAAAGAAACGGATTCACTTCTACAGTCCTGAAGGATGCTGCGTTTGAAGGGCAGGTGTGGTTACCGGAGGCCTAGCCTGGTGCATGCTGGGGCTTCCTGAAGCTTAAATTGCTTTAATAAGAGCCCCAAAGCCAGATGAACCTCACCCCAAATTGGCTCATTGATTGCATGGGAATGCATAAACAATTCTATTTTGGAACCACAGACACAATCACACTGCTGAAATAACTCACTTCTGGGAACGTGGCTTCAAAATGAAGAGCAAAGTGATAAATTTACTTGCCAACAGGGTCTCACAGAGTGGATGTAGGCCACAGAAGGTGAGAAAAGCTGTTGCCTTCCCAGACATATACTATGGCTTTTTAAAGTCTTTAAATAAAATAGATGTAGAGAGTTTCAAATGCATTTTCACTGGTCCTTCACCAGCTAGCCAGAACCATCTCGGAAGGAGGCAGGTGGCAGTTCTATGCCCATTTCACCGTTCCATGACTGAGGTTCAGTCAACAGTGTGCAAAGCACACACAAGAGCTTAGGACTGCCCTTGGGTTTCCATTCAGTGTGTACACATGGACTTCCTTAGATATCATACTCAGGAATGAAGGAACCCTTACTAGCTAGGGTCAGGACATCATTTATTGAAGTGCCTACAGGGAGCCCCCGGAGGCATGGTGGGCCTAGAGAAACAAACAAGGCTGTCAGTATTGGCTTTATGTGGTAAGGAGGTGGATGGTTGGCAAACATAAGGCACTGCCCATCTGTGGTGAAAGATGTGATGAAAGGAACCAAAAGAGGATCAAGGGTTACAAAGATGGCACAGGGTGAGGGTACTGCTTTCAAGATGGAGAGGCAAAGATGCAAAGGCACCAGGATGCCACAAACTTGAAATGCTTGGTGACCTGTGGATGCCACTGGAACTGTGCCCTGCTACTTGACACACTAGGAGCAAGGGTTGTGTCCTACTCCTCTGTGACTTCCAAAGCCACACAGGTACGTGGCTCAGAGAATGGACGGACAAATGTCTCTAGTGGACAATGAGATGAGCAGAAACATGTAACTTTGCTTTGAGGTAAGAGTCTCTGAGTAACTCTCAAATGGCCCCCACTGCCAGGCTCAAGTTAAGACATCTGCCTGCCTCTCAGAGGGATAAGGAAATTGAAGCAAGGCGCATGTTCTCTGACCCTAGGCCCTGCTGCCTGCAGCTGGTAGCTGGAACTCAGGGAGAGCAGTGGAAAGCCTGCTTCCCGCTCTGCACCTGCCCGCCTGTGAAAGTAAAAGGAAATGTCGCAGCCCAGAAACTTTCAGAAAGCACCCCCACCCCGTGGCACAATTAGACATCTGTGTGAGCTTAGATTCCAGCTTGCATTCTCGCTTGGGGGTTTAAAGAGAAAAGAAGAAGAAAAAGAAAACAGAAAAAAAAAAAAAAAGAAAGAAGAACGGGCGTGCGAAGATTGGTATTTCAGCCTCCAGCTCCTTCTAGCCATTTAATGTCATTTCTTCTAATCAGATTCTTTGGTCCTGGCTGGGGACTGAAGTGATGTGCCTAAGCAATGGGGACCAAAAGCCATAAAAGAGCTTGCTAGAAAGCCAGTTGGAGCCCTAATCCCCTCCAAATGCCAGCTTCTATGCAAAGCCCTTTGCAGGACGGAGGGGAGATTAAAAATCCAAGAAGACATGCATGAGCAGACAGGAGAGCATAGGATGACTGGCCTGCACTTGACAGGTGCACGTGGGGCTGTGTTCCTGTGTGTGGCTGGAAGCAGGCAGAGGTGCACACACAAGAGCTGGGGGTATGGGAGTGGGGGACCCACACACTTCTCTCCGCAGCTCCATCAAATGAGCACCTGAGGCTAGTCGTAAACAGCCCTGGGGTTGTCAGCAGATGGGGATGACAGAAGTACCAAAGCTGATTCTCTACCTCTTTCATGTCCAGCTTCAAGTCAGAAGACAAGAAATCTACCAGACCGGCAATGCTTCAATACAAGGGCAGTACTAAAAAAAACGTTGCTTTGATTTAACAGCAAATAGCCGGCTGCAAGAGGATTTGCCTGCCACGAGCATCCTTTTCTAAAGCCTCAAGTGTCAGCCTGAGCCAAATAAATATACAAGACTGCATTAAAGACAGAGACCCTCTTCCTGGGCCTGCACTATGGGTAGGAGACAATCAAGGGCTCTCTGACTCTGCAAGTCATGGCTGACAGGATTCATGAGAACCAAGAATGGTTGCAGGGCCAGAGAAGAGAAAATGTATACCCATAGTTTCCAACTGGAGCCCAGGAAGAGACCAGGTGCAAGAAAGTAGGCTTCAGATTCAAATCTGGAAGTGATAAGAGTATATATAGTGGCTTCACTAACCAAGACAATGTAAAATGACAACTGTGTCATTTTTTTTGAACCTGCTGAACCAAATATAATGACTTGTATTCATTTTGACAGATTCTTCCTGGGTCATTATGCAAAGGGAGGGGCAAAGTGATCGTTCTAATTAATTGGAAGGGCCCACAAACACTTCTTAATGTCTGGAACATTTCAAATGCTAATTTGCTACTCACTCAGATTTACCTGTGGGGATGCTGGGGCTGCAATGAAGGCTGTTTAATTTTTATGAAGCATGCACGTGCACGCACGCACACACACACACACACACACACACACACACACACTACCTGTATTAACAAGGGACTAAAACATCCAGTGGGTGAGTGGACTTGATCTCCGGTGGTCCCAAGATGCTCCTGTTTGTGTCCCAGTCCTACTGGCAATTCACACTCCCTTTGGACACTCCCTTTGGACTCACACCAGGGCTGGTGTTCTTGGGTCGAGAGATGGGGGTGAGAGACGACAGCCGGGCCCATCAGTACAGTGTGTAACACATGGATTTCCTGATTTAGCACAAAGTTACCCAGGAGTGCCAAGCTTCTCTTCTCCCAAACCTTAGCCAATTCTCTTGTCTTAATTGAAGGCAATTCCAAAAGAACAAGAACGCAGCAGATCAGATGGTCTACATGCCTTCTGGGTAGCACATTTCAAGCAAATCACAGACTTCCAGAGCTGGGAAGGACCTTGGACAGCCCCAGACTCATCCAGCCTAGAGCAGATGATATCAGAGACTCTTCCAAGGTCACACATAGCAAGCTTTCAGCAGAACTTAATGCAGCAAGCAGTCTATGAACTTCCTGGCTGGAGACCTTTGCAAGGTATACTTTTTTCTTTTAAATTCCTAGTTTGAATCTTATTCACTCCAAATACACCCCCCCCCCTCTCAAAAATCAAACATTTCAACATAATTCTACATAGTAAGTGACTTGCTTAATCAGGACCTGGCGCTGCTGTTTTGATAGCTGGACTTTAAGAGAGGAATGGGAACCCTGTGGGGCTTTTGAGGATAAAATCCTCAGCAAATCGCTTGCATGTCAACAGATGTAAGATCTACCAGGGAAAGAAGCTGAGTAAACTTTACTTGACCCTTTTCTTAAAAGCTGTGTTCCTCTTTGAAGCCCAGGTGCTCCAACACTTTTATTCTTAGACTTTATTTTAATTGGATTCTCGTTCTGTCGTATATGTATACATAGAATTAATCTCTCTTCTGGGAGACTTCTGAGGTTTACTTCCTTTCTGCATCATAAACGAAAATTACAGATTTTTAAAACTGAAAAGTGTCTTCTACTAAATAGAACAGGGGGATCCTGGGACAGAAGCAAGACACTTGTGAATATTCGGGGACACTGAAAGAAGCCTGGAGCCCAGCTAGGACCATTTGGAGCCCTCTGAGCCCCACAGCTTGTGGCTGACCCCACATACAGAATTCCCAGGTGATGGCAACTTGTGTCTCCTGGATCTCAGAGAAGGGACTTTCTACATTTTGTACAACTATGTCAACAGTTCTCCAGGTGTTTATATGCACATGACACAGCCCTGCAGAGGTGTCCGCTGTTCTATGTTATCACTGTAATTCCTGTCCTCTTTATTACCTGGGTTTTGGATGAAACAACACCCATTTTGCCTGATGCTTCTGAAGGGCCCTAAGACCATGTGTCTGACACTGGTTACAAGAGGGGCTCCACTGGGCCAGAAGCACACTGCACTTAGTAGTCAGCAGGAGGAAGACAGACACGCGAGTCAGCTCTGCTCACACAGGCTCCTGGGTTGCTGATGTCACAGTTCAAGGATGTTCCTGTTCCTATCCCATTCAACCTCAGGGTAAGTGTTCCATTGCAGGCTTCCTAAACTATGCTAGGAGAGAGGAGGTGTCCCTCTGCAAGCAGGAAGCAGGAGCTGGTGCTAGGTGCTCCCTTGAGCACACAGCACAGCAGCACCCTGGAGCAGCTCAGGGAAATTGAGGCACACAGTCCTGACAGTGTCCTCTTTGAGGCCAGAAACTGAATGTTACTGTCAGATCTGAGGTGTAAACTGAAGAACGAGCCTGTGTTACTCATGTCCAGGTGGCCTTTTCAAAGTCTCTCACCTAGCTATGATTAAGTGACTGCAGGCTCTGTAAATTGCCACTAAGCTTGAATCTGTGTTTATAAATGACATTTGAATCAAGTCTCTTTAGAGTATAAATTTATCATTTGGGAACTTGGACCTCTTAGGAGAACACTAATGGAATATTTCTTCTTAGATATATGGGATGTAAGAGAAAGAGGAGAAGATGTTTGGAGAGGGGTATGGGAGAATGCGAAGCCCACAAAGAGCTTTTCTCTGCTGGCCCCCAGAATAATCAAAGTCCATTAGGCTTTCTCCAGAAACAGGAGAGAATTTTTCAGAAACCTCAGGGACCTCCCAAAAGGGGTCTCTGAGTAGAGAAGCAAACTAGACAGGTCAGTGTCAGAGACAGATGGTGGTATCCAAGGCACACACACAAGCACTCAGCCCAACTCGCCTGGCCACGAGCCACCGAACACCACAGCAAGCAGCCCAGGACTTTTGCTGCCTAGGAGTTTCCCAGCAGCCAGTGCACCCTGTTTGGTACATCTGGGTGAGGTGGACCAGGAGACCAGAGAATGGGGTGAGAGGGGCTCACACCACAGGTCAAACCAAACCTGGGGGAAGCATTTCTCCATGCAGGATGGATAATGAGCTGCCGTTCCTTTCCTTCAAACTCCTCACTTCTTGTTTAATAAGCAGTAGGGCTCAGGCTAAATACTTATGAGAGAAAGCTCCTTGGATCCACCCACAGACCAAACACTGTAGCTCATACTCCAACTGGCTGGCATTCACTCACCCTGGGTGATAAGATTCGCAAGCATGAATGCTCCTCCAGACAGATGGATTAAATTCCTACTAGCTGGTTGTGGTGAGGTTATTTTTCTCAATTGACAGATCCATGAAAAAACGTGCTCAGTTTCATGGGACTTTGGGTTCATGTTCGGGGAGAAGCCAAGTTTGCAACAAAGTTAGGAGCCGGTTCTCTGGTCTGGCTTGTTCCAGCATACACCAGTTAGTCTACAAATAGAAGGATCAGCCTCAGCTCTGTGGTTACCCAGCCTTCTCCTGGGTTACTAGCAGTGGGGCAGAACTAACTTTCAGCGGCAAAAGCCTACAGGATCCAGAAAACAGCACAGCAGCAATAAAGATGGGGGGACGGGGGCTGGAGGGGGGAGAGCATCAATTACCCAATGTCAAGCAGGGGCTCTTTTCTAACACTTCTAAGGATCCACAGCCCTTTTCACATTTTATGTCCAGGCATTTGCTTATGTGATACTGTGTACGTGCCTTAGCCTTTAGGTCACCTAAGGCAAGAATAACCATTTTCTCCGTGCTCAGAACGCCGATCTGTGCCACAAATTAAATATTCCTCTTTTAAAATCCGGTCAGGGAGGCAAAAATAAACCAACAACAAAGACCAGAAAGGTCAGGCGATTTGGTATAAAAGATAGCAGCACAGGACAACCGAAGAGGGAGCACTAAACTGCCTGTACTGTCCTCTAACACTCCCATAAACCACAGCCCTACCTTGACAGCCTCCGCGTGGGTCACCCGGGCTAGAGATTTATCGTTGACGCGCAGAATCTGGTCCCCGACCCGCAACCCTTCCTTCTCTGCCAGGGAGCCCGGCTCCACTAGAGACACGTAGATGCCCACGCCGTGTTCCGAGCCCCCGCGGATGCTGAAGCCCAAGCCCTCGTGGGCCTTGGCGCGCCGCAGGCTCACGAGTCGCACCTCCCCGGGCCCCGCGCCGTCGGGAGCGGCCCAGGCGGGCTGCCTGTAGGGGGTGGTGGCAGGCAGGTAGAGGCCCTCGGCCGTGTACTGGTCGAAGAGCAGCTGGTCGGAGCGCGGGATGACCAGACGCAGCATGGGCAGCAGACGCCGCTTGACCGGGCTGTCCAGCAGGACGCGCAGGGTGCGCACCAGGTCGAAGACGTTGCGGCGCGCGTGGTACGCGTTGAGGCAGTGAGTGAACTGCTCCCGCTCGGGCTCGCTCAGCAGCGCCGTGAGCGCCTGGTGCAGCTGGCGCACGTTGGCAGACAGCAGCCGCAACCCCGCGCCCCCGCCGCCGCCCGCCGCCGCCGCCGCCGCCGCCGCCGCCGAGCCCAGCGAGCCGGTGGAGGACGAGCTCACCGACAGGCCGTCCAGCTGTGCGTTCATCTCCCCGCCGAGGCCCGGCCGCATTCGGGGCGCGCGGCGCGGGGCGGCTGCTGCACCTGCGGCCAGAGGCGCGACAGCTGGATTCCCCGGGCGCGGAGGTCACGGCTGGAGTCTGGGTTTGGGGTAGACGCGGAGTCGCCGGCTGCAGTCTAGACTGGCCCGGAGAGCGGAGACGACGGCTGCAGGGTGGGTTGGGGAGGTGCAGGTGAGCTAAAGCGCTGGCTGGCTCCTGGGGAGGTGGCAGGGACAGCGGCTGGTGTCCCAGGGGCGCGAAGGCAGGTGAAACTGGAATTCGGAGGACGAAGAGACGGCGGCTGCAATCCTGAGGACCGCGGCGGGATCCTGGGGAGGTACAAAGAGTTGGCGCCTGGAGGCCGGAGGTCGCGGAGACTGCGGCTGGAGGCCGCGGGGGAGCGCGAACAGCAGCTACATGCCGGAAGGCGCGGGGACCGTGCGTGGCCGCAGTGGGGGGCGCAGCCACGCCGCCCGCCCCGTCACACCATGTCCGGGGCTCCCCCAGCCGAGATGCCCGTTCCTCTAGGGCTGGGGGACCCCAAAGTCAGAAAGAAGTTAGGGCGCCGGTCAATCTAGGCTCAGAGTCCGGAGCAGTCGCAGCCAGAGGAGCCACGCGGGCGTCCGGCGGGGGGTGCGGGGCATGTCCCGGGCCGCCCACCATGCAGCAGCCCGGGCTCCCCGCGCCCCAACGCCGCCCGGGTGCACACGGAGCCACGCGGCCGGGAGCCCCGACTTTGCGAACTGTTGAGCAGCTCTGGGAAGAGTCTTCCAGCGAGTTCCGACGCCGCCGCCGTCGCCAGCTGGGACTTGGCCCCGCCCCCTCGCCCCTCCCCCTCCCCGCCCCGTCCCCCCGCGGGCTCTTCAGGAAATGACGTCCGGCCTGGCGCGCCTGGCTGTTGCCTGGAGACGGGGTGAAACAGTCGGGCCCCAAGGAAGAAAGGGGTGAAAGTGGGGGTGAAAGAAAGCAGGAGGAGCCCTGGGCTCCTGCGAAGCCTTCCCACTTCCCCAGCCCAGGGGTGAAAGATGGGGCCCTAAAAACTGCGCTTTCCGGCGATCACAGCTCGATTCCAGGGTCGCTTTGGAGCAATTAGCCGGTTTGCCAAATCACAATTGGGGAAAATGGCCAACTTTTGGCCTCTAAAATAATAGATGCTTCATGCTCTGCTTTTCTGCCTTAAAATGTTGTTCCTGCAGCTTGCACACGTGCTGACTGCAAGTTTGAGTATGTGGACGATAATCGGTCACCTGCTCTGCACATAAGAAGAATATAAGCCACACAGGTGCCAACAGGAGCCAAGTCCTGTGCTGGGATAGATCAGCCTAGGCCCCATCCTCTGGTGCTCTCCGGAGTTGGGGGAAAGCAAGGAGCTGTTATCAGAACTGTATAAAGTATGCAAACACATACACCTGCATTTAAAACTAAGCCTGGAGTAGGAATGTCACTTTAGGTCCTGGTTGTGATCTTTTCCACACTGAGGGGACAGGGTGAAGGTTACATGGCAACTCTTTATACAGGAAAAACTCAGGGCTTCTAGTCAAAGAAGTGTTCTAAGAAGATCTATAGTGCTTGACCTAGTCACCACTACATGCCATGTGTATCTCTTTAAACCTGAATTGCTTCTCCAGAGGTGTTCTGTGAAAAGCTGGGTTTTTTTTCCCCCTAAGACTGTCCTGGGTTGCCATCACAGGAATGAAACGGCTGACTCTTATATGGGAGAAATAGAAAAAGAGGAGGATTATCTGGAGTGGCTTTGAGCTGGCTGCAGAAGGGTGTTTTGTTCCCTGGTTAGTTATTTACCTGTGTACTTGGTCATTCTTCATTAACATTTGCCAAGCACCCGTTCTGCTGCTTGACTAATCGGCATATGGTTGATGCTGGAGACCCAGGATAAAGAGTTGAAATCTTTGACCTCAAAGAGTCATAGTCTGGCAAAGGAAAGACCGTGTAGGTCAAGGTTAAAAACAAACAAACATAAAAAAGATAAGCGTTAGAAGTGTCAAGATAGGCCACAGTGAGGAGAGGAGACTAACAGGAATGGACTTTCTGGGCTGCAGAGATGTTTCCTCCGGTAAAGATATTTGCCACCAAGCCTGACCACCTGACTTTCATGCCTGGAACCGGCATGGTGGAAGGGCAACGCCTGCAAGCTGTCCTCTAATCTTCATGGTGCCTGTGGCACGTGTAGCAACCCTGTAGCACATAATAATCGAATAAGTAAATAAAATATTTTAAAAGAAGAATCTTTCTGAGTAATGGGAAGCCACAGGGAGATTTCTAACACTGTAGTTTAATGCATTCCCAAAATGGAGGCAAAGAATTAAAGTTCTCCTTTCCCCAAAGCTCTCCCCTTCTCTTCACACAGACCTGAGTTGAATTGATGCCCAGTGAACATATTTCACAGGGCGTCACAAAGTGATGTCTTAAGTAGCCAATTGAGTGACCCTTTGACATCTGTCTTACAGCTCTGCGTGTAGCAGTTCGTGCTAGGCATCCTTATTTCTTCTTGTCAACCCTAGTTGAAGTCTTTAATGCAACCAGAACAAGTTATTTAAGGAGAGAATCTGTTCCAACCCCTCCCCTCATGTATTAATGACATACCTCGAAATGCCACCACACGGGGCTTAATTGCATGCATTTCGGGTTTTCTGCAAATGTATTTCATGCTTAGTGTTCAGTTAGTTTGTGTTCTAATTATAATTGCTGTGATTGGTTTGATAAATGCAGCCCAGGAGCTAAGATACCCCACTCCCAATATTTCCTTTCTGTGCAAAGGATGTTTTCGAGAATATTTTGCTTCAGGCAGCAGAAGCCTCTGTGCTAAGAGTCTTAGGGAAAAAGGAAACACTTTTTTTTTCTGCAAACGTCGGGCACCATCTGGGAAGGCTGTGCTATTGTTTAGCCTCATAGAGGTTGATCTGAGCGAGCAGAGCGAGAACACAGGGAAGGACAAATGGGAACTTTCCCATCCATCTTGCATAACCACCTTCGTATCAGTTTGCAATGTGTCCCTCAGAGAGGCAGCGTGTAACTGTGCTCAAACCTCAAGAATCCTATTTCATGAGTGAAGATGTGTTTGTCTTTCAAGAAATAAGCTCTCAGAAATTCAAGCTGCCTGGACTCCTGGGGGCTGTACTGCCTTCAGGCCCTTGAATGAAACAGGAATCAAGAGTTCCTGTTTGGCCTTGGCTGTATACTGCCCTCTTCAGAGCTAAAATAGTATTTTCCTGCAAGTGCAGACATCGCCCCCCCCACCCCCCGCCCCTTTTCTAAAGCTAACTTTCACCCCAGTGCTGGAAACTGACCCCACTAGGTACACACGCTAAATAAGACCTCAGACAACTGATCAATACCTTAAGCCAGGGTTCTCCGAGACAAGATCTCACTGTGTAGCTCAGACTCTCCTGGAACTTGATATGTAGCTCAGGCTAACCTTGAACTCACGATCCACCCGCTTCAACCTTCGAAGCAACACCGCATCCAGAACCAAGGCCACTTTTAATTGTTCACTGTTGTTAACCAACTTGAGCCAACCCTTCTAGTCCAGATGTTTCTGGAAATCTGGACTTGGGCAACCGGAAAGACAGAGCAGGAGGAAGAATGAATGGTGTTGCCTTTTGTGCTTAGCACAACTTACAAGTCCTGAGATATGCTCATTGCTGAGCTGGACTTTTGTTTGTTATTTGACTCTTAGTGACTTCTGCATTACTGTGATCAAAATATCTGACAAAAACAAGTTTGTGTGTGTGTGTGTGTGTCTATGTGTGTGCTCATGATTCCAGAAAGTTCAGTCCATCGTGGTGATGACACCATAGCCCAGGAATTCACGTCATGACTGGCTAGGAAATAAAGTAGGACAAGAAGTAACCAGGGACCCTATGATTACCAGAGGCTGTCTCCAGTGGCCCGCCTCCTGCAACCTGGCCCCGCCTCCCAAGTCTCTCAAACCTCCCAATATAGTGTCATCGGCTTGGAGCTAGCTATTCAAACCATAAGCCCGTGGAATTCCTTTTCAGGTTCAGGACGCAACGGTTTTAAATGCAAGCTACACGTTTCATGTCCTATGCGTCACATGAAGCATGTGACACACAGGAGGACAGGACATTACTGGTGACTTCCTTCTCCCTCTTTTTATTGCAATCTTTAAAAGCCCTTTTCCATTCATTCCATAGTTATTGGGAGCCTCTCTCCTTCCCTCTAATTCACTGAAATGTCTCCTCAGAAGGTGATAGAGATTAATTTAACTTGAGATGCATTTCCCCTGGGACATATAGGATTATCTTTAGCTGATGGGTTTTTTTTTTTTTTTGAACAGCTCTGTTTTAAGCAGTTATATGTTTTATCCACTCGCTCCTACCAGCAAGTACAAGAGATGTCATCACCACTGTCGTCCTTTTCCTGGTAGAACAGAGAGGATGTTGAGATGCCAGGAGGCAACTATCCTGAGGATGAGAGGGCTACCCACATGGAGAGTTGGGCTTTTGGACCCAGAGGGTCTCATTCCAGAGCTTTGATTATCAATCTCTGTAGTGTAGAGTCTCCCAGACACGTGGTTCAGAGATGTCAAGTTGGGCCATCCTTCCTGCTGGGATCAGTCAAGGACCACATTTCTTCCACGAATGTGAATATTTTCTTTAGAGAATTTGAGATGAGAACTCACAGGTTAATAACTCACAGTCTAAGCTGACAGTTTGTGCTATAAAGACAGAGTAGAGGCTTAGAAAAGAAAATATCATTGAGAGAGATCCTCCATGGGGAGGATTTGGGGACCTTCAGATTTCTCAGCTCAGATACGGGGGCTCAAAGCTATCCGAGGCTGGATGCCATGAGGAACTCATCCCAGCATGAAGACTCCTGGCAGCAAGGACGTTAACAACCAGAGCTATCGCTGGTGCTGCAGGACCACAGCCTGTCTCTTCTGCAAATGTCAGTGGGGATGGGTGATATCAGCAGAGAAATGGGAAACAGTTTCCTCTTCGACCGGTAGATAGCACCGACAATATTGATGGAAGCACAGGGAGATAAGAGAGAGGAGAGAAAAGAGAAAGCACCAAAAAACCAGCGAACGACAGGAGAGAGATGGGTATTTATCTTGCCTTGGGTATAATCTACAAAGAGTCTGATTCATGGTCACAGAGATTCATGTGACTTGCTTGTAAGAAAGCTGTCAGAGCAGCGAGTTGATCTCCAACCTAACAATTCTGTTCTTTATTACCTTTGTGACCTTGAGCAAACCAGGGAGAACTTCCTCACTTGAATTTCCTTATCTGTAATGTTGGGTGGACGACGCTGATGCTGATTGTGCTGATGTATGCAAAGTCAGCTCCTACAACGCCTGGAATCCATCTCAGTTAACGCTTTTTCCACATGGGAACACAACTCCTTTATCAGCCTGGAGACGAGCACAGGGGAGGTGCTCCTCCGTGTGAGTAATCCCTTACTTTCCTCCCTCTGGCCTCGGTCTTACAGACACAACCACGGGGCTGAGATGGCTGCTGTCTTGCCCACCATCCCCCCCCCCCAGCCAGCGGTGCCCGTTCAAGCTCTTTAATTAGCAGGTAAATGGGCAAGATCTTGGATGGGTGCAGAAGGCTCTGTGCCACCTGAGCATCATTCTTTATTCTTCCCCGTCATTACGACTCTGACTCTAAGGATGAGCTTCTGGGCTGAGACAGAGCCATTTCTCTGAGGTCTGCCGACTTACTTTCTGTGCTTTGTAGTAGCATGGCAGATGGAACTGGTGCCGGTTCCTCTCACACAGCTTTGGGGGAAATAGCACACTATCATGATAGCAAAAATAAACCCCAGGGAGCCAATTTGTGAGCTGGAAGTGGGCAGTGCAGGGTAAGTGACCTTATCAGGCATGCTGTTCTATAATCCCACTGCCACGAGGTCTGTACAGCTCCCTTAATCAGGGGATTATGAATTGGTTACACTGGGACACTTACTCTCACCCGGCAAGGTTCAGATTAAGGAAACTCTGAGCTCCAATATCCTCACTTTGTTCATGATCTTAACTGGACTAATGGGGGTGACCATCCCTGCATTCCCTCCATGGACTTCAGTACCTCTCTACTCTACTGATAGTGTTCTGAGAATTTAATAGATGTCACACCACTGTGGTCCCTATCTTCCTGGAACTGACTAAAGTCAGGGTGTGTTGAATTGTGGACATTAGACGTGACTGTAGGAACATCAGGACTTATAAAGTGAGGGTTCCCAGCCAGAATCCTCTTCTCTGAGCCTCAGCTCCACCACTCGTGTCAGCACCACAGAACCACAAACAGCACTGTAGCCAGAGTTAGTAAAGTGGCTCCTGGTTATATAACCATGGAGAAACCACATCTCTCCCAGCCTAGGCTTCTTTACCTATAAAAAAAAGAGAGAGAGCTAAAACAGGGATATGAAAAGGAGAGTCAGGCTGAGGATGCAGCTCCGTTGGTAGAATGCTTGCCTAGTATGCACAAAGCCCTAGGCTTGATCCCCAGCACCATACAAACCAGGTATGGTAGCAATAAGCCTATAATCCCAGGCTTCAGGCATAAATTTGAGGTCATCCTTAGCTACATTATGGGTTCAAGGCCAGCCTGGGATTTGTGAGATCCTGTATTAAAAACAAAACTTATGAGATACCTGACTTTTTGTGTAATTGTCTCCTTCCTTCACTAATGCTTTGGGAAACTTTGTTTCTGAAAGAGATTGCAATTGTAAATGCTGTGTGTGGTGACAAACCTGTGCTGTTGGGCAATTCCTCCATTCCTCCGTGCCTCAGTCTCCCCATTTATGGTGTAAGGGTCTTGGAGGTGGTGATCTGTGAGCCTTCTTGGCTCCAAGAATTGATTTTTTTTTTCAGTGTGTGTGTGTGTGTGTGTGTGTGTGTGTGTGTGTGTGTAGGTCAGAGCTGAAATTAGTTCTCTTCTCATACCATGAGGGTACTGAGGACCCAGCCCAGGTTGTCATCGTTGGTGGCAAAGGCCTTTACTTCACTGAGCCATCTCCACAGCCCAAGAACTATATTTTGTTTTGATGATAGAGAAAGGAAGGGGTAGGGAAGAGAGAAGGATGAGGAATGAGGGGGCAGGAGGTATATTCCAGGGGTTCTCAGCGTCTGTGGATTTGGAATGCTGTCCTTGCTTCCATGGCTGACTGATAGCTTTCTCTGACTGGTTCCAGGCTCTTAATATCTCTTCCCCTCTGGCTTTCAAATAGCAGCTAATGATCCTAACTGCCTCTTTGCTGGTCCTGTGATTTCTGTCTTTGCCTTTGACCGTCTTCAAAGGCACTCAGAAGACACTGTTATTACATTTACGGGGCCCAGTGTGCTCCCCCACCCAAGTACTTGGCAAATTGTGTCAAAGACTCTCTCGCTGTTACAGAAGAATGCTTGCTCCCTTGCACTTCTTTATTCCTTAGAAATTTGATATTCTCATTGACTTACCGTGAAGGTCACAAGAAATGGAGTTTCAGCATTCTAAAACTGCAGTCTTTTTTTAACCTTAAAAAAAATCATATTTCTTTTTCATTCACTAAATATTTAGTGCTTACTATGTATCAGAAACTACGTGAGGCTAAAGGAGCAGAACTACAGCCCTTCTTCCTATGACTCCCATTTAGTTGACTGACACATAGGGAGTAATCACGGGGCCTATGGAGATGGCTCATTGGGTAAAATGCTTACCCCACAGGTCTGACGACCCGAGTTCAAATCTCCCGAATACATGTAAAAGCAGTAAAAGTCAGATACGATAGCTCAAGCATGTTTGATCCTAGAACATACCATTAGGGAGATGGAGGCAGAGAGAGGAGATACTTAAGAAGCTTTGGGGGGTAACTAGTCTGGCTTACACAGTGGTAACAGTGTGGAGGTGATCACTGAAGGCTGTCCTCCGATGCGTGAGAGCACACATTAAACTCACCCCACGGGTAACCTTTGAGAAGGACACACTCCGTTCTCACTCCGTAAATAATAACAGCCCCGACCACCCCTGCACTGTCGAAAGGTGCCTAATGGCTGAATAACCTTTCTTTACTGTAATGCAATGGCAGTGATTTTTCTGAAACACACCATTACAGGAGAACAGTCTGATCTCTGGGGCTTCAGGATGGCTAATTAAAAAGCACTGTAGAAGGAAGCAGAATGCCGTTATATACCTCAGAATCACATTGTTCCTATTTCAGAGTTCAGAAGAAACAAGGTGTTGTTTTGTTTTGTTTTGTTTTATTTTGTTTTGTTGCATTGCTTTGCATCAAGTTCCTCCCCCCCCCCCCCCCCGACCCTGAACTGTGTGAGGATGCTGGAAAGGATAGCCCATGGAAACAGTGGAAGTCCTTGCTGGTTAATAGGAGAAGACTTTGGGCCATTGTTTCTATTTCAACAAAAGCCAAGGTCACTTAGCTGGCTGTGAATCCACTTTCCTTGAAGGTGATGGGCTGGGTAGGTTTGACCTGTGGTCTGAGATGGCCTTTCTCTGAGGGCTCTGGGGAAAATCTGACTCATTTCAAAAGTATCTCCTTCAGCAGTATCCTCCTGGATTGCAGACCTAGGTCCCAGGTTCCCTTCTGTTGCTGTGATAAGACGCTGACCAAAGTAACTTAGAGGAGAAAGCTGGATTTCCAGGTCACAGTCCATCGCGGAGGGAAGGCAAAACAGGAACTGGAAGGCGTGCCCGCCAGCTATTCCACAGAGAGTTTCCTCTGACCAAGGAGCTGGACCGCACTTCACAAAGAGATGCAGCAGGAACATGAAGGATGCTGCGTGCTAGCTGACTCAAAGGATGGCTTATACTCCATCTGTGGTGGTAAATATTATTCTGGGGATTTTTACTCCACTTAGACCATGTACTTCCCAAACCTTCATATTTATAATAAGCTTCAAAGCAATCAGCCTTCTGTGTTATTTTGTCTACTTCCCTGTCAGTAACTGGGAGATACCACTTGCCATGCCCTGCCTGGGCTGCTCCTACTCCAACAGACTGACCCTCATGGTCATGCATTCAGGATCTGCCTATACAATGATGGTGGCTTCCTTCTTTTCCCTCTCCTCTTCCTGTGACCTCCAGGCAAGTAACTGAAAACTCACCTACCTGTATCTACTGCCCAATCACAGGCTTTTGCCTTGTATTGACCAAATAATTTGAGGAGCAAGGTTTGCACAACAAAAGCTGGGTATATATAAGAATTCATTCATCTTGAGGCAACCAGGTCTCGGTGAATTCAAGCAGCAGCAGACCAACCCCCTACAATACTCAGCTTATACTCAAAGGCTGTCTGTATTAGTTTTTTATACAGGTAGGACCACACAACTAGAAACGACCCTTAGTGAGCTGAGCCCTCCTACACAGACAAACCAGGTCAATCCGTTACAGACTTTCCCACAGGCCAATTTGATCCAGGCAATTTCCTAATTGTGGGTTTCTTCTAAAATGACTCTAGCTGTGTCAAGTTGACATTAAAGCTGGCCAGGACAGTGTATCAATAAAAATATAAGTTGTAGGTTCTTACAGGGAGCTATGACCAAAGAGTCTCTGTAAAGTTTCAATAAAACTTAGGCACAATATTTTGTGCATGTGTGAATTTTTTGGGTTTTTTTTTTTTTTTGGAAACAGGGTTTCTCTGTATAGCCCTGGCTGTCCTGGAACTCACTTTGTAGACCAGGCTGGCCTCAAACTCAGCAATCCACCTGCCTCTGCCTCCCGAGTGCTGGGATTAAATAGATTTATTTATTTATTTTATGTATATGAGTATACTGTAGCTATACAGATGGTTGTGAGCCATCATGTGGTTGCTGGGAATTGAATTCAGGACCTCTGCTTGCTCCAGCCCTGCTTGCTCTGGCCAAAGATTTATTTATTTATTTATTTATTTATTTATTTATTTATTTATATTTATTTATTTATTTATTATATGTAAGTTCACTGTAGCTGTCTTCAGACATACCAGAAGAGGGCGTCAGATCTCATTACGGATGGTTGTGAGCCACCATGTGGTTGATCAGATTTGAACTCAGGACCTTCAGAAGAGCAGTCAGTGCCATCTCTCCAGCCCCCAGCATGCATGCATTTTTATTTTTCTGAATTTCATAGTCCATGACACAAAAAGATTAAGCCCTGCTATTTTCTCCCCCGGATTCAAATGGGTTTTTATTTTTTCTAATATATTTCTATTGATAATTTCATAATGATACAATATATTTTGATTACATTCATTCTCTATTCCTTCCAGTAACTCTACCCACTAAGTTCCCACCCCTCCCAACTTGGCATTCTTTTTTATTTTTCCTTACGACTCACCAAGTCCAATTTGTGCTTCTCTTAATCACTCATGGCTTCAGGGCTACTCACTAGAGCATGGTTGACCATCTATGAGCCAGACCCTTAAAAAAATAGACCCTCCCTCCCCCAGAAGCCAACTGTCAATAGCTCCTCAGACAGGGCTGGGGTCTCAAGAGCCCCCCCCCCCACCATGCTAAACTGCTGACTGACTTGGTCTTACATAGATCTCACGCAGGCAATGACAGTTGTTAATGAGTAGTTGACTACAATGGCCCTGACATGCCTGGAAGAAGACGTTGTTGCCTCAGTCCTCCCCCACTTCTGGATCTTGCAGACTTTTTGTTCCCTCTTCCACATCTCGTGAGGAAGGAATTTGATATAGATGTCTCACTTGTATCTGAGCATTCCACAGATACTTACTGTGGTGGTTTTGCTTGGCCCAGGGAGTGGCACTATTAGGATGTGTGGCCTTGTCGGAGTAAGTGTGGTATTGTTGGAGAAAGTGTGTCACTGTGGGAGTGGGCAATGAGACCCTCCTCCTAACCACTTGGGGGTCAGTATTCTAGCAGCCTTCAGATGAAGATATAGAACTCTCAGCTACTCCTGTACCAGGCCTGCCTGGACACTGCCATACTCCACCTTGATGATAATGGACTGAACCTCTGAACCTGTAAGCCAACCCCAATTACATGTTATCCTTATAAGAGTTGCCTTGGTCATGGTGTCTATTCACAGCAGTAAAACCCCAACTAAGACTCTATCTGTACTTTGACCAGTTGTGAGTTTCTGCATCACCTGCCACCCACTTACCAAGGAAACTTCTCTGATGAGGTCTGAGAGCTTGACTATCTTTGGCTTGAGAGATACAAATTTAGAAGGCAGTCGGAAACTGTCCATTCAGCAAATTAAGGACAGTAAGTTCAACCTTGGGGCCTAGGAACTCTCCTGCCATGGGTTCTTGGTCAGATTTATACTACCAGGCATGCCTTTCCTCCTATAGAAGGACCTCCAATCCAATCATAAGCACTTGGATACTGCAGACAGTCATGGCACTATTGCACCTGTGGGCCTATCTTGCCACACCAAAGTTTCCTTATTCTAAGTGCATGGGTGTATTGGGTGCTTTGACTCTTTATCAGGTACAGTACATTCTTTTCATCATTTAACACTTGTAGCAGCTCTCAAGACTTCTGTTCTGTTTTCACTTCACAGACAAGGGAACTGAGGCTGGAAAGCTGAATCTCAAGAGGCACAGCATGAGTCTCATCCTTCTGAACATCCAACACTTAGGACTTTTCATTCTCTAAGGAGAGTTAGAAGATTAGGATATAATGGGGTGGATATTCCCAGAGAGCCTAGAGTCAGAAACATCTTCCTGGAGGAAAGTTGTTTAATCTTTCTCTGTCTCTGTCTCTCTGTCTCTGTTTAATCTCTCTCTCTCTCTCTCTCTCTCTCTCTCTCTCTCTCTCTCTCTCTGTGTGTGTGCCTATGCATGCATGTTCATGTTCTTATGTGTGGGTGCACATGTAAGCATGCATGTGGATTCCCAAAGTCAACCTCAGATGCCTCCTGAGTTTAGTATGAGCCATATTCCCATCTCCTAACTCACACATTTTGAAGAACCCATGGGAGTCGGCCAGCTCAAGAAGTGGTAAAGCACACATCTGACATAGGTCACCTCTTTCAAAATCAATATATTCAGAACCTCACCTATCAGCAGGGAATTTCAAGTTAAAACAACGAGATGCCATTTCACACATAACAGATTGGCAAAATCAAAATATCTGACATTACCAGATTTTGGCAAGATTGTGATGCGGGAAAGAACTTACAGGGCTAGTAGGAGTTTAAATTGGCACAGCCACGCTACTTGGCAACATCTAGTAGACTTGACAACACTCCAGCTTGACACCCAGCAGCCCCGTATCCTGGTATGTTTCCTGGAGGCACGTTAAGATGCTTGATCTTCAGCGTGTCAGGTAGCTTCCTCCGCATAACCAACATCCACAGAGTTCAGTGTATTAAACATCAGTGACTGAGCTCACACTTCTGTAGCCAGCTGGGCACTTCTTCCTGTCCCCGTATGTCTGCGGCACTCATGTCTGGATCTACATGAACAATGGTGGTATCACTGTCCCCTGCCCCCATCTCTATACTGTAAGTAACAATCTCACTTGGGTGTAAGGCAGACTGTCTTGTCAGGACACCTGTCATATTGGATTAGAGGCTTACTCTACTTTCCATATGATACCATCTTGGTCATGCTGTGTGCGACTCTTTAATACAGTTCCTTATGTGATTGTGACTCCAGACCATAAAATTACTTTTGTTGCTACTTCATAACTGTAATGTTGCTATTGCTATGAATGGTAATATAAATATCTTTGGAGATAGAGGCTTGGCAAACAGGCTGCTACCCATGGGTTGAGAACCACTGCACTAGAGGCTGGGAAACCCAGAGAGAACAGCGAGGTAGCAGAGGTCAACTACAGGGAGCAAAGATCCCTCTGAGAGGGGTTGGGGAAATGGCCTTGCTGCTCTTCCAGAGGACTACAGTTTGAGTCACAGAACCCCTGTGGCGGCCAACAACCACTGAAAAGCCACTACCACCACCAGGGGGAGCTGCTGCTCTCTCTGGTCTCTATGGGCACTACGTGCATAGCACAGGCATACATGCAGGCACAACACACATACAGATTTAAAAGAAAGAAAGAGAGAGGGGGGGAAGGAAGGAAGGAAGGAAGGAAGGAAGGAAGGAAGGAAGGAAGGAAGGAAGGAAGGAAGGAAGGAAGGAAGGAAGGAAGATCACCCGAGGCTTCAAAAAGCAAAGGGAAGAATCTGGGTTCTCATAGCCTAGTGTCCCAAAAGCTAACAGCCACACAGAACTGTAGCCATTGCTCATCAGGAGCAGGTACTTCATAGGAGGTACAGTGTGGCTGAATCTGGAGGACTGAAGGACTTGACAGTTAGAATGGGTACCAGGATGAAAGGCTACTGCTGTAGCCATGCTGATCTGGCCGGTGGGAAAGTAGGCTTGATTAAGAGTCTTCCTTCTCCCGGACCTGCAGCCCTGACCAACGTTAACTCATGACCACACCAAGGAAAACAGTTGGCTAAGGAGCCGCTGCAACTCCTTGTCTCTAGCTTGCTTGGTCCCTGACTTGATATAGCCTTTCAAGGCCTTTCTATAGCCCTTGTAAGAAGCATGGACTTGAATGGAGACATAGCTGAGTGGTGGAGCCCTGCCCTGTATGCACAAGGCCTTGGCTCTGTCCTAAGCACTGCAGAAAGCAGAAGAGTCAAGGTGTTCACCTGGTTTGTCCTAACAAACATTTACAAACTCTGTGACTTACAATACAAATATATTCTCTTGCATTCTCAGTGGCTGAATGTCCACAATCCTGGTGTCGTTAGGGGACACTTCCTCTGAAGGATCTGGAAGAATACTTCCTGACCACTCCTATCTCTGGTGGCTGGTGGAAATGTTTGTCTTTTCTTGGGGTCCCACATCACTGCCTCAACTTCATGTGGCCTTCTTCCCTCTGGCTCTGTGTCTTCTCTCTTCCTACAAAGAGAACAGTCTCGCCTTAAACCTAGGTCAAGTTCATCTGTTGATTTTTTGACTAATATTTGCAAAGACGGCCTTGTTTTCAAAAAGGGTCACTTTCTGCATTTCTGAGTGTTCGTGAGGAGACATTATTCAACTCACTATAGGTAAACAGTGGTTTTATATATTAAAATGGGAATATTCTGTAACTTACTACGAGTCCAAAATCACTTTGTTGGCTCATGGCTCTTCCATGAGATACCATGAATACTCTGGCTTCTTATCCTAAATCTATGTCATGGCATGCTGGTGATATGGGGCCAGTGGCTCCATGCTCTGGGCTTGCAATACACTTCAAATCCCAATAACAAAAAAGAAGTTAGTTAAGAGTAAGTCTCTTTGACTTGCAGTTTTCAAATCCACAACTCTGCATCTATGACTGTAGAGAAACATTTTTTTAAAAAATTTATTTTATGTGAGTACACTTGTCTTAGTCAGGGTTTCTATTCCTGCACAAACATCATGACCAAGAAGCAAGTTGGGGAGGAAAGGGTTTATTCGGCTTACACTTCCATGCTGCTGTTCATCACCAAAGGAAGTCAGGACTGGAACTCAGACAGGTCAGGGAGCAGGAGCTGATACAGAGGCCATGGAGGGATGTTCTTTACTGGCTTGCCTCCCCTGGCTTGCTCAGCCTACTCTCTTATAGAACCCAAGACTACCAGCCCAGGGATGGTCCCACCCACAAGGGGCCTTCCCCCCTTGATCACTAATTGAGAAAATGCCTTACAGTTGGATCTCATGGAGGCATTTCCTCAACTGAAGCTCCTTTCTCTGTGATAACTCCAGCTGTGTCAAGTTGACACAAAAATAGCCAGTACAATTGACCCCTTGTCAACTTGACACACAAACACATCACTAGTAAGCCTCAACCCTTACATTCTTATTCATCTCCAAGATCTAAATAACTTTAAAAGTCCCACAGTCTTTACATATTCTTAAAATTTCAATCTCTTTAAAATATCCATCTCTTTTAAAATCCAAAGTCTTTTTACAATTAAAAGTCTCTTAACTGTGGGCTCCACTAAAACAGTTTCTTCCTTCAAGAGGGAAAATATCAGGGCACAGTCACAATCAAAGCAAAAATCAATCTCCAACCGTCCAACGTCTGGGATCCAACTCACGATCTTCTGGACTCCTCCAAGGGCTTGGGTCACTTCTCCAGCCATGCCCTTTGTAGCACACACGTCGTCCTCTGGGCTCCAGATGCCTGTACGCCACTGCTGCTGCTGCTCTTGGTGGTCATCTCGTGGTACTGGCATCTCCAAAACACTGCGTGACCCCTTCAGTCCTGGGCCTTCAAAACTAGTACCACCTGGGTGACCCTTACACATTACCAAGTCCCACTGCAGAAGGAGTACAACCTTGCCTATCTCTGGAACACAGCCTCTTTGTGCTTTCAGAAAACACTTCCCAGAAGATGTCACCTCAACGATGCTGGTCTCTTCTTAATCACTGCTAATTTCTTAGCTCCAGCTAACCAGCATCAATAGTCCCAGTAATGCAAAGTTTTTGCTTTAGTAGTTCTGGTATCTTGTTAATCACAGCTGATTCTTCAGCCCCAGATAACCAGAACTACAAAATCTTCACAATAAAAACAGCAATGGCCCTGAAGAGAGTCTTTAATTTTCCCTCTGAAATTTCACAAACCAGGCCTCCATCTTCTGCACTGTTCTCAGCATTATCTTCCAAGCTCCTACACAACATCTGACAGAGCTCTTAACAACGAATGGATCTTCAAGCCCAAAGTTCCAAAGTCCTTCCACAGTCCTCCCCAAAACATGGTCAGGTTATCACAGGAATACCCCACTCTGCTGGTACCAATTTGTCTTAGTCAGGGTTTCTATTCCTGCACAAACATCATGACCAAGAAGCAAGTTGGGGAGGAAAGGGTTTATTCGGCTTACACTTCCATGCTGCTGTTCATCACCAAAGGAAGTCAGGACTGGAACTCAGACAGGTCAGGGAGCAGGAGCTGATACAGAGGCCATGGAGGGATGTTCTTTACTGGCTTGCCTCCCCTGGCTTGCTCAGCCTACTCTCTTATAGAACCCAAGACTACCAGCCCAGGGATGGTCCCACCCACAAGGGGCCTTCCCCCCTTGATCACTAATTGAGAAAATGCCTTACAGTTGGATCTCATGGAGGCATTTCCTCAACTGAAGCTCCTTTCTCTGTGATAACTCCAGCTGTGTCAAGTTGACACAAAAATAGCCAGTACAACACTGTTGCTTTCTCCAGACACAGCAGAAGAGGGCATCAGATTCCATTACAGATGGTTGTGAGCCACTATATAGTTGCTGGGAATTGAACTCAGGACCTCTGGAAGAGCAGTCAGTGCTTTTAACCTCTGAGCCATCTCTCCAGGTCCTATTGAAAGTGATTTTAACATTTCATATGCTGTGGATTCCCCCTTCAAGCAGTAGCCTTGGACCACCCTAGGTAGCAAGGCAGCTGGGACTGGTCATTTGAGCATTAAGACCATTTGCCTTTACCTCAGAGATGCACCTAGAAGATCACAGTCATCTGCCTACAGAGGACTCAGGACAGGGTTCTGTTGGTATTTGGCAAAGATTACATATCTCCCTTTTTATACATGTAGAAGTTTCCAGAATCCAGAAACTACCCAGTCACCTTTGGTCAGATTTCTCTAAATGGGACCTGAAATGAAGATTTTGGGTCACATGGCTATTCATAGAAATGTTGCTGAGGAGAGAAACACAGACAGGGAAGAGAATGAAGGCCACCAAGCAGGTCTAGTGCCTGGTGATTAAGATGGTGTTACTATTTCCTAAACTTTGGGGTTTATTCTCTTGTACTAAAAAAAGAAAAAAAAACTATTCTTTTTATTGTATGTGTATGAGTGTTAGGACATATCTATATCTCTCTCTATCTATCTATCTATTCATATCTGTGCACTACATGTGTGCATTGTCCTTGAAGGCCAGAAGTAGGTGCCAGATCTCCAGGAACTGGACTTACAGATGGTTGTGAGCTACCATGTAGGCTCTGGGAACCCGATCCTGGTCCTCTTTAAGTGTTCTTAAGTGACATGTCATCCCTCCAACTTTCATCCTCTCTTAATCCAGACCTTTTCATCTGGGAAAGGACATAATTTCAGACAAATCCCTCAAAGGCACTGGAGTGGAAATTACACCTGAGTATCCTAGTAGAGCACAGGGACTTCAGGTTGTCTGACTCCTCTACTGTTCAGTCCTTGAGGTGGTAGCGAGGTTAATTCCCCAAGAATTATTCTCTTAAAAGGAGCCCCAGGTACTGGATGTGGGGGCACACACGTGCATTCCTGGTACCTAGAAAGCCAAGGCAGGAGAATCTTGAGTTCCATCCATAATATATAAAGATCTAGTGGCCCATGCAAAAAGTCCTAGCTTCTGGATGTTGCAAGAAAAGCACCCCTAAGGAGGGGACTGTGGAGCTAAGAATATGTAAGGAGGGGTCAGGATGGAATAGCGATGGTTTCACATTCCACAAATGTCCATGTGAGTGACTCTCATCCCTAAATCCATGTGTTTTGTCCCCAGTGCAATGTTATTCAAAGCTCACTGGATCATAAGGATGCTTAGCTCATCCATGGATAAATCCATTCACTGACAGATGTGTGGATGAAGAGTCTATGGGAGCTGGTAAAACTGCTGGAGGTGGGATCTCATTGGAAGTAGCTCACTGGGCAGGCTCCCTTGTAGGGGGTCTTTCTTCTTCCCTGCTCTCTAAGTGCCTCGAGGTAAGCAGTGTGCAGCCTCCTTGGCCATATGCTCCCACCACTGAGATAGTCTGTCTTGCCTTGGGTTCAAAGCAATGGGGGTCAGAGATCTCTAAAAACCATACCCAAATAAATCCTCCTCCCTTTAATTGGACTTCTCTAAGGTTTTAATCACAGTGACAGAAAGCACCATGAGAATGCTTATGGAAATCCCGATCAATATGAGCCCCTGCTGCACTCAGCTGGCTTGTGTTTACTTATTGCCAGGCAGCTATCCCAGAATATACCCTTATAACACAACCCATTTCTTCCTGCCAGGAGACGTCCCATTACTGGTGGATGCACAGAATGCCCAAGCATACAGTCTAAACATGACTAACCACAGCTAACAGGGGAACAGGGCAGGATGCCTTTCTGCTCCTGTAGAATCCCTCCTACACAGGAAGAACAGAGGGATGAAGTCATGGTTTTCTTAGACCTTGGCTGATGAGCTCTTGCCCTCCTCATCCTTCCATCCTGCCCTTTAATGAGGGTTTCTAAAAGCAGCCTGGTACATGGTGTGACCATTTAAGTTCCCTCTCCCTGATGACTCTCATTACCTTCCAAAATATTTATTCACTCAATAGCTTAGAATAATTATTTCCTTTCCAACCTCTGAAGCTGGAAATGCAGAGCGAATAAAATTCTCATCCTTGCTTGGCTACCTTGATGGCATCAGAGATGAAGCAGGATCACCTGCCATAGGGCAACAGGAGCATTCGAGCACCTTGCTTAAGAAGGACTCTCATAGCCTAGAGACTCCACCCCTGTCCACAGTTTGTCTTTATATTGGAGGTATCACCATTGATCTAATGACCCATGTAACAGCTCACAATCTATTAATTTATTCAACATATTCTATGTATCTATGTTGGGTCAGGCTTTGTGATAAGATCTGATGGTGCTTTTTAGCTGTTTGATAGATGATCTGTTGAGTATTTGGGTGCTTTTCAGTGCCTGGCATAGAAAATTCTCCAAAGAAATACTCATTAGATAGACAATGATTAAATCTATCCATGAATGGGTAGATGGGTGGGTGAGTTGGGGGTGGATGAATGGATAGACAGGATTTGCTCTTTCTGTTTATTCAATACCTGTTGTGATTAAGATGAGAAATGCCTTGGACATATAAACATGCCGGGAAACAATGCCCAGCTAGTGGCATTGCTTGGGAAGATTCTGGAGACATTAAGGAAGTGAAGCCCTGCTAGAGGGAATGGGTCCCTTTATAGCCAAGCCTCACTTCCTTGACTGTTCTTCTCTGCTTCCTGGTGGATGCACTATGACTACCTAGCCTCCTGATCCTGCCTTTCCTGCCTTCTTCCGTGTCCTCTCTGCCACGATGGGTTGATTCCCTCTGTTACTATAAGCCAAAATAAAGCCTCTCTCCCTTACATTGCAATTGGCAGGACATTTTATCATAGCAGCAGGAAGCTAAGATAGTCACTTCCCTCCATCTTCTAGGAGCAGGATTCTCTTTTGTAAGGGACACATGTTTCTTACATAGGTTGGTCTACACTTAATTGAACCCTTATGCTCTCCGCCCACAGCATATGCTCCAGGTGCAGTAAATTTGACTATCCCAAACTTCTGGCCACTAAAACTGGTGTTGGCTAGAGGACATGAAGCATAAGGCAGATGAGAGTCCTCCCTTGGTCTTTCTAGCTGATATGATTAGTAGACATCAACTCTTCCCTGGTTTGCTGAGCTCCTAGAAGTTTTGTTTAAAGCTACTGGGTACTCCTTTACATGCCATAAGGAGAGCCTGGCCAAAGACGGGAAGATGCAGGGAGGAAAGGAAGGGAGGGAGGGAGGGAGGGAGGGAGGGAGGAAGGAAGGAAGGAAGGAAGGAAGGAAGGAAGGAAGGAAGGAAGGACTAGAAACAAAGGAAGAAAGAAAGAAACAAAGAAAGAAAGGAAGAAAGAAAGAAACAAAGAAAGGAAGGAAGGAAGGAAAGAAGAAAGAGAAGAAGAGAAAGAGGAAGAGGGTGGGGGATGGGGAAGAAAACAAAAAGGAGGGAAGAAGAGGAGAGTCACTGAGGATAGAGAGCAAGCCCCAGGTGCAGGACACCAGTTGACCTTCAATTTTCCAACTACACAAACCAGCAACTCCCTTTCCTCTGACTTATCTCACCTCTTTCCCCCTGAGCTCTGTTTCTTTTACATGAAACAGTGAGGCTCTTGTCAGTCTAGAGTGAGGGAGTGAATAATTGAATGACTGCAAGATCTAGTGAATGTTTTCTTCCTAGAGCGCCAGGGCAGCACATTAAACGACTCAATGAGATGATCCTGGTTCCAGCTGGGGCCCCTCTAGTGGCTTCTCTTAGGCCCAGAGTTGACTCTTATCCCTGGAATGTAAATGAGAAGCAAAAAGCAGAAAACAGCCCACTAAAAATAACAATCTTCTGGGGCAGACATTTAAATCTGGCTACAGATTGCAGAGTCCAGGAGTTATAATTAAAAGAGAACTGAAATGAGACCAATTAAAACTTAAAGTTTCCCTAAAGACCGCTGCCTACCTTCCCCACCTGGTTTATATCAAAATGAGCAGGGGGCATACAAATACGAGCATATACACACGTCCTCGTCCTCATCTTCAAGAGCCTTGCAAGGGCTCCTCAGTGATTGACAAGTCTGGAAGACTTCCCAGGTGAGGTGATACTTGAGCTGAATCTGGCAGGACCCAGGTACAGCAAAGGGCAAGGGATTTCTTTCTTTCTTTTTTTTTTCTTAAGATTTATTTATTATTATATTTAAGTACACTGTAGCTCTCTTCAGACACACCAGAAAAGAGCATCAGATCTCATTATGAATCCTTGTGAGCCACCATGAAGTTGCTGGGATTTGAACTCAGGACCTTCTGAAGAGCAGTCAGTACTCTTAACCACTGAACCATCTCTCTAGTCCAGTAAGGGACTTCTAATCACAGAAACAGTTACTCAGAAAGGCAGGAAGGCCAAGGTAAATCAGGTGGTGGAAGTGGCCAGTGACAAGGCTGAAGGTGATATAGTGGCCACTTAGAAAATCCCTTCTGAGTCATGAATATTCACTGTAATTATTGTCTAAATGTGGTTTGCAGAGCTCAGAGTTCATCTCTTTATCCTCTGTGGAACGTTTGTGCTCTCCTTGGGAGCTTTACACACCGTCAAGCACAGCACCTACTGCAGGATCACTTAGGAGGGGATGTGTTTGTAGGATGAAGGCTCTGGGTTTATGTCAGATGCTCCAGGGATTTGTGTGCCTGCTGAGGTATATGAGTTGCTCTGTGGGAGATGGGAGAGTCTATCCATTGAGAGTGAAGTCTGACCTCAGTGGTAGAAATAAGGATGTGGTTACTGCATCGAATTAAGATTTCTTTTCTTCACACAACAAGAAATTTGGAGCTGGTGGTCTTGAGTTGCAGTGACTGTCCCAGGAAGTCATCAGGGGCACCTGGCAGCTTCCTGCTCCATCTACCCCATGAAGGACTTTCTGTTTTCTGGTTGTCAGGATGACATTCCTTCCTCTAGGTACAGATCTATGCATCAGGCAGAAAGAGGGGTCAGTTGCAAAAGTTGCTTTATGTCAGTTGAATCTGTTTTGTCATCGTCAGGAAACCACGGCTTCTCAAGAAGCCCTGTTCACAGGCTTCTGCCTCTGCCCACTGATCTGAATCTGGTCACAAAGCTGTCAGGGATTCTGGGAAGAGAGATGTGTGATTTTGCAAGGTTTGGATTCTATGAAAACAGGAAGAGACTGGATGTAAGGTTAATGTAGGGAACCGTGGTAAGCTTTGAGCAGAGTGAATCCGGGAGTAGAATCTAACCATTCTCAACACAGGCAGGGAAGAAACAGAAGGCCATGGGATCACTATCACTGCCACCTGAGAGATCACAGTGAAGCCTGGGTGGTGCACAGTGTAAACTGGGACTTGGAAAGTGACATCAGGAAGATCAGAAGTTCAAGATTGTACTTGCCTGCATATGGAGTTCAAGGCCAACCTGTGCTACAGGTTTTGAGACCCTGACTCAAAATAACAACAAAAGGAAAAGGAAAGGAAAACAGGCCACCAGTGCCCAGCACAGAGAAGTGACATCAGAAAAGAGGAATGGGATATGTAGGATAGAGGAGAGAAGGCAGGCACCAAGATGCCCCTGAGGTCTGTCTTCAGTCCTTGGAATGAGGGAGAATTTGTAGCTACAGCACTTAGGATAAGCTGTCCGTGAGTGTGAAAGCTGAGCACGTCAGGAAGGGTGGCTGTGATTGTCACAGATCAGGAAAGCTCCTTGCTCCATTTGTCTGCAGAGCTCTGTGTGGGCCACACGGAGGCTGCTCAAGCCTCTAGAGGGATGGATGGATTTGAGTACTTTTCAATTGTCTTGAAGTTTGATATGAAGAGAGCTCACAAGGTACTCCAGGTTCCCAAAAGCCACCCTCGTTCTGGCCCGTGCAGCCACCAAGTGCTTTTCTACTCACTCAGCTTTCCTGAAGATCATCTTCGATCACCTCCTTCTTAAAGTGAAGAAGCAGCCAACCCTGAGGTGTCAACTCAGAGGCATGTCTGAGTGCCTTCCAGATCTCTGCTTTCCTTTCTCACTTTACCAACGAGACGAACCAGACTCAGGGAACATGAACAAGAACTTGTAGCTCATCAAGGTCAAAGTCAACAAGCGAAGCTAGGTTGTCAGCCTTAGAAGTCCTAAATGTTAACTACTGTGAGATGCTACTTCCTAGCCGGAAGCATGTTGCCTGAATCCCAATGATAGACATCATTGTGTTATAGCCCTGTTGAACTACAGTTCTTTGAAAATGAATTATCTTAGACATTTTCTTATTAAGTCTTAAATAAAAGAGTTAATGCAGGCCTAAGTCATAACCCCATGTCCAACTGCAGAAACACTCCCAGTTAAGTTAGGGTTTTGTTGTTTTTTGTTTTTGTTTTTGTTTGTTTGTTTTTTTCTTATGCTACTAAGCCTACCACACACTTCAGGACCAGACTTTGTTCTTTTAAGAATATAGGTATTTGAGAGAATTCTGGTTTTGGTTGTCTTGATTTCAGAGATGAAGAAGAGCAGATTTCAGTGTGATGATGAACTGCAGGCCCCTTTATGAGAAACCAGAGCATTGAGTTTTTGCTGTTCATCTGAGCATAGCAATTTTAGTTCTCCATGACCACAAAACTGCTTTTCTTAAACAAGAAAAAACAGAGGCATAATGAGAGTGTCTGGAGGCATCAACAGGGTGCTGAGATGCAGGACTACACTACCTGTCTGAGTAGAGATGGACCTCAGGGAAATGGTTCTGTGTGTTGACAGAAGCAGCAGGCAGAGAGGTCTTGAGGCTGAGCTGCAGGCCTTGTCTAACACTGGGGAAGCACATTCCACTTGTTAAGGTGACACTTGGTGACCCGATGTGTTGGTTAGAGTTGTCAAGTTGACAGAATCTAGAATCATCCATGGCCCGGGCCTCTTGGCATGTCTGTAGGAGATTAACAGACACATCAATTAATCATCTTAAAACCTTCATACATATATACAACAAAATATGATAATGTAAACCCTCCCCACCCCCATCTGCTGCCCTCTTTCCTCAATCCCTCAACACCTCCCCCCCCCCTTTCAGGAAACATTTGAAAGGAGGAAGTAAGAGCTGGAGGATGGGAGGAAGGCTGTAAAATGCCACCTCTGAATGGATGGGGTCTCTTTCACTCATGAACCCAGAGCAGCTGTGGTTACCAACAGAAGACCTAGACAAGATCAGTCCAGCCAACCCTCCCCCCCAAAGATAACGGAAATCATCTCCAGGCCCTGCCCCTCCTGAGGGGCTATTGGCAGTGGATAACTGCCTGGGAATGGAAAAAATCATTCTTCTTCGAGAACATGGCTCCTAGTAGATTTCCCGTGTTCCAGGTGATGTCTCTATCTGTGCATGCATGGGCAGTACTAGTTGGAATGAGTGGTTATTCAAAAGGGGTGGAGTGGAGGAGACCCCTCCCAACTGTGACTGGACTCATTCCCTGAGTGGGGGAATCTTAGACTTTATAAAATGAAGAAAGTGAAAGTGAATTGAACACTAGTATACATCCCCCCCTTGTGGATGCAATGGGACCAGGTGCTTCAAATGCCTGCTGCATCCCTGTCTCTGTGAGATGACTCCACCCTCCAACTGTAAGCCAGAGTAAAACTCTTCCCTTCAGCAGCGTTCACCAGACTATTTTATTACAGCATCGGGAGAAGAAGCTAAGACACCTGCCTTGAACTTCTGGCTCTGCCCTAGACCTCCAAGAAGGTCCTGTCAGAGGCCCAGAGGACAAAGGATTGTCAGTGTGGAACCTGAAACAAACCACATCAACCCAAGCAAGTTTGTCTGAAAGCAGGAGGAATCTATGAAGAGATTTAAGAACCCAGGGTTGTTATTTCCTTCTTCTCAACTGCATATGTTTCCAACTGCGTATCTCTACATAGTCCCTTTCTTCTAAGAGCAGGGTTCCCTGAACCCTTTGGCTGAGATAGGGCTGGGATCAGCTCTTCCTTTTCTGCCTTGCATCCCTCCAGTTGATCTATAGAGTAATCTCTGGACTCAGGACTTCTGCTCAGCCTTGCTCTTCAGGATACCCTTGATGTACTAATTTAAGGAGCTTAATAAATCTGGAGTGAAATATGTTTGCTGCAAATGCTAATTAGCTAGATGAGAATATCAATTAGGTCTCCGGGGCACAGAAATCAGAGCTGTTAAAGATCTCAAAGGTCATCCTAACCCTGTTCTAAAGTAAGAGGCCAGTGATTATGACACACAGGAGGGAGAGATAGAGGTGACTAAATGATAATGGCAATGTGATACCAGGCGACGTGAAGGAGTCTGCATCGAGGGTTTTCCAGAAATGTGGCCACCTATAGATCTCCAGTTATCACTGACAATGCCAAGAATAGCTTTTGCTTGTGGAGAAGATAAGGTACTATGTTATACTAAGACTTCAGCTAGTAGTAACTCATTTAACCTCTGGAACAGCTCTGGGGTGTCATAGGGACGATTATTGTTCTTATTCTGTAGGTAAGAAAGCTGGGTCTATCACAGAGGATTCACATAGCCTTCCAGGTTCCAGAAGGCTAACCTGAAGTAACAGTGACGACTTAGCACTTGCTCCTGGGGCCACAGTTCTCAGGACTCAGGCATGCATCTACAGGAGCTCTGGAAAGATGGGAACAAGCTAAAGGAGCTTGATGGCAGCAAGAATTGCTGCCCAAGGAGAGTGTCTGGTCTATCTGTGGACAGGAGAGGCCAGGAAGTGCATATGCTGAAATCAGAGATGCCGGAGTTAGTAGGGATGAGCACAGAGAGATGAGCTGAACAGAGTGGGAACTCTGGACCCTGCAGAAGGTCTCCCACAAGTGCTTGCTGATCAGTTATAAGTGGGAAGAGACCAAGGAAGCACCCCTATGAAGGATTCAGAGGGAATGTGAAATAGGGGTCATATAAGACTGGGAAAAATAACTGTTCTTAACAGCCACAGTGGGAAACTCCTAATCTACGAGAGATCAACTGGAGGTTAAGAAGGCATTGTTTGACTGAGGATGAAAAAAAATCAATACTAGATTAAACATTGCTTTGAAATTGGTGTAGTGACAAGCATCCATGATCCTAGCACTCTAGAGGCTAAGGCAGGGGGATCATAAGTTCAAAGCTAGCCTAGGCTAGGTAGGAAAACCCTGTCTCAAAGGGGGAAAAAATCACTGCTGTAGTCATGCCTAGTAAAACTCAAAGACAGAATTGAAAGGATCAAAGAGCTCCCAGGTAACTTAAGCATACTCTCTTGACCCCAAACAGCTCAAAACATATTATAAATATCCCACGGCCAGGTAGATACAGTGTTTATTTGAATGAAATAAATGTATACAAAGAAAGCTATACATTTTATCATTCCTGGGTCTGAGTGTATTTTCCTCAGGCTAAGGTCATCTTAAAATACCATGAAGGCATCTCTCATAGTTACAGGGGCTGATGAGGTTAAGGCATCCACACTGTCAGTGTTTAATAAGGCCCCATTTCTTGTTTTGTAGATGGCACCTACCTCCTGTATCCTCATATGACCCGGGAGGAGGGAGATTCCTGTGTGTGGTGATTTGAATGTGAATGGTCCTCAAAGCTCACAGTTTTGGATAGTTGGTCCCTAGTTGGTAGCACTGTTTGGGAAGGGTTAGAAGACGTGGCCTTGTTCGAAGAGGTGTGTCACCAGGGCTAACTTTCCAGACTTGAAAAGCACACCCCAGTGCTGGTCAGCTCTCTTTGCCTGCGGCTCGTGGATCAGGACGGATGCTCTCAGTGACAGCCTCAGTGCCATGTCCCCTTGCCTGATTCCACAATGATGATCCTAGACTCTAACCTTCTGAAACTGAACTTCAATGAACTCTTTCCTTTCTAAGTCGCCGGCTTAGGATGTCTCTTCATAGCAATAGAAAATCAAGTAACCCTGGGCTTCTTTTCCTAAGGGCTCTATGATAGTTCTTATGTTCAGTGTGAGCTTCTGAAGTAACGCAGCCTGAACAATGTAGGGAGAAGCCCAGTCTTAAAGCAGACAATAAGCCCAGGTGGTGAATGTGCGCATTAAAGGCCAATAAGGCACCGTTACACGTCTATCACAGTGTCTAAATGTGAAGTAATGACCACACTGCTGTGGTCTGATGCTGTGGTCTGATGTCTGCATCTCGGAAAACCCACCTAATCACCAAGGTGTGGTCTTAGGATTAGGTGATTAGGTCATGAAAGCAGAATCCTCAGGAGTAGAGTTCTTGCTCTTAGGAAGGACACCCCAGAGAGCTGTCATGCTCCCTTTGCATGTGAGGACACAGTTAGAAGGTGTGGGTGTGGGCTATGAGGTAAGGGAGATGCCATAGATGTTACATCTGCGGATGCCTTGATCATCCTACGCTTTTCCAGCCCCTAGCACTTTGAGACATAAAGGTCTGGTGGTTTGTTTATTTTTTCAATCTTTTAAAATTGTGTTTATGTGTAAACATTTTTTAGAAATTATATTAGTTCTTTGAGAATTATAACATGTTTGATCATATTCAGTCTCTCATCATCTCCCATATTGACCATCCCAACTTCTTACCCACCCAACTTTGCGTTTGCTGTTGTTATTGTTTTGTTGTGTTTTGTATTGCACTTATACCCATGAAATCTAATTTGTGCTAGCCATATATGCTCGGATGTGCAGCTTTTCACTGGAGCATAACTGACTTATGGGGGCTACACTTTTAAAGAAAACTGCCTCTCCCATTGGCTAGCAGTTGCCAGCACCTCCTCAGATAGGGGCTAGACGGTGCACACTTCCTCTTCCCACGTTGGCATTTGTGCATAGGTATTGTGCATGCTGTTACAACTGTTGTGAATTCACATGTGCAGCTCCCTGTTGTGTCTGGAATTCACGATCTCCTTGGATTCATCTAGCACCTCTGGCTCTTACATTCTTCTGCCACCTCTTCCACAATGATCCCCGAGCCTTGGGAGGAGGTCGTGCCCCATATAGATGTTTCATCTATGGCTGAGTGTCAGTCTCTTTTTCTTTCTGGTTGTAAGTCTCTGTGTCTCCATCTACTGCAAATAGAAGCTTTTTTTTTTTTTTTTCCCAATGAGGGAGGATTAAGAGATGCATTGATCTATGGATTGATTGTTGGCAGTCAGCTTAATACTATGTCCATTTAACAGAATTATAGTTGTAGGTTTCTCCCATACAGCTCCTGACCTGTCTAGTCACAGACTCCTGGCCAACGATAGTACATAATTTCATTTTATGGAATGGGACAAATCCAATTAGAAAATGGTTGGATACTCCGATGTTCATGCCGCTATTGCACAATTGTCTTGTTTCTAAATCATAATTATAGCATTATTCTATTTCAACAGCCCAGTGTAAGGCATCAGTCCTGTGGCTGTGATGATAGAGTGCATCCTGACCTTTCATAAGCTGGTTGTATGAGGTAAAAATGGCCAGTTTGGAAAATACTTTGATAGACATCTTTTCAGCACTTGATTGAACCCAGGGCCTTATACACAGCACTAAGCAAGCTCTGTCTCTGAACTGACCTTGTAGGTCTTAGACAATATAGCAAACACAGATTATATGAACCAACCATTCTTAGTCTAGACATCTATGCAAAAGAAATGGAAAGGTGTCTCTGTGTACCCACTTAAACAAAATTACTCATTGAAACATTACTTGTAGTAGCTCAGGCTAGACATAGCCCAAGTGCTGAGTTGTGGAGAGCCAGACTAATGTAAGGCTTTCCCAGAGGCCCTTGTAAAAGGTCAAAGGAACGTTTAGTTCAGTGTCCTTGTTCAGGAATGGCTGGTCTAAAGCTGCAGTCAGTGTCCCAGGGGAGTCAAAGTTGTGGTTTCTTGGTACCCAACTCTTCCCTTGGGATATGGTTATCAACCTTTTAAGCAGCTACACCCTGTGTTCTCTTTGCCATTATTGTCTGATTCATCTCTCTGCTGACTTTGACCACATCCTCTCTCTTACAAAGAGTATATACGATGTGCTATTTCATAATCCATTTGCTTGGTATAAGTCATCAGCGTATGCAAGACGTCCGGTGCCAGTTATTGCTGTATTGTCTTCTTTATTTCTCATCCCCAGTCTTTCCATGTGACACCTAACCTCAGGACTCCTATTCCTGTGGGTTTGCATCACTGAGTAATAAATGATTAGATAGCTGAAGCTCAGGATGTTTCCACACAGAGAAATGTTATTCAGCAGTGAAAAGGAATGAACTGACCAGACATGCTGTCACCACCCAGGAGGTAGAAGCTGGAGGACTGTGGGTTCAAAACTAGCCTGGGCTATATAGAAACACCTTGTGCCATAAACAACAAACAATATAGATGAATGAAGGAGAATGAAAGGGCTGGTGGGGGCTTTTCCAGGCTGCAGACTGGAGGCTGAAGATGGTGGGGCTGAAGTTTACAGCCTTGTCCAGAGCATTTACAAGCGGTAACATACCCTGCTTCTGCCTCTTGTCTGAAGCCGCTGCCTCAGCTCTCTAAGGAGATCTGTATCTCTTCTGCTTGCTGAAGCTCTCCTTCCTGCTACACACCTGTCCCTCCATTCAGAACTCCACCCTGGACTCATAACTGCCACCCGTGTGTTGCCACTCAGCTGCCTTCCTTCTGTACCTGCAGACAGGAACGAATCAATTTGTAAATGTCTCCAAGAGAACAGGACTCTGAGTGATTGCCAAGGTTTCTCTGTGAAAGCAGGAACTTGCTGAGCTCTTGGAACACAGCCTCCGCCTGTTCTTTAAAAGAAGAGAAAATGAGGCGCTCCAAGTGGAGACAAGGGGACCAACACTTGCCCTGATCTTCCTGGTTTCTGAGCCCTTCCTTTCTCTCACCCCGTTCCAACTCAATACAACTGGGTATTTTCACCATCTCTTATATTTTATCAGGAATGGCAACCAGAGCTGATGATGAGGCTTGAAAAACTCAAGAGCTGAGCCTTCAAGTGAGCTCTCTTCCCAATGAGAGGACCAAACGGGAGCCAGGTGGCTAGAGTAAGGAATTATTTGTCTAGGTGAGGTGGCACACACCTGTAATCCCAGCACTTGGGAGGCAGAGGCAGGAGCATCACTGGAAGTTTGAGGCCAGCCTTGGCATGTACGACAAGTTCCAGGCCAGTCTGGACTAAGTCTAAAAAGAAAACCAAACCAAACCAAACCAAATCAAACCAAACCAAACCAAACCAAACCAAACCAAACCAAACCAAAACAAAACAAAACAAAACAAAACGGAGGGTTATGCCAGAAGCTGTGGTGATTGAGCAAGGAAGCCTATATATCCTAGCATTTGATATGCAGAGAACAAGATTGTGAGTTCAAGATGTTGTTTCAGAAGTGGGAAAAATGGCAAAGGAGACCAGACTTGGTGTTTATCACAGCACTCATGATATGGAGGCCTGAGAATTGTGAGTCCAAATTATGCAAAGAGGACCCCCACAAGATCTCCAGGTAGGATGAAGACTACAGCTGACAACTTGAGACCCTTCCCCACCCAGCAGCTTCTGGTGAACAGGCCACCGAGCTCACTCCGAGAACACTGGGCTATTATATGAGAAGTTGGAGGGGAAATGGGATTTCTGTCTTGTCTTCTTGTCCTGGAAAATCCAGCCACTCAGCACTGAGGTCTTGATACTTGTCAGGCAAAAGCTTGAACAGCTGTGGCAAATGGTCGTCACGGTTCAGGAGACCTGCTGCTCTCTATCACACATGAGATGCGCTGCACTGAGTGGCGAAGTTAGCAAACGCAGGGCAAGGCAGGGTTGCAAGTCTGAACTGTATGAGCTATAAATGCTGTCATATAAAGCTATACTTCAAAGGATTTATTTTTATTTTAATCTTTGCTGGTGTTTTGCCTGAATGAATGCATGTGCACTGTGAGCTCTCAGTACACAGTGGAGTCCATGGAGGGATATGGGATCTTCTGGAACTGGCAACAGCAAGCTGCCATGTGGGTGCTGTAGATCGAACCCTGGTCCTCTGGAAGAGCAGCCATTGCTCTTAACCTCTGAGCTATCTCTCTGGGCTCTCATATAAAGGTTTTAAGCTTTTATTGTATATAAAAACACTTGAATTACTAAAGTCTCCTAAATTGATGATGCATTGTGAAGTAATTATTTTAATTTTGAAAGAGGTGGGAAAGCTGTGGACTTGGTTTATGCTGGTGACTTGTGTCTGTGCCTTTTTTTTTCTGTGAAATGAAGTACTGAATTTCGTGGATAGAGGGCTGGGGTTCTAGTGTGTCCCCCAAGGTTTCCTGTATTAAAATTTAGTTCTCATTGAGAGATAGTAAGAGAGCGGCAAGTTCTTTGTGTGGAGTGATGAGCCTTTTGAAAGTGATTAGGATGAGATAAAGTCATCAGAGTGGAGCCCCAGGAGAATTAGGAGGAGAAAGCTGGGCACTGCGGTTCATGCTTGTACTTGGGAAGCTGAAACAGGAGGTTCCCAAGTTCAAGACAAGCTTGGACTACATAGAAAACTGAAGGCCAGTCTGGACTATGTAGAGACAAACAAAAAATCAAGCAGACAAACAAACTGGGCGAGGTATGTGGATCAGTGAGGGAGATGATTGCTGACCAAGCGTTCAGACCCCTGTACCTACATAAAGTCTGCGTGTGGCATGGGGAGCTGGCAAAGTCAGCCCCAGGAGTCGAGGTGGGCATGGAGACACGTGGATCCCTGGGGCTGGATAGCCAGCCTGTAGAGCCAAAATGACAAGCTAACATCTTGCTAATATCTTGACAAGACCCTGCTCACAAACTAAGATGGAGAATGGTAGAGGAAGCCATGACACACACACATCCCTATTACTCCCCCCCAAACCTCCACACTCTGTACATAAAAATAATACAACAACAACAAAAAAAAAACCACCAACAGATAAGCAGAAGAACGGGAGGGAATACAGAGAAGGAGAGGGCGAGGCAGAAGAGACTCCGTATGTATACTCACCATCACTTGCCATCAGTCCTCCCCTCCCTTTCCTTGAAACACACAGGCAAGGAGGCTTGTGTGTTTATTTTACATAATGCACAACAGGGGATCATTCAAGGTGAACTTCTAAGCTTCTAGGACAGTGCAGTCTGTCCTCAGCCAGGCATCACGTGCCCAGGTTCCCTGAATGAGGATTTGCTTAAAGGACATTGCCCTGAGCAAGGGCCCTTGCAGCAGCCTGTTCCACACTGCCTTGTGTGGAAGCGGCAGGTTTTTTTTTTCCCCTTCTTGTTTGAATGATGGGTTATTATTATGTACCTGGAGAAAGATCTGAGGCTAGCGAACGTGGGTGTCATACAACCTTCCACTCAAAGCCGTTTAATGACGAGCAAGCCGAACAGCCATATGAAATCTCTTTTGATTAAACAGCCAACGCCACGTTGGCGTGCTGAGCTGTTCAGAACCTTCTATGTGCTGCAGTCAAAATTTTCATGGGTCGTTGTCCCAAGGCAGACCTACTTGTGTTCCATGTTGTTTTTTTCCCTGTTAAATCTTAGTGTTTCTATCAGTGAAACACAGCTACTGCGGCTGCTTGGTAAGAGAGAAAAGTAGATCTTGTAACTTCTTGGCATATAGAAAATGCTCACTGGGGTGGGGGGCAACGGGGGTGCATGCCTTTAATACCAGCACTGGAAAATGCTCTCCCTTCCGAGCCCAGGCTGAACTTTAAGTAATCGCTGCTTTGTTGTTGTTGTTGTTGTTGTTGTTGTTGTTTTGTCCAAATGGGACAACAGATGATGAACTTGTGACTAAAAATCACAAGCACTTTTATTCATGAGTGGTGCTTCCATAAGCCAATGGCCGACCGTCGAGCCACCATCAGACTAGCTGGTTTTGTGCTCTTGCCCCGGTGAAGGTGGTAAGACGCCAATAGTACCTGTGGCTGTGATGTTATTCTGTTCTCAGAGGCAGAGAGATCAATCAGAAAACAACGAGGATATAATGGGAGTTGTGTGTGATGTGTGTGCATTGCTGATTAACTCTTGGGAATTAAAAATTCTAGAAATAGTACAGCTGGCTAGCAGAGCTGGCCCACTGAGAAGGTTTTGGAACACCCTGTGCCAGGGAGCAGGGCCGTGCCACCCACAGCATGAGAATGTCCCCTCACAGCCTCATTAAAGCCCAGCAATACCATTTTTCTTTGTTATTGCTAAAATGAAGCCTGAAATTGCATAATGTCTAATTTTCCATGTTTCCATTTTTCCCCCCAAATTCATCAACAAACTGAACTTATTCTTCTTTGTTTTCTGCTTGTGTGTTGGTCTTCTCTCGAGGTGCAATTTTTACTTACGGATCTATAAAACATCTTTGTGGTATAAGTGTATATTAACTCTTGTTCATACATATAATAGAAAGGTATTCAATGGCTAAGGCTTACCATTCTGTTATTCAAAATAATCTAAAAAGTTAGCAGCACCCAGCTATTCATCTGACGAACATTTACAGATGACTTGTTGGAACTATAAGCCAGGCTCTGTGCCTGGCACTGGTGTCAGAAGCGGACAAAGCCCAAGCCTCTGTCCTCTAAGAGAAAGCAGTGCCACTCACAAGCCTCCCTCACACAGTAGAGACGTTCTGAAATCCGCAGCATTCTGAACCCTGACAGGCAACACTGAAGAGGCAGTAGCTGGGAAAGACCTTATGGTCTGATATGGCTACACGGTCAATTTGGAGCATCACCTGTTTTATAAATAAAGTTTTATTGGAACGTGATGATGCCCATCCACTCATGCAGCCTTGCTGCTTCTGTGCTGCACGACAGAGCAGAGTATCTGAGACAAAGCCCGCAGACGAAGAAATATTGGCTAGTCTTCTTGTGTGTGCATGTGTGTGTGTGTGTGGGGGGGGGAGCCAGATGTCAATATGGGTTATCTGCCTCAATCACTCTCCACTTTATTTTATTTTCTGTGTGTTGTATGTATCTTTGTGCATAAAAGCCAAAGGCAGACACGGGGTGTCTACCCCTATCACTGTCCACTTTATTTCCTTGAAACAGGATCTGTCACTGAAACAGAAAGCCCCATCTTTTGGCTAGGCTGGCTACACAATGCATTCCCATGATCTACCTATCTCTGCCCTCCGATGCCGGGGCTTCAGGCACACACAGCCAAGCACGGGGTTTTGTTTTTTTAACATGGGTGCTGGGGATCAAACTCAGATCCTCACAGCCTCACAGCAAATGCTCTTACCCACTGAGCCATCTCCCCAACCCAGCAACCTTATCTTTTGAGGCATGGTCTCTCACTGTACCTGGAGCCTCTAGGCTGGCCAGCAAGCTCCCAGGATGTTGCAGTCTCTCCAGCTCTTGGATGATAGGCATGTGTGTTACCGTACCAGGCTTTTATATGGGTCCTGATCAAACTCAAGTTGTTAGACTTGTGCAGGCAACGCTTTATCAACGGAGTCATCTTTACAGCCTGTTTGAAAGTGGTCTGAGCCAGGGAAAATAATCAAAACTGTACGAAAGTTTGGAACAGAATCCAGACCGAACTTCAGGATTCTTGAACTTAGATCTCTGCTTCCCGTGTCCTTCTATTAAGACTGACTAAATACCCACTGCAACATAGGCCTACAGCAGCAAGTTTGAAGATGACAGGGCTTGCAGGGGTGCCCTGAGGGCCCATATACAGACATCAAAGACAGAGGGAAAAGAAACAACCATCTAGGAAAAAAAAAAAAAACCTCTATCATTGGGATGAGCACGGGAGAGAACAAGCATTGTTCCTCCCTCTGCTAAGGTGGAAAGAGGTCCACATCCCTACCTCTTGACATTTACCACCATTTCTTCTCCTTAAATTTGGATTCTCCCACTGACAGCCACCTTCATCACAGCAACTTCAAGGCTGGAGTCAGACCAAGCTCAGAGTTCAGCTCCAGGCATGGCCAGCATATCTGTCCTGGGACACCCAGGAGGAGAGTTTTGCAGGATCTGCCAGGACAGAGTAGAATTCTGTCCCTGGATTGGTTAAGCCAGTGGGTCATCAGCCTATCATGTATCTCTGATTAAACAGAACCAATCACCTGGAGTGGCAAACTGTGACTAAATGGCTACATTTGGGTCATTGCCTATTTTATAATTGGTGGGTCAAAGAGATTGCTCAGCTGTTTAGGGCTAGGCTCTCAACCAAAAATTATAATTGATTGTGATGTGAGTCTGGGCTAGAATCCCCACCCCCGTGAAGCAAACAGGACTAGAACCTGGGAGATTCTTTTGATTATAAGTCAGATACAAATTTGGGTTCTTCCATGGCTCTAGTAAATTTCTTTTCTGCTTTGAATCTTCTAGCACAGGGATTCCCATTGTCAGCAGACAACTCCAGCCAATATGCTTGTTTTTCCAGGCAACTACTGCCCCGCCCTCATCTGAACACTTGCCTCCCCCATATTCTCTCTGCCTGCTGGTGACACCGGCCTTCTCCATCTAGGAATGTAAATTTCAGAAAGCTGGAGTGCTAACAGCATGTCAGAGTAGAGCTGGCCAAGTCTGATAGTGAATCCATATGACAGTGTGAGCCGATCTGTGCTTATTCAAGCCCCCATCCAGTGCTTCCCACAACAATGATGAGCGCTGCTCTTGGTATTGTCTGTCTCCAGCTTAATGATGCGATGTTTCCACTTAGGATCTTGATAGGCTCCTGACTGCAGAAATGTCTTTCAGAGGAGGCTGGCAACATGTTGTGAGCCCAATGCATCAAAAAACATCTGGGAGTAGGAGAGACACTGAGAGGGCCGGTCTGTACCTCATGTTTTCCAGAGACTTCTCATTTTGGAAAGCAGTTTTTCACTCCCATTTAAATCTGCCTCCAGAATTGGCATCTTACTGTGGCTGGGGCCTGCTGGAAAAGAGGAAATCAAGGGCTTACTGGTTTGGCTCCAACTTGGATCTCCAAGATCTGCGTCTTTGGACTTCCCTATGGAGTTTCCTGGATGTCCATACTCCAGTCTTCGTCCTTTGTAAGACTCAGTCAGTAGGTCTGGGAAAGGCAGTTTTGGGTTTTACAGAGGTCTATAGTTCTGAAGGGCAGCCATGTTGCAGAATTACTAGCATGAAATGTCCAGAAGCCAGAGTCCTTCTTTCTCTTCAGGGTCTTTCTGTTTGTTTCCCACGGCTTCTCTCTATTAAGCCTCTAAGATCCCTTGCTGGACCCAGTTTTTGCAGTGTCTTATATGAGACCACTTTTCTTGGCAACCCTTGGAGGCTGAATGCTGGAGACTCTCCTGGGCTAGATCTCTCCCACCTTCTGGATTATAGGCAGGGGTGCTGTCTTGTGGGTAGCTCCTCAGCCTTCCACCACTGCCAGTGAGTTTTCTGTTACTAGCCTTCAATGGGAAGATAAGTAGGAATTTGCTGCCTACAGAGGAGTGATATATATATATAAATATATATATAAATGCACTTCTATGCATTTGTGTGTCTCTACATGCACATTCATATGGAGGCTAGAGATTGTGTGTCTTTCTTTATTGCTCCTCTCCTAACTTTTTTGAGACAGGGTCTATCACTGACCCCGAAGTACACCTACTGGCTAGACTAGGTGACCAACAAGTCTTCAGTGCTCAGGGCTTTCCCCCACCCATGAATACCCAGTGTGAATTTTGTCAGGGGTTTATAGGCGTCAGGAGTTATAGATGCACACTAGGTTGGGAATTTTAATACTGATTGATTGCTCATTGATCCCAATCTTTATCAATAAGCTATCTTTCCTTCCCCTTGGGTGAGTAAGGTGAATCCAGTTCGTGGGCACCTGTTCTTCTCCCCCAACCCTTTCATCACCTGTACCTACTATAGGGTTCCATTTCATTTCCTTACTCAGCCGCTGGCTCAGGCCCAACTATGTCCAGTCTGATGTATTGGCAGGAGTGAGTGATGGAGCCCGCAGACCATTACTCAGGGGAGGGTGACGGTGAGTCACGTTGAGAGGCTCCTTGCCAAGTCTGGCCACTCTGCCCCAGGATGTGCTTTGAGACAGAGACTAATAACACCCCTTGGACTTGTCTCTTAAAAATAGAGTCAGTGGAGCCTGTGGCTGTGGGAAGAGAGGTCCTGGAGTCACGAGCTCAGTCCAGCTGGATGCAGTTCATTATAGGGCACTGGCTCCTGCTTTGCATGGCTGTCGCTGGTGAGTGTTATCCTAGGCAAACTGTATATTTAGAGGAAGGTTCTAGTCTTTTCAAGCTTACAGAACCCTTCAGGATGTGATCTACAGCAAGGATACACCAAATTCATGTATACACCAGTGCAAAATATTCCACTTAATTTCAGAGGGTCGTGAAAACCTGTATCAAAAGCCATGAGCTGCTAACAAAGAATTTCTCATCTAGAGGCTCTATTTGTTATATATATATATTTTTTTTTCTGCCTTTTGTTCTCTAAAATCCAAAACTTCCATGTTGTTGCTTTTAGTCCTTGTGGAATGTACTTCTTGGAGAGAGAAATCCCAAAGGTTTTTCTCCATTTAGGCTGTCTGCAAGAAAGGTCTGGGTATCAGAAGGCACATACATACTGTAAAGCCCACCAGCAAAAGAAGATGGATGGTAAATCGTGGCCAACCCCATAGCCACAATAGTTATTAAACAGCCATCCATCCTTGCTGTGGGGGCTACATCCCTCCCTTAACGCTACTTGTTTTATGCCTTAAACATGAGTCATCGGGGGTCTAAAACAAACCTTGCAATCCCACACCCCTTTGGTGAGAGTTTCTAGTCCCTAGCCTAAGAGGTCTAACAGAAACCAGTCTAAGACTTTCAGTCCAAAACAAGATAAAGCCTACCAAGGAGGAGTTATTTTGCAGTGACTTTCTTCTTCTGGAGATTGTTCTGAAAGTTGGTACCCTGTGAAGTAACATAGAGAAGGCTGGCGACACAGGTGGTAGATGAATTTTCTAGAACACAGACACACAAAACAAGTTTATTGAAGTACACTGCAGGACAGAAGCTGGCAGGTTCACAGAGGGGACCACATGAACGAAAGGAGTGGAAGCTCTTTTATCACAGTCAAGAGGAGTGTACTTTGGTTTTTCTCCTGTGCTATCTGTGCGGATCATTCAGGAGTCAGGCAGGCAGGCAGTTGTCTTGCAGGCTTATGAAGTAATACATTCCACAGCCTGCTGTTTTTTTTTTCAAAACTGCATTGTGGTGAGGCACCATAGTATGGCTCCAGATGTCTGCATATAGCATCATACATCACTGGGTGTCCTGCTTCAGGTAGCATGGCCTGGTTGTTAAAGTGTAGGGATTTTGTTTTTATTCTTTCCCTTTTGTCTCTGTAGTTAATACCTAACCACTATGACCACCCTGTGACCTTGAGATGGCAAGTGGAAAAATGAAAAGCCAGCCCTGCAGAGGGAGGAACAGGAAGGTTGGAATGATTTCTGGAAGGGGTATGTAGTCAATGCACCATTAGATCTTAAGAAAACTGTAATTCATTGTCCTTGAAGGAAGGAGATATTGGGGAATACACGAAGAGGTGGTGGCCTTGAGACAGGCAAAAAAAAAAAAAAAATCCACTCTTTTTCCTTCACTGGATTAGATAAAAATGACCAGTGCTTAACATGGGACAGTGCTCAGTACATATTTGTTAAATGATACATAAAATGTACTTGAGAGAATGAACAATACAGTGTTTAATGTTAGTTTCTAGAACATAGTGAAGTCTCACCAAGATGTGTAGTTTTGTCAACTTGACACAGCCTAGAGGGGTTGTCAACATTCATTGACCTGTGGCCATATCTGTTAGGGATTCTCTCTCTCTCTCTCTCTCTCTCTCTCTCTCTGTGTGTGTGTGTGTGTTTGTGTGTGTGTGTGTGTGTGTGTGTGTGTGTGTTTGGAGATTTTTTAAAAAAAAGATTTATTAAATTTATTAAATCTGTAGTTGTACAGATGGTTGTGAGCCTCCATGTGGTTGTTGGGATTTGAACTCAGGACCTTCAGAAGAGCAGTTGGTGCTCTCACCCGCTGAGCCATCTCGCCAGCCCAGGGATGGTCTTAATTAAGTTAATTGTTGTGGAAAGATGCAGCCCACTATGGGCAGTATTATTTCTTAGGCAGGAGGTTCTGAACTGTAAGAGTCTTAAACTGAATCGAACATAATCATTCAGAACAGCAAGTGAGGGTGCGTGTAATTATTTTTCTCTGCTCTAGATTGTGGATGTGACGTGACTCACTGTTTCAAGTTCCTGATACCCTGACTTTCCCCTCAGTAATGAACTATAACATGAAATCATGAGCTAAAGTAAACCCTTTCTCTTCTAAGTAGATTTTTGTATTGGGTATTTTATCACAGCAACAAAACTGGATGCTGGGTGTGGTGGTACACACCTTTAATCCCATCACTTGAGAGGTGGAGGCAGGTGGATCTTTGAATTTGAGGTCAACCTGATCTACACAGCCGGTTCCAGGTCATCGAGGTCTATGTAGAGAAATCCTGTATCGAAAGAACAAACAGCAGAAAAAGAAAAGAAGCTAGAACACTCACCCAGGGTTTCTGCCCCTAGGGGATTATCACATAAGCCGGTGGTAGACTGTCTTCTCTCCTTCCTTCTAAGCAGCAGGACATCCCAGTGGGATCCCTGCTCTGATCCTGTCCCTCCAAAGCATGCCTATCCCCACCACCTTACCTAGAGAAGATGGAACTGATCCATATCTTCCCCAAGGGATCCCAGAAAAGGACCGAGTGTGGGAGTGACTTGGACTGGGGGCAATGCACTGCTTCCATAGGGTGGCCACCTGTTTCCTCCCTAAGATCAAAACACAATTAGAGAGCCAACCCGGCATGTCTAGAAAAGTTCTACAACTGAACTTCTGTTTAGTCAGGCGATTGCCTAACTTTCCACTTAGTAACAAAGTGGGAGAGAAGAAAACCTTTAGCGATGGTGCCTCTAATGTGGCTGACTTGATACATCTGAAGGGAGGAGGGAGGGGTGAACTCATGCCTCTGTTTCTAGAAGGGGAGGGGGATTTTTTTCCCTTCCAGACAGGGTTTCTCTGTGTAGCCCTGGCTGTCCTGGAACTCACTCTGTAGATCAGGCTGGCCTCGAACTTAGAGATCTGCCTGCCTCTGCCTCCTGAGTGCTGAGAATGCACTACCATACCCACCTTGGGGGCGGGGGGGGGTGGGATTTTACCTGCTACTGAGATCTGACTCAAACCATTTGTCTGCTTTAGATCTCCTAGAGGGGCCTATGATTAAAACTTGAAGACCTCTCTGTGGTTCTCTGTCACAAACTAGGAAGGATCTGAAGACTTCATCCTTATGAGACTCCACAGACTAGAGGCATAGTGCTACAACACTTCATTTAGGATGTCAGTTGAAGAAGTATTAAAAAAGTATAGCAAAGTAAAAACAAAATTTGAGGCTTTTGGGCCCAGGCTTGGGAGTGTAGCCTTTGTGGCTTAGTGCTCCAGGTACTGGTCATAAAACAGATAGCGACATTCCTCCACCTACCCGCTTCCTGGGTTCAATTCAAAGAATGGCACCCTGACCATTACTGGAACCTGCAATGCAAATGTGCTATCTTTAGGGGCTCTTAGATTGTTAGAGGCTCTTAGAAACTGTCTTGAGAGATAACCTGACACTTGTGACTTTATACTTCCTTGTGACTCTTAACTGGTATTTTTGGTATTTTCCAACAACGCCCTCCCCACCTCCATGAATTGTGGTTTCTTCCTTTAAATACCCCCTTACTCAGCTACTCGGCGCGCCATGGTCCTCTACCCCTGCGTGGTGTATGACCATGGGCCCGAGAACGCTCTCGAATAAAAATCCTCTTGCAGTTGCAGCAAGACCGTTTCTTGTGGGTGATTTTGGGGTGTCGCCTCTCCTGAGTCAGAACGTGAGGGAGTCCTCACGTTGTGGGTCTTTCATCAGTCACAAGTCCTGGGTCTCTAAGCTACCTACATGTCTGTCCCAGTTGTTTATGGATTCAGGTAATTTTTCTGTGAACTCTTCCTCCTTTTGGTTCAGTAATATGCTGGAATGAGACACACAACTAAGGAAATTTTTATATACTACTAGAGTTTATTATAAAAGATATAAATGAATAGGCTGAGGTAAATAACATGAGGTCTGGAATGGTGTTGGGTACTGGAACCTCACTCCCCATAGCATCAGGGGACGAAAACACAAGGATGCATTTACCCTCCTGAAATCTTCTAGATCCTACTGTTTAGGATTTTTGTGTGTGAGTGCATCTCTGTGTGTTGCATGAATAGTGTGTACTTTACCACTTGTGTGTGTGGGTGCACATGTCTGTGTATGCATTCACAGAAGCGACATCAGAGAAGGACATCAGACATCTTTCTTTATCAGGATCTCTTAGTGATCCTGGAGTTAGGCTGACAACCAGTAAGCCCCAGTGATCCTCTTGTCTCTACTGCCACAGCACCCAGGTTGCAGGAGGCACACACGTGGGCGTGTCCACCAGCTTTCTCTACAACTCTGATGTGTGTATGCTGAGTGTGGGTTTGTATTCACATAAGTGCAGGTGAGGCGTGGGTATCAGGAGCCCAGGTCGACACACCTGATGCTTGCCTGGGTTCTGGGGATCAACTCAGGTTCGTTGACAGAGCAAGTCCTTTACTGATTGAGCTGTCCCTCCAGCTCCATAAAGTGATTCTTCGGCATACCAAAGCCTCTCAGACCCTTAGGAAATTTCAAGGGATTTAGGAGCCCCATGCCAAGAATCAGAGACTAGACAAAGACCAAATACATTCCTATTATACCACACTTGTTTCTCTGAATATTTATGGAGGAGACTTAGCCTTGTGGAATACAGACAGGCTTGCCAGAGCTCAACCAGCAACTCTCTGAGCAAACTGAGAATGCGGTACCCTGTGGAAGCAGTTTTGTTCCATCCAGGAGGGCGTATACACCAGTACCCTCTGTCACCCTCCTGCCCCCGCCATGGCCCCGAAGTATCGTGGTCTCCTATAGTGAGATATCTTAATTTGCCTTCTCCTTTGAGCAAAGCTTTTAAATAGTTGGCTGTGAGAGTTTGAGGACACATGGAGAAATGAATGGACCCCCTTGACCCTCAGAATAGCTAGGAAAGGTTTGGACACATCCAGAGCTTTGGATCTGTTGCCTTGGATCGTCAGTGTTCCACCAAGGTGAGTCTTTTCCAGTAAGTTTTAGAAGTGCTGCTCCTGTTTAGTGGTTAAGTCTCACCGTACAGTTCTGTTCATTCATTGAGTTCAGCACAAGGAAAACATGCCCTTCTATCTGGAAGGGATGAGACTGAAGCAGGTACCCCTTTGGGTAGATTGGAGAGAAAGTGCTGCAGGTTTGCTGGGTACTTGCAGCCTTAGGGAGCATATGCTGCAGAGGATGCTGGGTGCCGATTGTCTCCCACAGGTGTGCAGGAAGGACCAGCATCCCTGGGCAGCTTCCTCTCTAGAAAGCTCCTTAAGTGCCTTTGCTGGTACAGTCACTTCTGCTGTAACATGGTATATGTGGTAAAATTATTGTGTGCCATAAAACTGTGCAATTAAAAATGACAGTTTTGGGGGAAATGGATTTAGGACACATTAAAAAGAAAAGGCAAGAGGGTTGAGTGGGTAGTTTAGTGGCAAAGTACATGTTTAGCATGAAAGGCAATCCCCAACACACACACACACACACAAACATACGGTAGGGTATCTTTAGTATTGCTGTAAAGAGACACCATGACCAAGGCAACTCTTATAAAGGCAAACATTTAAACTAGGTACAGTCCATTATCATCCTGGTGGGAAGCGTGGCAGTGTGCAGGCAGACCTGGTGTTGGAGTCTAAGAGTTATACATCTTGGTCTTAAGACAGCCAGGAGAGGACTGTGTTCCACAGGCAGCTAGGAGGACGGTCTGAATCAAATTGTCCCATCTCTGCAGTGACACACTTCACTTCCTCAACAAGGCTATACCTCCTCCATTTTGGTCGCACCTCTAATAGTGCCATTTCCCATGGGCTAAGCATATTCAAACCAAACCATCACAGAGGGATTATAAAATCAGTAGTCATTTTACATATTCAGTGGTTAAGAAATACAAACACCACAGGAAATATGTCACTTCATTTTGGAGAAGATTTGAAGTCTGCCTGTCCCAAAAAGAAGTAGAGTCAGGATGAAGTCAGGATGGTAGGTGTCACACTAGGTGTAGACAGATGTGGCTCATAACACACATGGAGAACCAAGGCAGTGGAAAGAGTTTCCCAGTGTTCGTCCAAGAGGCATATGCTTCAAATGATGATGTCAGCTTTCACTGGAGAATGATGACCCCAAAAGACAGAAATGGGGAGAGGAATTCTCTCTCCTTTCTCCATTGCAGACCAGTTCACTGCTGACAGCTACATCTTCTGGGTGATATAGGTAAGCCTCGTGAATGCCCCATACTCTTGACCCTTGGAAGGATGAACTGTCAACTCCAGACTCCTGTTTGTTGTCACACAAATGATGAGCTGAGTTGCTTTGTCTGCCCCAATCAATCGGAATCAAAACACTTCTAATCACACTTTGGTTACTCTTCTCTCCTCCAGAGTCCTGACCTTTGGGGGCCACCCTCAACCCAAGGCAGCATCCAGTTTCCATAGGGACACTTTCCAGAGTAAGCTGACTTTCTCTGGTCCACTCAGCAACCACCACAGCAACCGCTTCCCTCCCTTCTCACACTTGTTTCTTCTTAGTTGTGTTTACTTGTCTCTAAAGGGAAGGCTGGGTTTGCTGAGGCTTCTGATGCTTACAGCCTTATGCTTGAGACAGTCACCCTTTGCAACAGCCCTTCTGCCTTCTTCCCCCCTCCTGTTTGCAAAGTGTGCTTGGCGTAAAGGTTGTCATGAACTAGATTTTTGATTTGACACAGCACATCTCAGTTTGACTGCATGCATCTTTCTGCTTTTCCCTAGTGTGTCTCGTGGGTGAAATCACACAGAGGCAAAGACAACATCTGTAATGTGCTCAAATTGTTCTCCAGTATACTAATGACATTAGAAAAAATTTGCATATTCAAATCAGAACTGAGTTTAGATGTTTAATTCAGACATTCTGGACTTCAGAGGTAAACTCAACTCCTTTAACTTGCTGGGTCTCAATATTGAGGTTGCTTTATTTGTTTGCTTATTTGTTTTTTCTTTCTTGTTATTATTGACCTAGGGCCTTCCCTATGTAATCTAGGCTATCTTGAGATCATAGTGTAGCTCAGGCTGGCCTCAAACTGGGACTCTTTCTGCCTCAGAATCTCGAATGTCAGCATCACAGGCATGCTAGGTCTTTCATATTTCTAAAGAAGGATGCAAGGGAGGATTTCATAATATTCTTGGAAGCACATGACCTTTTGATTCTTTCCCATCCTTATCTGGATCTTCATAGATGCCGTTTCCCACACAACTTCTGCTAGAAATTGATTACACATCCGTAAAAGCCACAGACACTCACAGTGTGAAAGAAGTTTTAAAACCACTTGATCCAACACCTCATGTTTCAAAAGACCAAAAAGGGGTACTGCTGACCCCATGTACCTCTAGGCAGATTCAGGCCCTGATTCAAAGTGGAAAATCTAAGAGCTTGCTGCACTCAGGGTTTGGTTCTGCACGGACTCCAATGAATCATACCCAAGAGAGGTGGAGCCACGGTCTAAGAGGCAGAAGGATGTGTTTGGTGGCCTCTTGAATGGCCCCAGTCTTTTCTTCTAAAGCCAGTATGGTTAGGGTGTTACTCAGTGGGAGAGTGCTTTCTTAGCAAGCATGAGGTCCTCTATTCTACGCCAGCATCCACAAAAACAAGTCAAAATACATATACAAACAAAAGCCTTAACACCAACCACCAACTGCTGCTCTCATCTAAAACAGAGGCAGGTTCATGCCTAGGGAAGGCTGACTCTACCTCTCTCATTTGGTAATTTTTGCCTCTGTCCCAGTCAGTGATGTAGATTATAAATGGGCAGACTACACACTCTAAAGTGATACTCCTTAGAGAGTATTTTAATCTATCCAAAACCCAGACAGACACAGCAGGGAAATGTGAAAATATCTCTGCTTCATTAGAGGAATTTTATAGCTTGCTTAAGGTTGCCATGGTGACCAGCAGACAGGAGCTATTTGTAGATTCAGGACCTGTGGAAGATTTCAGGTAAGGGACAGGAGGAAGAGGTTTATTGACAATAAGCTATGTAGGTACCAGATTGCTCAACGTATGTTGATTTGACTTAATACAAATACTCGTGAGTGACTGGTATCCTACTATCTTATTTAGAGCTGAGGATACTGAGGCTCAGAGGTACTAACTGACAAGTCACAAAACAGATCAGGGTTTGTGTCTGTGTGACTCTGGAGCTTTTCGTGAGTTGAACTTTTTAAGATATGAGGAAGCAGAAGCTGGCCCAAACGGTGTTAGCCTTAAAAAGTTGTATCCCAGAGCTCGTGTCTCTAGCTGCATATGTAGCAGAAGATGGCCTAGTTGGCCATCACTGGGAAGAGAGGCCCCTTGGTATTGCAAACTTTATATGCCCCAGTACAGGGGAATGCTAGGGCCAAGAAGCAGGAGTAAGTGGGTAGGAGAGCAGGGCACGGGGAGGATATAGGTAACTTTCGGGATAGCATTCGAAATTTGAAATGTATATAAAGGAAATATCTAATTAAAAAAGTGCAAAAAAAAAAAAAAAAAGAAAGAAAAGAAAAGTTGCACATGCTTTGGACTACCCCAAAGAAACACAGCAAGAAGGAGAGTCTCAGAATTATAACCTTTTTAGAATTCTCACCATTCCCAGGATACATCTCACCTGGTCTCTAACCATCACCATACAGAGAAAGAAGTCCTGGCCAAGGGACTTGGGTCAAGGGTCAAGGGTTTTTCCTTATCAGTTGAGCCAGGTGGTTGGTATAGGCTTTTTGTTTGAAACAGAATCAAAAGCAAAGGTTTGAGCACAAGTCTTCAATCTGTGATGTTCGAGCAGAGAGGCAGGAGAGAATTTATGTCAGAAAGAAGAGCTGCATTATGGCTGTTTTTACTCCATACTTAATTACTACATTACTACATAATTACTCCCATTCCCAATTATCTATGGTCAACTGAACTCTAGAAATATTACATGGAAAAAAATCCAGAAATAAAGAATTCATACGTTTTAAATCACACAGTAGTGAGTGTAGTTTGATGAGTTCTTATACTGTCTCGATTCAAAATGCAGTAGAGAGTAGCTGACCCCAAGTCACAATGCCTGTCTTAGGGTTTTATTGCTGTGAAGAGATACCGTGACCTTGGCAATGCTTGTAAAGAAAAACATTTAATTGGGGCTGGCGTACAGTTTCAGGGGTTTAGTCCATTATCTTCAGGGTAAGAATCATGGCAGCATCCAGACAGATGTGGTGCTGGATAAGTCAAGAGGTCTACATCTTGAACCACAGGCAGCATCAGGAGATTATGTGTCATACTGGGCATAACTTGAGCATGTCGAAGATTGTCTCCACAGAGAAACATTTCCTGCAGGAGGACCACACCTACCCCAATAAGGCCACATCTCTTAATAGTGCCACACTCCCTATTAGAAAATATTATGAATTATGTTTATCCCAGGCTAGCTTCAAATGGATGAGACTCAAACTATGATTTATTTATTAGGCTCTGTGCAATTACCTGGGGATTATCCTTAACCTAATCCTCTAACAATAGACTGCCTTCTTCCCCAACTGTGTTCCCCAAGTATTTGCTGTTTGGATCTTCCTGGGTCATTTCGGCTCCAGCAATCTGGTGTCCTGGGGAGGCATTTCACTTGGACACATGCTGCTGGTCCATCATAGACACCTCCCGTTTTCATCCTCTTCTCCTCCTCCACACTCATTCTCTCCTCCTTTCTCCTTCTTCTTCGAGGTCCCAACCTGCAACTCCAAGCCCAGTAACTCAAACTCTACCTCTCTCTCTATTCTCACGAGTAATTGGTTATAGCTATTTTTATTTAACCAATGGTTTTAAACTGGGGAGTAAGGTTTGCACAAAGGCTGGTGTACATGGGAATTTGATCATCTTGGGGCAACTAGATCTTGGGGTACAGAATTTAGCATATGAATACAAGCAGCACCAGCCCAACCCCCAACCCCCTCACCCTATGTTAAAGCACACAAACACATGACTCTCTGGGGCCATTCCTATTCAAAAGAGCATGCCTTCACATCATCTTAACACATGGTGCATTGTATCATCTTGCACCGTCTCAGAAGGACAAGGACAGTGTGCTGGCTGGGCTTTTGTCAACTTGACCCAAGCTAGACTCATCTGAAAGGAGGGAACCTCAATTGAGAAAATGCCTCCATAAGATCTAGCTACAGGCATTTTCTTAATTAGTGATTAATGAGTGAGGACTGAGTCCATTGTGGGTGGTTCCATCCCTGGGCTGGTGGTTCTGGGTTCTATAAGAAAGCAGGATGAGCAAGCCATGAAGAACACTTTTCTTTTTTTTTTTTTTTTTTTTTTTTGGTTTTTCGAGACAGGGTTTCTCTGTGTAGCTCTGGCTGTCCTGGAACTCACTTTGTAGACCAGGCTGGCCTCGAACTCAGAAATCCGCCTGCCTCTGCCTCCCAAGTGCTGGGATTAAAGGTGTGCGCCACCACGCCCGGCGAAGAACACTTTTCAAATGAACACTTTCTCCCCAACTTACTTTTTGGTCACAGCATGGTGTTTCATCACAGCAATAGAAATCCTAACTAAGACAGGCTTCAAGCGCTCCTAACTGCTGAGCCATCTTTCCAGCCCCTAACCTCCAGGATGTTTTCATTTTGCACAAAGAGATGCTGAACAATACTTTCCATTGCTCTTTCCCTGCAGATTCAGGAAACAGTCATTCTATTCCCTGTCTGCATGAGTTTAGCCACTTTTACAAGTGAAATATCTTGTCCTTCGTGACTGACTTATTTCACGTAGCACACAGACCTCATGATTCCTCCAAATTGCAGCATGGATCAAAATTCCCTTCCTTTTAAGGTTGACTAATATTCTCTTCTCAGCCCACACCATATTTTGTTTACTTATGGGTCAATTCCACTCATTGGCTACAATCAACAATGCTGCTGGTACCTGACTCAAGCCTGGCCTGCTTACCACTTTAAAGCCAATACTTGGAAACTGATGGTGGGAAGCAGGTTTATTTAAAGGTCAGCATACTGGAAGATGGGGAGGTACAATCCATAAAGCTCTATCCTGGAGGACTCAAGCATAAAGGACTTTTATGGGAAAAGAAAGACGGCGCAGAGGACAGTGGACAGGAAAGCCATGTGTTAATGAGGTCTTTGTGTTATCCAAGGGTGTCTCCTCTTTTCTTTTTCTTTTTTTCCCTGGTCGGATCATTCACAGACATCAACTACCTGGGACTAGTCCCCATGTGTGCCTTCTTAAAACCTTTATGCTAGTTTTCTGAAAGGTAAACTTACAGAAATTTACATGATCCCTATTAGCTGTTACATAGAACTAAAGACCAAGGGGTGCATCATACATCATACATAATTAGCAATTAATGACCTTGACTTTAGGTTACAGCTCCTCCTTAGAAGTTAGAATGCTGGCACAGGGGAGAGGAAGTATTTAAGAGTCACGCGTATGGAAGGAAGAACATGGTAGGTGTCAGCATGCAAGCACTATGTGACTCACTGGGCTTCTGAGTGTCCCCAGGTCTCTCTGCCAAAATCTACAGCAAGATCACCATCACCAGCTGGAATAACATGTCAAGATAGACAGGTTATTCTCTTCCTATGAGGCATGAGTGGACGTTGGTTAACCTGAAGGAACACTGCATGGTGTGGCTCAGAGAGGCCTGTGACAGCCCCTGAGCTGGATGGACTCCAGCAATGAGTGTTGTTAGTCTATCTATGGCTGGCTTAGGTGACAGCAGTCTTCCTCTGCCCAGGTGCTGGGAATTACTAGTTACTTTTCTCAGTGCTGTGACCAAATAGCTGGCAAGAAAGAACTCAGGGGGAGGGAAGATTTATTTCACTTACAGGAATACACACATCAAATAAATAATAAAAACATATGTAATATAGTAAATAATAAAATGTATGTAATAATAAAAATGCTTATGAGTGCTAGGCATGGTGGTGCATGAATTGTGTCTCAGTACTCAGTAGGCAGTGGGAGGTGAGTGGATTTCTGTGAGTTTGAGGTCTCTCTCTCTCACACACACACGTGTGTGTGTGTCACGTGTGTGTGTGTCACACGTGTGTGTGTGTGTGTTTATATGTGGTTATGCACATGCCACAGCATGTGTGTGGAGGTCAGAGGACAACTTTGGGAGTCTGTTCTCTGCTTCCACCACTTGAGGACCTGGGGATGAAACTCGGTTCTCAGGCTTGTCCTTGTCCTTGTTGCGTCATCTCACTGGCACATGACTGAATACTTTTCTATGGTACAATAAGCCACATTTATTTATCCACTTGTCTGTAAGTGGACATTTGTTTTCTCAATCATCTCTTTTGGTTTTTCTTCCCCCTCTACAGTGCGTATTGTTCTCCATCGATTGTCTGAGTATATTGTGTTTTCTGGGAACACAAACATTCAGTCTTCCCGAGAAAGAATGTCCTGGATTTAAAGGTCTCAGAGACTATTCATTTCCTGGTTATTATGCCGTCTCCAACCTGAATCAAGTGGAAAAGCTTTGAATCACCAAACTGCTCTCATCCTCCAATGGAGAGACAGTTCTAGAAAAAAAATATCTTGGCATTACTTTATGTACTCAGCATTTCATAGACTCTCAGAGGTCATCTGATCCTTTCCAAAGCCCACAGGAATCCCTTCGAAGAGTGCAGCTGGCTAGAGATGTCAGTGTGCAGCTTGACAAGAGGCAGGCATCCCATTAGGCAGTCAACAGGAGTGTGACGGTGGACAAATCACTTAACCTGCTGAGCTTCCATTTGGACGTTATCAAATGAGACTGCTATTTCATAGCACTTCTGAACCTGCTGGCGGGAGTCATTCCAGAGACTGGCACGGTGCAAATGCAAGCCCCACTTCCTATCTCGCCTGCCCTATCCACTGGGGACAAAAGGAAGGCCTGGCACATGGTGGTGGTGACCTCAGAAGAAGCCACATCAGAGTGGAAGGTCCTGAAAACTGACAGACTGGAGGTTCATGACTGAAGAGAGACACGATTTCTCAGACATAGTGCTAAAATCATCTTGGCCTATCTTTAGATCCCTTAACAGCCATTTACCACCAACCTCCACATCTGTCCTGACAGCTCTGTGACCACTAGATGTAATATTCAGAATGAACTGTTAACAGTTGGCTTCCTCCAACCCTAATGCTAAGGGTAGTAGAGAGCAGCATGCTGAACCCATTGATAAGGTTTTCCAATACTGCCATAATCTACCTGTTGTACACACCCAAGTATTAGGTAAATACACTGAGTGTATGCATTAGGTAAAAGTATTTACAACCTCATGTTGGTCTCTGACCATAAGTGTAACCTCTTCCTCGGTGGTGGAACATGGTGTTCAGGGGAATCTGAATATGTCCTTCCTGGGCCATACTCATTTGGGCTCAGAATATTGGGCTGTCTTGTATTCTCTTTGGAACAGGAGCTCTGTTTTCTGTCTACAGTACATGAGGGTTATAAACAGCCCTGTGCTGCTGATACAGCCCTAGCATCTCACTTTAGATCTCTCCCTTGGGAGAGCCTTCATATCCATTCTCTCCTCATGACTGGTCACACGGTTTATCTTCATTAACAGGCATGTCTTAAAACACTTTGCACATTTATCATGCTACAATTATTTGCTTAATGTCTTAAATTTTCAAAACCATATGGGTGGGTGGTGGTACTGCATATGACACTGTGTTTGTGGAGGTCAGGAGACAGCTTGCAGGAATTGTTTTTCTCCTTCCTCCATGTGAGGTAAATTTCTATACCCTGAGCTATTACAACTCTGTCTCCTTAATCTGTTTTCAGGATCAAAGGAGGTGTGCACACCCACTGTGCTTGCAGCAACACTTATGGAAAACAGCACTATTTATTCCTAAGCTTGGTTCAGAAAGGGATGGCAGGTCCAGGGATACAGCTCAGAGGGTGGAGGGGACTCACCTACAATGCTTGAGGGCCTAGGTTCCAGCCTTAGCACCATGAAAAAGGATGGCAACTGGCTCACAAGTCATAGGGGTTAGTAGCTGACTTGATGCTGAGTCCTTGTGTGAGCGTGTCTGAGCATTTGCTAGTGTCTGAACCTAGGACTTCAGATGTCTCTCCAGAACTTCCTAAACTTCTCCATGATAGATGTTTTCTTTTTGGTTTTTCGAGACACGGTTTCTCTGGGTAGCTCTTGCTGTCCTGGAACTTACTCTGTAGACCAGGCCTGCCTCGAATGAGAGACTCAGTTGCCTCTGCCTACCTAGTGCTGGGATTAAAGGCATGTGCTATGCCTTCACTACCTGCTTTGGTTCCCACTCCCCTCCCCTGTCAAACAGGGTCTCACTAGCCAGGCCGTGAACTCAATCAATCTTGTTTCAGCATCCTGATACGGGTGTGCTGGGTTTGCAGCCTGTAGCACTAGGTGCAGCATTGCTTCCTGATGGGGTCTAAGTTCCAAAGAAATTTCCAGAAAGGTAGGAAGTCTAGCTGGGTGAAGAGAGGGGGTAAATAATCAGGTTTGGATCCTTGTTTCTGGACTTCAACGTGGGCACACTATTAATTATGGGAAGAGAGAAATAACCACGTGACAGGATTGCCACAGGGATAATACCAGCTAAAAAAAAACCAGCCTTTGACAGTTGCAAAAGAGCAGGAGTAGCCATCTCTGAATGCGCAGGCGTAGTGGAACAGCTTGGCACTTCCCTCCTTGCCCCTCCCCGCCCCGTCCCCACCCCGCCCCGCCCCGCCCCGCCCCATCTCCTGGGAGTCACGGGACTCAAAGGCAGTCAGCTGAGACACCAGGGCGGTTCTTTTGACGGTGGGGCGGGGCTCCTGCGCGCTGCGCAGGCGCAGAGTCTGGGTGGTGGGTCAGGTGACCCGAGGGGCTTCGGAGTGTGTTTGAGCAGTTGACTTAGGCCGTTTGCTCGGCCCAAAGTCCCCTCAGCAATGGCGAGTCAGTCGCAGGGCATCCAGCAGCTACTGCAGGCCGAGAAGCGGGCGGCCGAGAAGGTGTCCGAGGCCCGCAAGCGTGAGCTCCGGGACGGGGCGGGATGCTAGGCTGGGACGGCGACTAGGCCGCGGGCGGAGGCCGGGGGACAGTGTCGGGGCCAGAAGCTGCCCGGGCGGTGTTTGGAAGCCTCGAGGCTGGACCTCAGGTGCCTGTGGAGACAGTTGTGGGTTCGTCCACTTCTCGGGGTGGAGGGCGTGAAGTGGGCCACCCCACAGAAACTGCTCCCACCTGATCCCGATCCCTTGCTTCCGGAGCCACCTCCACGGCCGTCGAGTCTGCGAACCTAGGTCATTCTGGCCACCTCTCCCTCTCGTTCGTCACTTTAAACGGTCCGCCCAGCCTCTCTAACCTGACCCCCGTCCATCTTTTTTTTTCAGCACCATAGTTGAACTCCCTGAGTTCATGTGGCTACGTAACTCGGTCGGTCATTCCTTTCTTTTCTTTGTTCCCCTGAGAATGTATTAGAGAAGTGCCGAGTTCATCTTCATCACAGGGTATTTCATGTTCCAGCGGAGGCGCACATACCAGTTAGGATGTGTGTAGCAGTGAAAGGCCAATATTGACAGGGACAAAGTGGCCAGAAAAGTCAGTTTACCACGTGTGTAACTGGGAACAAGGAGTGGAAGAAGCCAGTAATATTCTGCAACTCATTTTTTCCCCCCACTTAAGTCACCTGCTTAAAATTCGAATATAACTTTCTCATCACACCTGTCCGTCCACTCGGCACTCCTCGTCCCCGCAGAATGGAGCTGGTATTTCATAATGGATTAAAGGAAGTGCTTTCATCAATCAGGCTTTTGTATTCTCTCCTAAGCATGTCCCTGTGAGAAATTCTCTTCCAGCAGTACTGCGTCGCTGTGAATCCTAAAGGCAGCCTCATTTCTGGCCCTCCAGACTTTTGCACGTCGTTTGCCCTGATGGTTAGTTTTGGATCTCAGAATGTAGGCAGCGGTTCCTCATTCAGGCTCTTTCCCTCACTAATGCTTGTTTTTGACGTAGTGTTATAATAAGCTGTTGGTTTCCATGGCCTTGCCGCTAGAATAAGCTTTTGGCAACTGGAAACTGTGTCTCAGGACCTTTATGAATCTAGTTTTCCAAGGTAAGAAGACACTGCATTTGCTCCTGTTTTTTTGCAGGAGGAAAAAATGAGACTCAGAAGGTGATTTGGCCAGACTCTGGCTTGAGAGGCCTTTCTCATGCAAGGGATTTTCCTTAGTATAAAACTTGCAGTACACTTATGTTACATACTGCTGGCGGGCTGAGACCTCTCAGATCTGCCTGCCTCTGCTTCCCAGGGCTGGCCTGAAAGGCATGTGCCACCGTGCTCACCCCCAAGTAGATTGAAGTGTGGCCCTGGTGGGAGTTAGGCGATTCTTTATTTCCAGGAGATGTTTTCTGTGAGAATGCTGGGGGTGGAGAGAAGCCCTTTTCTTCTCAGGTGGCTAGAAAGTCCTGTGTTGTCATGCTCTTCATCCAGAATTTCCAGACTGTCTTGTCAGTTTGTCCTGTGATGACTCAGCCGCAGTAGCAGGTGTGTGTGTTGGGAATTATGTGAGACTGTTTGGAGGAGGTGCAAGAACAAATACTTGGACTGTGGTGGGAATGACCGTGTTCCTGGGAGATTTTAAACCTTACTTGGCTGCAAGCTTGTATGTATCAGATAGCTGAAGCACTTTGTTTTAGAGGGGTTAGCTTACAGCCAACTCACATTTTAATATTTTCAGGGGTTGGGAAGAGAGGCATTGAAAAGAGCTGAAATATGAGAACTGTCGTCTTTCTTGATTTGTGATCACACTTGTTCAGTTAAGAATTGGGAAGGAAAAGCTGTAATCTCAGCGTTCAGAGGCAAAGGCTTGTGGATCACTGAGTTCGAGGGCAAGTTCCAGGACAGCCAGAAGAATCCTGTCTCTAGAAACCAGGAGAAAACACACATACACACAGAGACTGGGAAGGGACAGGGTATGTTGTAAAATAATGAAGCCCGAGTTTCTCATGAAATCATTACTTTGGGATATTTCATGTGAAACAAGACTCTGGCTCCCATTTGTAAGGTCTGAGAAACTTGATTTAAAAAAACTGGGGCTGGGAGCAATTATACACGACTCTAAGGGAGACTGACCCACACAGCAGAGTCCCAGACTGAACCAGCACAGGCTGTGTCACCCCCCCCCCCCCCAAAAAAAAAAAATAAGGCTGGGGACTGGACGTGAGATTGAGTGGTAGAGTGCTTGCCTAGTGTGAATACTTCCCTGCACTGGGTGGGGGTATTGTAGTGTGTATTTATATTTGTGTGATCTGCTTGTCCAGTAGTATTGATTTTTAGAAAAGTGTGTCAAAACAGCTTTGAGGATGTTTGCCAAAAGGCATTGGTGGTCTGGTTAGGGACTGGTTCAGGGCGCTGTGGGAGTTGGGAATAGTAAATTGTGAAATTACCTTGGAATTCCTGAATAATGGTTGGACCATGGGTGTCTTTGATAGACTTGGTTTGGAAAAGGTCTTTGGCTTTAAATGTAGCCCATGTAGCTGATAGGGGAGGACTCTCTGAAGGACTGGGCTTAGCACAGGAGGAGTGAACTTAAGGAAGTGCTGTGTTTAAGTGTAGGCTTGCGAAGTAATCCTTGAGGTGTGTAGGGACAGACTGTTTCATATGGCGCTGGTGCCAGAGTCATTACAGGTCCAGAATTGCCCTACTCAGGAACTTTGATGTGGCCACTTGGGTAGAGTGTGCTTTGGACAGTTGATACTATGTCTAACAAAGCTTGAATTCTAGATGCATGCTACCTTTTGCTATCACCTATTTAGGTTGATCTTCTAGAACTCTCTGTTGGTGACACTGGGCATAGTAGTACTTGTCTTTACTCTCATAACTTGGGAGACAGGCAGGGAGATAGATATCTGTGATTTTCAGGCCTATTTGGTCTATGCATACTGAATTTCAGGACATCTAAGGCTACATAGACCCTGTCTCAATTTTGTTATTTTTTTTGTTTGTTTTTTGTTTTTGTTTTTGTTTTTAGCAGAAACTCAAAGCAAAGATTGTTGGCTGAACTTATGGTATGACAACCTAGAGACTTTGCCAATCTGTGTTAAACTGGCTATCTTCCAGAGACCAGTGAGACCAGAGCCTCCGTTCTCCTCCCTTCCAACTGTGTGTGCTCTGGCACAGCATTTAGCATCCTCCCTCACAGCTTTGCCTCTGCCACTGCCCTGGTGCCTAGTTTGCAGGATTATGTCATCTCGTTTCTTAGCTGCATCTTAGGTGATACCCTTTGAGTGCATTAGTTCTCAGCAAACTCTAAAGAGAGCCTGCAGCAACACAGCACAGCTAGCTGTTGACTATTTGGGGTGAGGAAGAGCTCCCCAGATGGCTGTCACCTATCTTATGTTAACAGGGTTTTAATATTTATGAGACCGAGACAACGCCATGACATTCCACAGTATTTTCTTTGCTTTCACAGGTTTCCTTTTGAGTGTGTGTGTGTCCATGTGTACAGTTCTGGACTGTGGACTGCTCATACACTGCTCACAGCTCTAAAGGACATTCCTTTTTTTGTCTCCACTTAAAGGCTTGAGGCAGAACCTATGTTGTTGTTTAGGTCTGCATTCCCTCTTTCCTTTGTACTTTTCAGTTGTTTAAATTATTTTCTTTCTTGACTGCTAAAATTCATTATCAGTATCTATTTGGCTGTAGATACTGCCTTGAGACAGTCTCAAGTCTTGATGTCTTTCTCTTTTTTGAAAACAGGAAAGAACCGGAGGCTGAAGCAGGCCAAAGAAGAAGCGCAGGCTGAAATTGAACAGTACCGCCTGCAGAGGGAGAAGGAGTTCAAGGCCAAGGAAGCTGCGGTGGGTGGGCCTCCCTCTGTCTGTCTTCACTATTGCCTTCCTTTCTTGTGCAGATCTGAAAAGAGTGCAGTTTTGAGAGATTGGGGTTTGTTTGTTTTTGGTGGGACTGGGGAGTGACTCTTTGGCCTTTGCATGCTAACAAGTTCTCTATCAGTTAGCCCCTATTTCCACCCCATCCCGGTTTATCTCTTGGGATAGTCACATTTATATCAAATTCTAATTTTCATTTATTTGTTTAGCATTTTTAAAAGCGCTTGACATATGCAGGTACCATGTTAGATGCTGGCAGAAATAGTAGTTTCCATCCATGCCTTCATAGAGTTTAGCTTACCATAAATCCTACAAACCTATAGCTGTGAACACTGCTGTGACAATCTAAATGGGATAAAATGGGAGACCTGCCCCTCAGTATAGTATAGAGATCTATCACTGTAGTAGCCCACTGTGATTCATAAAGTGATGGACAGAGACAGATCTTGGTGGGGAAGAAAGGACACAGAGGAACATGTAGAAGCAGGAAGGGAGAGCAGAGCTGTATGGTGTCCCATACAGTTAAGTGGTTCATAGTTTCTTTGCCTAGTTGAACATCCAAGTGAAAGGTTTGAGATTGCCCACATCTAGGTGTTGAGGGCATTGGATCCCCCGTAGCATGAGTTACACATGGTTGAGAGCCACCATGTGGGTGCTGGGAACTAAACCTAGGTCCGCTGCAGTAAATGGTAACATCAGTGATACTGTTGTATTGTTTGTCTATAAACTGCTTATTTTACAGTCATATTGCTGAACTGTTCTCTTGTATAGATGCGTCATAGTTCATAACCACTTTCAGTTGTTAGATTGTATGTGTGTACATGCTTGCACTTGCTGGTAGTGGTGCTACTGTTGCTACCGGGGATTGAATTAAGTCAGTTGTTACCTTCTTTGTTTTCTATTTTTTCTCTTGTGCCTAAGCAGTTCTGTTCTTACCCCAAGTAGCTGGAATCACAAGTGTGCATCCGTGTGGTGGTGCCATAGTTGTTAAATCTTTAGGTTGGTTCCAGTCGTTATTCAGGACTGTGTACTGTAGATTGCAGTGAGTGGTGATGGAGTGTGCCTGGTTCGTCACACAGCTTTTCTCACAGGTTACTGTGCCTGCTGCTGATGTGTTGCATTCTCTTACTAAGTTGCTGGGGCATTTCCATAGGCCAGCAGGTTGCTTGTTAAATGGCTCCACTGGAGAATCTTCCTCATGTTCCCTTGTATCCTGTTTCTTCCCCTGCAGGCACTGGGCTCCCATGGCAGCTGCAGCAGTGAGGTGGAAAAGGAGACCCAGGAGAAGATGACCATCCTCCAGAACTACTTCGAGCAGAACAGGGATGAAGTCCTGGGTAACCTTTTGGCCTTTGTGTGTGACATCCGGCCGGAAATCCATGAAAACTACCGCATAAATGGATAGGAGGTGGAAGCGCCTGCTCTGTGGGTTGGCATGAGATCTGCCCCCATAGAATAGGAAACCTCCACAGAGCTGGAGTTCTGTTCTGGAAGGCATTAAATTATTTCTCTATGCTGTTGTAGGACCCTTCACTTTTTGAGAGTATCAAATCTAGCTTTTTGTACAGACTTATTATGTACCTGAAGTTTCATCTTCTTATCTTGTATGTCTTTAAGGAGTATATGTCACCTGTTTTCCTGTGTCTTCATGCAAGTAATGGATATCAATGTTGACTTTTTTTTTTTTAATTAGTCTAGTAGAAAAAATTCTTTGAAGGAAGAAAGGGAGTAAACTGTTCCCTTCTCCTTTCTTACAGGTCAGGGGCGTTATCTATGAAAAAGTAGACAGTAGCTATTAGTAACTCCTATGAAGAAGCAGCCAGCCTTAGAGTACTCTATCCTGGATAATTTAGGACAGTCAATACAATATGCTTGTTCCGGCTGTTGTTAGTGTAACCTAACCCAAATCACTAGATGCTAGGACTTAACTTGTTACATGTTTATGGTGTGCTTATAATCATTTAAAAGTAAAAATTTGTCTTGTTCTTCACCCTCCTGGCTCCTCTTTTTGGTAATACAAAGTATATCTTGACCCAGATGTTGAGCAGAATTTCATCTAGGAGTCAACAGGTGTTGGATGTAAATGCATACCTTATTAGTAAATACTCAGGGTGTTCATTTGGGAATGAAGTTGCTTGTGATTTTAACCCTCTGGTTTAGAAGCAGCAAGCAGCTAAAGAGCCTGTAGTCTGCCTTTTGTCTAGAGCAGTGGTTCTCATGACCCTTTGGGGAGTCACATATTAGATATTCTGCATATCAGATATTTATGAGTCCTAACAATAGCAAACTTAGAGTTATGAAGTAGCAGTCAGTAATTTTATGATTGGGTGGGGGTTGCCACAACATGAGGAACTGTATTAAAGGGTTGCAGCATTAGGAATGTTGAAAGCTATTGGCCTTAAGGACCCAGTGTCAGGCAGCCTTGGGCAAATGACCATGCCTCTCTGATGAGCAAAGTGAGTGATTTGTAACTTCACTGCCTAAGTATGAGATAGATACCTGGTGGCTCTCTGCAGGCTAACAGACTTTGTTTGGTTGCAGAGTAATTTGTGGTAGGTATAAAACGAAAGAACATTAGGGATTCTCCTTTTCCCTCAGCAGTTTGAGATAGTAGGCACATACTGTTTTCTGTGTCATAAGGTCCTTTGTTTTTAGGCCACTTCTGGTATCTGGTCACTATTGTGTTCCTGTGCCCCTCCTCTCCCCTTCCCTCCCCTCCCCTCTTTTTTAAATATTTGAAGCCCTCCAAGGTTTCCTGCCTCAGCTTTCCCTTTGTCCTGTTAAAAGACCTTGCTGGAGCAGCTTGGCAGGCTCAGCTGTGTATGTGGAGAAAGGTGGGCTACCACTTGATGAGGGTGGCAGTCCCTTGCTGGCACATGGCATGCTGCTTGGTTCTCTGTCTTTGCCCACAGTTTGGTTCTTGGTCCTTTACGTTTCTTTAGTGAGATCACTACCATGTCCTAGTACCACCATCCACAGTGGAGACCCACATTTCATTACTCCAGCTTACCTCTTTCAGATTGTCATGAAGTTGATTGGCCTTTTGTTCTCTCTGTATAGCCATGATGTCTCTCTTCCTAAATGTGTTCCAATACACCATTTTGTTTAAGACTTCAGTCTCTGTACAGCTAAGTGTAAGGCTTCTAACCTCCACCTTTTGTCACCTGTTGCTTCTCTGAAACTGGAGGGGCATGCAGCAGCACTGGTACTCACTGGTTTAGACCTGTGTGCTGTGGTACTGGGAATGACTAGGCAAATATTCACTGATCTACATCCTCAGCCTTGGTTTTGTTTTCAGACAGCATTTCACTGTATACCTTTGGGTGGCCTCAAACTCACAACCTCTTGGCTCTGTCTTCCCAGTGCTGGGATTAAAGGCCCGTGCCATCACTGTAAACCGAGCCTTCATATTTTTAACCTTGCTGCCCAGTTTGTTTAACCTGTATTATTAGAATTAATGGTCAGTTGAGAGGCAAAGGTGTATGTGAGCAGGCAAGGGTTTGGTGATTTCTGGGGAGAGGAACCTAAAGTGCTATGAAGCGTGCCTCGGAGAGAGATGATGTGTAGGTTGATGGTGTAGGTGGTTCAAGGGAGTTGGTGGCCTGTTCAGATGCTGCTGGGGAAGGGAATAAAGTAAGGTGAGACATGCTCTTCTGGGAGGAGGGGGTGGGTTCTGGAGGTCTTGTCAGTGGGAGTGCCGTTGCTCTAGGCTGAAATCCTGATTAATGTTCCCAGGCAATTTGTAGGTGTTCACATTTCTCCTAGGCCAGTGGAATCAAGGGTTGGGCCATGAGTGAGCTTGCTTGAAAGCACTAGGGTTTCTGTTGTGGGATACTGAGAAATTTACATCTGAAAGACTGACTGGTCAGCCACCAGAGACCCTTGAGTGCAGAGTGAACCCAAGATGCACACAGCTGAGCATTGTGTGGGATTTGTTCCCATTTGAGCATAAAAGGAAATGAAATTTGGGTGTATATGTATAGATGCACATGCATATAACCTGTGTTTTAAATCTCAAAAAAGAATGACTTCTGGAGAGAGACCTGGCTGGGCTTCAAAGGGAGAAGTTTGACATTATTCAGTACAAGGGTGTTTAGCAATGTCTTGCTCTTCATCCACTAGATGCTACTAGGAACACCTCAGTAGTGACAACCAAAAATGTCACTGGACATTGCCATAGCTCCTGGGTGCCAGAAGTGTCCCCAAATCAGAACTTCTGTTCTACAGTAACAAGAAAAGATGTATTAAAAATACATCAGAGCACTGCATATGGTGCCTGGAACATTCTAGGTGCTCCACAAATGTTTCCTGTGTCTGAAATACAACAAAGACCTACTTAAGAATTTGATACAAGTTGGGTGTCTTTGGGGCAGCTGTAGGACATGTGGTGAGTGGGTGATGAGGCTCATTCTTACCTCAGCACACAGTCTGCACCATTGCAGAGGTTGGAAGGAAAAGGTGAGATCAGCCAGTTCTTCCTAGCTTCACTCCTCAGATGGCACCTGGTCACTTGTCTCTCATTGATTCAACATGTCTGCAAGGGGAGGAGGGATCTATGCACAGTGAAGAAATACTTCTGCTATGGTTAATTTAGGAGCTTTTACATGGCAGCCAATGCATTAATGTTTGCATCTATATTAATTTACTAGTGAAACATATTTTTAAGACTTAAAATCTTCAAAATCAGTGTTGGAAACCAAGCTTTGGTCCTGTGGAAGAGCAGCAGCTAGTACACTTAACTGTTGAGCCATCTTTCCAGCCCCTCACCAGAATACCCCTTGGCAATTTTTACCAGATTTGAGGTGTGGGCATTGAGGAACCAGGCAAGGGTGTGTGGTAGAGCCAAGATTCTTAAGTGCCTTGTGTAGTCCTTGCCAAGCTTTCTGTATCTCTTGTTCTGTATCTTTTCTATGTGCATCCCTTCCCCCAAAAGTGATGTTCATTAGTTCCTCTGGGTAATTGTGAAAGGATTTCCCAATCACCTGTTGCAAACATGAGAACCTTCTGTTGATGCCCTATCTTAACCTTAATCAAAGCCTTCTGGTGGAAGACATAACATAGCTTACAGTCAGGTTGTGTAACAGCAATCTTAACAGTTCCCTGAATGGCCACTCTCACTTTGGATTGGTGATAACTCAAGAGAGATGAAGTAATTTACACTCCACATCCTAATCTCTGCGAGCAACTAGTCTGGAGGCTCACTTTTTTTTTTTTTTCCTTTTGAGGTCTTTAGATTCTGCAAGTTAGAGATGTGATCCCATCTCCATGCATGAGAAAATGCAGGCCTAGAGGCTTGCAGGATGTCAGAGGTCATGAAACAAGAAAGAGTCAGTTCTGAGCAGTATTGTGTGTTGCAAGCCAGAAGCTGCCAAGCTCCCAAGTGAAGCGTGCTTTGTATACTATTGTCTCCATTCACCTGCTCGTAGGCCAGGGAAACAAAGCCTGCAACAAACGTTCTGCACTTCTGGGCACATTGGACCTGTTGCCACTCAAGATGATTGATGGCACCAAAGCCAGCTGAAGCTTCCTTCCACAAATTGCAGCTTTTATGAGTTATATGTCATTTCTACCCTCCTCTCCTTTAGGAACAATGTGGCAGATGCCAAGAGTATTTTTTTTTTTTTCCTGTCAGTTTGCCTCCTATCACTTCAATGGCTCTGGAGTTCATGTAAAAGCTTATGTGCCACCAAGTAGTTTATTCTCTCTTTGTTCTTTGTTTCCTGCCTGTGCAAACAGGCAGACTGGGCACCGTCTTTATGAAAAGATTTGGCTAGTGTTTTCTGGGGAAGATGCTGGGCTAGAATATTGTGTCAATATTTGCTTCTCTGTCTCTTAATGTCAAGTGATTTTGGCTAGCTTCTGCATCAAGTGTGAACTTTAAGGATGTGTTTACTTTGTTGGGAGCAATAACTGACGGAGGTCACCCACCTCCAACCTTTTCTACTTGGAAATAACAAAAAAGTGGCAGCATTCTAGCCCAGTTGGCAACAGCTGCAGATAACACCAGAAAAGAAGCTGGGCTGCTAGTCCAGTGCCCACGAAGGGGCTGGGGCTGTCTTAGGATTTTAAGGATTTTGCTGTGAAGGGAGACCATAACTGACTTAGGGTTTTACTGCTGTGGACACCATGACCAAGGCAACTATTAGACAGCATTTACCCTAGACAGCATTTAACTGGGGCTTCAGATGGAGTGAGATTCAGAGGTTCAGTCCATTATCAAGGTGGGACATCGCTTTCAGGCAGGTATGGTGCTGGAGGAGCTGAGAGTTCTACATCTTGTTTCGAAGTCAAACAGGAGAAGCCTAGCTTCCAGGCAGCTAGGAAGTGTGTCTCACAGCCCATGCCCACAGTGTTACACCTACTCCAAGGCCACACCTCCAAATAGTGCCACTCCCTGGGCCAAACATACTCAAACCAGAACATTTAATTAGGTTTGGCTTACAGTTTCAGAGGTTCAGTCCATTATTGTCATGGAGGGAAACAGCAGCCTGTAGGCAGACTTAATGCCTACATTGAAGGAACTGAAAGTTCTGTATCTTTTTGGTTTGGTTTGATTTGGTTTGGTTTTTCAAGACAGGATTTCTCTGTATAGCCCTGGCTGTCCTGGAACTCACCTTGTAGACCAGGCTGGCCTCGAACTCAGAAATCCACCTGCCTCTGCCTCCCGAGTGCTGGGATTATAGGCGTGCGCCACTACCACCTGGCAAAAGTTCTGTATCTTGATCCTCAGGCAGCAGGGAGAGACTGTCACTGTGTAGTCTGAGCATAGGAGACCTTTCTCAAGGCCACATCTCCTAACAGTGCCACTGCCTCTGGGCCGAGCATTCAAAGGTGAATCTACGGAGGCTGTACCTATTCAAACCACCACAGGCTGCTTGCCGCCTTCCATATTTTAAGGATGAAAAGAGACCCACATACTAGCTGAATCCTCTGCGCAGCCATACAGTTACTGTCTTGTGGCCTCACTCCATTTGTCTGTTACCTGTCCCTGGCACTTAGCATTCTGCACCTTGAGTACCCCGGGGAGATTGTTGCCTTTCCTGACAGGTACCAAGGAGTTTGACTCAGTTTTCTGACAGATGGTATGTTGTTTGCCTCCCAGAACACTTGGCAAGGACAACAGCTCTGTGTCTAGTTCTGTGCTCTCACCTGCTGTCATATCACATCTCATAGTGGAGTTTACCAGGTCACGCCACTTCCAAGAGTTGAACAGATATGGAGCCACTAGCGGTGGCACCTTTTATAATAAATAAGTTTTTGAATAGTTTGTGTATTAATGCATTAATACTAATTTAAGGTGTTGATATACATACTGTCTCCATGTCTGCAGTAATAGTAACTTAGATTGCATAAGTTAGGAGACAGCCTTAGAGGGATGAAGTTCAGTTATTCAAGCACAGATAATAGTGGCAGAGTTGCATTTGAATGTGTGACTCTCAGACTTGTGAGCCAGAGCTGCTGTGTGATCTGATCAGTTTGTTCAGCCCATGGCAAGAAAGCTAGAAAGTCAGTGAATGTAACTGGAAGCCCAGTTAGCTCTTCAGGTGCTCTCTGAAGCTCCCTCCAATCCCATCTGCTGCTGCCGCATTTCTGGAAATTCTGTCCATTCTGGGGAGAATTCTTTTACTTCATCCATGTATTACGATGTGTTTTAACAAAAGACTGTGGGTTGGGCACTGGGTAGCTATGTAATGGCCTTAGGACTTGAAGTTTGTGCTGTCAGGGAAAGAATGAGCCAGTGGTCATAATAGGAATAACTGTAGGTTGAATGGGAATCAGTGAGGAAGAAAGCCCTTGGCCTAGGGCAGGACAGGGCTCTCAGAAGTAGGGCCTTGTCACCAAAGACCCAAAAATGGGCCGGTCAGGTGATGAGGACAGGTTTGGCACTGATCTTCCAGATGAACAGGGAAGACCTAAGGCAAACACTGGGACCTGGAAGTGAAAGAATGGAGGGCAGGAGGAAGTGAGAGGTGCTCTATTTATGGAGCTTGGGGTTTGGAGAGAGGGCAGTGACTCATCGGGGTAGGCTGCAGGTGGTGCACATCGAAATGCCCACAAACGCCCGAGACTCCCATCAAGCAGTCACTACTAAAGTCAGCTCTGCAGTCTGTTTCCCTGGTTGTAATGTCCTTGAATTTCATGGTCTTCCCTCCCCCACCCCCGCCCCTCTCCCAGGATTTCAGGTATGCAAACACTTGTGTTGCTCCAAGGGTGCACCTTGCTTGTCAGAACACTAAGTACTCAACGTTTCCCCCTTGAAGTCTCCCACATCAGCAGGTGTCCCTGACTTTCCTGAATGAGCTGCCCAAGCACACAGGCAGCTACGTAGTGCACTAGTGCAGCTCTGTCCACAGCTTCCCAAGTTCTGTTTGTGTACCTGTAGGAGGCTGGTGTGTCGACCTAAAACTGCTGGAGCGAGGAGAGTGAAGACAGGCTGGTGGGAAGGCAGTAGGGCATCTCTGTTGACATAGAGGAGGGTTGCTTCACAGGCAAGGTTGGGGGCGGGGCGGGGCTAGGCCACAGCTTGTTGCTGTTTCCTTTTCAATAGCCTGGTCAGCATTTAGAAGTCTCAGCACCCTTGGGTCTTTTGTTCCCAGGCCTCCAAATTACTGTTAGCAAGTTGATCAAACTACACAGGAGGCTCCCATGAACTGTTTTCTACTGCCCAGGGCAAGGCTGGCACAGAGCAGGTACTCAGTGCTGATTTGCTCACAGGTAAGTTCATTTTCTGTAGCCTGCCACCTTGATCCTCATTTGTCCCTGTGGGCACCTCCATGGGATATGCTAATTTGGGTTTTCAATTCATTCTTGCTGCCTGGAAACATCCTGCAGGCACATGTAAGTCCTGTGGTCTGGAAGTCCTCAAGAGTTGTTAAAAAGAAGAAATGTGTGTCTCTCTGTGTGTGCAAGACCACTTGTAGAGACAAGGGCAGTGGCTTGTACTGCCCTACTCCTTCCTGTAAGCAAGGGTGGGAACCACCTGTGCATTCATCGATCCCCTGAAAAAGAAACCAGGCTGTTGGTGCAGCAACCAAGTGCCCACCGTCTTTGTTGAAAGACAATGTTTGGTGGCTAATAGGATATAAACACGTACTCCAAAGAAAAGTACATGTGGTTAGCCAGGTCTGCTGTTGTCAGAACAACCCACCAAGGTGAACCCACGACTAGTGATTTACTTGGAAAAAGAAGCAGGCCATCGCAGGTCCTCTTAAATCTCAAGGAGTGGGGTGAGCAAGTGTGTTTGAACACCTCACATTATTTCGTAAAGATCTCACACAATTTCACAGCACAGTCTCAACTATAGATTTTTAAAGAAAACGCAGATACAAAGTGGAGACTACACCGACGCTTTCAATACTGAACACCGTTTTTCATTAAAAACAAGCCTGGAAGAAACTTCTGGTCCCGAGTGTGCCTCATGCATCGGATCCCATGACTTTGTCACTCGGGACAGGCCTCCCCGCCCCGCTCCTTCACTGCAGGGACGAGCTCAGATCTCATGCACGTGGCGGGCGCAGGGCCCCTACCGGCGCCCTGGGGGAGCGTGGCTGATGAAACGCTCCGGGCTCGGCCCCAGAGACGCTCCCGCCGTAGGGCGACTTGGCAGAGACCGGCTGGGGCGGCGCGCCCCAAAAAGGGCGCGCGGGGACGGCGGAGGCGGCGGCGCCGGGACGCCGCGGCGTACAAGGGGCATGGAACCTCCGACCCTGCGCGGCCCGGGCGGCAGCGCTGCGGTGAGTGTGCGCGAGCCGTGCGCGTGCCCGCGCGTCCGCGCTCCCGCGCTCGGGGGTTGGGACCGCGGGGCCTGCGTGCGCGTCCCTCCGCTCAGGCTCGAGTGACCTCTTCCCGCCCCACGCGTCAGGCGTGGGATCTGCGGGGCAGGGCGGGTGATTTCTGGGGTGAAGGAACCCCAAGGCCAGAGGGCAGAGATCGGGGAGCCTGCTGCCCAAGGCCGAGGCCAGGTACGGTGGGAGACGCCGGGCCGGGCCGCGCCGAGCCGGCTTTCTGTTTTGGCTCCCTCCGGGTTTGCTCCCTGACCTTGGATAGTCAGCTTTCTCTTCCGGGGCTTAATGTTCTCATCATTGAAATGGGGCGTTTGAACTCCTTGTCTAGCCAGGTTTTTTTGCCCTAAACTTTTGGGGGACTGCTGCTTCTCTGATGTGTTGGACTTGCATTGTAATTAATGAAGCTGAGTTAGAAGAAGGAAATCCTTTTTTTTTTTTTTTCTTTCCTTTCAGGATATGTTAGGGGCTCAGATGTTGGTGAGGCTGGCAGGCACTGTGCAGAGATGAGACCTCTTGGGGGCTTGAGTCCGCACAGCCCGCAACTGGAAAATCTGGTTGCAATGTGGGTTCCCAGAGGGACTCGGTCGGCAGTCACTTGCTCCCTCTGTGCTTTGCTTACCATGGTGTGGGGCTCCCTTACTTGTGTGCTGAAGATTGGAGCAGGGCTGAGGAGGTGGTAAATGGTTAGCATTTGCCATTGGGGTCCTGCCTGCACCCTCATGGCCCTGTAGCCTCGGTACTTGGATGAAAATGTACACGGGGAGCCCTGGACCCATCCTGACCTCTGGGTCGAGTCCATTCAGTTCTGTGTGGCTCCTTCCAGTCTCCTCCTTGGTGAAGCCTACGAACATCTAGGCAGCCCATTTAGGCAGCCCAACTTCGTCCTCCACTGAAGTTGCTCCCCTTTGCTGCCTGTTTCCTCCTCATCTCTCTGGCAGTTCTGAGTGTGTTTTCCCCAGTGGATGGTGATCCCTGCAGGGGAGGGCTGAGCAAACGCTTCATGCTCCACTCCTGGTTTTACAGTCCAGGGGCTGGCCCTGGAAGGTTCTCAGGGAATGTTTGTGGCATAGGTTGATGACAGCTACCTTCTCTCATTAATCAACCTTTTCCCAAGTGCGGATCTCGTGAACATGGAACCCATAGTGCAATCCTAAGTGTCTGTCCTTGTCTCCGCTCCAGGAAATGGAGGCAGAGAGAAGTCTTGTTACCTTGCTCAAGGCTACCCAGGTGGGAAGTGGTTGGGCTGGGCAGGTTACTTTTAGCTAACACACACGAACTTGGGTGTGTGACTGGAGTCTGCTGATTGGGTCTCTGTGGGCAGCTGAGGGGGCTGATGTGGGTGCTGTGATTTCTGCCCCCAACACAATGCTTCATTGTGGCATTTTGCAACCAGTGGATCCTTCTGTGCAGCCCCGGGCTTGAGCAACTCCAGCCTGTGTCAGCTCCTCCCAGCCTTTTCAACACTCCAGTGTTGTGAGGTTTCACTGAGAGGGCCTGAGTCCTCGGCCAGGAGTACAGATGTCAAGGTTGGGTTTGCCTTGCGGCCTAGCAGTTGCTCAGAGGCAGCAGAGGGGTGCATCCTTGTGGCCATTGTGTCTCTTGGGTCTATAGAAGGAGCAGGTGCACTAAGGCAGGCTGGTAAGTACTCCTTTGTTTGAGACCACTGTTGTGAGTTGGGCTGAGCATGAGCCGCAAGGAGACTCAGGCTGACTGGACTTGGTTTCTATATCACTGCCTAGGAATTGTGGTTTCTTCTGATCCACTCGAAGATGATTTCATGAATTAGCTGGACAGGAAGCCAGCCCAAGCGTGGGTGCTAAGGGCTGAGACCCTGGAGGCACGTGTACTAAAATCCTTCTCTGGACTCTTTGGCTGATAGCCACTCAGCTTTGGAGAGAGTATGTCTTGACCACGAAACAGGAAACCCATGTTGAGGAGAGGACGGAATCTGGGCTGTGGGCAGAGTAAGGGGAACACTGCCATTGTAGACGCTCCTGCCTCCTTATCTGGCTTTTTATAGGGGCACCTTGGGGTAGAACTTGGGGAACCAGGCTTGGGCAGCAAGTGCATTTTACCTGCGGATCCATCCCCCCCCCCCCCCCCCCCCGACGGCAGATCCTTCTGTTCTAAACAGGAGTCCCCTCCCCCCATTTTCATTTTGCAGGGCATCCCAGCCTTGTGCAGCTGTGCCTGTTGAAATCTGGAGAGAAACAGTGAAGAAGCCAGAAGGTTCAGTTCCTCCCTGAAGGTCAGTGGGCAATGGGGCTTGGGGGGCCAGTTTGGATTCAAGTAGGTGTGTGTCATCTGTATGCTTCCTGCCTTCCCCAGTGTCAACCTTCCTTGGTAGCATATGAATGATCTAGCGGACTTTTCTCAGGACTGGTGTGCCCTTCGTGGCATTTGATAGGACATGATCTTTCTTGGGACGCGTGTCTCAGCAGTTGGTGACTCAGGAGGTCAGCAAGGAAGCCCCCATAAAGGAGCATCCCCACTTTGGCTGATGATAATGGCTAAAGGCAATGCCTGTGGTGGATGCTGGCAGCACTGGCCACGCCTCTGGGACCCTGCAGAGCTAACTGCAAAGCCAGGGCTTGCTCTCCTTCTCAGATGAGCATTGAACTGCCAAGGTTTCCCTGCTGGAAACCTCTGACCACCTGGAAGCCCCAGCGAGCAAACCCCTGCTTCAGTGAAAGCGGCTGTCTGTAAGTGGTCACACCAGGAGAAACTTTCTTTTTAGGAGGCAGTGTTTACCTGGTAGCTTACACCTGTCTGAAACTCACTGTGTATCATAGGCTGGCATTAAATGTTTGATCCAGTTGCCCTGCCTCGGGCACTCCTCAGCGCTGGGACTATCAGCATATGTCATGAGGCTGGACTGAGAGTGTTTTGTTTTGTCTTTGAGACAGGGTCTCACTGTGTAGCCCTGGCTTGCCTGGAGCTCACTATGTTGACCAGGCTGGTAAACTCACATAGATCTGCCTCTGCCTCTGGAGTGCTGGCCTTGAAGGATTTAAAGAGCTAATACACACGGAGTGTGATATATGTTCACCATGGCCTTCCTGTGATTTTGATTCCTGTGTCCATTGATTCTTGGTAGTGGGCCTCTGTGGGTAGGCCTGATAGATTTGAAGAAGCCTATTCGAAGTTCAGAGGATGAGTGATATATCCAAGTTTACACAAGTAGGAGGCCGTAGGGCCACAGTGTGAATGAACCCTGAACATGGACTTCACCCCTTTAGAGAACTGGAATGTAGTCAGACTGTCTGCTAGTTCTCCTCTTCATGCTTGTCAGGACTTTTTGTGTGCAATCTGTGTTTCCTGTTCCCTGGTTTCGGTTTGTACATCTTGCAGAGCCTTGTACATGTAAACAGAGCTGTATATATGTGAACAGGCCTTCCCATAACGAACATAATACCTGTCCCAGGCTTGTTTGCCTGGGCATCTCAGGAAGGAATTGGGGGTGTCTGGTGTGGCTGAGCTGGAGAAGACCCTATGCTGGCTAGTAGGGAAATTCTCAGCAGAGGCCAGAGGAAGGTTTTAGTTCCTTCTTCTTCCTCCGAGAAGTTTCCTCAGTAAGATCGGAAAGTCAGCATTTAGACTTTTATGGTCCTCCCTGGCCTTTAGCAACTCTGGCCTCCGGGAAGGCCAGGAAGCCAAGGACTCAACTTCTTTCTTTTGTTGTTCTTCATAGGCAAGTGGAGGTGAGACGCTGCCCCAGCATGAACTGCATCCCCAGAAACAGGAAGTAGAAGCTAGAGCAGCTGTCTGTCTGCCATGGCTTGTGAGCCTCCCACAGATCCTGGTGGGGCAGCTGGTCCCCTGCCCACCTCTACCCTGGGCTGCAACACCCTGCCTCAGGGGAACCCTCCTGGCTGGGGGCAAGGTAAGGCCATAACTGACTCCCAGCCTTTCCTTCTCACCGAGTGCCGTTCTGTGCTGAACTCCAACACTTTGTAACTGGGGTCTCTGTGTAGCTGGGTGACTTTGGCATTCAGCTCGAGGTCACTCTCTATCATTTCTACCGTGTTCTCCCCGTCACCACCTCCTGACATCACCCTGAGCTTGACTGCCACTGCCTAGCTCCGTTTTCTCTCCTACCCACCAGAGAACCTTTTCCAGATGTGTAGCTTGCTGGTGCATTCTGCCTCAGGGCTTCCCACTGGGCATGGCATGAAGATCTACCATTCATTCACCAGGCCAGCCCTGGCGCCCCCTGCTGCCTTGTTGTTTGTTCTTTGTAGGACATTCTGTCTCAGGACCTTTGCACATGATGATCTTTTTCTCTTCTCTTCTCTTCTCTTCTCTTCTCTTCTCTTCTCTTCTCTTCTCTTCTCTTCTCTTCTCTTCTCTTCTCTTCTCTTCTCTTCTCTTCTCTTCTCTCCTCTCCTCTCCTCTCCTCTCCTCTCCTCTCCTCTCCTCTCCTCTCCTCTCCTCTCCTCTCCTCTCCTCTCCTCTCCTCTCCTCTTTTTCTTCCTCTTTCTTCCTCTTCCTCTTCCTCTTCCTCTTCCTCTTCCTCTTCCTCTCCTCTTCCTCTCCTCTTCCTCTCCTCTTCCTCTCCTCTTCCTCTTCCTCTCCTCTTCCTCTTCCTCTTCCTCTCCTCCCCTCCCCTCCCCTCCCCTCCCCTCCCCTCCCCTCCCCTCCCCTCCCCTCCCCTCCCCTCTCCTCCTGGGGGAGGTTCATCCTGTGTGGCGGGTGAGGGCACCAGGGGGAGACCCCACTGAATGATGGCTGTGTTTTGGGCACTGTCTCTTCCTCTTGTGGCAATATCCCCCTACCCTCAAGTCAACCTAAATTTTTTTGCTTTGCAGAGGCTCAGCTGCTGTTTCCTTGTGAACAGCATCTACCTCTTAGGACTCTCAGAGCAAACACATAGTGAGGCTCCAGCCCTTGAATGAGGGTCTCTCTTGTTAGCTGCCTTTGTTTCTTTTCTGCCCACCCCCTTTCATGTGGGCAGTCTTCAGCTAAGTCTAGGGAAGGGAGGGTAAAAGGTTTAGTAGTGTAGTCTTATCAGGACTTTGGAGCTCTAAACCAGCTTGCTTTCAAGTTCTGACCTCACTGGAGCAAGTAATTCACCTGCTTTAAGGTGGCATCCAGGCTGCCATCTGCATGGTCCACAGTCTCCTGCGGTGGCTGTGACCCTCTGTAGGAAAGGACACAGTTGACCTTCCAAGTTTACCTTGTTAGGAAAGGACTGGGTCACAGTTTATCCCTCAAGAACTGTCCTGTGTTTATTCTGTATACCACACTCCTTTAAGAAAGAGAGAGGAGAGGCCAAAATTGAAAGCTCCTTTGGACAGGACCTAGAGTTTACGGAATGGATGGAATCCTTAAGATTGTAGGTGCCCTCCCCTCCTGACCCAAGGTATGAGAAGGAAGACTATCAATGTTGAGGATTAGAGCCCTATCATATTAATCTGTTTTATGTGTCGAACATATGCAAGGCACTAAGCCAGCTCAGGCAACCCTGTGATGAAAAGACCAGTGTGGAAATATGGCCCAAATGCAGGCTTGATGAAAGAATTGAACAGTTGCACGTGCGCCTACACACACACACACACACACACACACACACACACACTCATTCTTGACATGTGCGAATGAGGCACTGGGGGGCCAAGGTTAATGTTTGAGTGTGTTGGAGGGCTGTACATGGATTCAGAGGATGCTTGACTGTCAACACAGGCTTGAAGGCCACCGTAGCATCTCTGCAATTCTGCAGTCAGAAGTCTAACTTTGCTCTCCCTGAGCTCACAGTGGAGGCCATAGAGGACCCTGCTCCTCTCTGGGAGCCCATCTAGACAAGGCTCTTTGTCCTTCCCCTTCCCAGTAGTTCAGACTACGGAGTACTAAGTACTAAGTTCAAGTACTTGGCTTGTGGCCAAGTCTAGCCAAGGTGTAGCTGCCAATGCCCTTCCTCCTTTTAAGGACCATTGTGATTCCATCAGCCCGAGTGGGTAATGAAGGCGGCTGTTCCTGCTTGAGGCCAGCTGATCTGTGCCCTGCTTACTGCTCTATATCCTGGCCAGCAGCATAGTCTGGGGATGAAGGAGTGGCCATCTGGGGGCTGATGTCCATGGTAACTATTTAAGTCTGATATCTGGCACTTTGCTGGGATTTAAATTATTCAGCTGAATTTCCCGCTCAGAGCTTGACTGAACAGCTACCTCACCCCTAATGGAATTGGTTGTTCAGCCTCTGTTTACATATGCCTTGTGACATGGAACTCAGGGCCACCCATTCTTTGTGGGATGCCTTTCTGTCCTGGGAAGCTATAAATTGTATAGTTAGGTCATCTGATCCTCAGTTTTGCTTCTTGGGGGCTCCCCAGTCAAGCTAAGTCCTCAGGGGTTAGGAACAGCTACCAAGTTCCTCATCAGGAGAGGGTGCTTCCAGCCTGGGGTAGATGCTTTCCATTCTGAACCTCTGCAGAGGTATTCGTGCGTGGCCCACTGATGCTCTGGTCTGCTTGCAGAGCTACACAATGGCCAGGTCCTCACAGTCCTCCGGATCCACAATACCTGTGCACCCATCTCCTTTGACCTGGGAGCTGCAGAAGAGCAACTGCAGGCCTGGGGCATTCAGGTGAGTTCTGGCTGACTGAGTCTTTGTTTTACTCTCTGTCAACCGGGCCATCTGTCCATCCATCAATCTCTTCACAAACATTTCCTTAACTCTTTACCTGCTCTGGCCTGGGCCATAGGAAATGACTAGAACTATTCTTTCTTCCTAGTGTGTTAACTCAGAATGTATGTGTTGAGGGTGGCCACTCTGTCTAAGCCCTGAGCTGGCTGAACTTTGCAGGGGTGAGCAGGACCCAGTGCCAGTGCCCAGCAGGAGCCAGACGTGGCTCAGGTGACAGGGTCAGCCAGATGTGGATGCTACAGTAGATTGCCACACACAGGTGGCATAGGAGGGAGTTTTGAACTTCCCTGTGGTGGGTGGTCACAAAAACTTCATGGAAGACTAGACCCTGACAGGGTTGTTGAAGGATGAATTCAAGTATGCTGGGTGGGAGGAAGGCATTGTAAGGGAGGGAACAGCATTTGTGAAAGTTCATGGAACTTACCACATGATGGATGTGGTACCTTCAAACAGTGAATTCAGGCCTGAAGTCCACAGACCCACTGTGTGGAGATGGATCCAGGCTTGTTGCTCGCTGCCTGTGCAACTTTAGGCAGGAGGCTCAAGTTCTCTGTGCTCGTCTGCAAGAGAGGCTGATGTTCATGTCAGGGCTTCCATCGGGATTACTTGTGTGATACCAAGGAGCATCTGCAGATATTCTGGGATGCCATGGGCTCTCAGTGACCCACAGCACTTACTATTGGTGTGGAGGGCAACGGTGTGGCTCTCTCCCCAGAGCCCTTGAGGTTTTCACAGGACTAGCCAGGAAATCGCAGTCAGGCTCACACGCAGCCCAAAGCTCTCCGAGTTTAACATACTGCTATTGAAAGAAGACTTTGCAGACAGCACTGAGCCCCGTGCTCCAGACAAGCTGGCTGTGCTCCACCTCCTCTTCCCTTCTCTCTCTCCCTGCTCTCTTTCTTCCCGTCCTTTCTCGTGCGGTGTATGCATGTGTATGTATTTATACTTGCATGCCTGCGCATGTGGAGGTTGATGTGTCTTCCTGGTTTGTTCTCCAGCTTGTTTATTGACAACAGGGTCTGTCACTGAACATGGAGCTTGCTGGTCTACCTACATTGGCTGCCAGGCATTTCCCCAAAAGCACCAAGCTAACACAGATGCTAGCAATCCAAACTTCTGTCCTCATGCTTGGGCAGCAGATCCACACACTGAACTATCTCCTGAAACCCCACCGCTTTCTTAGATTATTGTCTTGATTATTGAAGAGCTTGTGTGTCTATTGTTATATGTTCTTAGATGATTTTTCTGCTTTGGGGGAATCATACTTATGATGATGATTGTTCTCATGTATATGTTGGTGTGTGTGTGTGTGTGTGTGTGTGTGTGTGCCAGGATTGTGTGTGTGTGTGCCAGGATTGTATGTGTGTGTGCCAGGATTCATGTACGGAAGGCAGAAGACAACTTTGTGAAGTCTGATCTTTCCCTCTACCTTCTTCTGGATTCTGAGGAATGAACTTGGGTCATCAGGTTCACATCTCTGGCAAGCCCCTTTGCCCCCAGTTCACTGAGGTGTCCCGTGTTGAGATGGAAGAGGTGTTCCATGTTGAGATGGAATTTTTTTTTTTTTTTAACAAGAGCACAAATCTACTTTTATTTATTTACTCTCCATTAGTTGAAATCCGGGGTGGATACAGCATCACACGGATTCTGTGTCCGTGTGTGGCCTTTGCAGGAAGGTTGCTTCGGAATTTGGCACGAACCATACCGCTGTCTCCGTGGGCCCGGGTTACTTTTCCCCAGATCGCTCTGGTTTTGTTTGGTTTGCCTCCAGGAGTCACTGTATTGTTTTTTGCTTTATACACATAAGCACATCTCTTGCCTAAGTAGAACTCCATTTCATCTTGGGCATAAATGCCTTCAATAAAAAATATGGGATGCTTCATGAATTTGCGTGTCATCCTTGCTCAGGGGCCATGCTAATCTTCTCTGTATCGTTCCAATTTTAATATATGTGATGCCAAAGCGAGCACGAGATGGAATTCTTAAGTGGCTCCTACCCTTTGGTTGGCTCCTGTAGGGCTAGTGTGCTCTGAACAGACACTGGTTTGGACAGGAAGGTCTGTGCCCTCAGCACTTGGGACTCTGCAGAGTGTCAGATGGCAGCAGTGACAGAGGGTAGTAGTGGCACTGACAGAGGGCCGAGTGTGAGCAGAGTATCAGAGGGTGGCACTGACAGAGGGCCGAGCTCCTGGTGCACACTGTGCTTCTCTCTCTGCTGAGGACCCCCCCCCCCTCCCCACACACACACCGAAAATGCACCCTGCCCGATGGTGCACACACCTCTGACTTTGGAGAAGAGGAACCAAGGTTAAGGGCAGAGGTCACTTGGCCCAAGCCGCTCAGTACTTGAATGACATGACCAGAGTTTGGTTCAGGGCCTGTGCCTTGCCCAAGGCTGCCCCATGCTTGTTGGCAGGTTCTGAGAGTCAGGCTCTGTAGTTCCTCTGCAGGTTGCTCTGGCTTTCAGGTTGCCCCTTCCTGCAGTTAGACCTACCCTAGGGCTCCCAATCTGTGCTCCGAGCCTCTTCTTCTGCCCTCTAAGGTGCCTCACCTATGCCTTCTCCTCCTCCCGTGGGCTGTCCTGCGATCTGGAGATGCCATGCTTGCCATGGGAAGGAGATAGGGGGTGGTTGTCCTGTAACTGATGACCTCTCATCCTGCATGGCCTAGGTCCCTGCTGAGCAGTACAGGAACTTGGCTGAGAGTGCCCTTTTGGAACCTCAAGTGAGGAGGTACATCATCTATAACTCCAGGCCCATGAGGCTGGCCTTTGCTGTGGTAAGTGGCTTCCCCTTGGCCTCAGCCACACCAAATTCAGCAGTGTGTCTGGAGACACACACTGGGATGAGGAACCCCGTTGCCCAGGCAAGCCGAGTACCATGGATTTGGTACAGGATGGGAGTTGAGATTGGGAATCTATAGAACAGCAGACTCCCGACTCAGTGTTTGTCCTTGGCCAAAACTTTCCCTTCTGGGATTTGGTTTTTCTTTGTTCACGGCTAGGTGTTTCCTGTATTTATAGTGTGCATACACACAAATGCACGCATGTACCTGTGTGTGCACATGCTGAGAAACATATAGCTATGCCTACATCTCCACACACAGAGACATGCGCGTTTGTGGCCAGTGTGTGAACCAGGCTACCCAGCTGCTGCTGCTGAACCCTTAAGCACACTGATCTCTGCTTCTGGCTTCAAGGTCACATGGCCTAGCTGACCCCACCTTTCAGAAGAAGGGGAAGAGGGAGTCAGTTTTTAACAACTCCCTAAAAAGTACTGGGCTTTACCCTGTTAGCCCTGGAACAGCCCTGAGGGGTGGGCATGGTTATTCCCAGTTTACAGATGGGGAAACTGAGGTTTAGAGAGGTGCCATAGCTTATCCCAAGCCATGTTCCCAGGCAAGGATCACTGTGGGGCTTACACACAGAGTTCTTTCCAGAGTGTCCTGCCCCTTTTGTGTTTCATTTGAAATTGGGGTGAGGAGGGCTTAGGACTGACTGACCTCGCTATCAAACTTGAGGGCTCACAACCTTTACCCCAGCGCCGGCTCAGCCAGCCATCTTCAATAGGCCGACTAAAAGAACCAGTTAAAAATGGAATGCAGAAAAGGGAGATTTAGTCAACGTGGCCTCACTGGAAAGAGCGACACAGAGACTCAGCAAACACTCCAGAGGTCCTGAAGGGAGAGCAGAGTTTAAGCACACAGCCACGGCCAAGCACTTCTAAGCAGCCAGGTCAAGATGTGGCCCCGCCCACCACTTTCCCACCATCCTCTGGGCTCCAGTCTCATCCTGGAAGGTAGCCTGGCAAGTCATTAGAGCTGTGTGACATTTCCCATCATGAGATTCCCAGCGGAGTTCCCATTTCTTGGAGTCTGTAGTTTCAGCAGCCTGAGAGACACAAGTGTCTCTTTAGAATATCTTCATTTCTGCCAGGCCTGTTACAACCTGTTGTCAAGATTCACCCAATAAGCAGTGAATAGGAGCCATCCCAGGGTCCGCATGGTTTCCTCCAGGCCCCTGGGAGGCTGTTTGACCCCCGCAGTGGCAGGGATATCTGACAGGGTGCCCATGAGTGGAGCTGCTGCTCCTGACAGCTCCATGCCTTCTACAGCTCTCCTTGTCTTCTACAGGTGTTCTACGTGTTGGTGTGGGCCAACATCTACTCCACCAGCCAAATGTTTGCCCTGGGCAACCAGTGGGCAGGCGTGCTGCTTGCGACCCTGGCTGCTGTCAGCCTGACCCTGACCCTTGTGCTGGTCTTTGAGAGGCAGCAGAGGAAGGTGAGGCGTCCGGGGCCCTGTCTGTCCCCTCCTTAGGGCTGGGTGGTCTGATACTTTCTTTGTTCTAACTCAGCAGCTCCTTCAACTCCCCTCATGACTGCAGACCCATAACTAAGAGAAACATGAAGCTTAATCCTTTGTTGTACATTTTTTGCTCTTTTACACACACACACACACACACCCTTTCCATAAATGCAAAGCTTACTGGCTTGTGCCCCCATGCTCTTTCTCCCCTCCTCTGCCTTCTTCTTTCCTCCCCTGTTGCCCTGAAAGGTCACTCTGTCTCCCTTTAATGCTTTCAGTTCACTATCTGATGACCTCATGGCTTCTGTGGCTTGCTCACTGGGGCCATTGCGTGTGGTGTACAAAGCCACTTGCTCCTTGGCCAAGGAGCAAAGGCTCTTTGTTCTCTTCTTTATTTTCTTACTCAGTCACTGCAGATTTTTGTTGTTCGTGTTTTTTTTTTTCTTCCTGGCTGCCAGCTGTTTTGAGAGCAGTTCCCAGTAGACAGCATTCCTGCCAGGATTCTAGCTAGCCGAGCTCCCTCGCACACCTCTCCCTGGAGCTGCACAAAAATGTGTGATTGCCAGGGAGAGAAGGTTACAGCTCACCTCACTGTAGTACCTTGCCTGGAGATGAGGGTTGGGGAGATGCTGTTGTTTCTCCTGGGGAAGGTAGGTGCTTTACCCACAACAAGGCCTCAGTTCACTCTCAGTAGCCACCTGAGATGCAGGCAGTGAGCTTAGAGAGTTAGGGAACTTGTCCTAGATCTCACTGTAAGGGAAGAGCCAAGGTTCAGAGCCACACATATGACCCCCCAATCACCTTTAGAGAGGAGATACCTGCCTCCCAGTTCCCTGTGTCACTCACTCACTCACTCACTCACTCACTCACTCACTCACTCACTCACTCACAGGTTAGTGCCTGAATATGCCTGTGCTGTGTATCAAAACTTTTCACGGGAAGTGGATTATCAAAGGCTTTCCATGGTAACACCTTGTGACTCTGACCAGAGGCCTTTACAGATAAGGGGCAGGGCTTCATAAAGGCTCTGGGAGCAGCCCCCAGTTCACTGCTGCTAAGTGACCAGGCTAGAGCTCAAGCTTTGACTGGTTAGATTCCAGGTAACCTTCTTAGCACCCAGTGTGTGGCATCTGGCGCTGCTATTATGAATATACACTTAATTCCTTGAAATGCTGTGGTTAGGAATCCAGCGTGAGTGTCCCTGGGCCAGAAACTGGGAGGGCTCCTGTGAGTGTATTTGCTCCTCTTTAAGGACCCCCGTGCTTGTGTGACTTCACTGGGGTATGGCAAGGCCCTTTCTCTCTCCCTAGTCTAAGGTCAACTGAGTAGCTTCTGTTTAACAGTGCATTCTCAGGTTCCGGGAAGTGGTTCACATATCTTGTATTATTTTGCCTAGCTCAGGATGCAGTCTTTGGGTACCCGCAGAAGCGTCTCTGTCCCTGTGTTCTGAGTCCCTGGACCACTGCTTGCCGTTCTGAAGTCCTTAGCAGGTGCTCCGCTTCTGCTTGGCTTGGCTTCATGTCGCCAAACTCCATTTCATGCCTATGTTCACAGGGACAAATTGGGACTTTATGGCTTAATCATTCTGAAAGGATCTCTGTTGGGCTTTGCTTCGAGTCTGACAAGATAATGCTACCCCTGGGCTCTCTCCAGGCCTTTGTAACCCTTGTGCTTGGCCTGGAAAAATAAATTGAGCCTCTGGCTCCTGCTGGGAGATACTTCTTTTGAGAAGAGGAGAAAGCAAGCCATCAACCTAAAGAGGAAGAAGTGAGGAGAGCTGCTGGCAGGTGTGTCACAACGCTGCCATGACTCTCCAAGTCCAGGGCTGGCTGCTGGCTGCATGGCCTTCTTTCCACCCCTTCTGCTCCTATGCAGCTGTACTGTGAAGCCAGGGAGTGCCAGGTTGAGGTGCTAGACACAGTCACAGAGAAGGACCTGCTCTCTGCTCATGGGTACAGGTAAGGGCCTCAGGTGCAGAGCCTGGAAAGAGTTCTCCAGGCTCTTGGGTCACTCGAATCCCTGCCTGCCAGGACGCTCTCTTCCTGGGACTGAGCTCCATTCTCTGAGCACCCATTGTGTGCTCTGTGCTTAGGGCCCGAAGCCCCCTGATATCTGTCAGCTCTGCAGCCTAGGGCGAGCAGGGTTGCATCTCTTCTGAACCTCAGTTTCCTCATCTGAAAAGAGCTTGATAAATCTGGCTCTATCGTAGGATAGTCGTGAGGGTTAAAGGAGGGGAGCATTCATGCTCGGACTTGGCGTAGCATAAATGCTCAGTCAGTTGTAATTGTTACTGTTGTTGATGTCATCTGCCAGTAAGAATAGCTCAGAGAGGTTCAGGAACTAACCTGGGCTGCACATCTCCCCTCAGCTCTTCCTTTAGACCCCAGTTCACAGTCTCAAGCCCCTGAGATTTCTTTCTTTGTTTTCTACAGGGTATTTAACTTAAATCAGACTGGCCTCAAACTCAGATCCACCTGCCTCTGCTTCCCGAGGGCTGGGATTCATGGTACATACCTGGTCCCAGGGATTCCTTATCAGTATCCTACAGACCTGTCCTTCCTGATAGTGCCCCTCACGGGATTAGTAACCCTGCGTCACTTAGCACCTGGAAGAGCCTCAAGATCTCTTGCTCTCTCTCTATGATTTTTTTTACCCTCACGTGGTGAGGGACTAGCTTTTCTCAGGAACAAGAAGGAGAGTGGTGCAAGAGCCAAGACTGCCTCAGGCCCATCCAGAGTGCAACACATCGCGCAACACATGGCGTCCCTTGTGTGTGGCCAAGGTGACACAGAGGAAAATATGACATTTCAGTCCAGGTTTCCTGTCACAGTGACACTCGTGGCCGGCCAGCATGTATGGAGTGTCCACCCCTGAGGGGTGCGCATGCAGTGGCTCATTTTGGCATTAAGGCTCCTAAGTCAAGGGGAGTTTCCATCTCTGCTTTAGGATGAGAACGTAGAGGCAGGTGTCAAGAGAGGGTGACACGGGCAGTAGGGTCAGCGTCAGGGTCAGGGTCAGAAACTGAGCTCTCAGTGAGTCACTTTCTGACCAGATGAGCAAGACTCACCAGAATGCTAGTCATAGACAATGGAAGCCATTCAGTGCACTGTGACCCGTTGTGAACCCCAGCTCTATACCCCGGTGTGCAGTGTGGACTTAAAGGACATGGTAGAAAATTCTAGATAGATTTCCTACTTCATTCACGTCCAGTGATCTTTTTCTATGCCCAGGCAGACCAGAGAACATGCCCTTGGCCTATAAATTTTTTTCATGGGCCAATTGTATGCCAGCAACACTGACCCTCTTTCAGTGAGTGCCAGCATTGTCTGTCACCATGTGACCCTACAAAGGCACCTCTGCACATTTCCAGTTATCCTTTGGGGGGCCTGCTGCTTTGGGGAGCCCTTGGCTCCGACTAGTCGTGTAGTTGCCTTTGACGGCCCTTTGAGGGTCTCTTCTTCAGGCCATTGCTCTGAGTCCTGTCACAGCTCTCCTTAACCCTCTCTGGTGTCCTTAACATCTGCAGCAGACTTGACATTGGCTGCTCTGGGTGGGAGCAGAAGGAAACAGCTTCTCTGAGGGCCAGGTGCTGTGCTAAGAGCTTTAGGAGTGGGCCTGCTAGCATATGGCTTTATAGAACATGCCTCATTCATGGCTTGCTGAAGGCTGAAGCCAGGGGAATCTTAATTTTGAGTTCCTGTCTCAAAACAGAGAAAGGAGAAAAAAGTAGGTGTGTTGGTAACAGAGCTGTTTTTTTCCACACAGACTAGACTATCCCTTAACTTCCCTAAGTCATTAGGATTTCGTCCTAGCCCAGGGCTAAAGACTTCCTTCACAGCTAAGTGAGTTCTCTCCTCATTCCCAGGAGGCAGGGGTGTGCTCTCCCCCCCACCCCCTTAATCTGCAACCTAAGATTGCAAGACTCAATGGAGAGGCACAGGTACTACAGCCAGGAGGCAACAGAGCTGAGCTTGGGCTTAAGCGCTCTCACACTGAATTTACCATAGGGGAAAAGAGAGTTGCCTTGAGCTTGAAGGTTGACTTGCGGCCTCTGGGAGAAGGGCAGCTGTGGTGCTTATGGCTGAGGAACTCCTTGGCGTCTTGGAGGTCAGCCCTGGGCCTGGCACTTGTCTTTTAGGCCAACACTAACACAGACCTGAGGCTGGTGGCCGCCAATGGAGCCCTTCTGCGACACCGTGTGCTGCTGGGGGTGACAGACACAGTGGAGGGATGCCAGAGTGTGATCCAGGTACCGTGTCTCAGAGTGTGACCTCTCCTGCTGGCCTGCTTGCAGGTGGCCTTGTGTTCTCCTGGCCTGCCCTGTGGGGTCCAGTGTCTGCTGTGCTGCTGTAAGTGTCTCCCTCTCTTCTCTGTTCACCATCTCCCTGAGGATTCCTCCTCTGTGCTGTATCCTGAGATTGGGCACTGTAGGAATCAAAGTTCCTGTGCAATCGATCTTGCACCACCCATAGGATGGCAGGCACACAGTGGCCTTAAAGGGGCAGTGAGAGCTCATGGTGGCCCAGGGCTGTACACCAAATGACATGGGAGGAGAGATGAGCCTGGAGAGGTTGGTGTGATGCTAAGGCCTCATGTGTCTGGCTCAGTAGTTTTCTCACTCCCTAAAGCATTCGGGGGATCTTAAAGTAGGACATCATTCATGGGACATGGCTGAGGCTGGATTTGATCCTGGCTGCCTCTGCTCAGGGCTTCAGTGTTAAGTACTCAGTGCAGTTGAGTGTCTTATCTATAGTCCCCGTGAGATCTCACCTCCCTTCTTGTGTGGCATGGGTACATATTATTCTTAGTCTACAACTGGAGATAGCAAGGCTTAGGGAAGGAAAACAATCTACATAGCCAGGAAGTAGAGTTGGGTTGTAGCTCAGGCTATGTCTCTTTGGCATGTGTATGCTTCACTGGTCATAACCCTTTCCTTCAGGGGACACCCAGGGATGCCCAGTGTGTGCCTGCACTGGGGAACTAGAAGCTGTGCCTTCTACACATCTGGCAGACATTTGCTGAGAGCATCCACATGCCAGACACTGTTCTCTGGGTAGAACTGGGGCAGAGGATGACACACAGGTCTTTGCTCTGTGGAGCTGATCACACCTGGGATAGCTAGTGTGGCTTGTAAAGTTATCTTTCCTGAGATACTGGCACAGGGTTCCAGGCAGTTCAAATAGAACATTTGTATCTCTTGAGCCTACGGCTCCTTCCTAGTGTCCTCTTTCAGCACATAGGAGGGACCCTGGGATGTAGTTGAATTTGTGGTTGTTTGATGACTAATGGAGGGACATGGCTTTTCAGACAGTGGTTTCTTTTCATCTTCACAATGACATCTTGGAGTGAGATGCTGCAATGCCTGGAGGTCTTTCAGAATCCCCAGGGGTGCTGGGTGATGTGCAGGGCAAGGAAAGAAGAGCAGTCAGCAGGGGTGGGCATGGAGCAAGTTGCTAAAGCAGGATGGCAGAGAGTTCCCATCTCCTGTCCATGTGAGATTTTTTTTTTTATTAACAATAAAAGACTTAAAAAGTCATGTGAACAGATCCTTGAGGAGGTGACCTGGTGGAAGAGACTGTGACCTTCGGTTTCGGGGTCAGTCGCCCTGAGCGGGGGAGCAAGGTGGTGATTGCAGTTGTTAGACTCAGAATTTGACTTTTCTGCAGACCTTGATTCTCATGTGTGTGGCATCCTCAAGGCGCCTCACTGGTCATGGAAGGTTTTGGTCTAGTAAGAATAATCTGTCTTGGGGGCTGCTGAGGCTGAGGTGGAGGGAGAGGTTGGGGGTATGGACCAGGGTGCCTTTCTTACCTGAGTCCTTCCACTGAGAACACTGACAACCTGAAACCTAGCACTGGTTGGTGGAGATTTCCTTTGTGAGGACTTTTCTCCTTTGTATATTTGGGTTTAGGACAGAATGGTACTTATACTATTGAGGGTGAAGGTGCTATTCCCATGCCCCAATAGTCATGTGATGGCCAAGGGGGTTTGGAGTCTGTCGGGGATGCTCTGTGGGAGGTGGGGCCCAGCCATTTTTGTCCATGGTTGGACATACTCTGAATTTACTTGCAGAGCCATTTTTCTGGGTTGACCATGTGGCTCAGTGGTAGTGTACACACCTGGCCTTCTGTCCCGGGTTTGATTTCCGGCACCACCAGTTTTTCCCCCTCCCAGACATACATAGGAGCCGTAGTAACACCGTTCCTGTTCCTTCTGGACAGCAGGTGTGTCATGTGGTTATTGAGAGGTAGATGAGGACTGGGGGGGGGGAGCTTGGAGACAGACTTGGGGTCGGAAGCTCAAGGTCAGGCCTCTGCTGCTTCTCCCCACAGCTCTGGTTTGTCTACTTCGATCTGGAGAACTGTGTACAGTTTTTGTCCAACCATGTTCAAGAGATGAAGAGGAGCCAAGAGGTAAGACAGCCGCCAGCTCCTTTCCCAGGGCCAGCCATTCCCTGGAATCTCAACCTCCTGAGGTCAGGGTTATGGTGGCACCCTGCTCCTGGCAGGCCAGAGCCCGTGGCTGCAGGCAGGGTTTGCCCCCTGACCTTCAGCAGTTGCTGGGACCCTGCTTCCCTGTGGGGAAGAGTGTGATCTCACTTCACTGGTGTGCTCACTGAGGTCAGTGTCTAGCTCTCTGGCTGGTCAAAGCCTGCCAGACTTAGAACACAGCTGTGCCCCCTTTGTTTCCTTTCTAGTCCTTGCTGAGAAGCAGATTAAGTCAGCTGTGTGTTGTCATGGAGACTGGAGTGAGCCCTGTGGTGGAAGGGCCTGAGGATTTGGAGGATGCTCCCCTCCTGCCCAGCACTCCTGGTCCTCAGGAGAGACCACTCACACAGACTGAACTCTATCAGCTTGTTCCAGAGGCTGAGCCAGAGGTAATGGTGCTGCGGCAGTCAGTGAGGTCTTCCCTTGTGGGCCCCCGTGGGCCCCCATGTGGTTGTGGTCCAGGGATGGCTCAGATTTTAGGCTCTGGGGTTATAGCTTCTCTGAATTACTAGAGACCTTTCAAATCTTGTAGCTCAAGGTTATCTTTCTTCTCTGTCTCCTCCTCTTCCTCCTTCTCCTTCTCCTCTTCCTCTCCCTCCTCCTCCTCTTCCTCTTCCTCCCCCTTCTTTTTCTCCTCCTCCTTCTCTTCCTCCTCTTCCTTCTGTTGCCATTGTTCACTCCAACACTTTCTATTTTTTTTAAAATTCTGACACTTTCCTTTTTGAGACAGAGTTTTCCAAGTAGCCCAGAGGGTAAAACCATAAACCTTCCAGCTGCCAGGAGGGCAGGCTTCATCTTTACACCAGCACTTTAAGACATAGTTAAGGGAACTACTTTTGTATCTACTGGGACTTCTGGTTGCATTTTTAGTACCTTGGCCATTCGTTTTGATAGCTACACTGTAAGGATCGTTGCATGTTGATGAACTGTAATCTACCATCGATTTGGATGAATACTGAACTTTTAATGTCTGTTGCTGGACATTGCCTGTAATGCCAACACACATGAGCTGGAAGTAGGAGAATTGCAGGTCTAAGGCCAGTCTGGACTACACAGGGAGACCCTGTCTCAAAGAAAAAAGATCCTGTTGATCAACTACCAATTACATGTTCATGTTCTCATCTGATTATCCAACATATCCAACATGTATGCATGCAGCCATCCATCCATCTATTCATCAGCACCCATACATCCATCCATACATCCATACATCTCTATCATCATCCATCCGTCATCCACAGACCCGCCTACTTAAATCCTAGTCACCATTTGGATCTATGTGAATACTTTCAGTTCTGGCTTCACCAGCCCCACAGCCCCTGCCAGGATCTGCTCTTGGGCTGCATGTGGGGTCTGGCTTCTTGCTGGCAGACCTGTAAACTATGAGGACAGAACCATTCAGTAGGAGTGCCCTCACGTAACATTTGGAGCTTTGAGGATCACTTGCATTTTCCTTCCATTCTGGGGCTGGGAGTCTGGGGCTTCACAGTAGGAGTATTTAAGAGAAAAAATAATGGCAGTATCAGTCTCCTCACGTTTTCTTTTCAGAGCAGAAAAGACTGATAAGGCCTCGTGCTTTATTCAGGCAACTACGTGTCTGGCTTGACATGCAATAACCCATTAAATATGGGCTTTTCACATTATTCTTTACAATTTGCCCAAACCCATAGAAACACAATTTCTCATCAAGTGTGTGCGTGCACATGCATGCATGTTTTGAAAGTAGCTTATCAGTTAGCTAGAGAAAATATAACCTCTACTCAAACCTCAATGTGGGCAGCTGGATCATCTGTGTCTGGAAGAGCCCAGTCTGTGACAGATGTAAAGTCAGAACAACCGCTCACATTTTTAAGGATTTTTATCTTGGAAAGCATTCTTGAGCATGTCCCTGAAGTCTGCTTCACCTTTTCTTCTTGGATGGGGAGAGTGACACTTGCCCAGGCTCCAGCACAAAGGAGAAGATAGGGGAGTTGAGTGTAGAAGCCTCCTGTGTAGTCTCAGCTCACAGCTGGGCTGGTTATTGATCTGGGACTAAACTGATGCAGCCAGGCTGGGTTAGTGAGAGGTACATTATTTGCATTTTCAATATCCTCTAGCCTAAAATAAAAGACAACTTAAGAAAAAGCCAGTCCTTGGGAGCCATTTGGAATTAACTTCTTCTTGTCCAGGACCAAGTTTTTTGTTTTGTTTTGTTTTGTTTTTCTTTTTTTTTTTTTTTTTTTTTTTTGAGACAGGGTTTCTCTGTGTAGCCCTGGCTGTCCTGGGACTCACTCTAGACCAGGCTGGCCTCGAACTCAGAAATCCGCCTGCCTCTGCCTTCCAAGTGCTGGGATTAAAGGCATGTGCCACCACTGCCCGGCTGGAACTTTTTATATTTTTGTTTCTGTGTTGTTTTGAGGCCGGGTCTCACTGTGTAGCCCAAGCAGGCCTTGAGCTCAGTCTTAAGTCCAGGCTGGCTTTGAACTGGTAGCCACCCATCTGTCTTAGCCTCCAAATGCTGAGATTGTAGGAGTGAGCCTGGCTTCTGGTACATAGTATTTCTGATGGATCCAGTGATGTTTACTGAGGGGGACTAAGTGCTTTTTTGCTCCTGCAGCCTCCCCCCACCTCTCCACAATACATGTTACCAGTGTATCCAGTCCCTTAGCCAGACAGGGACTTGCCCAGTGAGCTGGGGGGTTGGAGGAGCTGGGATTCCTTTGTGCCCTTGAGCTCAGCACCTGTTTTTAATTACCTGCTCCTCACACCGAGTCTCGATGGAAGGGACCCACTCGGTCTTATTGCATTTAGGTGGACACAGTGAGGGATTTAAGCCTCTTCCCTGCATTCCCAATGGCCGGCCAGTGAGTGAAACCACATGTGTTAAGAGAAAGCATGGCCTCCAATTTCAAGTTTTTTTCTTGATGCTTTGATTCTCCATTTCTGTAAGACGTATGCGTGAGGTTTGCCATCTCTGTCGTGTGTTGTGTGACTTTCAATCACCATCCGTCTTCTGCATGCTTCCTCTACTGGACCCACACTCACTTCACACCGACTTCCCTCTGCCTTCGCCAGAACCTGGGACCACACTTCCTTAATGTGCAATATATATATATATATATATATATATATATATATATATATATATATATATTTGTGGTAAACCAGTTTTCATAAGCAGACTTATGTCTGGTAGAGACATATCAGGTTCAATATGTCTGGTAGAGAGATATCAGGCACCATGTATGAACTGAAGGTCTCCCATCATGGGACACTTTTCCCTATCTGGCCCCAATTTGTGATTTTTCTCTAAGGGAGTCAGTCTGACCTCATGGATCTTACAGACTCATGGCCTTGGGGGGGTATGATGGGTACTAACATTCCCGGTGTTTGGGATGGAACTGAGGGCACCAGGCATGCTAAGTGCAGGCTTTGCTTCTGAGCAGAACCCTTAGTCCTTGTGTGCCTTGTTAGTGAGGCCCCTTGGGGATGATGGCACCCAGGCTACAACAGCTCCTAGCCAATGAGTTTCAGGCTGCATCTTCTAAGAACCCCAGGCTTGTTATTTCTATTGAGCCTACTTCCTGGGCCTAGGGTAGGATGATGGTTTGGGCTTCTCACGTGCCTAAGCTCTATTACCCTCAGGTCTGCCTGCAGGGCTCATGCTGCTCTCCTCCCCCCATCCCACCCCCTCCTCCTTGCAGGAGATGGCCCGGCAGCTACTGGCAGTGTTTGGTGGCTACTACACCCGGCTCCTGGTGACCTCTCGGCTCCCTCAGTCAATGGGAACACGACACATGGACTCTGCAAGGATCCCATGCCCATGCCAGCTCATAGAAGTACACGTTCTGGGCACAGGGTGTTGCCCGTTCCTGGCTAGGTGACCTAGGGATGAAGATGTTCCTCTTCCTCCAAGACTGAGAAGTGGGGAAGGAGTCAGGAGCCCAGCATGGCAAACAGCGAGCTCAGATGAGGTCAGCATTTGGGAACACTTTAGCGAGTCTCAGTCATGTAGGCCTTGGGATCATCAAGTGCACACCAGATGCCTTCTTGGCATCATATGCTGGCCTGGCCTTGTTGAATCCGGTGGCCGAGCTGGAGTTACCTGGGCTTGTGGCCTGCGTGGAGGATCCTTTCTGTTGCCTGAAAATCCCTAGGGAACTGCAGCAGACTCCGCAGGGCAAGTCCCTGACTCTTGGAGTCAGAAGGTGAGACTGAGGCTCCGAGAGGATGCTGCTCTTTCAGCATGCCTCAGGCTGCCGATGTCACAATCCTAACTGCTTCCAGCGGGAGGGAAGATTCTCGGCAGGGTGAGCTAGCTTGTGAGCTACAGTACTGTCTGGGATTGTTTTCTCTTAGCACTCAGGTTATAGAGGACCAGGGTTGGAGGACGGGGGAGAGGAGGAGACAAAAAGCCGATGCCCGTCAACACAGAGCTGGAAAAGAAGACCCGTTGGCCTCAGACTGTCTTTGGGTGGCAACACGCTGGCTTGAGATGTGTTTCTGTCCTGCTGAGCAGCAGTGGTGTTTTCAGACACTAACATTGTTCTGGAATGACGTGTGATCAGACACTCTGAGCTTGTATGAAGAACTCAGAGACTTTCCCAAAGTTTGAAGACTGTCCACAGCCCTATGCCCAAAGCCCTGGTCTGGTGTGAAGGTCTTACTCAAAAACCAACCTTTGTGGTTTTTGTCCCCCACAACTCATCATTATAAGTTGGAACTCTTCCTTGAACTGGCATATGTATTCATTCCTGTTGGACTCTTATTCCTCCCTCAAAATCCCGGTCTCTGTATCCTTCCTGCTGTTCTCTGTCTCATTGAAGTCCCCTTATGGATGTTTTATGTTATTCCACGTTTCTCCTGTACATACCTCTTTTTCTGTCAAGACTGTAAACTCCTCAAGGCCCAACATTGTACCCATCTTCCTTTTGTGAATGACCTGGACTTGCTAAGAAAAAAGAAAAAAGTCTGAAAAGTCCCATGGATTGGTTGCCTTACCCGCTCCACTGGTTTTGGCAAATGCTTCTGGCAAACATGGTTGAGTGATAAGACCCAGGTCACCATGGACCTGAGATCTGGCCTTGAGCTGCATCACTTTACTTGTGTGTGCACCCTCTGATTGCCCATCTCGACGGGCTGGATGGTTTTGGTAATTTCCAGCTGCTTGTGCTGTTTGTTATTCCTAACTTCTGTGCACAAAGTGCTCCCTGGACCCCAAGCTGAGGTGTCCCTGGTGGGAGCCTTCAGAGGGAGCACCCGCCCGAGCTGGTAACCTGGATACTTGCTGCCCACCTGCAGTCTCCGGCTGGGGCTGTAAGTGACCATGGCTGAGTGCACAAATTGATTCTCAGTGTGTCCACTGACTCCTTTATAGGGCGATGCAGTGGACCAGAACTGCGCAACTCAGGAGATTTTTCTGGGGGAGACAAGTCCTAGCTCTTGTGTTCTGTGTCCAGAATGGAAGCGTCCCCCAGCCGTGTGCCAGGGAAGCCTTCCTCAGTGGGGTCGTTCACTGTCTTTTGGCCACGGGAAATGTCACTGTGAAGTTGATCCAGGGAAGCCCGTGCTTGTCCTTGGGTCACAGGACTCTTGAGCGTAGGGATGGGAAATAAAACTGTTTGATGAGTGATGGAGCAGCTTGCTCGTGGAGGCTGGGTGTGGTCCTTCCACATTCTCCCTGCCTGCTGGATGGGACTTGTGGAGTGAGCCCACGGTGGACATTTCTTTGTGTGTGCCTCAGTTTCCTCCCTTTGTAAAATCCACGTGTCTCACCTGCTTCACAAGGTTGCCAGGAGGCTGAACCATCCAGCTTTTATGTTAAAAAATATTATTTTTAATCCTATCTCTGTGCACGTGAGTTCTGGGAATTAAACTCAGGTCCTCTGCAAGAGTGGTTCATGCTCTTACCATCTCTACAGCCCAGCGCTCACTCCTAGGTCTTAAGGTTCGATACCCATCAGAGGCAGGAGCCAAGGACACATTGCTGCCATGCAGGTAGGAGTGTTCAAGGCCAAGTCCTGCCTGCCATCTTGTCTCTGTCCCACCAGTCACCAGGGAGGAGAACTCGTGCCTGGAAGATGTTTCAGACTGAATGGAAACAACCTCCAGTGCTTGCAACACCAAGTCACGAGCTGGAGCAGGGACTTGACAACCTGCCACCGTTCCTCTTCTAAATTCTTGCCGTCTGGTATACAGTAGGTGCTCATATGTGTTTGACTCTTGTCTCATGTTCAATTGTTCCAGCACCTCAGGGGTGTGTATACAAATAAAGAGTTGTCAAATCTCAAGCTCAGTAAGGGACCATGTTGTGGCGAAGGGAGGCTGGGAGCAAGCTGGTGACCTTGGGTCAGATGCTAGCCTTGCAAGCTGGTGACCGTGGGTCAGATGCTAGCCTTCTCTGCGCCTCACAGTTCCTCATCAGTCAGGACAGAGTTGTGTAATGAGGGGACTGATGGAGCCATTGTCCCAGGCCTGTTTGTCTCCTGGTGTGTCCCTCTGAGGAGTCAGCCCCCGAGAGGATTTATTTCATCTCTGTGGTGTTGGCCCTCAACGTCAGGCCTCTTGTATGGAAGAGCACTGAGCATGTTCTGTCTCTGAGCCACATCCTGGCCCTCAGTGATGCCTCTCTTCCTCTCAGAAGCTGCCAGATGGTTTTTCTACAGGAACACAAACGCACGTTTTTAACAGGTTGTTTAAGTCTGTCATTAATGAGTTTTGGTTAGTTTGTTCTGCCAGTGGCGGAAAACTCTGGCCATGACTTGTAGATTTTGCATTTAGTGTTTGTGTGTGTGTATACATACACATACACATATACTGTGTGTGTGTGTATGTGAATATATATATATATATATATATATATATATATATATATATACACATATACATTAAGGTTAGGGTCTCATTTAGCAGAGAGGTGGTCTCATATTCTCTGTGTAGCTCAGGATGACCTTGAATTCCTACTCATGCCACAACCTTCCAAATGCCAAGGTTATCTGGATGAGCAGTGCTGGGGTGGAACGCTGGGTCTTCTACACACTAGGCAAGTACCCTCCCACCCAAGCTGCAATCCCACCTCTCTTGACTGCTGACAACATTGTGTGTGTGTGAGTGATGTGGTGCATATGCCTGTGCACATGAGTGTCAAAGTCAGAGGGGGACATCAAGTATCCTGCTTTGTCATTCCCTTGAGACTGGGTCTCTCACAGAGCTTAGAGCTTGACAGGCATCCAGCAAGCCCCAATAATCCTGTTCCCCCTATTGTGCTATGCCTAGCTTTTTAAACATGGGTGCTGGGCTAACAACTATCTGTAACCCCAGTTCCAGACAGAGGATCTGAAAGCCTTGTCTGGCCTCCATGGGCACCAGGTATGCAAGCGGGGCACAGAAATACATACAGACAAAACACCCATCCACATGAAAAACAAACAAAAAGGAAAAAAAAAAGAAAGAAAAGACATCTTGGATGCTGGGGATTCAAACTCTGGTCCCCAGGTCATGCTGCTCAGCGGAAGCACAGGGTGCTAAGGAAATCACCCATGTCCACTCCATTAGCCTTGAACCTAAAACGGCTATGGAAATGTCATCTACCAAAATAAAGGCAAAAGCTTTGGAGAAATAAAGGGTGCTATTTCACAGGGGAAAAGGGAGGAACTGCAACAATGTTAAATTTATATAAGCAGCAAGACAGAAACCTGAGAGCGTCCCCTGGCTTCCAGAGCACTCCAGTATGGTTCCTGCACCCATAGCAGGTGACTCACAAGACTCACAACTGCTTCTTACTCTCACCCCAAGGAATCCAGCACCCTCTTTTGACTACTTCAGGTCCCTGCACACATGTGGCATATATACAAACACACACAGGTAAATAAAAATTAAGCCTTTGAAAAATGCAAAACTTGATAGAAATAAATATCAAATATAGGCTGTACTGGCTAGTTTTGTGTCAACTTGACACAGCTGGAGTTATCACAGAGAAAGGAGCTTCAGTTGAGGAAATGCCTCCATGAGATCCAACCGTAAGGCATTTTCTCAATTAGTGATCAAGGGGGAAAGGCCCCTTGTGGGTCGGACCATCTCTGGGCTGGTAGTCTTGGGTTCTATAAGAGAGCAGGCTGAGCAAGCCAGGGGAAGCAAGCCAGTAAAGAACATCCCTCCATGGCCTCTACATCAGCTCCTGCTTCCTGACCTGCTTGAGTTCTAGTCCTGACTTCCTTGGTGATGAACAACAGTATGGAAGTGTAAGCTGAATAAACCCTTTCCTCCCCAATTGGCTTCTTGGTTATGATGTTTGTGCAGGAATAGAAACCCGTCTAACAAAAGGATGGGCCATTTAGAGACTGCCACACCCAGGGATCCATCCCATAATCAGCCTCCAAACGCTGACACCATTGCATACTCCAGCAAGATATAGCTGTCTTTTGTGAGGCTATGCTGGTGCCTGGCAAATACAGAAGTGGATGCTCACAGTCAGCTATTGGATGGAACACAGGGCCTCCAATGGAGAAAGCTAGAGAAAGTACCCAAGGAGCTAAAGGGATCTGCAACCCTATAGGTGGAACAATAATATGAACTAACCAGTACCCCTGGAGTTCATGTCTCTGGCTGCACATGTAGCAGAAGATGGCCTAGTCGGCCATCATTGGGAAGAGAGGCCCCTTGGTCTTGCAAACTTTATATGCTCAGTACAGGGGAACTCCAGGGCCAAGAAGTGGGAGTAGGTGGGTAGGGAAGTGGGGGGGGGAGGGTTTGGGGGACTTTTGGGATAGCATTGGAAATGTAAATGAAGAAAATACCTAATTAAAAAAAAAACCCCTGTCTAAGACATAGGCTATTAGGAAATACCTATCTATAAAAAATAGTGTATAAGACTATTTACAACAGCACTACTCTTAGTAGCTAGAGTAAAGCAACCCAGGAGGCAAAGAGACAAAATGTGGCATTAGGCATATGTGGAATACTACTGTGCCATCAAAGAAACAAAGGTGATGCATATTACAACATGGCTAAACCCTGCAAATATGCTACACAACAAAAATACCGTTCACTGCATTATTCCAGACAGAGACATCCAGCATGGGGAAATCCAAAGACAGGAAGTGCATTCGTGGTTGTCAGAGGCTGAGATGGAGAATGGGGCGTGGCCGCTTTATGTTCATATAATGGGTCATTTCAAAATGGTGAGTCCTACAGTATGTGGATTATATGTCAAAAGTTTAAACTATTATTTTAAAATAGTGGCAGGGGAGTAGAGAAGGCTGGCTCATGTAATTCTGGATGGCCTCATTATATAGACTAGGCTGGCCTCAAACTCACAGAGATCCACCTGCCTCTGCCTCCCAAGTGCTGGGATTATAGGCCACACCCAGGCTGATTTATTTTCTGTTGTCTGGCTATGCCACAGCTCATCCACCCAGTTGTTTACTAAAGGACACCCTAGATGCTTATGAGTTTTGATAATTATGAATAAAAGCTATTAGAAATATCCACATAGCTTTTTTACGTTTTGCCTACCAAGAAGTATAGTTGTTAGAATTATGTGTCTGTCTGTATCTGTCTGTCTGTTCATCCGTCTGTTCATCTACCTACCTATCATCTATCTATCTATCTATCTATCTATCTATCTATCTATCTATCTATCTATCTATCTATCTGGTTTTTTGAGACAAGGTTTCTCTTTGTATCCTTGGCTGTCCTGGAGCTCTCTCTGTAGATCAGGCTGGCCTCAAACTCAGAGATTTGCCTGTCCCTGCCTCCTGAGTGCTAGGATTAAAAGCATGGGCCACCACTGCCCGGCTGGTTGGTGGGTTTTGAACTAAAAGTATACTTAGTTTTGTAAGAAGCGGTTAAGCTGAGTTGTGGGTTTTCTAAGCCACCCTGCATTACTGGTAGCTGTGGCTTAGAGTTCTTGTTCTGCTTCTCTGGCAGCATTGGGTGTCATGGCTTTCCAAGTCTTGGCCATACTGACAGGTGTGGTGTTCTGGCTTCTTGTTTTAACTTCCATTTTTCCACTGACACAATGTTGAGGCATATATCTGTGGGCTTATTTACCACGTGCGTGTCTTTTGGTGGAACGTCTGTGAAGAGCGTTGGCTCATCTTAAAACAGGGTTGTTTTCATATTGTTTAATCCTAGTCGTTCTTTATCTACTTTGAGCCTTGGTCCTTTTACTCAGTGAAGTACTTGGAAATATTCTCGCCGAAGTTTGTGGTTCTTACAGCCTCTTAGTACAAGCTTGCCACAGGGATTTCTTCATTCTAGGAGTTTCTCTGTTGGTTATTTGGGGTTTTCTGCATCAACATTCTGGCTATCTGTAAACAAGGATTTATGTCTTCCTGATCTATGTCCCTCTCATTTCCTTTTCTTACCAAGTTAGGTAGGAGGGTTCCCAGGATGAAGCTGAAGAGGAGGGAACGTCCTCATTTTGCTTCCTGTTGGGGAATTTTCTGGTTTCTAACAATGGCATAAAGTGTTGTTATATTTTCTCAAATGGTGTAGGTTTTCTACTCATGGTTTACTGAAAAATTTTCCCTTTGTTTCAATTAGCAATTGTTTAGTACAGTTTCAGTTTCAATGTACCTGCGTTCTTACATCTCAGGTGTCACCACTGTGGATATGTAATAGCTGACTTTTTTTTCCTTGACTACAAGTTTATTTATGAGCTCTCAGTTCTTTTCTACCTCTACATCCTCAGCAGTGTGCTGGCACCACGCTGCGTTGCTTACTGTGACCTTGTGATAAGTTTGGAAATCAGCAAGTGTGGGTCTTCCAACTTTATTTTTCAAAAATTGCGCTGAACTTTCTAGATCTTTTGCATTTCCTTTTAAAAATTTAATTATTTATTTATATTCCAGTCATTGCCCCCCTTCCTAGTCCCCCCTCCTAGTTCACCTCATTCCTCTTCTCCCTTGCCTCAGAGAGGGTGCTCCCCCATCCCCTTTCCCTGGGGTCTTAAGTATTATGCACAGCTTCTCTCACTGAGGCCAGACCAGGCAGTCCTCTGCTATATATGTGCTGAGGGCCTCCTCCGTTCAGCCTGATCAGCCTGTGTATGCTGCCTGGTTGGTGGCTCTGGGATCACTTTGGGGATCTGAGTTAGTTGAGATTGCTGGCCTTCCTATGGGGTCACCCTCTCCTTCATCTCCTTCAATCCTTCCTCTAATTTCTCCATAGGGGTCCCTGACTTTAGTCCAATGGTTGGTTGCAAATATCTGCATTTGTCTTAATCAGCTGCTGGTAGGGCCTCTCAGAGGACAGCCATCCTAGGCTCCTGTCTGTGTCCCTGGTTACTACAGACCTCCTGGGAGACAGGCAGGCTGTGAGCATAACAGCTGAATTTTTCAAAGGGAAAAAAAATGATTTACTACATCACGTTTGAAGTATTTGGTGTAAGCATCCTTTTGGTTTTATTCATTTTATGTGTAATTTTGAGACACTGCCTCAGTCATTCTTCTTATCACTGTGAGAGGACACTCATCAGAGACAGCTGGATGGTGGAGGGGAGGGGCTTATTTTGGCTCACAATTTAAAGGTACAGTCCTTCCTGGCTGGGAGTGTGTGGGGACGTCTCAGAGGCTGGTGTGTGTCACTAGGACTCTGCATGTCTTAGCATCCCAGGAAGCAGAGAGGGGGATACTGACACTTGTCCAGATTCATTCCCTTTGCCTGTTTGGGACCCTGTGTTGCTGGCACCCATGTTCAGGGTGAAGCGTCCCTCCTTGGTTAACCCTTCCTGGAAAAGGCCCAATGGACACACCCAGAGGTGTGCCTTCTGGGTGAATCTGGTCAAGCTGACAATGAAGATTAATCCTCACACAAGATCTCATAGCATTGCCCAGGCTGGCCTCAAACTTGCAATCCTCCTGCCTCAGTTTCCTGCATACTGGGATTCCAGTCTTATTCCACAGTGCCTGGCTAAAATGTACCATCTTTTAGTTTTCAGTTGGTTTGCCTTTCCTGAGATCAGTCAGTCACCCCCTACCCCAGTTTTGTTTATTTTGGTAATTATCATTTTAGAGCCCTCTGAGAGCCATTCTTTTAGTGGTCATCTGATGTCAACAGTATCCCTGGTTGACTGAGGTTTGGCATGTGAGCATCGGCACTGTTCCCTGGGCAACCAAAGCCCACGCTGCCCTTCACTCTGTCTGTGAGACTGTTCTTGCCAGGGCACAGTTCTCTGTATTCGAGAGCACAGCAGGTATTATTCATTTAGATTTAACCATGTTCTTTTTATTGCTTTTATCACCTTTGAAAGTTACTGTTTTTATATTCCTATGCTTGTTTCTGTGTCTCTTTTTCCTCCTGGGACTAACCTTAGACCTTATGTTAGTGTAGAGCAGTGTTTAGCAGCATATTGAGAATTCCCTGGAATAGCCTTCTTTCAGTACAAATCTTACAGTGACATTTTCAGTATTTGCTGAACTGTCTCAACTTTTTTCTTGAAGATATTTTTGTTAAGTAAAGAATTCTTTGCTTTTATTTCATGTTTCTTTTCTTTGTTGTAGTTGTGTGTATATATATGTATATATACACACATATCATATATTTTATATATGTATATACATATATAGTATATATTGCATATATATTCATTATAATTATGTTACACTATATATTATATATATGAGAAATTGCATATATATGGAATTTGTTGCAATGACTTACAGGCTGCAGTCTAGCAATGAGCAGCTATGAATGGGAAATCCAAGATTCTAGTAGTTGCTCAGTCTCACAAAGCTGGGTGTCTCAGCTGGTCCTCTGTGTAAGCTGGAATCCTAAAGACGTAGGCTCCAATGCTAGTGAAGGAATGGATGTGCTGGCCAAGTGAGGGCAAGCAGGTGAAGAAGGAGCAACCCCCTCCTTCTCCCGTTGTTTGTAACTAGGCCTCCAGCAGAAGAGATGGCCCAGATTGAAGGCGTGCCTCAGGATTTGGACTGAAGGCATGTGTCTATCCACATTAGAAGTATCATCCCACCTCAGGATCTGGAACCAAGGCTTGTGTCTTCCAGCCTCAAGATCCAGACCAAAAGCATGCTGTCTTTCTGCCTCAAGATCTGTTTCACAGCTGTACCCCCTCCCCCCAATTTCTGGATTGTGGTTCATTCCAGATATAGTCAAGTTGACAACTGAGCTGGACATCACGCTGGATTCTAGTCTTGTGTTTTTATATGAACTGTTCTATTTCACCTGGGTTCCAGCCCTTCAGGAATTTTAGATGAAAGCGTGTGTGTGTGTGTGTGTGTGTGTGTGTGTGTGTGTGTATTGAAAGCCAGAACTCCACCAGTCATCGTCATTTACATCACCTACTCTGTGTGTATGTGTGGAAAGTTCTGCTAAACTTTGCAGTTGAGTGTATTCTACTTAGGGTCTGGCAGGGGCTGCAATGGGAGCAACTCTCTGATCTCTTTAAACAGATGTACAAAACCCCCAACAGCTTTGCACAGAGCTGAGTGAGGCGGTTCGGTCAAGTTTAGGCTGCTTTCCCATAATCAGATAAACCAGGCTTCTCTGGCTTCGATGGATCTTTTTACTGTTATTTGAAAATCCAAAAAATACATAGCATTCACTCTAAGGGCCCCTTGACAGAGTCACAACATGAGCGCCTTTTCACAAGCCTTCTGTGGAGGGGCGTCTCAATTAAAGAAACAAGTTTCTTTGATGTTCAGAGCACCTACTGACTGAAGCAGGAAGCAAGTTGACAGAGTCTGCGGTGTGCTGGGGAAAGGAGGAAGACTGGCCTGGAAAATAGTACAGAATGCCTCTTTCCACTGGTTTGGTGAATCCAGGGCATCTATCATGAGAACTGTAGAGGAAGAGGAAGCTGGCTCTCACTGAGGCCCAGGGGAGTGGACTATATATCATAGTCAACTGCTAGCTCCCCCACAGGCCATGCACCCATGGGCTTCCATTCCCTGGTATGTCTTCTAAATATTCCCTACATCCCTGCTTGTTTTGGATAAAGTGTTGCTACATACCCTAAACTGGTTTTTAAATTGCTTCTCTCCTGTGTCAGGAATACTGGGATTATAAGCCCACACCCACCATTCCTGGCTCTCACATTTTGCCATTTCTCTTTCTCCCCTACCTTTATATCCCAGAATTAAATAATGTCTTGCCAACTTGACCCCCAACACTATGTGAACCTCTCTCTATTTTTCCTTCCCATGTGGTCTGAGTTAGAATGGGTCATCTGTACCCAAGAAACCTTGTGACCTGGGCTACTTCTCCAGCCTCATATGCTGCTGTCATCCCAGATCATACCTGCGAGGTTTCCCCACCTGTTTGGGCAGCCTTTGGATTTATTTCTGTATTAGTTAGGTCTAATACCACAGTAGTTTGAATGTGGGGTCTTGTAGTATTAATAACTGTCAGTGCTGGTAAGAGATGGCAGTAAGGAGGGAGTAGTGCTAGAAAGCTCTGTGAATATGTGGAGGGGGGGCCCCACCCGGGCCCCACCTAGGAGTGATCGCCAGATCACAAACCTAGGATTGGGAGCCAGAGCCAGAGTTGTGATAGAGAAATTTATTGGCAGGATGCTTTAGAAACATGCCTTCTTGGGTACAACTACAGGAAGATTTTTTACCGGAGGAACTCCATTTGTAAGGGTCACAAGGAGAAATGGTTGCTCAGTGTCTCCAGTCCCCATTTGCTGCCAAACCCTGACCTAATATGTCATCTAAGATGAAGGGCACTGAAAGCCAGAGAAGCTGCAAGAACCCACAGAGTTCCTTCCATATCTTTAGCTTCAGCTGTTGACAAAGCAAAGTTCATTGCACCAGCTGCCAACAAAAAATTGTTAAAAATCCTCAGCCCTGATTTTGAAAGCAGGCAATGAACAGTTAGTCTGGGGACAAGAACAATGTCTGGATGCTATCCTCTCATTGATGAGGGGCAGCGTGACCAGAGGGGATTAAGAGCGTGGACCCTAGAGTCAGGCTCCCTGAGTCTGAGTCTCAGCCTGGCACTTCCTATTAGCAAACTTTAAGCTATAATTTACTCCCTCTAGGACAGTTTTCTAGGATGTAAACCTGGGTAGTTTGTTTACCTTGTTGGCTTAGTGTACTGATTGAACTGCTATTCATAGAGCACTTAGAGGGGTTCCCAGCACAGGGGAAGCTGTAGCGGGGCTTTCCATGTTGTTTGCATGATGTCACTCAAACCTACCGTTCACACTGTAGACTGGCTTCCCGTGATTGTTAATCTTTACCCACAATTTGGCGGATTTAGAGACACCAGGGAACCACACCTCAGGCCTGTTCAAATAAGGAGGGAAGACCCACCCTGAAGGTGAGCAGCAGCATCCCAGGGCCTGGGGTCGTAGACTAAATACAAAGGTAAAAAGGAAGTGAGGAAAGTCCCATCCATCACCCCACCCCCATCCTGTGACTGTAGAGTCACTAGCTGCCTCATCCCGGTGCTGGTGTGATGTGGGCTATTATGTCGAGATAACCTCTTTCTGTTGCCCATGTCAGATGCTTTGTTACAGCATCGAGAAACTCAATACAATTTTCAGCGTAGGTGTGAACACAGTTGTGTGACACAAACATCGCATCCCTTTATCTGCCTCTCAAAATGGGACAGGAGCAGGGTGTGCAAATACAGGGTGCTGACTTCCTATTCATCTTGTCGTCATCTGCTGGGCATTCGCCAAGCTTCGTGTTGAAGTCCTAACTCTGTTAGTGACATGGGAGTTGGGGGCCCTTTGAGAAGGGATTAGGATTATAAAAGCTTGAGACTCCTGCCCCTTCTACCATGTGACACAGTAAGAAGGAGCCTAGTATAACGAAGCGCACCCCCATCAGCCACTGTGTCTGGTGGTGCCTAATCTCACACTTCCAACCTGAGGATTGTGAGCAGGCCGCATGTTCCTGTTGCATATACACCCCCCCTTTATGATATACTATCACAAAAGACTGAAGGGACAGAGTGACTCAGTAGTGTAAAAACCATCCACCTGGCTGTGCCACTCCGCAGTTGTGGCCCCTCATCACCTTCCGGGCATTCTTGGACAGAAAGCTTTTGTTGCCTGGCTATTTCTCCTGTCACCACACCCCGGTGCAGACTTTTCCTTGAGTCAGTACAGACTTTGAAGCCTGTGACCCTTGCAACCTCCCCTGTTTCTGATTTTGTTCCTTCTTCTTGGATTGCCCAGTTCCCTTTCAACGTTCAGAGACTTCAAGTATTGACTCCTCTGAGAAGCCTCCACTGAGTCCCGAAGTCAGGACTGAAATGGTTTTTCTTCCTGTGCTTCCAGAGTTACCCTATTGTGTCAGAGTGCTAGGCTTCTGTTTGAGATGGAAGCCACTTGGGGGTCTCTCCTGCATTTGACAGTGTTCTAGCCCAGATGCACTGTGCAGTGCTGGGGCAGCCGATGACAGGGCTCTCCATGATCAGCACTACTGTTCAATGTGGTCTTGAGCATAGCTGGGTCTCACAGTATGTGAGCAGAATCATGCCCGCTGGCTTGAGATGTTAACGGTGGTATCCATCTGTATAGCCCTGCCCAACTACATTGCTCTCCTGGGTTCTTAAGAGGAACTTAAATGTTGTAGAATAGTAAAACTATCTCTCTTAGAAGAGATGACAGGTTGAACTTATTCCACATCTATGGGCCTCTAAGAAGTAGGCTGAGAAGTGGGCAAAGAGGAGAGACACATACTCTGATGCAAACAAGGACTTTAATTGCAGGCAGCACTCCCTCCCTGGCTGTCAGGAGCTGGTGTGACTCACGCTTGGTGGCACAGGGATGGCTCAGACCTCTTCCCTCCTTGTGGTGGAGTTTCGGAATCGGTCTTCATGACTCCTGTCCACTGCCTTCTTCATCCTCATGGAGACCCTCCAGCAGCTGTGCAGCTCAGATATCCTGGTCTGCTGCCTCTAGAACCCTCAGGGTCTCCGAAGGCTAAATAGCGAACAGTGTTCTGGGGAGATGAATGAGTATCTCCTTTGAATAGCCCTTTGATGAGCATTTATGTTCATATCTGAAAGAATGGAGAAGAAAACAGCTGGGATAGAGCTTTTATTACAGATAAAAAGTCTAGTCATATCCTACCTGATGGTTCATGGCTCTAAAAAACAGGGCTGGAGACATAGCTTAGTTAGTAGAGTGCTTGTCTAGTGTGCAGGAAGACCTGGGTTCAGTCACCAACACTGAATTAAATGGATGTGATGGTGCATATCTGTAATCTTAACACATGAAAATGAAGGCAGGGGCATCAGAAGTTCAAGGTGATCTTGTTGGTTAGCTTCTGTCAACTCGACACCAGCTACAGTTATTTGGAAAGAGGGAATCTTAATTGAAGAAACGCCTCCAAAAGATTGGCCTATCAGCAAATCTGTAGGACATTTTCTTGGTTACTAATTGATATGGGAGAACCCAACCTGTGGCACTGTAGGCACTGCCACAGCTGGGCAAGTGGTCCAGGATGGTATAAGAAAGCAGGCTGAGCAAGCCATGGAGAGCAAGCCAATGAGCAGCACTCCTCCATGGCCTCAGCTTCAGTTCCTGTCTCTAGGTTCCTGCCTTGGGTTCCTGCCCTGCCCTTCCTGAATGATGGACTGTAAGAGGGGAGCTGAGCTAAACCTTTTCCTCTCCAACTTGCTTTTGCCATGGTCTTTATCACAATAATAGAAAGCACACTAATAGAGTCAAGCCTCAACTAAATAGTGAATCTGAGGCCAGCCTAGGCTACATGAGACCCTATCTCAAATAAAACAACTTCTCAAACAAAAACACTAAAATTTGCTTGTTTGAGTTAAGAATGAACCCAAATTGTGTGAAACACTTGAGGCTTGATGGTTTGTTACTACAGTGTAACCTAACTGTAATGAACACATAGCCTCTGAGGGCATTTTTCCCGAAGCTGTGGAAATTGCCAGTAGAGGGGCCACCATAGCTGTGCTTCCCACAGCTGCAGATAATGGGTGGTAGAATTAGTGGACAAGGATGATAAAGAATGTACGCCCACTGCCCTGAGTCCATGGCAGGGCAATGCCATGGATCTGCCCGTGGCCTTAGGTAACTATGAGAACCAGGGCATAGAGAGACCAGTGTGAGTCCAAGTGATAAAGAGTCCAAGTGATAAAGTGCATGAAATGATGTGTGGAATGCCCTAGTTGTAATTGGCTGAATTTAGCTTAAAAACTCAGGTCTGGCATGGCAAAATCACTCAACTCCCAAGAGCCCAGCGGAGAAACTTCGGGTTGTGAAATAAGTCTGCATGGACCCCACGTGGAAGCAAAGCCTGCACGCTGCAGCTCAACTCCAGTGGATCCAAAACCAGGAACATCAAGTCACACCTTATCTGCCTGCTGTCGGGAGTTGAGGATACACCTGCCAGACTGGAAAAGTTAGTGAGAGAATGTTTGTGTGAACGAATGAACACGGGCCCATTTTACCATGTATTTGCTTTTGCCGTTTATGAACAATTAAAAGTATTAGGACCTTTTTCCACCGAGTTTGAGGAATTTGTTTCTGCCATGTTTTATGGCCCAAATCTTGAAACTAACTGATTTGACTAATATGTATGCACATCCACAAATAGTTTGTTGAGTGCCATCTTTGTTTGGTCCACTGTAGAGGGATTTTAATCCAGCAATCTTTAATCCTTTTATCCCTCTGGCTGGAACACAGGCACACCTTTAGTGTACATCTTTAATCCCAAACAATGAAGGCAAAGTTCATTTATAGGAGGAAGCACCCATGTTTGAAAGTGATGTCTAATTGAGTGGCAGACTAAGTGACAAATCAGAGAAAGATTTGACAGAATTGAATATGTCCAAGTCTCATGAGAACAAAGAGAAAAGAGGGGCTACTTAAGAAAGAACAGTGGAGGGAGAGAGAGAGAGAGAGATAGATATTGGGGAAGTAGTTTTACCAGGACAATTGTACAGAGTCAGGTTGTGGAGAAAGAACAAGCCAGACACAGATGAAGACAGAATGTGCTAGAGGATGAGAAGGAGCCAGAAGACCAGAACATACTGCCAAAGTTAATATGAAGCCAAGCAGAGCAATGTAGTCAGAGGCTGGAAGAAGCCAGTTTGAATCAGTTCACATGGAGAGGAATTTTGAGCTAGAACAGCTGAGTTGACCATCCAGCCAGAGTTCAGAAAAAGGTAGATAGGGTGAGCTTATTCATCATTAAGTCTCAGAGGCTGAAAACATTCTAGGCCTAGGTAAGATTGTATGGAAGCTAGATGCGTGCAGGACTAGGCCTAGATTAGTGGACAGAGGCAGTACGCCGCCAAGATGACAGTTGTATCAGGAGAGTAAAAGATACTTTTACAGACCATAGTTTAGATGCTCGTATGTCTCAATTTCCCTTCCAATAGCCTGTACAGTAGATGTCATTTCGATTTTGTAGAGAAGGAGGGCTGTGAGCATCACACTCAGGCTCCCAAAGTATCAGATTTCAAACTTTTCAGTAGGATGGTAGCCAGGGATCTTTACTAAGAAGATCCAATAACTAATATCAAACATCTACTTTAGTCCATAGATCGTTTAGTTACAGGGTTGGGTAACTAATCCCCTCCTATACCCACAAAGTCTCAAAGAAAGTGTCCTAGCAAGAAGTGTCTAGGTAGACTGAGTTCCCCAGAAGTAACTGACGGGTGCCTATATGTGGACCTACTCCTGAAGGACTGCTGGCTGCCAGGCTGCATGTCTGTCTCGAGGCCATGGGATGCCAGAGTGCTACTGGCATGCCTTTAAGGAAGGCAAAATGCAGTTCAAGATATGGATCTTAGCTCGAGTTCTCCTGGGTGAGAAACAGAGGGTTCAAGACAGATGCTATAGTTATCAGTCTCCTGTGTACCCAGACACTGCTGGGGACCATGAGGAGGTAGGAACAAGGTCCACAGACCCATGCTTCCCCTATGTGCCAGGCAGGAAGGGGATGGCTGAGCCCAGGATGAGAGGGAAGGCTGAGCCTAGGATGGTTCCAATTGAGTGCCACAAGTACAGAGGGCCTTTGGGAGCTTTAGGTGCAGCTCTCTACAATGAAGGCCTCCCCTGTAGTGATCCTTGATGAAGGACACAGCCCTTGCTTATCCAAACTGTTTTACTCACGTCGAATGTGAGTAACTATGGGTGAACCAGGGATTAAATACCTTTTGCAGGAAGGGATGCCTAGGAAGGGAAGCTCGTTGGCTAAATACTTGAAGCCTATCTAGACACCTCATTAGCATGGAGAACTCAAGGGTTATTTTTGCTACATGACCGGTTGTCACGGTCCTCTTAGTGGAGTGTCATGGTTACATGTTCCAGGACAGGTAGAGCCTGGTTGGGAGCTGGTCCTAATGCCTACTGTTTTCAATTATGAGATTTACCCCGGGGGATTTTTGGAGCTTCTTCAACCTGAGGAGTTCTTCTGTTTGGTGGCATGAAGCAACTGCCCCACACAGGTTGATTCTGTTGGGCCACTGTTGTAGAGGGGTGGCTGGCATTGTTGTTAGTTGTATCATTGGCCTTGTAACAGCAACAGAAGATTTTGGACGCCATGCTTTGGTGGTGTTGGAAAGAGGAAAAGGTATTGGGTACCTGGCTGTGAGGCTTCAACTCCCAGAAGCCCATTGTTGTTTAAGCGGTGGGGTCACACTGGTCCCCGCCCACCCACACCCACTGGCAAGCCTCTTTGGCTTCCTATGACCTCCTGAAGCAAGTTCAACTGTCTAGTTCCTCCACTCTGAGGGCTAGCCGCCCTTCTTTACTGTCCAAAGGTCACCTGTCTGGAGAAGGATGACAAGCCGGTACTCCTGTGCTTCTCCCTCAGTCAGCAGCTGGTGATGGGGGTTGTTTCTTACAGCTCACTGTGGGCTCTCTCCTGAATGAGCCGGACACCGTGGCTGACGAATGTCCATTCATTTTGCCCGGTCAGCTGACAGAAAACTTTAGCACATGCTGCCTGTGCACAGATTTTAGGACAGTTATCCTCTGCTTTTGAAGGGTGTGTGCTGGATGAGCCTGCAGTACCCGAGACTCCATTTCTCATCAGGAAAGCAAGAGAAACATTTTGATCCAGAGGAACATCCATTTCCTTGTCTATTGTAGCTGGGATGGTGATGGTGGGTGCTCACAAGCAGTCCCCTCTGCCCACTGTCCCCTCTTTTCATGGTCCTCATTAGTTTCATTTTATTCCAGTTGGGCCTAGGTTGCTCATTCAAGTCCTCACCTCACTGTTAATTTCTATGTGGCTGAGGGCTAGCGCATGCCTGTCTCTAGACTAAGGACCACATCAGCAGCATAGCTGGTTAACTAGATCATCTTCCCAAGGCTCTGATGACCCCAGGTTGTAAATCTACCTTATTTTCAGTCTCTGTTCTCTCTTCCATGTCCTGCTCTAGATCCCTCTTCTCTATGACCAAGCCACTGTTAGGGAAAAAGGATGACAGATGGGTTGATTGGTTTAGGAAAAGAATTTGTGTGAAAACACCCTTCATGAGTAGATATTAGGAGAGATGGCTTCAAGACTATAGGGTCTATTATTGAACCTTGATGTGGGAGAACATTAGAAAGGGAGAGAACATTATGTCAGATACAGCATGATAGGTCTTTAAAGGGAAAGAGAGGCTTCCCTTTAAAACCTGGGAAGGAGCTCCATTGAGAATGATAGCTTAAAGAGAGGAGGGAGGGAGGGAGGGAGGGAGGGAGGGAGGGAGGGAGGGAGGGAGGGAGGGAGGGAGGCAGAGGCAGAGAAGCAGAGGCAGAGAGGCAGAGGCAAAGAGGCAGAGGCAGAGAGGCAGAGAGGCAGAGGCAAAGAGGCAGAGGCAGAGAGGCAGAGAGGCAGAGGCAGAGAGGCAGAGGCAGAGGCAGAGGCAGAGGAAGAGGCAGAGGCAGAGGCAGAGAGGCAGAGGCAGAGAGGCAGAGAGGCAGAGGCAGAGAGGCAGAGAGGCAGAGGTAGAGAGGCAGAGGTAGAGGCAGAGAGGCAGGCAGAGAGGCAGAGAGGCAGAGGCAGAGAGGCAGAGAGGCAGAGAGGCAGGCAGAGGCAGAGAGGCAGAGGCAGAGAGGCAGAGGCAGAGAGGCAGAGAGACAGAGAGGCAGAGAGGCAGAGGCAGAGAGGCAGGCAGAGGCAGAGAGGCAGGCAGAGAGGCAGAGAGGCAGAGAGGCAGAGAGGCAGAGGCAGAGGCAGAGGCAGAGAGGCAGAGAGGCAGAGGCAGAGAGGCAGAGGCAGAGGCAGAGGCAGAGGCAGAGAGTCAGAGTCAGAGTCAGAGTCAGAGGCAGAGTCAGAGGCAGAGAGGCAGAGGCAGAGAGGCAGAGGCAGAGAGGCAGAGGCAGAGAGGCAGAGGCAGATAGGCAGAGGCAGAGACAGAGGTAGAGGAAGACCATGGACAACATGATACAGGGAGGCCCAGAGAAAATTCAGGGAAAAGTCCCCTGAAAATAAATGACTTTATAGCCTTTTGGGGGTATCAGTAAGATCCTCACTGTGTGAGAGTGTGGTCAACCTAGTTGTGACAAAACACATTGAAGTGCCAGGTACCAGGCAAGACTAGAAATTAGAGGATATTAAGCACAGTGGGACTTCTTGATTCTCTGTGTCCACAGTGATTGAGGTGAGGGTAGAGATTGAGAATAGTAAGACTTGATTCAAGCTGTGGGATCTGGCCTCTGAGTTACCAGAATCTTAAAGGGGCAGGCCCATGATCTCACAGGACCCATGTCAGAAACTTCCAACATAGTTGTTGAATGTCAATCACAGCACATGAGGTCTACTCTCTGGCATCAGTGTTGGGCTCTGGCTTCTCACCTACCTTTCATCTCCCTACCCCTCTTACCTCACCCTCTGGTTTATTGCATGGGCTACTCTTGCTCCTTCCAGTTGGTCTTCCTTGAATGAGTCAGAGCCTGCCACTTCTGACCACCCAACCTGCTGGTAACTTCAGTGGCGGCTGTCAATGCGACATACTTGGGAACACAGAACACTGATGAAGGAACTGCTCCCATCAGACTGGACTGTGGGCGTTCCTTTTGTCTTTTCTTGATGGCTAGTTGGTGTAGGAGGGTCCAGCTCAGTATGTGTGGTGCCACTCCTGGACAGGTGATCCTGGGTTGTGAAAGAAAGCAAGCCCAACTAAAGTGGGGGAAGCAACCCAGAGCAGCAGCTCTCCATATATCTGGCTTCAGTTGTCTCCAAAGAGTTCATACCTTGGCGTCCCTCCAGGATGAACTATGAATCTGTAAACTAAAATAAATTCTTTTCTCCCCAGATTGCTTTTGCTTGTGGTTGTTTATCATGCCAAAGGAAAAGCAAGATAGAAAAGTCTCCTGTACCAGGCAGGGTAAGAGCCTGGCCTTGCCTGGGCCTCTTCTGGAGAAGCAAGCGCCTTCATCTTGCCCTTACCTGTCTGACCAGGGATGTCTCCTCCTCTTTCCCCTCCCTTCCGGTTCCAGCAGCCAAGAACACTTCTTCTTGCCCTGCTTCATCTTCTGTCAGCAGAGGTCGACAGGATAGTGCTTCCCTCCCTCTCTCCTTCCCTCCCTCCCTCCTTCCCTCCCTCCCTCCCTCCCTCCCTCCCTCCCTCCCTCCCTCCCTCCCTCCCTCCCTCCCTCCCTCCCTCCCTCCCTCCTGCTTCAAGCCTTTGCTTGCATGCTGCTTTCTCTAACCCCATCTGGCCCGCTCACCTTATTTCTCCCACTCTCGGGACTCCTGTTCCACTGCCCACAGCTTTATTGTATTCTAACCCTGCCCAGAATGTAGTAATTTGTATGAGTTCAGACCCTCTGGGAAGGCAGTTCTTTGTTTCCTGTGGTCTTCTGAGTGGGTTTCCTGTGGTGTCCAACATTTCCTGGGCATTGGTGGAATGGATGAATGAACTTGGATTTGTCCTGCTCTGGTCCTATGTAAAAACAGTTGAAGAATCTGTGGATACTTGAAGACAAGTATTTATGGAGGATTGACTGGTGCCAAGTCCCCTGTGAAGTCCTGAGGATCCCGAAGTAAACAGGAGTGACATTTTTGCTCCCAGAGACAGGGATAAATCACCATCACCTTTGGGTCCCTGGTCACACCATAACTCAGGGCAAAAGGGGGTGTCTACTCCATGTTGAATGAATGCCTGGGCCTTCTCTGACTGTTGAGTGACACTCAGGCCTTTCTAGTCTCCCTTTTACCAGTGGTTTTTACCTTTACCAATGGTCTTTGCCATTCAAGTTGATGGGAAGAGAATCAGTCTCAGTGCCAGGTATGCTGATGTTTATTGATCATCTAGGGCAGGTCCTTTGACATCTGAGGCTCATTTTTCTTTTGTCTCTTCTGTATGTGATGCAGAATGGTATTCCACCATTTTCAGAGGGATCCGAGGCTTAGAAATGTGACTTGTCCAGGTGTCACAGCCAAGAGGGACAGCAGGGACATCAGTGGCTTCACTCTCTTTTCCGTTACTGGGGAGCATCTGGCACTCTGGAAACTGATGGTGGGGAGCTTACATAGCAAGGCTCCACCTGAAGACTCTCAGAGTGACAGCCTGGTTAATCACCCATACTTTTTTCTTAAGTGGACATAGGATCTTAATTTATATAACACATATCTGTGTGATCTAGAGCAGTTTTTTCCCTCCTTGAAGCTCAGCTTACCTCTCTGAGCAATGATAAAACCCATCCAATGATGTGTAGATTGTGTGGCATGCACTTCTGAAGTACTTAGCATGGCATCTTATACACAATAAGTACATATGTCACCAAAAATGGTGACAGAGGAGACATATGACCTGTTTTTTTGAACCACCTATGTCCCTCTTAGTTTGATGTAGAAGCCAAAGAGGAGAGCTATTGTCTTGTCTGCAATAGACTGTGATCTTGATGTCTTTAGAGGCCCCACACTACACTGACCAGATGAAACAAGGTCACTGTTGAGGTCAAGGCAATAGGCTTCTAGAGTTGGGGGGAACCCTTTTGAGTCATGTAGCACGGTTGGGAAGCCAGGAGCCAGAAAGGGGAAATAGTGGTGGAGGTAATGTCTGTGTTGGTGGCAAGTAAATTGGTGTACAGGAGTGTGGGGACATTTCCATTCCTTTCGTGTAGAGAGATCACCCCATCTCTTACCTTTAAGCTTCTGTCACCTGCTGGCTGAGTGGACTGGAGACTGTGATGTCACAGAGTTGGGAACTGGGGAATGTTGGTGACAGGGGTTCTGAACTGGACCATAAGGCAGGGAGGAAGGGGGCTGTCTGCTGACCTCTCTGCAGTGGTTTGTCCCACTATCCACAATGTATTAGGTCGTTGGAAGGGGTATCTCCTGTCCTTGGATTAGTAGGCTAGCTAGGGTGTATTCTTCTAAGAGAGCTAGATCTACTGTGTATGTATTCTGAGAGAGCTAGACCTACTGTGTAAATACAGGTGTAAATAATTCCCTGCCGTTGGCCACCTGCTCAGTTTCCTGTGTGAGGCCACGTGGACACTTCTCAACATGGCTGCCTTTCATCTCATGTTCTGTGCCACTGTGGTAGATTGGACATCTGTCCTTCCATGACCCAAAGACATGTCATCCTGATAAAGCCAGTCAAAACAGTGCACTCAAGCATGTACAGCAGGAAGGGGAATTTAGGCTTAGTATTGCCTTGTGCTCCAGTAGACACTAATGCTGAACTCACATTACACATTAGGACACTGGGGCACACAGAGCCAGAGGCTGAACATTTTATCAGGTTAAGCACTGTCTGATCTCTTGTTCTAGTTCTTTGTCAGCCTGGCAGAGAATATCTGTATCGCCTGCTATTAATAGACACTTCTCATTCCGTCCTGGCCTCTGCTGGGTCAGGAGCATGCTCAGAGGTGCTAGAAGACTGTCCCCATTGACTGGACCAGGTCCACCAGATAACATGGATCATCTCTACCAGAAGGTTGCACATTAGTAGCCTTTCTATGCTATAATCCTCGCCTATATTGTGAACATTCTCCCATTTTCCAGGAAACAGAGGAAAGGTGTCCTTGGATGATGGGCTGTTTAGCCCATCACACACTTTAAATGCTTCTATGAGGAAATGAACAAAAAAATCTCCAATGCAAGGAACAAGAAGAACATGACAGGTTAGGTGGCTCAGGAGGTAAGAGCACTTGCTACCCATCCTGACCACCTGAGTTCAATCCCTGATCCATCCTGGAAGGAGAGGACTGACTCCAAGTTGTATTCTGATCTCCATTTGTAGATCCTAGCTTGGCCCCTCCCATTAAACAAACAACTGAATATAATAAAAATTAAAAGACAAATACTACAACAGTAATAAAAACTGTTTAAGATTAAACCCAGAAATTTTACAGAGAACAAAAGTAACAAAACCAAACTAATAAATCTTTTGTAAAAAAATTACAGACCAATTAAGTGGAAGAACTTGGTAGCAGGAACTGAATCAAACAAGTGACTTTAGTTTTAATCAATTCCAAGGCCTCTATACACTGGACAAGTGGCCTGTCACTGAGCTCCACACTAAATCCTCTCAGCAAGCAATGTGAATTTTCAGTCTTGTGGGCTCCTGTGTGCCCAGGTGCCAACTACGGGGGAGGGCTCCAAATGGGAAACTTGACTCTGATTCAGTGGAAATATCAGATCATTTTGAACTGAGAGACTGTTGTGCCTGAACCCTTGAAATGTGTGACACTCAAAAGGACTTCATGGAACCCATAGCCTTGGGAGAAAAGGCTCGGAGGCATTTTGGAACAATGGATGGAATTTGAATCGGGCTGTTTTAGTAGGAGATGCTTTGGTTTTGGGTACTTGCTGGATTAAAGGATGTCCTTGCCTATAAGAAGTGCTCTATGAGGGATTTAGGCAAAGGGTCAGGATGCTTGCTCTCAGACCATTCAGGGAAAAAATATAAATATGATAACGTGAGAATAATTTTTCTTTTCCTTTCCTTTCCTCTATTTTTTCCCCATTGAGACAACTTTCCTATAAGTTTGAAATTATTTCAAAAGCTACTCAGAAGGTCAAAGTTTTCGTAGGTTATTTGGAAGTGACACTATAAGAACTGATAACTGTAAGATCTGAGGAGGGCCAGAGAGGAGAGTCACATTCTCTGATGCAAACAAGGACTTTAATTGCAGGCAGCCCCCCTCCCTGGCTGTCAGGATCTGGGGTGACTCACACCAGTGGCACAGGGATGGCTCAGACCTCTTCCCTCCTTGTGGTGGAGTTTCTGAATCGGTCTTCATGACTCCTGTCCACTGCCTTCTTCATCCTCATGGAGACCCTCCAGTAGCTGAGCAGCTCAGAGCCTGTGTGGAACTGCCACTAGAACCCTCAGGGTCTCCCGATGAGACACGGTCGGAGGGCCCAGTGTTCCTGGTAGTAGCGGTTTAGATTCCTTTTAGGGTATCCTGTTTGTATATTGTATGCGGTCAGCTCTGAAAGAAGGAAAGCAGGCTGTTGGGTGAAGGCCTTTGAGCTAGAGTCGGATGAACTACTGTGATTGTATCTATCTCAGATGGGTTTCTAGATCCCAGGCGTTCCATGGGAGCCCAGGCACTCCACAGCTTAGTTAGCAGACCTGGTGTCATTCTGCATGGTGGAGTCACTGTCAACAGAATGTCTTGCAAAGCACAGGACATAGGAAACAGAAAACTTGGGCCCATCCTGGCTTAGACACAGATGGTGTTCCCTGGTAGGCTGCTGCAAAGTCCCTTTCCCAGTGTGGAACCTAGTTCACTGGGTCATGGATGAGCCAGAGAAGACCCCAGCTCCTCACCCTCAGTTTAAATAGAACAGGTATGCTCTTGTAGGAAAACTTACCCTGCAGTGGGCTCATGTTTGTAACAGGGGCTTGACTGACAGGTGGGTTCTACAGTGAGGAGATGTGGGTGAGCCTTGTCTATCAATGGCCCCTTGGGGATAGAGGCTGTGTGAGGCCTTCGGGGCACAGGATGAATTTCCCACAACATGGCTTCCTTTATTCTTTATGGTTCTGCCACTGTTCTAGGTTGGACATTTGTTCTTCTGTGACCCAAAGACAATGTCACCCCAACTGAGCTGAGCATTCTTTTTTTTTTTTGTTTTGTTTTTGTTTTTCGAGACAGGGTTTCTCTGTATAGCCCTGGCTGTCCTGGAACTCACTTTGTAGACCAGGCTGGCCTCGAACTCAGAAATTCACCTGCCTCTGCCTCCGAGTGCTGGGATTAAAGGCGTGCGCCACCACGCCTGGCTTGAGCTGAGCATTCTTATTTATTGCTCATTTGATGTGTACCCATTTGGCTTTGGGGAAACAAAAGAGAACAAGACCAGTGTGGACCTGTCACTCTGGAACCAATGTAGACCTGCCAGTCTGGAACTCAATTTGTAGCCTCCAAAGCAGAGATGAAGCAGAGTCACACAAAATACACAGTCAAGACCACACCACGGTGTCCATAAGCGTGTGAGTGCATGGGTGTAGAATGTTCTTTCCTCCCAGACCTGCTCCTTCTAATGCAATGCCTAACCTGGAAAAGAGTGGCTAGCCTCAGACTCTGTAGCCTCTGCAGCATCCCCTGGAGTCTGAGCATAGCTCTCTCACATCCTCATAGGGCCTGGCCATCAGGACAGAGTTCCCTTCCCCAGAGGTCATTGTCAGGGCCTCTCTTGAGGACTCACCTTCATAATCACTGCTGGCAGAGGAGTGCTTTTCTTGGCCAATGACGGGCTGTGTAGTAGCTCTCTTGAGGTTTTGTTCGCCTAACTCATTCTTCTCAGTCTTCAGCAAATCTGACAACGAGAATCCCATGGGAGTCACGTGGGAAGGCTGAGCCAGCCAGTCATAGAAGTGAGAGTGTTGAGCCAACTGAAGCAGCACATAGGTGAGTGGTGGATATTATGGGATGGGGGAAAATCTGAATCTGTTTCTCCTTTGAACAGATGCTGAACTTAAAGATACATATTTTTAAAAGTGATTTATTTATTCATTTATTTCATGAATGAATGGCAATGGTGTTTAGCCTGCCTGTATGTCTGTGTGAAGGTGTCAGATTCTTGGAACTGGAATTACAAAGAGTTGTAAGTTGCCACGTGTGTAATGGGAGTTGAAGCTGGGTCTCCTAGAAGAGCAGCCAGTGCTCACAACCACTGAGCCATCTTTCCAGCCCTAAAAATATGTATTGTTTTAAAAGAATCAACTTTTTTCTTATTTTTTATTTTTAAATGCAATGTGCATCTATTTCAAAAAGGAAAAATGTTCCCAATTCCTCTCCTCCGAGATACAGTTTTCCCTTAAGCATATTTTAACATAGCTTATCAGATTGCCTGTCCTATGTATGTGGTTCATTACCTTCATAGACGTTATATACATCTTTCCCATGCTAGGACATTAAAAATTAGTAGTTGTACAGTATTTGGCTTTATGGATAATTCAAGACTTACTTAACCAATCCACAATTGTGTATTTAGATTTTTTTCCTTCAAGTTTTACTACTATAACGGTTGGTATGGATTATGTTTAAGCCTTTGTGTACTTCCAGAGAAGTAACAGAGTCCATGAGAGACAGGCTAAGCTCTCTGGAGCAGGTGTGACAGCTTTGCCACTGGCTGTGTAATGAGTAAATCGCCTCTGCTCATGATTGCAATGCAGTACCCTTGTTTTGGATGGTAGTGCCTACCTTAGAGCTGCAGTGCAGGCAGAGAGATGCTTGCCCTAAGTGCAGCCACCGCACATGGCATGGTGGAGGATTCACCAGAGTTGCACGGTGCTGCATAAGTGCTGCCGCACCAGAGACTGAGCACCTTCGTTATTGTCTTAGCGAAGCAAGCTTGCATTTTTTAAGGTTTTGTTCTTCATTTTTAGCCTGAAGCTATTTCCGGAAGCCTTTAAAAGCTCTTGTGGGATTCTGTATGTTCCTACTATGAGGATTTTTTTCCTGCCTCTTGTCCCATTTCATCTGACAGTAGGGCTGTGACAGATTTCCACCGGCACTTTGTCTTACCGTGTCCCCGCCAGTCTTAGCTTTTCCTACTTTTTCCTCTCTGACATCTCTGGGTTTGATCCCTGTCTTTTCTGTCCTAGGCCACCAAAGAAGGCTGTGATACAAACTGGACATGGAGATATCTTCTCTGTTTTCCTCTCCTTCCCTGATACAGAACCATGGGGGTCTCTTATTTCAGAAGATGAAGATGAGAAGGGATGGCGGTATGTCCTGGACTTTGATGAGGAAGAACTACTCATTCGTTTTGTAAGCCATCAGAATGCCAAGACTTCTTATTAGAAGACGTTATTCTAGTCTGCCCAAGCCCATCCACTCCTATTCCTTCACAACACCTCCACCATGATTCCTCAAGTGTACTATAAAGTGTATATTCCCATTTTACAGGATTGGCTAGTTGAGGATAGCTGAGGCAAAGACAGATTAGGTGACTTGCTCAACCCCTGTGACAGAACTGAGACTCTCAAAGGGGTATGCCAGATCCACAGGCAGAGAGCTTAACTTTTCTCTTACATGTCTTCCAGTCTTGAGCCTTGTTCCTCAAATTACAAAGTGTATCCAGATTTACCCAGAGACCATGCCAAAACACAGCTTCTGACTCAATAGGACAGCAACAGGGTCTGAAGATGCACTTTATTTTATTTCAAGACAGGGTCTCATATATCCTGAGCTGACCTGCCGCTCACTAAGTACTGGAGGATGGCCTTGAAGCTCCCATCTCCCTAGTCCACCTCTCAAGTACTGGGATTACAGATTAGGTACCACCTCACTGTTTGCTTTTCATGTGGTGCTAGCATTGGACCTAGGGTTTCAGGCATGCTAAGCAACTAATCAACAGATCTACATCCCCAGCCCTAACTATGCGTTCCAAGAGGCTCTCAGGTGATGCCAGTGCTTCGAGACCTCAGTCCACACTTTAGCTAGCAAGCCAGAGCTCCCTTTTCTGTTGGCTATCCTCCACCTTTTAGCTTGCAATTTCTTTCACTCAAAAGATGAACGAAATGGTTATAAAACCACTCATGGACCTAAGGCTAGGGAATGTCACGGAAGAGGGGGTGAAAAGATTCTAAGAGCTAGAGGGTTCAAGGAGTTGGCTGTGGGGTTGTGTCTCCCGAGAATGACAGAATCTACATGTTAAAGCCTCTGTCACAGGACTCCCAAACATGAACAAGGAAGATTCCAGTAGCCGTGTCCAAGTGGATGGGGGAAACTCCACAGCTTCAACCCCGCACCAAGAACTATAGGCAACTGAGGGAATGCTAAGAGCTGGAGAAATAGTCTTCCTGAAGGAAGAGCACATAACAATTGGTTATGCAATACCAAATGATCAGCCCTGAAAACATACATAGAAGTAGTATTATACAGACTGAGCAGTTTTTTACTTATGTATTTAGGAATATATGTTATATACTTATATGTAACAATAAAAAAGAGCCATGGATATAAAAGAGAGCAAGGAGGGCTGTGTGGAGGGTTTGGAGGGACAGAATAGAAGGTGAGAATGTTGTAATTATAATCTCAAAAAAAGTAAACACAAAATAAGGAAATCTGGGGTCTTCTCAGGAGGAAGAAGATAAACTGAGGTGTAGAGGGGCCAGGCAGGGTGCTCTGGTCTGATACCTACTGTAGGTTGGTGTCTGGTTCTCTTGGCTTGGAACCTTGGTGGTCTCAACAACAGGTTCCTCACAGTCCCAGCAGCATAAACTGAAGATTTTTGAGGCAAGGGTTTGGTGGGCCGCTGTAGGAGGTAAAACAATGGGGACTAGAGATCCTTGGATCTGAATTTCACATATCGGTTAGAAATTGTCTATGATTCTCTGTGGTCAGGAAGTCCAGGTTGGCTCTTTCTGTCTAAGCTGTTCTTTGTGTGTGTGTGTGTGTGTTCATGTGTATACGTGGAAGCAACATCAGATATCTTTGCCAACCACTCTGCACCTTGTTTTCTTGAGATAAGGTCCCTCAGCGGTCTTGGAATTTGCCAATTTGGAAAGAATGGCTCGCTAGCAACTCCCAGGTCCCTTTGTGTCTTTGCATCCCCCGTGTTGAGCTTATAGGCATCCCTTGCCATTATGTGGATGCTCAGGTTCAGACTCAAGTCTTTATGCTTGCCTAGCAAGTACTTTTCTGACTGAGCCATCTCTTCACGCAGAAGCCCCCTTTAAAAGACACTTTTCTTGCTCTATACAAAATTTCCTTACCCATAGAGAAGAAATGAAGGCTTTACTCTGCCAGCTTTGTCTGCAGTGGAATCACCAGGGTTGAAATTGAGCCCAGTTCACCAGGCAGGTCTGTTTCCTAGATGAACACAAGACCATAGCTGAAAAGTGCTAGTCCTTCATCTGTGTCTACACTCCAGCTAGGACCCACTGCAGCAGGATCTTAGCTCCTGCGGAAGTAGATCACTGGTAATCAGGCTTTAGGTTGCTCTGTGGTCTACTCCATTTTTAGGTACATATTCTTGGTGGTGCCTACTTTACAGAAGCAAAGTGTTAAATATTTGCAAGGTGACTCTGGTGGTAGGTCTCTCCCCCCCTCCCCCAGCTCATTGTCTCTAACTTACTCTAATTCCCGGGTCCCATGGCAACATGGAAGGAAGTACATGTCATGCAGGTTTTGTGGGGCAGTGAACTGTGCCATCAGACAGAAGAACTGGTAAGGTAATAGCAAAGTTTAGAACTCGACACCCCACTAGAAGGACCATGACAACCTACCAAATAGACTAGAGCCTAGAGGTCTCCATGCTAATGAGGTATCTAGGGGCTCCAAGTGTTTAGTCAATGAACACCCCTTTCTAGGCGTCCCTTCCTGCAAAACATATTTAATCTCTTAATCACCCTGTTGCATGCATCCTCATCCACCATGACATCCAGTTTGGACAAGCAAGGACTGTCTCCTTCATCAAGGACTGCTGGGTGGGGAGGCCTTCATCATACAGAGCCTTGCCTTCTACTCCTGTAGAAGGCCTGTCTGTATTTCTGGCACTCACTCTGAGCTAAGGTGGATTTCCCTGCCACCTGCCCTGGGCTCATCATAGGCTGATGCGTGCCCGTTTCCAACTTCTTGCGGTCTCCAGTAGCATCTGGGTGCACAGGAGGATGGGAACCCTCTAACTCTCCGAGGTTCCCAATGGCATCTGTTTGTCCAGGAGTTAGAGAACCACAGCCTCTGTTCCAGCCTCCTCTGTTTCTCACCCGTGGGGCCCCTATCTTAGACTGTCTTCTCTGAGCGCCATGTTGGCATCCTATGAGCCTGGCACCCCAGAGGCAAGGAAGAAATGCAGCTTAGCACCTCTGCATTTAATGTAGAACCACAGGTTTAGTTCCTGGTGTGGACATTTGTCATATGGATTTGAGTAAGCCCCTCAATGGGAAGAGGAAGTTAATCTGGGTGATCCCTCCAAAGATCTTTCTCATGCCAATGGTACGAGAATATAGAATCTTGTTTTAGTCCCAAACTTCTTTTATATGTCAACTTTTTAGACCTCTAGATATGTCCCATTCTTGTGCTGTGACAAAACTTTCTTTTAGGGAATTATTGCCATAGCATTGATTAGGTAGGTGTCTGTCATCCCACCCAGCTCATCATGTGAGATGCCTGTCACTGTCACTTGTTCCTTTCTTGACTGCTGTATTGGTCTCAGCTACCAACAGCTCTTGCATGAATCATTTTAATAGTCTCCTTCCTAACTGGTCTCCCTGTTTTCCTTACCATTAATGATTAATTAATGGGAAAGCTAGGATTCCCATGTTGATATGTATTATGTAATAGTTCTGCTCAATATCTTCAGTGGTAGAAAGAAAAGGACATAGATGAAGAAATACAGTATTGAAGAAAGAAATGACAATCTTGAAATAATAGGCATTCTAGATATAAAAAGCAGCAGTTGGGGCCCAAGAGATGACACAGCAGGTAAAAGAACTTGCTTCTCAGACTGACCTTATGAATTCAACCCCCAAGGTCCACGTGGAAGGAGAGAACCAACTCCCACAAGGTGTCCTTTGAATTCCACAAGCATGACATGGCACATAGTGTGTGCTTGTGTGTGTGTGTGTGTGTGTGTGTGTGTGTGTGCTGAGTACACACATACCCCTACACACACCAAAAACATCTGAAAGATCTAGAGAGAATGAGTAATACCAAACGTAACAGTAGAAGCTATAGTGTATATGAAGGGATATAAAGGACAATAGAAGATCCACACATGGAAATAGAGAGTGGAAAACTGTTAAAGACTGAGAAGAACAGCAGTGAGCAGAGAGCTGCTGCATAGTTACCTTGTTCAGGGCCAGAGGGAGAGAGGTGGGGCAGTGGAAGTCTTTGAAGCATGAATGACAGATACCCCCTCACCCAAGTTTGATGAAGAACACTGACCTAAGTACCCATAGTACACCAAACAGACATTATTAAGTTACCTCGAATAAGTCAAATACTGAAAAATTAAAGAAAAAACCTTTCAAAGGTAAGAATCAGTAATAGTAATGATGATAATAATAATAATAGTAAAACCAAAGATACATTTGCTTATAAAGGGAAAATCAAGAATGACAGCTGATTTTGCATCAGAAACAGTGTGAAGTGGAAGACAATGGAGTGACATCTTGAACTACTGAAATACAAGTCCCAGAACACTCCTGGAAACATTTTCCAATGCTTATGGTGAGGTAAAGGCACTCACAAGGAAACAAGGTAAGAATCTGTGCTCAGAAGACTATGCCTAAAAAATTCTAAAAGTTTTCAGGAACATGATTGTCTTGGAAATACAAACCTAAAGAAAGGGATGAGCAGGAAACACAAGAATAATGACTGCTGTGAGAACTTTATGTCAAAGGTCTCCCTCACCCCCAATTTCTCCTCCCTAAACAAGTCTTTGGCAGGTTCTTATAGTTTCCAGAAGAAAACCCAAGTTTCTTACCCAGCTCTTAATCAAACTGTCACATCCCCCCACCCCCACCCCATACTCAACCATTTCAAAAAGTCCCCTGTCTTCAATTCCGGTGATTTCTTAACCAATTCCATCCAAGGCATACTGGTTACTTTGTCGATTAAAAACTCACCAAGCTCCCAACTCAGGAATTTATGCTTACTTTAACCTCTGACTAGAAGGGTATTTTTAGAAATACACTGTTTTTCCTCTCAAGTTTTTCTCTTTATGTTCCCTTTTCCAGGGACACTTCCTTTAGTCATACAATGAAGACTTGTATCTTTTACTGCTGACCCCTGCTCCCACTTTTCTGCCATGTTCTGACTTGTATTCATTTACTGTGTTTACAATCTGCCTTCCTTCAGTGGGTCACAGCACAGGAATTATGGACTTGGCCCAATGCTTGTTTCTTAATGTTAGCACACAGGGCGGTGTGGACAGTCAGTAAATGATTGTTGAATGAGTGAACCTCTTTGTCTTGGGGTTGTAAATTCTCGAGGAAGTAGTAAATTTGGTTATATATATATATATATATATATATATATATAGTTTCAGAAACATCGTAACTGATGGGCTAACCTTGTGATGTGCCAGGCTGAATCTTGATTGCCTTGTGAGTCTCTTAGTTGTGCTGTTTACTGGTGGGAGCTATCCACCCCCACCCCTACCCCAGCTACTGCAGATCAAATGCACTCTATGTCCATGCTCCCCATTTTGCATGATGGTCCTCTCATTCACTATCAATCCTGTGCTAAGGCCTTCAGAGGAGCTCCTCATACCCATGGATCCAGTTCCTTCTGTGATTCTACTGTTAATATCCTCGATTAAGCATCTCTGGCTTTTGTTCGTCACACTGTAGCCAAGGCTGGATGAGCAGTTCTCCTGTTTATCCGTCTGCCGAAGGATCCTGTAATACACTGTTCCCTGAAATCAGAGATGGCATTACCTTGTGCCTTCATTCCTCAGATTTTAACACTCAGCCTGGGAGTTACCGGAAGCTGCCTCTGAAAATTAGGATGCACGTTCCTAGCCCTTCCTCACTCCTCCTGCCATGTAGCTTAGACCATGGTTTGTTACTGTATAGCGATTGCTTAACTCAAGCTCATTGCTACAAAACTTCGTGTTGAAAGCACTGTATTGTAGCTGGCTGTTTAGTCACAACTACATGGACAGTAGCTGGTGAGTATTTTCCTATTCAGTATATATTTTTGAGAACCTACTATGTGACTGGTTCTGTTTGGTGCTGGATATTTAATGATGAACAAAATAAAGATGGACAGATGTCTCACTCACAGGAGGCCAATGGTGACAGGTCTTACCTCTCACATCTTTATTTCCTGTGTCCTTAGTACCCATCCTGGTACTTAGAAAATATTCGAACAAACACGGACCTTCTCTTCCTTCTCCCATCTGATCTTCAATAATTTTTTTGCACATAAGTGAGTTCTCATGGTAAGAGGTACCCAGCAGATTAGACACATGTCTCTATGATGTAGGAACTATGGACTAGGAGGCTTGAGTGATGAGCTTAACCCCATTTCCAATAATCTTTTTGGATTAGCTGCCTGGTGAGTTGGTTTTTTTGTTTTTGTTTTTGGTAAAATCCGAGCCCTGGTAAAGTTCACTAAGCTCTCTTCCATGGATTTATTTTTCAGGATTCACAGCAATAGAAATAATATATAACACACTTAGATCTTGTGTTTAGGAGCTCCATCATTTAGTAAACATCTTTGCCATTAACCTGCCTGATTTCTGCTAATTGTTTTATTTTGTCCACCTAGCCCTTTAAAGTATCCCCAGTTGTTAACCAAATAGCCTTTTAAGAATTCTTAGCTGTCAGAGCTGCTTGACCTGACAGCCTTCAGTGTGGGTTCCTCTTAGATTTCTGGGAGCAGGATAGGATATAAAAAAGTCAGTCGAGGCCGAGAAAGTGATTGGGCAAGCAGAGAGAGAGAGAGAGAGAGAGAGAGAGAGAGAGAGAGAGAGAGAGAGAGAGAGAGAGAGAGAGAGAGAGAGAGAGAGAGAGGAGAGAGGAGAGAGGAGAGAGGAGAGAGGAGAGAGGAGAGAAGGAAGAGAAGAGAAGAGAAGAGAAGAGAAGAGAAGAGAAGAGAAGAGAAGAGAAGAGAAGAGAAGAGAAGAGAAGAGAAGAGAAGAGAAGGCAGTTGGTATAGAATTGGGTGAGCAGAGAGGAGAAGGCAGTTGGCGCAGAAGTTGTTGTTAGGAAATAGTTAAGCCAGGGGAAGCTGAGCTGAGCCGATAGGCTACAATAGTTGCTATAGTTTGGAGCTTCTAGCGTTGGGAGAACTGGGAGAAGGGACTGTTTAAGCAGACTGTTGGGGAACTGAGGGAGGAATGATTGGGAGATTTGAAGAGACTGGGCTGGAAAATGAAAGGAGTGCTGGCAGGGAGTTAAGCGAACTGGTCACTGTAAAAACAAACTTCGTTTTCATGTTTTACATTTATTTTCCTTCGTTTATCCAGGCATTGGCCTCATCCTTACTCTTTGTGTGAGGTTGCCTTGCACGCGTGACCTGCAGAGGAATGCTTCCCAAGGAAAGAGTGGACCCTTAGGTCTGAGCAGCCCCCACCACAGGTCAGCCTGGAGAGGCCATGCTTGGACTTCTGCAGCCTGCTGGCCTGTTTATTTAAAGGAAATTGTTGACATGTTGCCTAGGGTTCTCTTAAACCTTGGTGAGCATATACTCTGCTTTGTTAAATCACGAACCAAAGTCACTTCTTTTAGCCTGTGCCCTGGATTGACTTCTGGGTCACAGATGACCTGGTCTCTTCCAGATACTATTTAATTAGGTTAAGACACTGCACTGGTGCATTATTCTCTAAAATTGATTATAGTATAATCGTTCCCATTTGTCATAGTCCCCATATATTACTTGTCACGTCTTCCTGAAAACACTGCTCCTCTCTCCTACTCATATTGTCGTCTACTTAATGTCAACAACTTCACCAAATGATGTAGACTTACCAAGGCTATTATGATGAATTTGGTTTTTTGTTTGTTTGTTCTTTTTTTTGAGACAGGATCTCACTATGTAGTCCTGACTGGCTTGCACTTGCTATGTAGATCAGGTTTGACCTTGAACTCATAGAGATCCTCCTCCCTTAACCTCCCAAGTGCGGGGACTAAAGCCATATGCCAATACTCCTGGCCTATTACGAACTTTGGATTTTAAGAATAAGGAATTTCAAGTGGGACATTGAAAACAAGAGAAGATTGTATGAACTGGTGAGGAAAACAAAGGGAGAAGAAAGAACAAAGGAAAGCAAGAGATCCTGCTCCCATTCAAACCTTCTGAAACCTACTTTCTTTGCCTCTTTCCTTCCCCACCCAACTTTCCCCTCACACCCACACTAATAGCTCAACTTTAACACACAGAAACCCTGAAAACTCCTATGTCAGATGCTGGATCCAGTGAGGGAGATTTAAGATAGAGCTGGCAGAGTACAAATATTCAGATTCCTCTCAAATTTCAGAGCAGCAGACAGTGACTGAATCTAACTCTGGCTTCTGTTAGCCACTCTCTACCCTGGCGTTTCATATCTGTGCTGAGATGTTTATTTAATACTTGACCATCGACAGAGGGGAAAAATTATTTAATTACAAGGTGGAGAAGAACAGGATATCTAAATAATTATAATTTTTAATTTGTATAATTAAAAAGCAAAACAGACTTGAGAAGTCCCTTTGAAAGCTACTCTTGAGGACAAAGACTCAGAGTTACAAACAAAATGAAAAATGGGTCAATATTCCAAGGACTTTTGAGGAATAATCTTGGGTAACTAAGAAGAACCAAGAAGTTTATTTTGTATAAAAGGCTCAGACCTAAAATAGGGTGTGATAGTTTGAATAGGAATGGCCTCATACTCAGAGTCATCTATTGGATGAAACACATGGCCCACAATGGAGGAGCTAGAGGAAGTACCTAAGGAGTTGAAGGGGTCTGCAACCCTATAGGTGGAAAAACAATATGAACTAATCAGTACCCCCAGAGCTCATGTCTCTAGCTGCCTATGTAGCAGAAGATGACCTAGTCGGCCATCACTGGGAAGAGAGGCCCCTTGGTCTTGCAAACTTTATATGCCCCAGTACAGGGGAATGCCAAGGCCAAGAAGTCAGAGTGGATGGGTAGGGAAGCAGAGCGGGGGGGGGGAGGGTATGGGGGACTTTTGGGATAGCATTTGAAATGTAAATGAAGAAAATATCTAATAAAAAATTTTAAAAAATTGGACGTAGTTGTCCATATAACATAGTGTGTAAAAGCTGAAAAAAAAAAAAGGATAGCCTTATAGGCTCATAGATTTGAATGCTTGGTCATTGGGGAGTGGCACTAGTAGGAGGTGTGGTCTTGTGAAAGTAGGTGTGGCCTTGTTCTAGGAAGTGTGCCACTAGGGGTGGGCTTTGAGACTTCAAATGCTCAAGTCAGGCCCAGTGTCTCTTTCTCTTCTTGCTGTCCGAGGATCCCCATGTAGACCTTTCAGCTACCTCTCCAGCACTTTATCTGCCTGTGTTCCCTTGTCTGTCTGAGTGCCGCCATTCCATGCTTTCCACCAAGAAAATAATGGACTAAACTTCTGAAGCATAAGACAGCCCCAATTAAATGCTTTCCTTTATACAAATTCCTGAGGTCATGGTGTCTTTTCACAGCAATAGAACACTGACTAAGACATAGAAGATGCAGGAAAAAATAAATCATGCACCACTGTCAAAACTCAGACTGTCTGGGGTTCATTCCTAGGTACGTCAGAATCTTAGGGATTCTAGAGACTAGGCATTTGTATGGCACCATTGTGCTTTCCTACCCTCCTGGAAACTAATAGCCTGTGTCTGTCTGTCATATGGGGGTAGTAGAAATGATTACTTAAGGAGGCTTGCTGTTAGGTTGGGCACCAGTCTTCCCAGTGCTGTCAGGGGTTTATCGTTCTGTGCAACAAATACTTAGGTGATTTTAAGTGGCTGACTCCCTGATACCTATGGTAGGCTGTGTCTTCTTCCACAGTCTGAAGGACTAGAGCCCTTGACCATCTAGATCATTTTCTTTCACTGTAACTGACACAATCACACAGCCCACACCCTGATGTATAACTGAGTAAGCTTGGCAGTTATGGGTTGTATTATAGAATGTGTTTGTATGTTTCGGCTAACTAGGGTGCCTATTACCAACACTTCAGATCTCAGCTAAAGGAGTAGGTAGCCTCCTCCTCGTCCTCCTCCTCTTCCTCGTCCTCCTCCTTTTTCTTCAAGTCTCCTTATATAGCCTAGGCTGACCTGGATTATTATTCTTTCTTTCTTTCTTTCTTTCTTTCTTTCTTTCTTTCTTTCTTTCTTTCTTTCTTTCTTTCTTTCTTTCTTTCTTTCTTTCTCTCTTCCTTCTTTTTCCTCCTCCTCCTTCTCTTCCTCCGTCTCTGAGTTTTTTGTTTCCTTTTTTTTTCTTTTAAATTATTTTTTATTTTCGATATAGGGTTTCTCTATGTAGCTTTGGATGTCCTGGAAATCTCTGTAGACCAGGCTGTCCTCCAACCCAGAAATTTGCCTGCCTCTGCCTTCTGAGTACTGGGATTAAAGGAAGGTGTACACCATTATCACATTACCACCTGGCTTGCCTCAGCTTCTTGATTGCTTTATTTGCAGGTTTTCCAGTTCTTAAGATATTGAAGCCATGGTTTGTTCCCTGTCACTCACTCAGCATATGCTTGTTTAGAGTCAAATGCTTTTTAGGCACCTCTGGTCCAACGTATAGCACAGCAAGAGACTGAAAATCAAAGCTGAGAAGAAACAGTGCTGCAGCCAGAAGCCTCATTTTTGTGAGTGGAAAGATTCAAGGATAGCTGGTGTCAGTGGTGAAGATTTGGACAAGCTTAGAGGGTCTTCCTACAACTAGGATTGAGGGAGCAGGGGAGGTAACACAGAGAGGGGAACTAGGGTAACACAGAGAGGGGAACTAGGCACAGACCTACTTCCCTGGTAAGATGCTAACAAATTATCACAAGTCATCTATTAATGAAAGTGCTGCTGGCCAATCTAATGGAAGAGTTGCACACTGGTGTCATCTCATACTAGAAGGTCCTAGATGCCCAGTGCCTCTTGTCTCTAGAATCCCAGCAGTTGGTAGGTAGCCTTAGTGCCTCCCCAGACCCTTATGCACTGGCTATAAAGCTCTCCTCTATCTGTGATGAAAACACAGCTCTCCATTTAACTGGAAACATGTCAAACAGGAACCTCTCTTCCAAATAGCTTATGCACATACAAGAAAACACAAGTACTCAAACTCCTTCTCCTTTAAACATACACTGCATTGTGCCCCTTGTCCCTTTTAGCTATAGGCCTTGGAGATCACAGCCATTGGCTGTGCTGCAGGAACTTGGAATGGGGTTCTACGAAGGCTGCTGTGCTCTCCATATCTTTACCTGGAAATCCTGATGATAGGGAGTTGTAAATTGCCTACTCTCCAGAATTGGGAAATCTTTTAGGGAGACCAGCAACTCACTTACAAGAGCATTATCTGGAAAGTAAGTCTTTTTCTGAAGCAGGGTCTTATATAGCTCAGGCTGGCCTTGGACTCCATATTGCAAGAATGACTCCAAATTTCTGAACCTCCTACTTCTACCACCCAAGTGCTGGCATTAAAGGTGGGGGCCACCATCCCTAGTTTATGTGGTACTGGGGATGGAGCCCGGGTCTTCATACAGGCCAAGCAAGCCTTCTACCAACAGAGCTATATCCCTAACCCCTTGGGATATAACTCTTTATGATTACTTAATAGAAAAATAATACATAGCTTCTTAAAACCTCAGCTCTTTGATCTGTAACCTGGAAATCCCAAAGCAAAGCAAAGCAAAGCAAAGGGGCGTGTGAAGACTCAGAGCAATGAAAAGTGGCCTGCACAGCTTTCTGGCATGCTGTGAAGCCTCAGAATGTAAGAGATGCTGGTGTTGAAGGAAGTGGAAGAGTGTGGAGACGTTCATGCAGTACTATGACCCATCTCTAGATGGGGACAAGAGTCAAAGAAGAGGCTCTTGGTTTGTCCTGTCCTATTTAAGTTTCAGGTCTCTGGGGACTTCAGAACATGCTGACCAGGTGAAGCAAGGTCACTAAGGTGAAGCCGGCAGGATTCTAGAGCTGGAGGAGTCATTCATCACTGCTGTGGGGATGTGGTAGGCAGAGAGAAACTGAGGGTAGAGGCCAAGGAAGGATTGTGTCTGATGCTGGTAGCAAATGAATAGGTCTCCACCAGTGTGGGGACACTGCTATCCCTTTGGTGCAGGGAATGTCACCCTTCCCACCCTTAGGCCTTACCTTTGAGCCCCACTTACTTGTTGCTGGCAGAGAGGAAAGGAGGCTGTGATGTCACAGAGAACGTTAGTGACCCGGCTTCTGGACTAGACCATAAGGCGGGGAGGAAAGAGGCTATTGTGACCTGCTGACCCTTCCTATCATGATCCATCTTTCTGTGCGTGATGCCAAGCTGTCCACCATTGCTGTCTCTCAGGGCAACAGAAATGCAAGTTCTTCTGTCTGTGTGGAATACTTTGAGGGTGTCAGGCCAGAAGGGGGCGCTACAGCCCTACATGTAGAAAGCATGGGGCAGGGTCTGTCTCCTAATGTCTCTGGCTATTAACCTCAGGGAGATGGACTTTATGCCTCAGCTGTCCTTCTGTAAAATAGGAATAATAGTTATGTGTCCTCCATGTATTTCCAGGATGAAATGACATCAGAGTGGTAAGCACTGGGCAGGTGCCTGGATGCTATAGTAACAACTCCACAGAAGGGGAGTGGTGGCAATGTGTAAAAACAAGTGACATTTCTTCCCAACCCATCTTCCAGAAAAAGAGGAATTGATTCCTGATGGATTCCTAGAAATTTCCTCACCCTATGGGGTGGGCTTTCAGTTCCCCACTTGGAACATCTTGGTGCTATTTGGGGGAGTCACGTTAGGTGAAACCCCTCTATCAGCATTGTCTTTGGATGCATGTAGAGGTTATGGTATAACAGAAGATGGAAACAAATGGAAGCCAGTGCTGGACTTATGTGCTGGTGGGTGATGGGGGTTAAGCAATCTTTAAAAGCACCAGTGGCAAGCAGCACTCACTGCTTCTTCATAGGAGCACTGAAGAGTCTTGGGTCTGGCTGCCAATCATCTTCCCTTGTACTGTTGTTGAAACTTGGACTGTCTGGGGTCCATTCCTAAACAAGTCAGAATCTCAGGGACTCTAGAGACTGGGTACTAGTATGATTTCAAAGCTTTCCTGGTGATTTTTTTTGTGTAATCAGGATGTATTAAGTTGGGGCTGGGGAGATGGCTCAGTTGATAAAATGCCTGCTGTGCATGCATGAGGATCTGAGTTCAATTCCTAGGACTTATGCAATATGTTGCTATATGTGTAAGTATGCACAAATATATACATACTATATGCTGAGTCTATTCTTTTTTTGATGTTTGTGTATATATGGTTTCAGGGCTGACCATCTTGCATTGGATTAACAATTAAGGGCTCTCTCTAGGGGAGGCTAATTCTCCCTCAACAGTCATTTGTTGCCTAGAAAAAAACCCTTAGTATTGGAACTTTTTAACCCAAAGTAAGTCGATTTACTTTGAAAAGAATTCTGGGTGTGGTTGTGCATTTTTTAATCCCAGTACTGGAGGTGAAGAAAGAGCTTGCTGGCTGATTAGTCTAGCCTAATTGGTGTGCTACAGGCTAGTAGAGACCTTGTCTCAAATGTAATGATAAACTGAATATAATGGCACATGCCTTTAACCCTAGGACTCTGAGAGGCAGGGGAATCTTTGTGTTCAAGGCCAGCCTGGTCTACCTAGTGAGACCCTGTCTCAAAAGAGGTAATCAAATGAAAACAAACAGCAACGATAATGATAACGAAAGCTAGGTAGATGCTGTTCCTGAAGATGAGGCTGAGGATGCCTGGTGTCCGCTGGACTCTACATGCAAACACTTACACACTAAAAATGGTGCTGAATTACAATGTGGGAATCACATGATGTACCCACATGATGGCTCTCAACTCTAGGCTGCTTCTGAAATGCTCAAAGAAGCTTTAGAAAATGCCAGTTCTAGCTCCCAGCTTAGTAGATCTCTCTCTCTCTCTCTCTCTCTCTCTCTCTCTCTCTCTCTCTCTCTCTCCCTCTCCCTCTCCCTCTCCCTCTCCCTCTCCCTCTCCCTCTCCCTCTCCCTCTCCCCCTCCCCCTCCCCCTCCCCCTCCCCCTCTCCCCCTCCCCCTCTCCCTCTCCCTCCCTCCCTCCCTCCCTCCCTCTCTCTCTCTCTCTCTCTCTCTCTCTCTCTCTGTGTGTGTGTGTGTGTGTGTGTGTGTGTGTGTGTGTGTGTTGGGAGTGTGGAATCCAGGCACTAGTAGGTTTGAAAATTCTTCAGACAGTATTGAAATCCATTGGCTTACAGAATAGTTTTATACTTTTATTTTATTTTTGCCATTTGATAATGTACATAATGGATTCTTGATCACATCTACCCCTCATTATCATCCTACTCATAAGGACCCCCCCTTCCCTCTCAGAGTCCCCATCCTGCTTTCATGGCTTTCCCTTCACCCCTTTCTTTTAGTTTTTGTGACTTACTGAGTTTGATTAAGGTTGTTTCTATGAGCAAGGATTGGGGGTTATTTATTAACAAGTGGCTATTGCATTGAAGAAAATGACTCCTCCATCCTTGGTAGCCGTTCACTGCCAATGGCTGCTCAGGGAGTGCCTCTGGAGCCTCTCCCTCATCCGTGACAGAATGTCAAGGACCTTGTATAGATAACCACAGTTCCCGTGAGTTTATGAGTGAATGAATGTATCCTGTCCAGGAGACAGCATTTTATAGTGCTGTATCCACTATCTGAAACTTGTTAAGCTTTCCTCCTTTTCCCATGATGATCCTTCTCCTAGCCTTGGGATGGGTGATACAGATGTCTTATACAGGGTTCAGAACTCAGTCTTCCTGTATTCTGAGCATTTTGATGTAGTATGAGCCTCTACATTAATTATTATACAACAAGACGTTTCCCTGGCTAAGGTTCAGAGCAACAATAGTCAGTAGGCATCAATATAAATATTTAGAAGGCAGTTTGACAGCACATCTGCTGAGTAAATCAATGGCACTAGGGTCTTCCCTAAGCCTTGTCACTTCCCCAGGCATGGACTTCTGGTTATGTTGAGAGTCCTGGGTATGAATTTTCTCAAATCCAGTCACAAAGAAGTTGGTCCTCAAAGTGGTTTTCTTCCCAAGTTTCTGCTATCCACTCTCCCAACACCCTCTCCTCTCTCCACACCTCTTTGCCCTCATTATTGATTAACCCTCTCCAACACCTGTATGGCCTCTTGCTACTTTGAGCACTTGTCCAAATGGTTTTCAGAGGATCCTTCGCTTTCCCGTTGTCATGGAGGCATCCTTTAGATGAGCCTTGCATGAACAGCATTAAACATGAGCTTACAACCAGAATTCCCCAAGAGTCAGACTTGAAGATAGCTTACTCTTGGAAATCCCTGTTTGTGGAAACTGTGAACTCTGATCTTAAAGAGCTCATGAAGCAGTTGAGTGAGATTGTTTGAGGACAGAGAGTAAGGAGAGTCACGTTTCCAAACAGTTTCATTCAACATGGAGCTGTAAATGCGGACAGTCTTTGAATCCTTGTAAGCAGGTACTTCATGATTCATGCACTACACTGTTTATATATTCAAGTGGGTGAGAATACTGATGGGGGAATCCCTTTATGCCTGGGAACTAAGACTTTGCCTTCTGTTTGGGGTGATTTACTGTTCAAGGATGTCTGATAAGGCTGTTTCCCTCTCCTTGGGTCTGGAGTGAGAAGATTAGCCAGAAGTTTCCTGTATTGGTCTGGTTCAGGCAGTGAGCTGTGAAATCTTGAACTAAGTTACTGGGGTTAGGATGAGTCAGGTCTGGGGACAGATCACATGGTTAGGAAGTTTATTATCCTAAGTTACTGTTCGACTTTGGTCTTAACCATAAACCCTTCTGATCTTCAGTTTCCTGATGTTTACAGTGGGAATAATTAGTAGAGCTGATTTGAGGGACAAGTTAGACCAGTCCTGGAAGCCTGTAAATAGAGCTCCTGGGAGAGGAGACACACTCAGTGAGTGTTGTTGCTATTGCTGTATCAGTATTATTTGATGCTGAGATCAGTGCTAGTTACTTTTCTCATTGCTGTGACCAAGAACTTGAAAAAATAAATTTAGTGAAAGGAAGGTTTATTTTGGTTTATAATGGTTTGACACTCAGACCCACCATGGTGGGGAAGGCATGGGTTATGAGATAGAGGCAGCTGTTCATATGGTATCCAGTTAGGAAGGAGGGAGGGAGGGAGGGAGGGAGAAAGAGAGAGAGGGAGAGAGAGAGAGAGAGAGAGAGAGAGAGAGAGAGAGAGAGAGAGAGAGAGAGAGAGAGAGAAATAGATAGAGATTCTGGTGCTTAGCCCATTTTCTCCTTTTTATGTAGTTCAGGATTTGAACCCATGGATTGGTGCCAATCATATTTCCCATGGATCTTTCCACCTCATTAACTCAGCTTAAAACCATCTTCACAGACTTGCCTAGAGGTTTGTTTCTTAGGTGACTCTAAATCCAGATAAGTTGATACTATTAATCGTCCTGTGAGTGAGGGACAATGTGGAAAGCCGTGCAGCATGCAGCGTGCAGCGTGCAGCGAGCAATCGCTGTGGAGAGCCGTGCGCGTGCCGCGAGCAATCACCATTATAAGATGGCGCTGGCCTCCGCTGTGACAAACTAGTAAACAAGCCTTGTGCGCAAGTGCGAGAGTGAACTCACTCCTAGTCACTCCCATTCTCGGGGTGTAATAGTGGTGTGATGAGCGAGCAACGAATCAAGAGCTGTCACGCCACATCAGGTGCTGAAACGTCATGGCTGAGTGCTATATAACGGACTCCATTTTCTGGGGTCGAGATCTTCCTGAGAAGTAAGCAATAAAGCTTTGCTGCAGAAGATTCCGGTTGTCCTGAGTGTGTTCTTGCCGGCGGGGACAAAAGCTCGGGATAAGTGGCGCCGAAGACCCGGGAACTACCATCACACCGGCGCAAGGAAGATCCCTCGTTCGCGGGGCGGAATCAGAACTGCGGGACACTACAGCTCTGCAAGGTAAGTATTGTCTTGAAATTTCTCCAGAGTTAGATGCCCTTTTGATTGTTTGCACGGCGATCGCACTTTCCCTTTCAGTTTCGTTTTGCTTCACCACTGGAACTGCTGACTGGTTCCCAGTCGCAGTCAGGCTCGGACAGCACTTGGACAGTGCCTGGACAGTGATTAGTTTCAGTCACGGTCAGGACTGGATAGCGGCAGAATGGGAATTTCTCACTCTGTAGTAGTGGCGTTAAGGTCAGTCCTGAAGCAGTGTGGCCTAAAAATCGCCACTAAGAGTATAGAGGCATTTGTCAGGGAGGTAGACCGGGTGGCACCATGGTATGCTTGCTCAGGTTCATTAACTGTCACTTCTTGGGATAAACTGAAAGGAGATCTAGTTAGGGAACAGCAGAACGGCAAACTTAAAGCAGGGGTCATGCCGTTATGGAAATTGGTGAGATCGTGCTTAACAGATGAGGATTGTGAGCAGATGGTAGAAGCAGGGCAGAAGATTTTGGACGAAATTCAAGACAGTCTATCAGAGGCAGAGTGGGGAGAGAGATTGAAAGTTGGGACGAAACAAGGTGCACCGAAGAATTTAGGCCTTTCCACGGGCCTTGAGCCCGAGGAAAAGAGATACAAAGGAAAGAATGCCTTGGGAGAGATTAGAAAAAGGGATGTAAAGGGAGAGAAGAAGAGAGAAAGAACTGGAGAGGCACATAAGGAAAGGAGCCTCTACCCGCCATTAGATGAGTTTAAGGCACTAGCTGTCAGTAGCTCAGAATTGGATAAGGAACTTAGCTCCTCTGAGGAGACAGACTTAGAGGAAGAAAGATACCAGCCAGATGAAAGACAAGCTAATCAGTTACAGAATAACATAAAGAAAGCAAAAGTAGCTAGAGACAAATGTCAAATCACTATGCGATCTTCAGATCCGCAACCTCTGGGTCCTAGTACACCTCCGCCCTACGTGCAGAGGTATCAATCAGACTCATTCATTTCAAAAGAGGAACAGAGAAAAGTGCAGCAAGCGTTCCCAGTCTTCGAAGGCGCAGAGGGTGGACGCGTTCATGCCCCAGTGGAGTATATACAGATTAAAGAATTAGCAGAGTCAGTTCGTAACTATGGAGTCAGTGCCAACTTTACTGTAGCCCAAGTCGAAAGGCTTGCTACTCTGGCAATGACCCCCGGCGATTGGATGACTGTAGTAAAAGCCGCATCTCCTAACATGGGAATGTATTTAGAATGGAAAGCTTTGTGGCAAGACTCCTGCCAAGCACAGGCAAGGGCCAATGCCAATGTTGAAGGGGACCAAGGAACATGGACTTTTGAGTTGCTTACAGGTCAGGGACAACACGCTAATAACCAGACAAATTACCATTGGGGAGCTTATGCTCAGATCTCAGCTGCTGCAGTTAAGGCATGGAAGGCACTCTCTAAGAAGGGAGAGGCAAGTGGGCATTTGACAAAGATCACCCAGGGCGCACAGGAGTCATTCTCAGATTTTGTGGCTAGAATGACAGAAGCGGCAGGGAGAATTTTTGGGGATCCAGAAACAGCTATGCCTTTAATTGAACAGTTGATCTATGAACAGGCTACCCAGGAATGCAGGGCGGCTATTACACCTAGAAAGAGCAAGGGACTGCAGGACTGGTTGAAGGTTTGCCGTGAGCTTGGAGGGCTACCATTACTTTCTGCCTTACCCAAAAATTGGGAAATTATAATTATAGATATTAAAGATTGCTTTTTCTCTATACCTTTATGCCCTCAAGATAGGCAAAGATTTGCATTTACCATCCCAGCCATTAATCATTTAGAACCGGATCAAAGATACCAATGGAAGGTCCTACCTCAGGGGATGGCGAATAGCCCCACCATGTGTCAACTGTATGTGCAATTGGCACTTAAGTCAGTTAGAGAGCATTTTCCATCATTACAGGTGATAATTTATATGGATGACATTTTGATTTGCCATAAAAATTCACAGTTATTGCAAGATGCATACCCTATATTAATAAAAACGTTAGGGCAATGGGGATTGCAGGTGGCCACTGAAAAGGTGCAAGTTGCTCAAATGGGAGCCTTCCTAGGGTCACTCATTTATCCTGACAAAATTGTTCCTCAAAAATTAGAGATTCGCAAAGATCAACTACATACCTTGAATGATTTCCAAAAATTGCTAGGAGATATTAATTGGCTAAGACCATTTTTGAAAATTCCATCAGCAGAATTAAAGCCCTTATTTGACATATTAGAGGGAGATACCCACATCTCCTCCCACAGAGCACTTACCCCAGCTGCATGTCAAGCTTTACAAACGATAGAAAAGGCCTTACAAGATGCTCAATTACAATGCATTGAGGAGTCAAAATCATTTGAATTGTGCATATTAAAAACTGCACAGTTACCAACAGCAGTCTTGTGGCAAAAAGGACCCTTATTGTGGGTCCATCCTAATGCTTCCCCTGCAAAAATCATTGAGTGGTATCCTAATGCAATTGCTCAACTTGCACTTAGGGGGATAAAAGCAGCTATTACTTATTTTGGGAAAGAACCTCATATGCTAATCGTACCTTATACTTCTGCTCAAGTTCAAACCCTGGCAGCAACAACTAACGATTGGGCAGTCTTGGTTGCCTCTTATTCAGGACAAATTGATAATCATTATCCAAAACATCCAATTTTACAATTTGCCTTAAGCCAAGCCATAGTGTTTCCAGTAATAACAGCCAAACACCCACTTCCGGATGGGGTAGTGGTGTATACAGATGGATCCAAATCTGGCATAGGTGCATATGTAGTAAATGGCCAAGTAACATCTAAACAATATAATGAGACATCACCCCAGATTGTAGAGTGTTTGGTAGTTCTAGAAGTCCTTGAAACTTTTCCGGGACCGCTCAATATTGTATCTGACTCTTCATATGTGGTCAATGCAGTTAATATGCTTGAAGTTGCTGGCTTAATTAGACCCTCTAGCAAGCTTGCTCACATTTTTCAGCAAATTCAGTCAGCCTTGTTACATAGAAGACATCTTGTGTATATTACTCATGTTAGGGCTCATTCTGGCCTTCCTGGCCCCATGTCTCATGGAAATGACTTGGCAGACAAAGCTACTAGAATAGTGGCTGCTGCTCTGTCCTCGCAGTCAGAGGCTGCAAGGGAGTTTCATAAACGCTTCCACGTGACGGCTGAAACATTACGCCGCCGTTTCACTTTAACTAGGAAAGAAGCTCGTGACATTGTCACCCAATGTCAAAACTGTTGTCAATTTCTGCCTACTCCTCATGTAGGGGTAAACCCCCGAGGCATCAGACCATTACAGGTCTGGCAAATGGATGTCACTCATATTTCCTCCTTTGGAAGAAATCAATATTTACATGTTTCCATTGACACCTGCTCTGGTGTTATGTTTGCTACACCTTTAACAGGTGAGAAAGCCTCTCATGTTATACAGCACTGTTTAGAAGCATGGAGTGCTTGGGGCAAGCCCACAATTCTTAAAACTGATAATGGGCCAGCATATACCTCTACTAAATTTCAGCAATTTTGTCATCAAATGGATGTCACTCACTTGACTGGCCTTCCTTATAATCCTCAAGGACAAGGCATTGTGGAACGTGCTCACCGTACACTTAAGTCTTATCTCATAAAACAAAAAAGGGGAGTTGATGAGACTCTGCCCTCAGTGCCAAGAGTAGCTGTATCTATGGCACTCTTTACACTCAATTTTTTGAATCTTGACGAGCAAGGTCGCTCTGCATCTGATCGACATAGCTCAGACCCTGATAGACCAAAAGAAATGGTCAAATGGAAGGATGTCTTAACTGGTCTGTGGAAAGGCCCGGATCCTATTTTGATAAGATCCAGGGGAGCTGTTTGTGTTTTTCCACAGAGTGAAGACAACCCATTTTGGCTGCCGGAACGACTCACCCGCAAGATATTCATCAAGGATGATGCAGAAGATGCAGACCTCCCGAGGACTGCTCCTGATCCTGACAATGCTGAACTTGTCTCAGGTTCCTAGTATGAGGGGCGAACAGAGATGGGCCATTCTCTCGACTTTCCCTAAACCAATGCCAGTTCGCCATAATGCTATAGTTTTTCCAAAATTCTTTACTACTAATAAAACATTAGATTTGCCATATCTACCCTATGATCCCACCCGAGCACCATTAGGGGAAAATCGCTCTTTATTAGAACAGGGTTCTTTATGTTTTCAAATGAATGGACCAGGAAAATGTATCAACCTCACAGCTCGAGCTTTGGGGAAGTTTAATGAGCACCGAGGAGGTTGGGTAAGCACAACCCAAGATACTTCCAATGCAGATATAACCTTTACAAATCGGACCTTTTGGCAGGAGGCAATTTGGGTTAATGGTACATTTCTACCACCTAACTTTTCAGACAAAGAACGTCCCCACCAACCAAAAATAGCCCCTCATTGTAGCTTGGAAGATGAAGGGCTGATATTGCCTTGGTCTGATTTAAATCCTCCATCACTCGTTGGGCAGATCAGAGTAAAACCTTTTCCTTTTCTCCCAACATGATAGATGACCCAGAGAAGGAATTTGTTATGAAAAAGGGACTTTTCATACAGGACTTTAGAATGCATCCCTTTCACAAGTGGGTGCTTTGTGGAGTCAATGGCAGTTGTACAGAACTCAATCCTTTGATCTTTATCCAGGGAGGAGCAGTTGGAAAGGCTTCTTTTAATGGCATCTCAAGATTTGCTCAGTATTGGGGAATACATGCTGCCTCCCAGGATTCTTATGGATATACTAATACCAGTGTAGAGATCACTGGGTTCAATAAAACTTTGGTAAACCACATTAATTATCCATCTACCCCAGTCTGTGTTTACCCCCCTTTCTTGTTTATTCTTTCAAATGATTCATTTGAAGTCTGTTCCAATGATTCTTGTTGGATTTCTCAATGTTGGGACATAACAAAGAACACCCGTGCCATGGTAGCACGGATCCCACGTTGGATCCCGGTTCCGGTGGAAACACCCTCCACCTTGTCCCTGTTTCGACAAAAAAGAGATTTTGGAATTACTGCTGCCGTGATCATAGCAATTTCAGCCAGTGCAGCTGCTGCTACAGCTGCAGGGTATGCTATGGTTAGTACGGTTCAATCAGGCACAAAATTAAATCAGCTTTCAGCAGATCTGGCTGATGCCATCACTGTCCAAACTTCTGCTAGTACCAAGTTAAAGGGAGGGCTGATGATATTGAATCAGCGCCTTGACTTGGCAGAAGAACAGATAGGAGTTCTATACCAGATGGCCCAGTTGGGTTGTGAAAGAAAACTGGAAGCCCTGTGTATTACCAGTGTCCAATATGAAAATTTTACTTATGCAGCTAATCTGTCTAGACAGCTTTCCTTGTATCTTGCAGGAAATTGGTCTGAGGGATTCGATGAGACTCTTGAGGCCCTGAGGGTGGCAGTTTTAAAGATCAACTCAATGCGAGTGGACCTGTCATTGACAGAGGGCCTCTCCTCCTGGATTTCATCTGCATTTTCTTATTTTAAGGAATGGGTGGGGGTGGGTTTATTTGGCGTTGCCACCTGCTGTGGACTTGTGTTCATGCTCTGGTTGGTTTGCAAGCTCAGAACCCAACAAACACGTGACAAGGTTGTGATAGCTCAAGCACTTGCTGCCATTGAGCAAGGCGCCTCCCCCGAAATCTGGCTATCTATGCTCAAAAATTAGTTGACATTGGTGGCTGGCCTCTTTTGTAGAGTTCGCCCTAGGTCATTTAGTAGTTACTGTCACATAGCACTGCGGTATCCAGGGACGGGCAACTTTCCTCATGCACAGATCATCCTAAGACACGGGGCCCAGTGGCGATAGGGTTACCCTATGACAGGAAAAGGCTGTGACATTGGAGGAACGACCTAAGACAGGAGCCACAGCGGATGGGCATAATTACACAGACCTAGTCCAGCCTCAATTTAATAAAATAAAAAGGGGGAGATGTGGAAAGCCGTGCAGCGTGCAGCGTGCAGCGAGCAATCGCTGTGGAGAGCCGTGCGCGTGCCGCGAGCAATCACCATTATAAGATGGCGCTGGCCTCCGCTGTGACAAACTAGTAAACAAGCCTTGTGCGCAAGTGCGAGAGTGAACTCACTCCTAGTCACTCCCATTCTCGGGGTGTAATAGTGGTGTGATGAGCGAGCAACGAATCAAGAGCTGTCACGCCACATCAGGTGCTGAAACGTCATGGCTGAGTGCTATATAACGGACTCCATTTTCTGGGGTCGAGATCTTCCTGAGAAGTAAGCAATAAAGCTTTGCTGCAGAAGATTCCGGTTGTCCTGAGTGTGTTCTTGCCGGCGGGGACAAAAGCTCGGGATAGGACAAGGCAGAGCCTGAGCTGACACCTCCATGTCTTTTTTTTTTTTTTAACCTCCATGTCTTTTATATCTGTGGCTGTGAAATCAGGAAATTTGGAAAGAGGAACAAATTTTGGATGAGGATAAGTTCAGGTTTGGAAAAAATAAAACAAAGCAACAACAATAACTACAACAAAAAACAACCTTTATTTTGGTGGTATGGATCAGTGGGAAAAGGCTCCTGCCCCGAGCCTCCCACTCCCGACTCCCGAGCCTCCAAGCCTGGTGACCTGACTTAGATCCTCAGGCTCTATGTGGTGGAAGGAGAGAGCCCATTCCCACAAGTTATCTTCTGACTTCTGTGTGTACCTTCCTGGACAAATGCAATAATGATAAAAACCTCTTTATTTTGTGACAACATGATGTCGATAGGAACTTGCAAAGCAATGTATAGAGAAGATCCATGGCAACTCCCCTCAGCTCTTCCTGTATCCTTCCTGCCAGATCTGAAGCAGGAAAATAACACTGGTATGACCCACAGGGCTTATGTAAAGCTCATAGTTAACATGTTCTCGTGTGTGTGTGTGTGTGTGTGTGTTGTCGATATTGGCTTTCAAGTTGATCAAAAGTACAGTTTCCTGTGTCACCCATAGACCATATATTGAGTTAGGAGGGCCCTCTGTGCTCCCCCTTTGCTCTCTCACACTCACTCTTTCCCTAGGAACCGGCTTTCCATTCTCACATTGTGTCAGTTCATACTTGTGACATGAATGGAAATGTGCTGTGTGCTTGTACAAACTTGAGGTTGGCGTTTATTACTCAGCACACTCTCCTCATGATCCCCTTCAGTCTGAGCTCGCTTTAGTGATGGTTAACTGTTCCGTTGTTGAGTAACGATGGACCACAGGTCTTTGGGAGCCCATGCTCACTGAAAGGTATTTGCATAGAATCCAGTTTTTAACTGTCACAAATAAAGATGCTATGACCTAAACATCTTTTTATAAACCTTTTTATTGATTCTTTGTGAGTTTCACACCATGCACCGCAGTCCCTTTCATCTCCCTAGCCCCTCATATCTGACCTTTGACCTTGCAAACTCCCCCTCCAATAAAATACACACACAAACAATAACAACAACAAAACCAAAGCATAGAAAACATCTCATTGTGGAAGCTGTAGTATATCATACACGCATCCCACAGTGTATCCCTGTATCTACACATCTTCACTTGCAAATGTTCACTGCAATGAGTCATTGGTCTATTCAAGTCTCTGGTTTCTTTTTTCCTTTTTTTTATTGGATATTTTATTTATTTACATTTCAAGTGTTATCCCCTTTCTCGGTTTTCCCCCCAGAAACCCCCTAACCCACCCTCCCTCTCCCTCCTTCTATGAGGCTCCTGAACCACCTACCCAACCCCACCTCCCTGCTCTGGCATTACCCTACACTGGGGCATCGAGCCTTCCTAGGACCAAGGGCTTCTCCTCCCATTGATATCCAACAAGGCTATTCTCTGCTACATATGCGGCTGGAACCATGGGTCCTTCCATGTGTACTCTTTGGTTGGTGGTTTAGTCCCTGGAAGCTCTGAGGGTTCTGGTTGGTTGATATTGTTGTTCTTCCTATGGGTTACAATCCCTTTCAGTTCCTTCAGTGCTTTCTCCTCCATTGGGGACCTCGTGCTCAGTCCAATAGTTGGCTGTGAGCATCTACCTCTGTATTTGTCAGACTCAGACAGAGCCTCTCAGGCAGGAGACAGCTATATCAGGCTCCTGTCAGCAAGCACTTCTTGGCATCTGCAGTAGTGTCTGGATTTGGTGTCTATATATGGGATAGATCCCCAGGTGGGGCAGTCTCTGGATCAACACTTTGTCTCCAGATTTCCTCCCTTGAGTATTTTGTTCCTCCTTCTAAGGACTGAAGCATCCACACTTTGATCTTCCTTCTTCTTGAGCTTCATGTGGTCTGTTAATTGTATATTGGGTATTCTGAGCTTTTGGGCTTATATCCACTTATCAATGAGTGCCTAACATGTGTGTTCTTTTGTGATTGTGATTGTGTTACCTCACTCAGGATGATATTTTCTTTATTTATATTAAATTATTTTTAAAATTAATTTATTTTTTATACTCCATAGTTTATTCCCCCACCCCTGATTTACCCTTCAACTGTTCCACATCCCACCCCTCCCTCCCCACCTGACCTCTAAACTCCCTGGGGCCTCCAGTCTCTTGAGAGTTAGGTGCATCATCTCTGAATGAACACAGACCTGGAAGTCCTCTACTGTATGTGTGTTGGGGTCCTCATAACAGCTGGTGTATGCTGTCTGTTTGGTGGTCCAGTGTTTGAGAGATCTCGGGGTTCCAGATTAATTGAGACTGCTGGTCCTCCAACAGGATGGCCCTTCTCCTCAGCTTCTTTCAGCCTTCCCTAATTCAACAACAGGGGTCAACTGCTTCTGTCCATTGGTTGGGTGCAAACATCTGCATCTGACTCGTTCAGCTGCTTGCTGGGTTTTTCGGTGGGCAGTCATGATAGAACCCTTTTTGTGAGCGCTTTATAGCATCAGTAATAGTGTCAGGCCTTGGGCCTTCCCCTTGATCTGGATTCCAGTTTGTCCTGTTGCTGGACCTTCTTTTCCTCAGGCTCCTCTCCATTTCCATCCCTGTAATTCTTTCAGACAGGAACAATTATGGGTCAGAGCTGTGACTGTGGGATGGCAACCCCATCCCTCACTTGATGTCCTGTCTTCCTGCTGGAGGTGGGTTCTATAAGTTCCCTCTCCCTACTGTCTGGCATTTCATCTAAGATCACTCCCTTTGAGTTCTGAGAGTCTCTCACCTCCCAGGTCTCTGGTGCATTTTGGAGGGTACCCCAAACCTCCTATTTACTGAGGTTGCCCATTTCCATTCTTTCTGCTGGCCCTCAGGGCTTCATATCAGATCCAGTTCCCCTCTCCCCACCTATTTCCTCCACCCCGATGATATTTTCTAGTTCCATCTGTTTACCTAAGAATTTCATGAATTAATTTTTTTAATAGCCGAGTAGTACTACATTGTGTAAATGTACCACATTTTCTGTATCCATTCCTCTGTTGAAGGACATCTGGGTCTTTTCCAGCTTCTGGCTATTATAAATAAGGCTGCTATGAACATAGTGGAGCATGTGTCCTTGTTATATGTTGGAGCATCTTTTGGGTATATGCCCAGTAGTGGTATAGAACTAAAGAACCCTATTAAAAATGCGGTACAGAGCTAAACAAAAAATTCTGAACTGAGGAATACTGAATGGCTGAGGAGCACCGAAAGAAATGTTCAACATCCTTAGTCATCAGGGAAATGAAAATCAAAACAACCCTGAGATTTCACCTCATACCAGTTAGAATGGATAAGATCAAAAACTCAGGTGCTGAGTTTTTGCAGTGAGGTGCAGATGCTGGCAAGGATGTGGAGAAAGAGGAACACTCCTCCATTGTTGGTCAGATTGCAAGCTGGTACAACCACTGTGGAAATCACCCCCACCCCAATGATATTTTCTAGTTCCATCTATTTGCCGGATCTACCCTCCAAAATGCACCAGAGACCTGGGAGGTGAGAGACTCTCAGAACTCAAAGGGAGGGATCTTAGATGAAATGCCAGACAGTAGGGAGAGGGAACTTATAGAGCCTACCTCCAGCATTCTGGTGGTTCCTTAGAAAATTGGACATAGATCTCTGGTTTCTACAACACCATCAATATTGGCTCCTCACTGGGACTCCTCCCAGTTGGCTAATCTGTTGTTGCCTTATGGCATGGAGATCTTGCAGCTTTGGAGAAGCAGAATGGGCCCCTTCATGCACCTTAATGGCCCACAGATGATATAGATTTTGGGGTGGGCCAATTTAGGGTCCTGGATCTGGGTCTGGGTGGTAGCTGAGCTGGTCAGTCTGCCGGTTCTCCCTTATCTGCACCACCAGCTCGAGTTCTCCAGCTCTGGCTAGGCCACTGGATCCTCTCTATCAGCAGGAGTCTGGATCAGCCCTCCTGCTCCCATGCCCTCTCGCTGGCTCACCCACACCCACACCTCCAGAGCCAGCTCCACTGTTCTGCCCTGTCAAGGAGTGAGCCCTACTCTCCCAAGTGCTGCAGCCTGTGAGGGGCTGGGCCAGCTCTCCTACTCCCACACCCTCAGGACTGGCTCACCCATTGTGTTGTCCAGGCGAAGTGCAGGGCCTGCTCTTCCTAGTGCTGCAGATTTCAAGGGGCAGGGCCAGCTCACCCACTCTCATGATGCCAGGGTCAGCTCTCCCAACTGCCTCAGGTGCTGGGGTGGGGGTGGGGGAGGGCAATGGGCAAAGTCATTAGCCTTGCACGCAAGCCACATCACATCATGTCAGACAAATGATGGTGGTGTGTGTGTATGTGTGTGTGTGGGGGGGCGGGCGTCAGCTCTCCTGCTTTCTCAACCCTCAGGGCTGGTTCACTTCTGCCTCTGCTACCAAGGTCAGCTTTGCTCTGCTGTCCAGGCAAAGTGTAGAAGTGTGGCCACCACTGAGAGATAGGGCCAGCTCTCCAGAGCCTCATCCAGTGAGGGGTGTGGCCAGTTATGCACAGTCCCTGGACATCCATGTGTTACCCTGATGCTGCCTCGTCATAATATGAGCCACGGACCTCATCCCCAACCCCCGACACAGCGCAGTCACTGACTCAGACATGGCCCCCAGTGGCAGCTTGGACTGGGACCTCACTAAAGCCCCAGGTGACAGAGCTCACTGTTCACAATAGGCTATTTCTGTCCACTCATGAGTCTTCAGTTCCATCTTCCTTAATCCTTAAACTGCTCTACTCCTCTTTCTCTCCCATCTGACTACTACATACTCACACATTGTCATGGCTCCTGCTGCAGGCTGGCCATGGGGCTGGTGGGGCCCTGGATGACATCCTCTGTCCATGCTGTGTCCCACCTTGCTGTGCAGTAGAGAACAGGTCTGTGGGTGGCAAAGTGGTTCACATCAGCCTGTCTTCCTCCTCGTGTGCTGTGGTGCCTGGATTTGATTTGATTTTGATGGGTCCTAAGGCATAAGATAGCTTTGTCCATGCATGAACAAGGTGTCTCTTTGCCTGTTTGTGTGTGTGTGTGTGTGTGTGTATGTGTGTGTGTGTGTGTGTGTGTGTGTGTGTGTGTGTGTGTGTGAGAGAGAGAGAGAGAGAGAGAGAGAGAGAGCAAGCTAAACATTTGCATACTAGGTTTAATATCAAAATTTGCCTTTATTTTGTGAGAGAAATTGGATGAATTTACCACCCCATTACTGAACTGTACAGAAAAATCTGTTTTTGTTTGTTTTGTTTTTCTTTTTTAAAATTATGGATACTTCACAAAATTGCATGTTATTCTTGCACAGAGGACATGCTAATCTCTGCACTGTTTCAATTTTAGTATATATGCTGCCAGCGCTAGCACTAACAAATCTGTTATGCCCCTCTGTGTCCCTACACATAGGCTTGGTGCTTGGGTTTCTCTGTGTCTCTGCCTGTATTTTTGCCACTTTCTTTTTGCACACTCATTCTGGAATCTCACCATGGTTTAAATAATGTGTGGTTTCCTAATGACTGATTTCATGTGCTGCAGTTTTTAAAAATGACAACTTTATTGAAATCTGGTTAACAGATCAACACATTCTCACTTTAAAAGTTTAGAATTAACAGTGTGCATGGTGGCACACCCTTGCAATTCTATCTTTTGTTAGGCTAGATAAGTCAGGCTAGCTTGGGCTATATAGTGAGAAACCTATCTTTCTTTTTTTTTTTTTTTTTTTTTGTTTTTTTTTTTTTTTTTTAATATTTTTATTACATATTTTCCTCAATTACATTTCCAATGCTATCCCAAAAGTCCCCCATAGCGCCCTCCCCACTTCCCTATCCACCCATTCCCATTCTTTTGGCCCTGGCATTCCCCTATATTGGGGCATATAAAGTTTGCAAGTCCAATGGGCCTCTCTTTCCATTGATGGCTGACTAGGCCATCTTTCGATACATATGCAGCTAGAGACAAGAGCTCCGGGGTTCTAGTTAGTACATCATGTTGTTCCAACAATAGGGTTGCAGATCCCTTTAGCTCCTTGGGTACTTACTCTAGCTTCTCCATTGGGAGCCCTGTGATACATCCAATAGCTGACTGTGAACATCCACTCCTGTGTTTGCTAGGCCCCAGCATCGTCTCACAAGAGACAGCTATATTTGGGTCCTTTCAGCAAAATCTTGCTAGTGTATGCAATGGTGTCAGCGTTTAGAAGTTGATTATGGGATGGATCCCTGGATACGGCAGTCTCTAAATGGTCCATCCTTTCATCACCGCTACGAACTTTGTCTCTGTAACTCCTTCCCTGGGTGTTTTGTTCCCAATTCTGAGAAGGTGCACAGTGTCCACACTTTGGTCTTCATTCTTCTTGAGTTTCATGCGTTTAGCAAATTGTATCTTAAATCTTGGGTATCCTAAGTTTTGGGCTAATATCCACTTATCAGTGAATACATATTGTGTGAGTTCTTTTGTGATTGTGTTACTTCACTCAAGATGATGCCCTCCAGGTCCATCCATTTGGCTAGGAATTTCATAAATTCATTCTTTTTAATAGCTGAGTAGTACTCCATTGTGTAAATGTACCATAATTTCTGTATCCATTCCTCTGTTGAGGGACATCTGGGTTCTTTCCAGCTTCTGGCTATTATAAATAGGGCTGCTATGAACATAGTGGAACATGTGTCCTTTTTACCGGTTGGGACATCTTCTGGATATATGCCCAGGAGAGGTATTGCTGGATCCTCCGGTAGTACTATGTCCAATTTTCTGAGGAACCGCCAGACTGATTTCCAGAGTGGTTGTACAAGCTTGCAATCCCACCAACAATGGAGGAGTGTTCCTCTTTCTCCACATCCTGAAACCTATCTTTCAAAACAAAATCAAAATCAAAATCAAAACCAAAACCAAAACCAAAACCAAAACCAAAACCAAAACCAAAACCAAAACCAAAACCAAAACCAAAACCAAAACCCAAAAACCAAAAAAAAAAAAAACCCAAAAAAACAAAAAACCAAGCACATATAATTTATTAGTTTTTAACCACCTTCTAATTCCTGAATGTTGTTGTAACCCAGGTAGGAAATTTCACATCACCAGTTCCCTCTTCCTTCTGTTCCAGGCAAACAACAATCTATTGTCCATCTTTATTTGTATTCTTAACATGTCCTATGAATTTAATCCTGTTTCTTTTTACTTAGTTTTGAGTTTTCAAAGTCCATCCATTGTATAGCATGTGTTCTAGTTTCATTCTGTGATAAGTATCCAGACAATAAGCAATTTAGGAGAGAGAGGTTTTTACTCACCTTGCAATCCAGTATATACTCCATTGTTGTGGGGAAGTCAAAGCAGGAACTTAGAACATCACATTTATAGTCAAGAGCAGACAGAATAAATGCCTGGATCCTCCCTTGCTTACTTTCTTCTTATTTTTAATGTTTTGGACGTTCTGCCATCAATTTACAGTCAAGACAACCCCACCAACATGCTCACAGGCCAACTTGATCTAGATAATTTTTCACTAAGACTCTCTTCTTGGGTAATTACAGATTGTGTCACCTTGGAGGTTAAAGCAAACCAACACAATGTGTACCAGCATTTCCTTCCTTTTCACTACCAGGTAACAAGCCATTTCATGAATGCACCACATTGGTTTATCCATTCCTCTGTTCATGAACTGAAGTTGCCTCTACCTTAGGGTTTATGAATAATGAATGACACTCTATCAGCGTCCACATTTTTTTGCATGAGAATACATTTTCATTCCTCTTGGATATATACCTAGAAGTGGAAATGTCAAGCCATAATGGATATTTTATGTTTAACATTTTGAAAAATTGTCAATCTGTTTCCAAAGTAGGCACATCATTCCATGACGTTGTTGGTAATGTGTGAAGGTCGTAATCACCTCACATCCTTGACAACACTTGCTGCTGTCATTTAGATTTTAACAACATGGGTTATGGTTATAAAGTTAAGTATTTAGAAGGCAGTTTGGTAGCATGACCATTAAATGTAACAACAGTAGGCTTCCCTCTGAGCCCATGATCTCCCGTTGGAGCTTTTGACCAGATTTCCAGTCCCAGGCAAGACATTCACTCCTGGGGATCAGGCCTCTCATCCAGTGCTGGCCTGATCCCCAGGAGTGATCTTCTTCACTCCCACGCAGCTGCACGCTACCTTTTGGAACCCTGCAGGCTAGCCAGCAGGCAGCAAGTCTCCTGGTCAGACAATGCTCATTTCTTTATTTCCTGCAAGTAAACAACTGCTATCTTCAGCAACATGGTCTTACCCGCCTGTAATGGTGAGCGACCAAGAGCAGTGACAATAGCCTGTGTTAATAGCCTCTGGCTCCTCCTTGACCAATAACCTGCGAAGAGGTGCCCATGACTAACACTTGAGACTTTCATTCAGTAACCCATATCTTCTGGGACCATCTTTGTCTACACATGAAGCATATTTTGGTTCATAGTCTCCTTAAAAAATACATTATCTTATTTAATTACAAACTAATGGATTTCTATTTGGCTTCTTCATACTACCTTAGTTTTTATTAACCCACTCCCCAAACTCTGTCTTGTCTAAATTGTGAAGTATGAAAGCTACCTTCATAGCATTTACTTCATAGCATATTTATTACATAGTATTAGATATTATGTCATCTATAAACGATTTGACATATAGAGAAGGATGTGGCAAAGCCAGATGCAAACACCACATCTGTGGTGGTTTGAATAGGAATGGCTTCCATAGGCTCATATATTTGAATGCTTGGTCATTAGAGAGAGGTGCTACTTGACACAGATTAGGAGGTGGGACCTTGTTGGACTAGGTATGACTTTGTTGGAGGAAGTATGTCTCTGGGAGTGGGCCTTAAGGTTTCCAATGCCCAAGCCGGGCCTAGTGTCTTGTTCTTCCTGCTGCTGGCAAAGCCAGATGTAGAACGCTCAGCTACTGCTCCAGCATCATGTCTGTCTGTGTGCTGCTGTGCTTCCTGTCATGCTAATAAAGGACTAAACCTCTGGGAGTCAATCCCAGTTACATGTTTTCCTTTACAAGAGTTGATATGGTCATGGTGTCTTTCCACAGCAATAGAACACCGACTAAGACAACATTGAGCCATTTCATGTAAGTGACTTGAGCATCTCTGGAGTTTGGTATCTAAGCAAGGAGTTCTAGAATCAATCTCTATGGTTACCAGAAGCAACTGTAGAGGCATTAGTGAATGATTCTTCACAACCTGTGTCCAATTGCCTGCTGGGAAGTGAGTTACATAAGGCAAAAACATAGACTTGACATTTTATAATATTGTATCATGTAACGAAGGAGTGACTCTGTTTTGAGTCCTTCATATCCATAAAGGAGAGGGTCTCAGGTACCACCCACTCAGGAACTCACCAGCCTCCCTTCAAAGAGAACAGCCTGTGGGTACAGGAGTTTTTGAGGGTAACTGTGTCAGGACAGAATTGAGGCACATTATTTTATTTTCCTTGTTGATTTTTTTTGCTGAAATTTTTTATTATGGCAATGATATGTTTATGTGTTTTAATGTAAGAGGACTAGATGCTTTAAAGAAAAATATAAGAAGAGATAATATAGTAGACAGAGTCACAGTGATGTGTGAATAGTTAGGAAACACTGATATGCCCTTGTTTCAGTCAGCATTTCCAAGAGTTCTACAACAAACTGAAGATTGGTACTTGCCTGTCCCTTGGTCTTTTGCTCTCTCCCTCATACTTATTGTCTACATACTTAAAATCATCTATTACTACCTATTGTCTACATATTATCTATCACTTACTTGTATTTATCATCAATATCTATTGTTTTTATATATGTGCTATTTAATATCTTTTACTTATTTACACACATAATATAATCTATTATCCATTACCTATCTTCTATTTTCTATTATCTATTTATGTTTATGTGTATGGGTGTTTTGTCTACATGTATATCTGTGCACAATATGTATGGAGTTTCCATGTAGGCCAGAGGAGGTAATTGGATTCTATGGGACTAGAGTTACAGACAGTTGTGTACCATTTTGTGTATGTCAGGAATAGAATTCTGGAATTCTAGAAGAGAAGCTAGTGCTCTTAAACAACTGAACCATCTCATTAGGCCCATATATCATCTCCTATCTATCTGTCTGTCTGTCTACCTACCTACCTACATACCTACCTACATACCTATCACTTACTACTTATGCTAACTATCTTTAACATGAGGTCTATTTATCTCTTTATCTTCTTGTCTGACTGTCCATTGACCCATCCACACGTCCACTGGGATATGTGCTATGATTTGTTGAGCTGGTGAGAGTGGGTGGTATAATTCAGAGGTCTAAGGGCAGAGGAGCTGATAACTTAGGTTGGAGGGTGAGTTTGAAGGCCAGAGATCTAGGAGAGCAAAGGGCAATGATTGGTGTCCTTGCCATAGTGGTCAGGCATGTGGCGGTTAAATCCTCCTTTCCTTGACTGATTTGTTCTGTTCAGAGCACCAGAGTGGATGATGCCTGCCCACATTACTCAACTTCTACCTTCCTCTAGATGTAACTGGAAAGAATGTCCAAGTAGATAGCTGGACACATGATTTAATCAAGTTGATACATAAAATTAACTTACCATGATAGCAATGACCTTTCTCACAAATGTTATGGGACAAATGGTTTTGTTTTCCTCCCAAGAAGCCATGAGTCATGTTGGTATAAACTCACACCATTCCATGATTTATGAGGGGAAATTTTCTTTATTCATTTAAAGGATTTGGGACCCTTGAGCCCCTTCAATGTCCTCAGGTGACTATCACAAATAAAAACCTCTTGAAGCTCTTACATAATCAATACCCAAGAACCTTTCGGAAATAGAAAAAGCCACCTGTGTAATCGCACATTCTAAGTATCAGCTTGACTTTTGAATTTTTGCTCTAGCAAATATATGTTCACTGAAGACAGAGAAGAACATTTCCAGTATCAGTTTGACACTTGTGGGAAATGGAGAGAAGAGTTTCACAGGTGTGGAAGGGTGTTGTGGCTGCCACATGTGCCGACTTTTGAGTGTGGTGGGGATGGGGAAGAGGAGAGGTTGCACAGTCATTTAAGCCACTCAGATCTGATACCAAATGTGAAGGGTATAGTAGGAAGGCACAATGCACATCCCCAAATATGCTGTGGTCACAGAGGCCAACTATGAGCTTCTGAGGTTCTGAGTAATGACTGAATGATCTCTAACATGTGTGGCATTTGCCGTGGATCCAGTGAGATGCAGCATTCTGTTCTTTCTAGACTAGCCTCGAAAGGGCCTTTGTTTCGCAGAGGTGATTCGGGTTCCTTTCAAGAGAGCTTGCTGCTGCTGGGTGATCCATGGAGCTCTGCTATGGTGGACAGTTACCCCTCAGGAACACCTGGCAAGTGACACCTGCTGGTCCTGGCTTTACTGCTCTTCTCTCCATCTTTGGAACCACGGCTGGGAGGAAAGAACCAGCTATGGAATAGGGTATGTTATCGAAAGCCCATATGTAATTTTCCTGTTTCTTCTCAGGACATTTTTCTCACCTTCCTCAAGTCATTTTTGGGTCCATAGCCCAAAATCCCATCTCTGGCTGGATTCAGACTTCTGCCTTCTCTGACCAACCAAATCACTTCCCTTGGTCATTCCTAAATTGACCCCCACTTCCCATCGTATCTATTGCAAGAATAATAATCAGTACAAATGAGATGCTTTTGAACTCCATCATGTATCTTAGAAAGACTTCCATGATTTTTCCTGTATCATTTTGAATCCCTTTCAGGCAGCTGCCTGCTTCTCTGATCTGAACAAGCAAGATCAACATTCTCAGAAAGCAACAAAGTGAGACAATCCTTTTCTCTGGATCAGGGATAGGGCAAGCCTACAGGTGAGCTCGAGTGCTTCTAGACCATTGGTTCTCAAACTTCCTGATGCTGAAACTATTTCATACAGTTCCTCATGGTGTGGTGATTCCAAACCATAAAATTATTTTTGTTGTTACTTCATAACTGTAATTTTGCTACTGTTATGAATTGTACTAGAAATATCTGATATGCATTACAATCTGATTTGTGACCCCCAAAGGGGTCATGACCCACAGGTTGAGAGCTGCTGCTCTAGACCAAAGCAACTATACACAGTGGATCTCAAAATCCTGCCCTTGCTCAAATGCAAACAATTATTTTCCAGAGGTGAACATAACAGAAGCAACTTTGACAATAATGAATGCCTTGTTCAGGAAACATCTACCTGGGATGGAATCCTAGCTCAGATATGTTCCCAGTGTATTCTTGACAAGTTATTTTTCTGAGCTCTAGTGTCCATGTCTGTAAATGGGATCCAAATGCTAAGGAGTTCTACAGGACTGATAGACTTTCTGAACCCAACATTTTAGATTTTCACCATCACCAGTTTTGGTGTTATGGCTTACACATTTCATGTAAAATCCAGGGCAGCCATGATGTCTGTGGCCAGAAGGACATTCTGTGAGGCCTGGGCTTCAGAGTCACTGTGATTTGTTTTTATTCAAGAGGAGAGATAAATACTTTGTTTGAAAAGGAAGAATTTCTGAGTTGTAAGTCAAGTGAGCATAATACATATATTGGGTGTTCTCTTTCCTCAGAGAATTGTAAGGTTTTCTAAGACGTTTAAAAGGCCCCAATTAGACTGTACAAAGGTTTCTGATCCATGTGTCATTTACCTATGAGCTATGTAATTTCATGGTGGTAAATTAAAGTATAATTTCACTCCCAGATTCAATAGTTGTGATTTTTAGATAAAGAGAGAACCATAGACCTAGGATTGCGCTGGAAGATTCTGCCTTGTTTTGACATATGTTAGGTGAAAGACACCAGCACTCTTACACTTGGAAGCCCTGTGATACTGTTCAAGCACGCAGGGAGCATGCCAGACCATTGCAGAGTGCAGAGGCATTAAAGCTTTTTTGAAGGCTGCAATTTGACTCTGAGCAAGCAAAGGTTTCTTCCCTCTTCATAAATCACATGTATGGACTGTACAATTTAATGGCAGTAAACTAAGGTGAGTTGTTTGAAGATGCAACCACTCCCTTCCCAAATGTTTTGATCCTCAAAGCCTTTATAAGATGCTGTAGAAGCCTACACATTTGCCTGCAGTTGAAGGGGGCTGTCACCTGGATGTATAAATAGGTATTTGTTCTGATGGTATCTTGTGAATGCTCAACTCCTTCAAACCCTTCACTCTGACTTCTAGAAGGGCCTTGTGAGACCATGTAGATGGTTCTCTTCTTTGGCTGTCTTGTACATGTAGGGACACTGAGGCCACAAGAAGGGGATTTGCTCAAAATTTCCAAATTTGCTCAAAGTTTCCCAGCACACGTGGCAGAAACTTCTATTTCTGTCCCTTCCCAGCTTCTACTTCCATTTCTCCCACAGAAATAGGACCTCCAGGTTTTAGTTGGATGTATAGCTATCTGGAACAAAGAATTGAACTCAGTCTTTTTTTCCCAGCAAAAGCAGCCATGAGATTAAACTCTAGCTAACCACAAATAAGAAACAGTGTCCTGGGTAGATTCTGGAAATAATCTTTTGTTCTTGTTGCCTTCTGACTGGGATGTGGAGGTGATTCATTGCCTCAATAATGACATGTAACTGTAAAAGTTCATTGTCTTATGGGCATGCTTGCTTCTCACTACATTTGTGCTTGAGGTGGTTAGCTGGGCCTGATGGCATGTGTAAGAATTTGGCTCTCTGCTGGATGATGCAAAATTGCTGTGTGCCTCATCTGTCCCTTGTTTCTCTATAAGATAGCCCATGCTATAAGATGTTATAAGAGGCCACAAGTGGAAAGTGGAAACATACAATGTGGGAAGACTCTGTTAATTACAGTCGAAGTCCACGTGACCCTTTCTCCTGATAAAACCCATTCAGCAATCACCTAAGGTACCTGAAATGCTTCCAAATGCTAATGAGGCATTCTAGGTACCCTCAGCCCTAAGCCAAGACCTTTGCCCACCCTTGATGTCCTTATCCTTATTCCCCCAAAACTTTATAAGCCTTCAATCACATTAAGTAAAGTTGATCTGCCTATTGACTGGGTCTCAGTGGAGTTTATGCACCATATGTACTGACAGGGCTTCTGGAACTCCCTGAGTGATGTCTCTGCTTCTACTGCTCTTGTGGACTGTACTGACAGTCCACAAAGTGGGGAGATCCACATTACAAGTAACTTTTCTTGACTCCTTTATGTCATGTTGGCTAATATCCTATTGGTTGAAGTCATGTGGCCAAGTTCCAAGACAGATCAGGCTAGGGATACTTCCCTGTTACATGGCAAAAGAGTGGGTAAATGATGGGGTTGGAATGGAGACCCAAATGGGTCCAATTTATTATATGTGGATGAGTGAATGGAAGGATAGACAGAAAGACAGCTGAAAGATAAAGTTCTGCTCCTTGTGTCCAATAGAAGGGGTAAAGAGGCAGTTTCTGGTCTCTGGTGTGTCTAGGGCTCCCTATCTGAGCCCATCTTGGATTGGAGGTTGTCTTTGGCACCCAAGAGAGAGCTTAGAGCTGTGCTGTAGCCCCGGGCTGTGGGTTCTGTGGGTTATGACCTGCTTCTTTCCCAAGAGCCTTCACTTCTGAGTCATTGTGAAAACTTTCACACACCTTACCCTGTGACTGGCAAGAATGTACTTTAGAGATGAGAACCCTTCAGAGGCTTTGTGTTCATAGCATGTAAACAGTCATGCTGTTGCCTGCCTAGGATGCCAAAGACATGTATGATAGGCATGCCTCTGTTATGTAATATAAACAAATGATTACAGTATCAGAGATATGGGATTCTTCTAGGCAGTTCATAAGTCCTCTAGAACCTGATAGTAAGAGGGAAAGATGAAAAATGAGTTACTTTTGGGGGGACTGCATGGATTTTTGAGCACCCTCCCACTCTCTGCAGTGGTAAGGATTGGATCTAGGGCCTTACTCATGCATTGGTCTAGCTTCAACCCTGATAATATATAACTTAAAGAAGATAATGTTTCTTTCTGTTAGTACATGTAAGAACTCAGTGTTCTGCTATATGTATTGAAAATCCTTTAATGTTAGTTGTTTCAAATGCCCTCACACCCCCATCAGTGCTCTAACATCTACAGACGTCACAAGATGGCTGCACTGAGAGAAGTCAAACCTTGGAATGACGGCTGCTTGTGGAAATGAAAGACTAACACTCTTCATGAGAAAATTGATAACGAACCACACGGTTGTGTATCGGTGCAAGAGTGAGTGCTAAGAGCAACCCAGATTTCTTCTAAGACCTACAAACAGTCCGTGTCTGTTTTGGTGATGTTAGCACTCACAGCCCCTTGGGACTTTTTCTTTCTGTGGCAGAAATAGGAGTGACTCTGGCAAGTGTCCAGATTCTTAAACACCAACCACATGCGTTTCTAGCTTTCTTTGCTTAAATGCAAGTAGACTTTAATCCAGTTCCTTGTCATTTGCAGGGCTACAGGGAAGGGCACCAAAACATCCCCATTTCCAAGGGCTGAACTCTGGAGGCCTGAGGTGGGTCTTTCTGATTCTTTTAGATTATTGTCCAATCCCAGTATGTCAGAGCATGGGTACTGGAAGGGAACATTGGTTTGACTCCCTTCCTCTACCATGAAGTTTTTGAGGAGTGTCGAAGCCCAGAAGTCAGAAGAGACCACCTCACAGGGGTCTCAGAGGGCCTCCAGGAGCACTAGCCCCTCATTCCTGCACATGGAGTGTGATGATCCCCTCCCGCCCCCACTGCACACAGCTCACGTCTCTTTAAGTGGAAGCTTGCCAGTGCCCAGATGCACTAGCTCAGAACTCTTTTTATATCCACTTTCAGAAGAGAGGAAAAAAGACGTTCTGTAGTATTGTCTGGGGGCTGTAGCTGTTACATTTTGACATCTGGCCTAACTTCCATAAGTTTAGTAACTAGATTCCCTGTCTGGGTCTCTTGTTTCCATCCCTTTACCCTGATCCCACATGGCTTAAGCCGAGATCTATCAATACACCATCAACATCCCTTGTGTGTGCGCATGGATTGAGAGTGATAAGGGAGTGAACACATCTCTTGACACTGGCACACTGAGAAATGGAAGAGGTCCCTGGGAACAGGTCAAATCCCCGTCCTTCAGAAGCTCAGATGGGTCTTGGAAGGGTTGGCCTAGAGGTTGCTCTTCTGTTAGTTGAGTGATGGGGATGTTAGGGTGAAGTGATGGCTTCTGATGAAGAGACTTTCTGGAGCTGAGAATCCCCTTTTGATCTCTTTTCTCAAACTCTTGCCTGAGGATGTCTCAGTTCCTGCCCCACTTGCCTTAGTGTTAAGATCCATAGCAACTTTGTATGTGTGTGGTATACATGTATGTGTTCACGTGTATATGCATGTGTGTGAGGGCCAGGGCTCCATAATGGATGTCTTTCTCAGTAGCTTCCCACTTCTATTTTTTAAATTTAATTTTAATTGAATATAAAGTTATTTTCATACAATATGCTCTTCTAATGGTTTCCCCCTTCCATCTTACAGGTCCACCCTACCTACTCACCCTTTCAACTCAAAGCCTTTTTAATCTTAAGAAAAAAAACAGACAAATAAAAAAAATCAAACAAATAATGGTAAAACAAAAACAATAAAAACAAAACAAAATAAAGAAACAAATAAAATCCAAGAAAGATTTTGTCAAAGGCCTTTTCTCTATCAGCTGAGATGATCATGTCCCATCTTAATTTTTTGAGACGAGTTTTTTCACTGAGTCTGAAGCTCACCAGTTTCCACCAGGCTTTGTGGGTACACTTGTCTCTGTCCCACCCAGCACTGGAGTTCCAGGGCACACCATTGAGCTCTGCCTTTACATGGATACTGGGTGTCCAAACGCAGGTCCTCATGCTTGCATGATAAGCACTTCTTTCTTGACTGAGCTATCTCCTCTTTACCCCTTTTTAATACTGGTGGGATAGAGATGACAACCTCCAGTGTCAGCTGGGAGGTACCCCAGGGCTGAGTTTAGAGTGAGCCTTCAGAGAGTCCCCAAATCTCTTAAGGTTGCCTTTAGATTCTCTTTTGAATTTCCTTGCTGTTGTGACATATCTAGTAGGTGTCACTCCAAGGGGTTGGGAGGGGAAAGGTCCAAGTCTCTGGGTCAGGCTTCTAGCCGTACACTGTGAATAGAATACACCCATAACTGTATCTGGACACAACTCTCATCACTGCAAAGCCATCTTCCCCCATGCCTTATAAGAAATGGTCCAGGCATAAAGGCTGAGAACTTTAGCTCTCAATACTTCTAGGGACAGTAACTCTCAGGCTCTGCACTGTGCACAACTCTGCAGCTGTGGACTTATGCAATGCCTTTATTTTCCTTTTGTAAGCATATTCATTTATTCTTATTGCTGCGTGTGGACCCCTGACTAGATCCCCTGCATTTTAAACATCTTGAGTTTTCTAGTATGCTGGGTAGTGATTTATCTCGTCAGCAAGCCTTTTTGTTCAGGTTCATAAAAGACTGGAGTATAAATGACACATTATAGTGCCAGTTCACAATCTATGAATTAAATAAAATATTCCTATACCCCAGGATCTCTGGGCTTCCCCAATTGTCAGACTCCCAATTGTTTTGTAATTTTCTCCTCATTTCAATGTGGTGGTTGGAGGCTGAGCATTGGAAGAAAGAAAGAAACACAACAAAGTCCACAGCTCTTACTACCCCAGTGCCTCTTCTGAACATTCTGGAGAGAGAGACTAGGGGTGCTCCCAAGCTGAGAATGTGGCAGAGCTGGGGGTCGAGTTCCTCCTCTCATGATTCAGCAGCAGACACAGCCATATCAGGAATCAGAAGATGCACGGAGCCTAGCCAGGGGCTTCTTGAAGGTGACCCTGATGTAAGGTGCTGGGACACCAGCTCAGCATCATCTTTTTGAGTTCCCTGTGCTTAGGTTACAATTCATGAGGCACTTCCCACTCTGCCCACCACTTCTACCCTGCTCTGGAGTACCTCCTGAGGAGTTGACTCTTACATTAGCCTCTCATGCATCTCATTTCGGCTGTCTTCTTTATGATTCCTTGGTCCTTGACAAAAGGAAGAGAGCTGTGGCCTGAGATTTGAGTCTACCCAAAATGGTGAACTCCAGGACCCAAAATCTGAACACTCTCCATATGAAGTAGATTTGAGTCAGAAGGAAGTCTGTGACATATTGTGGGCAAGAAACAAATATCTATGAATATTTTATACATATGTATGGGTATATAAATGAATAACTATGTGTATGTATATGTCTATCTGTATGTACATATATCTACATGTATATATACACCCATATATACATATATATATACATACACACACACCTATATATACATAAATGTCTGTATGTAAATACACACACACATATATACCCATTCACATATATACATATATATGTATATGTACACACACACACACACATATATATAGGCTTGTAAATTTGTATAATACATATGTGCATCCACATATATACATATATTATCTGTATGCATGTACATACACATGTACTTGTATGCATACAATAATGCATATCTATATGTGTACATACATCACATATATTACATATACATAGCTATCTTTGTGTATAGGTATACATATGTATATATGCTCATATAACCTCATGAGGGAGTGAAAGCAGAATGATTCACCTTCCTCTGGGAAGCCTGAAGGGAAATTACTTCTAGGGACCCCTGCTGTGAGACATACTATCTCTGCTGTGGGATTGGCCTACTGAAACTCTGAAGCACACAGGGAGTGAGGCATCATTTCTTCCCCATCCTTTTTCTGGAGCTTGCTGGTTAGATAGTCTAGCCAAAATGGTGAGCTCTAGATTCACTGAGAGACCTAGGTACCACACATGTGAACACACACACACACACACACACACACACACACACACACACACACCTCTTTGATATGCATTGATTTTGATGAAAGTCATAGTATATTTAGAACTTATCATTTAGTAATCTGTAGCTTATTATAGCACAAATCTGCTGGCATTGTTAATGGATGAAGACTAGCAGGTTGTCATAACAACCTTCCTCCATCCTTCCAGCCTAAGGGTTGTGTTGTAGTCCCAGCTATTTCCTTTGTGGCTTCTGTTGTCATAGCTTTGTACTCTGGGGTTTTCTCTGCTTTCCCTAAAGGAAACAATTCTACCAGCACTCTGTTTTTGAGTGATACTAGAAGCTCCGCTCATTGCCCTGTGTGTTCAGATTCACCCCACCAGGGTGTGTGTGTGTGTGTGTGTGTGTGTGTGTGTGAATCTTCATTCTGCAGAGCAGTGAGGAGGGCTGTGTCAATGGTAGTGTCTGAGGATATCAATCCCCGGGCACTTCAGGTACCAACAGAGAGGACTACTCATAGGGCTGGTTGCTGTGCTTGCTTCCTGTCCACTCATTGGAGTTCACCTCTCCCAGTTCCATCTTTCAGTGTGGTCCAAGGCTAGTGGGACCTTCTATGACCGAAAGAAGAAATCCAGGCTTGGAGACCCAATCAGAGTAGGATGTTGGGAGTGTCTGATTTCCAGAGCAGTTGAGGGGTATATTCTAAGGCTCCCATCTTTCCGTAGGTGACTGAACTCCAGGACTCTCCTCACATTGCACTTGTTTTTCCATCCATTTTGAGACAAGCTCTACAATAACTCCTTCAGGAGACACTCCCTTATCTTCTTGTTATACTCAAGGCATAAACTCTCTCTCTCTCTCTCCCACCCACCCACCCCCCCCCCCACACAAACACACACACACACACACACACACACACACACACACACACACACACACACACCCCTACCTCAGAGAAGCATGGCAGGGGAGGCACATAGCTGTTTGGCTGTTTGAGAAATTCGTGCCTTGAGTCAGAGAGGATGTGAGTGTGAGGGGAATGGGGAGGCCTCTGTTCTATGCCTCCTTTCACCTAAGCATCCCACTCTCCCTCCCTACTAATATCAGTAACAGCACATGAAGCTGTGGGACCAGAAAACTTGATTGATGGTGACTTGAGACCTGAAGCTTTATTTCATTCCTGTAACAATGAGTGGAGATGGATGGACCAACCCCAGACTCAGATAATCTGTAATTCTTTAGTCCTAGCTGCCCAGTAAGATAACCATCAGCCACAGGCAGCATTTTAAGTTTAGATGAATTGAAATGAAAGAAAAAGAATCTAGTGCTCAGGCACTGGCAGCTTTTCAAGTGACTTGTAGCTTCATAATGAGCCACTGAAGATGGGCAGGGACATTTCCATCATGGCAGAAAGAGCTAGTGGGACAGCAGTTGAAGATGTAGTATCTGTTCAAAGAGAGAAGGATGGAACAAGCCACACTGGTTCCTTTTGATCGAATAAGAAACTGTCTTCTAGAACTCATTTATAATGCCTACCATGGTCTCATCAATCTGAGCTACAGTCACGTGACACATCCTAGCTGCAAGGAAAATTGGAAAACAGGATCTTGAGCAAGGCTGGACAGAACTGATGTTTGGATGGCAAGAAGGGGACTGCTTAGGGGGCTGACTGCAGTGGGGGAGAGGATGCTATTGCATGGGTCCCTCCATCCTGAGTGCTTTAGGGGTCAGTCTGCCTCTAGCTATCCCCAGCTATCCCTGTCCCTGCTGGTCTCCCCAACTTTCTGTGTGATCAAAATAACAAACAAACAAACAAACAAACACAAAAAGAAAAACAAACCCCCCAGAACCAAAAGTAAAACAGAACTAAAAATATTCATGCAAGCCAGTCTGTGCAACGCTCTTGACGAGAGGGCCAGGAGCCAGGGAGGAGCCCAGATCCTTTCAATACAAATCTCTGAATTGAGCACTGGGTGGCTTTGCCAACAGGTTCTCCTGTCTCCCCAAGTTTCCCACTCTTACACCTCTCAACACCCTCCCTTTTTCACATAATGTAGGCTTAAGCTGCAGGCCAATGGAGGGCTTCCCTTTGCACACCTGGACCCTGCAAAACCTCTGGCAGTCTTCTCTGATACTGCATTCCTGTGTATTGTCCAAGAGTCAGGAAAAATGTGGAAGGCCATTTTCTTTAATTCTTTCCTTGTTCAGTTCTGCCAGACAAAAGGGCCGGGATAGATCTGTCATCCTTCTGTCTAAAACAATGTCATGTGTTTGGAAGGCAGGAACAGCCATAGGTACTTTGGATTTTAAATATTTTTTCTCCTGGGGCATCACATCTAATATCTACATGATGAAGAACCAGGGGTTAAGGAACTTTCAAAGGTTTGGAATAAAATAGGGCCTTTTAAATTCTTGAGGCAGAGAGGTGTCACATTCAGCCAGCTCAGAGCATACCTGGCAGTTTCAATTACATTGGCAAGAGTGTTAACGCTCACATTTATCATCTGTATGCATAGGGAGAGAGTTGGATGGGGTGGGCCGGGGGGGGGCTGCAAACCATGGCCTGTTTGTGTCTGGCTTCTGGACTAAGTGTTTTCTCTATCTTCAAAGAACCCTGTGAAAGCAAAATAAAATACTGGGCAGATACTTGGTGTGGTCCACCAAACCCCACGTTGTTATGATCAGGTTCTTTATAGAAATTTGTCCTTCCCTGGATTACAGCCTGAGGGGTTACCATCTCTAAATTTCAGGGTGTAGACATTTGGTCCTTGTTGCCTAGAAACTCCAGATGTGCTGTGTAAGTGGAGAACCTTGTGAGGATCTGGTAATGACAGAGGTCCTGTTTCTGAAGGGAACAGCTAGTCAGGGTGCTGGAGGCTGTGAGTTGATAGTAAATGCTGAGCACACTGTGAGCCATCTCCTCCCTAATGAGTAGCAGCCACCCCTGCAGATCCTAGAAATGGTGGGCAGAGGATTCCGGCTTTCCTGTGGCATGAGGTCTGCCCAGCTAGAACTGGCTATTCTAGCTTCAGGGGAACAAAGAAGATTTACGGCAGTGTGTGAAGATGTGTGGGGTGAGGGGTAGTGAGGCATGGGTGGGGCTGGAGCTGTCACTGCAGTCAGGTCAGTGTGGAGACAAGCCCAGGCTTAGATGAGGGTAAGAGAGTGGGGTAGGGAGATTGAGTCACACTTAGTCTTCGATAAAGGCACTGGGTTTGAATGCTGCCTCAGGTTTGTATGGGGTCTTCCCTCTTAGTCTATTGCCCTGCTGCTGGGGTGGCTGGAGACCTGGAAAGCCAGACCCACAGTGTAAGGTTCAGACAGCCTTCTGTTTATTCTCAATAGGAACTTGGGTCAATTTGGGTCTGGGTGGTAGCTGAGTTGATCAGACTGCCAGCTCTCCAGTACCCACACCATCAGGGTGAGCTCTCCAGCCTGCCCCAGCTTATTCACTCAATGCTGCAATCGGCAAGGGTTAAGACCACTTCCCCTGCTCTCATGTCCTCTGGGGCAGGCTCCCCTGCAGCCATGCCACCAGGACCAGTTCTACTGTGTTGCCCAGGCAAGGTGTGGAAACCTTTCTCCCGAGTGCTGCCACCAGAGGGCCAGCTCTCCGGCCTGCTGCAGGTGGCAAGGGGCAAAGATTGAGGGAGAACATCTTGGTCACTCACTTAAGCCAACATATTTTGGACATGAATCCTTTTTATAACTGGTAAATTTTTTTTCATGCAATATATTCTGATCAGGGTTTCCTCTCCCTCATCTCCCAGATCCTTTCCACCTCCCCACCCACCTAACTTCATGATTTCTATTTAGAAAGCAAACAGGCAAAAAGACCAGAATAAAACAAATAACAACAAAAAGCACAAGAAACACATATATACATAAAAACAAGACACATAAAAGCATAACGTTGGAAACCATAATATACAAAAACAAAACCCCAGTAAGATTAAAATGCCCCAGACAAAGCAATATGAGGCAGGAAATCTGGAGAAATGTCACTGAGTTCATTTTGTGATTGTCATCTATTTCTGTGCCTGAAGCCTACCTTTAAGTGTGGTTTATGCGAGACACCATGATCTCAGCAATACTGATGAAGGAAAACATTTAACTGGGGGTGGCTTGCAGTTCAAAGGTTTAATCTATTATCATCATGGCAGGAAGCATGGTGGCATGCAGGTAGACATGGTGCTGGGGAGGTAGCTGAGAGTTATATGTCTGGATCCACAGGCAGTAGGAAGAGAGAGCAACACTGGGCTTGGCTTGGAAATCTGAAACTTGAAAGCCCGTTGCAGTGACACATTTCTTCCAACAAGGCCACACCTCCTAATTGTGCCATTGCCTATGAGCCCATGAGGGCCAATTGCGTTCAAACTACTACATAAACCCCGTGAGCCTTAATGGGAGAAAACGAATTTTTCCTTTACAAGCGGTCTTCAGTTGGGTTTTAGCTTCTTGGTTAGGAATGAGGAGATGGTGTCCACTCCACTTTCTCAGCACTGAGACCCAGCTAGCTTGGATCTGTGTAGACCCTGGACATGCTATCATGGTCCCTGTGAGTTTATACATGTGTCAGACCTGTTGTGTCTGGAAGACATTGTTTTTTTGGTGTCTTACATCCCCCGATGTCTGTTACAGTCTTTCTCCCCTAATCCTGTGGGGAGAAGTTTGATGGAGATCTCCCATCTAGGACTCCATGTTTCAAGGTCTCTCATCTTCTGCACATTGTCCACTGGTGAGTCTCTGTATGTGTTCCCATTACTGCAGAAGAAACCTTCTCTGAGGATGGCTGAGCAAGACACTGATCTACAAGTATAGCAGAATGTTGTTGGGAGTCATGTATTTCTAATTTATAATTTTTAAAAAAGCAAACAATAGTATTTGGTTTTACCCCAGCTCCATGGCCTATCTAGTCCCAGGGTTCTTGACCACCAGAGCAGTGCCAGGTATGGGTTATGTGTTATGGAACAGGCCTTAAGTCCAACCAGAGCGTGGTTAGTTACTCTTAAACATTTGTGCCATTACTTACCCAGCATATAGTGTAGGCCACCATTGTAGATTGAGGGGTTTATATCTAGTTTGTGTTTACCTTTCTCCTCTGGTAGTGTTCAGACACCTTCGAGGACTATGAATGCTAGTCAGTGTGGGTGAAAACCCTAGTTCACCACCAGCTGAACTTTTCCATGTTCAATGAAATACGTAGGTGTTGTCTTCAGCACTAGGGCCTTACCATCAGTTTGAGGAGAACAACTAATAGCCTCGTCAATGGCTTCATTTATTTTGGGGTTTCCATGTGGCCTCCTTAGTTGACAGCTCAATTAGTTGTAACCCATTCCTGGCATTGGAAATTTCACTTGGTGGCAACAGGTTGGACATAAATCTTCTTATACTTACTGATGGATGAGAGGACTTTTGCTCAGCACTGGAGTTCCAAATAAGTCTGCTAGGTACAAAGGCTTTTGTTCTTTGCTAATCATTTTCTTTTAAAATTATAATTATTAGTTCCTTCTAATTTATACAGTTGTGATGTGTACAGACCTTCATGTATTAGCTTTGGTCCTATCCATGTTATAAATGACTCTCTTTTCTTACTCTTTCTTACTCCCTTCCTCTATTCATTGATCCTCCCTGATTCCTCTACTGCTTTCAGGTGATCCCTTACATTATTTGGAGTGCCAGTGTCCTATATAGCCTCAGCTGTCAACTTGACATAGTACAGAGCCCGTGAGGGAGTCTTAGCTGAAGGAGTCCCCAGATCAGATTGACCTAGGACCAATGTGAGGAGTTGTCTTGATTGATGATTGACATAGGAAGGACCAGCCAAAATGGGCAACGCCATCCTCTAGGCAGGTAGGCCCAGAATGTATAAGAAAGCTGAACCAGAGTGAATGAGAAAGTGAGCCATTAAACAATACTTTTCTGTCATTTCTGCTTCAGTTTCAGCCTTGACTTCCTTCAGAGATGGACTTGCAAGTGCAAGCTGAAACAAACACTTTCCTCTCCTAAGTTGCTTTGGTTTGTGGTGTTTATCAAAACAGAAAAACAGCCAAGCAAACAACATGTAGTATTTATCTGCCCCAACCTTTTCTTTTCTCGGCAGTAGTTAAGACGGAGCACAGGGCGTTGTGTATGTGAAGCAAGTGCAGCATCTTCGCACTATACCCCAGAGGGACCGTTTCTCTCCTTCTACCATGCTTGATATCCCAGATATCGAACTCAGGTGGTCAGGCCTGGAAGGAGGTACTTCTCCCTGCTGCGCCATCCTGCAAACTCCCAGGCAGACTTTTAACAACTGCTTGTACTCTGTACTATTAGTTGACATTTTTAGAGTTCCCGAGACTCATCACCTATCCCTCTCCTGGGCAGGCAGCCCAGTTGATTCTTTGTGGAATCCACCTAGCAGTGTGTTCTTCTCCTAAACTCCCCAGCCACCCTACAAAGCAGGAGCTTAACTATCACTGCAGCTTCACCGTGGCAAAGCAGGACTGAGACAACTTAGCTCTTTGTCTGAATTCACTCAGACAGCTAAAGGCAAGAGCAGGGATTGAGCCCAGTTCTGTCTGATTCGGAACCCACCCCCAGGCTCACTGTTTTTGTTGTTGTTGTCCTTTTTTTTTTCTTTGTGCTTCTATTAGAATGGCCAGGATCGGGGGAAGTATAGGTGAGGGCGAGTGTGTGTGTGTGTGTGCAGTTTGAATAGGAATGGCCCCCATAGGCTCATATATTTACATACATTTGGTCATTATGGACTGGGACTACCTGAGAGGAATTAGAAAGTGTGGTCTTGTTGGAGTAGGTGTGGCCTTGGTGGGAAAAATGTCACTAGGTGTAAGGAGCCGCCCTCACATTCGCCATTACAAGATGGCGCTGATGGCACTGGCACCCGTGTAATCAAACCATCTGTGCATGCTCCGGGATAGTTTCCCACCCCATGTGCTCTGCCTTCCCCGTGACGACAACTCCGGCCGATGGGCTGCAGCCAATCAGGGAGCGACACGTCCTAGGTGGAGGACAGTCCTCCATAAAAGGGACGGGTTTCCGCCATTCTGGGGTTCTCTCTATCTCTCTCTCTCTCTCTGGCTCGCTCTCTCACTCTCTCTGGCTCTCTTCTCCACTGGCTCCTGATGGGGTAAGCAATAAAGCTTGTGCTGCAGAAGATTCCGGTTGCCCTGAGCGTGTTCTTACCAGGGGGGACAAAAGCGCGGGCAATAACTAGGGGTGGGTTTGGGGCTCAAGCCAGGTCTAGTCTTTCTCTCTCTCCTCCTGCTGCCCAGAGATGCAGATGTAGAACCCTCAAGCTACTTAACCAGCACTGTGTATGCCTGCACGTCACCATGCTTCCTGCCATGATGACAATGGAATAAACCTCGGTAGCTGCAAGCCAGCCCAGTTAAATGCTTTCCTCTGGAAGAGTTGCTGCGGTCATTGGTCTCTTCAGTGCCACAGAACACTAAGTGAGGAAGAGCACTTTAGTACTCAAATCTATTGAGATGTTATCTTGCCCATTGGAGAGCAAGGGGCTGCGTGGTGGGATGTTTCATGTGGGTTTGATGGTCTAGATGAAGGGTGTGCCTAGGACTGGAGTCATCAGGAGAGGGATATGTATCAGGACATCTAAAGCTGTAAAGATGATGGAGGGATGGTCTTTGTAGGCAGGTTAATGTCTCTGTGTTTGTGTAAGATGTTTCCTGTTTCCTCAGTATTCAGGAGTTAAAAATATTTACACTTCGAGCTGATTGAAAGGTGAATATTTATTCACTTCCAACAAGAGGTGGAATGTAGAAACATGTTGGCTTGCCAGGGGTCCTACAGCTTCCCTTGTTATCAGGCCACTGGCACTGAGCCAATCCACATGTTGCCTTTGCCCTGGCATTCCTTCTTGGGCATTCTCTCTTGTAAGCAGTACTTGCTGACTTGCCTCAGGTTCAGCTTCTGGGGGAAGTCCATGCTGGTCCAGTGCTGAGAAAACTCAGTTTCAGAGACTAAGGAGCTTGTCTTGGCTGCGTGCTCTGGGGCCACTGGCTTCTGTTTCCTAGATCTCACTCTCTTCTCATTACCTCGAGTGACCCGACTCCAGGTGCTAAATAGGATGATGTCTAGGTTATCATTCTTTTTATCCATACTGTTCCACTGATTGTCTGGGCCAACCCAGACTCAGTCCTTCAAGATGTTAATCCCTGAGTGTCACTGGGTTCTTGCTACTCTCCAAAGATGTTCTTGCTATCATTTTGACTCCACTACTTTCCATCAAGACCTCTGTGGCCTCTCTTTCCCCAGCCTGGAACCTGCTTGCTCAAGGGTGGAGCTACCTGCTCATTCGTCCTGCCACGCCTACTGCTGAAACCTGCCTTTGCTGCCTGGAGGCACACACGTGTTCGTCCTGCTACTGGACCCTGAGTTACTTGGCGGGATATTGGGTTCCCTCCCCCTTCCTTTATAACTGAGTGTCTGGAAATAGTAAAATTGAGCCTTGATCAGAACGTTTGTTGTCTTGGCTCCATTCTTTCTTCCGCCCCGTCTAGATTCCTCTCTTTTCAGTTCGAACTGCCATTCTCAGTTGAACCGTTCGTGTTGTGGGCTGCGGGCAGGCCGCAACAGACCTCAGCTTTCCTACCTGATCAGGGAAAGGATGTCTCTGGGGAGCTCCTGAGAATAAAATCATCTCTGCTTTATGTTCTTTGCTCTTAAATTGTGACTTAGTAAATGGCTTTTTAAGATATAAAAATACCCCCAAACGAAATAATAATTCTCTCCAGTCTTTTCAGGGAGAACATCCTTGGTTATTAATGTGTGATTCACAGGAAAGCATAGCCGTATCTTCTCCTTTTCTTCACCCCTCAAGGAGTTGGGAAGATAAATGGAGCTTTGGGGAACTGCTTTCTAACCTGGTCCTGTGTCTCCCTACCCTATTCATGAGCTGAGCTGCTAACAACCATTCAGAAGGAAGAGACACTTTCCTCAATCAAGGGATTGTCTTTATTTCTGTCACTAATTCCCTTCCTCTCTCTCTGAGAGTGACCAATTTTAAAACCCATTTGAGGAAAAGCCTGTTATTCTGCACCAGCAGAGCTTTACACACTAGCACCGGGGTGGGGAGAGGCGGGAGTGCTATCTGCATTATGAGAACCTATTGCTTTCACCCAGTGTCCATCTCTTCCCATCTGGATCCCACTGTGACCACAAGGAGCATGGTTCTTACATGGAACATCCAATCAGGAGCAGTGTCTTACTAGCTACTTTGAAGTTCACTTTCATCCTCATCTTATCAGCTGCCCAGAGGAGATGCTTTCTTTCTTTCTTTCTTTCTTTCTTTCTTTCTTTCTTTCTTTCTTTCTTTCTTTCTTTCTTTCTTTCTTTCTTTCTTTCTTTCTTTCTTTCTTTCTTTCTTTCTCTCTCTCTCTCTCTCTCTCTCTCTCTTCCTTCCTTCCTTCCTTCCTTCCTTCCTCCTCCTCCTCCTCCTATTTCCTCCTCCTTCCTCCTCCTCCTCTTTCTTCTTCTTCTCCTCCTCCTCCTTCTCCTTCTCCCTCTCTTCCTCCCCTCCCCTCTCCCTCCCCCTCCTCCTCTGCCTCTTCTGCCTCCTTCTTCTTCTATGAAATATCACATCTTTATTCTTGACTGATTTCTGGAGGTTTGTAGGGAAGCCTAAAAATCTATTTTCTTAGCCACCCCCCTCCCCGGGAGTTGTTCCCTTTAGGCAAGTTGATTTAATTGAATGAGGTGATGAGTTGGTAAGGAATGGCTTGCCTAGGCTACAGGAGAAACACAATTATACAGTCAGTCTTGCCTACCAAGTCAGAACCTGGATCTTCCTGGTTTGGGCTGTCCTCCTGAGGCTTTGCAGCTTGAAACTAAAGGTGGGTCTTCAGGACATAGGAGGCCACAAGAGTTAGAGAAATACCGCTTACACATTCCCTGCCTTGCTCAACAACACTCAGATAATTCTCTTGTAATTAACACACCCCAAACAGCATTATAATAAAACAATAAATGTCACGGATGTCCACTTTCTGGGTATCAGCTAGCTTCAAGTTAGAACATCCTCATATCTCAGTAGGGGAAGGCAACATCATTAACACATGAGGAATCTATGATTGCTCTTCCTAGTTTAGGATATAAACTCACAAAACATTATGAGGAAACAAATTTAAAATAAACAAGACCTAAAGAATGTGCTAGGTGGGTGACCCAATCTACCTGACACTCAGTATCTCTAGTGTTCCAGTAATTCCTGTGACTCCCTTTCCTATTTCATTCTCCTTCACATAGCCACATCATCAGGTGGCAAATCCTTGAAGAAGGCCTTTATCATCCCTCTTCATCTCCCAACCTACCATTTCACCAGCACGTATATGCCTACAAGTATTGCTTTGTGGCATTTGAAACTATCTTCTGTTAAATCATGAGGATGACCTGATTTTCCTCCGCTTTGCTCTTTTCCTTGAACATGGTATTTTACATGTGGGTTCTCTTGTCCAGTTATTTTTCATGGTGTCTGGTCATTCCCTGTGGGGCAACATCATTATTATTCATTCAATCTCATGTTGATAGATCCTAGGGTTATTCATGACATCTTTGAAATTTATTATAGGAGCCCTCCCCAGCTCAGAAGGAAGGACATTCAGGCCCAGCCCTACTCCAAACACATCTAACAACCTTAATGATTTTAGGGACTGATTTGGTTTTCCTCAACCAATTCTGTTTTATTGGTTCCTGGCTACCCTTAATCCCAGGGCTAACATAGTGATGTTGTTTAAAGCTCATTTCAGTTGGTCCCTTGTGTCTTCATTCCTTGACACAGTGGCATCATCATCAGAAGAGCTGAGTCTGTGAGCATGAAGTGAGAAGCTGTGATCCCCAGTCTGCACTGCAAAACATAGAACAGTGTCTCTGTATCTCATCATCCTGGAGAACCCAGATTCAGATACAATTAACAGCTTCCAGTCTAGTTCCTTCTACCTGTGGAAAAGCAGTGAGAGACAGTAATGGATGAACTGGGTCCCTGATTTATGTGCACAAGTCTCAACCACAATAACCTCAAAATATGACTAGATTTGAAGACAAGCTCCTTAAAAAAACAGTTGTGTTACATGTTGTCCCTTAAAAATATCTGTGTAAGAAGAAATTAAGACACAGATCGATGTACACACACACACACACACACACGTTCAGTCTACAGAACTGCCAGAGAATAAAGTTCTTTTTAAACCATCAGTCTAAGAAACTTTATAAAGGCAGCTTTTGTGGACACCTACAGAGGTGTAAGGGCTGGAAGGAAGAGATAAAGTTATTCTTACATACCAGTGCCAGGGTCAACCACAGAGAGAGCCAGGCACACCAGTAAACCCTCTGTGAGCACTAATAAGATGTTTCCACATGATGGCCACACACAAAAGCAATTATGGAACCCATTGTGTGTCTTCTAGCCAGCAGATGCCAATCATGAAACATAATAGAATGTAAGACACTGTTCACAGGAATCAATTTGTCAAGGAGCTCTCTGGGGAAGAAAAAATTAAATTCAATTAAAGGACATAAGGGAAGTTTTGAATAAATGGGGAGATATTCCATGTTCATGATGGAATATCATTAACATTGTAAAGATGTCAAATTCTTTCAGAGTAATTTATAAATTTGGTGAAACCGAATGTGCATTCCAGATGGATCAGGTGAGAAGCTTGATAGATTATTCTGAGATGAATAAATATAAAGATTCATAAACAGCTGAAATGAAACAGGTCTTTCATTTGAGGCAGTCTCACTATACAGCTTTGGCTGGTCTGGTCTGGAACTCATTATGTAGACCAGGCTAGTCTATATAGTGGAGACTCACTTGCCTCTATCCACCAAGTCCTGGGATCAAAGGCATGTGCTGGTGGCTCAACTTTTTATTTTTATTTTTTTTTGGGTGCAGTGAACTTTACTGATGGTATTCAAGAGAGTAGGGAGGGCCCCCTAAGTGCCTCCTGTTATTATGTGGGTCTGGGATGGAAATTGTGAGGGAGATGCTCAGTGTTGGGGGCAGAGTTGGGACAGGGACTCCTCCAAAACAGAAGGCCTCTCTCTTGCTTTCAGTGTCCTTGCTGGGGTGGGTGGTCCAGGCTTTCTTATTCCTTGGAGGCCATGTAGGACATGAGGTCTACCACCTTGTTGCTGTAGCTGTATTCATTGTCATACCAGGAATTGAGCTTTACAAAGTTGTCATTGAGAGCAATGCCAGCCTTAGCATCAAAGGTGGAAGAGTGGGAGTTGCTGTTGAAGTTGCAGGAGACAACCTGGTCCTCAGTGTAGCCCAGTATGCCCTTCAGTGGGCCCTCAGATGCCTGCTTCATCACCTTCTTGATGTAATCATACATGGCAGGTTTCTTCAGGTGGCATGTCCGATCCACAACAGATACATTTGGGGTAGGAAAATGAAAGGCCATGCCAGTGAGTTTCCCGTTCAGCTCTGGGATGACCTTGCCCACAGCCTTGGCAGCACCAGTGGATGCAGGGATGATGTTCTGGGCAGTCCCACAGCCATCACACCACAGCTTTCCAGATGGGCCATCCACAGTCTTCTGAGTGGCAGTGATGGCATGGGCCATGGTCATGAACCCTTCCACTATGCCAAAGTTGTCATGAATGACCTTGGCCGGGGGCGGGGTGGCTAAGCAGTTAGTGGTGCAGGGTTCATTGCTGACAATCTTGAGTGAGTTGTAAGGTTTCTTATGGTTCACACCCATCACAAACATGGGGGCATTGACAGAAGGGGCAGAGATAATGACCCTTTTGACCCTACCCTTCAAGTGGGCCCTGGCCTTCTCCATGGTGGTGAAGATGTCAGCAGACTCCATGCCATACTCAGCATGAACATCACCCCATTGGATATTAGCAGGATCTCATTCCTGGAAGATGGTGATGGGCTTCCCATTGATGACAAGCTTCCCATTCTCGGCCTTGATTGTGCCTTTGAATTTGCCATGGGGGGAGTCATACCGGAGTCAATATGTAGACCATGTAGTTGAGGTCAATGAAGGGGTCATTGATGGCAAAAATCTCCACTTTGCCAAGTGCAGAGAGGAAGGCAGCCCTGGTATCCAGGCGCCCAACATGGCCAAATCAGTTCATACTGACCTTCACCATGTTGTCTACTGGACAAAGCTGGCACTGCACAAGAAGATGAGACTGTCTCTGGGAAGGGAGCGGCCGGTCAACTTTTTAAAAGGTATTTGTCTCTTACACAGAAAGATATAGCTGGGGATGTAGCTTATTTGGTATAGTTCAATGACCAACATGAAGTTCAAGCCTGATCACAGCATAAAGCCAGTGTATGTGGTGGTACAAGATTCACCTGTGACCCCAGCATTCACCTGTGATCCCAGCATTCACCTGTGACCCCAGCATTCACCTGTGACCCCAGCATTCACCTGTGATCCCAGCATTCACCTGTGATCCCAGCATTCACCTGTGATCCCAGCATTCACCTGTGATCCCAGCATTCACCTGTGATCCCAGCATTCACCTGTGACTCCAGCATTCACCTGTGATCCCAGCATTCACCTGTGATCCCAGCATTCACCTGTGACTCCAGCATTCACCTGTGATCCCAGCATTCACCTGTGATCCCAGCATTCACCTGTGACCCCAGCATTTACCTGTGACCCCAGCATTCTTCTGTGACCCCAACATTCAGTAGGTGAGGGCAGGAGTGTCAGTAGTTCAAGATCAGCTTTGGCTACATGGGAAATGTGATACATTTAAGATACAATAAGATACATTCTGAAGTCTAAAAGAACTGTGTTTCAGTGGTACAGTGCAGAGGGTCAGAGACATCCAGGAGTACATAAGAATTTGATGCTTGACACAAGTCATCACACATCAACCAGCAAGGTTTCAGTTACATGCAGGTAGCGTGAAGGATGGGTTAACTATCTAGATCAGAGTATAACTCCATTCCTGTTTTAACTAATGCTGAGGCTGATTTAATGTGAAGCAATAAAGACAACAGAAGACAACACAGACACACATAATTTACAGTCTAGGAGTGTGGATGATCTTTAGGAAAACCTTTCAAATCTAAGGCCTACAAGGGAAAGAAGATGGATTTTATTGTAAAGGATACATTTCTAACGATGGATTTAGAGACCAATAAGTCAGGACCTCCCTTGATAATCCCTAGACCAATAATTATCAGCTGAAGAATGTGTTCCTTCTCTCCTGGGACATCTGCCAATTTCTGAAGACACTTTGGGATGTCACATTGAGCTGTGTGAACATCCCTAATGTGAGAGGGGCAATGCCGTAGCAAAGGACCATCTGGCAAAATATCAATCATGCTGAGACTAGGAGACCCTGATGCTACAGGCTGTCACACATGATGCCACATTTCAAATTAACATGCCACTGAGAGGCTTTATGAATTGACAAGAAAGACAAGGGGTCCTGGCAAGTATCAGACAAATAGACATCTTACTAATTGGCTCCTCAGTATATGAACAGAGGATTAACCTTCGAAGAGATGAGTGTGAACACAGTGGTGAGTTGTTACCCTTTGAGACTAACCTGACTGGGTGAGAAAATCAGATGATGACCGGGTGAGTTGGTGAAAATTCATTGCATAGTTAGAATTTATATATTCTCTGCATACCTGTCACCCCCTCCACAGAAGCCTTCAAAGCAGCTGGATTTTAGCTTCTCCTTTTCTGGATAAACTGACCCTTTCCTTCCCCTCCTTTCCCCTCCCCTCCCTTCCCTTCCCTTCTGTGTGTGAGGCAAATAGTTCACCGACTGAGCCATTTCTAAGCCATCTCCTATTTGTTTGTTTGTTTTTTATTCCCACATTCTGCTAGCTTGCTCAAGCTCCCACAACAAAATTCCGAAGACTGAAAGGCTTAAATGGCAGAACTTTATTTTCTCATTTCTTTGGAGACTGCGAGTCTGAGGTCCAGGAGTTGCAAGGATGGTTTATTCTGAAGCCTGTATGATGGGTTCAGAGATGGTCGGTGGTCTTTTGATGTCTCTACAGATGTTGCCTCTGTCTCATAAAAACACCAGCCCTAATGAATTAGGACTTAGATCTACAGCTTTATTTCAATATAATTACCTCTTTAAAGATGGTATCCTCAAATATAGTCTCGTTTATAGATACTAGGAGTTCTGGCTTCAGTATTTGAATTTTGGCTGACCTAGTTTGGTAGGACAGATGCATGCCATTAAGGGAATTATCCAAAAGAAATCTTGAGAGTCTCCTTGATTCTCAGATATTTTCTACATTGCTGCATTCAAATTGCCAGCATTTTAGTTAATTTTTTTTAAAACCCTGTGCCCACTTTTAGCTTTGTTTGCTGTTTTATTTCATGCCGCCTTCTCCATCATGGTTAAGTATCATGGTTATAATAGGTTCCTAGAATGAGATAATTTTTGTTCCTTGTTTGATTCTGCAAAACAGTGGTTGCAACTTAGTTATATGTGTGCCTTGGGGGCTTGGTGGAACTGTGCACTAACTAGTACCTCAAACAAAAGTACATTAAAGATGAGAGATGAAGCAGGAAGAGCTCATGAAGGCAGTTGATGAACAAGACCATGGTCTATCTTCTATACCTGGGGTCCAGTTTCCAGCCCCTCAAAACACAAAGGAGCAAACAGAGCAAGCTGGACCAAGTTTGTGCACTGTTCAAAATCTTCAGTAGCTTCTTACTGCCTTCCAGAAATAGCCCACCCTTTACCACAGAGTTCCGGTTCTGATAACCATCAGTTTTCCATGTCTTTCTCTCCAACTCTGAAACAGTTCAAGTGTATTAGCATTTATCTCTCCCCTAAGATTTTGCTAGAAATGCTGCTCCACTTGTTCCTTGGCCAAGTCCTCCACCACCCCTAGTTCAGCCAGGCAGAAATTCCTCTTAACGCTTCTCAGAGCCTCCCTCTTCCTTTAGATTCAATGAAGCCACCTTTTCTTGGCATCTCCTGCCCTTCCACCCTAGGTCTCTTGATGGTAGGTGCTCTTCTGTGGCTGTGGTGTGGTTGAGTTATGGGTGAGCTTCAGTGGGCCACACCGTGGAAACAGCCTTCTCTTGATCAAACATGCAAAGAAATGAGTCAGCCTCAGGATTGTGTCTCTAGCTCAACACTTCCCAAGTTCTTGTTTGGGAATGAAGTAGAGACAAATGGACATGATGTTCCTGATGTCTACAGGAGATGTCTTCTCTCACTCATGATCTTGCTGAGTCACTAGGGTGTCCTTCAGAGAGGGGTTAAACTTGAACTGTTTCAGAGTTGGAGAGAAAGACATGGAAAACTGATGGTTATCAGAACCGGAACTCTGTGGTAAAGGGTGGGCTATTTCTGGAAGGCAGTAAGAAGCTACTGAAGATTTTGAACAGTGCACAAACTTGGTCCACCACTGTTATTTGTTCTGCTTTCTTCTACCCATGAAGGCCTTTTGAAACATTCTTGTCTTGGTCTTGAGTTTCAGGGATATTGACCTCTTAGGGAGCCTGATATTATCCTATAAATCTTACAGACTGGGAAACTGAGGCCTAGAGGGGCTAGATCTGTATCTACTTTCAGAGAAGGGGGAGGCAAGGAGAAAGCAGGAATCTTGCCTCCAGGTGGAGACTCTAGCTAGTCTTTTTTTTTGGCAAGACTACATGCAACACTAGCTCTCATTTCTCCTATATTCTCTTCATCTTCTCTACTCCTCCATCCCACCCCTACCCTCTTGCCATGGACTGACTCTCTCCTTATTCTTGTATTGAAGCCCTAGCCTTCCAAATGTGGCTCTGATGGAAGACAAGGCCTTTAAAGAAGTAATCAGTAGCATGTTAGTGTTACAGGAAGACACACTTCTGAGTTGAGGGGCCAGTGGCAAGGTGGTCAGCGGCAATCCCCATCCCAGGATGCTGTATCAGATATGGGAAAGTGCTTTTCAACAGCTGCCCCATGCAGGTCAGTTGGTTCCCTCCCCTCAGGATGCACTGCTGAGCTATAGAGGTCTTGCTGAGTGTTCACACCCACACACCAGTTCCAAGAAAAGTAAAGCGATGGGGCTTTTGTGGTTTTGTGAGTCACACTGGCTACTCTTGCCAAGTATTCAAATCTTGTGGCTAGAGGAGATGAGCCATGCTTTCTGACTATTCAACTGTTTGCTGACTGCGGCTTCAAGCTGTTACTTGCATGAAGTCCTCTCTGGTCCAGAAGAAAGGCAGGGGAGAGCTGAGAGGACCTGAAAATGTGTTTCAAGATGATCCCAATACTGGGCAGTGGAGTGTCCAGGATGTGAATGGGGAAGTTGTGAGAGATAAGATATTCTAGTCTGGGAGAGAAGAAGCCGTCTGCTTCTGATTGGAGAAGATTAAGGAAGGGCTGGAGATGTCAGGTAGAGGTCAGGAGAAACTCAATAAGCAGACGTGAGGTGAGAATTGTAAGGATTTAAGGATGGGGGTGGGGGGTAGGAAAGAGAGGAGAAAGCAGAAAGAGAGAGAGAGAGAGAGAGAGAGAGAGAGAGAGAGAGAGAGAGAGAGAGAGAGAGAGAGAGAGAGAGATACGAGACAAACCCTCAGAGGATGCCAGTGCTTGGGACTTCTGTGCTGCTTTGGGTTTTACTTTCAATGCCACTCAGGATGCTAGGGAGGAAGGAGGCAGAGGGTCTGAGAGAAGAGGTATCATGATTAATCGAAGAGCAGGTAGGAGAAGGTGATGTTCTTGCATGAGGGTTTAAACATTTACTGTCATTTATTTTTGACACATCCATGCTTGAAGGATAGATGTCCAAGACCCCGGCACCAGCATAGTCAAAAACTGGAAAGACCCAGAGTGATCTGCTCAGCTGGCCAAATGGAGGCTCTGGTTTTATGACTTATACATCAAGTGTATGCGTGTGCATGCATACACTTCTGTGTGGGTGCGCCTGTTCATGAGTACCTGTGTGTGCAGAGGGCAAAGGACAATCTTGGGTTGCTTTTCTTCAATTAGAGTCCTTCTTCTTCTTCTTCTTCTTCTTCTTCTTCTTCTTCTTCTTCTTCTTCTTCTTCTTCTTCTTCTTCTTCTTCTTCTTCTTCTTCTTCGTTGTGATATTTTCACTGTCTTGGAATTCCTCAAATAGGCCAGGCTTGCAGGCTGGTGAACCCCTGGGATTCACATGTCTCTCCCTCTCCATTGTTGGGATTATGAACACACTCCAACACACCTGGCTTTTTCATATGGATTTTGGAAACTGAACTCAGGTCTTCATGCTTGCAATCAAATTACTACTGAATACTCTCCTGAGGCTTACTCCTGTTATAACATCACATAGTACTCACCTGTCTCCACTGGGCCGCTTTTTCAAACATATTAATCTCCAAGCAACGTTGATGCTCAAGTCAGCAGTATCTACTGCTGCACTGTGTGGCTCTCACTCTGAAGCCAATGGCTCCATCTTATTATTACTACTACTACTACTACTACTATTATTATTTTTGGTCAGGGGGAGTTTATGGCTTTTTAACTCTGGATCTCCCTGTTTCAGAGGAACTGCCTGCTAGGCACTGATCTGGGGCTTTTTCACCTGATGAAGGGTTTCCAACATGGACAGCCATGATCTCCATCATCAGTCTTGCTTGGTACCACTTTCTGAGTGCCTGCTGTGTGCCAAGCATGATGCCAGATATGTTCTGGAAGCTCTTGTCTGGAAGACGTTGTCCATCTCCAATCCATATGCTGGAGTTCTAACCTTGAAGATATCAGAGTATGACTGTTTGGATCCAAAATCTTTAAAAAGCTGATTAAGTGGAATGAAGTCTGAATGTAGCACAGGAGTGTTTTAGGGGGCTCTGCAGGGTGGTGGGATTTCTGCCTGGATTGTACTGACCTCTAGATCTTTGGTTAAAGAAAATAGGGTGTTGAAAGAGGTCACACGAGGAGGGCTAGTCTTCTGCTGTCATCTATGCTTCCTCCCTGGATTAGGAAACCAGATCACAGGATCTTGCCAATGTGAAGCTAAGTGATAAAATCAGCCACTGCTAGTCTCTTATTTGTGGACAAGTGGTAGCCAGAGAGGACTGCACATGGCAGCCCTGAGGCATGAAGGGAGAGATTTTGGGACCTGGATTCAGATCTCAGAAGTCCAGGAGGAGTGTCTCAGCTTCCTCTCCAACCCTATCACTTCACAAACAGGGTATGTGAGACCAGGAGTAGATGCTTTGTTTCCAGAAAGGAAGAAAGACAGACGCACCTCATTTCCTGTATTTCCTCTTACAGTGCCTTCTCCTAAGGATTCTTTGTCCTGTTCTTCCCAGACACACTACTCCCTGCCTTACAGGTTGACCCTTCCTGTCCAGCATCCTTCCTTAGGAAGTCTGTCTCAGAACCTCCAGGGATGTACAGCTACAGCTGGGATGCTTTCCCTCTGCACACCCACCATGCCATGATCTGCTTGTCTGCCATCTCTGAGCTCATCAAAATTTGAGCTTCAAGAGGTAGTGTCCTTGCCACTGTATTTTCATGGACTCTACGTAGCTTTTAAGATAAGAATACACAGCTATCAAATGTGTGACTGGGTGACCCTCTGTGAGACTGTGAATATGATTCGATGTGAATGTTGATGTGTGTGAGATTATATGTAAGTTAGTGTGTTACTATGAGTGTGCAAATGTGTGTTTGAGTGGGTATGTGAATGTGTATACTTGAGTATGTGTGTGACTGTGTGTGAATGAGTGTGTGTGTGACCATGTGAGAGTGAGTGTACATGTGAATTAGTGAATGTGTGTGTGTTTGTGATTGTAGTTACATGAAGGTGTGAGAAACTATATGAGTGTGTGTGTGAGAATGAGTGTATCTGTGTGTAGGTGTGAACCTATGAGACTGTTTGACTGCATCTGAGTGAAAACGTGTCTATTTTTTTGTGTGTATTTGATTGGTGCATATGAATGTGTTCTTGAGTGTATAAATGTGCATGTGTAAGCAATCAAGATTGAAGTGTGCTTGCGTGTGCAGTTGTGTAGGTGGGAGTTTTTGTGTTAGTAAGTGGTGAGTGTGCATGAGTACCAGGATTAGTGTGAATATGTGCAAGACTGTGAACGCATGTTAGCGTGTTACTGTATGTGTGAATTCATTTGTTAGCATGTGTATTGATGGGTCATGTATACGAATGTGTGAGTGTCTTAGCATGTGAGGAGTGTGACAGTGAAATGATAACTATGTGCTGGTGAGTATGACTGGTGTGAGTACGTGGACAAATATCAAAGCATCAGAGTGTGTGGATGTGAGTGAGTGTGTGTGTGGGTAGAACTGTGAGAGAAAATTTGTCACTGACTATGAGTGTGCATATGTGTGCTTTTGAATGTGTGAATGAGCACATGGGTGTAAGAGTAGAGAAGTATGTAGAAGCAGATCAGCATGTGAGTAGGAAAATGAGTGTGAGAATTTGTGCACAGCCATGTGAGTGTATGTAAGGAAGTGTGAGTCAATGAAGTGAGTAATTGAGGGTGAGCATGTGTGTGCAAGTGTGAGTGTGAGACTGACAGTGATTGTGACTGTGTCTGAGTGGACAAGAGCATGTGAGTCCAAAAGTCTTAGTGTGCGTATCTGTGAGTGGATGGGTGTGTGTGTTAGCATAGAGGCAATGTGACCAGATCGTATAGCCTGCTGTGCTCTCTGCTTCTTGTCTGTGACAATGGTGACCAGCCACCTCAGATCTTCCACTCTTCCTTCCCACGGTGTCAGCCTACATCCCTACTTGACTGCTGAGCTAGATCTACTCGCCCTGCCCCCATTGCACTCATCCCATCCACTGCCTTTTGTCTGAGTGTTTTGTCACAGCAGTGAGGAACTAACACAGTGCTACTAGTCACAATACCAGAAAACCAGAAGCAGCATAGCCATGTTCAGTAGCAGACACTGGGTTCAGAATGGTGGTGTACTCATGTGTAGTACTCTGAACTACTATTAAAATGACTGACCACAGATGAATACAAGATGGAGGCATCTGTAAAATTTCACGGTGGATGGGAAAAATGGCACATGACATGAATACAAAATAACCAGTCTGGCAAACAGTCTATACACTCCTCAAATTGCTAAACCCAGAGATACCACGTCAGATCTTCCATCAGTTCCACTCCTAAGTCCCTGTCCCAAAGAACTGGAAACATGCACCCACCAAATGATTTCCTGTGGGTATTTCTAGCCAGGTTTTTATAACATCTGGAAACAGAAACATCCTAAACGTCTATCAACAGATGAATATGTAAACAAAATATGGTATAGCTAGCAAACGGACTATTATTTGATGTAACAAATAATAAGGGTTTCTACATACATAGATGAACCTAGTAAATTTTCTGCTGAGTGAACTAAGTCAGACACAAAATGTCATATATTGGATGACTTGCTCATATGAAATATCCAGTATAATCTAACCTATTGGGATAAAGGAGATTTGTGTGCCTTAGACGGAGGAGTAGAAAGAATGGGGGTGGGATGTTAAAGGGTATGAGGTTTCCTCGTGATGTGATGAAAACCCCTGGAACTAGATGGTGGTGACGAGGGTCCACTATTGTGAACATGCTCAGTGCCTGCCACTGAGCTGTGTGCTTCAGAACGACTGGGCTGGCAAAGTGGCTCAGCCAGTTCAAGTGCCTCCTTGTGCAATCCTGACTACTGGCACTTGAACCTAGGATCCCATGTGAACGAAGAGAACTGTCCCCCACCCAAAGTTGTTCTCTGACCTCTGCATGCTCACCATGGCAAGAGTGTTCCTATATCCATACACACTCATCTCACACATACACACGTGCGTGCACACACACACACACACACACACACACATGCATACATACATAAAAATAATAAATAAAACAGAAAATTTATGATATTGTATGATGTATGACATCATAGGGAAATATGCACATATAATGGTATGAATATATCTAAATATATATACACACATAATATACATACATACATATATATATATGGATAGGTGGATGGTGATCACATTAGTAGCAGCAGTATTTGGAGAAGGGGATAGAGGACTGGACAGCTCAGCAGATAGTGAGAAAATCTCTGTCTGCAACAATTTATTACTTTAAAACAACTGTAGTATGTGTGACCAAATGACAGCATTGATTAAAATTAGATTTAGCATGTAAATGTTTCCTATCAGAGCCCTTTCATTTTTCTGAAGGTTTGAAACATCACAATGAAAAGAAGAGAAAGCCCGTGCCTCCGAAAGCCCTGCTTCCTGGCAGCAGAGTATTTCCTTACCCCATTTGCACGCTGGGAGCATTTCATTTAGGCATGGAGGAACATGAAATTTTGTCGTGTTTTCGCCTGACTGCATCCTATTATTTTAGAGTCTATTGAAATTAATGATGCAGGCTCTTCATTTTTTCCTACCCAGACCTGGTACCAGACTCTGATCAATGTGTGCCGTCTTCTGCAGGCCTGGTGAAGGGCTGGGGGCTTTTCATCTCAGATAATTACTTTCCCCCTTTTGTTTGGTAGAAGACAGGGTTTTCATTTCAGGCCTATACCATTCAAAGATAAGACAGTAAGCTTGCTTTCTCGGTTCATGATTTTAAAAATGAGTTATTCCATTATCATTACAGACAATCCTTCAATCTATAATGCCGCTTGAAATCGCAGTCGGGGAGGGAGGATGCTCCAGCAAGACTTTTAGATATTGTCAATTAAGTCCCGAAGAAATAGACTCCCTGAATCTCTGCAGATGAGGCTGAGGACGACCAGTGGCTGTTTTTCCTTAACAAGATTTAATTGCTCTCTGGATCTTGTTCTTTTCTTCTGTAAAACAAAATGATCACCCTCAATGTTCCAGAATTATATATGTGGTCAAGTTAAGAATGATTTAAACAAAATTTAGCCAAGTGTGTATATCCAGGAATGACTGTAATGCCCCATCATCCAACCTTTGTCTGAGTGTTCCTTTAAAGCCAGGCTGTCTAAGAATGAATCTTATGGATGAGGAAGTTAAAGTGAAGGTTAGCAAAAGAACTGGGCAGAGAACCTGAAGCCTGGTATCCATTTCAAAGTCACATATAGAAAGTATAGAATTCACCCACAATCTACCTTGCTCATCAGTTTTAGCTCCAGGTGTCTTTTGCCCTTTTCCAAAAACAAAGCAATAGGGAAGGAAAGATTAATCAGTAGGTGAAACATTTGTCACATACATGTGAGGACCTGACTTTGGGTCCCTAGAACCCATGAAAGGTGTGAGGTGGTAGCGCAGGGCATGGTAGAGACTAGGGGACTATGGCAGGCTCACACCAGTGAAATCCAGAAGCTTGAAGACCAGGTAACAGCAAACAAGAGTCCTTCTCTGAAGTAAGGGGAAGGTGACTGTTATAACATCCTGAGAGTTGTCAGAGAAAATCCAGTTCCCCCATTTGAACCAATTTGAAGCAAGCTTCTAATTAAAGATAAGATAAGGATAAGATTTGGTCAGGATCACTCCTTGGGATTCCCAGATAAGTAGCCCCACATATGTTTTGCAAGGGCTTATAATGACAAACCCACTAGGCTACTAATAAGGCTTTGTTATTTTCCTAGAACTACAACTCCCAGCATTCCAGGAAGTTACCTGGTCTCTGGGTGGGTGGATCTTACTGGTTAAGATTTAAAAGGGCAACAGAAAACAATGTCCTCAAAATTCCTTTCTTTTCAAGGGTGTTTATCTTTTATTAGCAAGATTTTTCTATGGGACAGTCAGGGATGTAAAGATCTCTGCTTGTTGGAGACTCTGTGATTTGGGGCCAGTTGCCTCTTTTTTTTTTAATGACTGTCAGTTTCCTTCTTTCTAATCTGGGTTTGGGATCCATAAATCCTTGAGCTCTTGAGAGTTAGCAGGTACCTTTATGTATGAAGAACTTGGAGTCACACAGAAGGGCCGTTCAGGGTGTTCAGATGGTGGTTCAGGGTCTGTCCCTCTGTGCATGTCAGTTTGTCATCAATAAAAGCTGAAGTTTGCAGATTTTCTAATCCTCAGACAACTTTGTAGTGTAGATGTCATCATTATTCATGTCTCAGTTGTTAGGGAAACCAATGTATTGATAGACTTTCACATAGCCACTGAGGTTTATATAGTCCACTATACAACATTATTCACCTAATAGTGATGGAAGTGGGTGGATCCCATGTTCTTCCCATAGTGGAAAACAGAGCTTTTAGAGTTCCATTTTCTTGGGATATGGAGATGCCACAGAAGACCACACATTTCTTAAAGGCATTTTGAAAGCTGACATGGGGTGGAGGCTCTTGCCTTCTATATCCCAGAGCAGAGATGGGTTCCCTGCTTCTTTCACTGTGCCTAGAGGAACATCAGGTCTCCTAGGACCTCTGACCTTGTTTCCTGTGATCTGAGTTTACTTGTGTTTTCCCTTTAGTAGAGATGGATTAAATCTTAGAGAGTGGATTTGATCCCTGGTGACAACGCTTCTTTGGGAACCCTAGCAAGTGTTCCAATACAGCAACTTCAGGTATAAAATGCAGTGCCTGGTCCCTTGCAGGATCTTACCACACCTTCTGGCTTTTTTCTGCTATGGTGGGATCTAGATAGAAAGAAGGTCCAGAAGAAGGTAAAGTGTCTGGTGACCATACTTTCTACTCTTCTTTCCTTCATCTCACCTTCCTTCCTCTTTGATACTTTCTCCTGTATCCTTATGGCCTTGTGGACCAAGAATCTGTGACTTGCTCTTGCCCCAGTATTTCATCTTCCTTCCTTCCTTCCTTCCTTCCTTCCTTCCTTCCTTCCTTCCTTCCTTCCTTCCTTCCTTCCTTCCTTCCTTCCTTCCTTCCTTCTTTCCTTCCTTCCTTCCTTTCTTCCTTCCATTGGGTTCTTGGTGATTGTTGAGTATTTCCACCCATCATGTGCAATTCTGAAATCTTTGAAGCTCGACAGAACAGATGTTCTGCTGTGTAAAAGTCCCTCTTCATAATCTAATCTGGGCTGCTGGGAGCTGTTTATCTTCCTCAGCTCTCTGATGTGGCATGGCCAAGGCATCTGTTTTATTGCAGATGATAGTGTCTGTGATGTATGGTTTGTAACTCTATTGGGAATAACATACAATAGAATATAAGCAACTAATAGCCGTTTTGGACATTGAATACACCACTTTTCAAAACTCACTGGGCTCTTATGATTTTGAATGAGGGACAGTGTGCTCATATAATGCACCATGTAGGCTACTTGGCTGTTGTCTTATTGCTCTGTGTTTGGAATTAAGCAGAGCATGACATATCATGTGAAATGTTCATCCTCACCCACCTTGCCTTCATTTGGGATTATTTCCTTTGCCACATTTCTTAGAATGGAGTCAGGCTAGCAGAAGACAGGAGCAACTTTATAGATTTTGTACCTGGTGTCATGTAGAGCCCCTGTACTATTGGGCTTGTAACTGTCACCCACACTTGGGAGGTAGACTTGTAAGATACTACCCTGTTCATATGAAGCTGTAATGTAGTAATCAACCCACACATCATCTTTCCATTGTATTCATCCATCCATCCATCCATCCATCCATCCATCCATCCATCCATCCATCCATCCACCCATCCACCCATCCACCCATCCACCCATCCATCTATCCATTCATCCATCCACCCATCCACTCATCCACCCATGTCTTTCAAGACATATTTATTGATGATCCAGTCCTCATCTTGGAAATAGAGATGGCATAATAAGAAAGACAGTCAAGATTTTTGCTTTCAAGGAACCTACAGTTCTGTGGGGGTAAAGAAGATGGAAAGAACAACAAATAAACAAGGACCAGCTTTGTTTTTTACTGTAACCACCTCTAAAGATCTTATGTTTAGACACTTGGTCCATGGCTGGTAGAATTATACTGGGATATGGTGGTACTTTAGCCATATAGGTCTAATTGAGAATGCTAAGACTCCAGGTGCAGGCCTGCAAAGGTCATCTCTTCTTCCAGTCTAATTGTGTTTCCCTGTCAACAATCAAAACGAGTAGCCACTGCTTGCTTTATGGGCATGAACTAAACTAGCATTGCCTTCCCCTTCATTAATGGGCTGAAATCCCCGAAACCAAAGGCTAAAGTAAATTCTTCACTTTATATTTTAATTTTAAAAATGTATTCTCCCATATATTATCTCCGGACCTCAGTTTTCTCTCTCTCCTCTCCTCCCAGTTCCTTCTGTCTCCTCCCTCTCTTCTAAATTCTTCCCTTTCAACGGCTTCTGTCACTGTCTTTCTCAGTGGTAAGAATAAGTAGCTAACAGATATTTGATATCAGAAGTGGGGTTGTGGCTATTATGAACTCTGACCATGTGATACAGAGGCTCTTGGAACTGTTTTTTCAAGAAAGATGTGGGGGAGTTTGGCAGTGTAGCCTCGATAAGTCACAGAACATTGCAAATACAGTTTAAATGTGACATTCTGGTGTAAGTCTGGAAGATCAGAATGGTGAATAAGAAATGAATGCTGTAAAGGGATCTTGACAAAAGCAACTCAAGAGAGAAGGAATTTACTTGGCTCCCAATTCCAGATTATATAATCTATCTTGATGGACAAGTCTCAGTTGCAGGAATTTTTTGCAGGAGAACAAAGGCTATACAGGGAGTTGGGCTAGAGGTCATTTATATTATATATTTACTCTGTCAGCTAATCTGGCTATGTTCTGTGCATGTCTTGCAGATATGAGTGAAGTTGAATTCAAAAGTAATGCACTAATTTATTTGGCAGGGGAAATTCTAAGATAGCACAGGACTTAGAGGGTGTCATGGTTCCTATTCACTGCTTATGATTGTTTATGCTAATTGTCAACTACACAAAACTCAGAGTCACTGGGAGACGGGCCTCTAGTCATGCTTGTGGGGCTTGTCTTAACCATATCAAATGATATGGGAAGAGCCATCTTAATTGTGGGTGGGACCTGAGCGTGGAAGCAGAGAGTATGCATTGCTCTCTGCTCTTGACTGTGGATGAATGTGACCAGTTCTCTTAAGTCCCTGCAGCTGAGACTTGCCCATCATGATGGACTACATAGCCTAGAGTTGGGAGTCAGATAAAAGTTTTGCTCTCGAGTTTCTTTTGTCAGGATGTTTTATTACAGTAACAGGGAAAGAAACCAAGATACCACTTTTATCCAGGTTTATATTGAGAACTCTGAGGAAAAAAAAGTAGAACGGAAAGATGTAGAAAACATATAGCTTAAGAAGGAGTTTGAGCACATTTAAAACTGTGGACAAGGTGGGTGCAGACAGAAAAGCAGGAGTTGTTAAAGAGATCAGTGCCAATAGAAAGGAACTATGGGTGCTTTGTACTGGGAAAATAGGAAAGGTACCTATTCTCCCAGTACAATGGGAGGTGCCCTACTCTCTTCCTAGATTTGTAGATCTCAGGATGTAAAAATAGCAAACAGATATTTAAAAAAAACCTCATCTTAAAACAGTTATTCCTCAAAAATGGAGCAGAGATTGAAGGAAAGGCCATCTAGTGACTGGCCCAACTTGGAATCCATCCCATAAGCAGGCACCAAACCCTGACAGTATTACTGATGTCATGTTGTGCTTGCAGACAGGAGCCTAGCATGACTGTCCTCTGAGAGGCTCTACCAGCAGCTGACTGAGACAGATGCATATACTTACACTCAACCATTGGACTGAGGTCAGGGACCCCTATGGAAGAGTTAGGGGAAGGATTGAAGGTTCTCAAGGAGATGACAACTTCATGGGAAGACCAACAGTGTTAACTAATCTGGACCCCTGGGTGCTCCCAGAGACTAAGTCACCAACCAAAGAACATACACAGGCTGGTCTGTGGCCCCAGACACATAGTAGTGAAGCAATGACATGTCTGGTCTCAGTGGAAGAGGATACACCTAATTCTCTAGAGACTTGATGCCCCAAGTAAGAGGGGTGGGGGTGGGGGGAGTTTGATGGGGGTGGATGGGTGGGTGAGAGGAATGGGTGGGGGAGCATCCTCTCAGAGGCAAAGCGGGGGAATGGGGTGAAAAACTCTTGGAGGGGAATCTGGGAAGGGGGTAGACATTTGGAATGTAAATAAGTAAGACAATTTAAAACAAACAAACAAAAATAGTTGTCCCTGTTTGAAAAGGGCCATGGTAGAAAAATGTTTTCCCACAGTTATCAGTATAGATACCCAGAGGCTGCTATAATAGTGGTCCAAAGGTGGCAGGCTGCATCTTGAACTCTCAGCAGGAATTGTTATCATTCATGAGGTGTTGCAGGGTGGGATTATTATCATCCATGAAGTGTTTCATTGTGGGGTTATGGAGATTTATTCCAAGAATCCAAGGAAAGGCCAGCCATGGGCACCAGGGCTGCATTTTCTGTAGGGAGGCCTTGAAAGGTTAGTATGTGAAGTTGAGAGGATGAAGGCTCAAACCTAACGTAGACCTGAGGATGCTGAAGAGAGTGAGAACATGGACTATCTGCCAAAGAATGCTTTAGGCACTGGATAGACCCAGAAGTGAGGGCTAGAGAGAGAAGGAGTCAAAAGCTTTGAAGCTTCAGACCATGTTTTCCTTTTGATAGGTCTGGTCTTTTTTTTTTTTTTTTTTTTTTTGCTATTGCTCCCTTTTGTATAGAAATGTTTACTCTGTGCTTCTTGTATATGTTACTTTCTGTTGCTCTGAAACACCAGGACCTAAAGCAGCTCAAAGAAGAAAGAGTTTATTTTGGTTCATGGTTCCAGAGGGAGAGCAGACAATGGTTGGGGAAGCATGACAGTAGGTTCTGGAACAGGAGGCCCAGATCACATGTCCAATCACATACAGAAAGCTGAGAGAACTGGAGGTGGGGTGAAGCTATAAACTTCCAAAGCTGTCCTCTATTGATGTACTTTCTCCCGAAAGGCGCTACCTTATAAAGGCCTCACAACCTTCCCAAACAGTGCCACTAACCAGGGAACAAGTGTTCAAACACATGAGCCTCTGGGGGGCATTTCTCATTTTAACCACCACACCATTGTATATTGGAAAAGTGTAAGATTGTGTATGCTCAACAAGCTATCCCTGTCTGACTGAGGTCATGTTAATTTAACAATTAACATCATCAAAAAGGTGAGCACTTGCCTTGAATCTCAGAAGAGACTTTGGACTTTCTAACAGCTTCAGAGCTATTATGATTATGGGGTTTTAAAAAATGTATTGAATGAATTTTATTTTGTGAAGGCACAATGAACCATTGGGGACCCTGGGGAGAATATTATGGTTTATATGCAAAGTGTCTTCCATAGTTGAATGTGCCAAATGGTGACACTTTTGGAGAGAAATTGTGGAACAATGGGAGCAGAACAACAAAGCCATATTTCTAAGGAAGTCCCCTACCCCTAAATCCTGATTGGTGGAATAACTTGGCATAGATGTTTGTGGAATTTAGGTTTAAAACTCTGTAGGAACTCAACTCTGGGTCACAGTTCAGTCCTAAATCAGGACCATGACCCTGGTTGGCCAGTCCTGGGGTGTATGCTCAACAAACTATCCCTGTCTGACTGAGGTCAGTGTTCATATGGTTTGCGAGGCAATCCCTGGACCCCAACAACATAAAAGCTACTTACATAGCCTTTCCATTGTACTAGGCATTACACCAGATTGGGAGATGATGTGGACAGGAGAAAATAGAACGATTCTATGCAAATGTATGCAAATACCATGCAATTTATGGAAAGTGCTTGAAAGCCTTTGGATTTTGCTGGGCTCAGGGGACCTGTATCCTCCCTTGCAGATAACTGAGGCATGGCTGAAAATGGAATCAGTTCATTCGCTTTTGTCTTTCTTCTTTCCCTCCTCACTGCTTTACCTGCTCCCTTTATTTCTTCACTCTACACAGCTCAACTGAAGTATATAATTGCTGCACATAGCATCATGCCCCATTTGGATATGCAAACATCTGCACTACTGTCACAATTAAGGTAATATATACACTCAGGGCCACCCGCCCCCATCCAGGTGGTGCAGGTAATTCTGAAATAATGCACAGTATAACCAGGCCCTAGTTTTTCTTCTTTGGTAACTGAGTTCAGCCACCTAGAAATGAACTATGTTAGATTTAAACCCTTAGTTCCTTAGAATGTGGCAGTATGTAGAGTTAGGTGTTTTAAGCAAGTGGTTTCAATTAGGTCCAATATGGTGGGAGTGCCCTGTGAATATAGACAGGAAGAAGAGGAACACTTGCAGGGAGTACAGGAGCACGTACAGGGCAACAAGAGGGGTTGCCAGAGGAAAAAAATCAACCCTGCCAACACCACGCTCTTGAATAATGTTAGGTTGTGAAATCCAGCCAGGTGTTGGTTTGCTAGTTGGAGCAAACTCTTCCAGAGATTGCCATCTAGCTGGCTTTTGACCTTGCAGAGTACATCACACGTCAGAAACTAAGTTTCTGCAGCTTTGGAAGATGGAAAAATACAAATCTCCCACCTGTCCTGAGTACCAGCCCAGCATCCCTGCGTCCTGGGATGTTATGGTCTACACCCTCTGTCACCTGACCTGATTACTTTCTTCCTGTAATTAAGTTTACAGCTTTTGCTCTTAGGCCCTTACTATACCATTTTAAAGTTGGTAACTGAGTTATGAAATCTATTTACAATTCATACAGGGAAGAAAAACTGCCTAAGAAAACAACAGTCCAGGACCAAGAGTAAGGAAATCAGATGTCAAGTTCAATGACATTATGTAACACTATTATATGTGATATATATATATATATATATATATTATATATGTACATAATATTATATATACATATATATAATATATATATAATATATATGTATGTATCTGTAAATGTACATACATTGATTCTAATACTTTGTATCGATCCATGTGCTACTTCTTATTTTGTGCTTTCACCACTTACACTGGAAATCATTGTGTTAAAATCTAAAAAGCAAATCCACAAACAAACAAACAAACAAACAAACATCAGATGTGGAGGCATACACCTGGAATCCCAGCTTTCATATGTGAGGGAGAACTAAGAAGATTCTTGCTCAAGTTCAAGGCCAGGTCTATGTAGCAAGTTCCAGGCTAGCCAGGGATACCCAGCAGGACTCTGTCTCAAAACCATGCTAAGCCAAGCAAGAAGTAAAAAGAAAAGATTTAAAACAGCCGTTCTTTCTTCTCTCCGCACCCCACAAGCATGTTTCAACTTATGGAACTTGCCTTTGACCTTCATCACAGCGGTGTGCTTACACAAGCACTTTGTAAGTTCCTTTCCACCCGCACTCCCAGGGTTTATTCCTGTTGCTATAGTTATATTTCATTTCCTCTGCCAAACGGTATTCCACTGTGTAAATGTCGTACGGTGTGTGTTTACTGTCTGGTGGTAGGCGCTTAGGTTCTCTGTGTATTCTCGACAATATTACTTAGGCTATTCTCACATACACTCCTCTGGGAAGCAGCTGCGACTCTTGTTAACGTTTTTAAAACTGTAAGGAAGGTGCACACGTATAATGTGTGGTTGAAAACATTCTGCTTGCTTAGAATTAAACAATTGAATTGTTTTCTTGGTATGGAACAATTAAATTTTAGGGCATTCCAGAAGGCTGATATTTCATTGTACAAAATAACAAGTTCCTGCAATTAATTTCTTAAAATAAAGGTGTCCTGGGAATCTTTAACTCTGTAGCTTTCATTGAACTGTTTTTAAAAATTCTTATTTAGGTGTCATAAACTTCATAGAGAGTTTGTATCCTGGCTTCTTAACCAGACAAGAAGCTATGTGGGGATGTAGAAAACATAAGGATGTATCCCTTCCATTTATGGGGAAGAAATGGAGACTCAGCAACATTAAGAAATCTGAACAACAGAACTGGGCATCGATCCAAAGGCAACTCATGTCTCCCCATCTGGTGCTGAGGGCACGGCCGTTGGTACCCTCCTCTCCTGTGGTCTGCTCCCACCCTTGCTGCTGTGGATGGCATAGGAGGAAAGGAAATCTGCACTCAAGAGGCTGACTCTCCAAGAATTGCTACTATTTCTTCGCATGTGTGCGTGCTCATGTATGTGTGTTTTTGTGAGTTCCCATGAAGATCGGAGATCTGTCAGTCCTGGGCTTTACCCAGGTGCATTCCACCTTGATATGGGAGGCAACATCTCTCAATGGCTTGGATCTTTTCAAGTACAACAGGTCATCTGGCTAGTGGGCCTCAGTTATCCACCTGTTTCCACATTCCTCACAGTGGGATTAAGAGCCCACTAAACACCATGGGCCACTCTGCTAGGAGTCTGAGTTTATTTTTTGTATCAATCCATGCAATGAGGTTATTGCTATCTGTAGTTCCCAAGTTAAGGAGAATGAAGCTGAGAACAAGTGATTCTAAAGCAAAGCTCAGTACTCCTGTTATACCCTATTCTATCGAAGAGCTCAGTACTCTTGTTATACTCTATTCTATCGCAGAGCTCAGTACTCCTGTCACACCCTATTCTATTGCAAAGCTCAGAACTCCAGTCACACCCTATTCTAACTTCCCTACTCCTCACAAATTAGCCCGTTTTCCTCACTCCAGAGTGAGGAGACAGCAAACCCGACCCTGATAAGTGCTGTCTTCCATTGGACTTTGATGGAGCACGTACATCTTTGTTGTTGGAAGCAGAGCGATGACATCAATGACTGTAATAACCATAAGGTTTTGACTGATGTGCGTTTGTGAGGACACAGCCCTGAACTTACACTCACACTGAGCCCTCTGTGATCTTTTGCTTTTACTCTCTGGCTGGACTATAAGAAGTGTATTCATGCGGCATTTGAAAGAGAGCAGGGAGGGGTATGTGGGAGGGTTGGGAGGGAGGAAAGGGAAAAGAGAAATGTTTTAGTCATAATATAATCTCATAAATAGAAAAAAAGAATGGGGTATCTGCAGTTGAGTGGGCTTGAGTTCAAATATTCATGAGTGTAATCTTGAATGGACTACTTAAATTCCTCAAGCCTCAAGTTTTTTCACTTGCAAACTGGGGACAATACGTAGAGCCTTCCTCACAGAGTTCTTATGATGAATTTAACCCATGCAAACCTCTTCAAAGAGCACTACTGTAAATACTCAGTATTAGCTACTGGTGTTATTGAGTGCCTACTAACAGAATAGATCATTGAAGCAGGCCAACATCCAGGCTCCTGTCGAGAAATGGATGAATGATTCTGTTGATCCATCACAGAGGGGAGGGGGGTAAATGAAAATGAATGTGATGTTCTCATGGAGTCAATTAGACTCTTACAATAACCCTGCAATGCTGACGGAGTCTACTAGATGCCCCATTGTCTAGAAAGCTACGTCTAGTGACCAACTCAAGATCCTTCCTTCTTTTTTCCCTTCCTCCCTCTCTTTGTTGCTACTGAAAACAGATTTGTATATATTTGTGGTCCTGATGCCTCAGTGTCTGTAAACATTGTAATATATTAACTCAGATTAAACAAACACACAGATGACTTTACATACCCTCCACCTCATGTTTTTTTCCTGAGGACAGAGCTTACCATCTGCCATATGTGGGATGTATTCTTTCCTATGATTTCTGTCTGAAGAGACCAGACATTAAAAAAAAAACTCTATCAAAAGGAGCACTCTGCCCCTATTGTAAAGACCCACCACATTTCCCATCTCTCTGGCTTTAATTTATATGGCAAAGTGGGACTGTCAGATGTCTTATGTAAACTCTGTTCCAGTTGATGCAGTTGATGCTTGTGCATGAAGGGGATTTGCTTTGAAACCCTTTGGACTTATCTTCAAGGGCAGAGATCAATGCGTGAATTCAAGGATCTTTCTCTAGTTCCTGGGGAAGTTGGACACTCTGTTATTCCTTTCTCTGCGAACTATCCAGTTATGCGTGGGACTTAATACATGTTTCCAAGAAGTTGCCATAGTTATAGCACAGTTTGTTAGTGTGAAAACCACAACACTAACACGGTACATTCTGCTGAGAAGAATGGTTACTTTTTGCCAGTTACAACTGGGTGGGGGAATTACCCAATTTTGGCTGGAATTTAGCTCCAGTGCTATGACTGATAGTGTCTTTGAGCTGTATCAAGGAGTCAGGAGCATGTGAGCAGGACCCCACAGTGAGGGGAAGGTTTGGTGTTCTATGTGAAGGGGTTCATGAGACTGAGATCTGGCCCTGGTTCTAAGATTTGTTCTTGGTGTGATCTTGGTCATGGACCTCTCTTTTGGACTGTTTCTGTGTCTCAGGTCAATGAAGTTGTTAGAGAGCTTGTCCAGCAGAGGGTGATATTCCTCCTGTTTTGGCTAGGCCCTACTCTGAGAAGCCCGATCACTTAGTGCCCCGGGGGAGGAAGCCATGATCTAGTCCTTGGTGGAGCTAGATCTTATGTGGGCTTTTAGATTTGTAGCTGGCCAGAGTTCTGCACAATATTGTTGTTGTTGTTAAACTTCACATCATCTTCTAGGTTGTGTATTAGCCTTCCATTTCCCAGGCCAGGGAATTGTCGGGTTCCAAAGCAACTCAAGTCAATTGGCTAGCCATGGTGCCTGTTAGCATACCACAAAACAGATGATGACCCCCAGGATCACCCATTATCTGTGGCTTCTCTTAGCTCTCCTTGCTCTGCCTAGTACCCTGAACCTTTCCAACCCATAGACTTCCCTTCCCTTCCCCAGCTTTCCCCCTTATATAACCCTGTCATTTCAGCCACAGGTTCCATTGGTTCTGTTGTTCTTGGTCCTCCTTTCTGTTCTCTGCCCTCACTCCCAGACCCCATGGCCTGTTCCAATCTGCTGGCCATGTTTTCTGTCTACTGCTTTCTCTCCATGCTCTGGACTCTTGAAGGTGCCTCTGGCTGTATTCTTCTTCACATCTACAATAAATACCTTCTCCTCAACAATACCTTGGAGCAGCCATGCCTTCATTTCGTCCTTGAAGCACCCTGGGGAATTGAGAGGACCTGCCTAGGATCGTGTGGTTTTCCAATGGTCAACTCAAGACTGTCTCCTTCGCATCTGTAACTCATCCTGCGGGGCCTTTTCCCATGGACTGCAGCAGGTAGCCATTGTTTGTAAAGAGCTTCTATTGACCATAGAAGACCCTTTATATATATATATATACTGAGGAGGGCAGAACATGAAATCCTATTAGAGTTCAGGGGGAGCCTCACTGTGTAGCTATAAAGCTCCTGTCCTATAAAGCTTTCCTTTTTTTGGTGAAAGGTCTATGAAATGTGACCCCAGGAAGGACAGCAATGGCCCCACGTTGCAGACAGTGGAATCCACTCTAACTTACCTAAGTAGCAAATGGGAATTTTTAGAGGATATCAGGAAACTCTCAGAATCTCCAGAGGAGCCAGAGGAGAAAATTTGAAATGGTGTAGCCATAAATAGTGCCCAGCCATGCTGTGGGGGCTTTTCTGGAAAAAAAAATCACCAGTTACACAACTTCTCAGTAATTGGGATTTTGACACTGTCCACCCCATGGAAGCTAAGACTGAGTGAGGCCTTCTGTGTAGAGGGGTCCGGCTGGACACATAGCTTGATTCACATCTCCCTGTGGATGGACTTTACAGCGAAGGAATGCAGGCTGCGAGGGAGTGTAAGGTTTGCTCAGTTAAGCCTCGCTGACTTCCAGGGTTGAGTGTGAGGACTTCCAGCTGGAGCTAGGAGTTGCCCTGAGTCATTAAAGGGCATTTTCTAAGAGAGGAGCAGCACCGCTGGTTTCTCTTTTTAATCCTCTTAAATAAAGTACTTTGGAAGGAACACAGCCGAAGGAATATTAATTGCTTGTTTCATTTTGTTGGTGCTGGGGACTGAGGCTAGGTTGTCACTCCTGCCAGGAAAGTGTCTGCAACCAAGCAGTTCCCAGCTCCTACAATATTTTTGTCTTTCTTTAAGTTTGAGATCTCTTCGCTAAGTTGCCTGGGCAACTTAAACCTTAAAGCTACTGTTCTCTCATTTCATCCCTCCAAATAGCAGGGTGTGCAGGCCCGGACCACTGAAGCCAGGTGCATTCTTTTTTTTTTTTTTTTTTTGGTTTTTCGAGACAGGGTTTCTCTGAGCCCTGGCTGTCCTGGAACTCACTTTGTAGACCAGGCTGGCCTCGAACTCGGAAATCCGCCTGCCTCTGCCTCCCGAGTGCTGGGATTAAAGGCGTGCACCACCACGCCCGGCTGCCAGGTGCATTCTTATTTCACACTTATTTTATTGTCTTAAGCTTCTGCTCCTCTGATGAACCCTGAAGGGGAGCACGTCCCACTCGATGCTCTGTGGCATTTCCTAGATCTATAGACAAAATATTCCTGGACTTTGGAGATATTGTATCGTAGATTCACTCAGTCTTTTCAAGTCATAAACCAGGAAATAGTCTCAAGGCATTTTTTTTTTTGTTGTTGTTCAAAGTCAAACAAAAAAAGTAAGAACTGAATTTAACAAATGTTGCCGGCGTCTCTGTATTCCTGATACTAGGTGAAAGGCAGGGATGTTACTAGTTGCCATGGAGTTTTGTATAAACAAAAGGAACATTTACTAGCCTTAAAAATCATTTGGAACAAAAAATACCTTAAGACAGTTTTCTTTTCTTAAAACAAATTAATTTAAAAATTAATTCTTTGAGAATTTTCTACGTGTACGCCATGAACTAGATTCATCCCATGTCTCTTTTCCAGCTTTTTCTGGAATCCCCACAACACATCTCCCAAATGCATGTCTTTTTTTTTTTCTTCATGTTTTTAAACAACCCACTAAGTCCAGTTAGCATTGTCCATACTTGGATGAATGGGTAACTTAATAGTGCCCATTCCCTCAAAGAATGATGGTTCTCCCTCCTTCGGCATCTATCAATTGCCAATACTTCCTGGGAATGGGTGGGGTCACAGGACTCTCTCAAGCTTCACCTCAGTCTATTTTGTCAGAATTTTGGCTGGGTTGATTTTGTGTAGGTATTTTACAGATAACTATCACTACTGTGAGTTCGTGAATATAATAGTCATCTTGTGTCCAGGTGACAGCATTTCAAGCATTCTTACCCATCCTCTGGTTCTTACGTTCTTTCTGCCTCCTCTGCATGGTATTCTTTGCATATATGTGGGAGTTTGGGAGGATTGATAAAGATGTCCCATTTAGGGCTGAGAACTCGCAATGACTTAGTCTCAGGACCTTGACCAGGACTGCATTCATTGTTGTCCCCTGCAAAAAGAAGGTTCTTTCTTAAGGCTGAATACACTCCAGGTCTATGGGTATGAACATGACCATTTAGAAGGAATTCTGACAATAGGATGATTTAGCAAAATGAGAGTAGCTGGTTCTGTCCCAGGGACATCAGCCATGAAATTTTGGCCATGTTTACATTAACTAGGCATGATATTTCTTTCTGAAGAGAAGGCTTCAAATCCACTCAGAACATTGTTGGTTACTCCATACTAACCAGGCCACTATTGCTTCAGCGGGCTCATCTTGCCTGTCAGATCAGTATTATAGCAGGCAGAATCTAATGCTGGGTAAGACCACTAATGTCTTTTCTCTCCCAGCAGCTTCTAGAACTCATTCTAGCTCTGTGAAAGCTAGCCAGTAGGAAGGAAGTTTATAGGTTAGTATGAGATTGATTTCTTGAGGTCCTGCATCCAAAGTGTATGGTATCTCCAACATGTGGGGTCTTACCATGTAGTTATAGCAAACTGACAAATAGCCTGTGCTGTTTTAGAGCCCACTGGGGTATCCTTGACTAATAACTCAAAGAGAGGTATAAGATGTTTTTCTTAATTAAATTAAAAAAAAACAACAATGGTAGCTAAACAGGAAAAAGTTTAGCTTTGTTATCAAAAAGTGAAAACTAGCCTTTTTTCTTTCTATCAATTGTAACATTTAAGGAAAAGTGCTGGTGAAGATGTATGAAAGTCTTCAATATCATATACTCTTCATGTGAGCATAAACCAGCCTTTGTGAAGGAGAGAATTTGCAATGGTCTCAAAACATTCCTACTGAATATCTGCTTCTTAGATATCTGGGTATTGAATATCTATAGTAAGGATCCCAGTTTGACTTGATGTAAATACTCAAATTTAGAGATAGCCATGCATGACAGAAAACTCTGACACAAAAGTCAATATATATGCATCACTTTCCTCTGTATAAAAGAAATCTGGGGTAGCCTTTGAGCTGATGTGGAGAAAGATGGCTTCCCTCAGTCCTTGGTACTGGCCCTCTTAGTGCATGGTCAAGGCGGTGGCCGGAGGAGGTCCAGCCATCATGGTCACTTCCATGTAACAAAGGAAGAATACTTTAAGCCTCGACATGTGCACCTGCAGAAAGCTTCAAAGGAATGCTTTCAGTTGGGCACCCTCCCTACAGCTGTGACAGAAGGAGTAGAAGAATAAAGGCTACTGGGGAGGCCTATGGTTCTCTTCAAAAGGAGTTCAGAAAATTATGTGTTCCTTTGTCTGTTATCCCTGTACTTTGTAAATCACCCCTGAAAAAACATTAATCACAGGTGTATATGAATGTGAAGGATATAATTTCTAGCACACTGTACATGTCAGCACATAAATAAAACCATAGCATCACTGTTAACACCACATCCAGGAGAATATGACTACTTTGATATTACAGTAGCTAACCCTCCCCATCTTCCAAACTTTGAAACAGTTGGAAAATTTCCATTATTCCTTTCCTCACGTTCTGGTCCCTGTAAAGAGTTTTCTAATGTGCACTTTCTACTTGAAAGCTTGCTGATCACCTTGTCACACTGCGAGCCACAACCATATGTAGAAAAGTAGGAAATTTAACTTCATGTGGTTATAGACTAAAAGGCATTATTCTTTCTATTACTTATGATTATTGATAGTTAGGATAGTTAGAACACAAAAAACCCACAGTGTGCATTTTGACAAACATGGAACATGAAATGGACCCCCCCCCCAGTAAGAAGGAGGGGACTCTGAAAACAGATGTAAGTACCTGTGAGGGCTGTTAATGCTGGAGAGAGCAGACAGCACAGTCCATTATAGTTCTGATTCCACTTTCATAGGTTTCTATAAAGAAACTTGATTCAATAACTAAACAAATGGAAATTATTCGTTTTAAAGCAGCAGGTGTTAATTCCTAGACCTCTTATGAAGTACATGTAAAAAGATATCACAGCAACCGGTGATGGTTTTAACATTTAAAGTTGACAATACACCTATCCATTTGGTTGTGAAAACCGTGGACTTGGAGAGGACTTCTTCTACCCAGTTGCTGACGTCATCATCAGCTCCAAAGGGACACTGACAGTTTGCTGGCCTTGAGCTCACCATCCCCACACCTCTGGCTCCTGAATAACAGGATTAGACTTGTGTGACACCCCCCCCCCCGGATTTTCCCAGTTATCCATACTCTGCTCTGTAGAGGGAATTCACTGTGCCCAGGGTGTCTCAAAGGATCACACCCTAGTTGCTCGACAACAGAATGTCTGCAGAAACTACTTGCAAAGGTCTTTGATATTTGTCTATTCTCCCCATTTTTTAAAAATGTATTCACTCAGTTATTGTTATTAGGATGGACTCAGGAATATGTGTCTTATACTTTGGATTATAATTCAATACTATTCAATTGTATTGCATTTATTTTGATGTCCAGAGAGCTCCAGGTTTGCTCACTGGGTGCTCTCTTAGTTGGCTACTGTGTCCCTTGGAATACCCCATTGTACCCCCACTTCTTTACTTTTCTGCATCACAGTGTGCTGCAGGTTCATCTTGTAGGCTCTCTGTACCAGCCACCTGTTCCAAGGAGCCTGGTTTTCTTCGTTGGAGAATGCATTATAACGCCACACAGGGCTTGGTGATCCTTTTTCCATGTGCTACTTCATCAGCTCAGCTACTCATGGAGGGCATTTCTTTTATTCCTTATTAATTTTTATTTTACTTTTTTAAATTTTACTTTTTACATATTAATTTAACATGTTAAGCTGTATTCCTTTTATTTAAAACTATGAGAATTTTATGTGAGTATTGTAATTACATCATTTCCGCCTCCCTGCCCCTCCAGCTCCTCCCTGTCTTAACCACCCTGTCTTGAATTGTTGACCTTTTGATCCCTGAATATTATTGTTTTACATACATGTGTGTACACACACATGCGCATGCATGCACACACACACACACACACACACACACACACTTTCTTGCTAATTCAATTTAGTGTTGCTCACATGTACATGTTTAGGACTAACCACTTGGGATTAGATAATCAATAAGGAAGCTAATTCCTGGAGAAGATTGACTCTTCCTCTCTCAGCAGCCATTAATTGCTCGAAGCTCTTCGTCTAGTAGTGGGATCTTGTGAGAAGTTCCCCATCTACATCACCATGTTTGACTTGGATAGTGATTTTGCAGGTCTTGCTGTTTTTTTGTTCTTGTTTTGTTTTTGGTCTTAGCTTTGTGATATCTAAACACAATATTCTAAAACTTCTAACATTTACTTATCTCAGAGGGAGGTGGCCTGTCAATTTTACTGGTCCAGTCTTGCCTTTTCTGTCCTTTCTAAGGACTTCTAGAGGTTTTGTTGAGTGTGATGGATCTTCATTGCAGGCCTGAGGGGACAACAGGGGTGGGTGGGGCACAACTCAGTCTCTGAGTAAAGAGAAAGTCTTTTGCTTTGCCTGGGGTCTGTGTTTGCTGTAGGACTCATTCTCTGAATAGTAATTTCTGTCTTCTTCCTTTTGGTGTGTGTGTGTGCGTGTGTGTGTGTGTTGGCTAGAAGGCACCTATAGTAACACATCTGGAATTTTGGGTTCTTCAAGAAAATAGAAAAGTGAGAATGTGCTTTCATTTGAGTCCCAGGGGTAGGGATGTGGGGCTGCTTCAGACTGTCTGCAGCAAATGACCATGATCTACCTTGTGCTCTAGCAGAGGCATGCATTTGCTAGCCACAGATAGTTTCTGTGATTGCAGGACATGTGGAGTTCTGGGAACTTTTCAGAGGGTATATAAATGCTATAGGCCTGATAGGCACAGTTGGTCGCTGTTGGTTATTCAGGGGGTTGGTTGCAGTTTTCTAGTAGTTATGGTCAAAGAATAAACAGAAGGAAAGAAATTAAATTTAGTGAACTTTCTCTCCCCCTCTTATTCTTTCTCTCCTATCTAGTGATTTGGGGTGTGAAACAGGGTGATAAAAGATGTGAAAAAGAAGAATCCACAAACTAGCAAAGATCAGCCTCAGGCACCCTTAGGGGTTATCCCTCAGGAACTGTCTGAAGACCCTATGACAAGCATAACTTGTAGAAGAAAGCATTGAATGGGAGTTTACAGTTTCTGAGGGTGAATCCATAACCATCCTGTCAGAGACTATGGCAGCCCGCAGGCAGGTATAGCTGAGATCTTACATCCTTATCCACAAGCATGAAGTGAGGGAGCTAACTGGAAATAGTATGAGCTTTTGAAGCCTTATAGCCTACCCCCAGTTGACACTCCTCCGACAACTCGGCCACACCTCCTAATCCTTCCCAACAGTTCCGTCGTCTGGCTACTACTTATTCAAGAATATGAGCCTATGGAGGCCATTCTCATTCAAACCACCACAGCTTCCATCCTCTTTATTTTATTTTATTTTATTTTATTTTATTTTATTGTTATGAGACTCACTGGCCTGGAGCTCACTGATCAGATTAGCCACATATGTGCTCTATTGACCTGTTTTCTCTCCTGCCCATTCTGCTGTTAACTCACAGAAAAAATTTTAATTCTAATAGATTTTTCTACTTCTAGGTTTGCTTGGTTCCTCTTCACAGATTGTTCTATGTTGAAATTCTTTATCAGTTATTCTTTTATTTACATGAACGCACTAAAACTGTCTCTTTGAGTCTTTACCCATAAATTCAATATAAGAATTGTATTTGAATCTTTTTTTTGTCCATTTAAATTTTTTCTTATGTGACAGTATTGATCAGGTGCTGGATGTGGAAGTGGCAGAAGCTGCACGACTCTACTATCCTCCAAAAGGGATTGCATTTTCTTCTGAAAGGACCATTGAATCTCCTTGACCGTTGTCAAAGCCTGATTTTACTCCTTGTTTGAGCTTGTCTAGTTCAAGGTTGTCTTTACTTCCAATGCACACCCTTTATTCTGAGGTAGTTCCTGGCTGCTTTTGTCTAACGTATGCTAATTTGGTCCCAGTAGTCAAGGTTGAGAATGTGACGACCACTGCCAGATCCTGCCTGATGTCTGCTGCCGCCAGTACTGAAGCTACTGGCAGAAGCAGTAGAGGATTCCAGTAGCTGCCAAGTGCTGCCAGCAGCGAAAGCTCAGAGCGATTAAAGTCTCAAGGTTCCAGGTGCTTAAAGCCTTGAGGCTCTGGCTACTGAAGCCTGAAGCAGTACTAGCTTATGGATTTTTCTGTGGTCTCACATCACATCATTCAGGATTTCAAAAACTGGCTAATGTCTTACCATTTTGTGTTTTAGGGTGGAACTTTCTACCTGATGGGAATTCTATGTCATAGGAATCCATGAGAGCTTTCACTCTGCCTTTAAAGACCTTGCATTGTTTTTCCAGACTGCATTGTTATTTCTTATAGAAATCCTGATGAACACACAAAGAGAGTCTTAAGCTCTGTCTATCTATCTATCTATCTATCTATCTATCTATCTATCTATCTATCTATCTATCTACCTTTCTTATCTATCATGTATGTATCTATAATGTATGTATTTATCTATCATTCGTCTATCATCTATCTTCTTTCTATCATCTAAGTCTATCTATCTATCTATCTATCTATCTATCTATCTATCTATCTATCTATCATTTACATACCTATAATCTATCCACCTACATCTATATACATAATCTACATCTATATACATAATATAAATAATATAGAAACCAAGTAATGCCTTGTTCCACTAAAAATTGAGAAATGACTCAATTTTCTCAGTTCTACAATAAATTATGGTTCTCTTTACAGATCAACATTCATGTTCTATCTTATTTAAAAGACATTAGTATTCATTTTCCACATATATAATAATTTTTACATTCATGTAATGTCTCAGAAGTTTACATTTCCCACTGATATTAATGACACTACAATGAACACATATGCCATTGAGAATTTTCCAGTGGTTAGCAACAGCTAATATTTGAATGTCACTCTACTGAGTTATTTTCAATGTGTTAAACCATTTAATGTACACCATAAATCTACAAGAAAGTGGCCACTTAAAGTTGCTTATTTGCCTGTGGAAAACCTCCCCAGACCCCACAAGCACAGAGGTGAAATGTGTGAGAGATCAGCTTCAAATAAGGCAGGATGACATTCGATCTGTTTTACTGATTGTAGTTGATTAACTTTGTATAGTCAATTTGATGTACTTGAAGCACATTGTATTTGTTAAATGCTGCTAGCTAAAGCAGTAGACAAATCTCTAAATTTTGGTGCCTTATTATAATAAACTTTTATGTCTTACTCACCCAAGGTCTGATGGAAGTGAGGCTCTTCTTCTTTGCAAGGATCCAGGAAGTCAGGTTAAAACAAGTTGCCGTGATCAATACATTGCTTCCAGGGCTCTCCTGATATGATATGACATGGAAGGGAGATAGAGGTAGAGATAGTGATAGGGAAAGGTAGAGAGAGATGTAGATAGAGATAGAGAGATAGACATAGAAAGAGATAGAGATCAAGAGATAGATAAAGAGATGGAAATAAATAGATATAGATAGAGAACTAGAAAGAAATAGAGATAGAGATAGATAGATAGAGAAATAAAGAGATAGAGGGATGGAGCTAGAAACAGACAGACAGAGAGACAATTATGTAGTTTTCTGTAGAAGTAACACTTTTTTAGGTAGAACTCAAACTTATAGCCATACCTAGCAGGCAGGTAGTTTGCGAAGTGTCACCTATATATGAGCATGGAGCACACGTATGTCCACTCTTGCTGGTTTTAGCTAGGTTGGTTTTCTTCTACTCTACATAAATTGTAGATAATAATTTCAGTCTTATAGTTTGTGTTAGGATGTGATGAGATACCAAATGGAAAGATTCTGTATAGTATATAGCACAGAAAGGTGTTAGTTGGTTTCTTCACATTTAATATAAAAGACTACACTTATTTATACATGTATGTATATGCACACGTGCTTATGCTGTGGTCTTCATGTGAAGGCCAGAGGACAACTTGTAGGAGTTAATACTCTCCAACCTTGTGGGCCATAAGCTTGGCAGTGAGTGCCCTTGGTTACTGAGCCACCACCATGCTAGCCCTATTTCCTCATGTTTTTAATTTGTTCTTTTCATTTGGGCCTTGTACACAAACCCCACAATATGACCTCTTGAGCACCAGGTTTTCCACTGTGCACGGTGTAATGATGGACCCATAGCACATTCTTTGGTTGATCAGTTGAAGACTCCAAAAGTTGGGAAGTGACAGACACTGGGTTAAGTAGGCCCAGCTATGAGCATAAAAATGGTGGTGACAGGTTACTTCCGTTTTGTACGAAGGTTTGAAGAAGCAAGGACCAGTGGACATTGCTGTGCTACCACGACCACATCTGCCACAGAACTGTATGAGGTGAGGCCTAGAGAGTAGGTGGGGAAATGCTATTCTTCCTGGTGCTACTTTCCTACATACAGCAACCACTAACCATGGATGAAGGGCTGGCAATTTGTGTCGTGAAGATAAAGGAAGTTCAGGTCTTAACTCTGCCTGCTGGGGAATTTGAGGTGAACAGAGATGACTATGGGTGCTATCTCTTTAGATTTTCTTTTACCATGGAAGTGGGAACTCCAAAAGAGCTAATAAGGAAGGACATTTAGCCCAGCGCTGGTCTTGGGAGTTTGACCTGTTGCTGTCCCATTAATTTGATGGGGGTCTGTTTTCACGAATGATCAAGAGGGGTCAGGGGAGATGGCTCAGTATTTAAGAGCATTGGATATTCGTTCAGAGGACTGGGGTTCCATCCCAGCACCCACATGGCAACTCATTACTGACTACAATCCCACTTCCAGGAGATCTGACACCCTGTTCTGGACTCCATGAGCACTGGATACAATACAGGCATAAATGCAGACATAACATTACATACATAAAATAAAATAAACAATTATTATTTCTAAGGAGTTGTGAAGAAAGGGGCTGAGGAAATGGCTAAGTTGATGAAGTGCTTGTTACACAAGCATGAGGACCTGAGTTCCATCCAAACGTCATTTCCCCCACTTCTGGCAGTTAGACAAAAGCCAGCATTCCTCAGGAACTGGTCAAGCTGATTCACTTCCATCAAAAAGAAAAATAAAAAAAGCCATTTCCCTTATTTTTTGCAGAAGGGGCAAATGACTAGATTTAATCTCTGGTGCCTACTACCATACCAAAGTGCACACATGCTGGCGTCCAGGCTCCCTCCAAGTCAGAAGTACTTGCTTTGCACTGTGGAGTTCATGCTGGAGTTCTAGTCCTTCTCAGCTCTTCTTACCTCCCCACTCCCTAAATCTCTCAATCTCATGGGATTCCCTCCCTCCAGCTCCTCATCCTTATGACCCTGCTGTCTGGCTATTTGCTCTTGGTCTCTCTCTCTCTCTCACTATCTCTCTCTCTACTCTGCTACTGCCTCCTGGTTAGGTTTACTCTGCTGGCCATGTTCAGGCTGCTACTTTCTGTCTCTGTTCTGGACTCTTCTGTTCTCTCCCTTATTTCTACAATAAAAACCTTCCCCTTAACCATACCATGGCGCAATCATGTCATCAGTTTATACAGTCCCCACGTATGAAAAGCTAGGCATGATGGCACCTTCTTGTGACCTTAGAGCACTGGGGAAGTGGAGACAAGTGGATCCTTAGGGCTAACTGGCCAGTTGGCCTAGACTAATTGGTGAGTTCTAGACCAAGTGAGAGACAGTGTTTAAAAAAAAAAAAGATGCATGCCTCTTGAAGAACTAGACTCAAGGCTGATCTTACTTTCTGCCTGAATACATGTGCATATGTACCCCCTATAGCATGTGGATGATCCCATCCATAGCAGTGACAGCAGCAGCAGCAGCAATAACACACACACACACACACACACACACACACACACACACACACACACTTAATGCACATATACAATTGTTAGGAGAGTTCTCTATTAGCACTACTATTTCCTGGTTTTATGACCCTTCAACTCACAGGCCACCGATAGATATCTTTATTAACGTAATTAGATATTGTTCACAATATTGCCAGGAAGGCACAATGGCATATGAATAACATTGGGTGTTTAAAAATGCTTTAGTTTTGAGTTTATAATATTTTCCCTCCGCTTTCGACTCTCCGAACTCCTCCACATACCCTTCTTTGTTCTCTCTCATATTCATGCCCCTTATTTTTCACCTATGGTTGTTACTTACACATGTGTATACACATATATATTCCTAAATGCATAGATCCGTCCTACAGTCTGTATACTGTTGCCTGTGTGTGTTTAGGTTTGACCATTTAGATGACTAATCAATTGTGTGCTTTTCCCTGGGAAAGGCCATTCCTTGTGCTCTCTGCAGTCTTTAGTGCCTGTAGTGCTTTGGGTAGGGTTAAGGCTTCATAGGCTTTCTCCTTTCTGCTTTAGTGTGTCTATTATTGTCAGCTTGTTCAGCTTACATAACGTAGGATACTGAAGATGGGGTCTCTTTATCCCCTGAACCGAACTTCCTTCCTGTCTGGGGCTTTAGAGATCTGAGAGTGATTCTACCGTGCAGTCAATTACTTAAGCCAAAAATCTGCACGATGCTTACATTTCTTTTCTTGTAGCTTACATTTCATTTTCTTTTCTATCATTTGCCAATATGTATTTAAAACTTTTATAGCTGGGCAGTGGTGGCGCATGTCTTTAATCCCAGCACTTAGGAGGCAGAGACAGGTGGATTTCTGAGTTCGAAGCCAGCCTGGTCTACAGAGTGAGTTCCAGGACAGTGAGGACTATACAGAGAAACCCTGTCTTGAAAAAAAAATTTTTTTTGATAATGCTCTTCCATGTCTCCATCACTCTGCCAATGCTTTAGTCCAGGCCATTGTTACCTTATCTTTCTCCCATATTAGAAGCAGCCTACAGGTCTCTCTAACTCTAACCTTGCTCCTGAGTGTAGCCAGAGTAATCTTTCCAAATTGCAAAGCATACACAGTTCTTCTCTTTGTGAATGTTTATGGTTCTCCTGGTCTTCTAGAGAGAGCCTAAATTCATCCCAATGCTCTGATGAGGCACCTTGTGTCTGGAGCCACCAACCTCTTCAGCCTTGTGCCCTTTGATTTTCTTCTCATCTCTAGTTTCTGAAACACACTGCATCCTCCTGTATCCCTATCTCTCCTTCAGGATAACTTCTACTCAGTCTTAGGGCCTCAGTGCCCTTTCTCCAAGGAAACTAACTTTGGGGTTCTTCCTTCCATTTTGGAAAGGGTCACCATGATTAACCACTGGTTAGGCTCCATTCTCATAACAAAAAGAGACAACCTTGACTTAAGACCAGCCATTAGGCCCATCCCCTTATCAAATAACATGACTCTAATCGGTGCAGCACCGGTGACAACCAACCAGTTCTGAGCTTCTATTAAGTTTCCCATGCTCTTATCAGGAAAGTATAATTCCTGCAGGTGTCCCTGAGTAACAACCATTTGAAAAGAACAGCCCTGGTGTAGTTAAGATGTAACTGATCATATCTTTTCTTTGTCAATCCTTCACCTGCCTAAGTGGCCAGACATGCAGTCTCCTGACTCTACTTAAATTGTTCAAAGTGTAAGCTGGGACTGGGACCTGAAAGAGATTTAAGGATGACAGTGTATATGTTATGTATAAACCTAAGGTCTGTATAAATTAGTAAAAATTTCTATTCATGGCTGGTTCCTCTTTGAGCATTATCCAGAACTGGACACATACTATTATTAAACAGTTTTTTCCTTTGTTGTTTTTCCCTGAGTGGGTGGAGTGAATTCTCACTGAGGGAGACTTTCTCTCCCTCAGCACTAATTGGAATTTGTGGGTTACTGAAAAAGGGGAAGAGGACACGAAGTGTGGGGAGGGACCCAGAATGAGTTGGAGGGGGATTTAGGAGCAGTTGCAGAGAAAAGAGGGTGGGATGGGGGTGGGTACGGTCAGACTTCAGCATATACATGTGCTAAATCCTCAAAGAGGAAAGGTAAATAAATCAGAGTGGCTTTAACAATACACAGCTCCTTGTGTGAATGGGGTCCCTACTTGAGACAAGGACATAAACCATTATAAAAATGGTCGGAATGCAAACGAGGTTGAGCATCACACCTTGATGAAGCCCAGGCTGGGAAGGCCAGAGAGGGAGGGTCCCCATGCACCTTTGCCTGTAAAACAGGGATTATCACAAAAGTGCTGAATTTCCAACCTTGTACAAAGAGAATTCTATAAGGATCCCTGCCCAGGCATTTCCTCTACTCATTTGTCCTCAGGCCACCTTCACTATTGATCCTGGTAGTCATGGAGAATTATTTCACAACAACTTACATAACCCTTCTTGGGGTTTTTAAAAAATAATTTGGTTTTCTGTTGTTTCCTTGAAATCACCCACCACTCTCTCTGCTACTGATGAGAGCTAGGGCACTCTCCATACTACAGCTGAGGAGCTAGGGCAGCAATGGAGCCCTGGCAGGGGCATGGGGAGGAGGAAGGAGCTTTTTCCTCCTCCTAGCATTCCACTCCACCCTAGGAATGGTCCAAGCTCGTCAGCTAAATTCAAGGCTGGGCCAAGGAACATTTATACTCAAAGCCGTGGGCTTCCCTTTCTTTGTTGAAACTGATCAATTCCAAATTAGGGGAAGAAGACCTCCTTCCCAGTCCATCTGTGACACTTAAAAGCCCCATCTTCCACGAGAGACTGCATATCCCTTTTTGGAGCTGGCCTTCTGCTTTGTGGAGGGTTCTCCCTCCAACCCCCGCGGTGTCTGCACACTTCACCTTTAATAAAGCATTCTTCACTTGCCGATTGATTCTGCCTGCTGTGTAAGTCTGAGACTTCCCCTGCTGCTGCGGGTTGTGCTTGAGATTTTCCCCTTTGCCTTTTAATTCTTTAATTTCTTTAATTGGCAGACAAAGTGAACCCAACCCATACTCCTAAATGGTAACACAATGCCTTGAAATTCTGGACTAGAGTCTTCCTTTTGGAGAGTCACTCTCTCTGGTGTTATTTTGTTTGACACTGCTTAATGTCCCACAAAGCACTCAGACTGAGATATGTCCTTATTACCTCCTTGTGATTGAAATAGTTCAAGTCAGAGTATATATTTTTTGGCACGGGAAGTTATTAGGTATGCTGGGATTGTAGTAGAGAGATTGTGTGCCGTGATAATAGATTCTGCTAAAACTGCAGGGAGGAATATTGTGTCCTAGGCCAAAGACCTTCCCGTATGGTGGCTTTATCTGGGAGACATAGAGAGGAAACTTTGAGTCAGAAGTCTTGTGAGAGGAAAACTGATTTTGTGGACCATGGAGTCTCCTCCCTCCCCTCCTCGGGGAGGAACATTTTTCTAACCTTCTCCAAAATGCTGGAACTCCCTTTTCGGAAGTTCTGAATACCTGAACTGTGGTCTCTCAAGACCCTGGAGCTCGATCATGGTGGTGGTCCTGAGAAAGGAGTGAATGACTGCTGGTAGACCTGAGAGGGAAGGTGTGGGCAAGCTGGGTCCCCAGCCAAATGCTGGGTAGGCGGGGTTTTCCTTCAAGGAGTGGGACTCACTCCTTGGGGTTTGAGACTTGTTAGTGCTTCTTCTAAGTAGAGGACAAATTTGAGGAAGGGTCTCTTGTAGGCAGAGACTGTATAATGGGCCAGACAGAGACTGGACGGTTGAGAGAATGGGAGGGGTGCTCAAACCTTCGTAGGACCTACCACACTCCTGGCTGGGAGAGTTTGGTTCCCAAATAGCAGTCTTAAGGAATCATATCTTGCTTCTTTAAGGAACCTGTATCTGTTCCCTAGAAGGAAACTTCCAAGAGGTTTGGGGGTCAGAGAACCCTGATCCTGGATAGCTCAACTTGTTTTTAACAGTCCCCCATGGACAGAACTGAGAATGAGTTCTGAGCAACAAGGAGAACCCACACACTCTACAGTAAGCGAGTTTTCTTCTCACTCTGGCAGCAGAGGGGAATGGGCAAGAAGGGTAATAGACCAATGGGCAGAGAGAGGACAAGAACAGTAATGGACCAATGGGCACAGAGGGGAATGGACAAGAATGGTAATGGACCAATGGGCACAGAGGGGAGTGGACAAGAACAGTAACGGACCAATGGGCACAGAGGGGAATGGACAAGAATGGTAATGGACCAATGGGCACAGAGGGGAATGGACAAGAACAGTAATGGTCCAGTGGGCAGAGAGAGGAATGGGAAGAACAGTAATGGACCAATGGGCACCCGAGTTTTCAATGCCCTTTACCCTAATCTGCGCAACGAGTTTGAGGGGGCAGGGACAGGAGCTACTTAATGAGATGGAAATTAAAAAAAAAGAGCTAAGCTATAATAACAGACAAGGGACTATTTTAGTATTTGAGTGTATGAGGAGTAGAACTTAGATGGTGGCATATTGTAGAGATGCAGTTTTCTAGTGCCAGAAGACAGGGCTGAGGATGAAAGAAGCAATAATTTGAAATGTGGTGTTCTGTGGTCTTCCTAATAGCTGTTTGGAATAGCTGTGGTTTTTAGTTCTAAGTGAAGAGGCAGAAAGACATCTAAATGGCTTGCTAAAGACTGCCCAGCTGAAACCTGGTTTGTTACCTTACAGCTTGACAGCAACCGACTTGAGAAGGCATAGAAGGGGTGTTGCTGGAATCTGGAGAAGAGTGAATTTGAGGACAGATCCTGGAGGAACTGACACCTGAACTGGGGTTTGAATGGCAAGCAGGAATTTCCCATGGAGGGACCAAGTGGCTTAAGAGCCTTCTGAGAGAACAGAAGGGACAGGCCCAGGCTTCATGAGAAGGGAAATGAACCATGTGTTCACAGAACCACACTGCATCCTATGCAGCTGGCCCTTCTGAGGGCTGTTGCTGTGGTCTTTTTCCTGACAGGCATGCTCCTAAGCAGACATCCTGTAGTGATGTAGTGATGTAGTGATGTAGTGATGTAGTGATGTAGTGATGTAGTGATGTAGTGATGTAGTGATGTAGTGATGTAGTGATGTGATGTGGTGATGTACAGCAGTACCAACTCCCCATGTCTCTTACCTGACCTGGGTGCTCACTTAAAACACTTCCCATCAGAGTTTTGGAAAAATATCATCTCAACATTTTTTGGGGGGGGAGGGGAGGGACTGCCAATCAAGTTTCAATGTATTGTTATGTATTTTTGGCTATTTTCTTTGCCTGTTTACTCTGTGTGCATTTTTTCTCAGTTTGTCAGAATACCTTAATGGCAAATTTGTTAATAGGTTTCCTAGTGTTTTGATTTCTGAAAGAAAAATCTGCACTCTGGCTAGAGAGGTGTCTCTCAGCAGTTAAGAGATTACACTGTTCTTGCAGAGGACTAGAGTTCGGTTCCCAGAACCCGTGTGGGAGGCTCATAGCCACCTCTAACTCCAGCACCAAGGATCTAACACCTCTTGGCTTTTCAGATAGTCACACTCACGTGCACATAGCTATATACAGGAACACATACATACACACAATTAAATATAAAAGTGAATCTAAAAAAAACCCAACCATTCTTGCTCCATGTAAGCTCAAAATATATATTTTGTCATAGTGTACCTCAATCATCAACAGTTTTATGAAGAGCTCAGTTTTTATATTTGCAAACTTGTGTGTGTGTGTGTGTGTGTGTGGTGTTTGTTGAGCACACCTATGTGTGTATCTTTGGAGGCTAGTGTTTAGGGGTCCTGTTTTATTACATCGCATCTCATTCATTTGAGGCAGGGTCTTTTCCTGCATCTGGAGTTAGGCTGACATCCAGCAAGCCTAAGGGACTGTCCTGTCTTCCCAGCATATTGCCAAGCATATTGCCAAGTCAGCTTTTTACATGCATTCTGAGGATTTGAACTCAGGTCCTTAATGTTTGTACTATCAGTGTTCTTACCACTGAGCCACTTCCTAGGCTTCCATTTGTAACTTAATTCCTATGTTCTTATAGTCCCCCTACTGTTTTCTTTTTATGACCACTGAATTATTACTTCAGTTTTTAGTTTTCGTAGATTTATAAATTAGAAGATAAGCTTATTAAATGAGGGACTTCTTTCTCTCTCTCTCTTTTAAGTTTTAGTTTGAATGCATGTAGCTATGAATCATCTGAGAGTTCTCTTCTCTCTGAATCACTTAAAATTCTCCCAATGAACTCCTAACCTGACAACAATTCTGTGGAAGCTTAAAACTGACACATTCTTTGCTAACTCCCTTTTATTGCAAGGTGGAGTCTATGTCTGCATTCCTTGATTCTGGGCTTAGTTATATCATTAGGATGCAGTAAGCACAGAGCTCTTGGACTTGTGAGACTATTCATAAGGATCCCTGCAGCTTCTGCCTTGGTATTATGGTCCTTCTTGGGACTTTTTGCTTTATCTAGTTGAGATGTCTTAAGACCTCCAAAGTATATGGGGAGCTCATGTATAAAAGCTATGATTAACAGACCAAGCTAAGCACCAGCCAATAGCCAGCATCAAATTCTAGCCATTGAGGGGGTCATGTCAGATGATTTAGCCTGGTTAATTCCAGATGACCATCCCAGCTTCCTACCCAGTACCTCGTGGAACAAGATCTATGGAATCATGAGAGATGATAAACTGTACTTGTTACGCAGTGACTACCATCTTGAGACCCTGTTTATCAGATGTTCTTCATGTTGCCAAACCCTCATATCCTCTCGAGTATCAATTGATGTGGTCTGTCAGCAGCATCACCTCTGAAAGCACTTCCCTTTCCTGCATATATAGGGCAAAACCTTATCTAATCTTGCCTGAAATCATCCCAACAAATCTCCAAACTGTCATTCTTCTTGCCAGTCTTGCAGCTCTACAATCTACTCTCCAGTCTGCCCACATGTTGATCTTTGAAAATATAGCTCTGCCTCCATCAGTAGTGCCTCTCTTAGCTTTAATGCTTGTGGGCTGTGGGCATTAAGCCAACTCATCTTCTTTATACAGAATCTCTTTGCTCTGTCTCCTGTCATCCCATCTTACCTTACAGCCTACTCCTTCCCTTCCCATGTCTTGGGATTTTGGTTGACTCCTTGAGCTCTTGCTCTTGCTTCACATGTTAAAGTCTTCCTATCCCTCCCGTTCTCTGCATGTGTTTGTTACCTTTGGTCTGTAGTTGGTTCCTCTCTGCGTATACTACTATGTCACACTCCAACACTGTATTTCTGGTCTTTATGGAGTGGTTGGGCTCGTTCCCTGTATTGTCCACTAGAATACCATCTCCCCAAGTCCACAGACCTTATCTGTTTTGCTTACTGTGATGGTTCTAATCACTGGGCATGCTGCACACATTGCGTAGTCATCTAAATAAGTATTCATTCCCATCTCTGAATTCTTTTTTCTATTCCCTTCCACCCAGAGGTAAATAAGATGGAATATAAATGGAAAACAGTGAGTTACCCTGGCAGGAAGCAAGCTGGCAGAGAGCAGTCTCCTGGAAGCTCCAGCTTGCCTTGCTGTTATGTGCCTGCAGTTCTCCCCCCTCTCTGCCCCCCATGAAGGCCAAGTTCAGGAGGTCCACAGCCTAGTCCTACACATTGTTTTGACTTAACCTGCACCACCGCTCTATGTTTTTCTCTCTCTAGCAAAATCCTCTCCTCTAAATAACCAGCTCCCCTCCCTGTCTCTGTGTACTTCACGCTGTCCCCATGACTGGAAAGCCCGATCTTGTGGTTTTTTGCCTTCAGGATCCAACCTATGTCCTACTTCATCATGGCCACACCTCTTTATTTACCTACAATTACAAGCTAGCCACATTTAAACATGGGCCTCCAGGTGGCCCTCTCAGCAGTAGCAAGGCAGGATCATGCCTGGAATTCATCTTAGGGATGGGTGAAGACACTCTGTCTCTAGACAAGTGGAGAAAATTAGGGGAGGCTGCACTGGGGTGAGGGAAACTCCTGGAATTTTCTCCCAGGATACTTCAACAGAAAAGTTTCACTTTATTTACATTGGCTCTTGGATTCAGAAAATGCCTTTCTTTGGAAGACTCAAATCTGGAGACCCACCCATGAACATGGTCATTTATACCTCCACTGGGACTGCTAGTTGTTTAGTGAATTGACGTCTTCTATTTGCTGAGCATGCTGTGTGGGCAATGTCCATTTGTATCTTTTAATGATGGAATCACCTTCATTCTTTTTTTTTGTTGTTGTTTTTTTGTTTTTCGAGACAGGGTTTCTCTGTGTAGCCCTGGTTGTCCTGACACTCACTTTGTAGACCAGGCTGGCCTTGAACTCAGAAATCTGCCTGCCTCTGCCTCCTGAGTGCTGGGATTAAAGGTGTGTGCCACATTCTTAAAGGAAATGTGGGCTGAGACCTTCTAGAGGCCCAACAGTTATATCTGTTCACCTGCAGAATCCCACAAGACCTGTTGTGTTCTTAGGACGTACCATGGTAGACTGGGATCCTGTCCCCTGCCCACTGCCCCCTTTCCCCCTGCCCCCTACCCATCGCACATTGCCCACTGCTCCCTACCCACTGCCCCCTGCCCACTGCCCCCTGCACATTGCCTACTGCCCCCTGCCCCTGCCCACTGCCTACTGCCCACTGGCCCCTGCTTCCTGCTCACTGTCCCCTGTCCACTGCCCACTGTCCCCTTTCCCCTGCCCACTGCCCTCTGCCCCCTGCCCATTGCCCACTGCTCACTGCATTTTAAAAGCTGCTGACATTTCATTGTTTTTCAAGGTGCTGGGGCCGAAGTCAAGGCTTGAAATTTGCCAGGCAAGTGCAGTACCACTGAGCTATACCCTACCCTACGATTTCATTTAAGTAAAAGGCTCTGCTATTAACATATTGAAACTCCATCTGTACAGCTTATGGTCTTCTGTATGTTAACAAATTGCTGAATTAACATTATGCAAAATGCATATGTAATATGTTTTAGAGAAGATCTGAGGCTTACAGCATAATTACTACTTTCTTTTCGAAGTTCTAGGAGCAGGGTATTCACCACCTTGCTCTATCAAAACAAATCTGATGACAGCAATTTCCATAGAAACATGGATTTCCTGAATTAAGTTCAACTGTCTTGAATAAAAAGAATGTTATCAAGTTCCTCTTGTATCTCTCTCCCTCCCTCTCTCTCTCTCTCTCTCTCTCTCTCTCTCTCTCTCTCTCTCTCTCTCTCTCTCTCTCTGTGTGTATGTACATATACATACGTACAAAGCCTCTCACTAAATGTGGGATTTGCTGCTTCAGCTCAGCTGACTGGCTAGCAAGTCCAGGAATCCTCTAAGGTTCCTCCTAAGCACTAGGTACAGGGTGTCTGACTTTATGTAGGTTCCAGAGCTCAATTTCAGGTTCCCACAAGAACCTCACGGTGCAGACCCAGTAAGCATTTTACCAACTTTTCTAACCCATACTTTTGAATCCCACCTTCTCAGAGTTTAAGTCTCTTGAAGCAGTAAGTTTAAAGATTTGATAGGGATAGATTCTCCTTTTTTTTTTTTTAAACAGGGTTTCTGTTTAGCCCTGGCTGTCCTAGAACTCTCTTTTTAGATCAGGTTGGCCTTGAACTCAGAGATGGGCCTTGCTTCTGCCTTCCAAGTCCTGGGATTAAATGTATGGGCCACCACTGCCCAGCTTGGAAAAGCTTCTTACCTGAAGAAGCTAAAGGCAGATTCATTCAGCATGTCTGAACTGAGGAATGGAGATTTCCAATCCCTTGTTAGAATGTTCTGGTGAATGTAAAAGAAGAATCTTTCATCCACAAGGAGGTCCCACTGGCTTGATGGTATTTTAAGTTAATGCATTCATCTCAGTCACCCAGTCAGTGTTTATCAAGTGCTTGTCTTCTGCTCTGCAGTTTCATTTGAACCATACCAAGCACTGATGGCACAAGCGGGGTCCTCACTCTCCAGAGCTTGCATTCCCGGGGAGAGTACAGGAAAAGAAAGGTCTCTGCTGTTTTGAGGCAGGTTAAGCCTCTTCTGTGCTCCATGGCCTCACTTGTCCTGTCTGCTTGTCAGGCCCTCTTCCCTGCCCTGTGAATGGAATGGTCCCTTTCTTTCCGTTCAGGTCATCCTATTATAAACATCTCCGCAGACCACTGGCTTCTTCAATAAAGGCATTTTTAAAAAAGAATTTCTTACTTGTCTATCTCACTGAAACAGGACATGGAGGAAGAGACATTGCCGTTCTTGTGTGCTGCCAACATCTCCAGCGCCTAGAGCAGAGCTGGGCACAATAAACATCAAATAAGTAAATGAATCCAATTTGTGCATGTTTAGAATACCATATCTCTCTACTATGCAAGCATGATCTGCACTGAACTGTAGGTAGAACTTCTAAGTGTGGAGCAAGTCAAAGTCAGGTCTCCTAACTGAAGCAGTAGCAGGGCAGTGCACATCCTGTTAGGACAGTGTCTCTTCCTGCTCTATAGTGAGCAAGACAACTAGCCCACTAGCTTCTGGAGAGCAAGGAGCCGGACTGTCCCATGTACCACTGGGTCTCAGGTTCTTAAAACCTGGTGTGCAATATGCATCTAAAATCACCTGGATAAAGAACTTGTGGTGGTTTGAATAAGAACGGCCCCCATTTGTTCATATATTTGATGCTTAATTACCAGGAAGTGGAGACTTTTTAAAGGGATTAGAAGGATCAGGAGGTGTGGCCTTGTAAGAACTGAGTTACTGCGGGTGGGCTTTGAAGTTTCAAAAGTCCAGGCGAGGATCAGTCTCTCTCTCTCTCTCCCTCCCTCTCTCTCTGCTTGTGTCTCAGAATGTAGCTCCCAGCTACAGCTTAAGCTCCACGTGTGCTGCCGTGCTTCCTGCTATGATGAGAATGGACTGAACCTCTGACTACTGTCGCCTAATTAATCTGTCCTTTATAAGAGTTTCCTTAGTCATGGCGTCTCCTCACAGCAACGGGACGGAGCCTAAGACATACATAGATGGTAAGCTTTGTCTTTATTTGAAATTAGCGACACCTGGCCTGCCATTGCTCCCCAGCCAGGAATGAGCCTCTAGAAAAGAGAGCAGAGCCCCGGATGGGCCTTAGAGATTAAATGACTTCCTTCCTATCAGCACTGCAAGAAAAATAGGTGAAGCAGTGCCTATGCTCCAGCCTTGGGTCTCACCTGCTCCTTTTATAGTCCAAATGGACTAAGAGGTATGTGTGAATATGCATGGTATGTACCTGGTGAACACCTTGTCTAGAGGATGCGCATAGGAACGAATGTGGAAGTGCATGTCGTATGTCTGCAGTTGGCTCAGGATGAGGGGAAGGCTGAATGCAAACCCAATAAGGCGACCATGAACACATTTTCGGAGGCTCCATTTTATTCCGGAATCTGGGAGGTTAACGCTGATTTCACAAAGCTAGCAACTTTGTCTGGAGCTGCATCTGGCAGCTCATCCTTCACTCTCTCCAGGACTCTTGTCTTACCCTTGCAGTAAAATTGAAATGATGGTCTCCAGTCCACATGATGGATTTGATAAGTAGAATAGTGCTCACATAAGTAGAATAGTGCTCACATTAGAAAAAAAAAAGGAGAAGGGGGTAAGAGCATTTGATTTGATGATAATGTTTGGTGCTTGGGAACAGAACTCCAGGTTAAAGACAATAATGGATACCACCCATGGAGCCCTTGAGGTGTGCTAGGAAGTTCACACGTGGAACTAATTACTGTTGCGAGTCATGCAGAGTGAGGAAGCACAGTGATCTTTATCTTCATATTAGCCATGACGAGGTCAAAGCCCTGAGCAACTGCCCATGGTTATGCAACTGATGCGTGGTGGTGGCCCTGAGCCGCTGTCAAGAAGGAAATGGAGACAAGGACCTTGGATGCTTGACTCTAGCCCTTGTGCTTTTCTTAAGCGTTCCCCTCCCAGTGGGGTTTCATTTAGAAAGATGTCAATTGCCTTGCTTTTTAATGGACCAGAATAAGTCCTTTTCCTTAAAGACCATTTCTCAGGGACCCACATTTCCCTGATACTTTGATTTCAGAGTGCTCTGTGAGTCATTACTAGGAGGGTTGAGATATCGGCTACCCTGAGTTCTCTGGCTGACTGGAGATCTTCATTATTTGTATCTGGAGACACACCCTGGTTCATATGCTGGGGATTTGTCCAAAGGTCACATGGTGGAAAGTTTTGGGCTAGTGACTCCAAATACAAAGCTGGTCTTTGTTTTACAACAGGTTCTGGGTAACACAGTTTCCTGGTCTCTGTGGAATTGAAAAATTCCACACGCTCAGGAACTTCAAGTACGTGAGTTCTAGCTCTTCCTTCCAGAGAAGGGTTAGCTCATTCACCAGCTCCCAGTTTTGTTGGTATCTGTTCCTGGGTGTTGTTGGAAGGCTGAGCTCTCAAATTTTGTCACCTTACTATGGCTATTGACCCATTGTCAACTTAGTCACAAACAATAGGACTTCTTTCTTGTTTTCCTGGAATTAACATTCTAATTGGGTCTGTGCTTATCGTGTGTGTGTGTGTGTGTGTGTGTGTGTGTGTGTGTGTGTGTGAAACACTCCTTATGATTAGGTTCTTAAACATCTCCAAAGGTCATATGTTGAAGCCTTGGCCACCAAATTGTGGCAGAACTGGGAGATAGTGAAACTTTAAAGGTGTCAGGCTGTATGGAAAGAACTAGGCCATTGGGGTCATGTCCTTCAGGGGGTTATTGAAACCCAGGCCCTTTCCTTTTTCTTTGCTTCTAGCTGCCATGGGTCAGATCATTTCCCTAAGCTACACACTTCTGCCACCATGATGCACCATGCTTTGGCAAACTGAGTCACAGACTGTGGACTGAAACTTTTGAAACTGTGAGGCAAAATAAGTCTTCCTTAAGGTCTTGGTCTCAGGAGTTTTGTCATATAATGAAAAAGTGATTGACAGAGGGAGGTGTTTATGGAAGCTCAGAGTCCCCTAGCTTTGTAGAGAGGCGGAAGGAAGGGTAGACAGTGTTGAAAGTGACACTTCACTTGAGACCTTGGATTAAGAGGAATAGGCTAGGTGAAGAGGCGTATGTGCTCGAGCCTGTGTGTGTGTGTAAAACTCACATTTCTCACAGGTTTTTAGTTTAGAAAATTCTTAGTATCTGTTCCCATTCTAAGCCCTCTTCTGCCCAGGGGAGACTATTGTTCCTGTTTCTGCCCTTGCAGATTACCTTGGTTTACTCTTGGTTTCATGTACACATGAGTGGGCTCACGCAGCCTGCACGGCTTGGGGTCTGTGGTTTTGCCCTACACTGTGTTTCTAAGATCTGCCCATGTGGTCACAAGCCAAGCACTAGCCTGCTAGATGAAAAATGTGAAGTTTGGACATTTGAGTTCTTTCCACATTTTTGACTACTTTAAATATTTCTTTTCTAGTCATTCTTTTGGGAACATGATTCAATTTTTTTTTTTTAATGAAATAAACAGGTAGGTATAGAATAGCTGGGTCATGGGCAGTTATATAAGTGAAACTGACAGACAACAGGTATGTAATGTGGATGAACCATTTTACATTTCCTCCAGTCACGTGTGGAGGTTCCAACTGCCCCATATCCAAACATCAGGTAACACCCATGCTTTTACTGTAGGCCAGTGGTTCTCACTCTTCCTAATGCTCTGACCCTTTCATACAGCTACTTGTGTTGTGGTGACCCCTAACCATAAAATTACTTCATTGATGCCTTATAGCTGTAATTTGGCTATGATTATGAATCATAATATAAATATATTATATGAAAAATGTCTAATATATGACCCCCAAAAGGGTTATGACCCACAGGTTGAGAACTCCTGCTGAATGCTGATCTAGTGGGCATACTGTGGCTTCTGTTCCATTTTCCTAATGACTGATATTCTTAAGCACATTTTCACATCTTTGTGGTAATTTTCACATCATTCTTGGTGATACATATGTTCAAATCTTCATCTGCTTTTTATTGGGTTGTCTGATTTTTAAATGAAGCTTTAGACATCCTTGGTATTTTCTGAAATCTGATTTTTCATTTATGGGGAATATTTTCTATGCAGAGTCTAAAAGTTCTCTTTGCTTATCCTAGGGTTGGAAAGACAAGATCTTTTCTTTTTTTTTTTTTGCCATTTTTCTGTTTTTATTCTAGCTTTGCCATGTTGATCTTTTCTTTTTTAGCTTTTACATTTTGGGCCTATGGTTCTCAAATGATATTGTGATGTGCATGTGACTATTTTATAGGCATATATGGTTTTATAGGCATATATAGGCATATATCTAGTATCATTTGTATACAAGGTTTCCTTTAAACCTTTGAATGCTATGCCATCTCTGACACATACATTGGAGGTTTTTAATGAAGGAGTAGCTTTGGCTTCCCTTCTTTATCATACTGGCATGCCCATCTGTTTCTGTGTCAGTAGTCCAGACTCTCAGTTACCATAGTGTCCTTTTATGTCTTGGAATTTGAGGGAGAAATCCTTCAATTAATGTCTCCCTTCTCAATATTTAAATTTCTTAACCATCACTCATGTGTTTTAGAGTCATCCTAAGGGTATTTATTATATGAAAGCCTACTGGGATTTGGGCTCATACGGTATTGTATTTATCAATAGTAATAGGTAGATGTGACATCTCAGCCAGAGTGGCTTTCCTAATCTGAGCAGAGGGAGTTATTTTTCTGCAGCCTTAGGTCATTGTTAGTTTCTCTCATGTTACAGTTCCTAGTGTGGAACAGAAGCTGACACATGATTCTTCATACAGGGCTAGACGGCAGCTGTTTAAAACTTTGAGATCAAGAGGTGAAGTCAAAGATATTAGTTATAATCAATCATGCATTGTATTTTCACATTGGCAAAATTCAAAACATTAAAAACCTTATGGGCTCTTTAGGGTTCAATGTTTCCTGCTCGTTCAACCTTTACTAAACTTTTATTAAAGATGAAGTCACTGTTATGATTTCCCAAGCATCATGAACTTCTATTCTCACATTAATTCGTTTTATAGCTATCACCAATTGGAGTGCCTGGGAAGTGAAATTCTCAACCTATCAGAAATTCACATGTACTCAAGACTCTCTTAAAAGGGGGGCTTTTCTTTTTTTTTTTTTTTTTTTTTGGTCTTTCACAAAGAAATTTCTTGCCTGATTTATTTTAAACAATGCTTTCAGTGCTACCTTGAGAATTCATATGGAACAAATAATTCCCATTTATTAAGTACTCACAATATTGAGCATGTAATTTACATACATTACCAAACATCCACACAACAAACATGCACAGATAGTGTTACCTAATTATACAGATGAAAGACTTGGATCTCAAAAGTTAAGGGACTTAAGGCTTCACACAGTTAACAAGTGAGGAAGACAGAGTTCTAAGGAGGACTGGCCCGGTCGCAGGTTTGGGTCATTTCCTTTCTGTCCTGCTGAGCTTGCAGCTGACACTCAGAGTTAAGGGGGCCCCAGTCTTGTCCTTGTACTGTTGGACATAGCCTCACCCTTCCCTTTAGGAGAAGTGGCCAGGTTCCCTTTGAACACATCACCTATCTGAAGCTGTTTCCACTGGCAAGAAGCATGTGTCTCTGTGCTTCAGCTCAGGCCTATTCGCTCCAGTACTGAGCTTTCTCAGAACCCAGCAAGCGATTCTGTCCTAGGCCAGTGAGGTCTCCATATCTTGGTATGAGAAGAAAGAAGCCTCCCTGAAAATGACTTACCCTGGAGCAGCTCAGAGCAGTGAAAACATCTGGGAGATGCTCTCCCCCTGAGCCCCAGGGTGGGGCTGTTAGGAATTCCGGATGCATACTGAGGAGAGCTGTGTTCTTTTGTTTTTTCTAAGCAGATTCTTTTTTTTATTTTTTTTTATTTTTATTACATATTTTCCTCAATTACATTTCCAATACTATCCCAAAAGTCCCCCATAGCGCCCCCCACTTCCCTACCCACCCATTCCCATTCTTTTGGCCCTGGCATTCCAAAAGGGGGGCTTTTCTAAGGAGGAAAAGCTATCTCTCTCTTTTTCCTTTAAAGTCATTTGTGTAACAGGTTTAAGTGGAATCATTTTAAATATATCTTACAGTGTTAGTGTATCTCGTGGATAGAGTTAATATCTTTCAGTTGATTGTTTTTCATGCTGTATATTTTGATTTTGATATTTTTTTCTTCTGAGAGTAAACATCTTGATAGAGTATTCTCTCTCTCTTTCTGGTTCATTTGTTTTAGCATCTCTTGTGGGGAAAAATTCTCTTCCTTGATTGAGACTCTAACTTACCACCAGGATAGGAATTCAATACACACTCTACCATGCATATACCATAACCTGCATATTTTAGTCACGGGAACAGGACTGCATTTAATTCACACTTGCATGTGGAATTTTCACCACCCCTAGCATGTTTTTCTATTTTGTTTGTTTGTTTGTTAAAAATTCCAAAGAAAAAAAATTCCCCAGAGAAAGTTTCCAAAAGTTTTTGGTAGGCGAGGGGTATCTCTGGAAGAACAAGTGGAATTGATTATCCTTCTGATGGGCCATTGGCAAAGTCATAAGCCCTCTTATCCTGTGACGTCCTTAAGATTGAATTCTTTCGTAGATGCCTAAGTTACTGCAATGCTTCTCTTCCTAACACTAATCTCTGTTTTGCCTCCCATGTGCAGAATGGCTTGATTTGGGTGGGGCCTTGTGTTCACTTATCGCTTCCTTCAGTTGATGAAAGATGTAACCTTTCATCAACTGTGTTAAGATGTGTTAAGCAGTTAGAAGTTATTTCTACCATTGTTTGCTATGACTATCATTAAGAGTAGCATGGTAGCAGATAGGTAGGCATGGTGCTAGAGCAGTAGCTGAGAGCTTACATTTATCCTAGTTTGCAAGTAAGCTTGAGACAGAGAGAGGGAGGGAGGGAGGGAGGGAGGGAGGGAGGGAGGGAGGGAGGGAGAGAGAGAGAGAGAGAGAGAGAGAGAGAGAGAGAGAGAGAGAGAGAGAGAGAGAGAGAGAGAGGCAAGAAGGCAGCAGACAGACAGATAATGATAGAACAAGCTAACAGGGAATGGGTTTTTTCTTTTTATTCTCAAAGCCCATTTCCAGTGGCACATATCCTCCAACAAGGCCACTCACATCTCCTAGCCTTCCCAAACATTTCTACCAACTGGAATCCATGCTCTCAAATATATGAGCTTTTGGGGTCACTCTCATTCAAACCATCACTTTGTAATGTTGCTGTTTATCTGTCTTTCTTTTATTCTGTCAGAATTTATCAGATGCTAGGCTTCTTTGTTCACCCCAGTGCTAGGAAATGAAGTTTTTGCATACCAAACAAATATTCCATGACTGAACTTTCTCCTCAAGGTATGCTTTATAGGCATAAGTACAATGTAGTGTAGGCTAGTCCTAAATGTGGCCTTTCTGTTGTTCCTAGGGTTACAGTGACCTGGCTATGTGATGGCTTGTGATAGCTTCCTTTTATCCCTGTAGTAGGTAAGCTGTTAGGATTCTACATTTAAACATTTTAACATTAAGTCATTTTATTATTATTTATTTATTTATTTATTTTTAATTAGGTAATTTCCTCAATTACATTTCCAATGCTATCTAAAAAGTCCCCAATACACTCCCCCCCCCAGTCCCCCACCCCTTGGCCCTGGCATTCCCCTGTACTGGGGCATATAAAGTTGGCAAGTCCAATGGGCCTCTCTTTCCAGTGATGGCCTAATAGGTCATCTTTTGATACAAATGCAGCTAGAGACAAGAGCTCTGGGGTACTGGTTAGTTCATAATAATGATCCACCTATGGGGTTGCAGTTCCCTTTAGCTCCTTGGGTACTTTCTCTAGCTCCTCCATTGGGGGCCCTGTGATCCATCCAATAGCTGACTGTGAGCATCCACTTCTGTGTTTGCTAGGCCCCGGCATTGTCTCACAAGAGACAGCTATATCTGGATCCTTTCAGCAAAATCTTGCTAGTGTATGCAATGGTGTCAGCATTTGGAAGCTGATTATGGGATGGATCCCTGGATATGGCAGTCTTTAGATGGTCCATCCTTTCTTCACAGCTCCAAACTTTATCTCTGTAACTCTTTCCATGGGTGTTTTGTTCCCAATTCCAAGAAGGGGCACAGTGTCCACACTTTGGTCTTCGTTCTTCTTGAGTTTCATGCGTTTAACAAATTGTATCTTATATCTTGTGTATCCTAAGTTTTTGGGCTAATATCCACTTCTCAGTGAGTACATATTGTGTGAGTTCCTTTGTGAATATGTTACCTCACTCAGAATGATGCCCTCCAGATCCATCCATTTGCCTAGGAATTTCATAAATTCATTCCTTTTAATAGCTGAGTAGTACTCCATTGTGTAAATGTACCACATTTTCTGTATCCATTCCTCTGTTGAGGGGCATCTGGGTTCTTTCCAGCTTCTGGCTATTATAAATAAGGCTGCTATGAACATAGTGGAGCATGTGTCCTTCTTACCGGTTGGAACATCTTCTGGATATATGCCCAGGAGAGGTATTGCTGGATCCTCTGGTAGTATTATGTCCAATTTTCTGAGGAACCGCCAAACTGATTTCCAGAGTGGTTGTACCAGCTTGCAATCCCACCAACAATGAAGGAGTGTTCCTCTTTCTCCATATCCTCGCCAGCATCTGCTGTCACCTGAATTTTTGATCTTAGCTATTCTGACTGGTGTGAGGTGGAATCTCAGGGTTGTTTTGATTTGCATTTCCCTGATGATTAAGGATGTTGAACATTTTTTCAGGTGCTTCTCTGCCATTCGGTATTCCTCAGGTGAGAATTCTTTGTTCAGTTCTGAGCCCCATTTTTTAACAGGGTTATTTGATTTTCTGGAGTCCACCTTCTTGAGTTCCTTATATATATTGGATATTAGTCCCCTATCTGATTTAGGATAGGTAAAGATCCTTTCCCAATCTGTTGGTGGTCTTTTTGTCTTATTGACGGTGTCTTTTGCCTTGCAGAAGCTTTGCAACTTTATGAGGTCCCATTTATCGATTCTCGATCTTACAGCGCAAGCCTTTGCTGTTCTATTCAGGAATTTTTCCCCTGTACCCATATCTTCGAGGCTTTTCCCTACCTTCTCCTCTATAAGTTTCAGTGTCTCTGGTTTTATGTGGAGTTCCTTAATCCACTTAGATTTGACCTTGGTACAAGGAGATAGGAATGGATCAATTTGCATTCTTCTACATGATAACCGCCAGTTGTGCCAGCACCATTTGTTGAAAATGCTGTCTTTTTTCCACTGGATGGTTTTTGCTCCCTTGTCAAAGATCAAGTGACCATAGGTATGTGGGTTGATCTCAGGGTCTTCAATTCTGTTCCATTGGTCTACTTGTCTGTCGTTATACCAGTACCATGCAGTTTTTATCACAATTGCTCTGTAGTACAGCTTTAGGTCAGGCATGGTGATTCCTCCAGAGGTTCTTTTATCCTTGAGAAGAGTTTTTGCTATCCTAGGTTTTTTGTTGTTCCAGATGAATTTGCAGATTGCCCTTTCCAATTCGTTGAAGAATTGAGTTGGAATTTTGATGGGGATTGCATTGAATCTGTAGATTGATTTTGGCAAGAGAGCCAATTTTACAATGTTGATCATGCCAATCCATGAGCATGGGAGGTTTTTCCATTTTCTGAGATCTTCTTTAATTTCTTTCTTCAGCGACTTGAAATTCTTGTCATACAGATCTTTCACTTCCTTAGTTAGAGTCACGCCAAGGTATTTTATATTGTTTGTGACTATTGAGAAAGGTGTTGTTTCCCTAATTTCCTTCTCTGCTTGTTTATCCTTTGTGTACAGAAAGGCCATTGACTTGCTTGAGTTAATTTTATATCCAGCTACTTTACCGAAGCTATTTATCAGGCTTAGGAGTTCCCTGGTGGAATTTTTAGGGTCACTTATGTATACTATCTTATCATCTGCAAAAAGCGATATTTTGACTTCTTCTTTTCTGATTTGTATCCCCTTGATCTCCTTTTGTTGTCTAATTGCTCTGGCTAGGACTTCAAGTACAATGTTGAATAGGTAGGAGAGAGTGGGCAGCCTTGTCTAGTCCCTGATTTTAGTGGGATTGCTTCCAGCTTCTCACCATTTACTTTGATGTTGGCTACTCGTTTGCTGTATATTGCTTTTATCATGGTTAGGTATGGGCCTTGAATTCCTGATATTTCCAAGACTTTTATCATGAATGGGTGTTGGATTTTGTCAAATGCTTTTTCAGCATCTAACGAGATGATCATGTGGTTTTTGTCTTTGAGTTTGTTTATATAATGGATTACATTGATGGATTTTTGTATATTGAGCCATCCTTGCATCCCTGGGATGAATCCTACTTGGTCAGGATGGATGATTGTTTTGATGTGTTCTTGAATTCGGTTAGCGAGAACTTTATTGAGGATTTTTGCATCAATATTCATAAGGGAAATTGGTCTGAAGTTCTCTATTTTTGTTGGGTCTTTATGTGGTTTAGGTATCAGAGTAATTCTGGCTTCATAGAATGAGTTGGGTAGAGTACCTTCTGATTCTATTTTGTGGAATAGTTTGTGAAGAACTTGGATTAGTTCTTCTTTGAAGGTTTGATAGAACTCTGCACTAAACCCATCTGGTCCTGGGCCTTTCTTGGTTGGGAGACTATTAATGACTGCTTCTATTTCTTTAGGGGATATGGGATTGTTTAGATCATTAACCTGATCTTGATTTAACTTTGGTACCTGGTATCTGTCTAGAAACTTGTCCATTTCATCCAGGATCTCCAGTTTTGTTGAGTATAGCCTTTTGTAGAATGATCTGATGGTGTTTTGGATTTCTTCAGGGTCTGTTGTTATGTCTCCCTTTTCATTTCTGATTTTGTTAATTAGAGTACTTTCCCTATGCCCTCTAGTGAGTCTGGCTAAGGGTTTATCTATCTTGTTGATTTTCTCAAAGAACCAGCTCCTCGATTGGTTGATTCTTTGAATTGTTCTTCTTGTTTCCACTTGGTTGATTTCACCCCTGAGTTGGATTATTTCTTGCCGTCTACTCCTCTTGGGTGAATTTGCTTCCTTTCGTTCTAGAGCTTTTAGGTGTGTTGTCAAGCTGCTAATGTGTGCTCTCTCTAGTTTCTTTTTGGAGGCACTCAGAGCTATGAGTTTTCTTGTTAGAAATGCTTTCAGTGGTTCCCATAAGTTTGGGTATGTTGTGGCTTCATTTTCATTAAACTCCAGAAAGTCCTTAATTTCTTTCTTTATTCCTTCCTTGACCAAGGTATCATTGAGAAGAGTGTTGTTTAGTTTCCACGTGTATGTTGGCTTTCTATTATTTATTTTGTTATTGAAGATCAGCCTTAGTCCATGGTGATCTGATAGGGTGCAAGGGACAATTTTAATATTTTTGTATATATTGAGGCTTGTTTTGTGACCAATTATGTGGTCAATTTTGGAGAAGGTACCGTGAGGTGCTGAGAAGAAGGTATATCCTTTCGTTTTAGGATAAAATATTCTGTAGATATCTTTCAGATCCATTTGTTTCATAACCTCTGTTAGTTTCACTGTGTCCCTGTTTAGTTTCTGTTTCCATGATCTGTCCATTGGTGAAAGTGGTGTGTTGAAGTCTCCCACTATTATTGTGTGAGGTGCAATGTGCTTTGAGCTTTACTAAAGTATCTTTAATGAATGAGGCTGCCCTTGTATTTGGCGCATAGATATTCAGAATTGATAGTTCCTCTTGGAGGATTTTACCTTTGATGAGAATGAAGTGCCCTTCCTTGTCTTTTTTGATGACTTTGGGTTGGAGGTCAATCTTATCAGAGATTATAATGGCTACTCCAGCTTGTTTCTTCCTACCATTTGCTTGGAAAATTGTTTTCCAGCCTTTCATTCTGAGGTAGTGTCTATCTTTTTCTCTGAGATGAGTTTCCTGTAAGCAGCAAAATGTTGGGTCTTGTTTTTGTAGCCAGCCTGTTAGTCTATGTCTTTTTATTGGGGAGTTGAGTCCATTGATATTAAGAGATATTAGGGAGAAGTAATTGTTGCTTCCTTTTATTTTTGTTGTTAGAGTTGGTGTTCTGTTTTTGTGGCTGTCTTCTTTTAGGTTTGTTGAGGGATTACCTTCTTGCTTTTTCTATGATGTGGTTTCCGTTCTTGTATTGGTTTTTTTCTGTTATTATCCTTTGAAGTGCTGGATTCGTGGAAAGATAATGTGTGAATTAGGTTTTATGCTGGAATACTTTGGTTTCTCCGTCTATGGTAATTGAGAGTTTGGCTGGGTATAGTAGCCTGGGCTGGAAATTGTGTTCTCTTAGTTTCTGTATAACATCTGTCCAGGCCCTTCTGGCTTTCATAGTCTCTGGTGAAAAATCCGGTAATTCTGATAGGCTTGCCTTTATATGTTACTTGACCTTTTTCCCTTACTGCTTTTAGTATTCTATCTTATTTAGTGCATTTGTTGTTCTGATTATTATGTGTCAGAAGGAATTTCTTTTCTGGTCTAGTCTTTTTGGATTTCTGTAAGCTTCTTGTATGTTCATGGGCATCTCTTTCTTTAGGTTTGGGAAGTTTTCTTCTATAATTTTGTTGAATATATTTGCTGGTCCTTTGAGTTGAAAATCTTCATTCTCATCTACTCCTATTATCCGTAGGTTTGGTCTTCTCATTTTGTCCTGGATTTCCTGGATATTTTGAGTTAGGATCTTTTTGGATTTTGTATTTTCTTTGATTGTCGTGCCGATGTTCTCTATGGAGTCTTCTGCACCTGAGATTCTCTCTTCCATCTCTTGTATTCTGTTGCTGATGCTTGTATCTATGGTTCCAGATTTCTTTCCTAGTGTTTCTATCTCCAGTGTTGCCTCAACTTGGGTTTTCTTCATTTTTTCTACTTCCCTTTTTAGGTCTTGGATGGTTTTATTCAATTCCATCACCTGTTTGGTCTCGTTTTCCTGCAATTCTTTAATGGATTTTTGTGCTTCCTCTTTAATGTCTTCTACCTGTTTAGCAGTGTTCTCCTGCAATTCTTTAAGGGATTTTTGTGCTTCCTCTTTAATGTCTTCTACCTGGTTAGCAGTGTTCTCCTGCAATTCTTTAAGGGATTTTTGTACTTCCTCTTTAATGTCTTCTACCTGTTTAGCAGTGTTCTCCTGCAATTCTTTAAGGGATTTTTGTACTTCCTCTTTAATGTCTTCTACCTGTTTAGCAGTGTTCTCCTGCAATTCTGTAAGGGATTTTTGTGCTTCCTCTTTAATGTCTTCTACCTGTTTACCAGTGTTCTTTTGTATTTCTTTAAGTGTGTTATTAAAGTCCTTCTTGATGTCCTCTACCATCATCGTGAGATATGCTTTTAGAACCGGGTCTAGCTTTTCCAGTGTGTTGGGGTGCCCTGGACTGGGCGAAGTTGGAGTGCTGGGTTCTGATGATGGTGAGTGGTCTTGGTTTCTGTTAGTAAGATTCTTACGTTTACCTTTCACCATGTGGTAATCTCTGGGATTAGTTGTTATTGTTGTCACTGTTTAAAGATTGGAGCAGACTCTGTCTTCCACTCACCAGAAGTCTCAAAATCCTGTGGCGGGTGTTGTGGGTAGCTGGCGGGTGTCAACAGACCTTGAGCTGTAGCTACCCTGGTGCGGTGCTGTTCAGACCGGAAGAGGCTTGTGGCCCTACTCAGGCCGGATTTCTGCCTCCCCAACCAAAGCAGTCTCAGGTCCCGCGTGATTGGACTGGAGCAGAAGCTGTGTTCCACTCACCAGAAGTCTCAAAATCCTGTGGTGGGTGTCATGGGTAGCTGGCGGGTGTCAGCAGACCCTGCGCTCTAGCTACCCAGGTGCTTTTCAGACTGGAAGAGGCTTGTGGCCCTACTCAGGCCGGATTTCTGCCTCCCCAACCAAAACAGTCTCAGGTCCCGCGTGATTGGACTGGAGCAGAAGCTGTGTTCCACTCACCAGAAGTCTTAATATCCTGTGGCGGGTGTTGTGGGTAGCTGGCGAGTGTCAGCAGACCCTGCGCCCTAGTTACCACGGTGCTGGTCTGACTGGAAGAGGCTTGTGGCCCTACTCAGGCCGGATTTCTGCCTCCCCAACCAAAGCAATCTCAGGTCCCGCGCGATTGGACTGGAGCAGAAGCTGTGTACCACTCACCAGAAGTCTCAAGATCCATTAAGTCATTTTAAACAACACTTCTGTATGTACCTAGTCCTGTCTGAATATCTCTGTAGCTCCTTCTCCATCTTTAGCATCCTTCTCTGTGTGCTTCTCCATGAATACCTCAACAGCCTCTGATGGGATATCTTATGGGATAGGCATCGTTAGGTTAAAGATGGGAATACTTTGACAAAAACAACTTAAAATAGAAAGGAAGGTTCATTTGCCCCAGCACTCCAGGTTATGGCTCATCTCTGCAGGGAATGTCAAGGTGACTGTTGAAGCAACTGTCAATCACATCCACAAGTTAAGAGCACAGAGGGGTGAAACAGTGCATGCATACCAGTTCTTGGCAAGCTCTCTCCTTTCCTTACAGTCCAGAGCCAGCCTGTGAAATGGTGTGACACACTTTCAAGGTGGGTCTTCCCATTTAAATTAACCCAGTTAAGAAAATCTCTCCTATACATGCCTATAGACCAACCTAATCTAGACAGTACCCCACTGAAACTCCCTTCCCAGGTGACTCCAGATTGTGTCCAGTTGACTAATACAAGCTAAACACCATAGCCCCCAAACCCAAGGTGGGTAGACACTCACCTTGTAGACACTCTGTGCTGAGTTTTTGGGTTCCACTTTCTAGAGTTCCCGTTAGGAAACTAGATGGGTAAAAAGGGTGGTAAAGGGGGAACAGACGCTGGATACTTATTTCTTTTTAGGATCAAAGTTCTATGTGGGCTGCTATTCAGCGAGAAAAGTAGATACTACATGTATCTTGTCTAGTTCTACAGTGACAAGGTCACAAAAAACTGTGATGTTTAGCCATTAATGTGTTATGGCTAGAAACAAAAGTTCCAGGCTCTTCTTTATCTCTGATTTCTCAGACCTTAGAGAAATGTCCGGACCTAGACGCTTAGGCTTGGCTGAATGAACAGTCAATTGTTTTGATACATGGACTGAACAAGCAAATAGGCAAAAGAAACTATCGGCCCTGAGTCTCTTAGCACAGGGTTTGCTCTGCTGTATTTCATTTTCTTCTCTTGTGGTTTTGAGTGAGGACTCAGCGTTCACTGTGAGTGGCTTTTTCTTCCTTTCTTGATGAAACTGACACCCACACTTGCAGTGAAACCACACTTAACCTTTTGGAATTCACTTTCAGGGACTGTGGGGGAAGCACAGGGAAATGTCCAGAAGTTCTCAGTATGATATTTATTTATTTATTTATTTATTTATTTATTTTGGTTTCCTTCTTCATTTTTTAAAAATAAAATTATTATTGTTATTATTAGTATTATGTGTGTGTGTGTATGTGTGTGTTTGTACCATGACACATGTTTGGAAGTTAGAGGACAACTTTTTTGACTTAGTTTTTTTTGGGTTACCTTTTTACACCTTTTCATGAGTATTGGGGACCAAATTCAGGGACTTAGGCCTGTGAAGTCAGTGCTTAATCACAAAGCTACCTTATCAGTCCTGAGTTTTATCTCTCATTTAACAAAGCTACAGAATTCTTGGAGTATCTGTTTGATGAAATCAGCAGCTATCCCTGCCCCTCCCCCACCTTTTAAAATGTTTTTATTTTCTATTTTATGTGCATGGGTATTTTGCCTGTGTGCACATTTGTATGCCACAGGTGTGACTGGTGCTGATGGAGGCCAGAAGAGGGCTTCAGATCCCCTGGAACTGGAATTATGGAGGGTTGTGAACACACTATGACACACTATGAGCCCTAATCACTCTTTTCCTTGAAGTGGGTTTCCTTTAGGTGTATTGCCACAGTAAGAGAGAACTGATGAATACAAGAACACTATGAACCTCAGAAGTCAGCCTTACTGAGTTATTAAGTGTGGGGGTAAATGTGACCTGTCTGAGACCTTAGTCTGTCTTGGGACACTTGATTGGAATTATAGATGTCTCCAAAATACATTGCATCCCTGAAAAGCTGGACAAGGTGTGACTGCCCTGAGAGAATGGCAAGTCCCAAAGGCCTTGGACTCCACTCCCCTCTGCCTGTCTGCATCAGAGCCATAGGTACTTCTAGGGATTTAGTCTTAGCGTGAGGTCTCCACAGTGGGGTTTCTCTGACCTTTTAGTTCAGGGACCATATTCCCCTTGGGGAAACATCTAAGGGTTAGGTACATAGTATGTCTATTCAGATTTGCTTAGTCCCTGTATTCTATGACTCCTTTAGCTTCTTCCTCTTTGAACCTCTCTTTACGTGCCATTAAACAGACACTGTCATCTAGGGCCCATCTCCTAACCACCACCACCCCTAAAACTCTTGGGAAGAGGAACATAGCTTACTATTTCCCTTGTAATGTTAGACTACATTTTCTTATGCAAAGGTTAAAAACTAAGAGAGATCCCTGGAGCATGACAAATAAAGCTTAGATGGGCATGCTTTTGAATAACTGTGTGAGAAGGGATTTTGGATCATCTTGCAGCAGCTGTAAGAGAAACACTTCCTGTCTAAGTGCATGGAACAGAGCATGCAGGCAGAGCCCAGGGTGCAGCTTACTTGCTTTGGCCCAGAGACAGCTGGCAGCCGGCCAGTGTTTTGGCCTCCTTGGACTTTGACCCACAAAGGTCTGGAATTATAGTGAGTCACACTTGTTATTAGCCAATGATCGTATTGTGAAGTCACAAATCCAATGTTACCTAAACTTTGAAGTGTGCAATATGTGTCTGGGATACAAACCCAGAGTCGCTTGTGATAAAGGCCCTGTCTTTGTTTTTAAATCCCCAAAGCCTTTCTTGTTTCCTTTATAACCTTTATCACAATCACTTGGCAATTATTTAGTAATTCTCTTATTGTACTCTCTATTTCAACTCAATAGTGCAAATATTTGGCGAGTCTATTAGCCTTATCCGTCTCACACATGGCACTTGGCAGAGCCTGACATGCCACTGTGGCCTTATGGCTTCATACTGTTTGTAATTTAGTATGTGCAGAAGAAAAGAAAAGGAGACCACAGACCATCAGGGTCATGTTCAGACAGTGTGACAGCTGGTTCTTACTGAGCAGGGACCAAGGATCTCGACAGAACCATCATCAGTTGCTGTCATGTGTACTGTTTCCTTTTGCCTCTCAAGGGCAATCTTAGTGCTTTGTAGATGGAGGAAGTAAAGTGCAGACAGACTGGTTCAGCTATCCGAGTCTCAGAGCTGGAACACAGCAGAGGAGAGATCATACATCTATCTACTTCCATAGCCTTGCTCCATAGCCTCAGGCATCGGTGCATGGAAAATTCAACTAGAATGAATTAGCTGGGAGTTAAAAAAAATATTTTCCCTGTGTTCCACCTTAGAGATTGTGGTGGTTTGAATGAGAATGGCCCACACAGGCTCATATATTTGAATGCTTGGTACTCAGTTGATTAACTGTATGGGAAGGATTAGGAGGTGCGCCTTTGTTGGAGGTATGTTGTTCAGGGTAGGATTTGAGAATTCAAAAGCCCTCACAAGGCCCAGTCTCTCTCTCTCTCTCTCTCTCTCTCTCTCTCTCTCTCTCTCTCTCTCTTTCTGCTGACTTCAGATCAGGATCTAACCCTCTCAGCTACTGCTCCATTACCACACTTATCTCCTTTATGTCAAGATGATAACAGACTAATCCTCTGCAATGATTTTTAATTTTTTTTTAAATAGGACTCATCTTAGTTATAGTCTCTCTTCACAGCACTAGAACAGTAACAGCATTAGGCTTACTATTGCTGCGATGAAACACTGTGACTAGAAGCAACTTGGGGAGGAGATGATTTATTTGGCTTTGACTTCCCCATCATTGTTTATTATTGAAGGAAGTCAGGACAGGAACTCAAGCAGGGTAGCAATGTGGAGCTGATGCAGAGGCCAGGGAGGGTGCTGCTTACTGGCTCTGTTCCTCATGGCTTGCTAAGGCTGCTTTCTTATAGATCCCAGGACCATCAGCCCATGGATGATCCTACCAATCATAGGCTGGACCCATCCTATCAATCACTAATTAAGAAAATGCCATAAGGTTGGACCTTTGGAGACATTTTCTCAATTGAGGTTCCCTCCTTCCAGATGACTTTAGCCTGTGTCAAGTTGACGTAAAACTAGCCAGCACAGTAACTAAGACAGAGATTCTGATTGGATTGGTCTGGGATAGTCTATTCCTATACTCTACTTTTACTAGTATGCAGCCAAAGTTGAGAACTCAGTGAGGTAAACATAGCCAGTAAAGGCATCTTTCCTTTGGCATGGCTACAGATATGGGTTGCTGGAGACAGTTTTGGAGTGGTGTTTCACGGTCCCTAGGAGGAATAGTAACCTGGAGAGGAGAGGGCTCTGGGTATAACGTCCTCTACAAAAGCAAGGCCAGACTTCTTATAATACAAGAATAATTACAGTTGTGCTAAAGTTAAGCTAGAACCCTAAAATTTTAGATCTGTACTTGAATTTAGAGGTACCCTTTGAGGTCCAAAGGAGTTAGGTGACTTTGCCAATGATACACATAAGACACAGTGATGTGGCAAAGCCTAGAAGCAGAATGAGACACTGTGTGAGGAGATGGAATCACACTTACTGGAATGCCCAAGTCCACAGAGTTCCTGGGTTTCAGTGAACCTAACCTTATTCATGTGTAGGAGAGCCACGATGACATGGGTTCCTGCTCTCTAAGTTCTGATGTGAAGATGAAGGAAAACTGGGCTTGCAAAAGGGTACATGCTCCAATCAACTAAGGCCAGGTAGAGACTACAGACCAGAAAGGAGACAGGACTTACTTTTAGGGTGGGTGGGACCAGTGGGACCAGTGGGAAGAGGGAGTTGAAGAGTTCGGTTAACATGGAACAGCATGAGTAGACATTGGAATACCTATCTCAGGCGCAGTTAGCTTTCTGTTTCCTCCACTAAAGAGGAGAAAAGTCCCTGTGCCTAGGGACGAGGAGTTCTGCTTTCTCTCGGAGAAGTCCTCTTCACTCCCTACACAAATCTGATAAAAGGAAGCACATTTGAAACTCAAGTGCCATGGGCACAGACTTATTCAGCCCTGTCATTTGTTTAATTAGATTTTTATTGTTTTTTTAATGCAATATATTTTGATCATATTCTTTCCCTCTCCCAAATCTTCATGGTCATCCCCACTTTCCTACCCACCCAACTTTATTTTTCTCTCTCTTTCTCAAGGATTCCCTGAAAAAGTCAACAAACAAACAAACAAACAAAAAAACAACCAGGAAAACAAAACAGAACAAAACCAAAAAAAGCTAAACACACTAAACTGTAACAAAAACAACAAAAAGTCCTGAGCATAGGGCCTGTCCTGGAGTGTGACTTACATATCCAGTGTCACTCCATGGGAGAAAACTGATTTTGTCTCCCTCAGTGGGGATCAATTGCAAATAGCTTCTTGGTTAGGAGTGAGTTTGTGTCTACTCCTCTGGGATTGTGTCTGGCTTGAACCTGTGCAGGTCTTATGCGTACTGCTGTGGTCTCTGAGTTCATATGTGCATCAGCCCTGGTGTGTTTGCAAATGCTGTTTCCTTGGAGTCATCCACCACCTCTCACTCTTACAGTCTTTCAGCCTCTCCTTCATGATTGATCCCAGAGCCTTTAGGGAAGCGGTTTGATGCAGACATTCCATTAAGGGCTAAATTTGAACCCTGTTCTGAATCAGAGAAGAAAATGGAAACTTAGAGAAGTATTGGCCAAATTGGCAGCCTGGGGTCTATCTAGAACAGAGGTCTTCTGCCCCTTATACAGCAGTTTGTATGACTCCATATTGGATCATTAGTGCTGAGTATTATTGTGATGGGATATGTATGTGTAGGTGGATAGATGCCAGATAAACACAGACTGAGCACACTAGCTCACAGCCATAATGGTAATATCAGACCTTTGGAATGGGCACTCTCATCTGTCACTGGTCGTCCTTGTAGGTGACAAGCTGACACTGGAGAGAAGGTGAATGACTTCACCGCTTTGTTCTTGAGGTTCTGGGGATGGAAAGTCTTTTTGGGAATCTGCTGGAAAACTCATTTTTGGTGACCTGCATTACACTTTCATCACTGTTTGCCTCTGGAAAATTGAAATGAGTTTTCACCGGTATTAGCTTGCAATGTTTCATTTCATGCTACAAGTGTAAAACACAAACTGTTCTCCGTCACTCCCAGGGATGGGCACAAAGAGATGAGAAGGGAACTGACCTCCTGAAGGACCAAGAGCCTTCCCAGGCTTGTAGGAAGGAGATTTTGAGGCAGATGCTTCAGAGCAGAGCCTCACTCCACCACCCTTTGTGTCTGATTTTACCTGTAGAGGTAGAGATACATTTTCTGATATGTGATTTTTCAAAAAACTCTTAAAAATGTCAATTTAATGCTGGGCATGGTAGTACATTTCTTCAGTGTCAGTGCTTGGGAGGAAGAGGCAGGTGGATCTCTGAGTTAGAGGACAGCCTGGTCTACCTAGGGAGTTCCAGGACAGCCATGGTAACATAGAGAAATGCTGTCTTCATCCCTCCAAGAAACAGCTGGCAATTCAAGATAGTTCACATCTGAGCCCCAGAAGTGAACTGGTACCAGAAGTCTATTGCTCTGGGAAGTGGGCAGAAATGGATGTCTTGAACCCTTTTAATTTTATTATTTTTGACAGAATCTTATTTTGTAGCCCAGGCTGGCCTTGATGTCATGTTCCTCCTGTCTTAGGCTCCTGAGTTGTGCAATGACATGTGTATACCCCTAAGGCAAGCTCTATTTGAGTTATTCCATTGTGGTTTGTATACATGTCTATGCCTAGATTTGTGTAAGTGCACGTGTGTGTAGGCCAGAAGAGAACACCTGGGTGTCTGTTGCTATCATTCTCTATCATATGTGTATTTATATGTATATGTATGAGCATGTATATGTATGTGCATGCATACATGGGGGGGGGTCATGGTTGATGCCAAGAATCTTCTCCAGTTGTTTTTGATCTTATTCAGTGGGGGCAGGATCTCTCAGTTGAACCCAGAGCTCACTGACACAGCTAGTCTCAGCAGCCAGCTTGCTTTAAGGATCCTTGTTTCACCTTTCAAAGCTGGAGATATTGATGACAGGTACTCCCACCATGTGGGACTGTGAAAGGAAGCCTGTTTTCTGGTTGAGCTAGGTTTAAAGAGACCCAGCAGATACCTCTGCAAGGAATGGAAGGAAGTTTGCCACGTTCCCAGATACCAGGCTCCTGACACGAGGCCCCAGCTCCATAATTCTGTGGCCATCAGTCACGTAGGGCAATGCCCCAAGCTCCTGGTATTCTCTCTGGACTCCACCCCCACAGTTACCTGGCAACAGCCAGGTAGGCCTTGCCCACCATGAAAGGGTTGTTTGCCCCTCCTCTCTCTCTTACTTTCTTACTCTTGCCTCTCTTTCTTGTCTCTTGCTCCCCCTCTCTCCGCATTCCCTTCTCTCCTCTCTCCACGTGTCCATGGATGGATGGCCTCTACTTCTCCACTCTTCCCCTCTCTCTGCCTTTCTCTGCCTCTACTACCCTCTTAGCTCCCCTTCCTGCCATAACAATAAATGCCTTAATACCATGGACTGCCTCTTCTCCTTGTGACCTGCTGTGCTGTGCTGTGCTGGGCTGGGAGTCTTCTGTAGCTCAGCAGTAGCTCCCCTCCTGCCCTCTCCCCTTCCACCATGACTCGAGACAGTCCGCGGTCTGACAGTCCATTCTCAGCTCTTCTGAGACATCCAGCAGCTTCCAGTGTCCCAAGAGTGAGAACCTGCTGTCCTGGCCTACATGTGGCCTGGGACCCCAGAGTAGCTTCTTCCATGGCACCAAGTGGTGTCTGTGGCACCTAAGAGTCTGAGCTGAACTCCAGCAGTTCCTCTGGGATCTCAGACTGAGCTTGCCCACCCCTGGACTGGGTCCTGAGGCTTCTCACAGCGTTACTCCCGCTCAAGCTCAAGGGGTGGAGTGGGGTGTGCGCAGTCAAACTCCCCGAGTCCTGCCTCCCCTAACCCTGTGACAGACCAGATGCTGGACACCATTTTAATCCACACCACCAGACATTCATATAGCTTTAGGGAATTCAAACTCTGTATTCTCTTGCTTCTTTCACAAGCACTTTAATGGCTTCACCATCTACCCAACCCCTAGATGCATTTTAAAAAGAATCCCAAGGCTATCTTTGGATACTAATACAGAAAGAAAAGCAAATAAACTGATTGACAAAAGAATTGAAATAATCAAAATTCTGTAGTCTCCAGTGTCAGTTTATTAAATTATAACTATTACATATGTTAACATACATAAGTTTTCATTTACAGAGATTAGAATTCATACATGGGATGCATACTAGTTAATTATACACCCAACAACATACAATATGCATTTTACCATGGCAATATGACGTTTTAACATAAAACATTCAACCAATGAAAGCACATGGGGCTTATCAATAAGAATAGGTGAACACTGACATCTGTTCAGCCTGTATACCCTCTGAAATAAGAGGGGTACGTGTGTCTTAATGACTTTAAGACGAAAATTGTGTATGTTTGCTTATCTGTTTACTTGCTACTGTGAGCCTCCTTTCTCTTGTGTGCACACAGCAGAGCAGGACTTGCCTGTTATGGACCTTCTTGGCATGACAGTAACTAGGTGTGACAGGTGCTCAAAATAAAATAGAATAAGACCACCATGGATCAAACTGAAAGGGTGTTGTGTGTGGTCAGGGTCAGGAAGTCTAGTTTTAGCCTCAATACTCCATCAAGCTACTGCCCAACACCAGGCTTCATATGTTACTTCTCCTGGCCTGTGTCTCTCCATTCTTGAAGAGACATAAGTTTGGATAGCAGCTCATGTTAACTTTAAATCCCATGACATTTTCTCCACTGGCCAAGCACCTAGAGTTGGTGAGGGAATGGATTACTCTTGGAGTTCATTAGGATCCACTGAACTCTGGGCAGGGCTCTCAGGTTTGTCATGATCAAATAGAAGTACACCAAAGGGTGGCCATATGGCTATAGATTTGGAGAAGGAATGCTTTGGCTTAATTCCTCCCCTGACCTCCATGATGCAATGGTTTCTATAAAACTCTCTTTTTGCTTGACTCTTTCCAGAGAATGAACAATAACTACATGAAAAAAATCAACTTGGGGGGTCAGAAAATTGGTTTAGGGATGAAGCCAGAGATGTGACCACCATGTGTAAGCAGTCTCCTTGCTCTTCTACGTTGTCCCATGCATAGTAAAAAATATCTCTGTCTTCAATTTCTCTTTTAGTGGCATCAGATTCAGTGCCATGTGCCAAGAGTAGAGTTCTGGCCATTCCATTAACATACTGTGTTGCTTCAGAAAAGTAACTGCAATTCAGGCTTGTGAGTCTTCTCACAAGCTACATCCACAAGATGGGTAGATGGATGAGGTAGGGGTAAGTGTGTTAGAGAGATCAGGAGGTTTTAACTAATAGAATAGAGCAAGACATAAATATAGATGCTCTGATCTGATACTGTCACCACTAGTAAATTAGCCAGAAGCTAGCAGGCAATATCTTAGAACACTGTTAATATTCAGGGTAATTCTGCAAGCTTAAATAAAATACAACTGAAAACAGCAAAAACATTCCCAGTATTCTCTAAGCCCTAAAACAATCAGGGGATTTTGAGGCCAGACATATCTGCATGTATTTTGCAAGGGACAGACTGTAAATAAACCTGCTCAAGCAATTAATCCCCAATGTCACAATCATGGGACCATGATTGAGTAAGAGCTTAAGAGAAATACCATGCAAGAGAGTGCTGGCCATGGCTGTGCCTTGTGCACAGTGAACTCGTGGGCTTCCATGATCCAGAGTACATCAAGTACACACTTGGAATTTCCTTAGGAGTGACATAGCTTGCCCTGGAATGAATCCAAGGCTCTGGCATGCCCTGCTGTTGAGTAGACTCTGACATGCCCCGAGAAACGACGTGGTACAAGTACACTTTCCTTGTTTCCCACGGTACCTTAGTAAATCACCAAATCCACATCAGAGATTACAGCCTAGAAGTTGGGTTCTGTGAAACAGATCTAAAAACAGCTAAGGTCATCATTCGAGTGACCTGTGCCGCATGCTGATTAATGGCTTTTGTTGGAAACAGAGACTTTTCAAAGCACCTCTAGGCTGTCCGTAATGTTCTATCATTTTCAAAGGTGGTCCTGTCAAAATTTGAGGCCAGTAAGTAACAGCCTCTTTGATACTGTTGTTTCAACACTAGCTCCCACCACAGGGAATTTTCTCTTTATACTCCCTTTGCATTTATTTATGGGAAACTACCTTTGATTAGCTAATTAAAAAAAATGAAAAAGAAAAAAGAAGATCACTTAAGTGGAAATTCAAACCATTTTGTTAATGATTGTCTTTTATCAAATGGCACCCATGTTTATAATAAGAAAATATCAGTGTGTCTCGTTAGCTAATTAATTAGCTAATACAAACGGAGTGATTAAAAGCTCCACAGTCGATGGAGATGCCAATCTGTTAGAACGAGTGGATCTGAGACTAAAGTAATTTATGTCTCTGTCCCCAGGGCAAGCAAGCACTAGGTAAACATTTACAGACTCGATTTGAATTCAGCAGCCTTTGAGATGCATTTGACCGAAAAGCATTTCACACTAAATTAACTATTTTCCAAAACACACACCCCCTCACCCAATGAATATATTACCTTATCTCCAAGGACCAGTCTGGGGTCTATTTTTTTTTTATTTGAGACAAGGTATTGTTATGTAGGCAAGGCTTTCCTGAAAATTGCTATTTAGCCGCTGTTCTCCTCAAACTCATGGCAATCCTCCTGGCTCAGCATCCCATGTGCTGGGTTTACAGATGTATGCCATTACACTTGATTCCATCATATACTTTTTTTCCATTTTTCTTTAGAAAAACAACATGCTCCTGTTTGCATGGGAATACTTAGTATCTTGGAAACAGAAATGCTGGTTTGAGTCCAATTAGTATTGATTGATGCTGCCTTCGTGACAGCATATATATATACCCACAAATCAAGTTACAGTCTTCAATAAACCTGGGCAAAATAAATACATGTCAGGGACAAAGCCTCAAGCATCTTTGGCTGTCAGGCAATTCCTGACTTGGATAAATTCCCAAGCCATCCAGATCACTTCTGGGCAGCTTTGTAGGCCCTTGACACAAAGCTTGGGTTTAGTAGGTCACTCTGGCTACTTTTGGGCAAGTCTTTTCCCATAAGTCTATGTTGCTCAATATTCTCATGTTCCATGAAGACATATGCAGGCAGAGAGAGCATCTCACTCTCCTTTCTGACCTCGGAGTCAGACTGGAGTCATTGACAAAGCATCCTCAATTGACCAGTGAGCATTACTCTCAGGGTTTTAGACCTAAGCCAAAAAATAAGTCCTTCTTCTGAGACACCCCTTCCTCCAGGTCACCTCAGGCTGCTCATCTTCTTTCAGGTGTGGTTTCCCCTATAAAGAACCAGAGGAAGGTGACCTCACCTTTCTCTGTGTTCTCACTGACACCTGTGATACTTCAAGAAGTTGAAGACAGAAAAAGTGGCCAATGTAAGTTGGCTTAGCAGAAGCTAGATAGTATACAAAGTAGGTTTAGTAGGCAGTGGAGATGAGTTTTCTAACAAATTATTACTCAACAAATTTTGATCAGCTACTACTTTCCCAGTCATTGTGTGGGAGCCACACTGCCCAGCTCTGCTTCGAAGGTTTCCTAGAAGATGGCTCAGCAGTGATTTGGGACTAAGTTTACCCTCTCACTCCTCTGTGGCATCTACCATGACACGGACATTTCTAATAGAGACTATATAAAGGCTGCAAACCAAACTTGAAAGCAGATCTAGATAAACAGCTCCGGATTTGATGACTGACACTTTGTTGTTGGTCTTCATACTACATTGACTCCTGGCATGAATCAAGTGTTTGTATAGTGCTCTGTTTCACTTGATGTCTGTCTTTAAATTCCTTCAGTGTCTCTATCAGCTGGTTAGCCTATACTGGACAACGACGGAGACAACATTCTCAGGAATGCTGTCTTTCAGGACTTGAAATTTTTCTTTAAAATTTTGTTTTTGTTTTACACTTATTTATTTATTTATTTAGTTATGTGTGTGCATGCCACGGCATTTGTAGGGGGTTTTGAGGATAACTTGTGGGAATCAGTTCTTGCCTTCCAGCTTTTGGGTTCTGGGGGGTCAAACCCAGGTGTCAGGCTTAATGACAAGCACCTTTACCCAAGAAACCACCTAGATGGCTGACTTGAAGTTATACTTTGGAACATTTTGAGTGGTAGTTGATCAGGAAGTATGTATTGAGGATTCATTTAGTTTTTAAGAAAATTTGACTTTCTCTTCATGGTCTGAGTGCCCAGAGCATAGTAGGTACTCAATAAACATGTTCTCACAATAATAAAAGTGTTCTATGTTCCATGTGCATTTGGAATTCCCACTTGTATGTTTGGATGCTAAAGGATGCAATCAGAACAAAGGTGAGGTTTCTCCTGCACAGCAGAAAACCAGTTCCTTTTAGGGGAATATTCACGAGAAATACCATTTTTTTCTTTTTTCTTGTCTTTTCTTGTCTCTTCCTTCCTTCCTTCCTTCCTTCCTTCCTTCCTTCCTTCCTTCCTTCCTTCCTTCCTTCCTTCCTTCCTTCCTTCCTTCCTTCCTTCCTCTTTCTTTTTCTTTCTTTCTTTCTTTCTTTCTTTCTTTCTTTCTTTCTTTCTTTCTTTCTTTCTTTCCTTCCTTCTTTCTTTCCTTCTTATTTTTTAGGTTAGGCACAAAAGAATGTGGAAATGCATTGCCTCTTGGATAAATAACATCATTTTCTCAGTCTTTCTTTGGATTCTGTCTTTAGCTCTTGATCTGAAGTAAGTTCATTGTCAAATTCAGCTCTAACTGAACTGCTGAATTCAGAAAGGACTTGGACAGAGGGCACTGTGGAAAGGTTCTGTCCTGAAATCAGTAGATTGTGCCATTGGATGAGGCGTGTTTCAATTTTTAAAACCCAGCAGGTCTCTATCAAACATGAGCTGTACTGAGTTTTCCATTTACTATTTTAGTCCATAAGGCATATATGGATCAACATTGGGTTCCTAAATTATATAGCTAAACCACTGTCCCCTTCCCTGATCCCTCTAAAGCCCCTGTTTATAGTTTCATATGAGAAAAGGAAATTGGAAAGTAGGAGGCAGGGGAGCCCCTTGGAATGATGGTTTTCTCCTCCTTATAGCAAGAAAGCTCCAAAGAAAGTTTTATCTTCTTTTGTGTAATCCACCAAGGAGATGTCACTGACGTTTACCATAAGTCTGTCTCCTTCTTCCAAGGAGAACGTGGCTCCAAGGTAGAGGGACTGGAACCAGTTGTTGCTTATTTCACACACAGACTTGGACCCTGTTAGTAGGCGGGCAGGCTCAGGGTAGCTGTCTGCTACCTTGGTGATAACCACGGTGATGGAGTCTGGCTTGTTTGGTCGTCTCCCCCGACTGATGTCACCACACACAGATGTGGTCCCTCGGAATGTGATCTGGGAGTAGATGAAATAGTCTCCTGACTCTGGGATCACCAGGGATTTGTTGATGTACTTCATCCCGTTCTTGGTGAAGGCCATCCCTAGGTCATGTTCCCAGTGTAGAGCAGAGAGCTGGTTTTTCAGATGTGGTACAGGAGTTTGTTTCTTAACTGCAATTACAGTAGAGAAGTTTAAATGGCACAGGTCAGAACCTGTGGTTTTGATACCTGTGATATCAGAATAAAGTCTTGTGCTCTCTCTCTCTCTCTCTCTGTGTGTGTGTGTGTGTTTGTGTTTATGTTGTATCTACATATGCTCATGTAAGTACACGTGTATATGGAGGCCAGAGATAGAAGCTCTACATTTTGAGATAAGACTTTTCATGAGCCTGGAGTTCATCAATTTGAGGAGACTGGCTGGCCAGGAAGTTCTAGGGGATCTGCCTGTGTCTGTCCCACCAGTCTTAAGGATTCAGGCATGAGCGACTATGCCTAGATTTTCTGCTGATCTAAGCTTAATTCCTCATGCTTGCATAGCAGGTACTTTACACACGGAGGCAGCCCCTGCCTCCTGCATTCACTTTCCTTGGTGACTCTATGAGGTTAGCAGTCTCTTTCATAATCAGAACTTTGACACTCCTGATAATTTAAGTTTGTGCCCTGGGGCATGGTCACTCATATTTGGATCACTATGAAAGATTTCCTTATGTACAAATTATGTTCTATATGGGCATAGTCAAAGTTAAAATATCTCCTTAGTTTGCTGTGTACCTGAAAATAATTTACTGCTAAGTTGGCTTACCCAGGATAAGGCCAGACAGCAGGACCTCTCAGTGCTCATCCTTGAAGCCATGCATAGGTTTTGTCAATGCTTCATCATTTTTACACAAGTTTAGCATTTTACATTAGATTGGACTGTCTTCCAGGGGTCTTGGAAACAATCATCTACCAGTATGGATAATTGTACTCTGTTCTCTTCCCTCCCTCTAGAAAGATTCTTTTTGTATAATGTGTCATCTTACTAAATCTGCGTTGCTTTTATTTGTCATGTATTTCCTTTGAGAAAAGATAAATAATACTTGTGGGAAGAATTAAAAGAGGTGCACAATCCATAGCTATTAGGAAATACATCAATTTTACTAGCTTTCTTGTTTCAGAAAAGCTCTGTCCCAAAGGAAAGTGGGAGAGAGGAGGTGGGAAGGAGGAAGGAAGGGGAAGGATACAGAGAGGGAGAAAGAGAGAGAGAGAGAGAGAGAGAGAGAGAGAGAGAGAGAGAGAGAGAGAGAGGACAAGAGGAGAGGGGGACAGAGAGGGGCAGGGAGAAGGGGAAGGAGACAGGGGAGGGAAAGCAAGCTCATAAGAGGGAGAGCGCTAGCAACGAGGCAGTAATCAATAACATATTACCTGGGGACATGTTGGGACCAGAGACTCAGAACATTTTGGCAGTTCTTCTCTCACAATGACAGGGCCAAATATAAGTCAATGCAATCGACTTGTGGCATGCAAGGAAGCTGGGCTGTGTGGGCCACTTGGGCCCAGTACCAACCCTAATTCTGCACCATGCAAAGCTCTTTAATCATCTGTGCAGATGGGTTTTCTCCCGTGCACCTCAGCGTCTCATCTGGACGCTGAAGATTGGGTTCTTTAGAGCCTTGTTCTGAAGACTAAGTGGGCAGAACAAATGTGAGCATTTTATAGATTACCATAAACAGTTGGGATAATTTTTCCTGTTCAAATAAAGCAGCATGTTTCACTTAGATAGATGAAAGAGTAAGCTTGTGCCATTTTTATGTTTTATATATTCTTATGCTTGTATCACTCCTAAATATACATTGTATAAAGCATATTGGCCAGTGCTTTATGAAATATGCTGGTAGTTAAAGAAATAAACAGAGCCAAACTTGATTCAAACAACTGACGTCAAATAGGATAATTTGCAATAAAATGATTAATTTTAGAGGCAACAAAACATCTTAATCCCCTGTAACTACTTTGGAAACTCACAGAAATCACCATTATGTACTGACACTACAGTTTGAGGTTAGCTTCTTTTTTAAGGAATAATTTAAAAACTTGTGGATCCAATGGGTGACCAGAAACTTAGATCCTAGACTTTCTAATACAGCCGTTTCTCAAGCTATGGGGCATAACCATTGGAAAACACATCTCTCCAATGATCTTAGGAACAGAGGTATAGCACAGTAGCAAAACTACAGTTATGAAATAGCAACAATAATAATTTTATTCTTGAGAGTCCCCACAACACGAGGAACTGTATTAAAGGGTCACAGCACTAGGAAGGTTGAGACCCAATGTAATCTAAGGTATGTTTCCCAATGCTAACTGGTCTAGGGTATCTTTTGCAAGCTTGGCACATGACCTGAATTGGTGTGGCATTCTCTAGTCTCTGCATTAAATGGCTCTTGGGAAGCTCTGGAGCTTCCATATAGACATCTTTATCACTTACAGCTAGTGGTCATCATCTATGAATAATGCAGTGATTGACAAGTGTTCTCAGATGACGAATGCATAAACCAGTCCCACTCTGTCTGCAGAGAGGAAAGCCCTGTTGCATTGAATGCCATGAACTGAGTTAGCCCAGGAGCGTTGGGAGTTGGGATAGGAAGCATGTTGCTTCCTTTGAATTTTCCCACTGCCTACCCATCTGACTTGGAACATAAACATCGATGTCTGAGCCTGAGTTTTCTCAAAGTCTTTTCATGTGTGTATGTGGTATGCGTGCATGTGTGTGCTTAGTTGTGTGTGCCCCTATGAAAGCCAGAAGTTGACATCAACTAACACACTCTGTTGCTTTCCAACGTATTTTTTGAGACATACCTCGCAGGACCTGGGGTTTACTGTTTCAGCTAGCTTGACTGTCCAGTGAGCTTCTGGGATTGGATGGACTCTGCACCAGCACCACAGACACAGAGCAGCATGCCTGGCTTTTTTACATGGATGTTAGGGATCTGGACTTAGGTTCTTAAATAATAAGCATCTCACTTACTGAGCTACCTCCCCAGCCCCTTCAAGTCAGCCCAGGGAGCTGTCATCTGTTCTGAGATCCAGAATTACTTGAGGCTCCAAGATGGAGGAAAGTCACTTGTGGATGGCTGAGTGTGAACATGCCAGAGGAAAGCAGGAGAGACAGGTAGAATGCTGACTGCAGAGGAGGGAGCACCCACAAGTCATGGGCCATTGGATCTGACACAGGCCAGAGGAAAGCAGGAGAGACAGGTAGAATGCTGACTGCAGAGGAGGGAGCACCCACAAGTTATGGGCCCTTGGATCTGACACAGAAAAGAAATTATTCAAAATCCTTGATTGTCAATTCAGTTGCCAGTTTAAAGCCATCACAGTGAGTTTTGGTAAATATAGTGAAAAAAAATCTCACAGATCTATGAACTATGGTGTTTAAGAAAGAAGAGGAAGGCTTACTTGTCAGGTGTGCTCTAGGCTTGCCTCTGGGAGGTGAGTCTGCAACAGAAGGAAAAATATGTTTTGAGTAATGGGTAACAGACTGAAGACAGCATCTGCCATGAGAGAAGAACATCAATCCTATGCATTGTGGTTCAGTTTCATGCCTTGTGGGCTTTGGATTGGTACATGGTATCTGTAGGATACACCACTGGGGATATGGGAGACTCAGGAGTAAGAGTCTTAGGTCCAAAAGACTTTGGGCAAGTTGCCTAGCCTGGACTCTGTTTTCCTATCTGTAAGATGGGCACAGCAATCTCTACCTTGAATGTTGTGTCCACATGGTTCTTGGTTCTTAGAGCCAAATAAACCATAGCTCATTACTTCTTCCTTTAGACTATTCTTTGAGGGCCAGATGATCTTTCAGATTCTTTATGGTTCTTTTACCATATCACTGAGAAGTATTGATGGCTCAATTGAGAAGGGCTGTGGAGCGAGTAGGTGCCACTCTGTCGCTCCATGACCTTGACAGACCCTTTTCCATTTATGCGCCTTTTTCCCCATTAATCTTTGAGAAGGACCTTATCATTAAAGTTAAACAGGTTCTATAGTAATGCAGATGATGTTGACTTTAAACAGCAAAATCTTCATCTACACTCACCTTGCCAGAAAGGATAGCGACATCTGGAATGACCTGTCTGAAGGCCACATTGCCTAGCACATCCCTGAGCTGGGAGTTGAGATTCAGGCCATGGAGCATACATGTAATCAGAGCACTGTTTTGCTTTCTTAGTAGTGGGGGAGGAGCCTCACTACTCTCTAGGTCTGTCTACATCCCTTGGCTCAGCAACTTGGCAATTGTAGGCCCATATCCAATTCATGCATGCTAAAACTGTCAGCAATGTCCTTATCCCCAAGAAAAGACATCAAAGATGAACACTTACAAACTTGCTGTGGTGAAGGCTCAGATCTCTCTTCTGTTATGGCCTGTTGAGAAAAAGTACAGGTTAGTCTATTTACAGTCCTTCTTAACTCAAAAACCCACACGGCTGCCCATAAGACTCTGCTGCTGTCTGAGCCTAGGTCCTCGGCTGGGAGAGAACAGCTTTGGGGTATCTCAGTTGGTGGGAATCTAGCCTCTCAGCTCTGCACTCCTTTTCTAGAGACCCCGCCATGGCCTTCCTTTCTCCTGTCTTTATCCCTTAGCTTGAGAGCTTTTCCTGCTGTATCTGAGGCGATTACCCCATTCTGTCATTGCTTGGAGTAAACAAACTGGAAGTTACTTTATTTTTCCCACACTATTTTGAAGGTTGAAACTATTCTTGTTATTGGCATATACTGACTGTACATCATGAAGGACTTTGTGAAGACACTCTTACCCAACTGTATCATATACTCTGATCATACTCACCCTCTTATATTCTCTTCTGCTTTACCCCCCCAGCTATTCTTCCCCCCCCAGATAGTCCTGCTTTTAATTTCATGCAACCCACCTCTCTGTAGCTGTATTTATATCATCTGTATCCATCTCTCCCTATGAATGATTGTTTATAACTGAGGATCCACACATGAAAGGAGGCATACAATATTTGGTGCTCAGAGTCTTAAGGCATGATTCAGACAAAGAAATAATGACTTCCTTCCCTTCCCATCAGCTTTTCAATTCTCATTTGTTTCTACAGAACATATGAAGAATTCTTCCACCACCATCACAACCCTCTGTTCCTGAGTTACTTCAGATTTCACATGATAGAAGAAAAGCAACCGCCTTGGTATCAGATAGACATGAATTTGGATTGTGGTTCTGTCCTTTGTCAATGGTAAGATCTTGTGAAAGACACCCTTTTCTCTGAGTTTAGTGTACCTACTGGAGATGCTAACACCCCCAAACCTAAGTGACTTACAGAGTTGAGGTAAAGATCAATTAAGAAAATGCCCCAGTTAGTTCGAAGGACATGTGAAAATACAAGAACTACCATTCACAGGCCTGAGCACAAGACTCAGGAGCAAGGCAGGCTCCCAACTTACTCACAATCATATAATCTTTTCACACACTTGCATGCCTTTGCAAGACAGTTCTCTGGCTTGGATCTTGTAATTACACAGCCTCCACTAACAAATTATTTCTTACTACCATGGACATCTCATCTATGTCTGCAACTTAAAATCTACATGGGCACAGCACACACATGTGTGTGTATGTCTGTGTGTGCTTGTAACTGAGGGGTTGTAACTGAGTGCAAAAGAGACGGCTTCAACCCAGGAGAGTGTGCAACCAAGATGTCCAGGCCCTGCCTCCTGCTCTCTGGTCTTCCTACAGCTGCTTAGCAGACCTTTCTGCTTTTGGTTTCTTCCTTTTGTCTATTCTACAGCTTTTCTCTAGAGGGCTAACTAGAGAGGATTCTATTATGATCAAGATTCTATTGTGCTCATAATGCTTTGGTGGCACCTCAGGCCTTTCACACTATAGTTTCATATTTTTAAAAACTGTATTCTATTTATTATATATATGAGTGTATATGCACAGGGCATGTGTGGAGGTCTAAGGACAACGTGTGCTAGGTCTGCTTTTTACTTTCACCACAAGGGTCCTAAGGCAAGCACCTTTACCCACTGAGCCCACCCACTGACCCACAGATCTATCTTATCCTGACATCCTATTGGTCACCTCTCTTGTTACCAACTGTTTGCTCTTTTCTATGTCCTCTTGTGTTTCCAGCTGTGAGAGGAAACCACAGTGCTCCTCAATCAATAGATTTAAAAGTACAAAGAGTGCAGTTGTTGCTTATTTGTGCTGGCAGCACATCCTTTAGCCTCATGAAACACTCTATAGTAGATTTTATCCATATCCCCATAGTAATAGTGAGGCTTGCTGAGTATCCTCCATCCTATATGTGGGGAAATAACATGTTAATTCTGGTCAGGTGACTCCAAAATCTCAAGATTGAAATTCTTCCCTTATAGCTTATGGACAAACTCCTGATATGTTTGAGGCAGAAGACGTGAGAGTCAGCGTGGCGACAGTGGGGCGAGCTCAAGGTTCATTAAACAGATGACTAATCCAGAACTGTGAGGACCTGTAGAAATCAGACTGGACAGAGGCTTATAGGTCCTGTACTTGTTAGTCAGATGATGAAGGGTGGATAGCGCACTGGAGAAGGCTAACAGCATGTATAAGAAGAAGGAGGGCCAACTGCACATGGGCATAGCTGGAAAATGGCAAGGCTAGGGAATGAAGACACTATAGATATTCATCCAGCATCTTTGAAAGCCCAACCATTTGCTGGGACAAACTGTTCCACATTAATAATTTTTCTGGCTTTAGGGGCAGAGATGTATTTTCAGAAGTGGCTTGGTTTCTCTCTGGTGCCTGACAGAGTTGATCATTTGGTTGGTTATTTGGTGAGGCAGAAAGTGGGAAGTGGGGTACTCAAAGAGAATTGGGGAGATCTTGATTGAATCTCCTCATGGTAAAGAAAGGTATAGCTGTCCTACTTGGATTTCTCTTGCTTCATTTACTTCTCTGCTGAGAAACTCCATCATTCATCCTGCTTATGTTGGGCTGAACAGACACTCAGCAAAAGTTTTGGGGCATTCCTTTTTGACTAAGAATTCCAGGGCTGTGAGCTGATACCTGGGCTATGCACACAGGTTCCTGAAGGGTCTCTTGGGTTTTTATTACTTAGACACATAATTTTATTTTTATATATGGTTAGGATGCATGGGTTTTAGTGGTTCCAACTGCCACTAGATATGGAGGCCGAGCTAACTCACTGCTGGAAGGTATTGAAGACCATACCACTTCCTGAAGGAAAAACTTGAGCCAGGACTCTCTTTTCCTTTCCTTCACTGATTTTTTTAAAATAATGGCTGTCATGGAGGGGAAGCTACTGTGATAGGGCACAGCAGTAGATGAGGCGAGAAGGGGCAGGACAGTAGCTTGTCTAGAGAAAGGTCCAGGAACCAAGCTGTCCTGCTGCCTACGTTTCAGATGGTCACTGACAACACCAGGGCAATTAGATGTCCTTCCTGTTCTCTAGGTGGGGTTCCTCCAAACACTTCTGGAGGACTCTGGGGTCCTGAGGAGATGAAAGCTCCTAAAGACGGCTGTATTGGTCTCCAAATCCAAATGGACCCTGGCCCCAGGCCACACCTCAAGAATTGGACATTTCCCCTTAACATGACCATGGGTTGAGAATCAGAGTCCAATTCTACTTCTTGGGATAATGTTTTTCTCTCTGTAGGAGAATTTGCTAGGCAGAGTGTCTGGTTTGCCCTTACCACTTTATTCCCAGTATGCAGGGAAGTGCCTGTGTTTTTACTGAAGTATGAGTCTTCAAACTTTGAAGATTCTTAGGCCTCAGGAAGTCAGAGGCAGAGAGGAGCAGGTAATGGGGCAAAGCTTGGATTCAGCGACTTTAGCTAGGGTTTCACAACTCAGAAATCTTGGAGGAAGGTATTTTTGGCTAGAGTAAAACCCTTTGAGCCTGAAGAGATTGCTCGGCACTTAAGAGCACTTGTTGATCTTGCCAACTACCCAGGTTCAGTTCCCAGCATTCACATAGTAGCACTTAATCATTTGTAGATACAGTTTTAGGGGATCTGATGGTTTTTTTTTTTTACCTTCCTGGGCACCAGATATGCATGTGGTACACATGCACACATACCATCAAAACACTTGTACACATAAATAAAATAAGAAAATCATCATCATTGTCACTATCAACAACAACACTAAGAAGTCACTATTTTAACAACTTAAAGGTGAGTAGCAATGGCCTGTTTGTACTATGGTTTCCAAAGTCTCCTCAAAGGTCTGCATGGAACACTGAAGCTCTGAGAATGTTTACTGAGAATTGAGAGGGATGGCCAGAAACCAAGTCAGAAACAACAACAACAACAACAATAACAACATCAAACCAAATAAAGCTAATGTGCACCCTTATGATCATAAGTCTTAATGAGACAGTGGGATGTCCAGGACATGCAGCATTGAAATATAACTGATGCTCCCCCTCCCCTCCCCCACTTAACTCTTGCAGGTTGTAACACACCATTCTATGATTTATTTTCTTTCTTTCATTGGTTGATTGTTTCTTGGCATGTTGATTAGTAGTGACCGTTGGCCTCAGACTTACTGTGTCCTTTACTTTACATATTTCTCGACTGAATCTACTTTTTCAAACTGGGCAGAAAAAAAAAGAGTCTGCGGTGAAGGAAGGGCCACTTTGCCATGTGTGCCTGCCTGCTGGGCTCTGTGTTCGGCCCTGGTGTGTAAGCGTTTTAACAGTCTGTGCAAGCTGACATTACAACAGGTATTTACTGGCCTTAAGAAAGTACTGACAGTCAAAGGTAGGGAGAGGGAGCTGCACCTTTGGAGCAAATACAGATTCTGACACGCACACACCAGGATCCTGATAAGCGCTATCAGGGAACACAACAGAAACAAGTTAGCAGTGAGCTGGCCTTTGAGATTTCCTGGCATTCCCCCAGAAAAATCCCTGTGAGTGTTTATTAATTAATGATCCACATAGCCTTCCCTCCCACTTCTGGAGTCACCTGCCCATCTATTCTGTTCACAAACAGGAAATTATATTCATTTTTTGCTGTCATAAATGCTGCAATTGTAAAAACATTCGAGTTTTATGACCCACGACACTTCCCTCCGCCTGTCTAGGGGAAAAATCAGTGCATCTGAGGCTTCCTTTCCTCTGCATTTTCACAAGGATAAATACAACTGGAAATGGCTTCTTTTGAGGTCATTTCATTGCATCATCCTCTGCATTGGCCTGGACCATGGTTGCCTTGGTATAGATTTGATCTGACACAGAGCAAAGAGTCAGGGGTTTGCAGCAGAGCCAATTTGGAATTTCCAACTTTGTTATTTCTTGACTCCTGATTCTGGCACACTTGCTGACCTCAGTGATTCTTTCCTGGAAGGCCTATCCTTTTGGCTCAGAGAAGCTACACTTAAAGTCAATATCAATTTATTTCATTTTCCTCTTTTATTTATTTTTGGCCCAAGCAATCCTCCTAGACTATGGTGTCTGTACCTTCCACTCTAGGGTTTTGTAGCTTTGGCTGTAAACAAAAGTTAGTATTGGATCTTTTTTATGAGAAATAGTAGATTTTAGGACCTCTTAGGCATCTAGGGTGACTTTATTCCTTTCTCTAAACAGACACTGTGCAGGCTTCATAGGTCTGTAGTTGACTTCTGGACCCTGCCTTTTCTGAACACAAACGTGGAGAGGAAGCAGAATGGACCAGTGTCTACTTCCAATCCCCAGCCTGCTGCTGCTGTCTGCTGCATGCTGGCAGGAGGTTCCGGCTGGGAGGCAACTTTACACAGTGCTAGCGCTGTGGTGCCTGGCATGCTGAGCTGGCTAGGTGAGGACACAGAAGTTTGCCAAGCTAGAATAGTGCTTGCTGAGGTGTAGGCTGGCCTAAGGGAGTGACAGCCTGGCTCAGGAAAGAACTGATCTGTGCTGTGGCCCTGACCGACTGGGATGCACATCTGCAGCTTGCTCTCTTGTTCTGCTTTTGAATAGCCACTGTCTTCCCTGTCAGCTGCTCCCAACCTAACTTTTGGAGATAAGCTCCTCTTCCATGCAGAGCTTCCTAGGGTTATAGCAGGGGTGGCTCCACTATGGATGCAACGTGCACACGGGTCTCTCATCTCAGTTGTTTGTGTCTTGTAGACAGTGCTGAGGATCATGGATATTGTTTACCTTCAAAACAGGAAAGACAACTTGGGCAAGATAAGAGGCCCTGTCCAAGGTGGAGTGGGTAGGGAAATCCTCTGGGCGGCATCCCTATTTGCCTATAATTTTCCGGATGTCTTGCATTCTAGTCCCAGGAAGAAAGCATATTCATTCCTTCACTTTATAGCAGAGAGTCTGAGGCCTAGGGAAGGCTGCCTAGCACTTTATCCCCATTTCCATCCAGAAAACCCAAGTGAATGTCTTTGCAAGCTACCAGTAGATATCTTCCCCACTGGAAATAGGGTTAGCATTTTCACTGATTATTTACTGCATTCCAGACTTTCCTGGGGTGTTGGGTAAGGGAATGAGGTAGGGGAGGGAGTACAGGAAACAGTGGAGTCTTGCAGGGCTTTTGAGAAAGGTAGAGAAGTGAGATTAAAGGGTCCTGAAGAGAATGTGGGGAGAGTCTGTGAGGAGTGTACAGATGCACCAGGAGTGCTGCACTGAGCAGGAAGCCCCACCACACAGTAGGAAGACTTACTGTACAGAATTCAGTACCAGTGCCTTGTGTGCAGCTAAGAAGAGTCAGTGTCCCAAGCCCGGGTGGGGTGGAGTTGGGGTAGGAGCGAAGACCTGGCCTTAGGGTGCCAGTTCCAGAGGGGCTAGGGCACCTGTTCTGAAACAGTGACTACTATTCAGGACTCTGGAGGATACCTGAACCATGGTCAAATGTTATCCATAAAAAGAGTAGTTTCAGGGAAGAGGTTGTAGTGATAGGGCGAGATTGGAGTGCACAAGGGGGCACAGAAAAGCTCCACAGCACCCAAACCTCCCTTTGGCCTGTGATGGCAAATTCCATAGTAGGCAGGGAAGTTGTGCTCTGTGAAGTAATCCCCCTGGGCAGGGGATTTCCCTGGTCATCATGATGTAAGTGCTGTTCTTGACTAATCCCCATCACGGGGAGACACCTTACACACCTTATTTCTAATTGCCTGCATTTCGTACATAGGCAAGCAGACACCAAGAGAAGGGAGGTGGTGTACTAACTAGGGTCAGTCTAGAATTCAGACTGGGGTTGAGATTTCAACTCATGACTCATGGCCTTTCCAAAATGCAGATCATACTAGTGCCTTCCACAGATCTGAAGATTCTAAAACACTATACTACCTCTATCTTTTTCTTAAAACAGGGAACACCTACATTTTGTTCAAGGAGTGTTTGCAAACACTTCTTTCTCAGCCTCCTACTTCCCTTCCTTGGGCGTTCACAAAAACACCAATTTCTCAGCTCTTCCTGGGATACCTCATGTGTTTATAAATGCCTACACATAGACGAGCTCTCTCAAAAGCCAAGCATGTGCTATTATGTATATGTATGCCTCAAGCCACTTGGCTCTTTATATTGAATTTATAGATGCTGGGCTGTATCTGCTTGCCCATATAAAACTGCAATCTCTTTGTGCCTCGGATTGTCTGTGATGCGCATCACGTCTTAGTTTAAGTATTACTCAGTAATAGAATAGAAGTATTTGTTTCCCTTCTGGTCTTCCTGAGAGAGAAGTCTTCTGGGTTGGGAGACAATTTTATTTTCAATTATATTTCCTTGGCATAAGGGTGCCAGGCCACCTCTCTGATTCCCCTGGCACCCCCAGCAGCTCTAATTTCCCGATGAGCTATGTGTCCTAGGTGGGTGGGTGATTCTGAGAGTGCTGTAGTAGATTTGATCTCTGAAACTCCTCACTGGGCTGGCATGGGAGTACTGGTAGTGGCCCTGACTTTCCTCCATGGCACTACTGAAAGTTCTCTTCTTATAGTGTGGGATCTAGAACCTATTGCAGTGTGAATGAGCACCGTGGCCAGAAGGCAAAGCAGGGGTCTCAGGCTGTCTGGTTTTAAGCTTGAATCTGCCTCTGACTAGAGGTACAGGCTTAGGGAAGTATCTTCATTCCCCACTCCAGTCAGTTTTCCTATCTGCAAAACAAAGGAATGGCTTCTAAATCAAAAGTAGTCTTTGACAGGGACCTTGGGAACAGTCTTTATTTCACAGGTGCCTTCCTGGATTTGTGCATAAAGCTTCTTAGAGCCATGTCACCCTTGCTCCATGGCTAGGTGAGGGAACACCAGGACTTCCACAGCTCCCTTTTCAGTGTCCTACATCAACCTCGAAGCCCCCTGAGGCTCAGGGTCAAGTTTCCCTGGTGGTTGTCTGGTACCTAGCATAGAGTGCCAGTCATATCTCAGGATCCCGGGACATGCGGTTTAGGCACATTCCAGACATACAAAATGTTCCTGCACGTGTCTCGTTAAAAATGTCAGCATGCTGACAGAAACGCCCTCTTTGGCAGAAAAAGAAACAGCTCAAAGACATGAAACCAGGAGCCTGTTTGTCACTTGGCCAAAAATGGCTGAGCCAACCAGAGAACTTCATTTTAGCCCAATTTCCCCTCCTTGGATCTCACATTCTGCCCTCTCCTCTGAGTCAGTAATTCTCTTTCAGGATACCTCACCCCCAGTTCCATCTCTGCCCTTCTCAGCATGGCTCTTTCCTGTTGAAGCTAACCTCTTAGCATGGGTGCTGCCTGGCTTCCTTGAGCCATGACTTTTACTTGAGTCTGGTGATTGAGATCAAAGGTCTGGAGGGGAAAATGGTCAGTGATTCCTGTCCCCTCTGCTCGTACTTTTTCTGTCCAAACTTTTGTGTCCTCCAGTGAGGCCCTTTCTGAGAGTTAGTAACCCACGAACTCTAAAACGAACTCCAAAAATAGTGCCCCTTCACATTCCTAATGTTGTGACCCTTTAATACAGCCCCTCATCTTGTGATAAGCCCCCGAATCATAAAATTATTCTGTTGCTACTTCATAACTGAAACTTTTGCTGATGTTATAAATCATTATGCTACTATCTGATATGCAGGATATCTGATACGCTACCACTGTGCAGGTTGTGACCCACAGGTTGAGAACTGCTGTTTTAAAACTCCTTTTACCCAGTCCCAAGGAATTGGTGATAGCAGCTTCTCAGGCCACTGATCCTGGATGTTCCCAGCTGTTCTGTGTTCCTTCTGTCTGTGCATAGCAAACAGGGCCCCCCTTAAGCCCCTACAAGCTGTTTCATAAATATTTTTCTCCCTTAAGAACTTTCCTTGAGTGGCCAGCTGCTTCTTCTCAGGACCTGCATCTCTCCAGGCATCCCAGTCTCAGCCCCTTTACTATTCTGTTTTGAAGCTGAGATGTCCTGTAGTCTGGTTAAGCAACAACCTCAAGCATCTCTCTGTGTCTTCCCTCCAGCGAGATGGTTTTCTTCGTGGTGGGATGGGAGTATTAGGTGTCAATGTGGCTCATACCTAAGGCATCTGAGTCGGGATTGTGAGGAGGGGACTCGGGTGTTGCGGTTTGTGATGACACCCAGCACCTTCTTTATGAGTCTCCCTGTTGGGTCATTTCCCCCTGCCAATTCCCTTTTCTGGACTGTACCTAGATGACCTTGTCTGGCTTCAGCCAACATGGGGATTGTAGACAGCATCCCGAGTAATAGGATCCAACTGTATGTCAGGAATCCCTCCAGAGTCCAAGGAGGCACAGGTTGCTGGAGGCCACTTAATAACACAGTGTTCAAGAATAGCTCTCTTTGTATGAGTTGAGTATTCCCTGAAGTGCCTCAGTCTTGTGTGTGTGTGTGTGTGTGTGTGTGTGTGTGTGTGTGTGGTTTTCTGGGGTCATAGCCTGACCTCCCATTTTCTAATACCCTACAGGTCCCTTCTAACATAAGCAGTCTTCCTGGTCTATCTGCACATGTCTACATTGTATAAACCATGACACGTGGCTGCCTGAATCACAGTTTGTTGACCCTGATGGAGTGGCAGGAGTTACACATTAGCCACAGAATGGAAATTGCCCAGGATTGATTAGAGACCAGGTTTCTAATTAGGCTGCCTATTTTTGCTTTTAGTCCTTAACCTTTGGGACTAAAGTAGAATCAGTTACTACAGACCATGTCAGATATTTTCCCCTGAGGAATATTCTTTAAATAACACACATTGACCTTTCAGATCCTTCCTGGGTGTCCCCAGCCTTGGCTTTGTCACCGCTTGGATATTTGCCCCCTCATTATCTGAGTGCCACCCCTATACCCTTGTGGTGGCTAACCTTCTTTCTAGTCCCAGCAAAATCTCAGGGTCAGTATGTTCTTAATTGAGCACTGAAAAATATTTCTAAATCCAAGAGGAGGAACTGGTTAAGTAAATTTTATCACACACCTATAAGAACATAATATAGTCATCCATACATCATGCTGCCGTGGGGTCATTGCCATAGAAACAATTTCATACTATGTAGAAATCTCAGAATCATCCTCCAATATAAATAGAAAGGCGTTATATACTTTAGTTCACTAATAGTTTACACCTCTATGTTTTTCCCCCTCAATAATCATGCATTATGTAATTCAATTTAAGAGCTTTTTGTTTAAGGAAAAAGGAATGTTTTCCAAAGTATTGACACACAGTAATTGTAATGATCTAAAAACAAAAACAAAAACAAAAAGAGTATATGGAGTGTGAAGTTATTCTTGCACAAACATGAGATGAAACAATTCAATTCCCTGGAAGTGCAAAGTTAAGAACCAGATGGGACCTTTCCACCTCTCACCCCCCGGTCTGTATTTGCTTTGTACAGGGAAGCCACCAGCGCTATCCCTGAATGGCTCTGTCCCAAACTGGAATACACAGCTGCCTGCAAAGAGACCACTGATTGTCTAAGCAGGAGCAAGTTTACTTACCCGAAGCATACAGTCTTTTCCAGGGACCCGGAGCTGGCCAGCCATTAGGAGGGTGCTAAGTCCTGCGAGGATGGGAAATGACAACAGGCAGCAGGTGAGAGCCAGGCAGGCTTTGCTCCTGGCAGCTAGCCCGGCCCTGGCCTCTGGCCTGTGTCTGCAGCCTTCCGGCAACACTTCCACTGGGACTCCTTCTCTGAAGCCCAACCCCAGCTCCTCTGCCATCCTTCTGCTGTCTTGTAGAGACTTCTGATCTCTTCTGACCAGAGAGCCCCCCATTAAATAAGAGAGCAGCTGTCACACTGAGTGAGTTAATGCCTGTCCTCTCCTCCCTTTTTTACTCTCCCCTCCCTCTGACAGCCCTCTGTAGCCCGCCCTGCCCGGCTAGGGAATGCGCCGCCTACAACAGAAACCAAGTTTGGTTTAAGAAAAAAAAAAAAAAAGAAGAAGAAGAAGAAGAAGGAGAAGGAGAAGGAGAAGGAGAAAGCTTTCCCAAGCATATTTATGTACAGTATGCTCATGTGCTCTTTCCTTCATTTACAGAAGGAAGTCAGGAAAGTCCCTGGAGGAGGAGATCAAGAATGCATCAAGTCAATGGGTGGGGCAAATTAAAATGTACCTGCTCCTGCCCTGGACTGCAGCCAGCTGAGCTGGTCTGGCGAGTGTTCCTTCTGGAAGTGAAAGTGAGGGACTAGGAGGTGTGTGGCTTGCAACAGGAAATGGAAATCACGTTCACATTAGCCCTTTGCCAAGCGCCACAAACCGTCTTAGTCTAATAGCAACTCCCTGTCATCCTATAGATGGAAGTACTGATAGTCAGAAAACTGCCTGCCCTTACGTCATTCTGGATGGAAGAGAGCAGAGCCAGGAAGATGCCCATTTTAAGTTACAATTAGACATGGGCATAGCCTGGGAAACATAAGGGTATGTGTGTTCCAGCAGAGAGTATCTGGTTGTGATTGTAGTTAGAAGCGACCGTCAGAGAGATAATGACATAGGCTTCTGTGCTCCTTTGTCCCAAAGTTAACTTAATGCCAGTGGTTTACCTTGCCTATGTTGGCTGTGGATGAGAGAGGGCATGGCAGCTGATATGTGCTAGCATTCACTAAACACTTGCTTTTTAATCCAATGCTGGGAGGTAAATATCAATCGACTTATTTCATCCTGAGACAACTGCTTTTCTTTTTCTCATTCTTTCTTTTTCTATTTCATTTCCCTTCTTCCTCCTCCACTTCTTTTTTTTTTTTAAATACAAGGTCTTACTATGTTGTTTTGGCTGTCCTGAAACTCAATAGGTAGACCAGGTTGACGTCAAACTCAATGAGATCTTTCTGCCTCCGTTTGGAGGACTGAATCCCCTTCTGGAAGAGGAGGTGGGGCTTGAATTCAGTCTTGGAGGTGGGGAGGGGTGACACCAGAGAAGCATAGAGGACCCTGTATAAAGGTGGTCTACAGCAATCAGGAATCCATGGCCTGTGAGCTGGCTCAGCAGGTGCAAGTGTTTCTTGCCAAGCCTGATGGTTTGGCTTTAATACTGGAAATCCACATAGAGAGAGAGACCTGACATGTTGTCCTCTGGCTTCTACATGTACACTGTGGCACATATACATGCAGAATGAAGGAAGAAAAGAAGGAAGGAAGGAAGGAAGGGAGGAAGGAAGGAAGGAAGGAAGGACTAAATAATAAAAAGAGAGAGGTGAGGAGAAAGAATAAAGAAACCAGGCACCTAGAGTAGCCCATGGCATGTCCCTGTTCGGTGGTGCCTTATTCTTGAACACAACCCAGTTCCTCTCAGTATTTGGGAAAGCCCTTGACCTGGACCCTACCTGCTGTCAATCCTCCCCAGGGCCCAGACTCATCTCTTCCTATGTTCCCAAGATGTAGATTCTCCAGTCCTCTACAGTCTAATGCTTACCCATGGTGTTTTCTCTGCTGGTGAAGCTTCTGGTTTTCTCTCCCTATTCCCATATTCCTATATTCCTCCTTTGCTGCAGCATCCTGTCCCTCCAGCTGGGAGTGATACTATCCTCAATGCTTTCGAGGCATCCCATCTTCTCTGTCACCAAATGCTCTGACTTGGCTTGGCTTTTTCTGTCATTTCCATTGGACCACCATCCCAGCTGGGAGGGAAGGGGCTAAGTCATGTCCTTTCCTGCAGATGTTCCTCCTGGATTGGCATAACTAGCAACTGTTGAGGTGAATTCCATCAAAGGGTAGCTTTTATGGCCCCTGGTTATCCATGCTTGAGGTAGCAAACCTACTAAGAAATGGATCTTTGAGATTCTCCCAGATCTTTGCCATTGTAACTTAACATTTCTTTTAATGACAGAGAGCTCCACTAGGGTACAGATGTTCCAATTTGTTTAACCTTACCCACTGAAGGGCATTTGAATTATGTCTAGCTATTATGCATGAAACTGTTATGAATATTCATGTACAGGTCTTTGTGCAAACTCACTTTTATTTCTTTGACATCAGTGACCAAGAGCGGCACTGTTGGGCTGTTTGGTGAACACATGTTCATTGTGTAAGAACGTGCTGTAGTTGCTTCAGAGACCATTTTATTTTTATCAGCAACATTACAGAGATCCAAGAGTCCTTTCAGAATTTGGTATTATCACTTGTTTTTATTTTAGCCATTTTTATTTCTGTCATTTGTGTGTGTAAATACACACATGTGCCACAGGTATGTATGCGATGTGTGTATGCATATAATGTTTGGGTATACACATGTACCACGGTATGTGTGAATATATGGTGTGACATGTACCACAGTATATGCATGTGTGTATAGGATATATGTATGCATAGATCAGCGGACAACTTTGGATATCAGTCCTTGCTGTCTACTTTCTTTCAGATAGTGATACCTTGTTTTTCTAGGACAGCCTAGCTGGCCTGAGAACATCTGGGGATTCTCCTTCCTCTGCCTCTGATTTCCCTGTAGAAGTCCCAGGATTACAGATGTGCACCACCACACCTGGCTATCTATGAGTTCTGGGAATTTGAAGTCAGTTCCTCATGCTTAGGATGCATCCTTTTCTCGCTAAGCCATCTCCCTAGCTCTGGTTTAACCAATTTTTTTTTTCTGCGTTGAGACACAGTTTCTCTGTGTAGCCCTCAAACCCTAAAACTCACTATGTAGACCAGGCTGGCCTTGTACTCACAGAGATCTGCTTGTCTCTGTCTCCCGAGTGCTAGGACTAAAAGTTTGTACCTCCATGCCCTAGCTATTCTGATAGGTTTGAAGTAGTAACATCATGATATAGTGACTGATGATGTAATTATCTTTTTGTGTGTTTGCTTGCCATCTTTAAAATCCTCTTGGGTGACATAAACATTTATTTCAGTGGCTCTAAATATTTCTTATTTTCTGCATTCTCAAAGGATTCAAAGGCACATGGTAATCAGCTTGTCTCTAAAGAACGAACAAATGCACTCACGAATGAAACAGCAGAAGGTAGGTTAAAAAAAACCCCACTTTCACAAAGCTCATGTAGCAGTCCCCTCTTGTCCACAGGGAGTATGTTTGCATACCTCTCTGCCAGATGTCTGAAACTGCAAGTAACTGAATCCTATGAAGGGACTCCTCCACCTATGGTGCAGCTTGTGATAGGGTGAAAGCCAGAGAAACTCATTGAAGGAGAAGATACTGTAAGTTGAAGTCAAATTTAACAACATTTCACCTCTTAGTTTAGTGCCACAGGGCACCATAGAGTTTCTATTGAGTGGCTGATGGTGGCTAGGGCTTACTGCCATTGACAGAAATCCCCAGAGAGTATCTGTCATGGACTGCTAGGTACAAGAAGATAAAAGCTATGTGTTGCTTTTATACCACCACAAAGGGGAAAATTTCAAGTCAAACTATACACATTGTGGACATCTACAAATACAGTGTTTTTCCTTTCCATAGGTACCTGTGGCAAATCTTAATTTTTAAACTAATAGAGTAAGCAAATCACTGCAATAACTGACTATAAAAGAGAACAATTGCAACAATCGAGTCTAATAAGGATTACTAGCAGCACATCTGGCTCACTCTGAAACCTCTCAAATAAAATGAGGGCTACTTTATTGCAAGCGTGATGACACTGTGACGGTGACCTGGTAATCAAGAAGGCTGCTCACTGATTCACAGTAAGATAGCAGGGAGAACATGGGGCCTGCAGTTGAGGGGCTGCTTGTCTGGAGCAGGGTGCTGTAAGACGCAGGGAGACTTCACCTGTCCCTGTATGGTCAACAGTTCAAAATGTGGGAATTGTTCACTTCTGAAAAGAATACATGGAATGCTGATCAGCAGTTTAGAAATTAAACTAGACAAGTGTGTGTGTGTGTGTGTGTGTGTGTAAAAGATGGTGATTAGAAAGACCACCACTGAATGCCTAGCCCTGAAGAGACTTGATGTGCCAGAGTAGAGGGGGATACCTGGGAGAGGCATCTGGTCAGAGGAGAAAAGGAGGAGGGCTGGAGGGGAGGACTGTGGAAGGGTGACCAGGAGGAGGGCAGTAAGCAGGATGGAAGGAAGGAAGGAAAGAAGGAAGAGAGAGGGGGGAGAGAGAGAGAGAGAAGAAGGAGGAAGAAGAAGAAGAAGAGGAAGAGGAGGAGGAGGAGGAGGGGAGGGGAGGGGAAAGGAGAGGGGAGAGGAGAGGGGAGAAGAGAGGAGAGGGGAGAGGAGAGGGGAGAGGAGAGGGGAGGGGAGAGGAGAGAGGAGAGGGAGAGAGAGAGAGAGAGAGAGAGAGAGAGAGAGAGAGAGAGAGAGAGAGAGAGAGAGAGGGAGGGAGGGAGGGAGGGAGGGAGGGAGGGAGGGAGGGAGGGAGGGAGGGAGAGAGAATCACCAATCATCAGGAGGAAACCAAGAAGTGGGGAGGAGGAAGAATCAGAGGGGCCATGTATCTTGAGAGCAAACATGGAGAAAATACGACGACATGTCTGTGCGGAAATGTCCTCAGGAAACTTACTGTTCTGTACACCAACTAAAAACATTAATTGCAAAAAGAGAAAAGACTAAGCCTCTTCAAGAGGAGATAGAGGATCCACAACCTATAGGAGGCAGGAAGGCTGTGGGCGGCTTGGTGAAGAGAGTTTCTGGTTGTGAAGAAGGCATGGGTGTGCAAAGAGGACAAAAATCGGGGTCTTTAGATGAAGTAGAGGTGAGAACAAGGTGGCAGGGTTGGGTGGCAATAGAGGCTGCTGACCATATAGGGCCTCTTGGGAAAGCTAAGACTTAGTTTTCTTTCCAATGAGGTATGTGTCTTTGAAGGCACAGGGCACAGACCTTGTCAGGTTTTGATTTTATTATGAGAAGACCTTGCTAGCTAATGCAACCTAGCTGGTTACAGCCTAAGGGGAAGGGACAGGCAGGAAGACAAGCTGGGACATTTTTCTGATCATCTGGGAGAAGCGTGCTGGCATTTCAGATAAAGTGTTAGCAACAGAAAGGTCTCAGGGAAGAATGGACTTAGGAAATATTTTGGAGTAGAGTGTCTGTCTCTTCTTACAAAGGTGGACAGAGGGAAAGGTTTCAGGGCAGGGTTCCCTCTTCACTTAAACCACCTTGAATACCAACCCACCTTCCCCGGCTACCCGGATTTTCTTAGTGAATAAGCTCTATTGAGAATAAAGATGGCATATCACAGAACTAGGGCTGTTATTGTTGGTGGCATCTGTCAATGAAGGTTCTGGTGGTGGGTGTTAGCTGGGTCAGTCCATGGAAGCCACCAAAAGGCACATTGCAGCTCATGTTTAAGCCTGTGTCAGTTTCATTTAGAAATAAACCACGATGCTCCTAGAGGCCTGCTGCTTCAAAGGCAAGACTTTGAGAGGAAATTCAGTGACTGCAGAATCATTTCCACTCTCCAGGCTCCACATTTCCCCACCATGTGGGATTGGGATCTGAATTCTGTGCCTGTGAAGGGTGCTTCGGCATAATGTCATAAGGGCTTCTGGGACTCCCCCTGCCCTTCCTCTGCTCAGCCTTTGGTTTCCCCACCATCTTTGCATAGCCCTTTAGCATCCTAGTTTGGGAGGACCTCTTTCCCCAGAGTGTACTGTAGAGAGTTTCCCATCGTGCACCATGAACAATGAGACTGTCAGCAGATGGTTTCCCTGTTGCTTCTTGATTTGGGATTGATTAATTAAAAAAAATATTTACTTTATTTTTGAGATTATAATATAATTATATCATTTCCTGTCCCCTTCCATGCCTCCAAAGCCTTCCATATACTCTTCCTTGTTCTTTTTCAAATTCATGACCTCTTTTTCATTAATTGCTGTTATGTATATTTCCATGTATCTACCCATAAATATGTAAATACAACCTTCTCAGTCTGTAGATTGTTACTGGTGTGGGTGTTCTCAGGGCTGGACATTTGGTATTGGGTAACCAGTTGGCGTGTTCTTCCCTGGGGAAGACTATTTCTCCCACTCTGAGCATTCTTAGATGCTTGCAGTACTTTGTGTAAGGTCAAGGTTTCCTGGGCTTTCCCACAAGCGTATTGGCATGCTTATTGTAATCCTTCTTCCACTCATGCATCCACCCTGGCAGTCCTGCAAAGATTCCAGACTCACACATGCTTCTGAATGCGTCCAGCCCATTCTTCAATTGCAGATGTCTTATCACACAGCAGTGTCATGACGTGTTTGCCCAGCAATCTTGCCCGCTAGCCTGCAAACATCCCACAGGCAGCAGATAGGAATTTGAAACTGATAAATGTTTCAAATTCAGGATATAACTGCTTGAGGGAACACTAAATGTAGCCAGGGCCCAGTGAGTGCCCATCAGGGTTGAGGCAGGTTATCACAGGTCGAAAGGATTTAAGACAGTTCAAACAGGAGGGAGTGGGTTTGGGTTTTCTGGTAGATTTCATAGATGGTGTCGGGAACCGAGGGCCATTATTAGTGGTGATGTGGGGATGTTAAAAGTAAATAATATCCAGAAGGGTACGTGTGATGACACTTGGGTCTTGCTGCCGAGAGTCAATATGCCACTCTTATGGTAATTAGTTATTAGCTAGAACACTACCTGAGACTTGATGTTGGTTAGCCCAGGAAAGAGGGAGGACAAGAAGAAATGCCTTAGCATCATTGCCCATATTGTGGATGATTCTCAGCACCATGTGTATGTGCACACTATGCACATGGGTGTGCACAAGTGCATGCCTGTGAATGGAGGCCAAAGGCAACCTCTCATGTCATCCCCCCAGGTACTGTTCATCACCTTGTTCATTGGACAGTCTCTCAGTGACCTGAGGGCTTTCCAATTAGGCTATGCTAGCTGGCCATGGAGCTCCAGGGGTCCTCCTGTCTTTATCCCTCCCCATAGCTTCTGAGGAATTGAACTCAGGAGGTCTTCTTGGTCTTAAGGCACTTTCCAACTTAACTATTCCCTCAGCCCAAATAACCTGTATCTGCATGATCTTTCTTGATTCCATCTCAACCTTGGTAGGTAGGCGTGGTTAACTAATTTGGAGGAGCAGGAAACAAAGCCAGAAAGGTGAGGCTGCTTGCTGAGAATCACCGAAGTGAGTGGCAGAGTACAGGGCCCCAGCTTGACCCTGGCTCCCAGGGTGCTGCGTCTCTGCTCAGTTTCTTCTGGAAGCTTCGGCCAGCAGAGGTCAGAGTAGTTAGAGAAACAAGACAGGGCTCCATGCAGGGCAGGGTGTGGGGGATGGGCAGGCAATGAGGCAGCAGAGGAGAGTGGGCAGCTCCTGTGGAAAGGGCAGATGATGCATTGTGTTTATGGGCAGCCTGTCTGGAGGTTCAGTCTTCATAACCATGAAAGTTCCCGAGGGTCACAAGTTTATCACAGCCTTTCTGTGGAATGCTTCTGTAACAGGACATGAAGCTGGGGTTTTGTGGAAGGAAGTGTTAGAACACATGCCAAATTCAACAGCTCTGGAATTCGGAGCAACGATGAGGAGTGCAAGTGATGAGCAGTTGGGGCTGGGGATGAGTAACTGTTAGGGAACAGCTCCACTATCAGAGGGAAAGGAAGTGATTCAATGCAGCCTAAGCAGACTACCTAATTAGAAACTTAAGACGTAAGTGAACATGTCAGCTAGCTTAATATCGACAGAGTCAAAGGACTGGTTCGCCCAGAGCCAGGTTTCATAAAAGCCCACAAGTGCAGGCACATTGCTGGAGGCAGTGTGTGTGAGGGGGATGGAGTGGTGGTGGCGGGGAGTGGGGGGGAAGGGAGAAGACAAGAAATTCAAGCACAGTGGCACACACAACTGGGATAATGAAGCAGAGATTCAGGGATGCGTGGAAGTCAGAGACAGAGATGGGCGGAGAGCGACAGGACACAGGAGGTGGTGATGCGTGTGGTCACTGTGTAGTCACGGTAACTAGAGAACCCAGTAAGAACTCTTGAGGGATGACACACTGGCCTCCTTAGCAGGATGGGTTCATGGCTTAAGATGCGGCCCACTCTTACAGCTCTAGGTTTTTGCTTCCTCTCAGTCATTTGTGTTGCTACAGCAGAATTCCATGGTCTAAGTAGTTTGTAAGTGTGTTGGTCATTGTCATGGGTGTTGGGAAGCCCAAGACCAAGGAAACAGCAGATTTGATCCCTGGCAAGGGTTCACTTCCTCCTTCAAAGATGCAATCATACTGCATCCTCAAAAAAAAAAATCAGCCTTATCAGTTATAAAAGGGAATCTTCTCTAAGGGTACTGATCCTATCCACAAGGGTAGAGATTTGGGCGGCCTCTTCATAGTAATGTGTTTAAAATGGCTTTTTTGTGTACGTGCTAATTTTCTGAGGGAGGACTCAGGCTACTCCATGATGCAGATTCCTCTGGGTCAAAGGCCGCTGACAGAGAGACCCTGATGTTTTCTGTTGGCTCTTCATCCTCAGAGCCCCCTCCCTTGGACTGAGCTGCCTCCCTGTGCCTGCCTACATCTGAGCAACCTATGAGGAAATCTAGCACTGTGAGCACAGGGCTGTCACTCCCCCAGCACCCCCAGAGTCTGTTTAATGTGGAAGAAAATAAAGGGCAGGGTTCATTTGCTGATTCCTGCAGTAGACAACCTCCCAATGTGCTTTAAACAATAAAAGTTTGATTTTCATACCATGTCAGGAAACACTTGTTTTTTTTCTGATCAGTAGATTTCTATTATGGAACTCAGAGCCCTGGCCATAAAGTGATTGTTCTCATTAATTTTGATGTTAGAAAACACATTAAAGCAGCCGTGCATTGCCTTTTAAACTCATATTCTCTGGTGTGTCTCACTAGCTGACTCTCTACTCTCTCCTCCTCTTACTGCACAGCTTCTTTTTAGGGAAAATTTATTCTCTGACTGTCTGTCTGTCTCAGAAGATAGTCTATTAATGAATCTGGAGATCACTGATTGGCTAGAGTGGCTGGCTATTGAGCTCCAAGGGTCAACATGTCTCTCCTCTGCCAGGGCTGGGGTTGCATACATACATACTACAGCCAAGTTTTCTCTAGGCTCCCAGGCACTAATGCAGGTCCTCATTTGGTAAAGCAGGCACTTCTCTCACTGAGCCACCTGCCTAGCTGCACTGCTTCTAAAACTGTTGGTTGCAACCCCATCCAGAGTCAGGCAACTGAGCTTGGTGGACCATGACAGATTTTCTAACAACCCTGCAGACTTGGTTCTGAACACATGTGCACTTTGCCCTGTGCGTACCATCACGGCGTAGAGCTCCAGTGAACCCTGCCTGTAGCACCTCAGCTCCGAGGCGAGTCTACCGCACGTGATGAGTTACGTTGTCCTTTTTGTGCATCCACCAAAGCTTCCTGCTCTGACAGAAGCAAAGTGACTTAATTAGTGACACAGCCATTCAATAGCTCCCTGTTGTTAGTCTCCAGCTTGTATGTTTCAGATTGGTAATCTGTTATGTTGTATTAGAGTGTTTGACTCTAAAAAAAAAAATCACTGTTAAAGTTGCCGATGAATTTCATAAAAAAGACAAAAAAATCATTCAGTGAATTTGGCTCAGGATTCGGGTATAATTTCGGGTGTCTTCTGAAGTGACTGTCAACATGCTTCTGTTGGGCTGAGCTATATATTTAGGTGAAATGACCTGCTCAGCATTGACACTCATAAAGTCAAGATGTCAATCAACCCTGAAGAGTGTTGGAGATGCATGCCATCATGCAGTGTCAAACATTCAGCTAAGATCTAATGATATATGTAAAAATAAGCAAAACCATCCATCTTGTCAGCACACAAATGTTTTACTGAGAGTAAATATTTGATTTCTATACTTACACAAAAACTTGGAGTTTTATAAACATTTTGCCGTCACTCAGTGCATACGCTACTGTCCCTGTTGCTGCTTATTGTTAACCATGGTCAACTTTACCATATTCTTCTAAATCCCTACCCGTGGCAAGTTCTTGGGCTGTGTCTCTGAGTACCAGAGAAGATTTGCCCATAAGAGCTACTCCTTTCACAGAATCATTCCAGGATTCATGTGCCAGGCTGGTGATTTCACACACTATAATGGCCATTTACAGCAGAGGTTCTCAACCTGTGGGTCTCAACCCTTTCACAGAGTTTACCTAAGACCATCAGAAAATACAGATATTTACATTATGATTCATAGCAGGAGCAAAATTACGATTATGAAGTAGCAATGAGAATAATTTTATGTCACCACAACATGAAGAACTGTATTAAAGGGCCACAGAATTAGGGAGGTTGAGAGTCACTGCTCTACAGAGAAACTTGTGGCTGAGAACTTCATCCTGAAGCATACAGGTCCTCAGGTTCCAATGTCTTGTCCATGGAAAACACTGGAGCATACACAAATACTTCCTAGCTTTTCATCTTACTAATAATCCTGAGTGGCTGGATGGCAAGCCTGTGTACCAGAGCCTTGGGGAAGGGTTTCTCCAGCATGGAGGGGGCAGTTGGAGGGAGTTTGCTGACAGGGTGGCCCATAGAGTGGACGAGGAGTCAGCAAGGGGGAGGTTTTGAGCCAGGTGCCATGGTCAGGGGAAATCTCTAAGCTGACTTCCTAGCAACCAGGCTGCACCTGTGGCTCCGAGTAGCAGCCATTTCTGCTGCTCTGACTCATTATCAACCAGTTGCTTCTTTCCTTACACAAGTTTCACAGAACAAAGACAGACTAATGATTATCTAAGTGGTACAGAATAGATGCATGACTTTTCATTACATGTCCAGGGTTACAAGTTCAGACATAATAGAAAATACAAACAGAACAGATTTTATTCTTCTTCTTATCAGCCCTATAACTCCAATTCAAAGAATCTAGAGAATGTCTCCTCCAAAGCAAACACATACATTATATGACAGCCTGCTTTCAAGCTGGCAGTGGTTGCTGTTTGAAAGCATTCCTGACAAACAGAAAATATCTGAGTCAGTCTTTTTATGAGTATCAAATACTAATGCCTAAGTTCTTTTACTATATGTCTGCATGTTTCATCACCTATGCTATAGAGTAGGAAAAGCTTATTTTAGCAAATCTAGCTTACTTACTGAATTTTATTCCTTCAGGAGTGTTCCCTGCATGGCCCCTTATCTTTAAACTACATTGTTTTTCAAGAGTTCTAAGCCTATAATAAAGAGAGACCTTGAATCTGTAACCTAGTCTCCTGGCCAGTCAGAGTTTGTCAGTTGTCTCTGTTTGTCCTACATCATTTATACTGTTTGAGTTTCCTCAGGTACCCCAAGAAGACTTCTGGAGTAATTAATGGTGTCATCCAGCTCTGTGCTTATCTGTACACAATGATCTCCAGGGCATAAGGAAGACTTTCAAATAGTGGACAGATAAAGTTAACTTTCAGATTTTCCTAAAAAGACTCAGTTATAACTTTTTTTCAGGAAAAGACATAAAATGAATCATAATGCAGAAAGCCCCCAACTACGAAGCACACAGAGATCAGTACCCAAAAGTTAAAGATAGAAGGATAGCGGCTGTAGCAATCCAGTCAGCTTTGTTGGAACTGTGTAGTGGATGTGACTGGGTCACCTGTGGTCCCCAGGAAAAGTAAAAGACAGTGTGAGAATCATCAAAGCCCAGAATCTCTTTGATTTCAGGAGCAGCAGAACCACCATGAAGATGACTGTTGCTGAGACTCTGGACAGGTCTGATGCCTTTGATTTGCATACATCTTACCCAGCATTCTCTCTCATCTGTCACTCAGAAGAGAGTTTCCCAGCCTGCCTGTTCTCAAGTTCCCATCATGTTTTTTTGTTCTCAATTCCCCTCCAAGTCTGGCTGGATGGCAGAGTTAAGTGTCTGCCTATTAACAATAACTAAATAAGAGTGGTTAAAAGTCCCCTGCCTTCTTAGGCCTAAAGGGGTCGTGGGTGGAAACACTTTGAGGAGCCTTGTTTTGCGGTCATGCTCATATGTTCATCTGTTGCTTCAAAGCTCTTTGAATGAGGGAAAGCCTTCTGGGTGGCACATGGTTGCTGTGGAAGAGAAGTGACCTTCTCTTTCTCTGAAAAGGAAAGCGGTGGCACTTCAGGTTCAGGCTTGAAGATTTAAAGAACTGAAATCAATCGCCTGGGTTGGGTACCTTCAGTTAGCTTTAGTTTACTCTATATTCACCCCCTTCCAGTTGCTATTGTAACAATTCAGAGACCCGCTTTAGCTGGGGGAAGAAAGGAAACAAGGAAACACCCTCGGTAAGGTCTTCAGGGGGAATCACTGCATGCAAATATCTCTGTCTCAGAAGGAAACTGCCCAAGGTCAGTCCTTTGTCCATCCTGAGAAGGCAGCAGGCTGAGTGGGTGTTTTTACTTTTGCTTTCCTGTTTCCAAATATGAAAGAGTCAAGATGTCAGGAGACCAGTCACCAACTTGCTGCGTGACTTCAAGCCATACCCCTTTTGCAGTCTCCAGGCAAACAAGGGTTTTCATGTGGGCACTCAGGGAGTGGGCTGTTTGTGGGGAAATGTGTTTCCTGGGGAGTTTGGCTGATTTTTGGGACACCAAGCTTGATGTGTAGAAACTGGCTGTTTCCTATAAGCACGGGTGTGCAGAACCACACTGGGATCTCGCTGGTAGCAGTCTTGGTTAGCAATTCAGATCCTAAGACCTGGAGTGCTGTTCTTAGCTGGGTTCCTTACCTCCTTCAGTCATGTGACCTTCTGCTAACTGTTGATCCCTCCTTTAGCCTCCGTGTGTTCTCCTTGTCAGTGACAAGGTAACAACAATATGACTACATACTGTGAAGGTACAAGGCACCATGTTCATACAGTGTACACCCAAGGTACCAGACATACTTCTCATCTCTTCCCTTAATGAGGTTAGCCTTAGCTGGCACAGCCTGGGGGCACTCACCCTGACAGCTCTCTTTCTTCTTGAATAAGCTCAGAGAGTAATTACTCCCAACCACTGTTTCAGAAAGGATGGCGAGTAGGTCCTGGAAACATTCTTCCCACTGAGCCTCCAGATAACTCTCTCTCAGGCTGCAGCATCCTGTTCTTCTTCATCTAGTCTCTCTCCGAGATATGGCCCTTTTCCTTTTCTGGTTTTCCATATTCTCTTCTGCAAATCAAGTAATTGAGATGAGAACATCTCCAAGGTAATTGACTTCAGCCCCATTCTAGGCTGAATGCTCTGGCTCAGTTAAAGCAGAACTTCTCAGTCTTATTGCCATTGATTTTGTATATGCACATGTAAGTGTATATGCACATGTGCATACATATAAGTGCATATGTGTATACCCACACATGCATAGAAGCTAAGAGTAAGCCTTGCATGTTGCTCCTCAGGACACGGTCCACCTTGATTCTTTGGCACAGGTTCTCTCACTTTTACTTGGAACCTTCTGGTTCAGCAAAGCTGACTGGCCAAGAAGTGCCAGGGATTGGCCTGTCTCTATATCTCCAGTGCTGAGACTCCTTTACCTGGTGGTTTTCTTATGTGAGTTTTGCGGATGTAACTCAGTACCTCAGACTTGCATAACAAGGCACCCCCACTGGCTTTTCAGAACAGGCAAGTCTTTGTTGTCCTGTAGACTATCTAACAGCATCCCTGTCTCTTCCCCTTAGACATCAGTGATATCTCTTTCTCAGGTTGTGACTGCCCAAAGTGCTTCCAGACATTGTCACTGGTCCCCTGAAGAGCGTCACTGACTTGGATGAGAAGCATGCCTTAGGTACACCAAACACCACAATGCTAACAGCCTTTGTCCGACACCTTGTGACACCACTGTGTAAACATTCTGCATGCTCTCATCTTAGACAGTCCTAATGCATCCTTGTGAAGTGAGCATACTAGCCTCCATTTTGCACAGTGGGGCAATGAGCTGCTAATAAAACATTAAGCTGGGATATAACCCTGAGTGCTCACTACTTCCAATCCTGGTTGTTTCATTCCTTTGAATGTCAGAGAGGAGTAATCTTTTTTTTTCTTCTTAAAAATTTTTATTAGATATTTTCTTTGTTTACATTTCAAATGTTATCCCCTTTCCTAGTTTCCCCTCTGAAAATCCCTGATCCCCTCACCATCTCCCCCTGCTCCCCTACCCACCACTCCCATTCTTGGTCCTGGTATTCCCCTATACTGGGGCATAGAGCCTTCACAGGACCAAGGGCCTCTCCTCCCATTGATGACTGACTAGGCCATCCTCTGCTACATATATAGCTAGAGCCACAAGTTCCACCATGTGTTTTCTTTGATCGGTGGTATAGTTCGAAGGAGCTCTGGGGGTACTGGTTAGTTCATATTGATGTTCCTTCCATGGGGCTTCAGTTCCCTTCAGTTCCCTGGGTATTTTTCTGGCTCTTTCACTGGGGACCTTGTGCTCCATCCAATGGATGACTGTGAGCATCCACTTCTGTATTTGCCAGGCACTGGCAGAACCTCACAGGAGACAGCTATATCAGGCTCCTGTCTGCAGGCTCTTGTTGGCATCTGCCTAGTGTTTGGGTTTGGTGGTTGTTTATGGGGTGGATCCCCAAGTGGGGCAGTCTCAGAGAGTTTTTTATAGCCTTAGCTGGTCTTGAACTTGCTGTGTAGCTGAGAATAACTTTAAGGCATGATTCTCCTATCTCTCTATCCCCCAAGTGCTGTGATTGCATGGACCACGACACCTGATTTCAGAATGTCATTTTGAAAAAATGAAGGTATTTAAGATTCTGTTCATAATATAGATCAGCATAGACTGTTTTTCAAAGACGTAAAGGGTGATAGACTTCAAGGAACAGTGGAAAGATACACAAAGGTCCTGAATTCAAAACTGAGCTTCCATCAACAGTTGCATAGTACTTGACATACCTATTACAGTATGGGAGACTTCATTTTATTAACCAACTTGTGTGAACATCATGAGACTGATCTCAAAAGTTGCTTCCAGGTGTATGTTTCTTTTTTCCAAGTCTATTCAGTGCACTTCCTTTTTCTTGCTGAGCATAATGACAAGAGAAAATATTTCACTGAAGTCTCTTTGCTCACTTGCCACTTTGAAGATCAGAAAGCCAAAGCCAAATTGGGCTTATAATTTGGTTCATTTCTTTTCTTTTTTTTATATTTTTTTATTACGTATTTTCCTCAATTACATTTCCAATGCTATCCCAAAAGTCCCCCATACCCTCCCCCCCACTCTGCTACCCACCCATTCCCAATTTTTGGCCCTGGCGTTCCCCTGTACTGGGGCATATAAAGTTTGCAAGTCCAATGGGCCTCTCTTTCCAGTGATGGCCTACCAGCTCATCTTTTGATACATATGCAGCTAGAGTCAAGAGCTCTGGGGTACTGGTTAGTTCATAATGTTGTTGTACCTACAGGGTTGCAGATCTCTTTAGCTCCTTGGATACTTTCTCTAGCTCCTCCATTGGGGGCCCTGTGATCCATCCAATAGCTGACTGTGAGTATCCACTTCTGTGTTTGCTAGGCCCCGGCCTAGCCTCACAAGAGACAGCTATATCAGGGTCCTTTCAGCAAACGCTTGCTAGTGTATGCAATGGTGTCATCGTTTGGAGGCTAATTATGGGATGGATCTCTGGATATGGCAGTCTCTAGATGGTCCATCCTTTTGTCTCAGCTCCAAACTCTGTCTCTGTAACTCCTTCCATGGGTGATTGTTTCCAATTCTAAGAAGGGACAAAGTGTCCACACTTTGGTCTTCGTTCTTCTTCAGTTTCATGTGTTTTACAAATTGTTTCTTATATCTCGGGTATACTAAGTTTCTGGGCTAATATCCACTTATCAGTGAGTACATATCATTTGAGTTCTTTTGTGATTGTGTTACCTCACTCAGGATGATGCCCTCCAGGTCCAACCATTTGCCTAGGAATTTCATAAATTCATTCTTTTTAATAGCTGTGTAGTACTCCATTGTGTAAATTTACCACATTTTTTTTGTATCCATTCCTCTGTTGAGGGGCATCTGGGTTCTTTCCAGCTTATGGCTATTATAAGTAAGGCTGCTATGAACATAGTGGAGCATGTGTCCTTCTTACCGGTTGGGACATCTTCTGGATATATGCCCAGGAGAGGTATTGCGGGATCCTCCGGTAGTACTATGTCCAATTTTCTGAGGAACCGCCAGACTGATTTCCAGAGTGGTTGTACAAGCTTGCAATCCCACCAACAATGAAGGAGTGTTCCTCTTTCTCCACATCCTCGCCAGCGTCTGCTGACACCTGAATTTTTGATCTTAGCCATTCTGGAGAGGAGTCATCTTTTGCCGATGGAATTTGTTTTCTAAAAATCCCTGGAGCTGGGGCCAGGTAGAACTGATTCAAAAGCCCATGAACTCATCTCTAACTCCAGAATGATCTGTTTCCCCCATCATTATATTGGGGTGGGGGGATACTGGCTATGCAGGTTGTGGAAGGCCGGGCTGGGGGGTAGAATCGTACCTGGGTCATAAGGTGGACAGAAATCTCATGCCATTCTGTGTCACCTCATTCCTGGTCTTACACTCTCTTGGATTTTGAGGCCTTTCTTCTGATATCCAGGCCAGAATAACAATAGCCTGTTGGAAAAATTATGCTTAGCAAATGGTGGACTAGAAAATCCTCCTTGCTTTGCCTCTGATCTCCCATTCTTAGAATAAAGCAGTTTCCTAACTAGTACAGGAATCTTTTCACCAGCCTTCAATCTTTCTGCACCGTTACATCTATCCTTTCCCTTTTCTTCGTTAGCATCATGGGTTGACTCATGAATTCCCCGAAGGCACTGTGCTCATGATTCTCTTTGGTCATCTGAATTTGCCTTTGCCTCATGTGGAATACGTCTCTGCTACCCTGGGGTTGGCCTAGGTTAAGAGTACTTTCCCCTTGGGGAAACTATCTGATCCCCAAGCTTGGGTATAATATTTTATTGGGGTTACCCCACATGCTGCTCTGAGCTATCTGCTGACCTGTCTGTCTCCCTCACTTCTTTGTTTTAAAGACATTTACTATTCCTTTTTAAAATCTATAATCCCAGGTCAGGGAGATTGCTCCGTAGTTAAAGGTGCTTGCTCAAGTTTCATCTTAGGGTCCCATGTAGTGGAACTAGAGAAATTCATGAACGTTGTCCTCTGGCTTTCATGTCTCCACAATGTACACACAACAAATGAGATATATAAAAATAGATAGATAATCCCTTACATTCAATACTGGCATTGTTACTACAAATATTTGCCACACAAATGAGTGGCATCTGGTGTTGTATGGTTTAAGAGGTGCTGTAGGAAGGGTGATGTACAAAAGGCAGCAACTGTTTTTCAAGCTTGTCAGGATCTGACAAGTGAATTGATCAGTAGTGAATCATACAGACAACCCAGACTTCCCTCTTCTCATCTTGAAATCTTCGGTAACTTAACTGGAAGGTGATCCTGTTCAGTAGAAATGTGATTCAGGTTTGATACTGAGTTAGATAAGAAACTGGATTTGTTACTTGGCAAGGAGTCAGTGTTCTCCCTCTGTGGCCTAAATGTAAGCCGGGAGGGCTAAAGAATCAGGAGCTACATGACCTGTGAACCATGCTTAGCTGTTAGCTTGGCAAATCTACTTGATGAAATAACTTGAAGAACAGGTGTTAGGGATGCCTTAGAGCAAGCTTTCACAGTGTTGGTAGCATGACATTTGGTGTTGGAGAATTCCCTGTGAGAGCTAGTCTATGTGTGGCAGCATCTCTGGCTTCTACCTGTTAGATGCCAATAGTACCCTCTCTGCTCTTATAACAACCATGTATATGTTTACCCATACCCTGATGTCCTAATTGAGAGTCTCTGTCTTAGAGGTGTTAGAAGCAGGGCCCATCTGATGGAGTTGTAGGAGCACTGGGGAAAATCTGAACTGCCATTCACTGAAGAATTTTTTGTAAGTTCTATCTGAAGTTGGCTTTGGGAAAAATAGCTCGTCACTCCCCTCTTTGATCTCCTGTGGAGTGTATCTTTCTTTCTTTAAGCCAGAGAATGCTTCAAGTCTAGAAGTTTGTGGGCTCTTCCAAGTTCAGCTTTAGTTTTAGGAGTTATCTGGAGGATAGGAAATTCTGGACCTTGGGACAGAGACCAGTTATTTAGCACCCACAGTTGTGTGATAAGGGAATAGATCTGAGGCCCTTGCTTGCGTGGCATGGCTTTTCTCTAGAGACTGACATTGCTGTCTCCCATGGGCTTAATAAAAATTTCTTGGAAGGACTATATCTCACTGAATCTCTTATTAGCTGCCCTCTTTCCCAGCAGTTAAGACTATTAGACCTCAAAAACTATTTGAGCCCTTCCTTACATTGGGGAAACTGAGGCTTAGAAAGTGAAGAGATTTGGCTAAGGCCATATAGTCTGTGGGTCCCTGTTAACTTGCTTCTGGCACTCTATCTCTCACCAGGACAGTCCATTCCAGATCTACAGAAGCAGTGGCTGGATCCTATTGTAGACTTCTGCCATTGTTCCTCTTATTTCACTGAAGCTTACTCCAGTTATACATATTGCTCCCTGCTTTCTGTTTGATGATGTGTAGCTGACCCAAAGCATACATGAAATTCCACACCTAAGGCTCAGGGAACATTGCAGAACAAGGGAAAGAAAGATTGTAAGAGCCAGATGACCTGGAAGTTTGCTGTGAGATTGTGTCTCCTAGGAAGGCCAGAAGCTACACCCATAAAGTTTAACCCAAATACAAGCTGACCAAGGATGTCAACAATCAACATGCTAGCATAGAAGAGAGACCACTCACCTAACTGAGAGTATTACAGTCAACTAGGGAATGCTGAAAACACGAGAAATAATCTTTCCCATGGAAGATTACACCAATTAGCTGTTCAATACTAAACAGTCATCCCTGAAAACACACAGACTGAGTAATGGAGACTGAGTAGGTTTTATTCATGTGTTAATGACTCTCTCTCTCTCTCTCTCTCTCTCTCTCTCTCTCTCTCTATCTCTATCTCTATCATCTCCATCTCCATCTCCATCTCCATCTCTATCTCTATCATCTCCATCTCCATCTCCATCTCCATCTCCATCTCCATCTCTATCTATCTGCAACAGCATGGGTTTGAAAGAGAGTAAGCAGGGATATATGAAAGTATTTGGGTGGAAGGAGGAAAATATAATTATAATGTCAAAATAAAAAAAATACTTTAAAAAGGAAATGATATGTTAATGATACCTTTCAATTGACACTTTAGCTGTTGGCTGAAAATTTGACTCAATGAAATAAAACAAATGGGAAAAAATCTGAAGGACTGTGCCAGGTCTGAAATGATTTGTGGAAAAGCTAGATTCTTTTGGGAAACTCCCCTGGGTCTGGAGGACATGCAACCCTCTCTCATGTAGGGCTGGGCATGGGTTGTTTCCATCATGTGATTTAGAGGAATGAAACTGGGGTTTGGATTCGGGTTCAGCTCCCAGCTCCTCCACGTCACATCCTCACTACCTAGTAACACCATGTTTGTATGTTTCCTGTGTGCTCATCTTGTTATCTAGATTCCCAGGCTCACAACGATAGCAAGAAGAGGGCTCACAAGTCCTAGAAGAGGAAACTGCATTACAGAGTTTCAAATACAAGGGGACAGTAAGGAACAGACTTGGAGCTCAAAAAGTCAGGGTAAAATCCAAGTCACCCGACTCCAGACTGTGGATGCCTAAATTGAAATTTTTATTAAATATTTAGGTACAACCTAACACCTCTAACCTTCACTTAGTCTATTGAGTTGGGGTGTTGATTCCTCCTTGGAAGAATCCCTATGTGGATAAATAATAATAATTCTTTAAAATATTTTTAAAAAATTAATTTTATGTATTTATTTTAATTTAATTTTATGTATGTATTTTAGCTTAATATATGTCTGTGTATCACATGTATGTCTGGAGCTCATGGAGGCCAGAAGAGGACATCAGATCCTCTAGAACTGGTATTATAGATAGTTGTAAGTCTCCATATGGGTGCTAAGAATTGGACGTTGGTTCTCTGGAAGAGCAGTCAGTATTCTTAACCACTAAGCCATGTCTCCATCCCCAAAGGCTAAAGATAATTCTTGGGTAGTATTTGGCACTCTTAAAAGTCCAGCATGTACTCAGTTTTTCTTCCTTCAACACATTAAGTTTAATATCAACTGCAATTTTTGAAAAATGCATTGTTGGTGTAGGCAAACTAACCAGTGGACATAATAGACATATAGACATATATTGAATTTAACATAAAACTAAGCCATGACTGTATTTTCTCCATTTCTCCCGAGGAACTGGAGTGAGTGAGGGAGGGGAAGAGAGAGGAAGGGTGTGTGTGTGTGTGTGTGTGTGTGTGTGTGTGTGTGTGTGTGTGAGAGAGAGAGAGAGAGAGAGAGAGAGAGAGAGAATGATCTATTCAAGTTCAAAATCAAAGACTTGGCTGAAGTAGAATTTGTTTTCATAATCGTCGAATTCCAAAGTGGCCACTGCTTCCCAGTTGTATTCTAGCCTCATTTGAAGTTTAGAATTGTTCAGCTGCTTCAAGTCATTCTCTGGACACGCTCTAAGCCCTTACAAATAAAAATAAGCTGGATGTTTATCTGAATTTAATCTCTTCTTGTTTTAGAAGCTGGTTCTTTGAGGGCCATCTGCTTTCTGTTAAGCTTTGAGGACTCCAATATCAATTCCTATTCTAGTTTAGGTTTCTACACATCTCTCTATTGTCATGCCCCAGTAGGACTTTAGGACCTCAGACTAATCTTCAGTGAAAACTATCAGTGAAAACTTCAGTGAAATGTTATCAAAGCTCTTCCTGGTGTGGTCCCAGAACACACAGATAACCCCATTTCCCCTGTGGCCTCCCCTCTATGAGTCCATCATGATTTACAGCCTCCCCAACTCTCAGATCCCTTTCTTTAATCCACCAGGCTCCCCCTGTTTGTCATTTCCAAAATCCATGTAGACCAGCCTTCACTTGATAACAACACTTTTCCTCTCCAAGTCTGTGTCTGTACATGTGAGGAACACATGGCAGCAACAGTCACATTTTACAGGTTAAAAAAATCTGAGGCCAGAAGCCAATTTTCTCTTCAAATCTGTACCGGCTTAATGAGGTGCCCAAGCAGCAGGTGTGGCTGGCTGCCTAAGGAAAAAAATCAGGGAACTCCATGAAACATCAAAGTCGGGTACTTTGGAGACCCAGACTAGATATGCCTCACAGTATTTACAAACTTTGTGATCTTGGACAAATTATAACGAACCTCTGTGATCCTCAGTTGCTGGTGAACTGTGAAAAGCAACGCGATTTTGTAGGCATATGGTGGTCCATTCCACAAAAGCACCAGGAGGTCCAGGCAGAGGCTGCCTGCACACTACTCTTCTTTGATCTGCACAACAGTCTTACTGCATCTCTTTAAGTCACTGAACACCTCCACCTAGCCTGTGATTCACAGTGTGCTCTCCTGACACTTGAGCTCTTGAAAAGCAGAGGCTTCAGAACAGACCCAAATGCTGAATTCCCAGATCACTTTTCATAGATGTGATTGACAAGCTTCCATTTTGTGAATGAACAGCATGAACAACTTCGGGAGGAAGAAGACTTTATTGTGCTTCAAGGAGAAACGTGTGGGAATCAGCTCGTGATTTTCTGAATCGCAGTGGCCTCTCTATCATCACTTGGCTCAGAGACAGGTGAGAGCCAGTGGTTGACACATACGTACTACAAAAATGAACTCCTGACATATTTAGCCTACTGGAGTACAATAACTCCCACTTGAGCTGACACCTACCCAATCATAAAAAAGAGAAACTAAGACTCAGGAAGGGAAAAATATCTAGTTTTATAGTAGCCAACAATAGCATTTTAGTTTTTTTTCATATAAGGTAAGTTATAACCTGGTACTTATACAGTTCCTGTATTGACCAAGATGGACTGGATGTGGCATATCAGGACTGAATTCAGCTGGACTCTCTTACGATCTCATGACTTTCAGGGCTGAGCAAATCTGAGTGTGAAAGAGGAAGAAGGTGCAAGGTCAGTAAGCAGATGGAGTAATTGTATTAGTCATTATTCTTTTACATTGTTATGACAAAAAAATTAGTAGCAACTTAAGAAGAGGTTCATTTTGGCTTATGGGAAGGCACAACACTTCTGTGTAGACTAGGAATTAGAGAACAGGGAATAGTAGACATTTGGCTTTTTTTAAAAAAAAATTCAGGCAGGTAGCACAGCATATGAGATGGTGCTATCTCCATTCAGGATGGGTATTAAAGTACCCTCCTAGACATTCTGAAACTCAGTTAGCTCAACTGTGAAGACAGCCATCACTGGTATTCTCTCTGGATTGTTGCTTCTTCTAAAATATGATAGGAGTAGGGTGACCAACTCTAAAGAGGGTTGGAGACCAAAATATATGACAATATTTTCTTCAGTCTTCTTGGAGATATTTGTTTCTGGATAATAGTGGACTGTCAACTATTAAGACTGAATATACCACATACCAAAAGTATAGAACACAGAGAAACCTAGCTGGTGTTCAGTTGGAAACTCCATCCCTCATGACCAGTGGTGTCCACAGTGCTGGAAAGTACTGTGCATGCTCCCGGAGGAGAAACGATATCATCAGTCTCACCTAGCTGCAAATTCTGCAAGTTATAGTCATGACATTCCTGGGAAAATATAATCATCCACACCATAGTGGCATGGGTATTACAGGAGTAGCCAACCATTTAAAAAAATGGATTTAAGTCCTCCTCCCTGAGATGGAACCCATCAAGAGCACTGGGCTGTCAACTTTTCCTCATGGTGAATAGGGACATTGGCAGGTGGCTGGTGACTGATGGGTTACAGATGTGTGCAGTGGTGAAGATGAAGGGATTTTTGAGAACCTGGCACTGAGGCTAGTGATGTGTGCTTCTGTGTGTGGTAGGTGATGCTGGGAGCAGCATCTGGAGACCACTGTTGTATAGAGACAGGCTATGAGAGAGCTGCCGGGTGCTGCTGCTGTGGTGCTGTGGTGCTGCTCTGGAGGGCATTTTGGAAAGATGTCAACTTGAAATTTTAATTGTTCACAAAATGTGAGGAGGAAAAAGGACAAATAATAAAGAATATGGGGGCTGAGAGTTTGCGAATTTGTTTTTTTTTTTTTTTTGAATGAGTTTCTAGGAACTACTTAACCCTTGACTTCTTAGAGTTATATGGTACTGAATAAGAAGCTACAATAAGAACCAAGCACTGCGTCTGTCTACATGGGGAACAGAAATGGGCATAAGTCCATTTTCTACGTATAAAACTATTGGCAAATAGGGATAATTTGTTTTTCTCAGTTATCATTTCCATGTCTTTTAACCCCTGTTCTTTTTCTTGTCCAGTTACTCTAGATAAGAATACTTGTACTGTGTTGAATAAAAATGGTTATGAAGGACATTTTTGTTTTGTTTTGCATCTTCGATGGGTAGATTAGATGTAGGGTTTGGGGATCCTGCGTCCACTCCACCACAGGGCATAGCTACTTGGCAGGGTGGGTGGGTGTCGGGCCATAGGGCAGCCCTGGGACACTGCTCTAGAGGTGGTAAAGCACAGTCTGAGGTATGGGACAGCGGAGATGGCTTGGGGTTCCCAGGCTTACAAGGAGGCTGGGGCCCACCTGGTTCTCAGGCTCTTGGACACCCAGGAGCTGCTGGAAGCCGCAGAAGAGCTGAGAATGGAGTCAGGCTGGATCTAGCCTGGGGCCAGGGATTCAGGGGTGAGGGTGGGGTGGGGAAAGGGGTAGCTAGTCTCTCCAGGATAGTCTTTGGTTTGTTGGCTTGAGCTTGGTGGCAGCTTGGTGGCAGCTGGGGCTGGGGGCGCAGAGAGGCTTTTTACAGGAGATTAGACTGCGGCTCAATAGGCGGAGGCCTTCTTCATGACTCCTCAGGGCAGATCCCGATGGAAAGAGACAGTCCATGGTTTTAAGGCATTTATTGTCATAGAGAAAAGTGGATGAGTAAAGCCATACTCCACTTCTCAGGGTGGGCCTGAGGTTAAATACCTTTTGCAGGGAGGAGTGTCTGGAAAGGAAAGTTTGCTGGCTAAATCCTCCAGGCTTTTAGGTACCTCATTAAAATGGAGATCTGTCTTGAGCCTAAGTGACCACAGGTCACATCTTCTACAGGTGGAGGGGTTGGGGCATTGTTCTTACATGACTGATGACCACAAATCTATGAGAGATGGGGGGCTGTGGCTAGTGACAGGGCCCTGGTGCCCTCAGGTGAAGCACCTACCATTCCTTCAGGATTTCCGGGGCTTCAAGCCTTAGCTCAACCGGGACCAAACTGCCTTTTTTGTTTCCTCAATTAGATGTCACTATGATGTTGGTTGTGAAGTTGTTACATGGAATCTTATTCATAAGTATCTACAAAATAAAATATCTAGGAATAAGTAACCAAAGAAGTGAAATATTTCTATAATAAGAATTACAAAACAGATGATAGAAGTTAAAGGAGAACACACAAACAAGCACACACACACACACACACACACATACACATTTAGAAGCCTTCCATATTGATGGACAAGAAGAACAAACATTGTTAATATATCAGATATGTCTATGGCAGCTTATTAGATTTAATACAATTAACATCCAAATGCTGATTTTTTTGTAGTTATTTTCCTAAACAACTCTAAACTTTCTATGGAAGCACAGAAGTCCCTGTATAGCCACAATGATCTTAGGTAAAAGGAACAAAGTTTTTGGCATCATATTATCTTATATCAAATATCCTACAAATCTATACTAAGAGATTTATAGCCATGGGATTATCATAAAAAAGAAACACAAATTAATGCAACAGAAATAGATTGCCCAGAGATTATCTCACATATTTATAGTCAGTTTATTTCCAGAAGAACACAAAAAACACAGAATAATGACAACCTCTCAATAAATGGTGTTTATGTGGGAAGTGGATATTTGTATGAAGGCTATCAAAATTTGACCTTTATTTCTCATCCAATAGATAAATAAAGAACAATAGGAACAATTTAAAGATCAAGGTTGGTCCAAGAGCAGTGTGTTTATAGCTCATTGACCTTCCTCCTCCCAAAGTTCACAAATAATTGTGAAAGAGGGGGCAGAATGATTATAAGAATGGTGGATAACTTCAAGGAAATAATTGTCTCCCAGACATAGTAGGGCAGCTACCTATGTGAACTCACAGAAGTTATGACATCATCTATAGGGCCCGTGAAAGCCGAAGATGGAGCAAATTCCAGCATGGCATGAGGTGAGCACAAAGTCCCACACCTGCTAGAGAAGCTAGCAAGTAATAGCTTCTCAGAGAGACAGTCTTGTTTAAGAGTGAAGCTCCTGGTAAGCTGGCCATACTTCAGTGGAAGGGTAAACATCCAACTCTATGTGGGCAGTACAAATTGACTTGACAGGGTGGGGGAGGACTCCAAGTTGGGTGAGTAGGGATGGGTGTGTGTGGATCTGGGAGGAGTTGGGAAGAAGCAGATATAATCGAAGTACATCGTGTGATAATCTCAAAGAACTAACAATTGTGTTTTAAAAATTGGATCAATGTTTTAAACATGAGACTGGAAATGAAACTAGTAGAAGAGAACATGGAGAAGTCAAGACAGGAAAAGCAATAAAGTGCCAGAGTTGTGAGGGGGAAAAATGCCCGCTGAGCTGAAGTTGGGTTCTGGAACCTGCATGGTGCAAGGAGAGAAGGAGAGAACAGACCTCTCCAGATAGGTCGTGTGCGTGTGCGTGTGTGTGTGTGCGTGTGTGTGTGTGTGTGTGTGTGTGTGTGTGTGTGTGTGTGTGTGTGTTAGAGAGAAAGAGAGGGGGAGAGAGAGGTAATGAAATATTTGAATAAGAATCAAAGGAAAATTAGGCGTCAAAAATCAGATGAAATTAGAGGGCTAAGGCAAAAGCAACCAATCACTAGAGTGAAGAAACAATCCATAGTAGAGAAAAATGCATGCGATTCAACTGGCAATGGATTAGTACCCTAAATGTGCAAGAAGTCTAAAAATAACAACCAAATATACTTAAAATAATATGATCGGACACTCGTTAAAGGAAACAAGTGAAATGGTCAACACATTACAAAACTTCATTAGCTGCCAAGAGAAATGCAAGTCAACACCACAATGTGATAATATCTTACTTTAGTCTAGAAAGACTATTCCCCCTCACACACACACACTCATCACCACCTATGCCAAATGCTGGCAAAGATGTGGAGAAAAGGGAACCCATACACTTTCAGTAAGGACATAAGTTAACTACAGTTACTGTGGAGCACAGTGCAGAGGGCTTCTATAATACCGTCCACCACAGAATGCAGCAACTTCACCTCTGAATGTACATGGAAAAGAAATGACAGTGACCTGCTTGTTACTGTGCTATCTACAATTGCTAAAATTTGGCTGTTCATTAAGAGGCTGATGGACAAAGAAAATTTGGTCTACATACACAATAGCAATTATTCACATATAAAGGAATATTTCATTATTTGCAGCAAAGTAGATGAAATGTCAGGAAAAGAAAGATAAATTTCACATAGAGCACAGCCGTCACTACTAGAGGCAGGGAGGAGGGGGATAATAATAAGCTAGATGACAAGTATTCTAATAGTTAGACAACAGAGCTAATTTTGTGTTATGTAGTTTAGAACTGGGAAGGGAGTATAGTTTGAAGAGTCCTATAATATACATACGAATTACTAGGTGGCATTAGAATACATTTAAAAAAGGATTTAGAAACCTCCAAGTCCAGAGAAATGATAACAAGGAACCATTAATTACCTCAAATTAATTAGTACTTATTGTACATGTCTATTAGATAACCCATAAATAAATTTACAAATTCTAATAAAAATTCTAGGAAAATTATATGGAAATGCAACTATCCAAAATTTGTTATTCCATACTACATACAAGTGCCAGATCATTACACTGAATCATATAAAATTGTACAATTAAAAGAATAATTAAAAACCTTATAAGAGCAGATGGTGTTTGAGATGAGATTGTAGGGATGGGAGAGACCTTTACCAGGAGAAGAAGCAATAACAATGGGTCAGGTGACAATGTTTTTAAAGGAAACAATACCGTGCACATAGGTAGCATCATATAGGTAGCAATGTTTCTTGGGCAGCAAATTGTGACTTGGCACAGTTAGAGTAGGGCTTGGCGGAGAAGAAGTGGGGCAAGAAAAGGTGTTCAGATCCTAAGAGCCTACAGATCAGATTCATAAGGACTTCTGTCCCAGAGGGCAGCCATAAGCAATGGAAAAATGATAGCCAAGTAGAACTGGATGAAAGATGCATCTCAACACACTACTCAAGCAGCTGTGGGCATCTGTAGGAGGTGAGAGTGGCTGCAGCAGAGCCACTCATGCAAAGACAGTCCCCTTGTCCAGTTAAGACCAGATAAATCAGAGACCTAGACACTTGGGACATGGGAGAGGTAGCAGATAAAAATGGAAGGGAGAAATGTTGCAAATCCTTACATTTAAAATTCATGAGTTGTTCTACAGTGGCCCCACAGACAAGTATGAAGCTGGGGTTTGGGATGTCCTAGGAAATGAGAAGCCCCAAGAGGAATGCTATTTTGTGAGTTCCCTTGACTGGTGTCTTAGTTAGGGCTTTTATTGCTGTAATGAAAGCACCTTGGGGAGGAGAGGTTTTACTTCATCTTAAAACTCTTTGGTTATACTCCATCAATGAGGAAAATCAGAGCAAGAGTTCTTGAACTGTATCTTATTGGATTGCCCCCTACCTTGCTCAGCCTGCTGGGGACTACCTGCCCAGAGGTGGCACTTCCTACAGTGAGCTCCACCCACATCAAGACAACAGTCTACAAGCTTGCCAAAGGCCAATCTTACAAGGACATTTTTTTTTCTGAATTGTGAATCTCTTTTCCCAAATGACTCTGGCTTGTGTCTAGTTGACATGCTACTAACTGACAGAGCTGGGTATATTTGGTAGGAAGGAATATTACAGTGTGTGTAAGAGACTCCCCGAAGCCGAAGGTGGTGAAACACAGTTAAGGAACTTGAGGAATGTGGCCCGAGGCTGGAGATTTCGATCGTGGCAAAATGACCTCAGATGTGGAAGAGTATTGGAAGCTGCTATGGTTTGACTACTGGTGTCCCCTCCTACAGAATCTCAAAGGTCAATGTGGTAATGTTAAGATTATTTAAGATGTGATTAAATCTTGAGACCTCCCTTATGAGTGGATGCAGGCCATGCCATAGAGGTCTCAGAGTTTCAACTCCTTCTGCCTTTCAGCTTTTCACCATGTAAGGACACAATGATCATCTCTTCTGGAAGAAGTACCATCTTTTAAGCAGAGAACATCCTTCACAAAATAAAGGAACTTGCAGGTGCTTCTTAATATACAGAATTTTCAGAAATAAATTTCTTTATACACTAGCTAGTCCCAGGCATTTTGTTATAGTAGTACAGGCTGGACTAAGACAAAAACCACTGTGTTGGGTCTCCTCACCACCTCTCTGCATACTCACTAAGCAGCTGCTCACTCGTTGCTAGCCTCCCTCTTGTCACAAGAAGATGCCCACCTCTCATCACATAGCATGTCTGTGCTGAATCCTTTTGATACTGAACCTCCACCCACCAATGCGGTTTCAACCTGTCTTAGCCAGAGAAAGCTGTGTCTTTCAAAGTATGGTCTAAGAATTCTTGCTCAAAAATAAATGATTAATGATGGCATTACCACAGCAAGCCAGTGCCTTGATTGAAATTGATTTTCATTTTTTTCCCCTCATTTGAGGCTCAATAGTATTTCAAGCTGCTTGTCAAACAAAGCAGAATCACGGCTAAACTAATGAAAGATTTTTTTTTTTCATCCACAGTTAAGAAATAAGGATCTTGCAGCAGTATGACCTGAGCATGGAAAAGCGTTGTGGTGATGACTCTAAGCATGATGGGTTGCCTTCTCTCACTCCTGCTTCCTTTATTCTACTCCTACTCCAAACCTCATCTTCCTGGTTTCTTCCATTGTCACTTATCCAACTGCCTTCTTCCTCCTTCCTTCCCCACCCAGCTCTTTCTCACTCCAGGTTTCTGTCTCATTCCACACATAGAAGTAAAGTCTGACACTTCTGTGATGTTTCACAGATCATGAAGCCAAATGGAACACATGATCTCATCAACCTCACAGCCACCCGTGGAGAATGGTGCTGTCCCCATTCTGCAGATGATGAAAACAGAGGCCAAGCAGGATGAGGTCACTTGCCTGAAGCCACATAGCCATGAGGAGGCAGAGGTAAGATGGCAGCTTGTTTTGTTTTTCCTTTCAACTTTATAAGTCACAGAGATTCCGACATGAAAACCTGCACTGCATTTTCCTGCATAGGAACAAAATCTTGTCCATGTTCAAGGACCTCAGAGAATAGCTGCTGTTTCCTAAGAAGATTTTTCAGAGAGCATCACAGGATTATTTTTCTTCTTGAAACTTCTCTCGAATTATGGGGAAGCCCTCCTTTAAATCACTGGAATCTTTTGATGCTCAAGATGACATGTGAATAACACTGTGTCCACAGGTAGATAGGCTTTGAGTCTCAAGCCAACCAACTGTGGCTCATTTACTAGATTGTCAGGAGTTTTGTGAACTCTTGGTTGAACACAGCAGATTTCTAAATATTAAATTATTGGTGAAAAAAGATCAAAGATATACTAAATTCACTACTTCTTGATTATTTTATTCTAATTTATGACCACTGCTATGACTTCTGTAGTCTGGAGGTGGCTCACATACATGTGAGCAGAGAAAATAAGAACATTAATGTGCTTTTGCTTATCTTTCCCCATGTCTGAGTCCAGTGACATCCCACTGGATGTTGGAATTGAACAAAAGAGAAATATTTACACTTCGGAAATTGGCAGAAGTTATTTTTTCTTCCTCAGGAGACCATCTGTTAAACATTTACTAGTCCATTGCTGACTAAAGGACTGTGGTCAAGAGTTGAATGGCTTGACTTATTGTCTTTTTTTGCTGAAATGAACTTGGGCAGGAGAGAGAACGGTGTCTATAGGAGAATAAAGAGGAAGTGATTCATGCCTCCCCTTTTCCACGTTGGTGGTGCTGATAAAAGTAGCAATGGTGTGAGTTGTTTAACAGCACAGTGGACTGGAGAATCTCATTCCTGGCCACTGGATGAACAATGGGTCAGTTAACTCTTGTCCAAATTAATTACTAATTCCAAACAGTAGCCGGAGCTGGGGGACTTATTCATCTATATATTCATACATAAAGTAACCCGATGTTATTTTAAGTGCTTAGAGTGCAACAGCAGATATAGCAGCTATGATCCTTAGCTTCTGATTGCTTTGGCTGGGAGTCTTAATTTTGGCACCTTCCTAGCGATCTCAGCACATGCTTGGAGATTGTGTTCAGTAAACTGGGTGAACCATCTGGAAGGGAGGGAACTCTCATGTCCTCTCCTGTCACCAGCAGACCTTGTCTGGACCTGGCAATCTCCACTCTTGTAGTTAACAAACTTTTTCCTTTCTTCTCATTAGTAAGGTTGGTCATCAGCTGTCTAAGTTACTACTGTAAGAAACTAAACATGGCATTGGCCCATTGCTTATTTGCTCTTTTGGGTAAAGGGGTTGGGAGAGAAGGGTTTACATAATTTCCTCAAGTTGTGGCTTTTTATTTTATTATTATTTTTTTAAGCTGTGTGTGTGTGGCTTAAATCCGCCCCCAGCCCTTGGCAGTTATGTGTTCCATAACCCAGACGAGCATGTGTTGAATTCCTTTCATGACCTGGCTTTGATGCTAGAGAGGAGACATCTGATTTCATCCTTGTCTTGGGGGAGCCAAAGCTAATAGTAGTTTGTTTAACATTTTCAAGAGAAATCTCAGGACATTTGAGAACACCCAGTTCGAAATATACTCAGATTGATGATGGTAATACTTATTAAGTCTTTACTTTGAGAACTAGATAGTGGAGCTCTCTTGGCAGGCAGCATGTGTACACTTATTTTGATCTATGCCACATTGGTTTGATTAGGCTAGCTGAAGTTTCTCCCCATATCATGAGAAGCCTAGAAGCCCATAGAGGAAAGCCCCTTGGGAAACCTGATTATTGACCATGTCTGACCATGGCCTTTTCAAATGTGATTGGTTTCTAGTTTTCTGAGGGTTGGACATTCCATGTCTGCATTCTCTCTTCCTCTTGCACCATGCAAGGGAGGTGATAATTGATTGTGTTTGGAAAGTATGCCCAGAAGATGGCATCTATTCCAGTGGGATGGTAAGAGGAACACGTTGGCAGTAGGAAATGTCATGCTAGGAGTCTAGAATGTCACAGGGGAAAGTACCCGAGAGAGCCTGTGAGGTGTGAGCATGGAGAGTCCCCACCTGGCCAGGGAGGGGTGCAGAGCAGGTAAGGTAAGCCAGCATTCCTCTCCCTCCCATCAAGGACATGGCTTGGTCTATCTTGATGGGTTCCCCAAAGAAAGTCTTACTTTGGCTATCCAGGATAGAGGGATGTTCCTGAGCTGGAATCCTATACAGAAAGTATCACTATATTTGCATTACTCTTGATTTCTTAGCTTCTAGAAAGAGGTATCAATTCTTCCTTCAGAGACAGTTTTATTCTTCTCCAATTGGGCTTCCTGAAAAACTGCTTTGAAAGATGTTTTCCATTAACGGTGTGTTTTTCCAGGTCACATGAACTACATATTGGACAATTAGAGCTTCCAAACTGTATGCAATTCTCTGAGGTCCCAACAAGTGCACCCAGCAAAAATTCAAAGGAACTCACTATCTGGGAATGCAATGATAAGCATCTCTGTTCCATTCAGATTCTCTTGAATCTTCACACCGAGCAGGGAAGACAGTCAAACTTGGAATGCATCGTGCTCCATTGAGTCACCGACCCCACCGGCTTTCTGTATCCCAGTATTATTTGGGGAACTCTGCTTTGGCTACCTTTCCTCACTCACTTAATTCCAAAGTTCCCTTTTCTGATTTATGCCTTATCTCCTGAGAGTTTCCTGATTCTGGCTTCTCAGTGAATATTAATAATGACGGGTGCACCACCATCAGCATAAACTCAGAGTGTATAAGCGACCTTTGGTTTTTTTCTTTGCCTTGTCCTGAAGGATGCTGGCCACTCCTTGCTTAACTCCTCAGCTAGCCTGACTACCTGGATCATCTTCAGTTTTCCTCTGTCTTCTGCTCTCTCTTTTCCATCATCAAATATGGAAGGATTCCAACATATATCTCAAGCTTCCTGTACATTATAATCTTTTTTTTCTGCCTCTAGTCTTGCTCCTTTTCTTGGTTAACTCAGATTGCAAAAGCCAAAGCCTCTGATAGTATCCTAATCAGGGTGGCAATCTTGTTGTGAAGCCCGAGAAGAAAAGTCCAAGAGCAAAATGCCAGCAAGTTCCTGCAAGGCTCTGCCCTGGCTCAGAGTCAGTATCTTTGTGCTGTGGTCTCATGTGCTTTGTACAATGAGTGAGCTGCTGCTGGAGCCAATTTCATAGGAGCACTGATCCTGTTCTCCATGGCTCCACCCTCCTCTATCTTCTCCCACCTTCTCCCCAAGTTTCCATCTTGTCCCTGTTTGGGCCTTAACCACTCTCAATATTCCCTCCTGTATTACTATAGTAAGTCTCTTAAGGCCTTAAGTACCCAAGAAACCTCTGCTAAGGGCCTCTGTTCCCCTTCCCCAAACATATTTTCTTGCTTCCAACTCTATCTATATATTCCAATTTAAATTTAAAAACATGAAAAATTGATGTTACAATCCACATGTGAGAGAACAGAGAGTGAACATCCGACATTTAACTTTTGGGTCATATATTACCTTGGCCAATACATGATTTTGTAGTTGTTGTTGTTGTTGTTGTTTTTCTGAGACAGGGTTTCTCTGTGTAGCCTAGGCTGACCTTGAACTCAGAAATCTACCTGTCTCTGCCTCCCAAGTGCTGGGATTCAATATATGATTTTTTTTTGTTTGTTTGTTTTTCGAGACAGGGTTTCTCTGTATAACCCTGGCTATCCTGGAACTCACTTTGTACATCAGGCTGGCCTCAAATTCAGAAATCCACCTGCCTCTGCCTCCCGAGTGCTGGGATTAAAGGCATGCGCCACCATGCCCAGGTCCAATATATGATTCTTAATGTAAGTTATCTTACTTAGTTCTCACTACTATAGGGAAATACCTAAGCCTAGGTAATTTTTTAAAAGAACAGACAGTTGTTTCTGAGTGTGCTGGAGCAGATGAAGGTGATTGTAGATCAACAGCTGGTCAAGTTGTAGTCTGGGTCTTAGAGATGGTGAAATTTGTTTAGGTCTCTCCACCTTCTGGATCGAAGGCTCTGTCCTATCATGGTGAAATAGATGCAGAGTTTATACTTGAGCCTTTAGATCCTTTTATAAGGCACTAATCACATGAAATTCACATGAAGCTTTCATGACTGCCCTTCTTCCAGGCTTCATCTCTTCATATTGTTGTATTAGGGATCACATTTGAATTGAACTTGGGAAGGGACACAAACTTTCAATTGATAGCATCATTGTTTATCAGTTGCTAAAAACATTCTGTGGCATTCTTTTGCATAAAAAGACAGTTCTACATTAAGTTCCCTAGTTGGCCAGTTTTTACCATGAACTAGCAGTTTGGTCAGGTTGGGGCTCTTGAATTCCCCTTCATTACTTGGTTGGTTTCAACCTTTTTGTTTTTGGTCATGCTGAGACTGATTTGAAAAGTCGAGACTGCCAAAGAAACTTGGTTTATGCTCAGTTTAGAGAGCAAAAGAAACTACTTAGTTCTTACATCAAAACAAGAAAAAAATGTAAGTTGCACGATGTGATGGTGTGAGCTGTCGGTCAGCTTGACAGAATCTAGAGTCACCTGCAACAGAAAAGTGACTAAGACAAGCATTGTGACATGGGTCTGTACTTCGTGGTCTAGCTTGTGGTGACCTGGAGACAGTCTGGGTCTTTCAGTGCTCCTAAGTGAGTAAGATCTTATGACGGCTGCAGTTTGCAAATGCATGGATTTCAGAGTGATGAATGAGAAAGCAGAAAGACAAGAAGAATGGAAGGCTCCTCCATATAGGAGAAAAGAAGGTTATAGATAGGCTTAATTTACATATTCACGGCCTTAAAATTTTTATAATTAAAAAATCAGAAGCTAGGGAGGCGGCCCCATTGGAAAGTGTCTATTGCTCAAGTGCTGAGACCTGGCTTTGGATTCAGAAGCCGTGTGAAGCTAGGTGAGTGGCATGTGCCTGTGACCCAAACCTTGCATGTTTCATGGTGGGGTACATGTGTAGACAGATGGGTCCTTGAAAGACATTAGCCATCAAACCACCCAACCTGGTGAGCTTCAGGTTCAGTGAGAAACCCTGTTTCAAAAAACTTCCTACATGAACCATGACAAAACACTCAGAACAAGGCACAAGATACCTCCTTCTAAGTGACTCTCAAAATAATATAGGCTATAGGTGACATGCTGGGATGCCTCTCAATAATGCCGTTCACATATTGTTGGCAACTGATAGCTGTCTAATTGGACTTAAGGCTCACTCAACAGATGGGATGTTATACCTGTTCAGAAACCTAGGCAACTACTTGGGGGCAGAGAGATCATTTATTTTAGAAGAAAGTCTACCATCACCATTTTCCTAGAGCAGCATAATTCTTCAAGTGCATTCTAAATCATATCCTTATAAACACAGATAAATATAGCTACCAACCCTCATCAAAGAAACCTCTTTCTATAGCAAATGCAGATGATTATAGAAAACCACAACTGGACACACTGCAAAGACCAATGGATTTTGGACACTCATCTGCAGCACAGCTTGTGAATCTACAGCTTGGAGAATATCTCAGAAGAGAGGCAGAAAGATTGTAAGAGCCAGAATACCTGGACGTCTGCCGTGTGACTACCTCTCTTAGAAATGGCTGCATAAACAAGACCTGAACAATTACAATAGTGATAAAGAGGAATGCTAATGTAGTAGGGGGAGAATCTCATAGAGTCCTATCTCTAGACAAAGAAGTACGGCCAACTAATGACATATGAGAGAGGGAGAACTAGCCTCTCCTGAGGATGATTTCCCTGATTCATTGTCCAACACAAAGTTATAAGCTCTGAAACCATTTGCACACAAACAAGAAAAATGGCTCAGCAGGATGTGCATGTGTGCATCAAGGAAAAAGAGGCTATAAATGTGAGAGGGAGGCATGGGAAGGATTAGATGGAGGGTACATGGGAGGGGCTGGAGGAAGGGAAGGGGAATGATGTAGTTATATTTTTATGAAAATGTAAAAGTAAATGAATAAAAGCAAACGTATAGAACTCTTGGAGAGAGATGCCTGACCACAGGCCTCCACACACCTACATGCATACATACATACTATATGTACATGTGCACATACTGCTCATATGTCCAACAACATTGTCTTTGTGTCTTATTGCTGTGAAAAGAAACCATGGCCACATTAGAAAGGAAAACATATCATTGGGACTGGCTTATAGTACAGCGGTTTGATCCATTATCATCATGGCAGGAAACATGGTGATACTCAGACAGACATGGTGCTGAAGAACCTGAGAGTTCTACATCCTGATCGGCAGATAGCAGGAAGATCATGACCCTGGGCCTGGCTTGAGCACTTGAAATCTCAAAGCCCACCCCTAGTGACACACTTCCTTCAACAAGGCCACCCTCCTAATAATGTCACACTCTGTGAGCCTATGGGAGCCATTTTCATTAAATCAATCACAATCAGATAGAGACAAAAATTTAAAGATAATAAAGACAAATACAAATTGGGCAGGGGATGCTTTACTCTGCTAGGTAAAGCATTTATAGTACACAAGCATGAAGAGCTAACTTCAGATTCCTCTAAACCTATGTCAAGATAGGTATAATAGCAGATATAGTAGCATGTCTCTGTAGTCCCAGCATTATTTCTGGGAGATGGGAAGCAGAGACAGGTAGATCATTAGAAGCTGACAGGCTTGCAGTTGCAGCCAGCACACATAGCAGCAAACAGCAGGAGGCACTGTCTCAGACAAGGCAGAAGGTGGTTATGGACACTTGAAACTTGAAAGTGCCCTCCAACACATGTGCTCTGGCATGCGTTCTCCCCCCTTCCCACATGAAACATTTTAAAAATAAAATTCAGAATCTACACAAGTCATTTTAAATATGAAATATTAAAACTTTTAGTACCAAAAATTTTGATATATGTTTATGAAAGTCATAGAACAAAGTATTCTCGTCTATATTCAAACACAAAGCAAGATGACTCATCTCCTGATGGCTTTTGAGGAAATGGCATTTCTTCGTCCCCTGTGGGGTGTCCGAGAGGATGTGTTTATCTTATCTCTTATTTTCATCATTGGTATAGTGTTGGAGGAAGACAGCAGTCTTGAAGTTCTCAGGCACTGCTGACTTGAGTAGAAAAAAATGTCAGTGCTGGGGACTGAGCCAGGACATTGCCAATGCTAAGAGAGTGCTCTACTACTGAGCTACAGCCTCAGCCTACAGTGCTAGCATTAGATAAGTATAGTGATGGCCTGACACAGTCAGCTTGGCTGAGACAAAGGAATCTAATCCAGGTCATCTTCCTTCCCTCCCCTGCCCTTCCCTGCCCTCTCCTGGCCTCCTCTCTCCTTCTCTCCCCATTCCTTTCCCCTTTCTTTTCTTCCTTCCTTCCCCTTTTTTCCCCATCCTTTCCCTTTCCTTATCCTCCCCTCCCCTCTTTTCTCTTTTCTTTTAGCTGTTTCCCCAAATGTTAATGGTGAAAGCATGAATGATTTATTAACAGATGGTTTCATCAAACAATAAAATTAAATAGTGATCCTTTAAAGATCTAAGTATATCCCAGAAAACATATGAAGAAATGGTATCTTTGCATGTTCTGAAAACAGGCACATGATGCTTGGGATTGCATTTGTAGTATTAAGCCAATCCATGGTTCTCTCACTCTTAAGGAGAAACACAGTAGATTAATCTCTAAGATACTAAGATAATTCAAAATGGCACCTATAAGCTAAAACACCACACCTTGCCCTCATATGTAGAATGTAGACTTTGCTATGTGTAAATAAATGCATAAATCTACGTGATAAGAGACAGAGGGAGAAAAGAGTCTGGGAGGAGTGTGGGAGATGGGGTGGGGAAGGACAGGATGCAGTAGGGGAAAATAGGAACAATATACAGTGCTATATGTGTATGAAAGTCTTAATGAAACCAATTATTTTTTATGTTAGTTAATAAAAGGCTTTTACAGAGTCAGGTTATGGAATTACCTATGTGTCCATGAGCAGATGCACAAAGAAAGCACAGTACATATTGCAACTGCAGTTGTATTAGGCCATAAAAAAGAATAGTGTGTCATTCCAGAAAAGAATAAGGATTGAACTGGAGATCATAATGTTAGGAAGATAGATATTGTGTGCTTTTTTTCCTCATATGAAGAATTTAAATAAAAAAGTTAACCAGGATGACATGAAGTTATCTAGAAGAGCTATCTGAGGGAGAAGGTGACCCATCAAGGAAGGTGAAGCGTGGATGAGGGGGTGAAGACGAGCAGGGGTCATAGCAGAGTGTCATAAAATGTCACACTGTCTGGCAGACACATGCTAACTGAAATTACTTAATTGAAATGGAAATGACTCTAATGTGATGAAGATTTTACAACACACGTGAGGGTCTTGGTTAAGATCATAGAATGATAACACAGAGTGGGCCAATATCACTATTTCCACATGGATAGGGTTTTACATATAGTGTTAAAGATATCTAAATTAAGTGTTGGGAGCAACAATGACTCATTCACAAGTACTACTAGGACTTTATGTTGGTAATTGAGTTCAGTTCTCATAGATGTCTTCATTCAGTGCTCATAGCATCTGCTTGGGATGTGGAGCCGTAATTGGAATACAGGTGAATTCAGAATCTAGACCTTCAGACTTGCCTGGGAGTTTATGTTCCGCAAGGAAGGCCACAGACAAAGTTCCACACCTTTAGCTAATTTTCAGAGAGAGGTGTGTACCGGACAGAATGGCAAGATGTAAAGTAAACGGATGTACCTGGTGTCAGCATGCAGTCAAGCCAGCATGATGGCATCAGTTCTTCAGGACTTGCCAGTGCCCCAGGAACACTGATGCTCCTTCAAGTCAATCTCATGCAGATCTTAAGGAGCAGTGTGCTGGCAGCCAGGAGGTTGATCACTGGGTCACATGAAGAGTAACATGTGAGAGTAGCTCCAGGAAACGTACAATCTGAAGCAGAGGTTCTCAACCCGTGGGCTGTGACCCATTTGGCAAACCTCTATCTCCAAAAGTATTTACATCACAACTCATAACAGTAGCAAAATTACAACTATGAAGTACCAATGAAAATGTTGTTATGCTTGGAGGTCACCCCAACATGAGGAGTTGTGGCAGTGTTAGGAAGGTGGAAAGCCACTGCTCTAGGGGCAGTTATCCCAAACTGCATTTATCATAGTTAGGGTTACCGTTGATGTGATGAGATACCACAACCAAAGGCAAGTTGGGGGGAGGGAAGGGTTTATTTCACTTACACTTCCATATGTACTGCCATGATGGTGTGATTATCCTCTTCCTTGTGTTCATCATCACAGAAAGTCAGGACACAGACTTGGGAGCAGGAGCTGATGGAGAGGCCATAGATAAGTGTTCCTATGCTGCTATGCCAGCACAATTTGCTTTGTACATGCTATGGACACCTTCAGAAACGTATAGGTAACTACATCTATTTGCTGCCAAAGCACCCTTGTTGGGCACTGTTGGAGTCACCACAGTTTCAAACAGTGTGTGCTTTGTGTTTTGGTGTCAGAATCTCAGTAAACTCTAGATGACCTTGAAGACATTTTCACCCAGGACAGAGGGGGTGGTCCTATACCTGGTGTGCTACCATTAGATCTGTATTGACGGGTGCCAATATGATCTTCCATTTGTAAGAGGTGCCATGATTGGTGCAAACACAGTCCTTCATTTCCATTCGTTCATCCTACATCAATCATTACAATAGTTTGCAAGGTCTGCCATGATGTTTCCTTTCTGCCTATAGAAGTGGACTGTTCAGTGCAGCCTGTGAGGCAAGCTAGGAGAAAACCTTTCTGTGCTTTCACCAGAATTGCAAAATTTATTCCCCCCAAAATAAAATTCTTTAGATGATCTTTTTTTGCCTACCTTTGAGTAGCATTTTTCTTTCTTTCTTTCTTTCTTTCTTTCTTTCTTTCTTTCTTTCTTTCTTTCTTTCTTTCTTATCATTCATTCATTCATTCATTCATTCACTTTACATCCTGGTCACTGCCTGCCTCCTACCTTCTCCCCGACCTTACTCAGTCCCTCCCTTCACCCCCCTCTCTCCTTTGAGAGTATGGAGGCCCCTCTGGGTATTCCCCAACCCTGGCACATCAAGTCTCGGTGGCACTAGGCACTTCATCCTCTCTCACTGAGGCCAGACAGAGCAGCCCAGTGAGGGGAATGGGGTCCACAGAGTTTCTTTAATAATTTAGTGGTCTGAACTGGTAACAGAAAGGAAAAAGGGTGGAGAGTGGCTAGGGCAGGAGTAAGAGAAAACGCAGCTGCAGCAGTGAGGACCGTGCAGTGATAGCTTGACAAGAGTGCCAAGAGGTAGCTAAGCAGCTTGAGAGAGGGACTGAGACATACATGGCCAGGCAAAGAAGTGACAAAGACAAGAGATGGGGGAAGCAGAGGGCTGAAAGGGAACTACAGCTAAAAAGAAATAGCAGCTGTAAAGGGGCAAAGGGGAGAAACTGCAGTCCTAGACCGTATGGAAGCGTTCCAGAGAACAGCTAAGTTCTAAGAGCCCAGGGTCTTAATGAGCCACCTTAGGCCTGAGAGCTTTCTTCAAAGGCTGAGTATTCCCACAGCCAACAGCCCAAAGCTTGTGACGTATATCACCGTAGGGTTGAGGGTTTTTACACCTGAAGCCTATAGGAGATTAATAACACCAGGCAGTGCCACCTACTGCTGATTGTGGTTCTCTGCGTTGTGGCCATGCTGACAGAAGTCAGGAATTACTAGAACTGTCAAAGATAAGAGCTGCCAGTGCCCAGAATGATAACGCTCCAACCTCGGTGCCTAGAGCAGTAAAGTTCTGGCTTCTAAAGGATTTGCTCTGAGTCTGATAGTCCATGCCCAAGGCCGTAGGCACTTGTTTATGGTTGTGAGCAGAAGATCTGCTTTTTCGCCTACCCTCAACTCCTATCTGGGTAGAGCAAACTGGACCCCAGGCAGAAGGCTGGTAGTAACTAGAAAAGAAGCAAGAGTTGCTAGCTAAAGGCCAGGTGAAGGGGTTCTGTTTCTCTCTCTGGTCCAAGTATCTCTTCCTTGGTGGTTCCTCGCCATCAAAGCATCTTTCCAACTAAGAGAAACACATGCTCACGTGCTTCATGTTTTCCATTGCTGAAAAAAAATGCTGTATAATAACTGGACACAAACTATACATCCAGCTCAGACGTCAGTGGAATTCTCTTGATCAGGCAGGGCTGACTTTGCCCTTGGCCTGACATGCTCATCCAGCTGTAGTCGGTTAGACAGCTTTATGATCTTGGCTAAAGTTACTCACATTTCTGGGACACGGCCAACTTTATTAGTTAATCTGAGCTGGGGTGGTGATGGGAAGATCTGACTGACTTTCACATTTCTCAGGGTTTGTTTAATGTTCCATTAATGAACATTTAATGTTCATAATGTAATCTTGCTAAAGACACTTCTTCACTCTGCATCAAATAGTGTTGATACATTCTCAGATTTTCTTACTTTTGATGGTTTTCACCATTTTGAGATATACTGATCAGGTATTTTGGAACAATCCCCATACTGAGAATTGCCTGAAGTTTTTCTTGTGATTAGATTTGAGATTAGGGTTTTAGGCAAAGTACCATAGAAGCAAAATGTCATTTCCATCCCATCATATCGAGAATCAGCATGTTTTGAGGTTTTCAATGAATCTCATGTGAGAACTTATTTTTAATTATATAAATGATATGAGGAAGTACAAATCTATTAATTTCTTCAAATTAGTTCAGAAAAATTTAAACACTTTATTTACTTATTTGTGTGTGTGTGTGTGTGATATGTATGTGCAGGTGCCTTCAGAGGCCTGAACAGTGTGTGTGTGGTCCTCTGAAACTGGAGCTATAGGTGGCTATGAGCCCCTAATGTGGGTGCTCGGTTCTGTTCCACAGAACAGAGAACACTCTGGTTCTCTGGAAGAGCATCGCCATTTCTACCGAGCCATCATCTCTTTAAAAGACACAGGGGAGGAGATAACTTAGCTCTTCAAGAAAAAGGATAAGTTGCTCAGTTGCACCAGAGTGTGCCGGATACTTTGCAGCTGGAATTACATAGACATTGTATCCCTCCTGGTATGGGTGCTGGGAACCACAATGGAGACATCCCTGCAGCCCAAATTTTACTATTTTACTCCTCATTTGGATTAAATTAAAAAAAAAAAAGTGTGAGCGGGGCATGGTGGCGCACACCTTTAATCCCAGCCCTTGAGAGGCAGAGGCAAGTGGATTTCTGAGTTCGAGGCCAGCCTGATCTACAAAGTGAGTTCCAGGACAGCCAGGGCTACAGAGAAACCCTCTCTTGAAAAACCAAAACCAAAACCAAAACCAAAACCAAACCAAACCAAACCAAACCAAACCAAACCAAACCAAAAACGATGTGAGATCTTAAGTGACTTAGCTATTACAAGAATAAAAACTAGGATTACTTTCTCATAACAAATATAAAGTGAATAAATACAGTTCCTTAAGTAAATAAAGACAGAAGGACGTGCCTTTACATAAGGATAAAGATCATTACTAAGCGGTATGCATCTTTCCAGCTGAAAGATGTTCACATGAGACTTTCTATTAGCTCTTTTTCATGATGACTGGGTGTAAGAGTTTAATTTCCAGTAAGCTTTTTGCTCTCCTTGACTAATGATTTCCTTTCACCCCAGAGTTACTTCTAATCTTTGGAAAAATGATCTTATCTACCCCAGTGTTGCTCATTCTCAAAAGCACTCATGGCAAGAGTTTTCAATAGTTAGGATTCTCCACTTACTCCTGGCAAAGGGTGGGAACTCTGATTCCAGTGACAGCAGCAACCCAAACCAAATTTAGATGCAGAGTCCTCAATTCCCACATTCCTGGGCCACAGAGGAGAAGGAGTAGGAGGAGTGAGCATTCACTCACTCAATAAATATGTATGAAGCATCCACTATGAACTAGGCTCTGAGCCAGGAGACAGTGAGACAGTGGCTCTCCTAAAAGATCAGAGAATACATGTGCACGTGCATTTGTGTGTATAAAGAAAGACTGCTCCAGGTGGAGGAGAAACCGAATCCCCCAAACCTGTACATCAGCAGATGTGGCACATTTGGGAGAAGGATAACACAATTTTTGTATTTAATGATCTTAAGAGTTTAGGGTGTGTGTGTGTGTGTGTGTAGGGAGGAGGTTCTACAGAAAGTGACTCTTGAGCCAAACAAGGGCAGTACTGAAAGGCACAAAGGAGATAACACTTGGTTCTCAAGAAAAACATAAATTTCTCAGTTGGACCACAGTGTATTGATTGGAGAATGGGAAGATGGAGTTAGGGGAATCAGGAAGAGGTGGTGGTGGTGGTGGTGGTGGTGGTGGTGGTGGTGGTGGTGGCAGCAGCAAGAATTCCAGGTCTACTAGCCACCAGTTTAGTTAACATCTATGAACTGCTTTTTCACCCATCTTTACTGTGGGGATGGTAATATGGACATGCACCATTTTGAGGGTTAAATGAAGTGACTTTGAGGACCATCTAGCATGGTACTGGCAGCTAGGGAGAGCCCAGCAAAAAAGGGGGACTTCAGCATCAGAGTTTGGAAGGTTTTTGACTTTTTTGGAGAGAGTCTCCTCCCCTGGCACCATCCTGAGTGCATCTCGACAGTCACAGGCTAGGGATAGAAGATAAGGGAGGTGATCTCTTTTAGATTCTAGCCACAGCTGGAAGGTCAAGCTACTACATTGACTTGGGTGGCATAGGTTGAGGGCCTTACAGAGGTTGGTCTCAGTGGGAGACAGGTCCCTTTTGCCCTTCACTGAAAAATTTCAGACAGACTTTCCCCTTGCAGTCCAGTGTTGATACCTGCTCTCTCCCCTGACTTCAGCCACACCTGAAATGAGGATGCTTGTGACTGAGATGCAGGAACCAAAAAGGAACCATCCAGTGCCATATTGTGCTGCTCTAGATCTTGCATGTAGCTTCTGTCTTCTCACTGATGTGGTTGACTCCGGGTGTGTAGAATGTTCATCAGGATAGGAAACACCCCTGCTTTTGACCTCTGCATGATTGAAGGGGTCTGTAGAGACAAGCTGCTTAACCAGCTCCTATTCAGATGTGGCTCCGAGCAGTGGGGTAGATGACTTTATATAGAGACACCAATATCACTCAGCTCACTACATGGTCAGGTGCTTTGCATGTCCCTTCTTCTTGTTCTTCTTATTCTTTTTTTTATTTTTTAAAGATTTATTTATTTATTTATTTATTTATTTATTTATTTATTTATTTATTATATGTAAGTACACTGTAGCTGTCTTCAGACACTCCAGAGAGGGCATCAGATTTTGTTACAGATGGTTGTGAGCCACCATGTGGTGTCTGGGATTTGAACTCGGGACCTTTGGAAGAGCAGTTGGCGCTCTTAACCACTGAGCCATCTTGTCATCCCCTGTTCTTCTTCTTCTTCTTTTTCTTCTTCTTCTTCTTCTTCTTCTTCTTCTTCTTCTTCTTCTTCTTCTTCTTCTTCTTCTTCTTCTTCTTCTTCTTCTTCTTCTCCTCCTCCTCCTCCTCCTCCTCCTCCTCCTCCTTCTCCTCCTCCTTCTTCTTCTTCTTCTTCTTCTTCCTTTCTCTTTTCTTCCTTCTCTTCTTTGTCCTCTTTCTTCATTGAGTAAATGGCCAAGCCAGCCATTGATTTGGTATCACTATTAGTTATCCTATCTTCTGGCTATCTTCAACTACTCATACTTACATACCATCCCCTTGATTTCTCTAGTCCAAACCCTCAACCTCCACTGTCTTTGCCACCTGCTCTTCTCCACAGGCTAGATCCTACTCTGACTGACCGTAAAGTTAATCCTGGGTCAGGCTCTCTTTACCCTTTCCAAAATCAAGTTAACCTATGGTTTTGCCTGACTTGACTTGTCATCCCAAGGTTTCAGGCAAGCACTAGACTGGGGACTCATGGAGGACCAGGACCTCACAGTGCTTGTCTCACAGGAACAAGCCAACATAATGGGTATTCAGAAATAGAAAGAGTAAAGAAAGAATTAGTGAATAAAACCCAGTATGTGGAGAAGACACCAGAATGCTTTCCTTGGTGTCTTAGGATACTTTAAAAGGAAGTTTCTTGACAGATTTTTAGTGTCCATAACAACAGAGTGAAAATTGTATTAAAATTTTATCTCTTAGGAGTCTGGAAACATAGGCCAGAGGGTAAAGGTGTGGGCAGTGTGTACAGGACCCTGGATTTAATCCTCAGTAGTACAAAAGGATTGTTATTTAAATAATCATTCAATAGTAATTGTTTCCTATAAATACTTTAGAATTTACAAATGAGTAAGAAGCAAAGTAAAACTCCTTTAATCTCACTGTATAGATAACATCCCTATATTATGTTACATAAATCCTCCTTTTTATCTAACAATTATGGATATATGTAATCTTTTTGGATTTTATAACCTTCCTTTAATCATTTATTACATCACATTCTTCTTGCTATTAGTTTTGTTTTAATAACTGTATGATGTCTACTAAAGATGAAACATAGCCAGACGATTGTCTTGTTTAGTGAATTCCCTGGATCCTGGCTACTCAATGACTTCTAATTTTTCTTCTCGTCTTATAACTTATGTCATAATGAATATTTTGCATCTATATATTTCTGCATTTACCCTCTTTCCCTTACCTTTAGAATATATCCCTAGAAATAAAAGACAGATGTGTCTGGGTTTATGGTGAGGTGAGATGCAAAACACCTATCATATATTAAAAAAAAAATCTAAGCTGAAAAGTGCTCTTACCAGCCCTACCTTACCATAGCATGGTTTAGCACCTCCACACCCTGAGAACGAAGATGCTTTGCTCCTGGGATTGCACAGCTGACTTTGCTGTCGCTCTGCAGTATCACAAGAGAATATAACAGTACTTATGTCCATCCCCCATAAATATTCAGTTCAAAAATAAGTGCTTTCTTAAGTCCCTTATATAAGATAGCATGAAATTTGCAATACAACCTCTGAAACTTATAAAATTTAAAGAGTCTCTTGGTTGCTTACAATACTTAATGCAGTGTAAGTGCTCTGCAAGATAGCCTGCCCAGATTCAGGGCAGACTCATTTTTTTCCCATATATTTTTGATCTGTTGTATCTTGAAGTGCTGTTGTAGAACCCATGGACATAGGTAGCCAACTGTATAGTTTCTAGGAAATGCCTAATTGCAGGGTCAATTATGGCATTAAGTCAATCCACAATCAATTGGAGACCATCTGTAATGGGCATAAAGGCATACACTGGATTTTCAATACTCTTGGTGCAGGCTTCTTTTTTGCCAAAGAAGTTCATACCATCAAAACTCTCATCAAAACGGCTTCTTGATAACATCTTGGGCTGCTATCATTTTTAATATTTGGTAATGAATGAGTGGAGAGGGAATCCTATTTTAAGGTGCACCTCTTTGAAGATGGTGACATAGACACTCATCCTACCAGTCAATCTGGTTAATTGAGTTTCTGGCTCCCTCTTGTGAATGACTCATTACCTTCCCAGTTTTCAGTTGGTTAATATGTCTTTTTGCTTAGCAGCCATTATTGATAATACTAGGACTTGTTGGGCCCGTTGTTTGCTAAACTATTTTGTATAATACTGTGAATAACCCTAACTCTTGAAATGAGATTCCTTGCTTCCTGCAGATATAAGACATCTTTTTCAGCATTGCTTCCTGAAAAAAGGTGATTTTCATTTTGTAGAGACTCTAAGGCAAAGAGGCATCATGAGTTAAGACACTGAGTTGTCAAGAAGAAACAGGGTTGACTCATTTTTGAACATGATATTATAAACATTTATTTATTTTCTCACATATGAAACACAATGGGCTGGGCGATAACTTAGTTGCTTTAAATTTAAAGTGCTTGCTGTGCAAGTATGAGGACCCAAGTTAAATACCCAGAAACCATGTAAAAAAGCCTGACACATACTTATAATCCCAGACTAGTGGGCAGAGGCAGGCCAAGTCCTGGGGCTCATTGGCTATGCAACTTAGATAACTCAGAGGACTCCGGGCCAATGAGAGACTCTACCTCAAAAATTAAGTTTAGTGGTTCCTGAAGAATTCCAAAGGTCACCTAGGTTTGTCTTCTGGCCTTGACACATAGGCACACACATGTGTATATGTAATTGTACACATATATACATGGTACTCATACACATTAAGAGATAGAATGAAATAGACGTAATAACATGTATCTTGTAATTGATGTTGATTGATATTGCAAATACATTTTCTTTTCAATTTATCATTCACTTATTACTTACGTCTTGACTATGGATATCTATGTTTCAGAGTTAGCTGTAAAGGTAATCCTCTAACATATAAAAGGTACAGACAATGACAAACAACTCAGCCCACTCCAGGCCCAGTCTCCAATTATCTACTGCAGAAGTGGGAAACAGTTTTATAGCTGAACCCATTTATCTTTCCTTTTGCTTCTACATTCATCATCACAGTTAGAAAGCATTTAACTACTGTAAGGTGTTATGAATATTCATTTAATGTTTCTTACTGCTTTATGCTTTATTTTACACCTACATTTTTAATGACATGGGGTTTATTTTGAATTTACACAATGATATATGATTCCCTTCCTTCCTTCCTTCCTTCCTTCCTTCCTTCCTTCCTTCCTTCCTTCCTTCCTTCCTTCCTTTCTTTCTTTCTTCTTCTCTCTTTCTCTCTTTCTCTCTTTCTTTCGCTCTTTTACTGAGTAGCTAGCTAACATTTACATGTTAGATGTGGAGAGAAAGCAGGGAGTATTTTCTGTCTAATTGCAGACTCCAAGAGGATTAATTATAGACAAATAAAATGAGAAAAGATGCCAGTGCTGAGGGAAGATGTGGCACAGGAAAGAACAGTGGAACCCATGATTTTTAACTGATTGGTCCCGACAAATAAGTGTTGTACAGGAGAGGACCCCACAGGGCCACTCCTAGCCAATTCTTCCAGCACATTTCCTTTATTGCTATACCTAGGGCACAGCAATGGAGGGCATTCTCCTAAGTCTATTAGGTTAGGGGCCTCAATAACCTTGGGTGAAGGCCCTTTGTCTTTTAGGACTTGTGTCTTCGAGACTTTGATGTGTGGCCCATCTTGGAATCCAGAGGTGAGGATTGTGACTCTGCAGTTTCACAGTGCTCTTCTGGTGCCATATGTGAACTTCAATGTGGGAGCCAAGGTCTTAGGGGGAGAGCTGGGTAGCATTTAGCAGGCATCTGCCCCAAGAAAGTCCCAAACCTGTTCTCCTTTCCATTTTTGTCTTTCATTCTTTGTGTTAAATATATTTATATTTTATATAACTCACATGGCCTTGGTCCAGCACATAATGCTCTCAGATTTCTAGTTGTCACCTAATCTGTTGGGTTCTTTTTACTAGGAAAACCACATCCTTCTTTCCTGTACCAATTATGAATCCTCAATGAACTGCCTCTCCCTTTGGACCATTTCCATGGCCTCCTTATTGGTTTCTTCCCTGCCAGTGCCTTCCTTCTGTTCTTCCGGCACAGAGTGAATGGATGATGTTCATGTTCCCACAATACTCAACTATGGATGATACAGCTTTAGTTCAATTATTGCCAAGGTGTGTTTTGATTTGTAAGTGAAGTCTAGATGAAACATTGCACGTAAACTCACTTCATTCATTTCTAGTCCTTTCCACGGTTGCCTTATGCTCTCATTATGCCAGACCGTCGTGGTACAACCCCGCCTTTTTCCAGTGTGATTTCCCTCTTCCCATGTCTTCTTGCTTTGATCTTGTGCATCTTTTAACCCTCCCTCTCAAAGTTTCCAAGTAGGTAAAAATCTTCCTAGTTGCATAAAGCTAGAATGACCTTCCTTTGTCTTTTTTCCTAACTGATTTTACCATCATTTGGTCATCTGTAGTATCTTGCCTGTATCCTCATTCCTCACTTGAGCTCAACACTATTATTTGGACAAGGAACTTACATCTTTCTGACTTTGTTCTTCCCAAGGTTTACACACAGAGGATTTCCACACACACTTGCCAAATCTGCCAGTGCTCAGTAAGCATTTAGCATTAACAATTCTTCGAGGTTGCCATTAACCCAGGGGTCAACTTAAATTTAATTGCCACTTAGAAGTTGCTAGAGCAAGGCTAATTAACACTATATGCACAGGAGCTTAAGGAGGATGGAGATATTTCCATAGCTTGTTTGAAGTATGGATTTTCAAGCTTCGTTTTGGATTTGTAAGTAGCAACTTTGTAATGATGCCTCAATTAATTCATCCTTTTATAGTAAGTCTGTCTTAAGTCAGGTCTAAAATTACAAGTACAAATAAATCCTTATAAGACGGACTGAATTATAGGGATTGAGGTAAGATAGAAATGTACTTTCTAATTGTTTTAAATGTGCTTTAAGTGGTATACAATATCTACTTGCCGTTTGCTGAAGTGTTCTAAGTGCTCAACTTGCGTTAATGTATTTAATTTTCAGAATGCCTCTAAAAGATAGTTAAAAGCTATTATTTTCTTTTTCTGTATTTTGAGACTGAAGCTTGCTATGTAACCAGGCTGACCTCAACCTTTCATCCTCATGTTTCAGCCTCCCTCATACTAGAACGACAGGAGCCTACCACCCTGCCTGGCTTCAGTTATCCCTTCATCTTGGTAGGACACATTTTGATCTAGGTAGCTCATTCCAAAAGAAAATAGGACATTAAAGTTAAAAGGAACAGTATAGAGACAAAGGCTCTGTGCTTCTATGATGAATATTCTGTTTCGCAAAGAGAAATAAGTGGTGACTTTTAAGGTCTGTATTTTGTAATATGCTGAGAGTATTTGTTCCCATGTATTTGCTATGACATCTTAATGTGTGGGTATTTATCCTAGTGAGATAAAGTAGAGAACTTATTAAAAGCAGAGAAATGAATTTTTTGATCACCTTCTCTGATTATGCCTAGAACTTGTACTGGGGAAAATGGGATCAACAGATCTCAAAGTGTGGTCTGGGGACCCCATCTTAGGGACCCCAGTTCACTACTAAGACATTGTCTTAAAGAAACAAAGGTTTTATTTGGCTTTCATCCTCACTCTTTCATGAATATACAGTGGACTTTCCTAGTGCCTGTGTGATCAACATGGCCTATGACATGGCCACTTGCTAAAGCCAGGAGCCAATGTGAGGCTCCAGCTGACTTCTCTTGTACCAAACATTAAAGAGATTAGAAAAAAAAGTAAAACATTCATTTTTCTCATCAAATTATTTTTGTCTTGGAAAACAGTTATTGATTTTTTTTGTAACAACATGTAATTATATTGACCTTTTAATGTCTGCTGGGTATAATGGGCTTATTGTTGTTATTTCAAAATAAACAAATGTATTTTTAAAGATTTACTTTATTTTAAATTATGTATATGTATGCGGGTATGTGCATATGAGTGCATGTGCCTCCTCTAGGGGCCAGAAGATGGCATCATCAGGTCCCCTGAAACTGGGGTTTCAGGCAGTTGTGAGCCTTACAATGTGGGTGCTGAAACCTAACTTCTGTCCTCTGGCCAAGTACCAAGTGTTCCTAGCTGCTGAGCCATCTTCCCAGGTTGCCCAGTGAATAAATATTTTTAGTGGTCATTTAAAAATCTTAATTTAGTCACCATTAATAGATATAACTCATACAAACAAATGTCTAATTATAAGATAATTAAAAAGATTAATAGCATTCGTAGTAAGTTGCACAACAATTTCTCAAACATATTAAAGAGCCAACATTGGTGAAAAACAACATCGGTGTGGAGAAGCTGGAACAGATGCAGGTTTGGAATTGCATCTAGGCTTTCTTTCTTCTCTCTCTCTCTCTCTTTTTTTTTCCTGAAATTTATCTTTTAAAAAAAATCTATTGAGAATTTCCTACATGAATACAATGTGTTCTGATCAGCTACACTCCATCTCTACCCCTCCTGTCTAACTCTTTCCATATCCCCCTACTTTTGCATTTTAAGTTCATGCTCTTCTTATATATTTTTTATGGCTTCAGAGTTTGAACCTAGAACCCACATAATGTTTGGCAGACGGTCTTCTGTGGTGTTATACCTCCATCTTATATTGGTTTCTGAAACTGTAACTCACTTCTCTATGTGTGCTTAAATATTTAAACTTGAAATGCATTTTGCCATGTTGAGTCATTTGATTCAAAATTTCACTCAAGTATACTTGTAAAGTCTATCATGTTGTAGGTGCTCTGTGAGCACTGGAAACAAAATGGTGCATAAGAACACCTGCCCTCATGGAGCCTGATCTCAGAATCCACTCTTACTGTTCTTCCTTGAGTTGCTGTTTTCTAAGTCTACTGAATCTTAGCATGTCACCCAGGCAGTTGACAACAAGGGGAGCTAAGGTGCCCTTGTGGTCTCTTCTAAGCAAATCAAGGGGAATCCAATTCAAGCAATGCTCCCGAGCAGGTCTCAAGATCAGAGTTCAAAAGGGACATACTGTACATATGGATAGGAAAAGTCCATTTGGGTCTGGTGTGAGCTCAAAGGCAAAAAGACAGACTGAGATTGAATGGACAAGTCCAGCTGAGTGGCTGGCAAGGTCAGCCTGGGTGTGGAGAGGTGGGCAGGCTTCTGGAAGTGAGATCACTGCTTACACTAGCTTTTCATCGTTTGCCTATGGAAGCTTTCTTATGTTTTCTAGATTACTGGCAAGCAGATTATTCTCCTGGGTGTGCTTAAATGTCTGTGCCATCAACCCGTGTTTCCCAGACTTGCCAGATTACAAACTTTCCCAAATCACAAGCATTAACTGGAAGGGATTGTTATGGACATATGCATCAGAGGCAATCCTGGGTGTGCTGATTTCAGGAGGGGCCTGGGGTTCAGAGTCCTCATCAAAATGTCCAAGGCATCATCTCTTTCTAAAATTATAGTCCAGGGTCTGTGAAGTGATGCAGAGGTGAAGAGTACCTGCTACCAAGACTGACAACCTAGATTCAGAAGGAAGGAAACCATCCCTGAGAGCACTCTTCTGACCTCCGTTGTTGTGCTATGGAATGGCACCTCCCCCAAATAAATAATCTTAAAAACACCTTACGGTCATGTTTGAGAAGACAAATAAAATCCCACTAACAATCTCAAAGATGCACACTGGGGAATTTAAAAGACAAACAAACCCCAAAGTGTCTTCTAGACTCTGGTCACATTGACCCAAGCAACAAAGCTAAAGAGATAACAATTAATGTAACTGGCAATAATTTGAACACTATAAGACTCTTGGGCTCTTACTTGTTGCTCCTTCAATGGCACCATGTCCTCTACGGACTCAAAATCCTGGCTCCACTGGGAAACCACAGCTGACCTCATTCCTGGTGTTTTTTCTGGTTTTAAGATGCCAAGAATACGACATTAAAGCAAGTGAGGGGTGTGAGCAGGGGTGTTGGAGATGAAGGGATGATAGCTTGCTAACAGGCTGGGGTAGGGAAGAACACATGTTCATGATTGGAGCTGGAAGAGTCTGCCAGGTCACAGCCAAAGTTAAGAACAATCTATTGATGCAAAGTAGGAAATGGACTTCTTGACTCCACTTAACTGGAAACTTTGAAAGGATGGAGAGAAACCAGCCACAGCAGGCCTCTTATTTGTTCCAGAGAATTTTCTGAATGTCAGGCCTGCATTGATCCCACAAGAAAGACAGTTCAGTTTTATTGGAGAAAATGATTTTTCAGTTTGTGGTTTTGGAGACAATGGAGCCAGAAATTATCAGAAATACCAACTGTCCCACCCTCTTTCTGTTTTTTTTTTTTTTTTTTTTTTTTTTTTTTTTTTTTTTTTTTTTTTTTAATTACACAACCTGGTCTGGGCACCAGGAGGCATGAATTTTGAGCTGCATGTGGCACTGGCTTGAAGGTTGAACTTGGGCAAGCTCCTGCCTTTTCTCAATGTCATTTTTCTAGTGGTTAAAGAAAGGTGCATTGATTTCTTTTGTCTAGAACATTGCAAAAGAAGAAAGTGGTCACGGCACTGGTTGGTGACCCTCTGAGAGGAAGCAGCCTTAGTATCCAGAGGTAAAAGTTTGAAGTGCCTCTACCTTTTCTCTGTTCCGAATTACATTTGTCGTTTGACCAACGTACATAGGATCAGCTTGGGAACTAAAAAAAAAAGAGGGAGTGCCTTCATTTACCTGTAGATTTGTTTTAAATTAAAAATTCCAGTTCTGGTGTGTAGAGATGGCTCAGTGGTTAAGAGAGCTTGCTGCTCTCAAGAAGACCCAGGTTCAATTCCCGCCACCCATGTGATTTACAACTTCACCATTTACAACTTTAGTTCCAGAGGATCTAATGCCATCTCTGGTCTCCAAGGGCATTAGGCAATCATGCAGTACACATACATACATGCACACAACACACACACATATAAAGTAAAATGAAGAAATCTTTAAAAATACCCAGTTTCTTCCTACTGAGGTGTGATTGATGAATATAAATCATATAAGTATAATATAATTATCATATAATATAAGTGATCTATATGATGTTTTACAATATGCACACAAATAGACATGTAGATTAACTCACATATGATTTTTGTGTGTGATTTCTTAGCATACTTCAGCAACAGAATATAAGAATATTAACTATTCATCATGTAACTGTTACTTTATGCATTCTGTCTAATATTGTCCTTTGTCAACTACCTTTCATCCCCTATAACTACCATTAGACTTTATCACTGTGAACTTGGCTTTTTCTTTTTTCTAAATAAAGTATGTGTCACATATAATTGAGACTACCAGCATTTGCCTGCCATTTCGTATCTGCCTTATTTTGCTATCATAATATTCTCATGATATATCCATATTGTTAAGATCGCCCTCATTTTTGAAGGCTGAAAAATGTTGTTATACATGCATTGTACCTGCATGTCTTTGGTGGTTGTCAGGCTTCCCTGTGAGTAGTTCTGCAGTGCTTACAGCAGTGTCCACTTGCGTTCCTGCTGGGCTCAACGGCTATAAACTTTCCCCAAGGATCAGTACTCGCCACCCTCAGGTCTGAATGAGTGATCACCTCTGCCTCTGAGAGATAATTTGTGAAGTGGATTTCCCAACTGTGAACCTTTTGTGTAAGCCACCGGCATGGAGCAGGGGCATTTGGATTCTTCCTAAGGGTAGTTTCCCAGTGAGAAGAACAGTTGATTTCTCTTCTCCTCCATTTCCAGCCACAATCAGTAGAACTGAGTGGTGATGGCCAGGAGTTCAAGTTGTTACAAGATGTTAGGTGCCAGTCCTAGGATTAAGACTTTGGATCTGGTCCTGGTCCTTTAGCTTCTTATTTCCTGTGGGATGTGGTGTGGTTCACTTGCTTCATTAGCAAGGGGCCTGTGAATGGGCACTTTGGAATGTGGGTATAGCTCCATTCACCAGGCTGTATGCAAATACACAGGCCCAGAGCTCACTCTCAGAGATTCTGGGTCACATAAGTAAAAAACAAGTTGTGAGTCACTGTTCTGGACCTATGGCAGCTGCAAATCTAATCCTAGATACCTTCCATTGTGTGGTGTGACGCAACTCACACCCACCCATGGAAAGATGAGGGTGCCTTGGGCAAGTTTCCTCTTGCATAGGGTTGCCACCAGTTTCTAGGTCTGTCATGCTCCAGTGGGCCACAGGATCTTCTAGAAGTCTTCCACTAAACCCAAACATGAGTCCTCTCCTCACATTTTAGGCTAATGACATCAATTGGTATCTTTGTATATGGCTGAGAGCTGAGAGCTGCTTCTCTCTATCTCAGTTTGGGCTCTACTGGAGGCAAAAGTTAAGGCAAGGACTGAGATGAGATGTTTATCTGGAAGCTTCAGGAGTAGAAGAGTGGGAAGGGACAACAATAAAGAGCATGCTGTCAAGTTGGTCATTCTGTGGACAGGAGGGTTTTTAATCCCCTTTGGGGAGCCTCTGTGAATACATGGACTTTAGTGGGTTCAGTCAGGAGTGTTTTATTGGACAACGTATGGAACTATTTTGTTTGAGAGATTATGCCTCAGAATTGTGCTCCTAGTTGTAAAAACTGGTAGAAGCTATCAGCATGGAATCCAGGCATTGTAGTAAACATCTTAAGAGTGTACACCATAAAAATAACTGGCTAATGGTGGCAAGATGAATGGAAAAACAAGAGTACTATTCAGCCATGAGGAAGAATGGAATGATGGTATTTGTAGGACAGTAGATGAAACAGGAGAATGCCATGTTGAGTCATACAATCCAGATACAAAACCAAAAGATAGATGTTGTACATTTTCTCTCATATGTGGAAGAAAGAAAAAAAATAGGATGGCCTGAATGTAGGAAAAGGATTAAAAGGAAGGGAAGTAGGGGGTGAGAAAGAGAAGAGATTAAGAGGATCAATGTTAAAAACATGATATATGTAGATTTGTGAATGTCATTAATTTTGGTCTAGGGAGATATCTCAGTGGGCCAAGTATTTGCCATACAACCACAGCGACCTGATTTCTGATTGCCAGAATCTATAAAATGCTAGACACAGTAGCTTGCATCTGTCAGATGATTGCTTCTGTTGCAAGATGGGAGGGGGAATCAGGAGATTCCCTGAAGGTATATGTAATAGCAAACAAGAGACCCTACCTCAAATAAAGGGGAAGGTTACAACCAATCTCCCTAGGTGATCCACTGGTCTCCATGTGTGTCCTAGCACATGATCCCTTCATATCTACTCCCTAGTTCTCTTGTCCTCACTCTCTCACATATACGCAGACATACAGACACACCACAAACATACACACACAAGACAAAAAGAAATGCCATTCATTTTTACAATTAATATACATTAAAATTCAAATGACATTTTCTGGTCTATAATATTTATTGTGCTAAGTCTGAGAAATGGAAAGATTATGCCTCAGAATTGTGCTCCTGATTGACTAGGATCCTTGGGCATCTATCAAGTCTCACCTACCCAGGTAAGGGTCCACTCTGAGGATGCAAATGCCTGGACACAGCCAGGCTGCGCTTGCATTAGAGCTGATCAGGCTTCTGTGGTCTTGGAAAACTCATTGAGACAGAAAGCAGATGCTATGATACACATCCGTGGGACAGCAGCCAAGTATTTGCAATAGCTATGGCATATACTAAAGTCCTGTCAATGCCAAGTGGGTGTGGCAAGTATAGTTCCTGTAATTGAGTAATAATTCTGTGACTCTGTAGAGTTTTGGTACAACTGAAAATCCTGTGGAAGAAAGCTAGTTTAATCCTGGCCATAGATATATCTAAAGGCTGAACACAGGGTGGAGTGGCTATCTGCTGAAACAACTCAAAGCACCATCTCTAGGCCAAGATCAAATCGTGCCTCTAGTACTTGCTAGCTTGATGCTTTCACTGAAGTAATGGACTTTTTCTGCCTCTGCCTCTCATCATGCAGAAAGTGGGTTCATAACGGTTTCTATCATATAAAGTTCTTGTGAGAAGTGTGTGTGTCTGTGATATAACATAAATACTGTCTGTAATTTAGTGAACATTAGTTGACAATGGCATCAACCTAGGTCTTTTGTAACACAGGTCAACCTTGTTCTCACCTCCTCACATTGGTGATAGATGCAGGAGTTTCAATTCAGTTGAAAAATATTTGTTGAGCTCATATTGTAAGGAGTTGTGGTAGACTCCTGACCAAGATCTCAGCAATAATAGAAATCTTCGATTTTCCTTGCAATTTCCTTCTCTATTTACTCACTGCCTTTTTTTTTTGTTTTTGATTTTTATGAAATGTATATATCATTACAAATGATATATGTAAGCTTTAATTATTTCAAAGCCTACTTTCAATGATAGTTCCTTATAATTTTAATTTTTTGAAAGCCTATCTTTAATGATGGTTCTTAAATGCATTAACCTTTCTTCTAGCCCACCACCCACCAGAGGTAGTGGGAAAAAAGGTTATGGGGAAGTGAACCTGTTTAGGAATTGTTCTTTGGAGCAACTCCCATCAATTTCCAGAAGTGACCACTTTATGATCAACCTTATAATTTGCAATGGAATGCACACATAAATATGCACTGATAAACACAATACCAAAGATAAGAAACAAGAACTTCAGAAAATGCTAGAAAATTGATAGAATAAAAATGTCAGCAAGTACTTGGGCATGTAGTATAGCTCCATTATCCTATCAACCCATAAACTGTCTATCATATAGCCAAACATTGATGAAACCACAGTGATGATAAACAGGAAACAGGAGCCACTAAAGCCAGAATTCTAATCATACAGCTGTTGGGTTTTGTATATTTCATTGGTTTGGTTTGGTTTTGAGGTCTTATATAATCACATGACCTTGCCAGGTCCTTTTGATCATCAAATGGGAATAAGAATACACTATGTTTGAAGATTTACAAGCAATACAAATAAGTTCACGTCCTTTTGCTCACCACCTATCAGAGGTAGTGGAAAAGTTAAAATGATATGGGGGAAGTGAACCTGTTTAGCAATAGTTCTTTGGGAGTGAGCTCAATATTCTTTGTCAGCAGTCAGTCCTTTAGCAAACAAAAAATATGAATCACCAGCTTCAGTCCAGTTGTCTCAGCAGGCAGACACCACACATGAACCAGCAGCTGTAGTTCAATTCTGAAGAAACCACAAGGCTCACCAACTAGCCTGAGATGAGGCAGTGAAGCAGCAAGCTGCCACAGGAACCTCATGAGCAGTTCTTCAGCGAGTTTCTCTCAATGGCGGCATTACTATAATACTATGTAAGGTGGACCAATACATGCTTGTCATTACTGAATAACAGCTAGCAAGGTAGAGCAAACCAAACCAATGTTCCTTTCCCATTGTCTGTGGAGTCATATTTATACTCCTTCATCACACATCCTTTCAGGCAACTGCTCCAGCAAAACATTCTTTTACCTGTGCCTGCTTCAGGAAAACATTCTATCATGTGTCTGCTCTAGCAAGACATTCTTTCACCTGTGTGCCCCAGCCAAACACCATTTGACATAATTGGCTTTCCGAATAAACCAGAAGTTTTCATTGTGTGTGTGTGTGTGTGTGTGTGCACACGCGCACACATGTGCGCATCCTTTGTGAATGTGTATTTGAGTGCAGATACCTTTAAGGGCCAGAAGACGGTATCTGATTAACTGGACCTGGAGTTGCAGGCAGTTTTGAACCATTATGTGGGTGCTGGGATTTAAATCCTACACCTCTGAAAAAGTACTTTCAACCACTGAGTAATCTCTTCAGCTATCACATGGATTTTGTTGACTAGAACTTCTCTAGGCAAAATTCTTATATTTTTATTTTTTCTTTTATTGCATATTTTCTTTATTCACATTTCAAATGTTATCCCCTTTCCTGGTTTCCCCTCTGAAACCCCCCCATTCCTTCCTCCCACCCCTCTGTTCACCAACCCACCCACTCCCGCTTCCTGGAGTGGCCCTGGCATTCCCCTACACTGGGGCATGGAACCTTCACAGGACTAAGGGCCTCTCCTCCCATTGATGTCTGACCAGACCATCTTCTGCTACATATGCAGCCAGAGCCATGAGTCCCACCATGAATACTCTTTGGTTGGTGGTTTAGTCCCTGGTTGCTCTGGGGGTACTCACTGATAGTGGATATTACCCAGAACCTCCGAATACCCAAGATACAATTTACAAACCACATGAAACTCAAGAAGAAGGAAGACAAAAGTGTGGATACTTCAATCCTTCTTAGAAGAGAGAACAAAATACACATGGGAGGAATTACAGAGACAAAGTGTGGAGTAGAGATCGAAGGAATGACCATCTAGAGACTGCCCCACCTGGGGATCCACCCCATACACAATCACCAAACCCAGACACTCTTGTGGATGCCAACACGTGCTTGCTGACAGAAGCCTGATATAGCTGTCTCCTGAGAGGCTCTGCCAGTGCCTGACAAATACATAAGTGAATGCTCACATCCATCCATGGGACAGAGCACAGGGTCCCCAGTGAAGGAGCTAGAGAAAGTACCCAAGGAGTCGAAGGGGTTTGCAGCCCCATAGGAGGAACAATAATATGTAGGCAAAATTCTATGCAATGTACTATATTTAAAAAAATGTAAAAAGTATAATAATCCTTAAAGTTCAAGTAGAAATTGTAAAAAACAAACAAACAAACAAACAAACAACCCAAATTGTATTCTGTGAAGGAAAAGTCATACTGGCAATTCAGGGTATTCAGGGGGTAAATAATGTGTGCTGGTTAGTTTTATGTCAACTTGATACAAGGTATCAGAGAAGAGGGAAAATCAATTAAGAAAATGACTCCATATAATCTGACTGAAGGCAGGCATGTAGGGCATCTTCATAATTAGTGGTTGGTGAGGGAAGCTCAACCCATTGTGGTTGGTGCCATACCTGGGCTGGTGGTCCTGGATTCTATAGAAAGCAAGCTGAACAGGCCATGAGGAGCAAATGGATGATTAGCAGCCCTCTATGGCCTCTGCATCAGCTCCTGCTTCCAGGTTTCTGCCCTGTTTGAGTTCCTGTGCTGGCTTCCCTCAATGATGGATGTGTAAGCCAAATAAACCCTTCCCTCCTCAACTTGCTTTTGGTCATGGTATTTCATCATAGTAATAGAAAACCTAATTAAGACATGTAGATACACATGATATGTACTCACTGATAAGTGGATATTAGCCCAGAAATTTAGAATACCCAAGATACAAGATACAATTTGCAAAACACATGAAACTCAAGAAGAACGAAGACCAAAGTGTGGACACTTTGCCCCTTCTTAGAATTGGGAACAAAACACCCATGGAAGGAGTTACAGAGACAAAGTTTGGAGCTGAGACAAAAGGATGGACCATCTAGAGACTGCCATACCCAGGAATTCATCCCATAAGCAGCCTCCAAACACTGACACCATTGCATACACTAGCAAGATTTTGTTGAAAGGACCCTGATACAGCTGTCTCTTGTGAGGCTATGCCAGGACCTGGCAAACACAGAAGTGGATGCTCACAGTCAGCTATTGGATGGAATATAGGGACCCCAATGGAGGAGCTAGAGAAAGTACCCAAGGAGCTAAAGGGATCTGCAACCCTATAGGTGAACAACAATATGAACTAACCAGTACCCCCGGAGCTCATGTCTCTAGCTGCATATGTATTAGAAGATGGCCTAGTTGGCCATCATTGGGAAGAGAGGCCCCTTGGTCTTGCAAACTTTATATGCCTCAGCACAGGGGAATGCCAGGGCCAAGAAGTGGTAGTGGGGAAGTAGGGGAGTGGGGGGCGGAGGGTCTGGGGGACTTTTGGGATAGCATTTGAAATGTAAATGAAGAAAATACCTAATAAAAAAAGACATGTAGATAATGAAATGATATACATTACAGCATGGAATTTTCCCAGAGGAAAATTAACAGCCCTAATTACTACAGGAAAAAATACAGAAAATAAAAATTATACTCAAAAAGTAAGGGAAATTAAAAGTCCACATCCTTAGAGGTCTTTCAGTCAAGTTTGGGTAAGGATGTCCCAGAGTATATGGACATTAAGTTTTCTCAGCAACAAGTACCTCCTACAACTCAAAAACATGAGATTATTTGTATTGCTTGTAAACCTTCAAACACAGTGCATTCTTATTCCCATTCTATAGATGATCAAAGGGACCTGGTAAGTTCATGTGGTTTACATAAGACTTCAAAACCAAACCAAACCAATGAAACATAAACCCAACAGCTGTATGATTTGAATTCTGGCTTTAGGGCTAATATACAATATATACAAAGAACTCAAGATGTTAGACTCCAGAAAATCAAATAACCCTATAACATATGGGGTGCATAGCTAAACAAAGAATTTTCTACTGAGGAATATTGAATGGACAAGAAGTATCTAAAGAAATGTTCAACATCCTTAGTCATCACAGAAATGCAAATCAAAGCAACCCTGAGATTCCACCTTACATCAGTCAGAATGGCTAAAATCAAAAACTCAGGTGACAGCAGATGCTAGCAAGGATGTGGAGAAAGAGCAACACTCCTCCTCCATTGCTGGTGGGATTGCAAGCTGGTACAACCACTCTGGAAATCAGTTTAGCGGTTCCTCAGAAAATTGGACATAGTGCTACCTGAGGACCCAGCTATACCACTCCTTGACACATACCCAGAAGATGCTTTAACATGTAATAAGGACACATGCTCCACTATGTTCATAGCAGCCTTATTTATAATAGCCAGGAGCTGGAAAGAATCCAGATGTCCTTAATCAGAGGAATGGATACAGAAAATGTGGTACATTTACAGAATGGAGTACTACTTGGCTATTAAAAATGATGACTCCATAAAATTCTTAGGTAAATGGATAGAACTAGAAAATATCATCCTGAGTGAGGTAACCCAATCACAAAAGAATACACAGGGTATGCACTCACTGATAAGTGGATATTAACCCAAAGCCTCCAAATAACTAAGATACAATTCACAGACCACATGAAGCTCAAGAAGAAGGAAGACCAAAGTATGGATTCATCAGTCCTTATTAGAAGGAGAACAAAATACTCACAGGAGCAAATATGGAGATAAAGTGTAAAGCAGAGACTGAAGGAAAGTCCAGCCAGAGACTGTCCCACCTGGGGATTCATTCCACATACAGTTACCAAACCCAGACATTATTGTGGATGCCAAGAAGTGCATGCTGAAAGGAGCCTGATATGGCTGTCTCCTGAGAGGCCCTGCCAGAGCCTTACAAATACTGAGGCAGATGCTCACAGCCAACAATTGGACTGAGTGCAGGGTCCCCAATAGAGGAGTTAGAGAAAGGGTTTGCAACACCACAGGAAGAACAACAATATCAACCAACAAGTCCCCCCCACAATGTTCCCAGGGACTAAGCCATCAACAAAGGAGTGCACATGGCTCCAGTTGCATACATTGCAGAAGATGGCCTTGTCATGCATCAATGGGAGGAGAAGTCCTTGGTCCTATGAAGGCTCAATAGATGCCTAAGTGTAGGGGAACTGAGGGCAGGGAGGTGGGAACACTTGAACCCTAAGACTTCATTAGTGCAAATCAGACTTCACTGGAATTTAGTATGTCTTTTCTTCTAAGAAAAAGGGGAAATCCAAAGAAAATGCACCAAAAATTCATGTCTCAGAGATCTTTGATGTGTTGAATCTATCTCATGTGTACTTTCTAGGTGCTGGCCCCTGAAACAGTGTTATGACTAGTATCCCTGACTTTGGGAACTACTGGGGAGACTCTGTCAGTCAGTCTTTTACCTAGGTCAACTTACAAGTACAAGCAAATAGCTTAACTCAAGAATTCAAATTCTGGGGAGCTCAGGAGAGACTCCACGGCCTCCTGTAAGAATACACCAAGAATAGAGAAAGAATAGGATCTCAGTCACACAACTCGGCCTTAAAAATGACTTGATGACAGATAGACACTGGAGGGTTCAAGAGTTTCTAGAATACTATGTAACTACAATCACTGACTCAGGTACCACCACCCTATTTCTCTTTAAGTGCAATATATAGAAACTTGGGCACTATGCTGAACACTTCCTGACTCCAGGATTATCTAAACTTCACATTAGCTGCTACCTTCATACTGCCTTTGACTCTTAACATGCATGGGCCTCAGTCAGTTTCTATGTTACTAGTTTATTAGCTCTACTGTCTGGGTTTTAAAAGATCATAGGACACTTGTATTGGTTCATATTATTGACTCACTTAACCAGTATTTATCATCCTCTTGTCTGTCAATATTTTACTAGTTGAGACTATATTCTTGGCAGTGGAGAAGAAGAGGAGGAAAAACGTGAGATGACTCTAGGAGGAAACACTACTGCACTTACTTCTTGCTTGGGTGTTGGATATTAGTGTAGATGATATTCATGGTTTGGTCAGTAAAGCTGATGTTCATGAGGGTTAGTAAAGAGGTCCAGAAAAGGAGAGGCAAAGGGTAGAGGAGCCTAAAGTTATAGAAAGTTAAACTTTGAAATGGCAAGAAGAGAATGTTACAATCCCATTCAGAAGAGAACTATCTGGATTAGAGGGTGGTGGAGCAGTTACAGCACATATTTGACATTTGAATTGACAAGTCATCAGGTATCTAATGAGTGATAAAAACCTCCCAAAGAACCCTAAGTTGGAAGAGAAGAGGGGCCAGGATACTAGTCACATGGATGTTGAAACTGCGGATGCTGAGCACAGCTAAGTCGTTGAGAAAGATGTCAGATGGGTGGAAAAGCCAGATTATTGTGTGGCTAGAGAAGCTGAGAATGGTGCATAAGGAAGATGACTCCCTAAAGACTGAATAATGAGGACAAGAGCTGATCACTGAGTTCAGAACCATGGGGTGTGTTGGCTGATAATGTTAAAGACCAGTTTTAGTTGGATAGTGGCATAAAAACTAGAGTAATTGAGAGTAAAGGGTTGACACTGAAGTCCCCCTTTGTTCCAGTCTTCGTTATGTTCTGATTCATTCCACGAAAGTTCTTTCTGCTGTGTATTTTGCATGTATATTTTTTAAATGAATTAAGATGTAAGTTTATCTAAATATCCATTTCTTTCCATTTTAAAGAAGTTTTAGTATGACATGCTAATCTAAGTAAATGAACATTAAGGGAAAGTCTTAAAGTGGGTTTAGCAACAAAGCACATCGTATTAGGAGGGAAAAGTGGTGAAGTGTAGGGAAGGAATTTAGAGGAGATGGGTTAGGGAGTTTATGTGATCTAAATCCATTGTTGCTGGTGTGAAATTTCAAATAATAATAGGAACTTAAGTATGGAAACGTGTTTACTTATTGATGAGAAAGATTTAGAAAAGATTAGGGGAAAACCAACTGTGTTTCAGGAAATAGAGGAAATATGATAGTGGTATTTTAGAAGGTAGGGAGGGGGCCATTGAATGGGATTTTAAACCTCCAAAGACATTTAATCTCTATTAGGCCCAAAAGACACTTACTCTGTCACACAGGTTAAAAGAAGGAAGAAATGGCCAGATACTGTAGACTTGAGCATGAGAAGCAAGACATTACATTGTGAGTTTGGTTCTGGTAATGTCTAGTTTTCCTATGTATGAGGCAAGGTCATCAATTGAAACTAGATGGAGGAGGTGGTGTGAGAAGTGAAGGGAGAGGAAAAAAAACTTGTCACACAAAGATGGCCATATTTCTGGTGGTAATGTGATGCCACATGTCCTTAGAGCATTGTGTGGATAGGAAATACATCATTTCAGCTGCACAGTTGTTTTCTCTATTTATTTAGCATCATACAGCTGATTTGGGCCAGCTTTAGAGAAGGGAGGCTTTGCTGCTGATGCTTTCAAGTGCATGCAGTAGAAGGGATATGGATAAAGGGACATTTGTAGGGAAATATTTTACATGATTATAAATGAGATCTGGCAATGTTCAAGAAGGGAGAGAGAGTCTGGAGAGGCAGAGGAATGATGGGGAAATAATAGAGACTGGAGGGTAAGGTCAAATAATTATAATAGAAATAAATGGTGGGTGATATCTCAAACCTTATGATCTGGACTAATTGGAGATGTTAGGCCAGGAGAGGGAATTAAAGTTGATCTTTCAGAGATACTTGGTTTTGTTGTTTAGAAAGTCCATATGTTACTATGAAAGTAGGCATCTCAGTGCAGAGGAAGAGGCAGAGGAGCAGAGTGGTCAGGATGATGGGCAGTTGTTTCTTCAGATGAAGGCCAAAGCTTGAGTTGTTGAGGATGGGTGTAGTGATGAATAAGGAAACAGAATCAGGTCTTCAAGATTGTAGAAGTTTTCAGGAAGCCACTGGATTATAGTAAAAGGACAGTGCTGCCTGACTTTTATACTTGTTCATCCCAGGTAACTCATTTTATTCACCCAAGTTTAGCTTGGCTAACCAAGGGTATTTTTGGGAACTACTTACAGGAGTGACTCAAAGGTGGATGTACCAACAAAGGCCCACCCCCAACACCTATCTATGACTTTCTTTTGATTCCTCCATGACATTCCTTGAGCTTTGGAGGGAGATGATATAGATATCTGGTTATTTTTCTCCATTTATGGTCACAGCAGGAGTCACTTATTCTTAGGAGTTTGACTAATTATGAATCTTTATAGTTAATACTGCCCCCTTTCTCTCCATGACCATATCTGAAAGTGGCAGTAATCTGTGGGTATAAACAAAATGTTAGAAAGCCATTTGACAGGCATATTGTGTCATTTATCATAATTGCAGTGTCTTCCATTACCATAGGCTTCTGTCTTAACTCTCAGTATCAAATGCGTCTATTCATACAGATTGAGATTTATGTACAATGAGAAAACCATCGGCTATAACAGTTGTGGTACTACTTCATCAACAGGTATATCTTGTTTTGAGTGTTAGTAGTTATGCTGGTTAGTTTTTATTGTAAACGGATATAATCTATGCTCACCTGGAAGGAGGTCACCTCAACCAAAGAATTGCTTCAATTGGAGTAGCCTGTGGTCATGTCTGTGAGAAGTTGGGGATAGTAGCTCACTGTGATTGGTACTATCCCTAGGGACTTGAGTTGTATAAGAAAGGTGGCTGAACATGAACCCATAAGAAGTGTTCTTTTACGGTTTCTGCTTCAGCTCCTGCCCTGACTTTTCTCAATGATAGATTGTGACTTGAGAGTGTAAGCCACACACATCCTTCTCTCATTCAAGTTGCTTTTGCTCAGAATATCTTATCACAACAACAGAATCAATCTAGAACTGTATATAATACACAGGCCTATAGTTTAGCAAAACTGTTAGTGATACTTCTGTCTTCAGCAACGTGCCCAGTGCCTTCTGGTACTACAGAATCCAGTTAACAAAGAAGGAGTTAAATGAAGCCTGGAATGTCCATGCCCAAAGCGAGTTGTGCCTTCCACAATATAACCTTATATTATCTAACTCTGAAATTTACCAGCCACAGTAACAAAAGCCTCATGGCTTGTGTGGCTTCACCAACCTCCCCAGCCAACATTTCAGAGGCAGCTAATCCACTACTTTGGGTGATTTTCCTGAAGGAACCTTCTTTCACCTCACAGATGCCTTACTTTATTAATCTGTGTGACACCCGGCTTATAATTACATAAAGAAATCTTTTTACAGAGGGTGAGGAACTCTTTTCAGGCCACTTTGTCTACTCCAAGTAACAGTCATCTGCTCTTGGATGGCTAGGGAGACAATAAAGAAGAATTGTTAGCAAGGTCCAATACACCATGAAGATTTCCCATCACTTGTACAAATCATTTCATCAAGAAAGTAAGGTTGGGCCAGGCAGTGGTGGTGTACGCCTTTAATCCCAGTATTTGGGAGGCAGAGGTAGGTGGATTTCTGAGTTTGAGGCCAGCCTGGTCTACAGAGTGAGTTCCAGCCAGGGCTACACAGAGAAACCCTGTCTCGAAAAATTAAAATTAAAATTAAAAAAAAAGCAAGAGAGAGAGAGAGAGAGAGAGAGAGAGAGAGAGAGAGAGAGAAAGGAAGGAAGGAAGAGAAAGGAAGGAAGGAAGGAAGGAAGGAAGGAAGGAAGAAAGGAAGAAAGGAAGAAAGGAAGAAAGGAAAGAAGGAAGTAATGTTGGATACAAGAGATGGAGACATTAACCCATCTAGTACTCAGTGATCTATAGTCAATATCCAAGAGCCAAATAGCCTCCTCATCCTGGAATGCTACTGTTGCTATGGAAATTCTGTGCATACTCTACTCTCCTCAAGAGCCTTGCCTTGATGGTCTTGGTGAAACTGGCTTTTACTGTTGGCCTGGCATAGGCCCAAAAGGTAGCAAGAGTTTGCTCTGCCTTTTTGTACTCGCAATAGGTACTGGTTTCCCAGTTCTGACAAGCACCACGGTCCTTGCCTTTCTATCAGATTCATCTAGATCCTGAAAGTCCTGGTATGGATAAACAGCCTGTAGTAGCACTTTATTTTCTTGCAGGGGAGAAAAGTACACAGCTTGCTCTTGGGTAGTAATTACCCAACTCTGGAGCAAGCTTAATCTTCTGAATTTTTTCTGCACTGTTTTATCATTTACATCCTTTGTGAACTGTTGCTTAGGGTTTGGAAACTTCTGAAAGCACATCACAATTACTTTTTGTTTTCTGTTAAATTTCCACCTATAAATCAGCTCAATACAAATCTTGTCACATTTGCCTTCGAATGATACCTTTTTCATCTTTTCTCCTCTATAATCTCCTTGTGATTGCTTTATCTATGCAAGTCTGATTAAAAACATAGTCCTAAATCATTCAGATTTTCCAAAGTCTCTTTCATCTCATTAAGATCCCTTTGTAGGGCTCAGCAAAGACAGTAAAACCTCAAACTAGATTTGAGGTCTGTGCTGAATCAACTTCTTTTAAAACTTTCCTGTGAAGATGACCCTACTTAGTCCAGGGAACATCAAATACTGCCCCTCTCATTCCAAGTTCCCTTAGCAATGTTTGTCTTTTTTTCTGTTGTCTTCTCAGTCTCTGATATTTCTGAGAGTCATAAACATGTATCCCCAGGAACTCATATAAACCAGTCCATCAGGGCCCGATTTTTCTTCTATCACTACATTTTATGCATTCATTGTCTCTAGGGAGCAGTAGTTACATAGCTCAGTTTCTCTGCATCCACAGTATTCAGTCGAGTTCCATCTGCTCCTATGTCCCTTAGCCACATAAGCTAGGGCAAGAGGAGGCTCTTTAATTGCGTCTTTCTCAGTTCAAGAAGTTCAGATGCTAAAACACGCCATAGTTTCTAATATTACACTGTTATTATGGAGTGTATCTAATTTACACTCCATTGTATTTGGCATTCTGAAAGAAATGGTAAGCCAACACTTGATCTCATTCTCTCTTTCCCACTGCCTTTGCAAATAAGAGACCAATGGTATCCACAGGCCTTTTCCACATTGCAATCACTCACTCACAAAGGCATTTTCTTTTGGGAAAATTGTAGTGACAATTCTGGAACTTTGATTTCCTTAAAAAAAAACATAGAAATATAAGATGTGTTTTCATCTTATTCCCACATGTAGCATATGGGGCTGCTTCAGATTTTCTATAGAAGCTGACTATGACTTGCCCGTGCTCTAGCAGAGGTGTGATTTTTTTTTTCCAGATGCAGATCGTTTCTGTGACTGGGTGATGTTTGAAATTCTGGGGACTTTTTAGAGGGTATATAAATGTTCTAGGGTCTTGAGAAGTGGCGGGATTGTTGGTGAGTTGTTGGTCACAGTTTATTAAGTAGCCAGAGCATAGAAGAAAAAAAATAAAATTAGATATTCTGATGGTAAAGGTCAAACTTGACCCAAGTAACTCAATGACTCAAATCAGCAGGAAGTAATCTAACAATAAACCACTCCCTCAACACACACACACACACACACACACACACACACACACACACACCAGATTTCCAATTCCTGACTTTATTCAGGGATCTCTTCTCTCTCCTCTACTCCTTTTTCTCTTGTTAAGGGGTTGAAAGGGTGGAAGAAAGGGAGTGGAGAAAGGTAGAAGAAAGAATAATCCACAAAGTAATAAAAGACGAGCTACTGGAAACACATCTGCTCTATATCTTATTACCTAGAATAATGGCCTTGCAATTGACACCACAATTTGCTTATAATCTTTTTCTGTTTGTGCTACTTTCAGAGACTGTAAAGTATTCTCTAGGCTACTGGCAGTGCTGGGGGAATCTCCATATTTGTATAGTGAACATCAATGAATGTCACTCCATAACAAATAGAAGAAGATGAGTACTTTAGGATTACACCAAGGATGCTCCACTCTCAGGTGACTTTGTCTTGATGGCATCTGTTGTCATGCATAACAACAGTTCTACAACAAGAAAGCACACCTTTCTCCAGCTCCTCCATTGGGAGCCCTGTGATCCATCCAATAGCTGACTGTGAGCATCCACTTCTGTGTTTGCTAGGCCCCAGCATAGTCTCACAAGAGACAGCTATATCTGGGTCCTTTCAGCAAAATCTTGCTAGTGTATGCAATGGAGCTAAAGGGATCTGCAACCCTATAGGTGGAACAACATTATGAACTAACCAGAACCCTGGAGCTCTTGTCTCTAGCTGCATATGTATCAAAAGATGGCCTAGTCGGCCATCACTGGAAAGAGAGGACCATTGGACATGCAAACTTTATATGCCCCAGTATAGGGGATGCCAGGGCCAAAAAATGGGAATGGGTGGGTAGGGAAGTGGGGGGGGAGGGTATGGGGGACTTTTGGGATAGCATTGGAAATGTACTTGAGGAAAATACATAATAAAAAAATATTAAAAATTAAAAAAAAGGAAAGCACACGATTCTTTACCACATGGGCAAAGCAGCCATCTTGGGTCAACCCACAAGGGTCAGTGTTAGTTACCTATCTCAAAACCCATCATAGGAACTATGTAACTCCTCCTCCTCAACTCAGCTTTGGTTTTGTTATCTCCTGTTTGGGATCAGTTGTGTATAAATAAAATTGTGCATAAATTATTGTTCATTCACTCCAGATAAGGCACTGAGGACTAGATAAGTAATCCTATCCAGTTCTGGCTTAGCAAACCAGTGAGTTTCCTGGGGTTACTAACAGACTGGGGGATGAGGAGTTATTTCTGGAGTATGGGTGATCCAAAGACAACTAAATCACTAAAAAAAAAAATCCCATTGTTTGTAACGTGTGGTTGACTCATGGAAGCTGAATACCTAGAGCTATTTGCACAATTTTCAGGCAGCTCAGTGACTCCTCTCAGGAGCAATTGTTGCTATTTATATAATTGTGAAGGAGGTTATGGATCTTGTGAATTTCATTTGCTTCTCAAGCCTTGTGAGTTTTACTTACTTCCTGAGTCTTGTGAAGTCCTCTTTTCCCTCCATGAAGAACTATTTTAATGTGGAGGAATTAGCTATACAACTGACTTGTCTTTTGGGTGATTATAGACATTTTCAAGCTGACAATCAATATTAACCACCACAGGATTATTATGAATGAAACTATTACAAGCATGGCCCTATCTGTTCTTTTGTGTTCACGTGGCCTGATTTGTTTGTGAAATGAGCCTAGATGTGGAGTGATTGGATCACAAGACAAGCACGGGTATTGCTTTGGTTGAACCCTGCTGGACAGTCCAACAGAATAACTGTATCACTTTCATTTCCTCCAGCAGTGAATAAGATTTTCGGTTGTTCCACATCCTCACCACCAAGTGTTGAGTGTTGGCAGTGGCTTGATTTCAGTCAGTTTGTGGGAGTATAGTTACATCACATTGTGGTTTTCATGCCCATTTCCATGATGTCCTAGTAATACTAACAGGAAATTATTAACACCCCAGACATATAGCAATCTCATTATTGAAGCTTTGTTCAAATCATTAGCTCAATAGGCATTTGAATGGACCAAAAATGTCCATACGAAGATGATTTGTCTTTTCAATGGCCTCTTGGGGATTTTCATACTGTGGATGTGAGACTTTTGCCAAAAAGCAAAGGTCTCCCCAATCTGTGACTTTTTTTTTCAGTTCATTTACACAGTGACAAAAGGGTCTTCATTTCAATAATTACTAGGTTAAGGGGTTTTATTCTCTTATAGCTTATGCCTTTCATATTTTGTATACCGTGTGCTTGTTCTCCTTGATATTATGAAGATATTCTGTATATTTGTTGTCTTACTGTTTACATTCAGGAATATAATCTGATTCTAATTTTTAAGTATGATATAAAGCACATGAACCAATGATAAGTTTATATATATGTGTATATATATGTGTGTGTGTATATATATGTGTGTGTGTGTATATATATATATGTATATATATATATATATATATATATAATTGTTCTGACATTTTTTACTAAGGAGAATGTTGATTTTTTTCAACTTTTTTTAATTGGGTATTTATTTCATTTAGATTTCCAATGCTATCCCAAAAGTCCCCCACACGTTCCCCCACCCACTCCCCCATCCACCCACTCCCAGTTCTTGGCCCTGGCATTCCCCTGTACTGAGGCATATAAAGTTTGCACAATCAATGGGCCTCTCTTTCCACTGATGGCCGACTAGGCCATCTTCTGATTCATATGCAGCTAGAGACACGAGCTCGGGGCAGGGGAGGGGGCAGGTTGTGTGGTACTGGTTAGTTCATATTGTTGTTCCACCTATAGGGTTGCAGATCCCTTTAGCTCCTTGGGTACTTTCTCTAGCTCCTCCATTGGGAGCCCTGTGATACATCCAATAGCTGACTGTGAGCGTCCACTTCTGTGTTTACTAGGCCCCGGCATAGTCTCACAAGAGACAGGTATATCTTCGTTCTTTCAGCAAAATCTTGCTAGTGTATGCAATGGTGTTAGCGTTTGGAAGCTGATTATGGGATGGATCCCCGGATATGGTAGTCTCTAGATGGTCCATCCTTTTGTCTCAGCTCCAAACTTTGTCTCTGTAACTCCTTCCATGGGTGTTTTGTTCCCAATTCTAAGAAGGGGCAAAGTGTCCACACTTTGGTCTTCGTTCTTCTTGAGTTTCATGCATTTAGCAAATTGTATCTTCTTTTTTTTTTTTTGGTTTTTCGAGACAGGGTTTCTCTGTGTAGCCCTGGCTGTCCGGGCACTCACTTTGTAGACCAGGCTGGTCTTGAACTCAGAAATCTGCCTGCCTTTAATCCCGAGTGCTGGGATTAAAGGTGTGTGCCACCACGCCCGGCTAGCAAATTGTATCTTATATCTTGGGTATTCTAAGTTTCTGGGCTAATATCCACTTATCAGTGAGTACATATTGTGTGCATTCTTTTGTGACTGGGTTACCTCACTCAGGATGATGCCCTCCAGGTCCATCCATTTGCCTAGGAATTTCATAAATTCATTCTTTTTAATAGCTGAGTAATACTCCATTGTGTAAATGTACCATTGATGCTATTCAAATAATCCTAAGCTTTTGAGTTCATTCCACTTATCCATTTCTCTTCCTGTGTTAACACCATACTGCTTTAATTTTCTTTGCTTTGGAGTAAGTTGATTTCTGATGATAAGTCTCACAGTTTGCACATTTGCATCAAAGTCATTTTACTTATTTTAAGTTCTACGTATTTCTAAATAGATTTCACAGTGACAACAACTTCTTTTCTTCCACCTTTTTTTTGTGGTGCTAGGGATGAGATTCAGGGCTTCATAAATTTAGGTGAAAACTTTGTGTCAGAACCACATCTTTAACAGAATTTGTCAATTTGTTTTGTTTTCTTCATTTTTGAGAGTCTCATATGTACACAGAATGCCTGGTGATTATATTAACTTGCATTGCCTGCTAACATAGCCTTTGATTTCCTGCTGTATCCTCCTTCTTTCTACTTAGTCCCCCCAATGGCTATGTTAGAGAAAAATGACACCCCACATTAGTTCCTTTTTTGTTGCTGTGACGAAACACCATGACCAAGGAGCTTATGGGAGAAAGCATGTGATTTGGATTATGATTCCAAGGGCTTAGATTCCATGATGCTGCAGCAAAGGCAGAGCAGCATGAAAAGCTGAGAACTCACATTTTGATCTGCAAGGAGGTGGCAGAGAACATGTGGGGAAAGACCTGAGCCTTTGAAAACCTCTAAGTACACCCCCAATGACACACCCCTCCAACAAAACCACACCTCCTTATCCTTCCCAAAGTTTCCATCAATGGGGGACCAAGTTTTCAAACATATAAGCCTATTGCTGGGTGGTGATGTTTTCATTCAGGCTACTACGGATCTCTTCCTCCACCAGCCATTAGCAATCATTATTACCTAAGGAAGGGATGGACCTCATGAGTTTTGCCTCTGTTTTATAATCAGTTTCTCAATTTCTTTAAACACACACACACATACACACACTCATAGGAATTTTAACTGGCATGACATGTTTTTTTAAGGATCAATTTGGGGTGATTTTACCTCAGTCTACAAGTTAATTTTTCATCTTATACTTGCAATCACCCTGCCTCTGTCTCTCTCTGTCTCTGTCTCTCTGTCTCTCTCTGTCCCTCTTTCTCTGTGTAAGGTCTTTAGCTTCTCTCAGATCTATTTTAGAGTTTGAAGAATTTTTGCATCTTTCATGAAAATTTACTCTTATATTAGTGAAACTTCAGATTACTATTATAATTGGCATACTTCCTTGAATCTTATTTGCTTTTTTAAAGGCATTTTTATTAGATATTTTCTTCATTTACATTTCAAATGCTATCCCCAAAGCCCCCTATACTCCCCCCCACATGCCCTGTTCCCCAACCCACTCAATCCCACTTCTTGGCCCTGGCATTCCCCTGTACTGGGGCATATGATCTTCACAATACCAAGGGCCTCTCCTCCCATTGATGGCCAACTAGGCCATCCTCTGTTATATATTCAACTAGAGACACAGCTCTGAGGGGTACTGGTTAGTTCATATTGTTCTTCCTCCTATAGGGTTGCAGACCTCTTTAGTTCCTTGGTTACTTTCTCTAGCTCCTTCATTAGGGGCCCTGTGTTCCATCCAATAGATGATTGTGAGCATCCACTTCTGTATTTGCCAGGCATTGGCATAGTCTCACAAGAGAGAGCTTTGTCAGGGACATGTCATCAAAATCTTTCTGGCATATGCAATAGTGTCTGGGTTTGATGGTTGTTTATGGGAGGGATCCCCAGGTGGGGCAGGCTGTGAACTTTGTTTCTGTAACTCCTTCCATGAGTATTTTGTTCCCCATATGAAGGAGGAGTGAAGTATCCACACTTTGGTCTTCCTTCTTCATGAGTTTCATGTGTTTTGCAAATTGTATCTCGGGTATTCTAAGTTTCTGGGCTAATATCCGCTCATCAGTGAGTGCATATCATGTGTGTTCTTTTGTGATTGGGTTACCTCACTCAGGATGATGCCCTCCAGAAGCATCCATTTGCCTAAGAATTTAATGAAATCATTGTTTTTAATTGCTCCATTGTGTTGCTTGTGAAAGTCTAAGGAATAGAATGTATTTGTAGATATCCAGATTCGTGGGAAGTGAGGAAAGAGTATGGGGGATTAAGATGAGCAAATGAGAGAGAAATAAATATGGTCAAAGGACATGATGTGCATACGAACCTTTAGGAGACTCAGTACTGCAAACATTGAACAGACACCAATGCAGTTCTTCATAAATCTATCAATTTTAATTTATTCTCATAATATCTCAATATAAAAAACTTGTTTCCTACTGTTTTTATTCATTTATCTTACTTTTTTATTCTGGCCAGACCCTCCATTTAGTATTGAATAGAGTGGATGATAATGGGAAATCCTCAGTATTTTACCACGGAGTAACATTCCAGTTGTAGGTTTTTATAAATATGGTTCCTTTGTTTCCTGCCGTTATTTTAAAGGGCAAGGAATGTAGGAGGCACACCCTAATTTCTCAGGTGTGTCTTTTACACAAATGAAATGAAATGCCTGCTACTCCATGTCTCACTTGGCTCTTGTTCTTTCTGCCACACGGAGGGTGGACTCACTTCTCTGCTTTGTGCCCATGCTGGTCAGTTTTATGTTAATTTGACACAAACTGGAGTCATCTGAGAGGAAGGAACCCCACCTAAGAGACTGTCTCCAGAAGAACTGGCTTGTAGGCAAACCTGCAGGGATTTTTCTGAGTGATTAGTAGGGAGGACCCAGACCATTACAGGTAGTACTATCCCTGAGCTTGTGGTCCTAGGTTCCATAAAGAAACTGGCTGAGCCAGCCATGCGGAGCAAGCTAGAAAGCAGCATCCTTCTGTGGCTTTTGCATCAGTTCCTGCCTCCAAGTTCCTGCCCTGTTTGAGTTCCTGTTCTGATTTCCTTCAAGGATGAACAATGATGTGGAAGCCAAATGAACCCTTTCCTCCCCCAAGATGTTTCTGGTCATGGAGTTTCATGCCAGCAGTATTAACCCTTTCTAAGCCAGTGCCTCTGGGAGCAGTGAGGTTTCTAATTTTCTCAAATTACTTTTCAAAATTTAAAAATTAAAACATTTTATTTAGATTTTGTTATTCTTATGCTTTCCTTATTATTCTTACTCTTGTTATTAGAAATGGAGAGAGAGAGAGAGAGAGAGAGAGAGAGAGAGAGAGAGAGAGAGTGTTTGTGCATCACAGTGTGCATATAGAAGAGTCAGAGGACAACTTAATTGTTGTCTCTGTAAAGTTTACATGGGTTTTGGGATCCAATTCAGGTTACCAGGGAAGTGTCTTTAACCTACTAAGTTTTCTCACTAGTCTCCCTCTCAATGTTTTTGAATAAGATAAGCTTGTTACAAAGAACTTGAAAAATAATTCTGTCTGAGCAAAGTATTTTCACAGTATGATCTTCATAGATCATTGAATTCTCCTTCCTCATTTTCCAGCCCTTCCACTGTTCCATTTTCTCTTCTGTGTTCTTCCTAGTATCCTCTTCCAGGCTTCCTCCCTTCATCCCACATATCTATGCAGCTATGGTGGCCCGTCTTTCTTCCACAGCTGGTGGGAATCAGGGTTGCTTCCTAAGCCCCGCCACTTCATCAGATGCTTCTCAGAGCCTTGATTGCTTCTCTTGAAATTGGGGATAATAACAGTAGCATCCTCACAGAAATAAGATGATAAGAGCTCTCTAGATGTAAAAATTCTTAGCCAAGGGCCTGACTGGTAATAACCCATTGTACATTAGCTATTGTTATTAGCTGGTAGTGCATTTGTGGACTTTAACATACATCATCATACACTTTTAGCAGAATGCATAGTGCACACATGACCTATTTTCAAAATTAGTTTCCAAGCTCCATAAAAGCACATCTGGGCCTCAGATTCTTCTTTCATTTCCATTGTGTTTGTCAAATTTACCAACCATAATAAAAACAATGAATTGAAATTTAGGTTTTTTTTTAAATACTGTATTTTTGATGCTATCATTAGCCTAATCCCTTCTGAAGTTCTAATGGAGTATTTGCCTTTCTCCCATATTCAGATTTATAATGTGTGTGTGTGTGTGTGTGTGTGTGTGTCTGTGTCTGTGTCTGTGTCTGTGTGTATGTCTGTGTGTGGATTTGAGTGTATACTGTCACAAGATTGTTGAATTGACAACTGCTGTCCTTTATGCAGACCAATTCACAAGAACAGTTCTCTACAGATACTAACAGTTTGGGTGGCATTAAAAACAGACATAAAATTTTGAATGGCTGTACAATAACCACAGAGTGAAAATCAGTTTCTATTCTCTAGTCCAGAAATTATGTTCTTATGGGTAAGATTTACCAGTGTTGCCAGCAGTTTCCTACAATTTTCTGAATTGTAACAATTTAAGAGACCACGGAAGATTGACACAACCTGAATTCATGAAGCAACACTCTCAGGAAACTTCTGTCTCAGAATTTCCTTCTTTTGCACATATTTTTGGAAATAGAACATCATTCTTGTTTGCCATTTTGTAAAAGGAAAAAAGAAAAAAATCAATACAGGAAGTTTTTGTTTGTGAGAGCAGCTTGTATTCGAATCATCATGTGATTCAGAGAGAGGCAGTGTCCTCACTGGTTATCTATCTATCTATCTATCTATCTATCTATCTATCTATCTATCTATCTATCTGTAGTTTTTCCCAGTCACAGGGATAAGCTTTGGTACATGTTTAAGCACATCCTCTTGTCTAAGGTAATTTAGAGATCTCAGTAGTGCAATCTAAAACATAGCTATAAAGGATTTTTCATATTCATATGGGCTTCATTAGATACCCCTTACTAGTGCAAATGGAAAAATTAGTTTCATTTTCCTCCGAGTCATTATCTGTTTTCTGCTTCCTTGAGTAAGTAGCTATCTGAAAACCAAAATAAAGAGTCCGTGGACCAAAAAAAATAAGCAATAATTTTCTTAAAGCATTGCCTTCGTTATAACTTCTTTGGAGAGACTTTTATTAAAATCTATTATTTTTTTTAAAAAAAAACTTCATGAGATGAAGTATGTTCATGTGGCCCAATGAGCCTTCAAACTCTCCTTCTGCCTCGCTCTTCCCCCCTCCACCCAATGTGCTATTTTAGCACTTCTTTCTCTCCCTTTCTTTCCCCACTCTCTTCCTTTCCTTCCTTGCTTCCCTCTCTCACACTTTCCCTCTCTCCTTCCTTTCCTCCTTCCTTGCCTCCTACTCTTTCAATTCCTTCATATTCTGAGAGTGAATATGACCAAGTCCATAGAAGGTCTAAGATTTTCCCCCAACACTAACAGACACAATTGTGAAAAACTCTGATACAGTCCTTACCACAGCAGGCAGTCTTGAGGGGTTCAGTAGTGATAGAGTACAATTCTCTCCGTGGGCAAATTTTTAATGTGTGTGACTGTGCACTGCGCGTATATCTGAACATAGAAGGCACCAGCAATACCAGCCAGGGCAGCAGGATGCTTTCTTTAAAGGGTCAACTGTCAGCTTTGCAGGCATGCAGGAGCTCTTGCTTTCTGGGATAGCCACTTCCCTCACCACAGCTGCCCCAAATCAGGCATGGATTCTGAGTGACGAAGGATAGAGTTGTGCTCCTTCAACACTTTATGGTCAGCCATTTGACAGAGGCTGCCTCTTGCTCACTCCCGAATACAGTGTAGTACTGAGTAAAATAAAAATCAATGCCAGGGTCTCCCAGTCTTTATCAGTGAACAGTGTTGCTTAGTTCTCTCATCTGTCATTTGAAATAATGGTCTTGTAAACCCAAAAGTGCTACGCAGGCATCTTAGATGGCATTTGCTCCATCTTCCATTTACTGAAGAAATATACATCAGACACCCACTGTGTGCCAAGAGCTTTCCTGGGATCACAATGATGGTAGATGCAAATGAGTCACATACAATTTGGAAAAAGTACTAATACTGGAGTGCTGGATGATTGTGAGATTGGGCTCACAGCACAAGATGACAGCCTGGAGGTGGGGGTGGGGTTTTACCCAAGATACCGGCGCTCATGAAGGGAAGTGGTTTGTCCTGGTCAGGAAATGAGTACACACATTGGGATGGGGGCGGCCGAACTTCTTCCCCTCTCTGGAACCCAGAAAAGTTGTGCTAAGACTCTGAATTACAGAAAGAGCTGTATGATTCTGTATGGGGGTATGAGCTATTTCCTGGCCATACTGGGTTTGACTTAGGGTGAATGGTATTAACAAATTTATACTTTTCCACTCCCAAGTGTCAGTGGCAAAGAGAACAGGTACCCTATTTGTGGAGAAACCAGAATCAAGACTCAAGGTTCTGCAGAGGCTCAGATGAGCAAGTCCTTTTCTGTAGCCCAGAATAGAGTGTGAATGGGAGGAGGATCAGGCCAGAATAACTAGAAGGATGGATGGTTTTACTTTGTACACACGGGAGGGAATGCATTCTGCATTTGGATGTTGTTCTCAGAGAACAAAGTCAGACACATAGGGTGCAGAGAGTGAATGACTCTGGTGGTGAGACCATCAAGTCTCATGGTTTAACTTAGCCTGATAGTGGCTCCTGAGAAATAAGATCTGATTTGGAATTTTATGAAAAAGGTCAAGTTAACTAAGCTGAAAGGGTAGAGGTGGGGCAAAATCCTTATGGATGACGCTTGCACAAAGGCAAGTGGCCTCCTGGCTGCTCACCACTCTCTGAGGATGGATGAGACTCAGGAGCCAGATGGTGAATGTTTACATCTGGTTCTTCAGCTAAGAAGCTGCTTACTCTTGGACAAGCGTTTGCATTTCTTTTAACCTCTGTTTCTCCAATAATCTCATGTGATTATTGGGAGCATGAAATGGCCTACAGTGTCTGGGAGGTTTAGCGTACTGCCTGGATTCAATAAGCGTCAGCAATCCTGCTTACGTGCTATAGAATGGATTAAGTCAATACATCATGAATGACATCAGAGGAACCTGGAAAGATCACGGTTGAGCTCTGCGTCTTTGTGAATATGCATCAGCAGCAGGAACAGAGTTTCCTTCAGCATTTGGCTGTTGGTTTCTTAGCTGCACTGTCTATCCTGGGACGGGCTAGGCATTTTTTTTTCCTATTTACTCCAGAGCTTCTGCTGACTGTATGGGGACAGCTAGTAAAAGGAAACCAGAGAGTCAGAAAAGGGCAGAGTCAGAAGGTCACCACAGTTATGTCATCTGTGGTCGAAGCCATGAGAATGGAATGGTGAATTACTTAGGCTGGCTTCTCTTGGAGGAAGACTGACCTTCAGTTTGGTGTGCCCCGAGATACATTAGTCAATAACTCAAGCTGGTCATCCCCTCATTCTACTGATGGTGCAATTCTATTCCAAGTTCTGTTTGTGCCAGACACCTTGGTTCATGCTGCTTCAGAGATGAATGTCTGCTTCATTTCTATGTGGACAAGGGGCTTATCTGCAGTGGTGTGTCTGGGGCTGCCTCAGCGTAGACTTAAGGAGAGGGTCCTTGGTGTTCTGCCTCTGTGGAAGCCTTACCCTAAGGAGTTCTCCATTTTGTAGGGATTGTAGATAGACTCACCCTTTGAGTGTTTGCTTCATGGAGATCTTTGCTGACCCAATGGTTATTTTCTCCTGATGCAGAAGGAAACACCTTTGTGCATAATGAACCTTTATTTCTTTCAAACCTGCATTGATTCATTATCTTCTCTGCTCTCCACAAGCCAAGGTCTTTCAGAGAAAGCATCCACAATAAAATACCCCCAGTTGCATACTTTTCAAACTTTCATATCCTGTCCTGGTGGCTTTGGAAAAGATTCTTCTCATTTTAAAGCAGAGGAACAAAGAGTACAAGAGACTTGCTGAGGTCAGAAGGTTAGCAATTTCTTTTTTACGAGGACTTAACACTCAAGCATGCTGATGCTGTAGTGACTGTCTCTTCCCACTGTCCACCTCTACATGTTTTCTCTCCTTTCTTTACTACAGGGACAACCCTCACCAGAGCATCTTGATGGTGTCCAAAGCTTTCACCACAATGGGCATACTCTTATCCCAGCCCGCAGCTCTTTCCCAAGAGTCCCAGGGAGAGGGTGAGCAAAAGGGCAAAGTTTAAAAATGGATGATAATTTCCAATGAATGGAAGCATTGTGTTTATACACTGATGTGTTCTCTAATGTGTAGGCTGTCACATTTGCCTAGATGCAGGGAGGGGAAGGGTAGGCTACTTCCAAAGGTAGACAGAGCAGGAGGAATGGGGGATAGAGTGGACTCTAAGCCATCATCTTTACTAGAGAAGCCAGTGTTCTCTAGATAGAATGGTACCTTGGGATATTTCTTTAACAAGATCCTTAACAAAAATCCACGTTCTGTTCCATCTCTGTAAGAGATGCTCCTTTTTCTCCAAGTTGCCGGTGATGCCAACATCAGGACGTAATTTGAACGTTGAAAATTTAAACAATTAACTTTAAAAGTTTTGCTCATTTATTTTAGCATGCATTTAAATTTTTTATCCAAAAATACTTTTATTTATCCTTACCAACTGTACACTCAGATACAATGTACCTTGCTTGCATCATGCTCTATCCACCTTCATCTCCTGTTCACTGAGCTCAGTTAGTGTATCCTGCAGGTGCACTGGGAAATATGTGCATGTCCAGTAGCTGCACCCACAAAAGAAAAAGGCACTCCTCAGCTATCAATTGCCAATAGCCCCTCAGCTATGGGCAGAGCCTCATGAAACCCTCCCCTAACAATACTGAATAAGCACACATTTTGACTTTTTATTTAAGTCAAAGTGATTTCATAAATCAGGGTGATTCCCAGGAAGATATCATCTAATTCTTTAAGTGATGCTGAGAATTATTTTATGTTTTTATTTTTTAATTTTATTTTTTATTATTAGATACTGTCTATATTAATATTTCAAATGTTATCCCCTTTCCTCATCTCCCCTCTGAAAACCCCCCTATCCCATCCTCCTTCCCCTGCTCACCAACTCACCCACTCTCACTTACCTGTTCTGGGATTCCCCTACACTGGGGCATTGAGCCGTCTCAGGACTAAGGGCATCTCCTCTCATTGATGTCGCACAAGGCTATCCTCTGCTACATATGCGGCTGGAGCCTTGAGTTCCTCCATGTGTACTCTTTGGTTGGTGGTTTAGTCCCTGGGAGCTCTGGTGGTACTGGTTGGTTCATATTGTTGTTCCTTCTATGAGGTTGAAAACTCCATCAGCTCCTTGGGTCCATTCTCTAGCTCTTCCATTGGGTACCCTGTGCTAGTCCAGTGACTGCCTTAATCATCATCTCACCAAACAAGAGAGAGAAAGGAGAGTTCTAAGCACTTTGGGTGTGATGAAGACATGCAGGAAGCCTGCCTGCCTCTGTTCATTCCTGCTGCTGAAGCAGAGCTCCACTCTCCTCTCCCAACAGAAAGAGTCCAACCTGGGACCAGAATATTGCAATCTCCCTTTTCATGGTGGTACTCCTTAATGCCCCCTCCCTTTCAGAGGAGTGGCAGATACTAGCTTTGGGAATCCCAACTTGCATATCTCTGAGATAACTAGCACTTCCCCAGTGTTAATGGCTCCTGTCCTTAAGAAAAATGAACCGACCATCCTTGAAAAGATAAGTACTCCACTTTTTGGCCAGGAGAGAAGGGCAATTAAGTAGTCCCAGACAGCTGTGGTCAGTTGTAAAAACTAGTTCCTGATAGCCCTCAGGTCAGAGGAGTCCCCTCCCAGCTGCACAATTTTGCCTTGCTGTCTGAACAAACAGTATTGAGTTTGAGGGATGATTTTTCTTGTCACCTCCCCATCATGTAACCCCAAAGCTGAGGATCCCTGCTTATGCATAAAAACTTCCAGCCCCTAGCTAGACTCCAGTGTCGCATTCTTAACCTGTGGGGAAGGTTTGCTATCTAGGTCTGATTCAAATAAAGGCGTTTTTGTTATATTACAGTGGGTTGGCAATTCTTAGAGTTCTTCTGTGGCACCCAAGAGGCCCCGGCATAACAATATCCCACTGTGTCCAGTTGGTGCCACTCAAGTGTATATAGGCATGGGACCATATACTGAAGTATGGTAGCCTATTAGTGGCTATGCCTTCAAAGAAAAATGACTCTTCTTTCCCTATCAAGTGACAATAGCTCCTGAGCTAGAAGTAAGGATTAGTGAGTCCCTTCTCCATCCACGTTGGACTTTTGACTGGCTTGATCTTGTGCAGGTCTTGTGCAGGTAACCACAGTTACTGAGGTCATAAGCACAACAGCCATGTCATACCCAGAAGCTAACATTTTATAGAATGCTATAAAATAGCATTCTCCCTGTCCTTTGGCTCTTTTTTTTTTCCGTCCCCCCCTTTTGCTAAGTACTGGGGGAGAGTTTATAGTGCTCTCATTTAGGGTTAAATCCTCATAATCACTTATTTTCAGACCAGTAATGACTTCTGGCCACTGCAAAAAGAACTTTCTCTGACCAGTGTTGAGTGTAGTACCAACCTTTGGGCATAACATCAATATTTAAAAGGCAGTTTGAGAAGCTGACTAAAGTAGTTTGTTCCAGCAAAATGACAATAGTCTGGTCCTCCCTAGGGACAGTGATCTCCCCGGCCACGCACTTCTGGCTATGTTTACAACATCAGATATGACTTCCATCCTGTGGAGCAAAACCCGAACTAAATCAGAAAACAGCTTGTTATCCCTGTAACTCATTCCATCCATGGACATCTTAGCTGTGAGTGGTATTGTAGCTTACAGAACCCATTCTAGATAAGATCATTGATGTCTTCTCTCTTCCAGTGGCAAGTATAGTACTATGAAAGGGAGGTTCCTGGTTAATTTGAGATTGAGTTTTCTGCAAAGTATGTGGTGTCTTCATTAATAGGGCCTTATTATCTAGTTTTGATGGAAGCCTAGACAACAGATTGCATTGTTTTAGAGACCTGTGGGGCCTCCCTGACCAATAGGTCATAGAGAGATCTCCTATGTCTGGCCCTGAGATTTTTATTTAATAACTCATGTCTTCTGGGAGCAGAATTTCCTACCTTTGTTTAATTGCCTTTAAAAATGTATTTTGTAATTGTCTTACAAATATGGGGCAGGTCTCCATAAAACTTTTTTGTAATTCTTAGACTTGGTTAATCCACACCCTAAATCTTCTCTCATTAACCCTCCAAAAACCATTATTAACTCTTAAACTTAGTTTAAAGTTTGAGAACTTAAAATAATCCGATGTTTAGAGTCTAACTTCAGAGATTATAATTTAATTGCTCTTGTATGTAGCCTGGGATTTTAGGATTACAAGCAATGATACTATAACAACAATAACAACTGTCACCGTCGCCACCACCACCACCACAACCACCACCACCACCACCACCACCACCGTCACCTTTCATGTGATTCTGAAGTACACCAAAAGTTAATCTAAACTCTCTATGGTTAGTATGCTCACTAATTATTTTTAAAATCAATATAATAGAAACAGCAGACATATACCTCAGAGTAGAATACAAAGGAAACTGGCCTTTTCCCCTTTAAATTCTCAGATGCCTGGGTGAATTTTGTCTTCTGCACATGTCATCTTTATTTAATAGATACCTAATAGAATGCCTAATAATTGGTATCCTTTTGAGTACTAAAAATCATTTGTAAGAAAACTATCACATTCAGGCTACATTTCAATATTTTGGGCTTATTTTTAACTGTTGAGGTGGTAACCCGAGTTCCTAGACAATGTTCTTTCCATAAGTGTATTTGGGCACTAAATGGCTTTCTTTAAAATTCGTTATAAAATATTCAATAAATAGTCAGCCATATCTCAGGAGCTGTGCTGAATAAGTGCTGCCTATTGGGATTTGGATGTCAGTGGAGATGTCCATTGAGAGAACCAAAGGCTCCAGTGGAGAGCGTGTCACTGAGGATGGGGAGACACCAGAAGATTTGGAAAACTCCCATCAGGGAGAAACATGGAAATGGAAAGCAGAGCAATGGAAAGGAAAATGTGAAGTGAGCTTTCCATCGGAATGAAGAAATCACACACCTGGTGACAGGGAAATATGGGAGGCTGCAGGAACGGGAAGGAATTAAAGGTGATTTGAACAAAGGCAGCAGGGGGAGGGGCCAGCATAACGTAGGGAGCCATGTAGTTTCCTAGTTAAACTCTGCCTGTAAGATGTTGGCTCAGCTACCTCAAGGCTTGGACTCTCTGTGTCATTACTGGGAGCATAAGTCTGATGATGTTTATCTCCTAAGGCTGATTTGGGGATGAAACAAAAGAGTATATGAAAAGTGCCAAACATGTAAGAGCTTGATACATGACTGCTTCTACTCTCAATTACTAATGATGTCAGGAGATGGTTTGTAAGGAGTGAGGCTGCTAGGGGTGTGAATTGGGATTTGAATAGTGTGAGTGAGCTGGTAGTGGATGGAATTAGATACCGGAGGAATGGTCAAGGTAGGAAAGAAGAAGGATCATGAAAGACTGCCAGGAAGAGGACAACAGCTAAGTGCAGGTGGTCTGACCATATTGAGATTGTGTCTGATAGGAATCCACAAGAGGGGACAGACTTCATTTTAGCACATTACTGAGACCAGCTAGAGATTGATCATAGTACTTTAAAACCAGATTGAGCCTTTATAGGCAACTTCTACCTACAGTGAGATGCCACAATAATCAGGCCCTTCAATAATCAGGCCACCAAGAGTCTGGCCTTTCTAGAACCATAGCACTGCTATCATAAACAGAAAACCAATGCAATTAGGAGGCTGCCCCACCGCTGTGGGCAATATTACATTGCCAGAATGATGCTCTTCCAGCTCTTTCCAGTCTCCCCGTGATGTATTCTGTTAGTAACTGAACACTGAAACGTGTGTCAATACGGCTGCAGAGTGAAACCAAGTGCCTTTTCAATGTTGTGCTTGCTGACTGAGTGGACAAACATTCCCAAGTCCTGCTCATCTCAGACTCAATAGCACTGGAGTCCTAGCGACTAGGGTAAGGGAAGTATATTTTAGCTTTGCAATGTCTGGATTGCATACTAAGATGGAGGTTTACAAAATACACTGTATAACTAATGAAAGTGTCATATAGTTTAGATTGTAAGTACAAATTTTGTTTTGTTTTGTTTTGTTTTGGCTTGGTCCTTGCTGGCAAATGTGAAATATTTCTTCTGGGTTGAAAAGATGCAATTCTGGACAAAACCACTGCACTAGCTGGAGCATGTCAGTCTTCATTATAAAGTCTCAGGAGAGAGCCAGGGGTAGAGTCCAATGGTTCCTGACGGCATATGGCTGGATCTAAGTCTGAAGCAAGCTAGGGATGCATTTTTACAGGAATTGGAAGAAAACTGTCACTTAAATCTACAAAAGTGGATAGTCAGCCCATGGGGTACTGGGGAAGATGGGAAAAAAAAAGCACCTAGGACAAGTAGTTTTTCAATTACTCTCCAGAAAAAAAGGAACCAAATCTAGAAAAGATCCAAAATCCTTTGGAAAGGCATGGTTTAAGTTCACTCACCATAACTGGTTGCACATTGGTACCTCCCATGAGGCTTGTTGTGAACTGCAGCTCAGGACAGAAGTGTTGAGTGGGTGTACAGAGAAGAGCAGTTCTCACAAGAGACAGAAAGGCATTTCAGATTCCTAGGACTAAGCTCCGGTCCTCAAACGTGGTTATTGGGTGTCCAAGCCCTCACTGGCCATGATGAAGCCAGCAGCTATGGGGAACATGTGAAGTGGGAGGTCCACAAGGAGAAAAGTCTCTTTTATCAATACGTTAAATTGATAGTGAAACCTTGCAAGTGAATCCAGTGTTTGTCTTTATGAGAATGGGCACAGATATATTAAAACAACGAAACAAACATCCCATGTTTAAGTGAAAGAACTAGATTGAAGTTTTTTGTTTTTTTTTTTTTTTTGGTCTGGGTAAACCTCAAAACTTTAGTATTACATAAAACATTGCATGTCATAAAATGTTATATAAAGTATATCTTTTATTAAAAAAATAAAAAGCACACAAAATTGTTCTATATATTCTTATTAGAAAACAAATGTAAATTTATGTAAATGGAAGGCAGGCGTAGACTTCCAGTCAGCAGTTATGACTTCTTGGAGAGGGAGTGGGGTATGGAAGAGTGTGGCTAAGATCTATCTCCATTTTAAAAAAGTTGAAGCAGATGGAAATCTGGAAAAATATTAACAATAATTAAATAAGCTGATGAAGCCTAGGAAAATATTATATTTTCTTCTTAATTAAAAATAAATATAAACATATACAAGCTTTGCAATTCCCAAAGCAAGAGTCAGGCTTCCTCCCCTGAACTAGGCTAAGCAGATGATATGTAAAACATGACTGGAAAAATATACATACACATCTATGTGTATATACACACACACATGTACACCTATATATATATGTATAGGTTAAAATTAAGCAATAAGTTTTATTATTTTTAATCTAAAAAATAGTATTGGGTTGATTGCAAACTCTTTGGTTCTGAGGGTCCTAAAGCTATAGCTCTATCCCTCTTCTGTGTCTCAGTTATGGGCCAAATCCATAGAAGATGGAGATGAAATGGCAGGGGTACACAAAGGAGGGCCAAGGAGTCCCTGGATGCTGGGGCTGCTTCAGTGTGGCCTGGAGAGATGTGACCTGAAGCTTTTCACAAAGGCTGTGGGATGTCCAAAGAAGCCTGATGAGAAACAGCAGAGCTGGAATCAGGGGGCTGGATGCAAGTCCTTGAGGACTGGATAGGGATTGGTGTTCCCTGAATTTCTACATAACAGGAACCCCACTGGGGCTAACTGACCTCACTCCAGGGGTGGAACATTTCATCAACTTATACATAAACTTTTTACACACAATTTTCCTCAAGTTCATGAGGAAACGCACTGAATTTTCGCTAAGCAAATGTGAGTCTCAGGCAGCCTAAGCATCTGGTTAGAAAAAGTGATGTGCCTACTTCCATGAATGTGGTGACAATCTTCACTGTCAAGTTCACAGGATTTGGAATCTACTAGGAGACATACGCCCAGCTTTTTCTGTACTAGTGTCTCTAGAGAGATTCAACTAAGGATGGTAGAGCCATCTTGAAGGTGGGAAGGACAACCTTATTGGCTAGAATCTCAGACTGAATATATGGAGAAAAGAGAAAGAGATAAATACCAGAGTCCATCTCTCTCTACTTCTTGACCGTGAACTCAAAGTGACCCCTCTCCCCCGCATCTTCCTATGGCCTTGCCTTCTGGTCATTGTGGACTGTATCTTTTTTTAAAATATGAGCCAAAATAAATATTTTTCTTCAGTTGTATCTGCCAGGTACTCTGTCATATCAATGAAAAATATAATTATTACAGATGCACTAGAAAGTCCCTCAGGGGCTGGTTAACCCTCAAAAGTATCATTAGTTTAGTTTCAAACTCCTGGGCTGTCTGCTTCCTACTTATTAATAATTATTGTCTGTATTTGTTTTCATTTTGTTACATTTCACTTTTTTTTTAAATGAAGTGCCTCACCCTCCATCTTCAGTGGTTGACTTTCTGAGCACAGCTTGATAGAGACTGTTATTTGATTTAGCCTAAGATTCATTTGCCCCTCATTTGAGTACAACACAAATATGACAGTTCTCCTTATTCTCTGCATGGTGTTCCCCACATCTGATTCTATTTGACCACACACCAGAACTTGTCCTGTACCATGCAACTCCTTTCCCAATAACTAGAGAGGAGGAGACCTAAGAGGAGGTTGACAGAGCCACTCTTCTTTTTCAGTGTTGTTTTTCTGGGTTCCTCTCACATCAGAAAAGCTGGGTTTTCTTCTTTTCCTTTTTAAAACATTTTCTAGCCTTTTTCTGGAACTTTGTTCTCCTTTCCTTCAGAAAAGCGTCTATTTTACTCCATCCTCTCACAGCACTAGAATGGCTTGCTCTCCTTACTGAAGGAGAACTCCCAGGGGCCCAGACATCAACTCAAATGGTTTATCAAAAGTCCCCCACGATGTAGAAACCTCAAGCTTGATGGGTCTAAGAGAAGGGCATGGTCCCTCTGGTCAGAAGAAGCTGTTAATGTTTGCTGTCCAGAAGTTCTTCCCACATTCAAAGTTCTCATTGTCAAGAACTTTGGGGGGAATACTTAAAAACTGCACACAGAATGGAATTTGGTCAGAAAATGTCTCCATGTATGTCTCAGGAGATGGCAGCAGCTACTCCCCTCAATGGGAGACAGGATCACCTTGCCCATTACAAGAGGTTAGAGTATCTTTCAACAAGGCAGCATGGAAGTCCTTAGGACTTGCAGAGATGACAGTCAGACGGACATTACTGGTACCATCATTTTCCTCATGCCATGGGAGGCCTTCATCTGCGTGGGGAACTCAGCTCCATGGTCTCATCTTCTGAGTTGAAGAAAATATTGGGGAAATGTAAATCCCATCTCCTACTTTTCCAGATTCAGACCCGGAGTTCCAGGGGGAGGAAAAATGGCTCAAGGTCAGTGAATTAGTGGTTATACTGGGACAACTCAACCCCTTCTAGTGCCCAAGTAGGTCTCTGTGCACATATCACATTCTTTCCTGTTTGTGCATCTGAAGGAGACTTCACTTTCTAAATCCTGGGTTTGTATTTTTCCAAAGGACAGAAAGAGAAGTGCACTAACTCACATGCTTAGTTTGAGTTGTCCTAATATTTTCTTTTGCCCATGTTTGGACAGATGAAGTACTGTATGGTAGACAGCATATTCATAAAGGTTAAGAACAACTACTCAGTCTGAGCTACTATATAAGAAGACGGATAGCACATTATCAAGAGGGAAAGTGTTTGTATCCACATACTGGAAATTATCCACCCTGACTGATATGGTAGAGTTGACCTGTAAGTAATGCAGCAAGAACTGAGAGAGATTCTGGTAGATATTCTTGCTCTGAACTCCAGACTCACACACTGTTACCAACGTCTGCCTTTTGATCTTGGAATTGATGAGGAGCTGCAATGTCAGGTCCACAGAATGATTTGAGCACTGCACGAGGAACTGCAGTTGGCAGACGATGAAGTACAAGCCAGGGAATTGGACTATCAGGTTCCCATCCTGGTATATGAGTCCGTGGATGGTGCCATCTTGGTTCCAAGACAGTTTGGAATTGTTGAGATGCTTTGACACTGGAAAGATAGAATTATTACTTACATGTTAGGTACATCTTGGAAACCTCTTTTTCAAGGTTCCCACTCAGCATCTCTGTTTTCTAGAAGGGTACCTGCCATCCCAAATATTTAAACATCTTCTGAAGTGCTCTTTCTAGAATATTCTTTTATAGCTTATTTTTTTATACTTAGGAAGTCACAGGAATAAAACCATCTGTCTTTTGTTTGTTTAATGCTCAGACTACAGGGTTGGATCACATACAACACTGCATTGGAAAACGAAAGACTTTACAGAGAATTTTCTAATGGGAGGCAGCTCCAATAGATGACTTTCTTTTTATTATTATCTCATATCATTTGACACTTGTTAATTTTTTTTACCTTTGTTCAGTGTGTATGTTTCTATGTCTATATGTGTTAGATCCAGGCATGTGTGCAGGTGCAGGTGCAGGTGCAGGTGTACCTGTCTGTGTACATGTGCATGTTTAACCCAGAAGATAGCCTTGAATATCAGTCTTTATACAGTACCAGTATGCACAGTACTGGTACCATCTACCTTGTTTCTATTTTTTTTAAATAAAGGTTTATTTTTATTTATGTGTATGTATGTTTGTCTCTATGAGTATATTCAGCATGTGTGTGCATGTGTGTATGTGTGTGTGTGTGTGTGTGTGTGTGTGTGTGTGTGTGTGTGTGTGTGCGTGTGTTGTGCCTACAGACGCCAGAAGAGGGCATCAGATACTCTGGAGATGGAACCATAGGCAGTTTTGAGACACTTGATGTGAATGTTGGGAAACAAATTTGGGTCTTCTGGAAGAGAAAACACGCTTAACTGCTGAGACATCTCTCCAGCTCCATAACTTGTGTTTTTGATACAGGGATTTTCACCATTCAGAATCTTGCCCAGTAGGTTAAACTGGTCAGTCAATGTGCTCCACGGATCACCCTACTTTTGCCTTAGCAGTACTGGCATTGCAAGCATGAGGGACCATGTTTGGCTTTAAAAAAGCAGATTCCAGTACCCCAGCTCTGAGCCTCATGCTTGAAAGTCAGTCACTTGACTGCCTATGCCATTTCCCTAGCTCCTTGCTTTTTCAGACCACATCCACCTAGGCTGTATTTTGCACAAAGGTCGTGCTATTGTGCTATTTGTTAATGAACGAGCATTTAATGTTTCGATATGCATTGTGGGTGGTGGCAGAGCTGTGACATACAATACTATTCAATTTCAGTATTGAGTTTTTCAGGTGTATGTCTATTAATCTTTGTATTTAAGATAAAATAAAAGTTGGTTATGTTCATTCATAAAACATATCAACAATTAAACTTATTATTACAGGCAATTAATATGTGCTGATAAAAAATAACATATACCTTTTAACATGGTCTGAAGTTTTGAATGCCTCTTTTCTTTAAAGTACAATCAAACATCCTTGCATGGGCACCTCATGTGCACAGTGAGGGACCCAGCTTTAGGATTATAGAAAAGCAGGGAATTACAGCCTCTAAGCAAAAGTATTTGTGTGAAAGCCAAGTCTCTGAGTCCTAACAAATGAAATTTAGCATTGACTGGTAAAGGTGCCTACAGAACTGGGAAGGTGGCATACTGGTTTTAATTGATTCAATGCTTTCTCTTCAATCCTTGTAGCAATTCAATTGAAAGGCAAGAACTAATGTAACTGCAAAATGAAGATTTTTTCCCTTTAAATGAGCAAAATGGCTATTTGGAGAATCTTGCCCATCTCTTCCATGGCTCATTCTTTCAAGTTCTAAGTGCCTCTTACTGTTTCATTTACAAAGGACTCTTACCTGAAGCACACTGCAATATGCAAACAGGCCCTGCGCCAAGGAGCCCATTAAGCTGTCAATCTGGGGACCAGGCAATTTTGTAGTTCCCCTGTGAATACCTTCATAGAGGTAGAGATGGAGTCGTTCTTTCTTTGCACTCGGGAAAAGATTGCATTTGGCCCAAACTAATAAGTCCATGCACGGTAGTGGAGGTAGTAGAGGAAGGAGGACATGATGCAATCAAGGGACAAAAGTGTCTTTAAAGGACAGATAGGAAACCTAAAGGAGTGAATGAAGTGTTTCCCATGTGCTGAGGGAGCTTTCGAACACCCATCCACCTGTCCATAGCTGCTTCCAATATGGGCCCTAATGCAGCTCCCTCAAAGCTCATGGTTTTTATTTTTTTAACTGTGCCATTTCTTTCTTTTTTTTTAATTATATATTTTCTTCATTTACATTTCAAATGTTATCCCGAAAGTCCCCTATACCCTCCCCCTGCCCTGCTCCCCAACCCACCCACTCCCTCTTCCTGGCCCTGGCATTCCCCTGTACTGGGGCATATAATAACCGTGCCATTTCTAACCAACTTCTTTTTCCCCTATCAAATGGGGGTTGAGAGAAGAGCCTTGTAGCTTTGGAAATAAAATACTCTCATCTTCTTCCTCTAAGACATTGAAATTCAATTTATAAAAAGTATGATGTTAGCTAAGAACACATTTACATGACATTTTCAACTAGAGGACTCTACTCTGGATTGGAAGTTGGCATAGGACATCATCTTCATGAGGATATAATTCTCTAGCTTTGGCTACTGACCTTGGAGGTAGGCCCATGACTTCTTGGATGGAGTACTTTTCAGGGTACATAAGAGATCCTCTGAGCAATTTCCTAAAAGAAGATCAGGTATGAGTTGTCTTTTGATTCTTTGGGGACTGTAAACAACTACATCTTTTTCCGTGACTTGCTGAGATGAAATTTACTAGTCTGTTCCTGTTTATGAGGTTAAATTAAGCACAAACACCACACACACATAGACACACACACACACACACACCACTGATGATGATGACGACGACGACAACAACAACAACAATAACAACAACAATCCCTCAAACTTGTTTTCAAATCTTGCTGTTAAACAGCCTAGGATTTTCAGTTTTAAAGTTTTCTTCTGCTTGGACTGTTAGAGAATACTACAGAAGATAAATATCATCTAGTGCTGGCCACCATTCTAGATGGTTCTCATGAAAGGTTTTATTGAGCACCACCAATAGGTCATATGAGATTGAGCATCCATGTCCTTCAGCCTGAACACCAGTCTCTCCAACAGCAACACTGATGCAGGTTTTCCTACCCAGCATCTTCTGCTTGGCAGACACTAGACTCTGCTTTTACCAGCATCAGCTAATCTGGTTCTCAGAGTAACCCAGGGCCAACTTTTATGTCTGAAGACACTCAAGGACATACTCAGGGTTGAGTGAGCATGTGGAAATGTGAGGATGCCCTACATCTGCCTCATCTAGACTGCCTAGATAAAAACATCCCATTCAAATTTTAAGAGGACAAAACATTAATGACATCTTAGCAGGAAGCCTCCCATCTGGAGCTTCTTTAATAGAGACAAACATGCTATTTGTGTCATTATAGGATTAGAGAAATAAAAATATGTTTAATATCATCACTGATGATGATCACTCTTTCTTATTATAACAAGCTATTTCGTATGCAAAGAACCAAATTATACATTTCCTGCAGTGACTCAAATTCAATGTATTTGGAGCAGATCTCCTCTTCTTTGGGCCTTGGTTCCCCTATTGGAGAACTGGAAACTCTCCAATCTGACATTGACATATTTTGATGATGTCACCAGAGATGACCACTCAGTCCATCCTTCAGAAACTAACAGCTTTAAGCTCATACAATAGGAGCCACGCCCTGGTGAGCTTACATACTGTCTCTGAATAGTATGTCCTGAGCTCCCAGTTATTTTCTTTTTCCCCCCACATTTTTAAATTAGATATTTACTTCATTTACATTTCAAATGCTATCCCAAAAGCCCCTATATCCTCCTCCCACCCTGCTCCCTTACCCACTCACTCCCACTTCTTGGCCCTGGCATTCTACTGACTGGGGCATATAAAGTTTGCTAGACCAAGGGGCCTCCCTTCCTAATGATGGCCAACTAGGCCATCTTCTGCTACATATGCAGCTAGAGACACAAGCTCTGGGGGTACTGATTAGTTCATATTTTTGTCCCACCTATAGGGTTGCAGACCCCTTCAGCTCTTGGGTACTTTCTCTAGCTCCTATATTAGAGGCCCTGTGTTCCATCCTATAGATGACTGTGAACATCCACTTCTATATTTGCCAGTCACTGGCAAAGCCTCACAGGAGACAGCTATATCAGGGTCCCTTCAGCAAAATCTTGCTGGCGTATGCAATAGTGTCTGCGTTTGGTGGCTGATTATGGGATGGGCCCCCGGGTGGGGCAGTCTCTGGATGGTCCATCCTTTCATCTTAGCTCCAAACTTTATCTCTGCAACTCCTTCTATGGATATTTTATTCCGTATTCTAGGGAGGAATAAAGTATCCACACATTGGTCTTCCTTCTTGATTTTCTTGTGTTTTGGAAGTTGTATCTTGGGTATTCTAGGTTTCTGGGCTAATATCCACTAATCAGTGAGTGCATATCAAGTGACTTCTTTTGTGATTGGGTTACTCACTCAGGATGATATCCTCCAGATACATCCATTTGCCCAAGAATTTCATAAATTCATTGCTTTAAATAGCTGAGTAGTACTCCATTGTGTAAATGTACCACATTTTATGTCTCCATATCTCTGTTGAGGGACATCTGGGTTCTTTCCAGCTTCAGGCTATTATAAATAAATAGGGCTGCTATGAACAAAGTGGAGCATGTGTCCTTATTACCGGTTGGAACATCTTCTGGGTATATGCCCAGGAGAGGTATTGATGGATCTACCAGTAGTACTATGTCCTGTTTTCTGAGGAACTGCCAGACTGATTTCCAGAGTGGTTGTGCCAGCTTGCAATCCCACCAGCAATGGAGGATTGTTCCTCTTTCTCCACATCCTCACCAGCATCTGCTGTCACCTGAATTTTTGATCTTAGCCATTCTGACTGATGTAAGGTGGAATCTCAGGGTTGTTTTGATTTGCATTTCCCTGATGATTAAGGATGGTGAACATTTTTAAGTGCTTCATAGCCCTTTGGTATTCCTCAGTTGAGAATTCTTTGTTTAGCTCTGCACCCCATTTTATAATGGGATTATTTGAATTTCTGGAGTTCAGCTTCTTGAGCTCTTTGTATATATTGGATATTAGTCCCCTGTCAGATTTAGGATTGGTAAAAATTCTTTCCCACTCCATTGGTGGCCTTTTTGTCTTAGTGACAGTATCCTTTGCCCTACAGAAGCTTTGCAATTTTATGTGGTCCCATTTGTCAACTCTTGATCTTACAGCACAGACCATTGCTGTTCTGTTTAGGAATTTTTCCCCTGTGTCCATATCTTTAAAGGTTTCCCCCACTTTCTCCTCTATAAGTTTCAGTGTCTCTGGTTTTATGTGGAGTTTTTTGATCCACTTAGCTTTGTACAAGGAGATAAGAATGGATCAGTTCTCATCCTTCTACATGCTAACTGCCAGTTGTGCCAGCACCATTTGTTGAAAATGCTGTCTTTTTTCCACTGGATGGTTTTAGCTCCCTTGTTAAAGATCAAGTGACCATAGGTGTGTGGGTTCATTTCTGGGTCTTCAATTCTATTCCATTGATCTACCTGTCTGTCGCTGTACCTGTACCATGCAGGAAACACCAATTACTTTTCTTTGATTCCTCTTAACATCAATGGACTCAATTCCCCAATAAAAAGACATAGACTAACAAACTGGCTACACAAACAGGACCCAACATTTTGCTGCTTACAGGAAACCCACCTCAGGGATAAAGACAGACACTACCTCAGAGTAAAAGGTTGGAATGCAATTTTCAAGCAAATGGTCTGAAGAGACAAGCTGGAGTAGCCATTCTAATATCGAATAAAATTGACTTCCAACCCAAAGTTATCAAAAAAGACAAGAAGGGGCACTTCATACTCATCAAAGGTAAAATCTACCAAGATGAACTCTCAATTCTAAATACCTATGCTCCAAATGTAATGGCAGCCACATTCATTAAAGAAACTTTAGTAAAGCTCAAAGCACACATTGCACCTTACACAATAATAGTGGGAGACTTCAACACCTGACTCTCACCAATGGACAGATCCTGGAAACAGAAATTAAACAGAGACACATGGATACTACCAGTTACTTCCTTTATCCTATTGCCCAGATTCAATCGAGAAAGCCCCTGGGGCCCCGAGAATGGCTAGAAGCTGAGTGAAGGTTTCCCTCTGCTGTCTGAGCAAGCTCACTACTAGAGGAACCCCCAGCAAAAGTAGGGGTAGTATTCATCTCTAGATGTTCTGGACTCACACATGGCTTCTGGACCATCAAAGGCTGAAGGCCAGCTTCCACTCTCTAGATCTTATCCCATAATTATCATCTAAGCAGTGTTCTTGTGAGGCTTGTTGCTGCCCTGCATATTGGATGTGTATAACCAGAACTTTGATCCCAATGTGTAATAGTCTAAGGAGGTGTGACTATTGTCCAGTCTCATCTTTGGGACTGTAGAACATCAACCAAAAGAAACCAGAGAGATGCAAATTGGACTGACTCTCTTTGCTGTGAATCACTTTCTGATTTATGTTCCCTACAGCTCCCATGGGCTTTTGACTCCTCCCAATCTCTCTAGTATCAGCCCATACCCTCCCTCATTTTATTCTGTGTCTTAATAGTAATCAATGTCACCATCAGTACCACCATCATAACTAATGTTGACTATTTTTGTAATGTTTTACTGAGCATGCTACAGCCATGATTTCAGTTTTACATTTTTTTACAAGCATCCCATAAGAGATTTAATTTTTACAATCATCCCATGAGAGATAGTTTACAGTTATCTCTGTTATTTATATTGGAAACCCTAGGTTTTAAAACTTTAACTGGGGGTGGGGGGTGGGCAAAGATGAAGTAGAGACTGAAGAAATGGCCAAACAATAATGGCCCAACTTGATACCTATCCCTTGGGTAAACACTAATCTCTGACACTATTACGGATGCCATGTTGTGCTTGCAGACAGGAGTCTAGCATAACTGTCCTCTGAGATGCTCTACCCGGCAGCTGACTGAAACAGATGCAGATACCATATGAAGTATGAAGCAGAGGACTGCTTTGTCTTGCCTCAGCAGGACAGGATGTGCATAATTAATCCTGCAGGGACTTGATACTCCAGGGTGGGAGGGGATATATGGGTGAGGAGTGAGGGAGCATCCTCCTAGAGGAGAAGGGGAGGGGGAATGGGAAGAAAGACTCTGTGAGGGAGGAATTGGAGGAGGGCCAGCATTTGGGATATAAATAAATAGATAGATAAATAAGAAAGGGTTAACTGGCTTGTTCTCAGCCACACATCTAGTTGCTAGTAGGGCGGAGATCAAAACTCAGTCAGTGTGACTCTAATGCCCAGATTTCCCCCCACTCTACACAAGTTTGGAGACTTGCAGCTCCAGTACACAACTACATGGATATGCTTCCACCTGCATACCTCTGGTTCCTGTCAAGTGGAATGCCCTGCTTCCTATCAAGACAGTTGTCCTTTAAAACACATCCTGGCAGAGACTACTCTCCTACTGATCAGCCAAGAAGATGCATTTGCTGAATGGAGTCAACTAGACCATCTCTCTTATTTCCTTCCGTAGCTCTGGCTGGACCAGTGCTAAGGGCATCAGTGTAGTAAGAAGGAGTGCTTGGCTTGTTTTTCCCCCTGGCAGGGGGAATATTGGCCTGACTCTCACGGATTCTAAGTTAGGTGGGAAAGTAGGATTCATGCCCTGGATCAAAGCCAAGATGTCACATCAAAATCAGGCTCGATCTCTCTAGTCCTAAGGTCCCTCTGTATCAGGTGGCTTGTGGTGCTATCTGCCAGAGCTGAGCATCTACAGATGGTGGCAGAAGTACAAGCCCAGGCTTGTCTCTCACACATGCAGGCATTTTTCTTCGTCTGTTTTTCCCCTTTGGTCTTCATGTGTACAGTGGGGTGACCTCAGCTGTAATTCTGAGAAACCCAATAATGGAAAAAGTCTACCTTATTTTGAAGCATTTGCATTTCCTGAAGTCAAATGGCAGGCATACTGTAGTTTTTCTTAAAGAATTGATTAGATAGTTTCATGCTAAAGATTAAGCAAGGGCTTCTCCTTCTAAGAATGCCATTGCTGGAGTTGGTTCAAGGAGGGGCTGGGTATTGAGAGATTGACACTGTTGAGCTGGAAGAAGACCTTGGAGAAGGGTACCATCTCTGTTCCTTCACATTTGGAGGTGTCAGCAAAAGAAGAGTGAAGGATGCGTGGTGGGGCTCAAACACCAAGAGTCTTAGTGGCTTCTGAAGGCTTAAAATGCTCTCAGCTGACAACTAACACCACTCTGATCTCCTTTTCCTCACATGGTTTCTGGGGCAGACATATAAGAAGGATACCCAAGTTATAACCTAAGTCAAAGAGATGGGAGCTTGAATATTTGGCCAGTCAGTGCTGTTCAAGGAGTGGGCTGGCCGCTTTGAAAGTCACAGGGATCTTGCTAAGACCTAGACAATATTTTGTGGTGTACCAGTCATGCAACTCAAGTCTCATCAGCTTGTGAACCCATGATAAGATAGTCTATTGTGGATATGAAGACTTTTATAGGTACCCCAGGCAGTAGGAATCCTGCCGTGGCTCCAGAGATTTGTGGAGTGAGCAACTAGACTGTATCTCTGCTATCTGTCTCCCCAGTGCCTGAGTCTGGAGGGGGTTATTCTGAGAGAAGAGGCTTAGTTGATGTTTGGATGTTGGGATTCTGGAATATTCTCTTTCAGATTTTAGTGTTCCTATTTAGATGGGGAACTAAGATGACTTGAGATGTAGAAATGCCTTTCTAGATCATTCTAGAGCAGTGAGGGTTAAACGGAGGAGAAATGAGTCTGTAGCCATTACACACACCCGGGACTGAAGCCTCAGGAGACAGCTGGAGGGCGTTGCTGGGAAAGAAGCTTCAGGGTGCCTTCCTGATCCTGAGTCTGGGAGATTGCCCGGGTCAAGTCGCAGGTCAGGGAAATTGGGCTTTCGAGTCAGATGATTTGTGACCTAGTCAACTTCTTCAGAACGACTCTATGAGGACCAGGCAGATGGTGCTTCTCAGAGAGCATGTGGTTCTAGTGAAGGTGTTAGATCCGTCATTTCCTCTCCCAGAACTTCAGCTTCTTACTGTACCAGTGAAGTAAGCCCAGTGACACTCAACAGAGATGCGTAGCTAGTACGACACACATCAAGATTACAGATGTCTAGTAACTGGCACTAGCCATGACTCTGAGAATGTGAGGTCGCTTCACTTCTTGTCTCTTTTTCTTGTTTTCTTGGGATAGCTCTGTGATGCCATACAGAGAGGATTAGATAACGAGATGCTCATGAAAATGAAACACTGTATTACCTTTGAGAGTAGACTTTCCCACTTCTGGACACAATTGTTTGAGGCTCTCTGATTTGGAGGGGAGGGGAGGGGCGGGATGAAACACTGTATCGCCTGTGAGAGTAGGCTTTCTCACTTCTCTACACAATTGTTTGAGACTCTCTGATTTTGTGGGGGAGGGGAGGGTGAAGACCTCTTGGAAATATCTTAATCTTTGAAGAAACAGAAGAAACGTGTTTTAATTTCTTCTTCCCTGGAGAATACCCAGGGAAAGTCCCAACAGCGACATCTAGAGGAATCTTCATTCCCAACCGAATTTGGGATCAGTGGGAACCGGTAACCTGGTGGGCATTGTGCAAAGGGTCACTTCACAGACATTCCTTCAAATCGAACCATTTCCTTGATGCTACCAGGCCAAGAAAATTTATGATATAGACAGGAATCTCAAGAGAAGTCATATGTAAAAGGGAGACTCTGGATTCACAGCGGTCCTTGAAAAAAAATCCCTGGTAGACAGCATGCTTATTGTTGAACACAGAGAAAGCAAGGAACAAACATGGGTTAAAATGAAATTAGGATTCACATCAATACTGTGAAGGCTTTTGGGAGCTGGAAGTGCTGACCTGTTGTGGTATGTAAGGTAAACACATCTGGCCCTAGGGCACTTCATTGCAGGTAATGCATATTAAAGACTGATGGACCTGACAGTGGTGGAGGGGATGTTTAAGAAACATCGTAAACTCTTCTAACATTCTAAATGGCCTTTCCTATGCCACCACTTATTTGCAGTGCAGAAACACAGAAGCACTCTCAGGATATTGGACCCGTGTGAGTCCACATCCCACCCTGGTTCCCTACTGGTTGTATGGATTAGCCCGGGTATGTGAGACTCTCTGAGCTGCTCCTTCTTCCTCAAAGTGAGTGCATACACCTCAACCTCTTGCAAGAGGATTAAATGGAATAATGGACAACACTGAGCCTATTGTATACCACACAAATAACATCAAATAGTTGGCTCCCCTTTTCTGGTCTGGGGCCTGGGCTACCTGCCTGGCACACAGATGTCTCTGGGGCTTGAACAGAGTATAAAAAGGAATCAGTTTGAGGTCTAGGACTATCTACCCTTCTTCCCTCCATCCCCCTCCCTCTCCCTTTATTTCCCTCCTTCTTCCACCCTCTTCAAGTGTAGGATGATAGGCAAGTTGGCATATCCTCTGGAGCTGGAGACTGGGAATTATATCTGGCAATTCTAGCATCAAGTGGAAACCTTTTTACCTTATTTGTGTTCTCTCCTCTCCCCTGTACCTCATGTTGTCTCCTGCCTCCTCATTCTTTTTTGGGTGTGTGTGAAAATTAGGGGTTGTGGCTTTAGAACGCTAGATAGCCTATGCAGGATTCCATTCCGCATCATTCGGAATGGCTCACTTCCTGGGTATTTTCAACAGAGAGATTCCTAATTCCTCTTATCTCTGCCTTGAGCAAAAGAAAGTGGGTTTAAGAGCAGGTTTTATTGAGTGTGTTAAGATTGACTGGAATAACAAATAGGTTCCTTGTGGCAAGTGAAGTATGTGACCGGCTGAAAAGCAATTTATCCCCATGGGAAAGCATCGTATGATGCTGCAAAGGAGATGAAGAAAAATGGAACCCAGGAGTAACAAACTGCAGACGTGGATATTCTGGATCCAGCCCCATTCCTCTGACAGAGTAAGACTCTGCCAGCCAGTGTTTATTCTTCTGAGGGGAAGGGAGTGTGAGGACAAGGAAGACTGTCACTCCTTGTGCCTTCAGTGTGGCTTCTCTATGACAAATGGTCATAGACCATTTGGGTCAGTAAAATACTGGGGAGAAATTAGTCTCCCTGGCTGTTCGGTTTTCTCACACTCAGTATTTCTTTATCATATGCCTGCCTCATTTCACCTCTTTTGATGCCCATTTTTTCCTTTTAGCTTTGGAAGGTATGACCATCCTCAGGACATTAAGGACCCCTGGGTACCATGAGCCACATAAGCATTTGCAAGAAAAAAAGTAAAGCAAAACAAACAAGCAAAAACTGCACAAACAAAACAAAACAAAAACAAAAAACCCAAACCAACAACTTTTTCTAATGACAGGATATGGAATCACTCCAGGTCACATGACCCTCTTAAACCTGTCCCAAAGCACCAGTGACCCTCTCTGTCCATCCCAGAACTTAGTGACAGAGTATGCTAGCCTTTGAGAAGTTCCTAGTGGCTGAAATATCTTCAGCTTTACAAAAGAGAACCCCAGACGCCTCCACCACCTGCTGGGAGGCACAGTACTTTACCATTTTGTCCTGACAGCATTTCTGCACATCTTACATCCTTCTGCAGATATTGCTATACAAAGATTTGAGGTTTTGTTGGGCATGGGGCTGGAAAGCTGTGTGACCAGGGGAGCTGGTTCAGCACAAGAGTGAGGATGAATTGTGTCCAAACCCTGAAAATCTTGTCTTGAGACAGGCAGGAGTAGGACTGCTTCCTCCTTGCTCTGGGCTTGCACGACCAGGCAATGTAAGCCTTATGACCCCCACCTCCACCACCATTGAGGTTGTCACATAGCCTGCTGGCCAGATTATAGGTTAAACTTCATCTCACCCTTATAAGGATATGTCCTACAAGCACCTGGGATTCCTCTTTATGCACATAAAGCATTCCCCAGCACTTCTGTCCCAGCCAAAGATGAACACTTACCCTGCAAGCCCCTACCTATGCCCCAAGGGTTAGATAGTTCTTGGTCTTCCCTAATAAAGAGAGCTGTTTCACTGAAAACTGTCTCTGGAGAAGGCTCTTTCTCCTGATCTCACTCAGTACAAGATCCTGTCTAACCTACCTGCCTTGGCTAAGCTTCATTCCTATCAGTCCAGCCTCATGAGGAACGGTGCCTGGTGGGGTCTGGAGGGAGAAAAGCAGACCCAGGGCAGCAGTTGAAACTCCTTGGAAATCCAGGTAAAGGGACTTCTAATCTGAGATTTGGACAAATGAGCCCAGTAGTGAGCAACATTAGAGAGTCAAAACTCATTGGAAGCAAAACATTAAAACAAGAAATGACAAGAGGATGCAGGAGCCTTGGCTTTAAGCTGTGTCTGGAGGAGGCAGACTGTTTCATGGAAGATGGAAGAGCAAAGTGGACCAGATGGATGCTCTGAGGTCCAGCCAAGTGGGAAAATGAAGGTGTATTTTTGGTTCGATTTCATGATCATGGTGGTTCTCTGCAGGAGGCATATTACCTCTGTCTGCTAGAGGAGAGAATAAAACCCAGCACGAAGCATACAGGACAGGCTTGCCTCCCAGCCTTCCAGTTTGCCCATGGATCCAACTGAATGTCTAACAAGCCTCAAGCACAGTGGGCCGAGTACAAGTCAACCATTGACTGGGGCCTATTCTGGCCAGGAATGACAAGTTTGTGTTAGGGCTCATTACTAACACGGGTGTGGTTTTCTGTGGTTTCCCTGTAGCTAAGGATATCCTGTGCTTAGCATGTGTGCAGAGCCCTGCATCCTAGGCTCTGGTCAGTGCTGGTTTCCTGGTTACAACAGCTGTCATGGTAGCTGCGATCCTTGTAACTTCTGTCCTTGTGACAAACCTCATGCCATCCCTGGGACTTCCTCCCAAGACTTCTGCCCTGCCTGGGATGTCTTGCAACAGTGTTCTCGTTTTCCCTGCCTGCTTCTTTTCCTTTTCCAAATGGGCAATTTGTTTCTTGTGTTGGCTTAAGATTGTGGCTTCAGATTTTCTTCAGACAACTGTCAGGCTATTTCTTTCTCTCTTTCTATATAGGACAAGAGAATTCTAGTCTCAGGAAGTGTCAAAGAACTCTGCTAGTGTGTGTGTGTGTGTGTGTGTGTGTGCATGTGCGCACACATGAACCCTCAAGTGTGTGTGCACATACATATTCATGTGTATTTACATGTGTAGAGACTAGAGGTCAACACAGTATGTCTTCCTCAATTGCTTGCTGTCTTATTTCTTAAGACAAGGTTTCTTACTGATCCCAGAGCCTTCCAGTTTGGGTAGGCTGCCTGGCCAGTGAGACTCAGAGACCTTCCTGTTTCTGTGTTCTCAATGCTTGTATTATTGGTATATACAACTGCTCCTCTTTTTATGTGGATGATGGGGATGCGACTCAGGCTCTCATGCTGCAAGCATTTACCTGCCTACAGGCTTGTAAAAGAAGCATTCTTTCTAGCTCCAACTTGAATTCATTTAGTATATTTAGCCCAGTGATGTTCGGAGGGGAGAAAAGTTTTCCTAAAGAGACACCAGTTCCTGCTGGTGTGGGAACCAGGTTTTGGCCTCAGATGTTATTTTTCTCCCTCATCCTATTATAGGGCCCCCAATTTGTGGAGTCAAGGTAAGTATGCATGTACATTAAAAGTGGGAGTTAGGGGCCATGCACATCAGGGTGCTGGCTGAAGTAGGGGCAACAGAGGAAACCTTGGAGTCTCATATTTGCAGGACGCTTTTTGTCTTCTGTATAACCTCTAGCAAGTCCCCCTAACTTCCCGGATCTCAGAAACTTACCTGCAAACGGAAAGTCAATGGGAATACACCCATCCCTCCACCCCTGTACTGATAACTCTCGAGGCTGATCCTCAGACCAACCCAAAGGAAGTAGGGAATGTCTTTAAGGAAAATTTAACATTCCTAGTGAGGCGTATTATCAGCATTGATGAATAGAATCTTGTTGTAGAAACCCTGAATTAAAGACAGAGGTTATTTTGGTGTTGGTGTTAGTTCTTGTTCGGATATTCCTAATCAAGAGCCAGGTGAGGAGGGAACTGGGAAGTGGTCAAACCCACAGTTTCCCAAATTTGGGATTTCACGAATGAAAGTTGTTCCCTCAAATGAAAAACCGGGGAGTAACATGGAAAGTTTGCTTTATTCTGCCTCTTATGACCATGAAAACAGAATACTTGACAAAACCAACCAAGCATCTGTGTCAATTTCTTCCTGTGATGGGAGGGGCATTCTAACACCAGAACACAGCGGGATATGCTTTCCTAGAAAGAGTGTTTTCATCTTAAGTGTAACTGAGCAGCTGTCAAGAAGACAACTTTGTTCTTTGTTTTTTTATTTCATGTGATCTAAGGATATCCTGTGTTTAGCATGTGTGCAGAGCCCTGCATCCTAGGCTCTGGTCAGTGCTAGTTAACTAGCACTGTAACTATTCAGTGTCACCCACTAGTTAGAGCTTTATACTTGATGACCAATGTTTGGAGCACTCTACAAGCAAGAAAGAACAGCTAGTGAGTGTGGCTGGGGTCCTGACACTTAATCAAGGCTATCTTCACCACAGACATTATATCTATGGGAGGTGGCTACTGCCCCTTGCCAAATGAAAACTTCCAATCTTTCCTAGAAAAATCTAAGTTGGGGTGGTGGCAGGACAATGGAAGGAGAGGTGGAGGAATTAAGTTTAATCAGTGCAGACTGCTCCTTGCAAAGCTCCACAGGAACATATGCAACAAGTTAGCAAGGATGTCTACCTCCAAAGCCTACACTACCTGTACCACAGGAGTCTGCTCTTCCAGTCTATGGGCCAAGCCCAACCACTACTTATTCTGTAAATGAGGTCCAGGGGATTGTAGTCAGGCCCACAGATTTGTGTGTTTTCAGGCTGTAACTGTACGACTGATTTAGCCAAGGCATGCAAAACCTAGAATATTTACTATCTAAATCTTTGTAGGCAGTGTCTGTGCCCTTCTAACTTTACCTTGTTCTTTGACTGCATATCTGGTTATCTACACAAGTGAGGGAATTAAGATCACACACTAGGCCCTAAATGTTTTTGGCCAATATTGAGGTTATGCATCAATCTTATAGGTTCAGAAGGCTGCCTGTCTACCCAGGGCTCCTTGCCCATACATTCTAAGTCTTCAGTAGAATATCCTGAAGGAAAGAAACTTCAAATGTGTTGCTGCTGTAAGGAGCTGTGTCAGTTCTTTTGTATCCTCTTGTCCCAAAGGTGCCCAGCATCTCTACCCTGGTCTATCTACCCGACCCATGTTCTTCCAGTTCTGTGCTCAGGCAGCTGTGCTTGGTACCTGGACTCTGAAAATTGAGAGTGGAGCTAAGGTGGAGACTGATGTTTTGAATATAAAGACACTGAGTCAGAGTCAAGGACCTTTTGGTTTAGCCTGTATGATCAAAGCAAGACACTTTATCTCTCTGTTTGATTTTTCCTTCTCTGAGTCATGAAAAAAACTAGTCAGATAACCTTGAGTTTAATCTTCAATGTTAACTGACCTCTGCATATATCCCCTTAGGGATTAGTAGAGGCCAATATGTTAATAGCTTCTGTGTCTGGTAATGTAGAGGGAAGAAGTCTGTTTTTATAGGTCTTAAACTTCATTAAGTATTTTGGCTATGACCAGTTATTTGACCAATAGTTTACGCCAGTTTTCATGCCAAGCAGTTATGAGCTGGCCCTGATTGGCTCGTCTAGAACCACAGTGATCTGTGTTTAATGGATGTGTAACAGAGACTTCCATGTGGGAAATGGTATCAAGATTCATACACAAGTTTGCTCAGTTTAGCTCAAAATACCATGCTGTCTTGTGTCCTCATCAGGGTCCACAGCTTGGCTACAGCAATGGTGTTAGTGAGAGTGTTCCTGGCAGGAGGGAGGGTTGTGTGGATTAGCACAGTGATCAGGGGCTACCCAGATGAGTCCGAAGCATCAGCTCATCTCGATCAGTCCTACTTCCATCTATCCCACTCCTGTTGGGGACAGTCACAGCATTGCCAGTTGATAAGCAGGCATCACACCTTGTGGTGTCATCTGCATGATTCACTACACATTCATTCCTAAATCTGAGATCTTACCTCCTTTAAGGGGGACCTTCTCAGTTGTTTTTGGAGTGGAGTCCTGGAAAGAAAGAGAGAAGGGCAGGGTGAGGACACTGACTAAAACAACTTATCTTCCTTTTCTCCCTGGGAGTCCTCAAAGCACTGTGCAACTTAGAACCCACCCACCCTCTGACCCTTAAAGCTTGAATACTCATTCACTGGTTAAGTATAGTGGGCTTCCTATCCATGCCAGCCCATCTGTCTATGAGAAACACAGATAGGGGTTACCATCCACATCTCACATACAAAAAACAGGACAAGAAAGCTTGTCCAGGGACACACAGAGAGCTTGTGGCTCTCAGGACCACAGCTGGAACTTCCACTTCCCAGTCAAGAGCTTTCTTCCTCTCCACACACAGTACTGTTTTTTCCCCTTAGGTCAACATATGATCAAATGAACAGAATAATTCTACACACTTTCTTATTTCCATATTTGGTTCATCTAAAAGTGTTGTAAACATACCTGGAAGATACCTTTCTACCTTGGTTGTGGTTGGAAATTGTGATGTTTTTATTAGTATTTATATTCCAAACATTGGGATGATATAAGTAAACTGGGTCTCTGATCTTGTGGATTTATCCCAAGGTTATGGCCAGATAGAATTTGCAAATATTCGTAAATATATAGCACAAATAGAGGTGTATTTGTAAATACATCCACACAATATTACAAATGATTTCTATAATTATCATAAATGTCTGCATATATTTTATGTAAATGAATGAGAGGTTGATGGAAACATTGTCTGTTGAAGAGGAAACTGTCAGAGGGGACTAAAGAGAAATGTAGTTAGCGTGTTCTGTGAAAGTGGCCCACAGAGATGGAGGGGCACTGGTTCCCAACAGATTCCTCAGAGACTAGCTTTCCAATGACCCTCACGTCTTCACATGTCAGCCTAGAGAGGCATATAAGTAGCCTTCCACAAAGGAATGGAATGCCACATTTATGTTTTGACCTGTATAAGTCAGTCACCTCTAGTGCACTTAACTGATATAATTATAAACACTAGAAATGGGTGAATATTTTTATGGAAAAATAGTTTCCCAAAGTCTACCAAAGCTGAAAGTTAACAACAAACTATATCTGACTTTCTTAGTGTTCTGTGCAAAGGCTGATGACTATCTGGAGGTATGATTTTAATTTATATCCCCAAGTGCTCTGTCATTCTCCTTCTGTGGACACATTGTTATTGACAAAGTAGGTCTCTTCTGTAGACCAAGAGTGGTTTGCCAGGAATACAGCTCAAGAGGCCTCAGGAATACAAACTTTGGTGTCACACTAATCTGAAGAAAGTCTATAACTTTGGGTCTCAGTTTTTTAGGGGGAAGAGATGTGATGTTGCTTTGGAAGATACTTTCCCCTCTGCTTGTTTTCCGATTGTGTTGCCTTATTTCCTGAGAGTTCTGAATGTGTGTAACAGTGCTTTACATCGGTGATTGCATGATTACCCATATGATTCTTAGGAAAACCTGACATCACAAAATTCCCCTTTAGGTTGCCTCTGTGAGACAACAGCCAGCGCTTCAAAACATATTAAGCAGCTGGCTTGATGCCAAGCATGACTTTTGATTAGCATGATGTGCAAACACACAACTAAAGGCCTTTTAGAAGAATCCTAACATGGTTGAAAGTACCAAGAGCCCCACATTCTCTTAGACACTAGAGACCAGAGTGAATAGCAGAAGAGCAACACCAGCAGAGCCATCCTAGTGGTAGAAATGCTAAAGAATCACTCGTTCAGCCTTGGATCATCTGTGGTGTGCATTGTGTCACTCATTCAAAGATATGCTATGGACCTGGTTCATTAAAACAGCTATTGAAAAGACACAAATCAATATGGAATCAGAATACTGAGTGTAGCACACACCATGAGAGGACCACAGTGAGTAAAGAAAGAATTTCTGAAGCTTTAGTGCTGAGGATCTCAGGCTGCAAATTTATTTAGCAGGTTTGGGTAGAGCTTGGGTTGCCATTATCTCTCCAAGTCCTCAGGTAATGTTGATACTCTTGGCTTCCAGAAAACCTTTTATCATCAAGGATAGAAGATGTGTATCTAGGAGGAGGACCTAAATGTATGTAATGGCATGGTGTTATAGAAGGGAAAGCCTCGTTTTTGCCTGTCAACTGAGAGTTCTATTTCTCCAGTGGCAAAAGCACTGACAGGGGTTTCTGTAACTTCATCTTTTACCTAGGGTCCAGGGAATTCAGGACAGAAGTTTGACTGCTCTTATGTTGAAGAACACAAAGTCTCTACAGCTTCCTCTGGCTACTCATAGCAGATGTGATTCCATAGTCAAAGCAAGAGACAAACACAGATGTCTTACAGACCATCAAGTTGATTTTGTAAGGAAGGATGCCAAGATACTAGAGTCTAGGGCCAATTCTGGACTAAAATTCTTCAGTGAACTTTCCACTTGGCCAAGGACAGTGCATTTCATTGCTCTCTCCTCCCTATTCTCAAGCAGCTCTTTTATTTGAGGATGGAGAAGCAAGGCCTTAGGACATGATGACTGCTTACATTAATGAGACAAGATGATGACTGCTAGAATTTGTCAGATTGTTTAGACCGGAGGCGCTATGCTGAGTGCTGTCTGTAAACTGTTTTAATAAACCTTGCCTGGGGAATTTGAGACCTTGGCTGGGCAAAATGAGAACTATCTTGCTCAAGGGCTTGGCTTTGAGTAAGGTAGGACACAGGCTTGACCTAGATGCAAACAAATGGCTTCCCCAAGGCTGTCATCTCCTCTCCATAGTAGCTCTGGAAAACAATCACCATGGTTACCAAACCCTGCTTCATTTCCTTAAGTATACTTTCTCTTTTCTTTCAGCCTCTATGACATCTGACGGACATTCCTACAGTACTAGAGTTCTTTCTGTGTAATGGAAAGAATGACCATGCACAGTCTGTTTTCCTCCAGGTGAAATGACCCCCCACCCCCAACACCCCCAAGCAAGCCAATCAGTAGCCTAGAACTGTATTTTTCTCTCCCTTAGTTACTGTGAGTAGAGCTTTGGCCAGTGATTCTTACTCTGGGCTATTGCAGACATAACAAGATATGGCATGTAAATGACTAGCTATTGTTTGAAAATAGTAGCTGTTTGAGAGGGACTGCTCTGGCCCTTATAATGTGTTTAGTTTGTCTTAATTCCCTGAAAGGTCTGTTTGCTTTTAGAGCAATGATGTGGAGGGCATGGAACAAATGTGTGTAAGTTCCCGTATTTGCTTTTCAAACAAAGTCCTCTATTACTAACACTTACCAAGACAACTAAAGTGTGGAATATTCTATGGAGAATTTCACATCTGTTTCTTTTCTGATTTTCATTGTCTTAGAAGGTAGGTCACAGCACATGGAGATCTCTACTATCTTTAAGGTAAGACAACTAAACACTTAATCCAGGTTACTCTGGGAAGCAAATCCTTTCTGGGCCTTATTGTATTGGTCATTAAGTGGACTTCAAGAATTAAGAGTTGTCTAAACACAGATAAATGACTTAATCATTACAAAAGATCCCAGAGATAAGAAAGTTGGTCATACTGTTTATGAAGATTGATAACTCCATAGCATTGACTCTCTAGATTAAGGCAGACAAAACAGCAGTATGTTCTCCCAAGACCCAATGGGAGAGTGAATGGCAGTCATAGGAGACACCCCCTAAGGAAAGTATTTTTATTAGGAACTCCTGGTTTGGCGGGTATGGGATTTGGAGCAGTGGAATAACCAGTGTTTCTCCAACTTGCAACATGTCATGAAAATAGCTATTCTGATTCAGGAATTCGGGATAGGCTCTGAGGTATTCTGACTGTAGTCAGTCTCCTGGCCATGCCATCATGTCTGATCCACCAGCTACTTTTAGAGTAGGACTGGCTTCAAGATGTATTGTAATAGGCAAGTAGGTCTTCTAGTCTTGGAAAGTTGCTGCAGGAATTTGTGAGATTAAGAACTCTTCCTGCTCTAAAGATGGAGTTGTTATTTTGTTCTCTGGGCCTCCTCTACTAATGAATGTTGTCATCTAGTCTCACTTCCTGGTATGTCTTAGCCTGCTCTGGAGTCTAACCATTGTTCATACCCTAGTAACTCTCACAATCCAATTTGTCTTCCTGTGGGCCATGCCTCTACTCATTGTCTAGCTTGATGGGTCCTACCTCTGCCTGGTCCATTATCATAATGGAGAGCTCATCTTTATAGAAGAATATAGTTAGTGAATCAAAAGGACGACAACATCTACTAACCCTCCATCATAATCCTCAGGGTAATAAAGGATTCAGAGATAAGGATCATCAAGAAATGCCAGTCTGCTGAGCAGAAGACATTCATGTCTTGAGAGTGTTATACCACATATTACAAATTCATGAAAAGAAAAATTGTTGCTAGTTGTCCCCTTAATGAGGTGTCTAAACATATAACTATAAATAACCAGACATTTGTCCCTAGATGCTATAATAATATCAAGCATAGATAACCCCAGGTAGACCTAGAATGTAGATTGTTCTACTAAAGAATTATAACATAGTCAATACCACAAAACCAACAATCAAGGATAGGTGTAACAGTTCCTGCATGGCTTCTCAAATTTTATTATTCTGGGAAGATTATTAAAATGTTGGTTTGACTTGTAGCTCTGGGGTGAAGCTGGGAAGTTTTAATCTCTCTCTCTCTCTGTCTCTCTCTCTCTGTCTCTCTCTCTCTCTGTCTCTCTCTGCGTGTGTGTGTGTGTATCATGTATGTGAGTATGTGTGTCTAAGCATGTTCATGGCTCTGAGTGAATATATACATATATATATATATATATATATATATATATATATGCACATGTGGTGGTCAAAGGGCATATCAGTTCTTAGCTTTTGTCATGTCTGTCCTTTGGTTGATCACTTCTGTGTTCACTACCTACTAGCTGGATAAGGAGGCTCTGCTCTGTGATTTTCCTGTCCCTAAATCCTATTTTGTCTAGGAACAATGGGTTTATAGTTGTGCACCTGAATTCTGAACATGCAGATTTAGGTCTTCATGCATGGTAGAAACAGCTCAACCACTAAGCCATCTCTCAAACTGGAATCTTTTCCTAACAACCTATCAGGACTATCCATATTGGTTTGCTTTCTTATTTTATTTAATTTTATTTTCTTGTGGTATTGGAGAATGAACTCAAGCCTTGTCTATGCTAGGCAAGCACCCCAGTACTGAACTACATCCCTAGCCCTTTAAACTTTTTTATTTTGAAACAGGGTCTCACTAAGTTTGCCCAGGTTTGGTTTTGAATTTGTAATCTTCTTGCCTTATCTTTGAGAATAGCTAGGATCACAGATATGAGACACAAAACCAGATAGGTCTACTCATTAAATTGAAATAAATGTTTCCGACTAACACATATGCAGATACCACACAGCAGGTGGTATATGAGCCTAGACCTCCCAAGTAACGATAAAAAACCCAGCCATAGAAGATATGGGGAAATGGAACATGTATTGTATGTTACTAGGTGACATTGCTGAGTTACCGTGAACTCTTGGCTATGGTAACAATGCTGTGGTGGATAGAGATGGATTGCAAAATATGGGTGAGTGAAGCCACCCTGCCCACGCCTTGCTTTCATATATGTACAGAGGCAGCTTGAATGTGATGGATTCTTGACAGATTTAGTGGATGGTTATATGGGTTTTAGCATATCATTTTTGAAAAAAATTAAAGGACAGTTTCTAAATTTTCTCAGATTCAGCTTACATTCTAGTTACTCCCCCAAATGCTCACTACCCTCACCAGAGGTGGCCCATTCTCCTATCTGGAGTATTCTGCCTGAAGCTTGGTTTTATAGGCTTCAGTTTCTCACGTTGGGAGAGTTCCCAGAGTGGGTCCCACACATGGATGTGAGCCTTTCCTTCAAAACACTGCAGAGTGCTTGCTCCTTAGGAAAGAAATCTCAGCTTTTTTTTTTGTTTTCTGTTTTGAAAAACTTAATTAATTAAATTAAATATTTAAACAAATTATTAAAAATAATGAACCCCAGATGCGGGGAGTCCCTTAAGAAAAGGAAAGTGACTCAGGGCATTTCACCTCACTTTGATTGCTTGAATTTAAGAAACAGGGCTCCTCCCAAATAGCCTCAGCCCTACACTATCCTTACCAGCATTCATCCTACAAAAGAAAGAGAACGGTGGGCTTAGCTGTTTTCTCTTTCTAGAATTGGTGTCCAATATTTGAAAATCAAACAACCCGAGACCTTGCTATACCACTCTGGACTGTGTTTGTGTTCATTCCTAGGCCTAGGTAGGCTCAGCCTCCTGGCTTAGGAAGCGAAGACATGGCTATGGTTGATGGCTCAGAGCCTTCATTATAATGCAAACAGCTCTCTGTGAGCAAAGGGCCTAGGAAACCAGTGTCATCATGGATTCTTCTTTCCCGGGGGATGGGGGTGGGGTGGGGGAGGGGTGGGGGTCGGGGTAAGAGAAGCTCTATTATGTTTCTTCCTTTTGCTTTGCTCTGTGTGTAGACATTCATCACTATACTGCAGTCTTTCCCAAGCTATGGAAAAGTGTGTATGCGCTTGAGTTACTCAACTTTTCTTTCTTCTCATAGTGCTGGGAAAAGCTATTCCCTTGATGGTAGACTTTCCCTACCGCAAGATGTTACCATCAATGCTGATAGACAACATTCATTCGAGTGAAAAGATGCACAGTCAATTCCCATTTCTAGGGCTTTGTTTACACATAACCTGTTTGTAAACATGCACAAAGGGCAAAACGTCCTAGAGAGAAATGTCCTACAAGGCACAGGTAAATCACGAGGCATCGGCACAAGAGAATCAGATAGGATGCTACAGTGGCACAAAGCAGACTTCTACATATAGACATGGATGGATCTCTATGATAAAGCACCAAGTGAATGAGGTGGACTTAATAATGAGATCTGTGCACTATGTATTTGTAGACACTCAGCTTTATCAAAGAACACACAGGAATCTGTTTACAGTGACTTCCTCAGCAAAGACAGGCTACCTCTGGGAGGACAAGGCATGAAGAGCTTCTAGTTTCTTTCCCCTTATTTATTGGTTAGTTTTGCCAAACAACGTAAATGTATTTCATAATAAATATTGTTGGTTTAAATGTAAACAAAACTGTAGCTATCTCAGGCGCCTTCAAAGACATCACTAGAAAGCTATATAAACAATTCAAGGGCAGGGGTGGATTTGCCTCAAAGTTTTGGTTAGGGTTATGTACCCAGTGTCTATAACAGTGCCCTGTACAAATAGATACTCAGTAAATACTGAGTTGATGCCTCAGTTTCCCCTTTGTCTCCACTATAGCGATTTCTTCCTCTAGCAAAATCTCAAGGATCCCAGCTCACTTTCCTGACATGGTTAACTCTCCCTTCTCCATCTCTTTTCTCATCTCTGCAGTCGTGCAGGTGGGGCCTCTATTCTCATCTCTTCCATTTCTTGAAAGTTATTCATATTTCTCACTCTGACCAGATACTGTAGTTTCCAGTGATGTTTTCTTGCAGTCTGCTGGGGAACTACTTCTTCACAGGTGGTCTCGAGGTGGTCCTACATAGGGCAGTAAAGTAAACCTCACAGTTCCCTACACAATCCCTGTGGTACAAGGAGGACGCCATGTGTTCATTGCCCATTCCACATTTAATACTAGAATGTGAGTCTGAGCTCCTTGGATCTTTTCTTTGGGTTCTTTGACAGATTCCTACTGAGTCTTTTCAGTTGCTAAGTTCACCTGTTTGTAACAGTCTCCATCTGCCTTCCTATGGGATGTACTCTTAATAACCCAGGCCCAGGGGACTCATGTTTCCCCAGTTCTTGCCACAGTTAATGCCTGATAATGTACTAGAAACGATATGCGAAAAGCGTTAGATTCTTAATAGCATAGCTATTAAAATGGAAAGCCCTAGCTTGTGAGCAAGTATCTGACAGGTAAAAAAAAAAAAATCACAGCATACTAGAGCTTACACACAGGCTGTGCACCGTTCTATACCTGGGCACGGAGGTAAGTCAGATCAACAGACACAAGAGGAAAAATCTCTGAGAGAAGAATGGGAATGTTTCTGCCACCATCAGGGCAAGCAAAGGGAACAGCATTCTCACAGAGCAACCAAAAGCCACTAAGCAGCCCCTACTGTACCACTTGCTCAGGGTGCTTGACTTTAAGCCCTGTCCCCTGTCTGTGCTTCGTTTTGTGCATTTGCAGAAACAGGGCAGAAGCCTGTCCAGATTTCACAGGAGGAATCATTTCAATGGTGGATGGGAACTGCTTCTGCACAGTGCCACCATCAGCCTTCCCCACCTTGGCTTCTTCCCCCCACCCAGCAGTTCTGCCTCTATCCTCTGAATGACAAGTGTCTTCAGGCTACTCTAATCTCTCTTACCTGGCCATTACTGCAAAACAATACACATCTGGTGTATGGAAAATCAGAGTGACAGAAAGTAGAGAATGTGGAGAGAAGAGAAAGTGCCCAGAGGTTTGTTTGCGAGTCCTTCTTGGCAGACGCAAACGATCCATGAACTGATGAGTCCCATCAGCTCTGCAGGCCAAGTGTGAATAACTCCCTTCTTACACTGCCAAGGAGGAAGGAGCTTTAAAGCTTTATTTCAATATCCATACTTGATGATACTTGTAAGGCAACTAGTATGCTGCAGAGCCTGTGGTCCAAGGCAACTTGGAAGAATTATAAATTAGGTGAGTTCACACTTGGGCAGGGTGTTGCAGCAATGGTATCCATACAGTATCCAAATCACCATGCCTGGATCTCACCCCAAGCCTTTGATTCATGGGAGCTGACCATGCAGTCCTTTCCAGTGTGTAAGAGTTCTATCTCAAGGATACTTTTCTAAACTACGGTTTGACTTTCTCCTCCTACCCCCATTTCAAACAAACGAAATCTCCCAAGATGGTGTGGCCCTGCACATTATGTGTGCATCTCAGAGGGTACAGGTGACAAAAACATTGCTACTTTTCAACACCCTGAACTCTTCAAAGTCAGTGGCTTGTGAGGAAGCTTTCGATTTCTTTTGTGGGTTTTAACATTGAAATAGCAGAGCTCTGGGAAGACTTGGCCTCTCCTCCTCCTCCTCCTCCTCCTCCTCCTCCTCCTCCTCCTCCTTCTTCTTCTTCTTCTTCTTCTTCTTCTTCTTCTTCTCTCTCTCTCTCTCTCTCTCTCTCTCTCTTATATCACAATATCACAGTCTTTAAAAAGTAGCTCCTCACGAAAAACAAGCAAGCAAGCAAGAACACAACCACAACAACAAACAAACAAACAAACAAACAACAGCAACAACAGACTCTTGACAAAAGAGAGGCCTCAGAAGCCCTGGGAGCACGGACTGAGGACATAGCCTTAGAATTAGGATGAGCGCCTTACAGAGGTGATACCCACATGTACACTCGCCATCACGGCTCCCCATGCTTCCTCCCTCCATACTGTGAGGCTGTGACCCACCTGGGCTTCAATCTTAACTTCTCAAGGCCAGCAGCTCCTCTCTGCTCTGTTGGCTCCAGTACATCTGGAAAATTTTGAGCTCATGTCCAGTTCTATTTCTTTTTAAAAAATTCCCACTGAGTGCAGAAAGTTCATTTCTAGTTTTTCCCCTTTTCTCTGATATAATCTCTTTATATACATAGTTTTACTTATTTTCACTTTTTAAATGTTTTTTGCTCCCAGTTAAACTATTCATTAGCTTCCCAGGGCTGTTTCTCTAGAGGACACAAATAATAAATGAGAAAAGAAAAGCAGAAAAAAGATGTTTACTCACTTTTTTCTGGACTACCAGGACCAGAATGATCGCCACTGCCACAACAAGGCACACCAGTGCGGTGGTGCTGAGGTAGAAGTAGCTGCGACTTGTGCTTCTCCAGGGCCTCGTGCTTCTCCAGGGGCTGGCTACCGAGCCGGGCTGCACCTGCATGGCTGGGTCAGGGGAAGGAGCCCCACAGCTGCCTGCTTGTTGCAGCCTTGGCTCCATGCTTTATATAGTCTGTCCCACATCACACCTTATCTCTCCTCATCTGATTCGGTTCTGTACCCAGCTCTGTTCCAAGAAGGATTTTCCCCTGCATCCTGGATCATGTGACTTGGAAAAAAGCCTTCACCAGTTGCCGGATGGAGAAACTCTTCTCTGGGGGCGTAAGGCGAAGGGTGGCTGCAAGGGTGGGGGAGAGGTTCATTTTTCATCGCCTAGGATTAATCTGAGTGCAGAGAAATTGTAGCGAGATAGACGAAGGTTGATGTCAGCGGGTGGTAGGAAGGAGACAGTTCCGCGTGAGTGTACACACCAACCACTTCTGTTTCCTTTAGGCTCAGCCACAGAACGCCTTGCCGCGGGGACCCTGCACACTGCATGATCCATGCTGGTGGCCCAGGAAGCTTCCAGATTAGTCTGTTTGCTGGATCCCTGGAGATGGCAGTCCGTTGTCAGCAGCACAATGACTGTTGGGGTTGTCCAACAATTACAGCATGCTCTAAACTGGAAACATACCCATTTCTGGGAAAGAAGAGCCCATTGTTTGGGCATTTACCTACCTGGAGACAAGGTTGTGGCAGTAGGATATTTGAGGATAGTTTCAAAGACATGGTGAGAGAAGAGGAATTTGGAAATAATTTGCTGTTGAACCAAAGCTCCTATATCTCGTGCAGGGTGATCTCCAGGGCTGTTAAATTTGCTGATGAAACTGGCTTGCCCTAAAGTTCATACTAGGGGAAGAAATTAGTGAGGGGTCAGGAAGGGGAAGCTCAGTGCTGTGGAACGAGTGTGTGAAGTGTCTGTGGGTTGTATGGGGATGCAAATAGTGCTCCAGGTGTTTGTGATGAGTTTGTGGACAGAGGTTACTAGAATTGAACATTCTGGCTTACGTACAGTCTTGGGAACTTGGCTTAGAGGCTGACTTCACACTCGTCACCAGCCTCAGAAGCAAGTAGTATTTCTTCTTCACAGCTTAGAGAACTGAGGCCCAGCATAAAAACATTCTTAATCAAATCTACCAGTGCTAATCTAATGGGAAAACTTGGTGGTATATGCAAATCAGCCTGGTTCCAAAAGCCTGCCAGAGTCTTTCCTTACAGGCTGAAAACGTCAGGTTGCATCTTAGCCTTTCCTCTTCTCAGCATTGCTCCTTGAATAAGTCAACGAAGCCCCTGCTTCACCCCCCCTCTGCTTTGCAGTCATGGGGAAGCTCAAACAGGATGATGTAAGAGGGCTTCCTGAATGGGAATGGACTTGGCAGCTGTTGTTGAACAATTCCTGTTAAACAGCCCAAGTTGCCCTCTGGGCCATGTCTGGAATTTCATATAATAAATAGATCTCTGGGACACAGAGCTGGATCGTGTCTGTTGCTACGAATGACCTTTCTTTCAGAATACCTCTAAAAGTTTCAGAGCTGCCTCCAGATGTGGCCTTCTGAAACCTCATTTGCTATTTCCCTTGAGGTAGACAGCACCCTTCTCTTTTGACTATACACTACCTCTGCAGGTCACAGGACATGTCAGAAGCCCCAAAGAAATGCCAGATCCAAAGCCCAGCTCGGATTATTCAGCTTTCTGGATATGTGTAGATCTCTCTTTGAGCATTCTGCAAGGCAGCTTAGACTTAGGAGATGGTCTAGAGGCCCCTTTTGGTGAGTTTATAAAATGAAAATCCACAGAGGAGGGATAGGTAGTGAGGGATGAACTGGTGAATATCTTCTTCAAGGGCAGTGTCTCCATCTGGTTGTCAAGGAAACTGAGCCTGGGGTTTGGAAGACAGATTTGTCCTTATTCACTTGTCCTGCTGGTTTAGATAGGGCAAGGCAAGCTAGTGTTTTGGGGTTACACTAGTTTGATTTGGGGAGAAAGCCTTGTCCTTTGGTGGGTACGGACAGGGAGTGGGTGGCAATCTGCCCAGAGCTGCTGAGAACCGGCTGCTCCCTTGGCCCTCTCTGTTTAGCCCCTTTGATCGAAGTGGAAAACTTCTGATTGCTGAATGGAAGCTGTGGGTGTTGAAAAATAAAAAGGCTTCGTTTAAAGTTCAGGTCTTCCTGAAGGCCCATGGGGCTGAGGAGGCAGTGGAAAAAAATGTTTGTCTTATACTTACAGTTTTGCATATTGTACATTGTCCTAGGAGGGAGGGCTGACAAGGGGGAAAATCACCCTTTGTTCTTAGAACCTTCTGAACAGTTGAGATTTTCAGATCAGTCACTAACAGTTTGTGGGCCCAACTTCACTTCTTTTGTGGTTGCATCCTCTGCTAGTGAAATTTCAGAGGCACCCCATTCCCTACTCCTGTTGTCTTCACCTCCTCTATGCTTTTCATGTGTTGCAAGATCTGGTCCAGGCAACCTAGCATTCAACTCCTCGTGATAAAAGGCTCTTTTCAATTTCTACCTAAGCCACACAAGGTGCACATGGCAGGATCCTACAGGTTCCTTGCTGAGTTATTTTCAAATCCTTCTTAGAGGTAAAACTGCACAGGAAATGTAAAAAAAAAAAAAAAAAAAAGCAGAACTTGGCCAGAGCAGAGGAAGGTCAGGTAGAAAGGCTGAGCCTAGCTGATTGCTCACTTTATAAGACCCAGAGTCAGTATATGATACATGAAATATGGAGTCTTGTGATTATTTAGCTCAAATTATTTATTTCACAAGGAAGGAAATGTAGACACTGAAATGACATGACCTGAAGGTTTGAGAACTCACTCAGTGATCAAGCCTGAGGACCGAAGTGTGCTCTTCAAAACCTACATATAAATGCTGGGTGAAGTGGCATGTGCTTATAACCCCAGAGTTATGGAGACAAAGACAGGTAGATTTGCTGACCAAATCTACTCAAATGATTAACCTAGCTTAATCATTGAGTTTCAGAATTACTGAGAGACTCCATCTCAAAAATCAAGGGCAGTGGATCTTGAGGGATGACACTGGAAGTCGATGGGCGCATGCTGCACACACACACACACACACACACACACACACACACACACACACACACACACCTTTCTCGAGATCGAAATGGAATGATTTGGTTCATAAGGGAAGGGAAAGAAACAGGCTTCTTCTTCCCTCTGTCTGTTCTCCAGATGTCTTTGCAGAAAATATGCTAAACCCATTCAGGCTTCCTTGAATGTTTCTCTTACCTTGCTATGCCTCTGTCTGTCTTTCAAATCTTTCTGAACTGTAGCCATCTGGCTCCATCTCCTTAGTAAAATCTGCTTCTATATAGCAGCCCACTAACACACTCTCTAGATTCCAGGCCATGTCACCTAGTGATGTAATTACCTGCCTGAATCTACTTATTGACAAGTGTGTGAGCACATGTCAATTTTGCCTACCTTGTGAGATGCTAGAGTCACAGAACCACTCCATTTGTTCTTGCTCTCTTCATCTTTGCATCCTATCTGCATGATTTAGATCTAGGCCCATAAATGACCAACCCTCAGTCATTGATCATCTTGACTTTGTGGCTACGGAGCAAGAGAGTTCTAGAGGTCTGGGTACACAAAAGAATTGTGTGGTGGATTTCTGCCTCTTTTACTTTTCCTATATTGCCATCTTCCTTACTTACCTGACTAGCAGAACTCCCACTCTAGCATGTCCGAGTGAGACTGTCCATTGGTGTCCTTTAAAGTAACATTAGTTGCTTAGATGTCATTCCTGTACCGGACAGTGTGTTAAGCCAAGCTAATCTCTCATCCTTTGATGAGTAAAATCTATTTTGAAATAGAGACAACACAGCTGTAGCTTCCCTACCTTTCATTACTTCCTAATAGTATGGGCTTTGGGAATTTTATCATACAAAGTAGGAGCTTTTAGGGGATGGGCTCTGACTCAGCTCCATCAGCATTAACATCACTAGAATACTTAACTTAAAAACCTTCAAGGGCTACTGAAGCAGATGCTCAGGTTGGCATCAGGAAACCCATGTTTGGAAAAGTACTTCAGACTATCCTGGGAGCATTTGACAAACAGTGGTAGAATGACTAAGAAAGAGCATCCAAGGTATCCTTGGGCAGGAATACTCCTGTTGTACTATGTGGATGTGAAAAGTGAAGAGGAATCATGTAGTCTGGAGCATCATGTTGTTGGGAAGTGCTGGTTTGAGGACTATTTTTCTGGTGCTTTGGTTGAGCATCTATTTAAGCTCAGTTACAACTGTGGAATCTAAAGTTACTATTGGTTATGAGGATGCAGATATATCTAGAATAAAATGAAGATTTAGTATCTATAGTTCTCTTGAATTAAGACTGTGTAATAAAAAGTTGTTTTTTTAAAGTGGTATATTTGAGAGGGAACAAACTCACATAGGGTATGTTTTAAATAACAATGCACAGAGCTAAACTACCTTTCGAGGAGGGATGGTTTGTCCCCTTAACCCAAGAGCCTTCAATGTTGTCCAATGAACGTGGACATTAGACTTCAGTCACAATGCGACATTTACTCAGAGGACACAGTAAAAGAGTGATACATTTGAAGCAAGATCACTGAAATATGGCCCATGGTCAAATCTGGCAATCTCCTATTTTAGTCAATAATATTTTATTGAAACAACCATGAACATTTGCTTATGCACTTTCTGTGGCTGTTTCTATAATGGTAGAGATGAGTAGCTTCAATAAGGACATCATAGTTTATACAATCTAAAATTTTTTTACTGTATATAGAGTCTTAAACTCTTTTATTATAGAGTTTATCATCCTTTTAGACTTTTCTGATACATGATTTAGAATACTAAAATGAAATCAAGGCAAAATAATCAAGAACACTTGGGGGATAACAGAGAAAGGTTGAAGCTTCCTTTATAAAATCCGTGTGAATGCTTTTCTTGCTAATCTATGCTTTCATCTAAGAAGATTTTCTTTGAGCTATGTGGTTGGTATATTATGAAGGCTGACTGTTGTAAAGAATGTAGCATCTGAGAAAAAGGTTGGGTAGAGAAAAATTTGAAGACACATACAAAGAGGCTCTCAGTAATTCATACATTTTTATTTTTAAATTGCATGTGGAAGTTTTTAAGACAATTTAAAATAAATTTACAGGTAATTATGGAAACGATTAACATAAAGCCAGAGATCTGATGGGAAAGAGTAAGGTTAATGTATTGAGAAAAGTATTTGAGTACGACAGGTATATCTACAGGTGTCCTGGTCGTCATGGCAAAGAAGGAAGCTTATTAGATCACATCACTCTCTTTGCTCATGAGAGCAGAGGAACTCACAAATAGAAATGCACAATTTGATGGTTGTAAAGACACTTTGAAATATATAACATTTTGAAATGACTGAGGATTGTTGAAAGCATGCCATTCTGGAGAATTAGGATATCAGCCAACCTTAACAAGTGGAAATGCTGAAATGTTTAAAAAAACAAATATAGTTTCAGCCTGAGCTGACAGGGCATGCCTGCAATCTTAGCACCTGGAAGACAATGTCAGGTGGACTCTGAGTTTGGGGCTAGTCTAGAGTATTTAGTGAGAACTTGCATCAATAGAGATATACTGCTCTTGTCTCTCCTTTTTTTAAAATTAGGTATTTATTTCATTTACATTTCCAATGCTATCCCAAAAGTCCCCCACATGCTCCCCCACCCACTCCCCCTCCCACCCACTCCCACTTCTTGGCTCTGGCATTCCCCTGTACTGAGGCAGATAAAGTCTGCACGACCAATGGGCCTCTCTTTCCACTGATGGCTGACTGGGCCATCTTCTGATACATATGCATACACTAGCAAGATTTTGCTGAAAGGACCCAGATATAGCTGTCTCTTGTGAGACTATGCCAGGGCCTAGCAAACACAGAAGTGGATGCTCACAGTCAGCTACTGGATGGATCACAGGGCCCCCAATGGAGGAGCTAGAGAAAGTAACCAAGGAGCTAAAGGGATCTGCAACCCTATAGGTGCAACAACAATATGAACTAACCAGTACCAGTACCACCCCCCCCCCCCCGCCGGAGCTCATGGCTCTTGTCTCTCCTAAGCTCTTGCCTCTCTTACTCTCACCTCTCTTCCTCCTTCTCCCTTTCCCTTCCCCCCTCTCTCCACATGGTCATGGCTGCCCTCTGCTTCTTTACTCTCTCTCTCTCTCTCTCTCTCTCTCTCCCTCTCTCTCCTTTTCTATAATAAAGCACTAAAACCATAAAAAGAAAGAAATATACTTTAATTTTCAGTGATACAGAATTAATGATAAAAGTGGGAGAGCCAAGTATAGAAGGAAGAGACTAAATATGTATTAATGTCCCAACCTCTTCCAGTGTATGGTTGGAAAACACAAATGGTTGAGACTGTCCTTCAGAAAGCTGTTGACACTGCACTCATGTGCTGAGCTGAGGAAAGGGTCTCCCATGATGATAAATCATGGTACAGGGAGAGGAATCATCACTGAGCATAGAGAGTCTATGTGCAGGACACTATCAAGGTAACAGTGAGTGAGGCAAGCATCATCTCATCATCAAGGTAACAATGTGAGAGGCAAGCACTATCCTTTATTGCATTGCGTTTATGGACAGGCTGGCATAAAGCTCATTTAAAGAAGTAGCTGTCACAAGATGGTACTCCTAACTGTTGATTCAGAATGCTGTGTGCACACATGGGGAACGCATGTGGACCCACCATCCTTTGTGGGAAAAGGTGGTATCCATTTTGGCTTCTGTACTAGTTCAATAAGAAGGAATCCATTACCAACTCTTAGTAAGCCTCTCAACTCCCTTCCCCTTCTGGATGGAAATCTGTCAGTGTCTGATGTTGCTTGCAGTATCCTGGCTGCATCATTTGAAAGGTTTCTCTTATCTCCCTTTAAGTCTCACTTTCAGCCTCTGATGCTACTGAATTCTTCCCTTACTACAGATGCATTGTTTTATTCTAACCATACCTACTAAGCTCTTCTGCCTCATTTTTTGTAAGGCCAGTATCTTTCTTGCAAAATCAGAGGCTCTTTTTTTGCATCTCTTGCAGTTCACATTTTTTAATCTAATTTTTAAAGCTTTCATTCAAATGCATGGCTTCTTTTAAAAATTAATGTGTTAATTTTATTACTAGTGTGTATAAGTGTTTTACCTGAACCCATGTCTTTGCACTACTTACATAACTGGTACCCGAGGAGGTTAGAAGATGCATCAGATTAACTCAGACTGGAATTGCAGATGGTCATAACTCAACAAGTGAGTGCTGGAAATTGAAACCAGGACCTCTGCAAGAGCATCAAAATCTTTCCAACCCTGTGGCCTTTGTTAAATACACGCCACACACACAGACACACTCATGTTCATGTGCATGCACACACACACACACACACACACACACACACACACACACACACACACACTTCCTAAATACAGAGATACAATCTGCTCAGTCCATATAATGTTATTTGTGTGTATATATTTTAAGTTGCTGCTCCGATATTCTCCATTCTTCTACCCTTTACTTCCAATTAACAATAAACCTCCCTCCTTAGGTTTGTAGCCTGATTCTTCCTCTGGTTACCAATGATCATTTTATGTATTTGGCAACTTGTCAGCATTTTGTGAACTCCAATTTTGGGTCACTCACTCATGAGTATCTGTGTTCACTGTTTTGCTAATTTTACAACAACTCCCTTAGTGTCTTTTAAATAGAACAGACAGAAACTATCACACTCCTGAGAGAATGGATGTCTGATAACTACTGTGGAAAGAGTCTGGATATAGGGGTGTCCTTTCTAGAGAGGAGGAAGTGAGAAGGTGGCGAGGGTGGAGCTAAGTACATTTTGAAAGCTCAGAGTCTGAGGATTGTTCCTTGTTTATTTATATTTAAATGTATTTATTTATATTATTTTTAAGGCAGAATTCACTTATTTATTTTGTAGTTTAGGCTGACCTCAAACTCATCATCCTCCTGCCTCAGGTACCTGAGTGCTAGGATCACAGGCTTATACAATTATACCTAGTAGAAATCTTTGTTTTGTTTTGGTTTTGAAAAGTGGATCATTTATGAACTCACTGATAAAGTATTTTATGTGAGCAATCTGGCCTGCATATTTTACTGGATGTTTAGAGCATTATGGGAGGTGAGAGGAGACACCCATGTCCTACAGAAATGTTTTTGAATGCAAGCAGAATCAGGAAGTGACATTTTTCTCTTCAAAGTGGGCTAAATTTTCTTCTTTCAATTTCTAGGAAATATGTACGCTCAGCAGTCATGGCTTTGAAGTAAAAAAAATCAATTTATCTCCAGATGGTTAGGGCAACCCAGTAAACCCTTGGTTGGCTGCAGTAGCTGCGCAGGGGCACCAGTTTTCACTTGGGAACAGACAAGCTGGGGAGAAACAAGTGAACCACAACAGATCACAGCAGTGCATTTTGCACAGTAATTATTTTTACTGAGAACAAAACATCCTGGCCTAACTTTGCCTTTCTAATATTGTGCTTTCAGCTACGGAATGTAGGGTGCACTGGTGGGCTGGACATGAGTAAGGGTGCCTATCTCCTTGATATCTGTGTATTACAGAGCTATCGCATCCACATGGGGAGGGGGAGCTCAAATTGGAAAACTGGGGTAGAGTGCCTCACTGAGAAATCTTGCCTTGATGAAGTGATAGAAAATGGTGGGTATTTAGGGACTGCCTGTGCTTGAGTCCCCTCTACTCCTTCCATTTGAAAGCACACATTTGATCAGAGCCTGAAGTGGGACAGGGTCTTGTAACCTTTGAGCTGGGGAGGCAGTCAGTCACTCAAATCTTGGTTGCTTTCTTTCTAGTACGATGACCGTTTTTACTTTTAGTATGATTCAGATGTGAATGCTATGGACCAGGGAATCCCTGGGATACCTCCAGGAACAGAGTGGGTCCTTGACTTGTATACATATTTTGGAATGTTCCCAAACTTTTCTTTTGTGAATTTGAAGTGTTCCACACCCTGTTAGGAAATCATCGCACCTCGACCACATATCTAAGCCAAAGCTTCTCCCCCTTCCTTCTCTCTAGTTGGACCACAGAGATGTAATTTTCCCTTTCCCTCTCACCTCCTTCTGAGCTCCTGTGTTCTTTCTTCCCCCCCCCTTGCCTTCCCCATCTCATTCCCTTCTGGTTATTTTATCCTATTGTTGGCTAACCCTCAAGCTGCAGTTTCACCAAGTGTACTCATGACTTCTCTTTTTATTGCATTTTATCCAAAGTGTTTGTAATGATTAGATATTGCTTTTTATGAATAATGTTCTAGAAAATCCCATAATTCCTGCACTTAGGCAAGACTACAAATAATGTCTTGGATTCGTGTCCAATTTTTCCTTTCCTGAAACACATAGTTTCCTATGTGTCATAGGAAAATCAAGAGTTTCCTTGTCTGAATGTCACGTACCACTTCTTACTACCTCTTTCTGGGGACCTAGAATAAACAGAAATAGATTTAAACCTTCCTCCCTAAACCTAGTACACAGTGGTTGATCCATCCCCACACATCTTTTTTCTTTTTCTATAAAGTCACTTTCCCAGGTAGCCCTTTCATTCTTCAGCTTATAAAAGGTTGGCATAGCTGATGAGTAAATGGACAGTTTGCAAAGCCTCAGGGAAATGGAAGAGACACCACTATGCCAGGAGCATGGTCTTACCAGTTTGGTCAAGTCCTAAAATGAGTCACCTAAGACACCAAAATGGATGACTTGTGTGGGACTGAAGCCCTTTGGGAAATGGAAAGTGAGAATTCTATATTTATCAAAAGACTGCTGGCCCCAGAGCTTGTCTCAGCTTGACCACAGCCTCCTGTAATCCTATTGGCCAGAGATCCCCTGGTAAAATTTTACTTACTATAGTTCCTTTTTGCCTGTGATAGGTTTTGTTGTTGTTGTTGTTCCTTAACACTCTTCTGTCACATTCTCACTCAACTAAAAGCACCCTATAAAACCATAAACATTTTTTGGTGAGACCCTTCTATTTGGGACAGTATATACCATGGGTAAAGTTTTAGCTTTTGGCCTCAACATAGATCTCCTGGTCTAGTTTTCATTAAGCCATATAAAAACCAGAAGCAGTGGAATGAAATACACACACAGATATTGAGGTAAGTGCTACAGTGGTTGGCTGATGTTCATTGGTTTGCCTGGTCAATGTGACCGCTGATTCGGGCACCGGTTTAGATGCACTCGTGATTCTCCAATGAGACCGGTGCATGAGATGTGACCTAAGAGTGTCTGAGCATGCAGATCCTAACTCACATAGGCTAAGTGGATAAGACCGAATTTGTAGGAAATCCTTAGGACATGCTGATGCTTCTTTTCCTAGGGCCACACTTAAATGAGCAAGGAGAAAGTCAAACTTTCATACAGTGACTCTCTTCTTTTGGAAGAATAAGGCAGAAAACCTAGGAGGCCAACAGTATGGTACCTTGCACCTATCTTCATTCGGACTCTTCACAGCAGTTCTCAAGCTCTTGTCTTCCTTTTCTTGGTGACACAGGTATGGTGTTACCATGAGGCCATATAAGGTGTGTCTAGGAGCTCCACTTGGAAGCTTTCAATGCCATAGGAATTGGAATCTATCCTAACAGCTTCCAGGCTCTGTGGGAAATGCAAATCTAGTTCTTCCCACCAGGCATTCCTAGCTTTTCTGCAGTTTATTAATTAAAGTAATTTCCCCCTTAATGATGCTGTTCTATTTGTATCAAGAAATAACTTCTAAGGAATAAGCTATCCTAGAAGATTAATCCATAGTCATTTCCCACAGGTATAAGGATGCATTGTGCTGACACTGCCTTAGAGCACACAAGCGTACCAAGACTATAATCCCTTGATTCCTTTACAGGTTGACAGGGACTTGTAGCATTCTTAGTACCATGGGCTATGCTAGGAACCTATGCGTTCAACGGCAAAGGGGGCTGTTGTTTATCTATTTCCTTCCAGTTGAAATATTACCTCTTAAAGGAAAGACAGATGCTCTTAACACTGAAGAAGTAAACAAAACATGCCAGACCCAGAAAGTAAATGAAACTTACAGGGCTTAAGATTTACGGAGACTGGAGTCTTGCTTGAGCCATCTCCTCAGTGGATGGTGGATGTGCATCCTTGTTCCAGTGCATTGGCTGAGGCATGTCTGATCACACCAGCTCCAAAGAAGGCCAGGCTTCGAAGGGTGGGAGTAGCAAAAGCCCTGTAGGCATGGCATGCATGGGTTGGGCAGGCAGTCTCTCTCTGTACCTGCATTGGAGTTGTCCCCACTCGCTGCTCCTCCCAGCATTTCTGAGCCTCTCATCTCCATGCTCTTGCCTCTCAGGTTAGGACTGTGCCTGTCCTTCTGAAGTAGGAAGTCTCTATATTGGAATCATTCATCTCTCTGGCCTGGGACCTGGCCATTGTACCTCTTTTGAGGGAAATTTAGGCTTAAAGAGGGGAGGGACACTCTCAGGGTCACTCTTTTGGCAGGGTAGGGCTGATTGGAGAGGACTTGAGTAAGAATTTTGTTCAGTGCTGACAATGGAGCCTTTGTGTTTTGGGGCCTGTGAATTCACTGGGGGCAGCCAGGATGTATACAATGCCCCGTCTCACTTGGGAGACTGCTGGGGACGTTTGCAGGGTTTGGGCTCCCAGGATGCTCTTTGGCCCTACCTGTGTTTGATGAAGCCTGTGATTGAGGCTTAGAGCCCTGCCCTTCACTCTCGAGGGTTACTCCTTTGGCATGTCTGTACACAGGAATAGGAAAATCAGTGAAATCCTTAACTCTTTTTTTTTTCATTACATATGTCAATTTCACTTCATCTTATTTTCTTGATTATTGGGTATTTACTTCATTTACATTTCCAATGCTATCCCAAGAGTCCCCTACACCCTTCCATACCCACTCCCCCACCCACACACTCCCAACTCTTGGCCCTGGCATTCTTCTGTACTCAGGCATATAAAGTCTGCATGACCAATGGGCCTCTCTTTCCACTGATGGCCAACCAGGCCATCTTCTGATACACATGCAGCTAGAGACACGAGCTATGGGGAGGGGGGTACTGGTTACTTCACATTGTTGTTCCACCTATAGGGTTGCAGATCCCCCAAGCTCCCTGGCTACTTCCTCCAGATCCTCCATTGGGGGCCCTGTGATCCATCCAATAGCTGACAGTGAGCATCCACTTCTCTGTTTGCTAGGCCCCGGTATAGTCTCACATGAGACAGCTATATCAGGGTCTTTTCAGCAAAATCTTGCTAATGTATGCAATGGTCTCAGTGTTTGGGGGCTGATTATGGGATGGATCTCTGGATATAGCAGCCTCTAGATGGTCCATCCTTTCGTCTCAGCTCCAAACTCTGTATCTGTAGCTCATTTCATGGGTGCCTTGCTCCCAATTCCAAGACGGGGCAAAGTATCCACACCTTGGTCTTCATTCTTCCTGAGCTTCATGTGTTTCGCAAATTGTATCTTATATCTTGGGTATTCTAAGTTTTTGGGCTAATATCCACTTATCAGTGAGTACATATCATGTGAGTCCTTTGTGATTGGGTTACCTCACTCAGGATGATGCCCTCCAGGTCCATCCATTTGCCTAGGAATTTCATAAATTCATTCTTTTTAATAGCTGAGTAGTACTCCATTGTGTAAATGTACCACATTTTCTGTATCCATTCCTCTGTTGAGGGGCATCTCGGTTCTTTCCAGATTCTGGCTATTATAAATAAGGCTGCTATGAACATAGTGGAGCATGTGTCCTTCTTACCGGTTGGAACATCTTCTGGATATATGCCCAGGAGAGGTATTGAGGGATCCTCTGGTAGTACTATGTCCAATTTTCTGAGGAACCGCCAGACTGATTTTCAGAGTGGTTGTACAAGCTTGCAATCTCACCAACAATAGAGGAGTGTTCCTCTTTCTCCACATCCTCACCAGCATCTGCTGTCACCTGAATTTTCTATCTTAGCCATTCTGACTGATGTGAGGTGGAATCTCAGGGTTGTTTTGATTTGCATTACCCTGATGATTAAGGATGTTGAACATTTTTTCAGGTGCTTCTCTGCCATTTGGTATTCCTCAGGTGAGAATTCTTTGTTTAGCTCTGAGCCCCATTTTTTAATGGGGTTATTTGATTGTCTGGAGTCCACCTTCTTGAGTTCTTTATATATATATAATGGATATTAGTCCCCTATCTGATTTAGGATAGGTAAATATCATTTCCCAATCTGTTGGTGGTCTTTTTGTCTTATTGACGGTGTTTTTTGCCTTGCAGAAGCTTTGCAACTTTATGAGGTCCTATTTATCGATTCTCGATCTTACAGCACAAGCCATTGCTGTTCTATTCAGGAATTTTCCCCCTGTATCCATATCTTTGAGGCTTTTCTCTACTTTCTCCTCTATAAGTTTCAGGTTAATTCTTTGAATAGTTCTTCTTGTTTCCACTTGGTTAATTTCACCCCCGAGTTTGATTATTTCCTGCCATCTACTTCTCTTGGGTGAATTTGCTTCCTTTTGTTCTAGAGCTTTTAGGTGTGTTGTCAAGATGCTAGTGTGTACTCTCTCTAGTTTCTTTTTTGAGGCACTCAGAGCTATGAGTTTTCCTCTTAGAAATGCTTTCATTGTGTCCCACAAGTTTGGGTATGTTGTGGCTTCATCTTCATTAAACTCTAAAAAGTCCTTAATTTCTTTCTTTATTCCTTCCTTGATCAAGGTATCATTGAGAAGAGTGTTGTTCAGTTTCCATGTGAATGTTGGCTTTCTATTATTTATGTTGCTATTGAAGATCAGCCTTAGTCCATGGTGATATGATAGGATGCATGGGACAATTTCAATATTTTTGTATCTGTTGAGGCCTGTTTTGTGAGCAATTATATGGTAAATTTTGGAGAAGGTACCATGAGGTGCTGAGAAGAAGATATATCCTTTTGTTTTAGGATAAAATGTTCTGTAGATATCTGTTAGATCCATTTGTTTCATAACTTCTGTTAGCTTCACTGTGTCCCTGTTTAGTTTCTGTTTCCATGATCTGTCCATTGATGAAAGTGGTGTGTTGAAGTCTCCCACTATTATTGTGTGAGGTGCAATTTGTGCTTTGAGCTTTACTAAAGTTTCTTTAATGAATGTGGCTGCCCTTGTATTTAGAGCATAGCTATTCAGAATTGAGAGTTCCTCTTGGAAGATTTTACCTTTGATGAGTATGAAGTGCCCCTCCTTGTCTTTTTTTGATTACTTTGGGTTGGAAGTTGATTTTATTAGATATTAGAATGGCTACTCCAGCTTGTTTCTTCAGACAATTTGCTTGGAAAATTGTTTTCCAGCCTTTCATTCTGAGGTAGTGTCTGTCTTTTTCCCCGAGATGGGTTTCTGTAACCAGCAGAATGTTGGGTCCTGTTTGTGTAGCCAGTCTGTTAGTCTATGTCTTTTTATTGGGGAGTTGAGTCCATTGATATTAAGAGATATTAAGGAAAAGTAATTTTTGTTTCCTATTATTTTTGTTGTTAAAGTTGGCATCTGTTCTTGTGGCTGTCCTTTTTTAGGTTTGTTGAAGGATTCCTTTCTTGCTTTTTCTAGGACATGGTTTCCATCCTTGTATTGTTTTTTTTCTGTCATTATCCTTTGAAGGGCTGGATTAGTGGAAAGATAATGTGTGAATTTGGTTTTGTCGTGGAATACTTTGGTTTCTCCAACTATGGTAATTGAAAGTTTGGCTGGGTATTGTAGTCTGCGGTAGCACTTGTGTTCTCTTAGTGTCTGTATAACATCTGTCCAGGATCTTCTGGCTTTCATAGTCTCTGGTGAAAAATCTGGTGAAATTCTGATAGGCTTGCCTTTATATATCACTTGACCTTTTTCCCTTACGCTTTTAATATTCTATCTTTATTTAGTTCATTTGTTGTTCTGATCATTATGTGTTGGGAGGAATTTCTTTTCTAGTCCAGTCTATTTGGAGTTCTGTAGGCTTCTTGTATGTTCATGGGCATCTCTTTCTTTAGGTTTGGGAAGTTTTCTTCTATAATTTTGTTGAAGATATTTGCTGGCCCTTTAAGTTGAAAATCTTCCTTCTCATCTACTCCTATTATCCGTAGGTTTGGTCTTCTCATTGTGTCCTGTATTTCTTGGATGTTTTGAGTTAGGATCTTTTTGCATTTTGCATTGTCTTTGATTGATGTGCTGATGTTCTCTATGGAATCTTCTGCACCTGAGATTCTCTTTTCTATCTCTTGTATTCTGTTGCTGATGCTCGCATCTATGGTTCCAGATTTCTTTCCTAGAGTTTCTATCTCCAGCTTTGCCTCACTTTGGGTTTTCTTTATTGTATCCACTTCCCATTTTAGGTCTAGTGTGGTGTTGTTCATTTCCATCACCTGTTTGGATGTGTTTTCCTGTTTTTCTTTAAGGACTTGAAACTCCTTAGCAGTGTTCTCCTGTATTTCTTTAAGTGAGTTATTAAAGTCCTTCTTGATGTCCTCTACCATCATCATGAGATATGCTTTTAAATCTGGGTCTAGCTTTTCGGGTATGTTAGGGTACCCAGGACTGGCTGAGGTGGGAGTGCTGGGTTCTGATGATGGTGAATGGTCTTGGTTTCTGTTAGTAAGATTCTTACATCTGCCTTTTGCCATCTGGTAATCTCTGGAGTTAGTTGTTATAGTTGTCTCTGCTTAGAGCTTTTTCCTTTAGTGATTATGTTAGCCTCTACCAGTAGACCTGTGAGACTAGCTCTCTCCTGAGTTTCAGTGGTTAGAGCACTCTCTGCAGGTAAGCTCTCCTCTTACAGAGAAGGTGCATAGATATATGTTGTTCAGATTTGCCTCCTGGCCAAAGATGAAGGCCCAAAACAGGGCCTGTCCCAGAAGCTGTTAGCTCCTGTAGTCCACACTCTCACTTGTGCAGACTAGTCTTGGTGGGATCCTGGAAGGATGATGGTTCCTGCGGATGCTCTGGCAAAGGCCTTCTGGGTGGGGTGGACAGCTCTCCTCTCGCAGGGAAGGTGCCCAGATGTCTGGAGCCCAAAATGGGGCCTGCCTTAGAAGCTCTGTGGCTCCCACCTGACCCAGAAGCTGTTAGTTTCTGTAGTCCACACTCTCATCTGTGCAGACTAGGCTTGGCAGGATCCAGGAACCAAGATCTCTGGCCGAAATCCTTAACTCTAAACCTCACTTGCAGTGGTTGCCACCTTTTAACTCACTGAGAGGGAGGAGTTCAGATCTCAAAGTTTCTGCCTTTGTTGTTACTTGTCTGAGTCCATGGGTGCTTCAAACTATATTTCTAAAACTTTTACCATCATGTTCTTGAGACATACCCAGAGTCTTGACTCTGTAGTATGTGGCTCAATTTAAGCTGCCGGAGTGGTTGGAAGAGACTGAGGCCTTTAAAGGTGAAATGCTCTGCCTGAGGTCTGTCAGCTCACTCTGTAAGTGGTGAGAGCAAACACAGTCCCACACATGGTCCTTTGCTTTTCTATGGATGCAGAAACAATTGGTTTCAGCTTTACCTGTGAGTTCTATATGAAACGAGTAGAAAGACATCTTGCTGGCTTTTGTATTGCTCAAATGTGAGCTTCCAGCTATAATTTTTGAAAGAGCTCTAACACAGTGTTTACTACCTTTTAAAGTTACCACCTTTGTAAGAGACTTCTTTAGATAGTGTTTTCCTAAACATTGTCCATATAATTTAAATGTCATATGAATAATTGTGCTTTGCACATAAAATGAGTAAGTTGGTTTCCTTTTCTGCCTTCCTTGATCATAATACATTAAGATTATGAGCCAACACTGCTTTGAGATCCTCTGTGGGCCAAGTTTTCTGCTTTGGGTAATCCAATGTATAAAATAGTCTTGTTGCTGCCCAACCTGGAAGTGAGAGGGGAAGAAAAGCAAAATAAAGATACATGAGACCTGTCTGCAAAGTTGTTGAAGAATCACAGTGGTTGGGGACAAAAGACTCCGATGTGTCCCAGGTGTCTGCATTCTGTGTCATGAGTCCCTGGGATGGAGCTGTCATAGATTACCCATCACTTATGAAGGCTGGAGTGGGCTTTTTTGGTAAAACTGCTGCCTTTGAGTCATCAATGAATCTCTAAGTAATCCCCTACAATACTTTTGTGAATAACACCAGTGCTCTCAGTGATTCTCTGTGCTAGCTAGACTTCTTTAGTCTGTTGATGGTACCCTATCTGGAGTAAATGAAAATTCACTCATATCTCTCCAAGAGAAGGCATGCGACAAGAGATCTAGTTGAATCCCACTGGGGACAGAGGAATAAATGCAACCCATCTTAGTCAAACTAGAAAACGCATATGGACACTCTAGGTATACCTTATTTTGTTTTCAGTGAAAATAACACGAATTGCCAGTGTATATAGACTCTTGTCTGTGTGTGGGAGGAAAGGGTGTAATGAAACACTGACTTCTGTTTCCAGATAAAGATGGAGAAAGCTGGATCATCTGTTATGGTCTCTGCGTGTGTACCACAGGTGAGTAATTCAGTGCTAGAGAGCCTGTGACTTTCTAGTCTCACTCTATATGCTAAGAAAAAAGGTGGGTCTGAAACTTTTTGTCCTTTTCTTTCTTTTTCTAGACTTCGTTTTTTTTTTTTTTAAATATTTTTATAAGGTATTTTCCTCATTTACATTTCCAATGCTATCCCAAAAGTCCCCCATACCCTCCCTCCCACTCCCCTACCCACCCACTCCCCTTTTTGGCCCTGGCATTCCCCTGTACTGGGGCATATAAAGTTTGCAAGTCTTTCCAGTGATGGCCCACTAGGCCATCTTTTGATACATATGAAGCTAGAGACAAGAGCTCCGGGGTACTGGTTAGTGCATCATGTTCAATCTATAGAGTTGCAGATCCCTTTAGCTCCTTGGGTATTTTCTCTAGCTCCTTCATTGAGGGCCTTGTGATCCATCCAATAGCTGACTGTGAGCATCCACTTCTGTGTTTGCTAGGCCCCAGTATAGTCTCACAGAGAGAGCTATATCTGGGTCCTTTCAGCAAAATCTTGCTAGTGTATGCAATGGTGTCAGCGTTTGGAAGCTGATTATGAGATAGATCCCTGGATATGGCAGTCTCTAGATGGTCCATCCTTTCGTTTCAGCTCCAAACTTTCTCTCTGTAACTCCTTCCATGGATGTTTTGTTCCCAATTCTAAGAAGGGGCAAAGTGTCCACACTTTGGTCTTCGTTCTTCTTGAGTTTCATGTGTTTAGCAAATTGTATCTCATATCTTGTGTATTCTAAGTTTCTGGGCTAATATCCACTTATCAGTGAGTACATATCATGTGAGTACTTTGTGATTGGGTAACCTCACTCAGGATGATGCCCTCCAGGTCCATCCATTTGCCTAGGAATTTCATAAATTCATTCTTTTTAATAGCTGAGTAGTACTCCATTGTGTAAATGTACCACATTTTCTGTATCCATTCCTCTGTTGAGGGGCATCTGGGTTCTTTCCAGATTCTGGCTATTATAAATAAGGCTTCTATGAACATAGTGGAGCATGTGTCCTTCTTACCGGTTGGAACATCTTCTGGATATATGCCCAGGAGAGGTATTGAGGGATCCTCTGGTAGTACTATGTCCAATTTTCTGAGGAACCGCCAGACTGATTTTCAGAGTGGTTGTACAAGCTTGCAATCTCACCAACAATAGAGGAGTGTTCCTCTTTCTCCACATCCTCACCAGCATCTGCTGTCACCTGAATTTTCTATCTTAGCCATTCTGACTGGTGTGAGGTGGAATCTCAGGGTTGTTTTGGTTTGTATATCCCTGATGATTAAGGATGTTGAACATTTTTTCAGGTGCTTCTCAGCCATTCAGTATTCCTCATGTGAGAATTCTTTGTTCAGCTCTGAGCCCCATTTTTTAATGGGGTTATTTGATTTTCTGGAGTCTACCTTCTTGACTTCTTTATATATATATTGGATATTAGTACCCTATCAGATTTAGGATAGGTAAATATCCTTTCCTAATCTGTTGGCGGTCTTTTCGTCTTGTTGATGGTGTCTTTTGCCTTGCAGAAGCTTTGCAACTTTATGAGGTCCCATTTATCAATTCTCGATCTTACTGCACAAGCCATTGCTGTTCTATTCAGGAATTTTCCCCCTGTACCCATATCTTCGAGGCTTTTCCCTACTTTCTCCTCTATAAGTTTCAGTGTCTCTGGTTTTATGTGGAGTTCCTCATTCCACTTAGATTTGACCTTAGTACAAGGAGATAGGAATGGATCAATTCGCATTCTTCTACATGATAACCACCAGTTGTGCCAGCACCATTTCTTGAAAATGCTGTCTTTTTTCCACTGGATGATTTTAGCTCTCTTGTCAAAGATCAAGTGACCATAGGTGTGTGGGTTCATCTCTGGGTCTTCAATTCTGTTCCATTGGTCTACTTGTCTGTCACTATACCAGTACCATGCATTTTTTTTATCTCAATTGCTCTGTAGTACAGCTTTAGGTCAGGCATGGTGATTCCACCAGAGGTGCTTTTATCCTTGAGAAGAGTTTTTGCTATCATAGGTTTTTTGTTATTCCAGATGAATTTGGAGATTGCTCTTTCTAATTCGTTGAAGAATTGAGTTGGAATTTGGATGGGGATTGCATTGAATCTGTAGATTGCTTTTGGCAAGATAGCCATTTTTACAATATTGATCCTGCCAATCCATGAGCATGGGGGACCTTTCCATCTTCTGAGATCTTCTTTAATTTCTTTCTTCGGAGAATTGAAGTTCTTATCATACAGATCTTTCACTTCCTTAGTTAGAGTCACGCCAAGATATTTTATATTATTTGTGACTATTCAGAAGGGTGTTGTTTCCCTAATTTCTTTCTCAGCCTGTTTTTGCTTTGTGTAGAGAAGGGCCATTGACTTGTTTGAGTTAATTTTATATCCAGCTACTTCACCGAAGCTGTTTATCAGGTTTAGGAGTTCTCTGGTGGAATTTTTAGGGTTACTTATATATACTATCATATCATCTGCAAAAAGTGATATTTTGACTTCTTCCTTTCCAATTTGTATCCTTTTGATCTCTCTTTGTTGTCCAATTGCTCTGGCTAGGACTTCAAGTACAATGTTGAATAGGTAGGGAGAGAGTGCACAGCCTTTTCTAGTCTCTGATTTTAGTGGGATTGCTTTTAGCATCTCACCATTTACTTTGATGTTGGCTACTGGTTTGCTGTAGATTGCTTTTATCGTGTTTAGGTATGTGCCTTGAATTCCTGATCTTTCCAAGACTTATCATGAATGGGTGTTGGATTTTGTCAAATGCTTTCTCCACATCTAACAAGATGATCATGTGACTTCTGATCCATGTCTTCAGATATATCGAGATAGTACAAGCATAGGCATCCACAGATTGTTAACCTTTAAAAATTAGACACTTAAGAAAAGAACAATTTATTTCTCATATCTTTGCTGTGTAATGAGTGACATGTAGCTCTGATAGTGTCAAAAGTAGGGAGCAGGCGTTAGTAAATTTCCCTTCACTATAACCTAATAGTTGAGACAGTTGGCTTTCACAAAGTAAAGGGTTATATGCCCTCATGGTTTCAGCTCCTGATATGGTAGACTTATTTTTCTTTCTTTTTTTATTTATTCTTTTGTCATATGTTACATTGCAACTTCAGTTTCCCCTCCCTCCTCACCTTTCAGTCTCCAATCCTCTCACTTTCCCTCTTTCTCATATCTAGTCCTCCTGTTTACCTTTAGAAATGGGCAGGACTCCCAGGGATATTAACGAAACATAGCATATAAAGTTGCAGTAAGACTAGGAACATTCCTTTATTTTAAGGCTCTCTAAGGCCTAAGGTCTCATGATCACGCATTTGAAATAAAGAGTCTTTCATTATAGTTTTCGATAGGAAACCATGAGTCATTGTGGGCTGCTGTAATAAAATAACCAGAGTCTAGAGGAATTAAATATCAGGCATTTATTTCTCTCCTTGCTTATGGTAGCTAGCATGCTTGGCTTCTGGGAACCTCTCTTCCTGCCTTGAAGACAGCTGTTCTCTTGCTGTACCCACAGGGTAGTGAAACGACTCATCATAAGAACCCCTCACTTACAACGTTATGCAAACTTAAGTACCTCAAAACTCTACCTCTGGATACTAACATATTGGAATGAGAATTTTCACATATCAATTTGGACAGAAGATAATGATTTGCTTTGTAACATATTTTCTTCCATTTTTCTGCCAATCCCTAGGATAATTCATGATTTGAAACATGCATCCTTGGGCTCTGGTATTCTTCTGATTCTGAGAGTTGGAACTCATGTGGCTTCTTGATGCATCAGTTCCCTGAACTCCCTCAAAAAGTATTTAATCTCTGGCTCACCCTGAGAAGTTCGATATGATTTTGCACATCTGTTTTCCACCATGCTGATAAACTGTTTAGAACAATGGACTGTCTCTTTTCATCAATATCTGCTGGCGGGAGCCATGAAGAAGGCCTTCGCCTACAGAGCCACAGTCTAATTTCCCATAGAAGACCTCTCTGCTCCCAGTCACAACTGATACCAAGCCTGTCTCTGGCAAGCTAAGGACAATCATGCTGTGAGACAAGCCAGAGCTCTCCTTTTCGCTCTGGCTCCAGGCTAGACCCTGTCTGCAGCCCACAGGCCCCAACTCTGTTCTCAGCTCTTCCATGACTCCCAGCAATTCCTGAATGTCCAAGAGTCTTAGAACTCAATGGCCCTGGTCTTATCGCAGGCCTTGGGACCCCCAAATGAGGGGGTCCCATACCTAAGACTATGCTTTCCCATCCCAGGGAACAGTGCCTTCTCTACAGCCCAACATATTCCCAGGCCTGCAGCGAGGGGTAAGCACAGTCAAACTCCCTGTGTTCTGCCTCCCCAAGCAGCCATGCCCAAGGCAGAGCAGACCAGGGCCTACAAAGATGAATGTAAATGTAGTAACTATCATGGCAGAGAAAGAGAGTTGGCTGTTCATCTCTTCCTCCAGTGTCTTCTGAGCACTAATTCCAAAACAAAGTTTTAGAAACTTCAGACAATGGTGATCAATCATTGGTACACTTGCTGAAAATCCTCATGGAATTTTTCTACCTTAGAGATCAGTATTACTTTTGTGCCGTTTGTTTAATAACGTAATCTAATTTAAATTCTGTGTAGAAAAGGAAATGAGACATGTGCATGACCACCTAAAAGGCAACTGGTCCAATCTAGGGGGCATATAAATCTTATGGAGTGGGAGTAATACTTGCACAGAGACTTGGAGAGTGTGTTTAGTATGCTTCTCACTGTTGTAACCAAATACCTAACAAAAGCAACTCAGGAGAAGAAGGGTTTATGGTGGCTAATGACAGGAAGGCATAGGAGCAGGAGGCAGCTGCTCATGTTATATCTACAGCCAGGACAGAGAGATGAGTGCTCTACTCATTTGTTCTTCTCTGCCCCCTTTTATTCACTTTAGGATTCTTGGCCCATGGAATGGTCCCACCTACATTCTAGGTGCATCTTCACTAGTCAATTAAAATTGTTTAGAAACTCCCTCAGTGGCATGCCTGAAGTGTTGTCTCCTTGGTGATTCCAACTGTCGTCAATTGACACTGAGGCTTAGTCACTGCAGCGGATAATTTGGAAATAAGGAATTGTTGATGATAATAGTAATACTTACTGAGCTTTTACTGTGTTCTGAACTCTATATTATATGATTGTCATGTATTGTTTAAGTCATTTTTCATAATCATCAGGGCCTAATTACTACCATTTTTGCTTATAGACTGAGTTGGGATAAGAAAGGTACATTTTACAATAAAAAGGAAGAAGTGTAGATTTCCCATGGTTGGAAAGATCACAGTCCATGAATCATTTCAGGAATGGAAAGGAAGTATCTGGAATTATGCTGTATAAAATACTTAGTGAAAAAATATTTGCTGCCCATTAAACTATGACTATGTTAGGGAAGGGAGGAAAAAAGTGAACGTGGAAGTTTGTGTTTATATGTCAAATACAACTATATAGAAATGCTTTAATATATGTGCTGGTCAACTTTACCAACTTGGTATAATCTAGAATCACCTGTAAAGAGAGTATTCATGGGAATTTCTTAGGTCAAGTTGATTTTGATTTTTAATTGATATAGAAAGACCCAGCCCACTGTGGGAGACACCATTCCCTAGGCTAGTCTCTGAGTGAAGAAACTGAACAATAGAGAAAGAACGTGTTTATTTTCTTTGTTCTTCTTTGTGGATGTGGTTGCAGCCTCAACATCTCCAAATTGATACTATATAGTCTGAAACTGAAAGCCAAAAGAAATAAACCCTTTCCTTCCATATTTGCTTTTGGTCAGTCAGGATATTATCATCATCATTATTATTATTATTATTATTATTATTAGTCACAGAAACATGAGACTAGGATGCAATATAACATGAAGTTATGGAGAATTTAGTTAGAAAAGTTTGTGTGTGGGTTTTTCCACATCATTATTACAAGGGCCCAGTAGAAATATATTTGGGAATGATATATAAAACTGTTATGGCTAGAGTTTTCTGGTATCTTTCTTGATTTGGTGTTGTAGGAGTAATGATGACGTTACAAAGGTTACATGTTTAAAGTGGAATACTTCCACTTGACTTAAGTATGCTCTGTGGAATGGGGAAGATAATTATTTAATATAATCTGGTGAATCATGGCTCATCCTGTCTGTCATTTTCATGGGGAGGATTAGAATATAGTCCACTCTGTTTGAAGTTAGAGTTTAAGTCTTTGTACCAGGAAGCAAGTTTCTTGCCATTGACTTGACCAAAATAAGAAATGTTCCTCCATTCCTTAATTACATAGACATGGTTTATTCCTTTGAAGCTCAGATTTCTAAGTGTATAATTACATATGCACTACACACCTAATGATGACACACGTCAATGCTACAGAAAAAATCCATTCCACTGCAAATATTTAACCTCTTCAATAGACTATACTCTGAGAAAATCATAATGAGCTCATGAAACAAGACTCAGAGCAGTGTGCCCATGAGAATCACACTTGGAAGGCACTTACAGAAAAATAATCCAGAAAGGCAAACATAGAAGTGAAAAATTACTTTGAAGAAGAAAAAGAGTGAGCTGATGGCCTTCCCTAAAGATCACTCTGCTCTCTGCCATGGATTTGTTATCCAGATGGTGGGATATCCATAATACATCTGGATATTCCCTGTTAGTTCTCTATAAGTTCTCCCTCTATAAGTTCTGACTGAGTGAAATACTGTATGTGATGTCACTGAATTGTTTGATTTTGAGACAGGGTCTCACTATCTCTGTATTCCTGGATTTCACTCTGTAGATCAGGCAGGCCTCAAACTCATGAAGATCAGTAAGCTTGTGCTTATATATATATATATATATATATATATATATATATATATATATACATTGCTGCAGACGAACCTTACTTGGGTCCTCGATCCATGGGCAAAACTCAGATTCCAGTTACAGGTGGGCAAAGGAGTCGGTGAAAGTGGGGTGACAAACAAACTCAACACAAGGGAGTGTGGATCTGAATGTAATTTGTCAAATCAAGCATCAAACTTTTTATACAGAAGAAAATAGGGAAGTTGGGTGACACACCAGCAAGGTACAATGAGGTTACCGAATTCTTACACAAAACAGGAATGCAAACAGGGAAGGACTGGCAGGAACCAACTGGGATAAAATTCAATGTTAACAACTGGAATCAAAAACAGTTCCACCTAAGGTTCACTTAATCTTATTAGCCAGGGGCAAGGGCTTCATGCCCTTGCCATAGTGCCTATTCTAGTTTACTGTATAGTCCACCTTCTCCCCTGGCCTGATATCTTTCCTTCCTGTTGTACTGGCCTTCAGCCCATGTGTGTAACTGTTGGTTATATCTAAGATATAGATGTGCTTATTACACCCTTGGGTATATTTTGCCATGCTGGTATTTGTTGTGGTTTGTAGGTTTTCCAGATGGGTATGACTTTGAATTGCTTTTCTCCCTTCACAGCTAGCATAGCACCTTCATATAGGAGAAAAGCTAATCTTCAGGAGTAGGCTTCTAGTTCAGTTGCAGCCAGATTCCTCCAAGGTCAGTGCCTGAAGTATGGGGTGCCTTCAGCAATAGGGTCTTCATAATCTGTGAGGTGACCAAGATCAATGGCAATAGCCTATGTTGTTTCTGGAGTGTCTTGGATTTCTCTGACCAATGACTTCAAGGGTTGTTTCCTGTGGCTGACACTGCAGTTATTTTTAAGTGTTTGGTTCTTGTTGGATCATTGTCAATATGTATGTATGCATCTATATGTATATGCATATATGTACACATGTATGCATGTACATTCATGTGCATATGTATGTACATACATGGACATATATATACATATGTGTATGTGTTATATATACAGACATATATAACATATATATGCACACACATATATTATATATATATATTAACACAGAATATGCGTCCCTGTGGCTTTTCCAATTGTTCTTAGCGTTCCTTACTCCTCCCTCCATCTTCCTCACTCCCTCTCCTTCAGTATTTCCCTCCCCTCTCCCATGATAAAGTTCCCTGTTGTTTTCTCCATCCCCACTTCATAGTTTCTATTTCCTACTATCTCCTCATGCAGAGTTTCTTTTGTCTCCACCACTATCCCCTTTTCTCTTGTTTGTATGGTTATTCCAGCTTGCATATTAATATCTAAAGATCTAGAACTGTAAACCACAAATAAAACAGAACATGCATTTATTGGTATTTAAGTTCATTGGACTGTTTTTTCTTATTTCCTTAAACTTCTTGAGTTCTTTGTGGAAGTTTGTGATAGTTCTTCCACGTTCTGTGTCCTGGGGCTCATCTAGTTAAATCTCATTGGAAAGTGTTTCTATAGCACTGGTAGATTGCAAGTGGGGCATGATGTCTTGGCCTTTAAAATGGTTTGCGTTTTTGTGAAGAGACATAGGCATATGAATCTATTTCACTGGCTGTGTGCCTGACATGAGATTCTAGCATGCTTCTGTTGAGTGGAAGTTCTGGTTCTGTTTTTATTATTGCCCAAGTTTGTTTGGTCTGCACAAGTTTGCACACTTGGTATTATGTGCAAGCTATGATTGACTCTGGAGTATGAGTATGGTATGGTGGGTCAGGGCTCTTGGTCACTGTTGTGGTTTAAGTGGGAACAACCCCCATAGATTCATATGTTTGGATACTTGATCTCCAGTTAGTGGAACTATTTGGGAATGATCAGGGATGTGGCCGTGTCTGAAGAGGCATGTCCTGGGGGCAGGAGTTTAGGATAAAAAGAAAAACCTTGTCAGCAAAATCTTTCTGGCTTATGCAATAGTGTCTGTGTTTGGTGGCTGATTATGGGATGGATCCCTGGGTGGGGCAGTCTCTGCATGGTCCATACTTTCGTCTTAAGCTTCAAACTTGGTCTCTGTAACCTGTAAGGCTATGCCAGTGCCTGGCAAATACAGAAGTAGATGCTCACAGCTACTTCTGTATGGATGGAACACAGGGCCCCCAGTGGAGGAGCTAGAGAAAGTACCCAAGGAGCTGAAGGGGTCTGCAACCTTATAAGTGGAACAACAATATGAACTAATCAGTACCTCCAGAGCTTGTGTCTCTATCTGCATATGTAACAGAAGATGGCCTAGTTGGCTATCACTGGGAAGAGAGGCCCTTTGGTATTACAAACTTTATATGCCCCAGTACAGGGGAATACCAGGTCCAAGAAGTGGGAGTGGGTGATAGGGGATTAGGGCAGAGAAGAGGGTATAGGAGACTTTCTGGATAGCATTTGAAATGTAAATGAAGAAAATATCTAAAAACAAAAAGCAAAACAAAACAAAAACAAAACAAAAAACAAAACAAAACAAAACAAAAAAAAACACAACCTTGTGCAATTCCCAGTCTCTCTGCCTCTAACTTTTGTATCAAGATGTATGCTTCAGCTCTACCTCTTTGGACTCTAACCCTCTGATACTCCAAACTGAAATTAAGTGCTTTCTTTTTAAGTTGCCTTGGTCATAGTGTTTTATCATAGCAACAGAAAAGTAAGAAAATATGTGCTCACCAGGTGAGGCCAGTCAATAGTATGATGGAGGCTAAGCCTGAGAATTGGAGATAGCACAGGCAGGGAAGTTTCAGGGACACACTAGCCTAGGCACACATCTGTGTCTCAGATGAAACCAGGAAGGGAGATATGGTGCAGACAGGTTAGGATTCAAGAAACTCACCAAATTGGACCAGTTGTCAGGATGTGTTGTCTGAGCTAAGCCAAGATGTAAGGAACAAACAGTGCAGGCCGGACTCACCAGGCTAGACCAGAGCACAGGATATGACACCTATGCTAGGTTTGGAACCTGAGGAGAGTAGAGATGAGCTAGGGCCAGGAGGACTCACCAGACAGTATCAGAGCACAGAATGTGTAACCAGGCTAGGACTGGAGGTTGCATAAGGTATGGATGGGCTAGGGTCAGGTGAGCATACTAAACTCAGCCAGTGTACTGCATGCATGACTTGGGCTAAGACTGATTTTATTTATTGTATTGTGTGTTCCTATGAGTGGTGTGTGTGTGTGTGTGTGTGTGTGTGTGTGTGTGTGTGTGTGTGTACTTATGGGAGTAGGTATTTTATTCTGTCCTGTGGATCTCAGAGATTAAACTCAGGCCATCAGTCTTTGCAGCATGTATATTTACCTAATAAGCAATTTTAACAGACTACTAGAATATTTGTATTTGGTGGATTTTAGTTTCTTGTTTGTTTATTATTTGTTTGTTTATAGGTGGGATCTCACTTAGTAGCCACAGCTGTCTGGGAACTCACTGTGTAGAGTAGGCTTGGTCTCTAGCTCACGGATATTCATCTGCCTCTGCCTCCTGACTGCTGGAATTAAAGAGGCATGTAGCCATGCCTGCTTCTGATTTGTTTTTAATTTCTAATTTTAAATATTTTAAATAGGAATGTGATTATATCATTTAACATTTTCTTCTTCTAATTCATTTTATCTTGCTTTATTTCAAATTCATAGCCTCTGGCCTCTCTTTTAGTACATGTGTGTGTGTTATATGTGTGCATTCTCACACACACACACACACACATGCTTGCATGCTTATGTGTATGTATGTGTGTGAGTGCACATTGTAACTTATATGTTTATGATTTCAGGGCTGACCACTTGGTGTTGGATAACTATTGGGTTGTGTGGATCTTCCCTGAAAAAAGGCTATTTTCTCTTGCTCTCAATATTTCATATTTGCCTGCAATTCTTTGTGTAGGGCTGGGCCCATGAGAGCTGTTTTTCCTCCATGTTCACATGCTGGTTGGTTTTATCCTTGGCAGCCATGTTGTTAAGACTTCATAGGTATACTTTCCCTGACATTTCTATGAGAGGAAATATGATGCAGATATCTTGATTCCCTGGATCTTACCGAGTCTTCCTTCTCTGCCTTCTCTGTGTTTCCTGAATCTTGGGTGCAGGAGTTATGTTGTAACTGGATCCATGGGGCTGGGCATGTGACAACACAGGCACATGACCACATGGGCACATGACCATCTGGCCACTTGTTCTCTGCATTTTGACCAGTTGCATTTTACAGTAATGGCTTCTGTAGGGTTAGACTCTGGAGCAAGATGTACCACTTCGTCTGTTTAAATGTTTCATTTTATTTTTTGTGTGGAGTGTGTGCCTACATGTGGCCACGTGAACTTGAGTGCAGGTGCCCATGGAGGCTGGAAGTGTCAGATGCCCTGGAGCTGGAATTACAGAAGGTTGTGATCCACTTGTCATGGGTGCAGGGAACTGAACCCAGAAACTGCAAGAGAAGCAAGTGCCCTGAATCTCTCCAGCATCCAACCTTCCCTTCCTGAAACATTTTTGAGTTAACACGACAGGACTGCATAGAATCTCAGGAGTGGGGGCTGGTTATCAGAAAACCCCTTCGGAGATCCAGTTATCTTTCATGTGCTTTTATTAGCAACTGGTGTTTTATTTTGGAAATGCTGGCTGTGGTTTAAAATGTGTTATCATTTCCTGCCACCATGCCAGCTTCTGAGTATGTCTTTTTATGAACAAAGCCAGGCATCTTCGTGAAATGAAACAGAAATCTCTTGAGAACAAGAGATTGACTATGGCTGCTAGTCTTTAATGTCTGATCTTGGAGGATGGAAACATTGTCTGTTCTATAATCCTATGATTCCTGTGAATTTTTAGCACACAATTTTACCTGGGTGGTGTCATAGAATTATGATGAGAAATTCGGTGAGTTATCAGCACATGATTTAGGTGTACATAAAGAGATCAATATTTTTTAACCAAGGGAGGGTCTAAGGAAGATTTATGTGTAAGAGAGAAGGGAGGTAGGGGGAGAAAAACCCACATCTAGGGCATGTAGAAAATGGAAAGCTCTCGTGAGCATTTTTTTGGGTAAATGGCTTACATGGTATTAAAAAGAAATTAGTTTAGGGGGCACAGTGTCACAGGGAAAACAAGTAAAACCAGCCCTGGCCTTGGCATTTTAAACTGAGAATAAGGTCAGTCATAGGGACTGAGCCCTGAGCTTGGGGGAATTAGTGCTAACTTGAATTACGCAGTTTCACCACTGAATTGAACTAGGGAACATCCAACCAATGTTCTCTATTACAGCAGAGCCTGCTTGGTGTGTAGCGAAAAGCTACAGGTACACATCAGGGGTGAAATGTGAGGCATGATGGAAATGTATAGCAGGAAAAAAAGCTAAGTCCGCATGGGGCTGATTCTTTTTCTTCTGTCTTTTGAGGCAGACTTTAAACCCATTCCTAGACGCTTTACTTTGTGAAGCCCATACCTTAGTTACTTCCACCTTCTCTCTTCTATCAGCACATCTCTATCTCCTACGTAATGATTACTTATATTTTTAATCTTTATTTTTGAAGTCTTTGTATATTTTTGGCACAGATCTTTTCTCAGATGAATGCTTGACAAAGATTTTCTCAGGTTCAGTCTATTCATTGACTTCACAGTTTTCTTCCTGCACTGGTTGATTTTAGCTTATTATGATCCCCTTTGTTGATGGCTGGTCTCATTTCCCATGCTACTAGAATCTTATTCATAAAGTCCTTATCTGTGCCTATAGTTTGAGTTACGCACCCTAATTTCTCATCTGGCAGGTTCAGGGAATGAGATCTCACATTGGAGTTCTTGATCCATTTGAAGTTGAGTTTTGTGTAGAATGAGGGAGGAAGATTTATTTATTTATGTATTTTTTATTTTTTCATTGCATGCTGAAATCGTTTCCTGGAACAACTTGTTGAGGATGCTGTCTTTTTCCCGTGTGTGTGTTTTATATCTTAGTAAAAAAAAAAAAAAATCAGGTAAAAAAAAAATCAGGTAATTGTAGTCGTGTAGACCTATATCTGAGTCCTTGATGTATGTGCCTGGTTCATGCCAATCACATGCAGGTTTTTTTTCATTATTACAGCTCCATAATATCATTTGAAATCATGTATAGTGATATCTTCTGCACTACTCTTTTTGTTCAAAATAGGTTAGACTAGCCTTGGTCTTTTCTGCCTCCATATAAATATTTGGGTGGTTTTTATTTGCTTGTTTTGTTGTGTTTGTGATCAATGACATTGGGATTTTGATTGGGATTGGGTTGAATCTGTAGATTGCTTTTGGTAGAATGGTCATTACACAAAATTAATTCTTCCAATTCATAATCATGGACTGTTTTCGTTTTTTTCCAGTGTCATCTTTAATTTGTTTCTTCAGTTCTTAATTTATTTCTTGCAGGGGAAACAAAATACCCATGAAAGGAGTTACAGAGACAAAGTTCAGAGCAGAGACTGAAGGAATGACCATCCAGAGACTGCGCCACCTGGGGATCTACCCCCAAAACAACCACCAAACCCAGACACTATTGCAGATGCCAACAATATTTTGCTGACAGGAGCCTGATATAGCTGTCTCTTGAGAGCCTCTGCCAGTGCCTGACAAATACAGAAGTGGATGCTCACAGTCGTCCATTGGACAGAGCACACTGTCCCCAATGAAGGAGGTAGGGAAAGTACCCAAGGAGCTGAAGGGGTTTTCAGTCCCCTAGGAGGAACAACAATATGAACTAACCAGTACCCCCAGAGCTCCCTGGGACTAAACCACCAATCAAAGAAAACACATGGTGGGACTTGTGTCTCTAGCTGCATATGTAGCAGAGGATGGTCTAGTCAGCCATCAATGGGAGGAGAGGCTCTTGTTCTTGTGAAGGTTCTGTGTCCCAGTATAGGGGAATGCCAGGGCCAGAAAGTGGGAATGGATGGTTTGGGGAGCAGGGTGATGGGGGAGGGGATGGGGATTTTCGGAGAGGAAACTATGAAAGGGGATAACATTTAAAATGTAAATAAAGAAAATATCTAATAAAAACAAAAAGAAAAGAAAAGAAAAGAAAAGAAAAGAAAAGAAGAAAAAGAAAGTTTTCATTGTGATGTCTTTAGGCTTATTCCCAGGCATTTAAAATTTTTGTATATATTATGAATGGGATTGTTTATCTTATTTCCTTTTTAGTCTTCTATTAGTATATAGAAAAGCTACTAAACTTTGTGTGCTAATTCTGTATCTTGTTTTCTTAAATGTATTTGTCAGTTATACTTAGCCATTGGGGAAATGAAAATTAAAAGTACTTTAAGATTTCACCCACCCAGGTCAGAAGGGCTGTTATCAGGAATACAAATAACAGCTAATGTTGTCTTGGGTGTGGTGAAAATGGAACACTTATTCCTTTTGGTGAGAGTACGGACTAAATATTTGACATCAGACTGAAGGGTTACCCTTTTATCCCTGAAAAAAAATCCTAGAAGTAGAACTGCCTCATGACCCAACTCTACTATTCCTGAAAATGTATCTAATGGACTTTGTAGCGTATGGTAGAGACACTTACATATTCATACTCATCGATGCTCTATTTATAATATCTCTCAAATGGAATCAACCTGAATGTACATTATTAGACAAATAAGGTGGGATTTCTAATGAATAAGAAAACATGACACAAAATCACAATGGAATAATACTCAGATGCAAAGGAATATGAAACCATGAAGCGTGCAAGTAAGTGGAAAGAACTGGGAAAAGTATTGAATAAGGTACCTCAGGTCCAGAAAGACAAACATCTGAGGTATGTGCTCTCTCTCATGTGGATCCTAACTTCCAACTTCTTGTGTTGGGAATACAAATGAAAGGCAGGAAAGTAGAAAGATGTCTTGGGAGTGAGGTATGTTAAGGGAAGCTTGATAGAAGATTACATGTAAAATGAACTTAGCAAGGTGGAATCCTGAGAGTGGAAAGGATTAAGCAGTAGGTAGTGGTATAGGAGTGAGGTATCGCTTAGGAGGTGATGGGGAAGGATAACTCAAAGGAGCAGAGGTATATGAGGCCATATGGAACATACTATCTGACAGGAATATAGAACACACGCAAGAAGAGAGGATCCGGGGTTAAAGGATTAAGTAGGGAAGCGCAGGAGAATTGGGGTAGAGGAAGCAATTGTGGGTGGATTAATCAAGGCCAAGGATGTGCAGAAAGGCTTTATGTAAACCCACTATTTAGAAAACTAATTTAAACCAAAAAAAAAAGAAAACTAATTTCTAAATGCAACTTTAGAATAAAGAGTTTGAAAACCAACACAGAAATGTCCTTGCATAGTTTCAAATAGGGTTGTGAATCAGCCATGAATGCACCATAAGACATTGATTTTTGAAATTTGCCTATATACTTTTTGGTGAGGAAAAAAATCCTAAAAACATTCAGTTGGTGAATATTGGGGGTAAACTGCACACTTCTATTCCCCAAATTTATATTTTAAAATGCAGCCTACCTGTTTTATTGACTTCTTTAGTTTTAATTTATGTGTATAGGTTTTCTGCCTGCATGCGTGTATGTGCATGATGTACATACAGTCACTGCAGAGGTCAGAAGAGGACATCAGATACCCTGGTACTGGACATATAAATGATTGTAAGCCACCATGTGGGTGCTGAAGAATTGAACCCTAGTCCTCTGGAAGAGCAGTTAGAAAAATTTCACTCAGTTGGCCAAGTACTTTCTGCATAAGCAGGAGGATCAATATTCAATCACTAGAGCCCACATTTAAAAAGAAAAGGCAGCTGACATCTGTTTTCTGGGAAATCTCTTGGGCTTGCTAGCCAGCCAGTCTGACTGGATCAGAGAGCCCTGGGTTCACCATAGGACTTGTCTTGAGAGATAAAGTAGAGAGTGACCAGTGAGCCAACCCAATGTTGACCTCCGTCTGCCACATACACCAGTGTGCAATGGAACTGAGATAGGTTGATAGATGATGGCTCCAAGTGATATCCTCACAGTGAACATTAAAATAAAAGGTTTCAATAAGTGAATTTTGCTGTATTGTAATTAAGTTGGCGGTTCTCAGAATGTGGTCCAGGAATCCCTGTATTGGTCACTTTCCTTGATACTGTGAGCAAGTATCTGACAAAAGGTACTGAAGGGAAGAAGGATTTATTTGGATTCCTGGTTTGGAGAGACATACAGGGGAAGGTATGGTGACAGGCCATTCCACAGTGGCAGGAGCTGACAGCTGGGACTCCATGCCTTCTCAGATTTTGGGGAACAGGAGGCAGGAGGGATAGAAGTTAGATTGGGCTAGAAACTTGGTGTGGTCTGCCACTCAACCATGAACTTCCTCATCCGGATTCTACTTTCCAAGGGTCCACAACATTTGAAAGCAGCGCCGCCATCTTGGGACCAAGTGTTCAATGTTCAAACACATGAGACTATGGGGGATGTTCACATTTAAACAAGAGCAATCAATCAAACAAAGTCAAAGTACTTTCTTTCTTTCTTTTTTCTTTCTTTCTTTCTTTCTTTCTTTCTTTCTTTCTTTCTTTCTTTCTTTCTTTCTTTCTTTCTTTCTTTCTTTTTTACGTATTTTCCTCATTTCCAATGCTATCCCAAAAGTCCCCCATACCCTCCTCCCCACTCCCCTACCCACCCACTCCCACTTTTTGGCCCTGGCGTTCCCCTGTACTTAGGCATATAAAGTTTGCAAGTCCAATGGGCCTCTCTTTCCAGTGATGGCCGACTAGGCCAGCTTTTGATACATATGCAGCTAGAGACATGAGGTCCGAGGGTACTGGTTAGTTCATAATATTGTTCCACCTATAGGGTTGCAGATCCCTTTAGCTCCTTGGGTACTTTCTCTAGCTCCTCCATTGGGGGCCCTGTGATCCATCCAATAGCTGACTGTGAGCATCCACTTATGTGTTTGCTAGGCCCCGGCCTAGTCTCACAAGAGACAGCTATATCAGGGTCCTTTCAGCAAACGCTTGCTAGTGTATGCAATGGTGTCATCATTTGGAGGCTAATTATGGGATGGCTGTCATAACAACATCAACCTGCTCTGGGCCCTTTTCCATCTCCTTTTCTTGTGGGTGTAAATAGAATTGTCAGAGGTTTCATGGCAACGTGATGTGTGCCATAGACTGCATGAAGGTACAGACTATGAGAATCCCAGTGTCTCTTATTACCAGTAATTAGCACATATTTGTATAATTGTAAAACCAATGCCACTCTTCTTAGTAATTTTAGACATAGCATTTTTCAATTATGACATCATTTATCTTAATATGTAATGGGTTCATTATTGTTACATCAAAAACAACATAAGAAGAACAATATCAACCACAAGACCTCCCCTCTAAAGCTCCCAGGAGCTAAACTACTAACCAAAGAGTACACTGGGGGTGACCCATGGCTCCAGCTGGATATGTAGCAGAGGATGGCCTTAGCTGGCATCACTGGGAGGGGAGCCTCCTGTGGAGGCTTGATGGCTCAGGGTAGGGGAATGCTAGGGGGCAGAGGCAAAAGTAGGTGGGCAGGTGGGGGAGCACTCTCATAGAGGCAGGGGGAGGAGAGGGGAGGGGATAAGAGGCTTGTGGAGGGGAAACTGGGAAGGAGGATAACACTTGAAATGTAAATAAATTTAAAAAGCCAATAAAAAATGAAAAAAAATTTAAAAGTTTCTTGGTGTGACATGGCTAAAGTCATATATACACAAGGTTTTGGGGACTTTTGTTTTTAAAAAGAATTTTCAGACAAAAACAACTGAGGACCACTGCTTATATTAGTGGGTAGGGCACATTATTAATCCAGTGCTGTCTAGTTCCAGAACAATAAGAAAATACTTTCTAATTAATCTTCAATAATTTCAACAAGAAAAAGCCAGTGGTGCTGCTGCAGGAGTTTCCTGCTGCTTTTGTAGGAAGCAAGAATCAATACGCAGGGACTAAATTGATGTTTCACAAAAAAGTAATTACACCTGGGCACATTTTAACCAAAGGGCACGGATTGTAAATGTAATTAGAACACAATTTATCAAATATTAATTTCTATTTCTTTAATGGAACGAAAACCCATCTATTCATAGTAGAGAATAAAGAGGAGAACTGCCTGCTGTGATTCCAGTCAGGCTTCTGCTGTAGCTACGCCTGCATACTTTTGGCCTTCTGGAAGAGACACTTCACAGCCCAGAGTAACATCTGTTGAATGGGATCTTGATTTTGCTCCTGCCTGGTGGTGTGGTGTTAACTGGAGAAATCACTCTTTTCTCTTAGCTCAAATTTTCTCATGGAGTTAGCCAGAGGACAGCATTTGGTTCCTTCTATAGTCATCCATGTCTGAAGTGGATCAAGGAAGGTGTGAGAACAGAATATGGCATTTAAAGAGCCAATGAAGTGATGTTAGACTTTTGTTTGCTCAGACAGAGGTTGGTACCAGGGAATGTTGTATGCAAAATTCCAGGTGAGGTTAAGGGATATGAATAGGAGGGCAACAGCTCAGTTAGGACTCCAAAGGGAGCTTCCACTCAAAGATGAGAGCAGGCCCTTTACAGGAGGAGTAAGTGGCCACTTCAGAGCCAGCAGGGTCAGAGAGCAGATCCTTCACCAGCTGTGGGTGCCTTTGACATGTTGTCACGATAAGCATGCTTCCCGTGGGCTGGTTGGTAACTTCTCTTGTTAAGTTTGTGGATTTGATTCTGTTTACACACAAAAATTACAAGCTTTGGTTAGTATCATCAACTTGACAGAATCTAGAATTACCTAGGCAACAAGGTATTGGATATGCCTGTGAGGGATTATCACAAGTAGGTTAACTGAGGTAAAAGTGGATGGCACTATTCCCTGGTCTTGCACTCTGAACTGCTTATCACGGAGAAAGCCAGTTCTAGTGATCATTGTTCGCTGCTTCTTGACTGGAGGTGCAAATGTGCCCACCTAGCTCAAACCCCTGCTTCCAGAACTTCCTTACCATGAAGAACTCTCCCCTCAAACTGTGAGCCAAAAATAGTCTCTTCCTCCCTTACATTTCATTTATTAGGATACAGTTTCAAAGCATCAGGAAAATAAACCAAGACAGCATGAAAGGAACAGGCTATCAGTGCTGTTCTCCACTTGTGAGCGTTCTTTTATGAATCCCCTTACATAGTCATGCAGAGATCAGCCTTGTTTTTGCATTGAGAACCTGTCCTTCCTGACTGGCTTATGGTCTTTCTCCTGATGCCTTTGGTACATTGTCCCCAGATCCTTCCACCCTCATGCTTTCCCCATCACCCATCAATCACTCCGAGCTTCTTGAATCAGAGTGATGCATTCATTTGACCCTCTACCTGGATGCTTCCGTCCTTAACATGACCAGCTAGATTTCAGAGTCTCATTTTCTTAGGGCCATCTTCTCTGAAGGTGGAGTTGAGTTTACAGTTTCTCTACTGTGGTGGTTTGAAAGAGAAGTGTCCCCGGCAGGCTCAAATATTGAAAACTTGGTCCTTACCTGGTGGTGGTGTTTAGGGAGCTTTAGGAGACTTGAACTATGTAGAAAGTGAGTGAGTGGGAGTTGAAAAGCCATGTACCACTCCCAGTTTGCTCTCTGTACTTGATGCTTGCTATTGAGGATTTGTGCTCTGAGATTTCTGCTCTGGTCACCATGCCACTTACTGTCATGCTTGCCTATCATGGACTCTTAGTCCTCTGCAACAAGAAGCTAAATAAACAAACAAACTCACTCACTCTTTCTTACATCCTTGCTTTTGGACATGGCGTTTTCTCACAGCAATAGAAAAGTGATGAAAACCTCTATTATTCTTTCTCTCATACAAGTTCATTTTGGGAATTCATACCACTTATTATATATATTTTTAATTTTTTTGCCATTTATTTTTTATTAGATATTTTCTTTATTTACATTTCAAATGTTATCTCGTTTTCTAGTTTCCCCTCTGAAAATCCCCTATCCCCTCCCCCATCACCCTGCTCCCCAACCCACCCACTCCCCCTTTCTGGCCCTGGCATTTTCCTGTACTGGGGCATAGAACCTTGATAATACCAAGGGCCTCTACTCCCATTGATGACATGCAGCTAGAGACACAAACAAGTCCCACAATGTGTTTTCTTTGATTTTTTTTTTAGTTCCAGGTAGCTCTGGAGGTACTGGTTAGTTCATATTGTTGTTCCTCCTAGGGGACTGAAAACCTCTTCAACTCCTTGGGTACTTTCTCTAGCTCTTTTATTGGGGACCTTATGCTCTGTCCAATAGATGGCTGTGAACATCCACTTCTGTATTTGTCAGGCACTGACAGAGGCTCTCAGGAGACAGCTATATCAGGATCCTATCAGCAAAATCTTGTTGGCATCTGCAATAGTGTCTGGGTTTGGTGGTTGTTTATGGGATAGATTCCCAGGTAGGGCAGCCTCTGGATGGTCATTCCTTCAGTCTCTGCTCTGAACTTTGCCTCTGTAACTCCTTCCATGGGTATTTTGTTCCCTCTTCTAAGAAGGAATGAGGTATCCACACTTTGGTCTTCCTTCTTCTTGAGCTTCAGATGTTTTGCAAATTGTATCTTGGTTATTCTGAGCTTCTGGGCTAATATCCACGTATCAGTGAGTGCATATCATGTGTGTTCTTTTGTGATTACCTTACTTAGGATGATATCCTCTAGATCATTTGCCTAAGAATTTCATAAATTCATTGTTTTTAATAGCTGAGTAGTACTCCATTGTGTAAATGTACCACATTTTCTGTATACATTTCTCTGCTGAGGGACATCTGGGTTCTTTCCAGCTTCTGGCTATTATAAATGAGGCTGCTATAAACATAGTGGAACATGTGTCCTTCTTATAAGTTGGAACATCTTCTGGGTATATGCCCAGGAGTGGTATTGCTGGATCTTCTGGTAGTACTATGGCCAATTTTCTGAGAAACCGCCAAACTGATTTCCAGAGTGGTTGTACCAGCTTGCAATCCCACCAGATGTGTACATCTATCATTATTCTTTCTCTCATAGAAGTTTGTTTTGGGAATTCATAACAATTATTATATTTTGTTATTTTTTAGACTCTATATTTGAAAGTTAATTGGCACTTTATCAAATAATGTCTATATAGTTAAAATATTAAAAATATTTATCATGGAAACAATACTAATTTATACCAATTTCCAAATTACTTGGTCCTGTTAACTAGATCAACAATCTCTTACTCTTTTAAGCTATAGCTCCTGGCTAGGGAAGATTAAAAAAAAAACAAACTTTATGCAAGTTTAATTTTCCCCTTACATAAATATTTATTTCACAAATTTTGGGTAAATCAGAATCAGTATTCATGGTTTGATGATAATATAAATATTGCTCACCCAATCAACCTTGTGAAGGATAATGCCTAACTTTTGTATCATTATTTCTCAGGCTAGAAACTCCATTTTTATTCATAGATACTGTTTTATTTTCTTATATTTCTTCTTATTTTAAAAGCCACATTTCATCAATTAATATTGTATTTCCTTTTAAATAAGAGGTTAACTTTTTGTTGTTGTTGTTGTTGTAAAGAATCATACTGTCCACAGAACTAGGTAGCAGCCAAAGGCATAGTTCCACATGCTGCTAGTAAGAGCTGAGCTCTCTACCCTGGACCAAGCCAGGATCCCCCATTTTCTGCAGAAAATAATTTTTGTATAAGTTGTAATTTATCTAGAAGAGATTCCACATATTTAAACAGGGGGGTTAATAGAAAGGGAATCATTTAGAAAATTTACAAATACCTAATTTTAAAAAAAAAAGAAAATGGAACACATAGAGTCAAGAGCATGGGTGTGGACAAATCAAGCCATGGCTTTGTTTTAGGGAGCTTCTAAAATTACATCTTAAATTGTTGCTAAATGTGATTATAGAGTGCTTTTTCACTGGATAGATTACAGTTGACAAGGTGAAATACAATCTTACAAGTGTTTCATAAGGAATCAAAGTATGTTTCACTACAAACAAAATATATAATCTTGGTCGTGGAATTTCTAGATAGTTGTAGGTTTACAAGTGAAAAAGAGACCATTCCGGATGGCCATATATGCCTAAGCCCTAAGCGTGGATCACTCTTATTTTATGGAAATACCTTAAAGTATGCTAGATTTCTTAACTAGTAGTTGACAAGAGAGTTCAATTTGACTCCAGAGCAAGAGATGATCCCTTAACTTTGTCTTTCTATCCCATCTCAAATATTTTTAGGATTATTTCAGTCCAGGCAGTCTATGGCAGCTATGCTGATTTCGCTGTTGGGGAAGAAAAAGATAATATGTAATTGAACTGTAAACTAGGAAGAAAAGAGCATGACTGTGTCCCAGTAAATTTTTATTTAAAGATACATTCTACAAACAGTGGGCAAGGTTTAGCCTGTAGACTCCAGTTTCACCACCCTGGTCTAAATGATAACATTAGTCTTGGTAGTTTTATTTTTATTTCTTTTCTGCAGGCCTTTTCTGGAGTCCTACACTCAGCTGGTCTGGCTGTGTTTGTCATTCTCTATGTGTCCTGCCTTGCTATCTGCATGCACCCTGCCTTGCTGGTGGCATCTGGCAGCTTTACTGCTGTCAGGCTTTGGGACTCAGCTTCTCAGCCTCTGCCTCTTCCTCTTTCTAGCTTTGTTCCTTTGTTTAGCTGGAGGATTTTTTTAAAAAAGTAACTTCCTAAAAATGAGGGTATGTTTAGGAGATAAACTATCTCAAAATGTTTAAATGTTACCCTGATATTTGTAGATAGTTCAGATAAGTGATGGATTCCAGATTAAATATTTCCTCTGAATTTTCAAGGCTTCCTCCAGCTTTTTTGTAACTTGAAGCATTTCTTCTGATTGCATTTCAATTGTATTTGTGCACTATCATAACTATTCTTTCTGCATCCTAACTTCATGGTTCTAAGATTCCTGGGGACATCTTAGCAGCATGGTCATTTTCATTCGCATATGTCACCTGTGCCTTCTGGAGTTTCTAATTCCTCTGCCTCCTCCTTCTGGGTGGGTGCTGGACTTTCTGCACCTGAAGGCAGAAGATAGCTATGGGGTTCAGCTTTCCTGTGTTCATGTCTTGTTCCTTCCTTCTGTGGGGCATCAGATCTCTGGGAACCTTGGATACGTTGAGTAATTTTGTTCAGTATATTCCTCTGGGGTCTTTAAATTAACTTTTCTTTATTGTCAACCATTTTCCATACATCTATTTATCCCATCTTCTATAATCTAATTAAACATGACCATTCACTTTCGCTTTAAAACATTTTTTCGGGGGATTTAATGTCTCAGGTGAACAAGAAGGGAAGTGCTCATGTTTAAGCTGTCACATTTAACTAGAAGTTCATGTACGTGAGTTGCCTTCCCTAAAATCTGTCTGCTTTTCCCTATAATAACCCTGTGTCCATCTGTTCACCCACGGTACCCTTCATACCAACTCAAGGAAGCATGCTATAACTAACTTCATGTGGTGTGATGGGAGAGTGGGTGGGGATTGAACCTAGGGATTCGTGTGTGTAGGCAGATGCCCTACAGTTAAGCCACAACTGTGTGTTGATTAAAGAAATGGTTTGACAGGAGATGGTCTGGGAGAAGATGGCTGAAGAGACAGCTGAACTCAGATGATGAAGGGTACCAGGCTGAGCACAGTGAGTTCGCCTCTCTTAAAAGTTCACGCGTGTTGTCTCATCGTTGGTGTGGGTGACAGTGTAGTTTGTTTTGGCCAAAATGAGTCAGAAAGAACTTTTTGGTGTGTCTGTGGTATGAAGGCTGTTTTCGAGGAGTCTCATGTGGTGGGATAGGATGGTATGAACTGGAGCGCAGAGCGTTGGTGGAGGAACAATTAACAGCACCTAAGGCAGGGTCCGGTATGGAGACTTAGAGAAGCTTCTCAGTCATTGCTGGTTCACCAGGCACAAACAGAGACTCTCATAAAAGACTTGGGGAGCGCAGGGGATAAGTAGGGTTTTATTTTTCTATTTAGGGCAATAAGGCAACATCCAATTAGAAATGATTAGCAAACACGTAGTGGAAACGGGGTTTATGGGAAGGGATTTTGAAGGAGAGAATGCCAGGAAGAGATGTAGTTACTTTCTCAAGTTCATGTAGCTGTCAACTGGCAGACCCAGAATCCCAGAAGTCAGGTCTGCATAAGCCCACATAGTCACTACAAGTATGTACAGACTGTAAAACTTTGTCAGTTTGAGACGCAGAAGTTTGAGGTTTGCTTTGGGGAAAACTCACTAAGGCAAGTGCCTACCATAGAATGATGGTATACTTATCATAGAGAGCAAATAAGATGTGGGTGAAGACTATTGATGTGCTCATTCACTAGGATCTGGTCCACAGGTAGAGCCTGGGCCAGGTCGTCTTCCTGGCTAAGGCTGACACCCTTCCTGCTTTCACTTGGATGGTTTCTCCAACAGCACTGGCTACACTTTCGACAGTTACACTTTCTACCCTGCCCACCGCTATGGTTCAAGCCGGAGAAATCTGTGGCCCAGCAGAAATTCTCAGAACAAAACTGGGGCTCACATCCTGCCTGCTTTTCTCCTCACTCTTGCTCAACACCTCAGCCTGAGAGAACCACAAAGAAGCAGAGTCTGCATTTTTCTAACGTGCCCTGGACAGGGAAGGGCTCTGCGCGCTGGGCTCGGGCTCTTTTCTGCATGCCCTCCATACTGTTTGGCATAACGTTGGGTTCGTGGCTTAGGCTGGGGGAGGAAGAGGAAGCAGACACCTTGGGAGTGGAGGCGTGGAGTGTGTAGGTTGTGAAACAGTATGTGAGAAGCCTCTAGAACCAGCAAAGAAAGTTTTGTTTCTGGAATTCATAATTCATGGTTTGCACACTCAACATTTCTGTTACTTGAAATTATGATAAAAATCTATGTCATCCTATGGGCTTGCACATGTGTTTTATATGAAAAAGAAATTGCAAGCCTGTTATGGTTTCCTCTTCTTAAGTGTGGTCTAATTTTGTGAAGAACAGTAGCGCGGCAGGACTGAATCATAGGAAATGTGGACATGCCTGTTCTATACCACGATTATAACACCCTGGCAAGTAGTCTTGAGCTCTCGCTGAGAAGACGGTATTCATTGATTCTGGGTACTGTTTTCTTTCTTTTCTCAATAGAGTCTCTTTAATTTCATCTGTCAGAAAAAAAGCATGTGTCCTATGTTTGAATCTCTCTTCTTTATTTCTTACAGGCTTGTAACATTGGGGCAGTCACTTGGTCTCTTCAAATCCTCATTGTCTCATTTTAAATGTAGATAAGAAGGTTATCTTCAGACATGCACATGAACACACACACACACACAAAGACAAAAAGAGAGACAAAGACAGGGATGGAGAAAGAGAGGAATGGGAAGGGGAGAGGAAGAGGTAGAAGGAGAGGGAGAAAGACTACACTTAGTAGCTGCTGATGTCATGTTTAATTTTGAACTGTTTTGATAGTTTTCCTTTTTTTCTATTGATAGTTAGACACACACACACACACTCACACACACACCAGCAACAATTTACTGTACATTGAAAATTCAAAGGAGGAAACTGTAGGTGTTTATGTTTTGGATTTTATTTTTAAACATTACAAAAATGTTCCATTCACAGGATTTTGACATTAAGAATGAGGAAACATTATTTATATCTGAGTCAGTATGAAAACATTACACATATGATTTCAGTCCTATAGTATACACATTTAAAACAAAAAGTATATTGGAGAGGTGATAGAGGGAGAAGGACAGGAGATGATAGGAAGCACAAATATGGATGAGTTATTAAAAACTTGGCAATGCTGAGAGACAAGGGACTTAACATGCCACTATTTACAGGTCGATGGCTTTAGTTTCACTTTATGAGTACTCAGGTCAAATTTATCCAAGTATCTTCTCCTTCCTTCCCTTCCTTTTTCCCTTCCTCCACCCATCCGTCCATCTTCTCCTTTCTTCCTTTCTTTCTTTCTTTCTTTCTTTCTTTCTTTCTTTCTTTCTTTCTTTCTTTCTTTCTTTCTTTCTTTCTTTCTTCCCTCCCTTCCTCCAAAATATCCAGCCCACACATCTACTAACCCACCCACTCATTCCATTCTTTCACCCATCCATTCTTCCATCTATCCATGCTTCCGACCAATTCATTCACCTATCAACCTATTCACCCCATTCACCTATCATCCATCCACCTATGACCCCATCCACCCATCCATCCATCCATCCACCCATCCATCCATCCATACATCCATCCATCCATCCATCCATCCATACATACATACATACATACATCCTTCATCCCACCTATTCATCAGTTTCTCTTCTGAGTTAATAAACTACTTAATACACCCTATCTATTTGGTCATATCCTAGGCACTAGTGATACAAGTACTCAAGCCAATGCAGGCTTTCAAGAGATCATGACTTACAGAAGATATAGTAAATAATCAGAACAACAGTGGAAAATAATGAGTGGCTGACACAGATGTGGAATGGTAGACGGCTTAATAAAGGACATATCCCTGAAATGGGTCTCAGAGAAAATGGAGTAGTTTGTTAGGAAATTAAAGTTTCTAGGTTTTGGAGAGATTAAGAATGTGTTATAAGCAGAGTATATTCTAAATAACTGTTGGAGAGACATGAAGCTCTCTGAATAGGAAACCAGTTTATTTGAAACTGTTCCCTATGTTAGTGAAACCAGTATAGTAGATAGTTAAGGTTCTGGCTGTTGGAGGCAGATATATTTGAGCTCAAGTTTGATTAAGATGGACTTGGTCAAAATATTTAACCTCTATGGGCTGTACCTACTTTATACTTTACAGAAGGCTAGAAGTCAAGACTCACGAGCTAAAGTATATTGAGAGAACACATGTAACATCTTTGTGCATTGCACAGAGGAGACCCTCAACTTGGACCTAGTTTTAAAATACCAATGTATTGGATCTTTGGTCTAGCAGAGCCTTGTTGGCATAGCGAACAAGTCAGATGATGGGGGAGAAGATGCCTCTGTGAATAGAGTAAATATGACTTATGACTTTCCAACTTTTTTGCTGAACCTTTAGGAAACTTCTCTGAATCATAGCAACACATTTAGTGATGTGGAAACTGGCCTTTGGGTTCACCTCCCTCTTTTTGCTTTGGCTGGTGTGGAGTCAAACAGAGGACATTTACCATCTCTTTTGCTGACTGCCACTTGTGAGAAAAGCTAAAGCATAAATGTGTGAGAACAAAGCTCAGTGCTTTGTTAAGCACAGAGGTGTTTCTGATAATATAACGGAGCAGTACGGGATATTGAATGGAAAGGACATTGTACATCCTTCTCTGGTTGATGGAAAAGACCCTCAACTTCAGGTTATAGAAAGCAAATAGATGGGTTAGGGATATAGCTCAGTGGTAGGAGACTTCCTAGTACACATTAGGTTCTAGGTTCAATCCCTAACACCAGGGGGAGAAGAGGACATAGAGACATTTAAAAAAGAAGACGATCTGCAGTAGGCTGTTTCTTTCATGGAAACACTATCATATTACTAGGTGAGCTGGGCAGCAATTCATATCCACAGACTAGTTCTTTAGTTCAGAATTACTTCTTGTTGCGCTTAGTCTTCAGTGTGCATAACAGTCTCCTTGGGAGGACACGGTCTCCTACTCTTGACTTTCTGACACAGCATGTCCATGATGGGGCTCAAGAAGCATCATTTTCTTAAGGTTTCAGGTGGTACTAGTGTTATTATTCCAGAGAGGCCATACTGAGAGCCACTGGCTCGGGTAGAAGGGACCAAACGATCTTAGCGTTCTCCCAAGGTATCTACCTTCAGCAGCCACTCTTCTTTTGTGTGCTTTGTAGGTATACTTTCTATGGAACATGGAGAAATAACATGTATGAATCCTAGAGGGAAATTTGGCTACAGTCAGGGGAAGAGGACATTCGAAGTGTTGGAGGGACACTGAGGTGTTCTCTGAGGTCTAAATAAGTGCAGGTGTGCCTTCCTAAGGTCCCAATGCTTTCTTCAGCTAACAATGTAACTCAACACAAGGGGAAGTCGGTAGCATTTGATAAATCGAGGTGGTGAGTTGAACACTTCCACTTCCAGTTTCTCCTTAAATAACAAAGCAAAGTTAATTTTAGCCTTAGCAGAGAGTTGCATCAATTGTCTAAAACAACAGTAAAGCGATGATAAGAATATTGGAAGTTAGAAAGGGGTTAGGATGTAAGCTATCTTTAGAAACTCCAAGGATGCTGCTCTGTAAGTTGGCAGAAGATGGAGAACAGGATCCTCGCCCAATTTCTCAGAAAGTTCTGGATTCTGGAACTTTTGAACAGACTGAAGTTGAGCCTTAAAGAAAGAAAACGTGTTGAAGGTGTGGGTTAGGAGCCTGGGAATGCTTAATTCTGTTCCTGCCTACTACATTGAGCAATACCTCTTCCTATGTACTGGCGTACAGTTGGTGAGAACAGTTGGATGAAGTGATCATAAGAGAAGACAAGAAGACGCTTAAATGAAAGAAAGCATGTGAGACCTCCATGATCCTGGTATTTGTTCTAAGTATGTGTGCCTGAACAACTTTACCCTGCAAAATGTGTTCAACAGCCTGTAGGCACAAAGAAAGCCTGGGAGAAGGTTGGTTATGAGGATGACACAGGGCAGGCTTATTGAAGGGATCCTCTTGAATTTGATGTCAACACTGTTTGCTGAGCCAATACTCTATAAAAAAAAAACTAGACACATGGATGATTGCAAAGCAAGTAAGATTCAGTGTGCCTGTCCATCTGTGACTTAGACAGAAGGGACTGGGGAGGGAATTGTATGACACAGGCAGGCAGTAGCGCTGAGCTTGTAGGAAGGCAAGCAGTTCAAAGATGTTGGCACACAAAGCTGTTGTGCAAAGAATGTGGGAGAAGTCAGGGTAAAAGAGGAGACATTGAGTCTATGCCCCTCCTTTTCTTTGTCTGTGTTTTATCAAAACCTATAGAAGTTTTCTATGTATGTATCTGAAATCTGTTAATCCATAATCTAATCTGTGTTTTTCTTTATCAGGTGTGATATTTTAAAGACCCCTTGACAATACTGTAAGTAATCGACATTTTTTTTTTTTTTAGCTTCTGTTTGATACTTCATGGTCTATTAAGGTGTATAGACACTTTTACCTACAAGTTATCCTAGGGTGGATGTGAAAATTAACTTTCCCTCACTTCTTCCTCCCTAACCTGTACTACTTCTTCTCTTTACTCTGCCCCATTGCTCTATGCTCTATAAAAGAAATGCAAGGAAAAAAAATCCCCCAAGAATGTTCCCTGATGAGCCTTTGTGTTTATTTCTTTTTTTTTTTTTTTTTTTTTTTTTGGTTTTTCGAGACAGGGTTTCTCTGTGTAGCCCTGGCTGTCCTGGCACTCACTTTGTAGACCAGGCTGGCCTCGAACTCAGAAATCCGCCTGCCTCTGCCTCCCGAGTGCTGGGATTAAAGGCTGTGTTTATTTCTTGTGTTGCACAACTGGAGAAAGGTTGCTGGATATACACACATGTAATAGCATCTTTCCCTCCAGGGTAGACTGCCAGGGGACCTGATAGTGGCCACTGTGTTCCCACATCTCTACCCAACCCCCCCCCCCCCGCCCCCCACACACACAGAGTTCCATTTTATCAATTGTAAATGTTCATACTTTTTTGGGCCCTCCATGTCATTTATTGATTTGGTGACTCTGAGCAACATTTCATAACTTGTTATTTTTTGAGACTTCCCTCTTCAGAAATTCACTTCCAGGGGCTGCCAGATTCATCTTAATTCATAACTATAGATTTCTTACCTTTTTGATTTTCTTCAATAAATGAAAGGTGTTTGTCATAGTTGAATTAACCTCTCCGAAAGGTCTATGTATCGAAATATTAGATTTTCCAACTCTAGGTGTTGAAAAGAGAATTTCCCAACATTTTAGTTTATTAATAAAAAGTTGTGCTTTTTCATTTAAATGTTAAACTAATTTGGAGTCCCCGTTTTATATCTGATATCAGAGGATATGGTTCTTTTTATCTGCAAGTTAAATTATATCAGTCTTGCCTACCTAAGAACATGGTTGTTATTTCTAGTGTTTACAGTAGGTAGAATTAAATTCAGGGAATTGCTTACACAGGTGATAGCATGTGTAGCTAAGAGATGGTGAAGTGACTTGGCATTAGCAATTGTAGAGAACTAGTGAAACTCCTTAAAGTGGATTCTTAAGTTCTCACCAAGTATAGACTTTAAATATTTTTATTAAATTTTCTTTCTTTTTTATGTGTGTGTGAGAGAGAGAGAGAGAGAAAGAGAGAGAGAGAGAGAGAGAGAGAGAGAGAGAGAGAGAGAGAGAGAGAGTATGCATGTATGTGGCCTATGCATGCCTGTGTGTATGTGTGCATGTGTGTGTGGGTATGTGTGAATATGCATGTATGAAGGATGTAAATGTGGAGGTCAGAGGACAACTTGATGATTATTTGCTGATTCATCATCCTTGTAGCCATAGAGTCACACACACACACACACACACACACACACACACACCATAGCCATAGAGTCTCAGAATTAGAAGAATGATCTTCACCCTAAGACACACAGTAAACCTTGATAATGACCTTCTGTGACATAAATTTGCTTGTGCACTCAAAGAGTACTGGAGTTATTTTGTCATTGAATTTGGTATTTAATGCCATTCACAAATGTTACCCTTCATTACTTCCTTCACCTGAGTATCTTCTGTCGTCATCATCGTTGTCATCGTCATCATCATTGTTTTGGTAGATGAATAAGAAATGCATTGGTATTTAAGCACTAAAAAATATTCAAGGTGAAAACAACATTATTGAAAGCTGCCCCCAAACCTACCACCAAAAAATTATTACACTTAAATTTTCAGAAAAAAAATGAAGTGCAATGTCTAAGTGCTACTATCATTATGACAAACGGACTTCTCATCTGTGATTGGTATCTACTGAGCTAATAACATGGGTTAATATATCCCAATTGATTTCCATAAATAGTTTCTCTGGAAGCAATGATGGATAGAATCAATGTTGGGTAGCTTTTTTTCCTCCTTCACAGGCTGGGAAGGGACACTACTACCTTCTACCTACCAAACTCCAGACCACTAATCTACATTCTTAGCTCTCTGATACATGGGTTTAAGAGAACAGAAATAAATTTTATCAGGAAAGGAGTTGGGCTAAATATATTATTATGTTGTTTAACCTGCTCTTCTTCGTACTTTAGCATAAGCATAACCAGCTGCAAGATAGAAATAATTAGAAACTCAGCCAAAGTAAATAATATTCTCAGATATGAGTAGTGAGTCTTAAAGGGGAGAAATTCAAGTATGTGCAAGCAACTTGATATTTAGGCAAAATCTTGATCCTTTTTGGCAAAAATCACAGAGGATGGTTTGAAAGGTTCCTTAGCAATATAGGTTAGCTCTGCATCTATTCAAATGTGAGGAGTTAAAGAGCCTAGGAAACTCCATACAGTGTTGGCTGGTGGCTGTCCTTAGGGGGTTTTCCTGTGAGTCATATTCGGCAGGGGCATCCTAGGAAGCTCAACTTTTACTTCTTAGATTTTAGAGTCTTGCTAGACTCAGGTTTGATTGCAGACAGAGATATGAATCTTTGACAACATGCAGATGAAAGCAGGGACCTTGGGCAAGTCCCTTTCTCTTTGGACCTCAATTTCCTTAATGATGGCAAGGAATGAGCTCATCTCTAAAGTGTCTTTTTTTTTTTTCATCAGACTACTTGGGGACAATGCTGAGTGCCTATTGCAATGCTGAGTTTTAGGCAAAGATTGAGAAGTGGCACTACCTTTTGTAGAAACCAAGCAAAGCAGCACAGTTAGGCACAGTGCTGGTTGAAATGACTTAGAACATAGAGCAGAGGATACATGCTGTTAATTATTCAACTTTTATTTATGTACTAGGTGATTAGAGTCATTGGATCTTATATTCCTATTTCATCTTACATCTCAGATGATCAAAGTGCTTAATATATACATGAACCATTAGTTCTACTGACACAAACATTAAACCATGGAGAAAGGCCATTTATTCCCCTGTATATTTTCTTAAGTTTTCCCTCAGTAATGCAGCATCTAAAATTACCTGCATGTAGTCTGGTAATCCAGGAAAACCTCATTTTTTTCCAGTCTTTTTTGTAGCTGCATATGATGATGTCATTTAATTTTGGCCAAAGGGATTTAAATAGAATAAGTGGGGAAATTTTTCCATTAAAAACACTCTGTATTTTATTTTCATGGCCAATGAAACAAAAAGTGCACAGAGACTGGGGCCATCTGTAAAGATCTGGAGAGTACCATGTTAGTGGTCCCATTATATCTGCATCAGTTCTTCAGAATACCCCTTACAAAAGCCAGATTTTGGTGAAAGTAGCGTCACTGCTCAGGTTGTGAACTCACAACCTTTGCAATGCTAGAAACAGGTAGAAGAAATTGCACAGGGTAGGGGTTAATGTCAGTGAATAATACATCCATGTTCACAGTGGAGAAATCTAGTGGAGAAGTGTTTTCTACCTGATATTCTGGGTAAAGAAGGGACACTTGATCTTGATCATGAGTTAAGTGACTATGACCATGGCCAGCTCTGCTACCATGAACTGAATGCTTAATTTCTATTTGGCTTCAGCCATAAGGTGGATGAGTGCTGAAATGATCCAATGTGACCCAGAAGTGGCATTTTGTGAGGTAGGTATAGATTTGAGGATAAGATGTGACAAATAGGTGGTTCAGATCTACATGCTACCCCTCTGCACTAACTGGCACTCCCTGGCTCAGTTTTCACCAATAAATGCATAAAATGAGTGGGAGATTGGAAGGAAATCTTTGTGACTGTTTCATATATAGAGGAAGAACTATTTATTATGTTGATGTGCTGGTACCTGAGTCTGAGATGGAATGGAAAACACCTGCAAAAATGACCTTAGAAGACAGTAGGAAGGGAAAGTTCACGTGCTCAGAGGTTTGAGCACCTGCCATCTGTCCACACTGCATAGAAAAAGTACTGATTCAAAGTTAGAATACATTACAAATATATGGGAAGAGGAATGGCTTGGATATTTGGTGAGGGGCCAGGAAAGAGAAACATTGGAAGACAAAAAGTACGAGGTTGGAAGCAAGAGACTAAGACACAGGGGTGGGCAGAAAATGAGAAAATCTTTGCATCACATGTAAAATGAAGTAGAGAAAATGTCAGAGCAACCTGTTCACAATGGCCTGTTCCCAGCCACCTTGATGGCAATAGTTTGTTACCAGCCACCTTGGTGCTGGCACTGTGGGGTCATGAAAAAAGTCCCAGTGACAGTGAGGATGGAAGCTCCACAGCTTATCCATGTGGTCTGCTACTCATCGAGAGCAGGGAAGCTCTAACTGCTGCTCAGTGTTGCACCTGTGGACAGCAGGGAAGGATGCTGAGTCTCTGATGGAGTATCATTGCTCCATGACACCTGCTCTGCAGTTGATGGCATTTGTTGACTACATCACATTCTTCTCACCTTGAAGGGGCAAAAATTCATTTAAAACAGAATGGCATGTGGGTTGTTTTTCCTTTCCACAGGGACTCATGTGGTATGATCACCTGGACACTGCCTTACTGGGATTGGGATTGGATCCCATATAGTATTTTCAGACTAGGGGACCCTTACTACAGTAGAATAGTCATGGGAAATTCTCTTGTGCCATTACACTCTATGTCATCCAAAGAGAGTTATAAAATGGCTGTTGGGGACATAGCTTAGGCATTGGTGGTAAGGATTGTGTGATTTTTCTAGAATGTATACTCTAAACCAGTGATATTTAATATGTCACCATGTTCTCAGCATGTGAAGTGTTTGGTATACAGGTGATGTGTTTAGGAGTTTCTTCGTGCTCCACTGCTTCAACTTAAAAGTACAGACACACAAGTTCAATAGTCACAGTTTAATATAGACCCACTGACCATGGCCTTAGACTGCAGAAACAAGAAGCTGGCTCATGCTGTCAGATTAGCCACCAAGTCTAGTAGAAATTCTAGCTTATAATGAGGAGAATCTGGAGTGCACAGAATGAGACATGAGTAAAAACTGAGACTTCAAGAGAACCTCTGGTATGGTAAGGGCTGTTCTTCCATCCCAGCATTCTGAAAGAATGCACCCACATACTTTATATTTAAATGCTGTCCACTGTCTTTTCATGACTAAGAATAGTAATTCCTCAAAATTTTAGAAAATTGTCACACTTTCTCTCGGTGTCAGAGTGCACCCATTGCCAATGGCTAAAATAAGAATCTGAAAGCCTGGTCACTCATACAATATATTTAAACCTCTCTAAAACATCAGCCCAGGGTTAGAGCCCCATTGGGTATGGCTGAGCATGCAAGGTAGCCCAGTCTCTTCTGCTGCTCAGGCTTGAGTCCCTCCCCTCTGGAAATGCTCATCTCAGGATCTCCTCTCAGAACGTGTTTTTCACGCTAATTTCTCTGTCCCAGAACTTTGTCAGTGGTGAAGCAAATCTTACCAACTTTTAAGATCAGTCCCTGGCTAGTCTGAGTCCATTGCAGATGCTCATGGTGGAACAAACTCTTTGGAAGGTTACATCATCTAGAGGCCTGGCACTCACTTTCAATACAAATTTGCTAAGTACATCAAGCATGTCTGGAATTCCAGCAGGAAGATAACCAAGTTCAAAGCCAACTTTTGATATATAAACATATTCTATTTTCAAAGGAAAGTAAATAAAAAATCAAGAGAAAAGACAAAAAAAGAAAGATCCAAGGGGTAAACAATGAATGATGTTCAGATGAATATATTCTATGTATTGTTAGGTACATATTGTAAAAGAATGTGACTAATACTTTTATGAAAATGTACTGTGAGAAATACACCTAATTATTATAGCATGTAGAAAAGAACGAAGTAGAACTATCAGAACATAAAGTGCAGCAGAAGACTGGATGTAACAAAAGAGGGGACAGATTATGTAGGTTAGGGATAGCAAAAATGATCAGGACATTAATGCAAACAGCTAAAATGTGGAAAATACTACAAAGTATAAACATGATAAGAAGCTCTGGTGTATGTGATGTTGGAGAGACAGAAATGAATATGTCAGAACCAGCATTTAAAGAGATGATGGCCAAGAATTTTCCATAACTGGGGAAAGAAATTCATTTGTAGATTTAAGAAGCTTAAAGAGATGCTCAGGTCTTCAGAGCACTTGCTGTTCTTTTCAGAGGAGTACAGTTCACAACTGGTGTCTCAGAACCCCTTGACTGTAGAGCCAGGAGATCTGATGACCTCTTCTGGCTTCTGTGGGTAGCTGCATGCATATGTGCACACACACACACAGAGAGAATTTAAAACTAAAATATATGTTTTGAAAAAGGAAACATTGTAAGACTCTAGCCAGGGAAGTGAAGCCGTGCCTTGTTCAGCCACCATCAGAGAAGCTTCCTCCTTCAGGAAATAGGAACAAAGACTGAGGCCTACAAACAGATATCATGCAGAGAGTAAGACCTTGGAACACTCAATCCTAAAAAAGATGTCTATATCAAAGTAGGAATCGGGAACCCCATGGAAGAAGAAGCAGAAAGACTCTAAGAGCCAGAGAGGAGAGGAAACCAAGAAACAAGACCTTCTACATCAACTGAGCACAGCTCTTGTGAACTCACAGAGATGGAGGCAGCATGCACAGGGCCTACACAGATAGTCACCAGGTCCTCTGCAGGGTCCAGGTCCTTCCAGTTTACTGTTTTTATGACATTTCTGAGTGTGCAAATGAGAGGGTTTCTGATTCTTGTGCCTTTTGGGGGATCTTTTCCTTCTGTTTGTTTTGTCCAATTCAAATATGTTAGTTTTTATTTTATCTTATTAGATTTTAATTTTTTATTATTTAGGGGGAAAGGAAAATACTGTGAGATTCATCAAAATAAATGTAAAAGAAAATCTTATGACTGAATATTATATAAAATGCTGAAATATATAATATCCTGCAATATGATATAGAAATTTCTTGCATGTCTCATTGTAGAAGACTATTTTACATGACTCACTTACATGAAACACTTTCATTAGCAAATGTAATATGGGACAAATTATATTTTGGCTCAGGTTCTTTGCTAAAGATTGAGGAAGTCTTATTATAAATAATCTTCTCACATCTTAATTTCTTGGCTGGCTTCTTTTCCAGTAGAGTTTTTCATTTTATGATTTGAAAAAAATTGGTGCTATAAGTAGGAAAATGTTATTACTTGTGTTTGAAGTATTGATGTAACATCGACCTACTTTTTAAAACCTGTAATGATGGAACTTTTAAAGGTCTTAACCACTGTGAGATTCATTTCCTTAAAACTAGACTTTAACTTTCACAAATCACTCTAATTTCATATAATAAAACTCTGTATGTTTTAGTAACCAGAGAGGGTGGAGCCATAATGCTGTATTCCTCTTCTCTTCTGAGCATCCACATCTCTTCAGATACAACATGTTTTCTTTTCTTTCTGTGTTTTAAAACGATACTATGATTCTTGTTTGGGGTGTGTGTGTGTATGTTTCTGTACATGGCATACCTGGAAGTCAGAGAACAACTTTCAGGACTAGGCTCTACTATGTGGATCCTGAAGGCTGAATCCGGCCGTGGTGACAAACACCTTTGCCTCCAAGTCATCTTGGACATCTTCATATTTTCTTCCAAAGACTTCTTTCTGTTCAAAGTGTGATATGAGCTGTAGTTCACAATAGCCTGCTTAATACTTTGTGAAAGAAGGGGTCAGAGGCTCCTGACATAGAGTAATGGTATGAATATGGATATATGCTCTTAGTATGCACTGCCACTACACTATTACACTGTACCTCACAAGCATATGCAAGTGTTATGTTAACACATTTAAAAACATGTTAAGGGAAGCAGAAATGTAAAAGCTTCTATTTGTTCATGAAACATTGTATACTTATATTAAAATATCTCACCATATCCCACAAACATAGCAATTAAAAGAGCAGTAGCAGTAATAATAAAAACTACCTGGTTATTTTTAAATAAAATGAATATGATGTGAACATCAACAGAAACTTTATTAGAATATAAAATCTTAGTGCTATCTCAATAACAGTGAATAATAATTTTTATTTGAACAAGAACACAGGATGGCTCATATGTACATTAAATGTTAAGATACAACATTCTAAATAACACACTGTCATCTGGCGTGAGGACTTAGTGAGGATGCTATAACATTAAAACTTGCAAAGCTTACTTTTATATATTAGTAGATATAAATTAATGTTGCTTATTAGTCAGATTCTATTACTGTAACAAAGCTCTTGAGGTCATCAACTTAAAAGGAGGAAACCATGGATCTATGGTTTCAGTTTATGGTTGCTTGGTTCTGCATGTCATGGAGGAAGCCTGAGGGCTGCCTCACCTCACTGTGGCAAGGAAACAAAGAGGGAGACAAGAGCTCTACAGATCTAGACTTCTCTTCAAGGGCATGCCTTTTGTGACTAAGTTCCCTCTACCTGGGCCCTGCTTCTCAAAGGTTTTACCACCTCCCATTGTCATCAGAAGCTGGCAGCCAGCCTTTGGGAGATGCTCATAATTCAAACAACTGCATTAGCTGGGACATTTTAGATGTGCCAGAGGTTGCTATGAATATAACTGTTTCTCAGCTTCCTTGTAGATATTTGTAACTATACATTTCAGTTCTGGCTAGGAGAACTGAACAGAAGAGATGGAGACTGTGCAAAGCATGATGGGAAGTATCTGATTTTTGTGGTGATGGCGAAGGCACTTTATTAGCCTTGGAGAGATACATGACATGGGACTTTGAGCCATTGCTAATTTGGGCCTCTGCCACAACAGACACACCTATAGTACATTTAGTATAGTTTCATATTGGGAAACATAATTACTTATATTTTGTAATTGGAATTGCTTATAGGAAGCGAGACTATGGTTTTTCCATTATGAGACAACTCCTACCCAGGAAGCTGTCATTTCTTTTCTAAATCCTAAGTGAATGGTTTTAGTAGGTATATTACCTGTCAATAAGGCTCCATTCTGTGGTCATGGCCTAGTACTTTGGTAGACATAACTTGTAGAGAAGAGGTTGGGAAGGCTAAGGAGATGGCTCAGTGGATAAAGTGCTTGCTGAAGAAGCAGGAGGACTGAGGTTTGGATAAGTATGACTCACAATAAAAGCCAGATTTGATGCACATGCCTCTAATCACAGTGCTAAGAAGGGGAACTAGAGATGAGAGGATCCTTAGGGTTTGATGGTCAACAAGCCTAGCCAATCAACAAGCTCAGTGAGAGACTTGTCTCAAAGTAATTGATTATTAAATTATTAATTATTTACAATTTAATTATGAATTAATTAATGGTGATGCACAGTAGACCAAAGTACCAAAGTTGATCTCTGACCTCCACACATTGATGCATAGGTAAGCATAAACATGCATACACACACACACACACACACACACACACACACACACACACACACACACACACACACACTCACACACACACACACACACACACACACTCACCACCATCACTAGCACATTTTTTTGAGAAAGTTTCTATCCAGTGACTGGCTCAAGTTGGGATCCATCCCATAGACAGGCACCTAACTCTGACACTATTAATGATGCTATGTTGTGCTTATAGACAGGAGCCTAGCATGGCTCTACTCTGAGAGGCTCTATAAGCAGCAGACTGAGGCAGATGTGCATACTTCATGCCAACCAGTGGACTGAAGTTGGAGACCCTTATGGAACAGTTTGAGGAGAGATTGGAGGAGCTGAAGGGAAAGGCAACATCATAGGAAGAACAACAGGGTCAACTAACCCAGACCCTTCAGGGCTCCAAGGGACAAAGCCACCAACCAATGAACATACATGGGCTGGTTCGTGGCCCCTGGCAGATATGTCGCAGAGGACTGCCTTGTCTGGTCTCAGTGTGAGGGAAAGGGGATGCTAGGAAGGGTGGGTGCATGGGAGCACCCTCTCAGAGGCAAAGGGGAAGAGATATGGGGTGAAGAACTCTGGGAGGAGGGATTGGGAAGGAGGGCAACATTTGGAATGTAAAGAAATAAAATAATTTAAGAATAATAAAAAGATGATCAAAGATTAGCAAGGCTACTACTTTCATGTGTTCAAGAGTTGTCATGGAGAAGAGAAGATACATATGAGCTACTTCAAACCAGTGTACATTATGGACTGCAACCTAGGTCTGGTGCTGAGAGTGGGAGAACAAAAAGATGTTTATCCTCCATGTAGTGAGAGACAGAGGGTTTAAGAAAGGACCCTGATATAGCTATCTCTTGTGAGGCTATGCCAGTGCCTGGCAAACACAGAAGTGGATGCTCACAGTCATCTATAGGATGGAACAGAGGGCCCCCAATGGAAGAGCTAGAGAAAGTACCCAAGGAGCTGAAGGGGTCTGCAACCCGATAGGTGGAACAACAGTATGAACTAACCAGTACCCACAGAGCTCGTGTCTCTAGCTGCATTTTTAGCAGAAGATGGCCTAGGCGGCCATCATTGGGAAGAGAGGCCCCTTGGTCTTGCAAACTTTATATGCCCCAGTACAGGGGAATGCCAGGGCTAAGAAGTGGAAGTGAGTGGGTAGTGGAGCAAGGCGGTGTTGGGGGGGAGTATAGGGAACTTTCGGGATAGCATTTGAAATATAAATAAAGAAAATATCTAATAAAAAAAGAAAGCTTTCGATGTCGTCTGATTTCACACTACAATACAGCAATGTAAAACAATTTCCAGGGTACTGAAGGAGTGAGTGACCTACTGGAGATGGGGTAATGGATTTTAAGACTTAACAGAACTTTTCCAGGTTAAAGGTGACTAAAGAATTTCCAGCAGAAACAAATACACAGGTGTCAAGGTCATGAAAAACAGGTTGTGAAGCGCAGAGGGGAGGTAGAAATGGTGAGAGATGTAGATAGCTTCCAGAGTGTTAAGTTCTATGGTAACACATTTAAAATATTTGTGTTCCTGAGTGGATGCTTTAGCTGGTGTCAGCCCTTCTCATATTTTACTATGGAATTATGACTAAAAACAATGCACAGAGGTCAGAACTGCTTTGAGGGAGTGTGTTCATCTCATAGAGACTTGCTTGCCCTTTGTCTAGGACAGACGCAAGGGGGACAACTGCTCTTCAGGGCATGTATTACATGTTTTGACTATTTCCATACTCAGGTCATAGTCTCAGAATTTATTCTCTGGGAGGGAGTTGAAAGTATCTCATTCCATGAAAGAAATAGTATAGAGTTACTATATAGTTTTGATGTCTAGGTTTTAATCCTTTTTCATTAATAAAATTTATTCATGGACCATTTTGCACATGGACATGCTAATCAAACTTGCCTCTACTTCTCTACCACCGTTGTGCTCCCCCCCATTTCCCTCACATCTCTCTCAAGTTCATGTCTACTATTTTGTAAAACAATGCTAATATTAGCCAGGGCCATCTGTGTGATCATGGGCTTGGTTAATTGTGTACCCACTGGAAACTGGTGGCTACTTAACTCCAGACAATAATTCCCCTCTCTGAATTCTATTGATAGCCAATAGTTCAGAGGTAAAGGGTTGGACTCAGGAGCTTCTACCCTTCCTTATTGATTGTTGAGAGGGCCAATCTTGTGTGGTTCCAATGCAGGTATCTACAGTTGTTGTGAGTTCGTGATAGCAATGGTTGTATCCAGTAAGAGAATGGTGCATTACCTTCCCGTCTTCTTGATCTTGTATTACCTGCTCCCTCTTCTAAAACTTTTCCTGAGCTTTAAAATATGGTAGAAGGGGCAATGAACTTCTTTGGGATCTGCTTTATTAGGCACAATTTCTACTCAGCACATCTCTCCTCTTATGACCTAATCATTCCTGAGGGGCAGTCCCTCCAAATGTCAACCCACCAAGGGATGTGGTTTTGACATATGCATTTGCAAGGAAGGAGGAACTAATACTGAACTGAATCTGGAGCACAGAGGATCCTATTGATTTGGAATCATCTACCAGCCTCTAGGAATAGGTGAGGCTCCAAGGGAGTAGGACAGGGACTCCAGCCTAAGAAAAGCTGCAAAGGAGCAGTTCAGTCTGAGGGCATAAGGTGCTTCCTATCAGGAAAAGTAGGAGAGAGCCAGAGTCCTCACAAGGAGGAGGACCAGGCAGATGGCTGTGGCTTCCTGGGGGGAGAGGGGATCTGAAGCCATAGTGTCACCTCTGCTCAAGCTGAGGGGACCGATGGAGACTGCAATAAAGCATTCATCCCTGGGTCTTCCAGCACTTGGAGAAGGGCAGCTGTGATTAGTAATGACTCTGGTAATAGGGTGACTGTTAGAAATCATCTGCCCCCCGCCCCTGTCTCCCCCACAGTGTATGTATTGAAATGCCAATTTCCCAGTGATGGCATTTGGTCAAGAATTTTCAGAAGGTAACTGAAGGGGAGAAACCAGGTATTTTTCTTTCCATTGTGTGAAGATGAGACTAAGGCTTGCCTGAACACTAAGAAGACAGACACCAGACGCCAGATCTTCTGGGGGTTTAGTTTCAGATTCCTAGTTTCCAGAACTGTGAGGAAATGAATATTGCTTAAGAAGCCCCGTCTAAATAGATTAGGACTGATTATATAGTGACACACAGAAAGGTTCACACAGGGTGCACACATTCATTTGGGAGTCCTGGTAATTATTCCTTTCCTAGATTCTCAGAAGTGGTATACGGTACTGCTTAGTCACCCATATGTGATGCCTGTGTGTGAGTGTAAAGGTTGAGGAAGGGCTGGGTTCCCTGTCCCAGTTGTTGCAGGTTGGAATCAGTTTGTGAAATCATTAGGTTCCTATCCCCTAGGGAGACTCTGGACCCCCTAGAATTTGGCCTTTGAAGGAGCACAGAATGGATGGCTTGAGTCACCCAAACTGGGTTTGAAAGTTCAGGGAGTGACACCAGAATGACTTTCAGATGTTTGGGTGCCTTCGACAAGATGCCACTGACAAGCTAATTTTATTGGTGAGGAAGCTGATTTTTGCATCAGGGAGCATTTACATAAGACATTGCTTTAAGAGAGCACTTGAAGACACCAATTACACAAGCAAACAGATTCTTATCTCTGGAATTCAGAGGGGAACAGTTTATTTATGCCCTTATCATCTGGAATGTATTTTTATACACTGTAAATTAGATAAGCTAGCTGAGTGTCATGAATGGTATGGATGGAGAATTATGGGCTCTGGGTTTAAGACCCAGCTCTCATGCGAAGTTTCTGTTTGAATTTGGTTGCTTCCTACCCCTTTTTGATGCTGTTGCTTAATGTTAACCCATTAAACAGGAATGAGGGACAGCTCAGTCACAGAACATTTTCCTAGTATGTGCGAGTTTGATCCCTAGAGCCACATAAAAAGGTGGGTCTATTAGACAGATATGACTTCCAGCACCAAAGTGAGTAAGGTTAACTTAGGCCTGCGAAACAGTGACTTAAAACAGGATAGAAATGTCTTTGCTTGTGTCGAGCTCCAGGAAAGCAACCAGTATTTCCACTCTAAGAAACTTAGGAGACTTCCATGATTTTTCAAAAGGCAGGAAGGCATGAAGAGCCAAGAAAAACATACCATCCCTAGTAGTTAAATATGCAGCCTACGCAGCCCTTCACTTACAATCCATCAGCCAGAGCTGTCATATGTCTTCGTCTAAGCAGCAATTGGGAAATAGGGCCATTGTTCTTAGCTGCTCAATTTCAAGGCTGAAACTAGAGTTCCATCACAGGGGAAGGGGCATTTTGATGATGGAGAAGCCTGCAACCTGGGTCTTCCTATAGACTGATGATCCTGGATCTAGGCAGGGTCAGTCGTTTGGAGGAGCAGCTGGGAAAGTATTCTCACTCTGTAAGATCCTGTCCATTGAGAGGTGGCCAGGATGCCTCAAACAAAGCGTTAGAAAATATCCCAGCCCAGCATGATCTGAGAAAAGCATGCTTTGACGCACACAGAAATGTAAAATGGTCCAGTTGCCATAGTAAAGGCAGCAAAGATCAAGCATGTGAAATCAGGCTTTTCCTACTAGTTAATTCACTTTACTGAACTCAATCATATCATTAGTGTAAACATTATTAATGAGATATTTTATAAAGTAAGTGCTTGAAGCTGACACTCATGGTACATCTCAATTTGAATTAGCTGTGGCCCCAGTGTTTAACAGCCATGAGTGGCTGGTGGCTATCCCATGGGACATTAGTGCTTTATGCTGGGTCTGCTGGAGTATCAGCTTTTTTTTGTATATATCATAAACTATTTTAAAGGGCCTCTGACTAACTTAGATTGAGCTAACATAAAAGATAATATTATTTTTCACTCTGGGGCTTTCTATGAATAATCAATCTAAGACTATCAATTTTCTGGCTCATCAAAGATTAACTAAATGCTCCTAATGACCAGCCAAGTCACATAGACCTGTTGGCACCAGTTCTGCAACTTCACTCCCTGACTCTAGTTTCCCAGTCTGCAGAAAGGTCACATGTTCAGTTTGTTCTCTAATCTTTATCTTCTCAGCTAACATGGTGCAGGATAAAGAATTCGGATCCTAGCCTCAACTTTCCCCAGACTCCTTGAGGAAAGCCTTATGGCTTCCTCTTTGACTGTCACTTTTCCCATTTTAACTGAAAGGTATGTTATAGTACATGTACTAATTCCTCCTGAGTGCAAAGTAAGACTAAACAGGCATATTTTAAATGAGAGGTTTTTTTAAAGACGTATTTATTCCATGTATATGAGTACACTATAGTTGTCTTCAGATACACTGGAAGAGGGAATCAGATCCCATCACAGATGGGTGTGAGCCACCATTGTAGTTGCTGAGAATTGAACTCAGGACCTCTGGAAGAGCAGCCAGTGCTCTTAACTGATGAGCCCCAAGCAGCTATATTTTAAACGCATCACTGGAGACACAATCAATTTCTCACTTTCCTGCTTTGTCCAACATCTTCAATTATGAGACAGCCTGGAATCTGGAAGGATAGGGTACCCAGAGTGGCAGAATGTTTCTGAGCAGACACTACCTTTGGAAGAAGGTTGGGAGGGATGATGATGAAGACAATTTCTTGAGCTTTTTGACTGGTTCTATTAAGTCTGATCTCTTCATCTCTGCTGGTAGAAGTGTGTATTGAGGAATCTTTCTGGAAGCCCAGTTGGCGACATATTCTGAACAACTTACAGTATGCACATCCTGTCATGGGCCATTTCATATCTGAAAACTTAAGTGAACAATCTGGTATTCATACAGTTCTAGTTTTTGAAGTGTTTATTTTTTTAACTGCTTATGACATGAGAAAATTAAAACTATTCTGCCTGTGGGAAAAAATAAGGAATAAGTTAAAAATAGGGAGATATTAAACAGTAATCAGGACACTTAATGCTGCAGACAAATGCTTCACTTCATTGACAAACCATTGAGATTATTACTAACATGCACAGTATGGCTGATTCCCAGGGCTCTTTATCAAGTTGCTTGGAAACCCTCTGTTTTCCTCGCTCTTCTCTTACTTCTCAAGTATATCTCAGGGTGTGAAATTTCATTTTCTTATACATCAGAAATTTTTAGCTTGATACTATTGATATCCCTCTCCTCTAGTCGGATAATCATCAAGTTTGGTGGCCAGTGTGTGTGTGTTTGTGTGTGTGTGTGTTTGTGTGTGTGTGTTTGTTTGTGTGTGTGTGTGTGTGTGTGTTTGTCCTGTAGAAGGAGGGTATGAGAGTACCACTTGTCTTCCTGTCTCCACCTCTCTCGCCTTTCTTTCTCCCTCTGTCTCACAAATATATCTACACAAAGACCCGTCTCACACTGCCATATTAGAAAAAATGGTACATCTCTAATACATCTTGATCTACACGTACAGTAGTCATTTCCCTCCAAGGAAGAAGTGTAGATCTCATGTTCTCTTTAGTATGCAGAGAAATCATTTGCCTTTGGGTTTTTGTTCTGAATCCAGCATGAGTGGTAGCAACATTTTCCATGTTCAGTGATCAGGATTAGAAACTGAGGCTCACTGTGACTTTTGTGCATATACATATATATGCATATATATACATATACACATATGTGTGCAAAAATAATTGTTAGCCTAAAACACTTCATAGAAGCCTATTTATTTTGCTTAGGGAGATTGGATGCACAGTTTATTATGTATCATCCCTTTAAAGAGTAGATTGTTCAGCAGGGAACCCTTCTTCTTTATCAAATATATATTAACTGAACGATTCCTGAGACTCTAGTCTCATGGTCCCTAGCAGTCCTAAAATATTAGAGCACAGAGACTTGCCCAAAACACTTAAATCTAGACCACCAACCCTATAAATATTGTTGTGATCTCACCTTTCTTACACATACTAAGAGTTAAGGAGTTGTTTTATCTGTCTGTTAAAACTGGACTTCCCCTATAAGCAGAGGGATTTTTGTGCTGTTGGTAGCCCACAGACCCTGTATACCTAAAAAAAACAAAAAAACAAAAAACACAAAATCAAAAAAGAGGTCACCATCATGAAGTCATGTACCCATTGAGGCTCACATAAAGAACCGGAAGACAATTTGAAATATCAGTTTTTCTTAGCACAAATTAAATTCCCAGGCACAATACCATCATACTGCACTGTCTAGGGAGAAAGGGTTTATTATCTACCTGGCCAAGGAATGTGAGTATGAACAGACAGTAGATTTTGTACCAGTCTCACAAGCACAGGAAAAAAGAAACCTCAGAATTACACACACCTTCATGGATACAAATGTATAAATGTGCACACACCTACCTGTACCTATACTTATGTGTATAAACATATAGACAGTGGGATTATGGGTAATTCCATTTTATACTTTAGCACATTTAAATTATTTTCTCTCATTGAACATCTATTTCTATTTATTAACATCCTCGGGTGAAAGTGTATGTTTGTATAACTCAATAATAGGACACTCCAGGAGATTTAGAGGGTTAACGTAATAAAAGAATTTCCAGAGAAGTGAAGGACAGTCCCAGGAAGCTTCCACTTTCTCCACAGTTCAAGCAAGCTCTAGGAAAGGTGCTGCAGAATTGGGTGCACATGCTGTGTACTGAGTGTTGATTGGAAATGAATTACATTTACCCTTTTAATAAAGTCAGATTTTCTTCAAAAAATCTCATCATTATTAACATATAACTCAGGAATAAGATAAGATCGGTGAACCAGCATACCATGGCTCAGTATACCTGACAGGAAGCAGTATCTAGGCACTAAAGTAAGTTGTGCAGTTGGATACTCTGGTAATGAAAGAATGTCTGAGCTGACTGTCCTTGATGATGAACCATCTGGACTTGGCTTCTACTCCATGTACTATTTTTGTGATCATGAACAAAATGCTTCCTCTCTTAATTGATGTTTCTTCACCTCTGAAGGTGAGGCACTTGCCATTGAACAGTAAACCTCACGCATTTGTCCTAAGAACAAAAGGGATAATAGCTATATGTATGCTTGGAAAATAGCTGGAATGCAAGGTATCATGGGAACAGATGAATATTACCATAGATTAGGAGGACTAACCCACACCTAAGACAGGCTGCTACACTCTCTGAGATTGGATTGCTTGAGGTAGAGACATTGGTATTTGGGGATCTCCATCTTATGTTGGCCTGGCCCAGCACCAGGCACCTAGCTGGAGGCTCTCGGCTTGCATTGTGGTGCCCTCCAGGCTTGCGTGGGTGGGAAGATCTGCTTCCTGAGCACCTACCTAGGAGAAATGTTTAGGAGAGATTGCCACAGCTGCCCACTAGCTCTTCTCATGGAATCCTCAAATTGTGTTTTTTGGGTGGTATGGGGAAAATGAAAGGAATGAGAGCAGTAAACAGACGAGCTCATCCTCGACCTTTGCATCAGGCATCTGTTTATGTTCTGAACGCCATTTCTAGTGAGCTCACATACCACTCAGAGCAGCACTGGTGTAATCCAGCTAGCGTCCATTCACAGGTCCTGTGAGCTAAAATCATTTGACCCAGGGACTGGAGCTCAGTAGCAGAGCAAGAATTGACACTCCCTGCACAAATTCTTTTCTGCCTCACTGTGTGGATTTCCAGATTCATCCCAGACGGGCAGAGCAGGACTGGTGTACGATTTCCCCCTGGTCTTCGTTTATTTGGTGCTCTGCAGATGGCAGAAGGCTGGGGAACAAGAAGGAAAGAAGACAACCACAGAAGAGACAAGAATGACCTGATACCTTGCTGGAAAATGGGTGCAGTTGTTTACTATCTTGTTAAAGTAAACAAGTCAGACTCACAACGATAAATACACACTTAGTCTCAGTTATGGAGATATATACATATATGCATATATATTTCATATATACCATTTATATCACATATATGAAATAAGACATAAAAGTAGAAGAGAGACTTTGGAGGAGGAGCAGGGATCCAATCTGACACTGCAAGAACAAGTGATGGTATATGTATGATGAAATAGGTCAAGGTACATGGTAACTTTGTTCGGATGAAAATGTAATTAAGATCACCATTTTATACACAAATATTCATTAATAAGGAACAAGAAAGTAAAAATAAAAGTAACAATATAATTTCTGTGATAAAAGGAGAGAAGATATGGGCACTTTAACATTCTATGTGTCTCCCATGAGGAGAGCCCATTTACTCTCAACCACACCGGGTGTATAATTATACAGAAGTGCATGGAAGTGAGTGACTGGTGTGTCAGGAAGTTTCCATACAAATATTTTGTTTTCTCTGTACCTACCTATATGTTAATGTCCCAGGGTGTCATCATCCAGTGCTAACTTAATGACTTAATGCTTGATGCATGAACATTTACCAACATAAACAAACATACCTTTTATTCCTTATTTAAAGTAGGCCTTCTCTTGGGGAACTTTGCAGGCCTTCAGTCTCTGGAATGTGGTCTGAATACAATAATGTCAGACTCTGTTTCTGGTTCCCTTAGTCCCACTGAAGCCATAATCTGTTTATGTAATGCAAGGAGCTCAGTGGAATGTGTGATATGGGTGATATAATTTTCCAAGTCAGAATAGAATGCTGCCTGGCGTGTACTTTAGGTCCACCCCCTTAACAAAGACTTACCTGGTGTCTTCTCAAGTCCCTTATTGGCAATACACTCTATGACATCGTGACTGAAAGCTTGGTGTTTGCAATCAGAGCAACCTGGGCTTTAGAACCCAGCTGCTAGCCACCATTCACATATCAGGGACAGTTTCATCTCCACCCAGACTCTCTTGTCTTGTTCCTGCTCCACCTATCCCAACCTGTTCACTGCAACCCAAGTGACTGGTCTGTGCCATAACTGGCATTTCAAAACCAATTCCTTTTTTTGGTCAGTTCTAAGGTTTTTTTTTTTTTTTTTTTTTTTTTTTTTTTTTTTTTTTTGTTCATTATGCATTGCTTTCTACTCTAGGAAGACATTAAAGCTCAGGAATGAATAAGTGAAACGTGACAGCATTCTTTACAGCCAGAAGAATGAACTGCATCTATCTGCATAGGTGGTAACGAAGATAAATCTGTGGTCCATCCCCATGAGAAAGATGAGCATGGTGTAGTTACTAATCCCGCTATTCATGCTCACTCTGGGAACTAGAGAGAGGAAAATAAGTTGAGACTTATTTACTAAAATGAGGCTTTACTATGGAGCCTAGAATGGCCTTAACCTCAGATCCTGTTGCTTTGGGATTCCAAGTGTGACAATTACAGTGCATGCCACCATGCCCAGCAGTAGGCTGCAGTTGAGGGGATCAGTAGACATCATATCCTCTTATTTGTTCAAGTTAGAAGTCACCACACTCGAGAGACACAGATAAAGTTCTGTGTGTCTCTTCCTGAGTGCCTTTCATGTAGACAGAATTGAGGAAATGGCCTACCCTCTCACTATCCAGTAAAAGCGATATATGGATTGGATGAGTACTGTTTTGCTCATGGTTTTGGGTGTGGTTCTCCACAAACTCACAAATAGGAAGTGAAGTAGTAAGGTTTTCACATATCAGGACCCAAGGGTTTCAACCCGCAGGTAGGGCCTCTTGCCTTTTATGTAGCCCTCCTGGGCTTGAGGGTTGGAGGGTCAGGCTCCTAGGCTTTAGACTTTCATTTCAAGTTGTCATTGTCTTCTAAGTGACTTTTTTCCACAGCTTGTCACAGGACTGGTTTTCCTGAATCATGCTCTTTGTCTCTCAGCACTGAGATCTTGGTCACCTATGTGTATGAAGACACTTCTTCCTCTAGTGAACACACATTCACCTGAAGACCAGAATGCCATAGCTGATTTACCACTGTCGCTTGTTCACCACAATCACTGGCTGCTTTCTTAAGCAATTCCAACCCATGTCCTACTCTGCTAGGGAATGGGTGGAGCTGAGCAAGTGTCTCTTCCACTGGGTGGGAAAATAGCAAGGGAAACTTCTGTTCTTTTCATTCTGTTTTGGTACATGGATAACAACGAAGTATGCCACTGTTCTGTAAGCGCATACAGGCCTCAGGACATATAACCCTTTTCCCTTGTTTCTGAGTCTCCCCCACCCTGAGTCTTTGTATCCTACAGGGATTCAGGAAAAGTGTTTTCACCAGTGTTCTGCAAAAGGTGCAGTGAAAAGCATCAGAAGGCTGTTTTGCTTCTTTTTTTTTTTTTTTTTTTCACTTTTGCCTTCTTGGATTCATCTTTGCCTATCAATCACACAGACCTGTCACCCATAGCTCTGGATGTATAAATATCTGTGGCTACTTAATTACTGTGTCTCTTTCTTAACTCAAACCATCTGCCTTTCTCTGTCCCTGCTTCTGTCTCTCTACTCTGTCCTTCCTCCAAGGTGCGTGATAAACCAAGACTTTACAGTAAAAGCACAGGAAGAACCAAGTGATGCATTCTCTTTAGGAAAGTACCTTGTGCCCTGGGGAGCAGGGGGCAGTGCTGGGAGCCTCTTTCTCCCTTCCTGAGCTGTGGCTCCTGAGGACTTTCAGTACAGACCTAGCAACCCACCCTCAGTCTTTGATGTGGCTTAATGAATACTTGATGCACAGGGGCCCAAATTTTGAGCCATGAAAACCCTCTCTACTTCCTGCAGGGGACCCTGGGACTCACAGGGCTTTGCCTACAACTCAACATTGTCCAGAACTGGCTCTCAGGACTGTTCCCAGTTGCAAGGATCTCAACTTGTGGTAAGCCTGTAGGCATTTAATCAGAGCAGGGTGGGTGGTTAACTGCTGTCTGCTATAGTTGAAGGCTCATTTTCTTTATATTCTCTTTTCTTTTCCATCTCATCCTATTTTTCCCTTCTCTTTTGGCTACCTGTCTCTATTTCCCTTTTGGAAGAAAGCTTATGTCCAGTGGAACTTCCTGATGCCTGACATTTCCAAGATTAAAGGAGGGACTATCCTGAGCAGAAGAAAGAGTAGGGAGGACAGTAGGGGATAGTCATTCCAAGGCTTGGTCTAAATGATGCTATTTCTAGCTACAGATGCCTAGGTTCAGTGATTTATTTTGGCTTCGGTTTTGATTTTTCTTTCAGATCCCTAGATTCGAAGCATCTGTCCCCTTCCTCCCAGGTGTGACTGGCAGAAGTGTCCTCTTTCCCTGAGGACTGAGCTCTTTGCTTAAAGCTCATCTAGAAAGAGGTCAGTTGTCTTCTTTCTTTTAGATAGCCTCCTGAAAGTCTTCCCCTTCCCACTTTCCTGTAACCCATCCTGAGGGAATACATGGCACTGATTCATGTCCAGGCCTCTGAGAGCACTTGGTATGGTGGTAGCAATGGGTTTCTCAGTATCTGTTCATTATTGTTGGTTTTGGTTGGCTCAGCATAGGGCATTCAAGGAAGCAGACAAGAGTCTTGTCTTGGAAGAGCTTTCTGACCACATCTCCAGAGCTTTTGTCTGGGTGGATGTGGTGATCTCTTAGTCTTCAGTAAACCCCAATTCCCAGAGTTGTCATCCTCTTTGTCGCACAGCCAATGTTCTTTCTTTATGAAGTGTTCTTCTCCTCTGCCAGTACTGTCTCTGCTTTGAACTACATTCTGGGCTATTCTAAACACCATCTAAGAGGATCAACCTTAAGATTGTAGTTAACTTCTGTCAGGATTAGGGCTCAAACTTAAATCTATTTGACCTCAAAACAGTGTTGGTGACTCATCCCTTTCCTAATGCTGTGGAGCATGAAGACCTGCTCAGGTTACATGGACAGCAGCTGGAAGCTGGAGCTTCCCTGCATTGCAGTGCTATGCACTCAGCTCTATAAAAGTGAACATTGCTTGTGCTTTGAGAGTATGGGGTAATTCTTCTAGGATAGTGTTTGTCCCTGCCTAGACCTGGTACCACCTCTGTTATATCATCCTACTCCTGTCCCCTACCCTCTGAGGATCCTAAGATTCTAGGCAATCACAGGCTTGACCTTCTGCCACCAAGCTGTCAGGGAATAGCTTATCATCAACAATAGGCATGCTGGGAATGACATAATAAGATGTTTCTGTTTTCACTTTGTCAGTGAAGAAACTCCCTGCCTTCATAGTAATTTCTGGGCCTTCAATAACTCCGTCCCCTCTGTGCCTGCTGGATAGCACTATAGATGCAAACATCTGGCGCATCAGAGATAGAAACTCTCAATACTCCTTGGTATTGATTTAATTGGCAAATCAAATGAGGTTCATTATTGTCCATGGTGGGTAGGGGAAAAATGTATGCTCACACACAGAAGGAAAACAACCTGGTTCTAATTATGGGCTTGCATGTTTCCAATGGGCCTCTGCATCTCTGACCCCATGGCTATACATCCCATACATTAGGTCAGCATGACTCAGTCACTAAGTAACTCTGCCCTAGGGTCTGTGAATCAGTTTCAGGAAAACATTTTAGGTTTCCAGCGATTTAGGGTGTGGGTGACCTGAGATGCTTGTAGAGGGGAGACGGGATAAGAGAGTGGTATTCACCTAGGGGAGGCCAATGGGAATTTAGTACTTGGGACTTTGAAGACACCCGAGTCAGCTTTTCAGACTTTCTGAACAGCAAACATTTATTATTGAGTACCTACTGTCTGATCCTTGAGAGTCTCCTGGGAAGTTTATACTTGTATTTATATTTTATATGGATAAATAGTTGTGTTATTCATATATTTCCAAACAGGGTGGTCCAAATAGCCAGTTTTGTTTTATTTTCATTTTTTTTTTTTGCAATTTTTTTTTATTACATATTTTCCTCAATTACATTTCCAATACTATCCCAAAAGTCCCCCATAGCGCCCCCCACTTCCCTACCCACCCATTCCCATTCTTTTGGCCCTGGCATTCCCCTATATTGGGGCATATAAAGTTTGCAAGTCCAATGGGCCTCTCTTTCCATTGATGGCCGACTAGGCCATCTTTCGATACATATGCAGCTAGAGACAAGAGCTCCAGGGTTCTGGTTAGTACATCATGTTGTTCCAACAATAGGGTTGCAGATCCCTTTAGCTCCTTGGGTACTTTCTCTAGCTTCTCCATTGGGAGCCCTGTGATACATCCAATAGCTGACTGTGAACATCCACTCCTGTGTTTGCTAGGCCCCGGCATCGTCTCACAAGAGACAGCTATATTTGGGTCCTTTCAGCAAAATCTTGCTAGTGTATGCAATGGTGTCAGCGTTTAGAAGCTGATTATGGGACGGATCCCTGGATACAGCAGTCTCTAAATGGTCCATCCTTTCATCACAGCTACGAACTTAGTCTCTGTAACTCCTTCCCTGGGTGTTTTGTTCCCAATTCTAAGAAGGTGCACAGTGTCCACACTTTGGTCTTCATTCTTCTTGAGTTTCATGCGTTTAGCAAATTGTATCTTATATCTTGGGTATCCTAAGTTTTGGGCTAATATCCACTTATCAATGAATACATATTGTGTGAGTTCTTTTGTGATTGTGTTACTTCACTCAAGATGATGCCCTCCAGGTCCATCCATTTGGCTAGGAATTTCATAAATTCATTCTTTTTAATAGCTGAGTAGTACTCCATTGTGTAAATGTACCATAATTTCTGTATCCATTCCTCTGTTGAGGGACATCTGGGTTCTTTCCAGCTTCTGGCTATTATAAATAGGGCTGCTATGAACATAGTGGAGCATGTGTCCTTTTTACCGGTTGGGACATCTTCTGGATATATGCCCAGGAGAGGTATTGCTGGATCCTCCGGTAGTACTATGTCCAATTTTCTGAGGAACCGCCAGACTGATTTCCAGAGTGGTTGTACAAGCTTGCAATCCCACCAACAATGGAGGAGTGTTCCTCTTTCTCCACATCCTCGCCAGCATCTGCTGTCACCTGAATTTTTGATCTTAGCCATTCTGACTGGTGTGAGGTGGAATCTCAGGGTTGTTTTGATTTGCATTTCCCTGATGATTAAGGATGTTGAACATTTTTTCAGGTGCTTCTCTGCCATTCGGTATTCCGCAGGTGAGAATTCTTTGTTCAGTTCTGAGCCCCATTTTTTAATGGGGTTATTTGACTTTCTGGAGTCCACCTTCTTGAGTTCTTTATATATATTGGATATTAGTCCCTTATCTGATTTAGGATAGGTGAAGATCCTTTCCCAATCTGTTGGTGGTTTTTTTGTCTTATTGATGGTGTCTTTAGCCTTGCAGAAGCTTTGTAGTTTCATGAGGTCCCACTTGTCAATTCTCGATCTTACAGCACAAGCCATTACTGTTCTATTCAGGAATTTTTCCCCTGTGCCCATATCTTCAAGGCTTTTCCCCACTTTCTCCTCTATAAGTTTCAGTGTCTCTGGTTTTATGTGAAGTTCCTTGATCCACTTAGACTTGACCTTAGTACAAGGAGATAGGAATGGATCGATTCGCATTCTTCTACATGTTAACAACCAGTTGTGCCAGCACCATTTGTTGAAAATGCTGTCTTTCTTCCACTGGATGTTTTTAGCTCCCTTGTCGAAGATCAAGTGACCATAGGTGTGTGGGTTCATTTCTGGGTCTTCAATTCTATTCCATTGGTCTATTTGTCTGTCACTATACCAGTACCATGCAGTTTTTATCACAATTGCTCTGTAGTAGAGCTTTAGGTCCGGCATGGTGATTCCACCAGAGGTTCTTTTATCCTTGAGAAGAGTTTTTGCTATCCTAGGTTTTTTGTTATTCCAGATGAATTTGCAGATTGCACTTTCTAATTCGTTGAAGAATTGATTTGGAATTTTGATGGGGATTGCATTGAATCTGTAGATTGCTTTTGGGAAGATAGCCATTTTTACAATGTTGATCCTGCCAATCCATGAGCATGGGAGATCTTTCCATCTTCTGAGATCTTCTATAATTTCTTTCTTCAGAGACTTGAAGTTTTTATTATACAGATCTTTCACTTCCTTAGTTAGAGTCACGCCAAGATATTTTATATTATTTGTGACTATTGAGAAGGGTGTTGTTTCCCTAATTTCTTTCTCAGCCTGTTTATTCTTTGTGTAGAGAAAGGCCATTGATTTGTTTGAGTTAATTTTATATCCAGCTACTTCACCGAAGCTGTTTATCAGGCTTAGGAGTTCTCTGGTGGAATTTTTAGGGTCACTTATATATACTATCATATCATCTGCAAAAAGTGATATTTTGACTTCATCTTTTCCAATTTGTATCCCTTTGATCTCCTTTTGTTGTCGAATTGCTCTGGCTAGGACTTCAAGTACAATGTTGAATAGGTATGGAGAAAGTGGACAGCCTTGTCTAGTCCCTGATTTTAGAGGGATTGCTTCAAGCTTCTCACCATTTACTTTGATGTTGGCTACTGGTTTGCTGTAGATTGCTTTTATCATGTTTAGGTATGGGCCTTGAATTCCTGATCTTTCCAAGACTTTTATCATGAATGGGTGTTGGATCTTGTCAAATGCTTTTTCCGCATCTAAGGAGATGACCATGTGGTTTTTGTCTTTGAGTTTGTTTATATACTGGATTACGTTGATGGATTTCCGTATATTGAACCATCCCTGCATCCCTGGGATGAAACTTATTTTCATTTTTAAAATAACATTTCTTCCCAAGCCTTTGGTCTCTTCTCTCTTTGATAACAATTTATACATTTTAACCAAAGTGCCTGTTCCATGGATAAGCTTTATATTTACCTAGATTACTAGGTAATGGGTTGATGAATACTACATTTATTTTCTTATTCTCTCACTCGATTTCCTAAGACTCTGTTCATATTCTAACTGCTGCCTAACTTGCTTCTGGGTGAAGCCCCTCTTACCTTTTCCTAGGGATGGGTTGTGTATTGTCTCCCCCTCTCTGCCGCTGATCAGTGACTTCCCTATGAATGTTCCCCATAGACCTTTTCCCATGGTTTAAAATGAGCCACTTTCCATGGACATGGATGGTTCAAGGTGCTTCACCTGCGTTCTGCAGTTATTTGGTGCCTGCAGCCACAGTGCTCTCAGCTTGTTATTCATAAACCACCACAACCTGTTTTGCTAGCTGAATTCTTTTTTTTTTTTTTTTTTTGCATTAGATAAGAATGGAGCTCTGAGCTAAACTATTTGCAGGCAGCACACTCTAGCTAAAATTTAATTATGTTGAAAATTCAATTAAAATATAATTTAACAAAAGGTACTTATTCAAATGGTGCCTTCTATTACTAATAAGCATAGCTGGTTTTTCCTTTTAAAGAAATGGCATTCCTTATTTAAAAGAATCTAAAATGTCACTGATTACAAAAACATCATGATTACATAGTCCATTAAGAAAGATAAATAATTATACTTAATTAAGTCATCACGCACCATTGATTGTAGGAAGCATGCTGCTTTTAAAGATGTTAAGATATGAAGACATGTTTATCTTTGCCTGTTTCCTTCAACAAATATGAAGAAAAAGCTGATTTAATGGCAGGGGGGGGGTACAGATAAGAAAGTGACAATTCTTTCTTAAGTGAAATGTGCAGAATTGATGGGACTGGCATTAACATGGCAGGAGAAGGAAACAGAGCTGTGGTGTGTGTAGTCCTTACATAATCCTTGGATGAAAGTACTGCTCATCATGTAAGTGTAGCTTTGGACAAGGGGTAGCTCGCAGGCCAGGGCAGAATTTCCAATGTCTGGTCTTCAGAAGCCCACAGAGCTTGTGACTTTCTTCCAGGGTTGGCTGTCTGTCCTAAGCCTCCCAAGTCCTTCACAGGGGCCATTTGCTTCCTCAGAAGCAGCTCTGCTGCTGTACACACAGCAGCCACGTAAAATCAAATGACAATTGTCCCTCTCGGCTTTGGGGAGATTTGCTAAGGGACTGGGGACTGAAGACACTAGAGAATTAGTTATAGGAATAGTTGGATTTCTTTGTTAAGATTGCATCATTTTTATTTTTCTTGGCTCCTATTATAACTACAGGAATAGGGGTATTCCCATTTTACAGTTGAGAACTGACTGTGTCAACACACCTCCAAGATGACTATTAATTGGTAGAGCCCACAGAATCAGGTATGCAAGGCTCATAGGGGCTCACAGAGACTGAAGCCAGCAATCATGGAGCCTGCATGGGTCTGCACTGGGACCTCTGCATATACGCTGCAATTGTCCGGGTTGGTGCTCTTGTGGGACTCCTAACAGTGGGAGTGGGGATGTCTCTAACTCTTTTGCCTGCCTCTGGGACCCTTTTCCTTTCACTAGGTTGCCTAGTGTGGCCCTGATGTGTGGGTTTGTGCCTAGGCTTATTGTATTTTATTATGTCATGTTTGGTTGATATACCTAGGAGGCCTGATGTCTTTTAAAGGGAAATGGAGGCATAGTGGATCTGGAGAAGAAGGAAAGGCAGGGTGGGAGGCTGGAAGGAGAGGGAAGGGAGGATGTAGTTGAGATGTATTGTATGAGAAAAAAATAAGGAAAAAAAAACAATTGGTGGAGCTGTGCATGGCCAAAAATGTACTTCTTGTCCTTCTCTCAAAACTAACATTTATTTGTTTGTTTTTTTTGTTTATGTACAGCTGGGAGGTATGGGTGGAGGTCAGATAAGAGCTTTCATGGGTTTCATTCTTTTCTTCTCTCATGTAGATTTGGGGAGGGAACTTGTGTCATCATTCTTGGGGGCAATGACTTTACTTTCTGAGCCATGTCACAAGCTCTCAAACTTTAATTTGACATCGTAGTAGATTTGTGTGCTTTTAGAAGGAATGCCTGTGGTCTGGTGCTTTTCTACAATTACAGCGGTTTTAGCAAGTTATGAAGTTATGAGGCCTAGGCACTGACACTCAAGGTGCAGGCCCTTGCTGTAGTTCTGTTTCCTGTTGCTGCCTATGATCGTCACACTCACGTCTCTTTCCCATAGTCTGTGGCAAATCTGCATTTGGCAAGCACTTACCCACTTTCTGTCACTTTGCTGCACACAGCACAGCACGTGTCCCTTTGTGATCCACTGCTCCTAACTCAGTTTAGTTTCTTAGGTACACATGCAGTGGTAACCTCTTATACTTGCTCGTTTATGTAACGTTCTGTGATATCGGCACACCACAACATGCAACCATTTCTATGAGAGCATGTGAGTATTTCTGGTTCTGGGGTTACTGCGGTTTACACGCACAGAGTCTAAAACAGACTCCTGAGTTTAAGTTCTTGGTCCCCAGTTGGAGGTACTCTTTGGAAAGTTGTGGATATTTTGGTGCAGACATACATGGTGAGGTTGGCTTTGAAGCATTCCCTTTCCCATCTCCTAGGGTGTGAGGGGTTCCCACTGCATGCTCTAGACACTGCCATGCTTTCCCAATCATGATGATCTGAAATCACAAGCCCAGACAAATGTCTCTTCCCTTAAGTTGCTTCTGTCAGGTGCTGGGTCACAGTGATGAGAAAAACAAGTCACTCAATTGTTACTGGGAATAAGGCTTCTCTGAACAAGGGCAGAAAGGTTCCAGTGTGACCAGAAGTACGGAATTCTCAGGGACCAGTTCCAAAGAGAAGGATTACTGCATCAGATGGCAGTGGTACCTTTTGATTGTTTTAAAATATTCTGAGAAACCGTTCTGCAGGGAAGCTGCACCAATTTCCATCTTTGCCAACAATGTGCAAATGACCCTGCTTTTCAGGTCCTACCACCATTTGCCTTTCTTTTTCATTAACTTTGACTTTGGCTGTTTTGATTGATGTGCAATTATACTTTACTGCTGATAAGCTTGAGGGTCCTATGGCTAACGATGTTGAACGTATTTTCATGTGCTTAGAGTCACTGGTATATCTTCTTTGGTGAAAAATGATTTAGTACTTTTTTTCCTGGACTCCCTTCTACTGCAAGTTTTAAAATAATACTATAATTCAAATTAAAGTCTTCATTGAGATCATTTTAGTCTCACATATAATTATGAGAAATAATTAATATTAACTAAAAGATGGATAATACAAGTGAATAAGGCTTATTTGAATATTTCTCCTACAAAATAAAAAAAGAGCCATAAGCATATGAAAAGATGCTCAACTTCATTAGCTATGTGGGAATTGCACATTAAAATCACTTGGCATTCATTCAAATGGTTATAATAAAAATGCAGATAAAATTAACTGTTGCTGACAGTGTGAAGAAATAAAAATATACTAACTACTGTTGGGGTGTAAAAAGGTGAAGATGTTTGGAAAACATTATGGTATTTTTCAAGAGTTAAACAGCTATTATCAGAAGTAGTCCCAAGAGCTTCATTCTGTCTCTGTCTCTAACACACACACACACACACACACACACACACACACACACACACACACACACACAGAGTTCATGACTATTCATAGTGGCATAATTTAGTTATACCCCAAAGAGAAAAACATGAGTGCCCACCAAATGATGAACAGATGAACAAAATATGGGTTATTTGTATAATAAACAACTGCATAGTAATGTACAGAAATGAAGTCTTTGATGTACTCTATCATGGCTATTAGGTAAAAGAAGCTGGTCATAAAGGGCTGTGCATTTGATGATCCCAGTGGTATTAGTGTATATGAAATCTCCCACATGGGCCTATCTGTGGAGACAGAGAACTTGATTAATAGTTCTCCAAGGCTTAAGGGCTGAGAAGACTGGGCTGTAATGGCTCAGGGGCATGGCATTCTTAGGGGCTGATGTTGGTATATGGACAGTGATGGTTACATGGCTCACTGAATATGCTAATAGCCATCAAATGTATGGTATGTGAATAACTCATAATAAACTGTTTTTACAAAATAGAATTAACAGGATGAATGGAGTACCCTTTGTCTAGTTCCTCACTTACCAGTAGTTTCATTGAGGCCATGATGCTGAAATGGATGCTATACATTGCTTATATTTACCTGATTTTGTCCTCTTTCTCTTATATGTTTTTTATGTGTCATTTTTCATGGCCAAAACTCTGAAGAGCTCATGGTGTGCTTTAACGATCTGTAACCACTCTTTCTGCCGGCCCTCAGGGCTTCAGTTCTTTTTCCCCACTGAATACCAGATCAGGTTCCCCTCTCCTCCCCCTTTCCCTTCCAGGTCCCTCCCCCCTCCCCACATGTGATTGCTTTCTTCTGTCTCCCAAGTGGGACTGAGTTGTCCTCATTTGGACACTTCAGCTTATTGACCTTTTTGAGTAGGAGGTTGGGGGGACCCTCCAGAAAGCACCAGAGATCTGGGAGGTGAGAGACTCTAAGGACTCAAAGGGAGGGACCTTAGATGAAATGCCTGACAGTAGGGAGAGGGGACTTATAGACCCCACCTCCAGCAGGAAGACAGGGCATCAAGTGAGGGATGGGGTTGCCATCCCACACTCGCATCTCTGTTCCTGTCTGAAAGAATTACAGGGATGGAAATGGAGAGGAGCTTGAGGAAAAGAAGGTCCAGTGACAGGCCCAAAGTCGGATCCAGCTCAAGGGGAGGTCCCAAGGCCTGACACTATTACTGAGGCTATGGAGCACTCACAAAAAGGGACCTAGCATGACCTCACCCCAGAAGAGCCAACAAGAAGCTGAAAGAGTCAGATGCAGATATTTGCACCCAACCAAGCAGCTGACCCCTGTTGTTGAATTAGGGAAGGCTGAAAGAAGCTGAAGAAAAGGGTGATCCTGTAGGAGGACCAGCAGTCTCAATTAATCTGTCCCCCGAGATCTCTCAAACACTGGGTCACCAAACAGACAGCACACACCAGCTGATAAGAGGTCTCCAGCACACATACAGTAGAGGACTTCTGGGTCTGTGTTCATTCAGAGATGATGCACCTAACCTTCAAGAGACTGGAGACCTTGGGTCATTTAGAGGTCAGGTGGGGTGGGGGTAGTGGTTACTTCCATGTGGAGACAGGGGGGAGGGGAGGAATTATGGGATGTGGAACAGTCAGAGGGTGGATAGGGTCAGAGGGGAATAAAATATGGAGTGCAAAAAATAAATTAATAATAAATTTTAAAAAAAATCTGTAACCACTTCATTTTCTGTAAAAGACAACACCAGACAGCTTTCCTCTTCCTCCTGTCTCCTGGTGAGAGGGACGCTCCCCCTCTTCTCCATGACTGTCCTCTTGGTGTCAAAGGGCACACATCGTGGAAAAACAAGACTCCCCAGCCTACCAAGTAAGAGAAGTGATGGAATTGTTTGTACAGCTCATCCAAGTTTTAGAGCTACTACTTCAGAAGAATAAGAGATTTCTCACCATAGCCAGGGGTAAGAATCCCGAGTTTCCACACTCCAATGTCTCCTTTCCCCAATTTCAGGAGCAATTTCTAGAACAGTTGTCAGCATTTTTTTTTTCTGAGCTGGTATTTATTGTGTTGCCACTAGCAAGGGCTCTCTGGAGAGAACTGGCAATGATTCATCTGTGCGAATCCCTGTTTTCATCGACTTGCGTCTGTGTGAGGGGACAGCCCCACGCAGCCTTCCACATCATCATCACTTTGGTTTCTCTCAAAATATTTGCTCAGAAAAAGCCCAGTGTTTGGCTTCTGTTCACTTTGGGCTTCCAGGGGAATTTCCCCATTCTCCCCGGAGTCCAGGGTGAAGTCGCTTTACAGTTCGTTCACTCTTACACAGCAAAGCAGACGGTGAGGCTGGCTCCAGAATGACCCTTATTGGATCAAAGACAGACTTAAGTGGAATCACTACATGTAGGACACAAGATGGATGAAGGAGAGGTGGTTATTTTTCTGTATCTTATTTGTGACCTCTATGAACCCAAACACCTGTTCTATCCCAGGGCACTGCATGTTAATTCCAAACTCACCCTTACTGAGCTCTTAAAACTCACCTGAGATTTGTCCATTTGAAATGTATCTTATACATATAGATTCTGTATGATCCTCACTATGGCTGCTGAACTTGCACCTTATCACCCCTGCTGAAAACAGAGCCCAGCACCTCACTTGTGGTTACAATTAAATTTGACATTCTGATTGTTGTGTGGTCAAATCTCCAAAAGCTAATATCTCTCCCAGCGATTAACTCAGTATTCAGTATGCAGCAGGCAGCCCTTTGCATCCATAGTTCACTAAGTTCTCCTGATTCATATAGCTCAGAGATATGAGGAGACTGAGATCACAAACATAACCATGTACCAATTTATGGTAAATACACATCTCCACTTCAGTCATGGTTTCCCAGATATCTCCTATTGCCTTCAAGTTTACTCTTTCAAGTTGAGGTTCTTGACCTCTGTCGAAGTTTCTGTGATGAAAGGCAACATGGTAGAGAAAGTGTTTTATTTGTCTGTTTGTCTGTTGTCTGGGCTCACAGTTCAAGATCCGCCATGATGGTCAGACACATCAAGGTAGCAGGAGCTTGAAGCAGCTGGTCACCACATCCACAACAGAAGGCAGAGGGGCAAGGCATGGGAGTGCTTTGCTTCATCTTCTTCTTCAGTTTGTACTGTTCAGGATCTGCTGCTGCCCACAATTAAGATGGTTTTTCCCATCTCACTTAATACAACCAAGGTAATCATCCACAGGCATGCTCAGGGTACCGTGTTTAGGAAATTCAAGATTTATCCAATTAGCAATGACCACTAACCATGAACATCTCCTTAGGATGATGAAAGCCTTGAAAACTGATTGAGCAGGGTTGCTAAGGGGCGCTAATCTTTTTACCTTCCATTTATCACATTGAAAGCCTGGGTACATACCTCTGTACGAAACATGAAATTGGCTTAAATTGTATGAGTAGGGGTTCTCCAGAGACACAGAACCATCAGTTGTTAAACACAACCAATTGAAATATGGGCTAGGGAGAGGGCTAAGTTGCTAAAGTGCCCACCTCAAAACATGAGGACCCAAATGGTGCTTCCCCTCACCCATATGAAAGTTGAGAATGTCCGTATTTGTCTGTAACCCTCAATGATGAGATAGAGGCAGCGCGAGTGTGCTCTCTCTCTCTCACACACACACACACACATACACACACACTAAATAAAAATACAGAAAAATAAACCAGTAAGATACTGTGAAAGGGAGAGGGAAGATAGATACAGATAGATAGATAGATAGATAGATAGATAGATAGATAGATAGATAGATAGATAGATCTTAGAGAGAGAGAGTGGAGGAGGTTGCCAGGCTCTCAGTCTGCGGAATAAGCCGGTAGGCTAGACTGCCTGTGAAGATTTAATGGAGCACTCAGGCATAAAATGCATCTGCTGGCAGAATTCCTTCTGCTATGGAGAGGGTCAGTTTTCTCCTTAGTGTCTTGAACTCTCATGAGGCCACCTACTCTATGATGGCTAATGTGTTTTATCCAGTTAGCTTGTTTACATGTTAACCCATGCTGAAGATTTATACCTTCAAATCTACATCCAAACAGGTTTAACTAAGTACCTTTGGGCACTATGATCTAGCCAAGTTGATCCATAAGATGAACCATTCTACCAGCGTAGTGGTTTTTGGAAAGGGGACAGCGATGCTGAATGGGAAGGATAGAAAATTGAACCATCCCCCATTTAAGTTCCTCATTACCTGGGCATTTGGCCAAAAACGGGAGCTTTAGATAAACAAAGGAGGCATGCAGAATAGCTGGTGATTCTTGTTTGCCACAGTACATGATGCTTTACGCACATCAGTAGCACTTCCAAGCCAACATGGCAGTCAATGGCCTGGAGGTTCACCAGTCTCAAGGTGCCTTCTCAAACCTGCGCACTGTGGCTAGGACCAGGAACCGGGAGCTGAGGCATGAGTGTGGCCTGAATAGCTCTGTATTCTGCAAAGACTCCAGGTCCTTAGCCGCACTTCCAGCGTGTCTAGAACAGTGGGGTGGAGTTGGGCTTTATCAGATCACAGAGAGAAGGACCAAAAGGCAGAGGATGTCAAGCTTCGCCTGTCATCAGCTTCAGTTACAAACACCAGTAGGGAAGTCTGCAATGAAGTAGATCAAGGTTACCAGCATCCATCAAACTTTGTGCTCCAGTGTCCTGATGTGTCCAGAGTACCAGATGCCACTGTGGGGGAGGAGTTAGGGGGTAGATACGTAGAATCAGAGTTTTAGTTTGGTTTTCATCATTTTCTTCTTCCCTCCCCCCTCCTCCTCTTTCTCCTTCTCAGTTATATAGGATTCTGCATTTTAAAAACTCATTTAGCTCAGATAACTGCTGGGTTGATAAGACAAACAGTAGAGCCATCAGAGGTGAAGTGCGATCACATTTGTGAATTTTCCCCCCTTAAGTATGTGGTGAAGCCACAAGTTTGAAATCTGAGTCTCCATGGCTTCACAACAAACATTGGTGCTGCCTCCCAGGCCTGGTCAGCCCTCTCACCCATGGTCCCATTATATAGTCAAATGCCATATTTCATTTATTCTCCATTTATTCAAAAGTGCAGGAGGCATCCTTGTATTTGTCTTCGTAGATGGCTGTGTGTATCTCTTCAGGCTTCTAGTATGGAAGAGCTGAGCTGCCTTCTCGTTTGTCTGGGGAAGTTATCACACTAGGGGATCAGTAAGTTGTGTATATGCTGGTCTTTGAACCTAGATACCTAGTTCCTGGAGGTTAAAGGCTGCATTTTATTCATCTCTGTATAGTCAGTGTCTGGCACATGATGCTGAGATAAATGAATAAATGAGACGTTGCCGTCTCTCACCTTGATTTTCCCAGCTAGCTTCATCCCTCAGTCTAACATGATAAGAATCAAGGGAATCCCCTGCATGACTCTGTGACTCTGCCATGCATGTCACCTACAGCTTCTCTGTCACTTATTGCACGTTTGTCTTATAAGTGTCATCGCTGAGTCCTTCCTTTACACAGCCAGGTACCACTTGAAAACAGGTGTGTTCAAATCCTGAGCCCAGAGCCTCATCTTCTGCTTTGCCAGCACTCAGTCAGTACCTTCTGAACCAAGGAACTGGGCTGATTTTTGCCTAAATGGACATGACATCAGCTCCTACACTCATCCCTTCAGCAAACCGTTTTCCCCATCTGAATCTGGGGAAATCACCTTTGTTGATGATCCCACAGCTTCAGTGGCTTGACGCACATCCTCTGCCTTGTGCTCTGTGCCTACCTGTCAGAGTTCTAAAAACGCTAAAAGGGATGCTTTGATTCAAGTGAGGCCAAGCTCTTAAGTTTAGAGATGGAGCCGAGGAAATGTTCTCAGGATGATACCATGTAAGAGAAAACTATGCTAAAGGTCAGTACCAGGTCTGCTGTTAGACACTGGGTTTTCTGATAAGGTCAATTTCATTAGTAGAGAAGAAGACTGGGTTGTGTCTATCCTGTTATCCTTTGATCTTGGGAGGAACGAAGGAACATTAGGCAAAGACTGGGGATTGGAAGCACACAGAAAGCTTATGCTGATGATGAAGTGTAGCTTAGAAAGTGCCAGATGGAAGCCCTAATTGATGCTGAAATTTTTTTGACCAGAAGAGAAAGCAGACTGAATATGGAAGGACTGTACTAGACAAAATAGACAGAAATCAGCAGCTCTACCCACCCAGTGACATGGTGTGTTGACACTACGGACACTGCTCCTTCATGTCATAGCCCAGCACTGCTGCTGGGTTCTATCTCCACTTTGGGCAGTTAGTCAGAGAGACAGCCTTCCTTCCTTCCCTTCCCCTGCAAATTCAGTCTTTCAGGAAGAACAAGGGCCCAAGGTGAGTCAAGATGGATCAAGACGGGAGCAGAATACTACTGAAATGGGTATTTCTGGCTGTATTTTCAGTGGCCATTATTTCCACCACTTGGCCCAGGCTCTCAACTTTCCTGGTCCTCAATTTTGCAACACTGGGAAATGGGAATTCCACAAACTGCTCTGCTCCCACTCAGGATCATAAATTCAGGCCCTAGAATATGTTTTGTAAATGGGTGTATGCTCATGAGCAGAAGGATAGTGTGATTCTAGTCTATATTACTGGAAGCTGCATATTCAGCCTCCTCTTGTGAAAGTGGGTGACAGATGAAAAAAACCTGAGAAATACTCCTTGTGAACAGAAGGACAACTGTAAAGTGGCTGATCAGCAGTCACCTGGTGTGAGACTCTCCTCTCCAGTGAAGGCAATCAGATTCATGTTGTATCTTAACACTGAAAATCAGCTTCTGCCTCTATCAGACTGTCCTCTCTATTACCGTCATGCTTATAAGTTCAGTCAATCCTTGACCTTAAATTGGGGTCACAACCTTCAGATCCTGCCAGGTCACTGATGATCAGAGGATGACACTTGGAATCCAGTAACTCTTGATTCTAACACTTCCCGGCCTCAGCTTTTCCATCCATAGAATGGGGAGAATAACGCACATGGCTGTTTTGAGGTCTGCATGGGCTCATTGTGAAAACTGCTTAGTATGCTGACTGTAAGCAGGCAGCACTCAGGAAAGCTGCGGTTATTCTCATAGCAATCCAATGCACTAGAAACAAGTTCTGGGCACTTGCATAACAATTGAGTTAGACCTACATCTTGGGGCTTCCCTACTGGCCCCATTTGTACGAGTAGCCTTCAGCTCAGTGTCTTGTCCCTGCTGGTCCCAGTTCTTTGCCCTGAACCTCGTTCAGCTTATCTGAGGTCTAAACTCCATCTAGCCCCAGTGTTGCCAACAAATTCTGTTTCTACTTCTTCCTCCGCCTCCTCTCTTGCCACCATTCCATCTAAAGTTCTGTCTGCTGAGTCCATGGAAGACTTCCATGGCGACCACCCAAACGCTGCGGTCTGCAGTCTGAAGCTTTTCCAGGGGCTGTTTACTGTTTAGTCCTTAATGGCCTCTCTGATTTGATCTTGAGTCTCATATGTTCCGACCACAGTGCGCTTCCTTCTGAGCTCATTAGGCTTTAGGGCAGAGCCTGAGACCAGGGCACAGGAGATGGTCCCAAGATCAGGGTGAGGGAGTAGGTGGAGTGAGACAGGGAAGGAAAACAGTTGACATGGGTTACACAATCACCTGTTTCCTGTTCTGAGTAGCCTTGACTCTGTCCCCCCGCACCCCAAGGGCAGGTTGACAATGCCTCCCAATTGTCTTGCTACAGGACAGAAACCTTTGACACTCCTCCACTTTTCCTCCCCTGAACTGGATTAGAGTCCCCCATTATTTTACACTTTGAAAATGACTCTGGCTTAGATTTACTGGACTCCCAAGCTCTTGAGAAAGTCCTGAGGCAGAGAAGTGGAGACACACTGGCTTGGAGGGAGAGCATGTGCATATGTATTGCAGAATAAATATGAAAATGTGTCCGCAGATGCTACCTTGTTACCAAGCTGTTCCCCACTCCAGGCCGCTTGCAAGAACGGTGCCTTCCATCACACATGTTTAGATTCAAATGTCCCAGTTTTAGAGATAGCCCTCTTGACATTCTGTCTGAAGGAGGCTACCGTGGTTCCTCTATTCAAGGCCAGTTTTTCTTCATGACCCTTTTCTAGTATCTGGGTCAGAGTGGTTTAAATCCTACCAGCTCACAGCATGTCCAGGTCATGGCAGAGGTTCAAGCAAGACTGATGCCAGATTTGACTTGGGCAATTATATAGAGAGGTCAGATTCCAGGGTAAGAAGCAGGAGTAATAAGGCATGCGATGGCTCAGATGATTATTACGTGTGGGGTGGAGGACATCAAGAGGTGAGGGCAGGGAATTCTACAGAGTTGAATATAAAAAGCACAGAGACCAACTATCAGAGATTCGGAGGGAGGCAGCAATAGGTTGTCACTCAGAGACAGGACAGACCCAGCCAGACTTATATGCACAGGTGGAGGTGGGCTGGCATGGAGAATTTTATATCTGGTTCCTCTTCTTCAGTGTAGCCAGGTGCATGATGTCATTGGAGGCTGGAGAAAGGGATGACTTTCTTACAACCTTAGTGCAGATTTCTGTCTGTTCTCAGACATATGTGGTTACAGTCTGTTCTCCAAACCTAAACATAAGGTTTAGGGACGAACACAGGGCTTTTTGTGTCTCATCTCTACAGCCTCTGTAGACTCATGTGTGCAGCCTGAAATTACCCCGGGTGTCCTGGAGGGCCTGGAATGAAGAGGCATGTGAAGACAACTTCTACCAGCATGGACTTTCTAGGCTGCAGGTAGACAACCAGGCCTGTACAGCTCTGAACACTGTGTCTCACATTCCCGAAGCTGAGGATACAGGTTCCACTTGATAGGGACCTGGTGATCTTGTCTCAATTCTCTGTGCTGCAGGGAACTATCTCCCCTCCACAGGGGAGGCTACAGAATGCTGCATCCACCCTGCAGGCAGAGAAATCATTAAGGTATCTGTCTTTTTGCCTTAAGGATTTTTTCTCTTCCAAATAGACTTACAACAACAAGTAACCCCCTGGTTTCTATCACTTCTGCATTTAGAGTCTGTACTCCATTCTGATAGAGGAGGTGTTAGTGGCTACAGGAAAGGGGTCTGGCCCTCTTGTCATCTCAGATGTGCAGGTGAAAGCTGTTAATCATGTTCACAGCCATTGCCACTACTTGGGTAATAAGGTTTTAAGCCAGTGTGTTTCACTTAATTCTGATTGCATGAAGCAAACCACCGCCTCAGCGACACTGGCCAAACCTGCCTCAGTTTCCAGGTCTGTAGAATGGAGACTATAAAGTGGTGGTGAATGTTAAATGAGCTTTGATATGGACAGCAGCTGTAACAGGAACTGCTGTCAATCAGGGCTTGTTTTATTTTTAGCTCCATCTTTCATGTCAGGATGGAGGACCTAAAGAAGAAACACCAAGGAGCTTTTACAAAATGGGAATCTATACAATTTCACATCTTAAATATTCTTCTTTGTGGAAGAATTTTTAGTGGCTTATGGATAAGACAGAGAGCAAATTATATCATTGGCGTGAAAAGGAGAAGAGAGAGTGGTAGAAGGAACTAGAACAAACAGACCACAGCATAGACCTGTGCCATGATGACTGAAAGGCACAGCCAGTAACTCTGTTCTTGTGTCCTTGTAGCAAATGAACCTGGGAACTGTCGACTGATAGACAGTTGACATCCTGGGCAGCACTGCATGCATATTTGTCTGCAGGTATATTTGTGGAGGGTACCGGACGCTGTAGGGATATCTCTTGTGACTCCCTAAGGACATACGACTTTGAGTACAGTTTTCCATAATCAGCTTTGTCATGACCAGCCACCAGAGGTAGACATCTTATGTGATTCTCTGGAGGACCTGGGCCTTTGCTTCATGAGACTAGAGTACCAAATCAGAACTCGTAATGCAAGTGAAATATTATTTTGGCTGCTTCTCACACTCAACTGGGTATATTTAGAGTTAACATTCGTTTTTCTTTGCCTGCTTCATGCTCTTCTGTAAAGCAGCTAAAAGGCAGGAGGCACTTGACCTGGCTTGCTCAGGCTTCCACTTAAATTAACCGAAAGCACTCACATTAGCTCCACCTATTGACCAGCCAGTCAAATGGGTATTGATCATTTAGTCTGTGTGAAGGATGGTTGCGGGGAGTATAGCCAAGATACTGTTTGTCATTTACTACAGTGCAGCTCTGTATTGTAGGTACAGCACTGCATTTATTGTAGTCATATGAGACAGTTATCATTTCTGTTTTATAAAAGAAAACGTTTGAACACCCCAAATCATTAGGGAGCATGACCAAATGTAGATGTCTAGTTCCATTGTAGAACCAGGATTTGAAAGAGATGGACGGTCCAGTCACTCATGAGTACTGCTACTTTTGTCAACAGTGATGACTGCCACAAAGACTCAAAGACATAATTCCTGCTTCCAACACACTCACTGTCTGGCAGGCAAGGCAGTTTCCTGACTGCATGGTCAGGGGTCCTACTTTACCCAGACTCTCGTCTTAGCATTGAAAGCATCTGTTATAAGATGCACATCAAGTGACTTAAGTTCCACTGGAATACTCTGTGGATTACTTGGGGGAAGAAAAAAAAAGATTATGTGGTGTCTGGGGCAAGGAAGAGAGGGATAAGATCTCTTTATGGTAAAGATCTCCTTTATAGGCACGAGCCTCTGACTGCGTTCCAAGTTTCTTGCAGCTTCTTAGGTGAGGTTTGGAAAGGCTCATGTAACAGAGAAATTTGCCCAAGAATAATTTCTTGTAAAAGTGATTCCAACCCAGGAGACAGAGACATTCGTCATGTCTGGGACTGACTGCTTTTTTTTTTTTTTTTTTTTTTTTTTACTTTCAGTAAGAAGCACATTTGTGGGAATATGGATTAAATCAGAGGTGTTGGGGTTCATCACTTTGTAGGGGTGGCTCCTGTGTATGTGGTCCCTGGGGGACATGCTCTTTCAGACTTCCTTTGTTCTCCAAAGAAGAGCACTTGCATTTCCCAGTGTCTCAAATCTTCATGTTTGTCTCAGTCCATTGCACTTGGGATGCAGGCTGGAGACTGAAAAACTGGAGAGGAAACATCTTCAACACCTTGGAAGCAAGAGAGAACCAAGTCAGAGGCCTAGAAGGGGGATACTGTAGGGCTGGGGGTGAGGGCGGATTGCAGTTCACCTAGTTACTGTTAGTACCTAAGGCCCTTGCCATGCCACGTCAAGGGCTTGCTGCTGCTCTGAGAATCTCTTTCTTGGTATGACTTTGGTCTTTCCAAGTCTTCCTCCCTTAGCTTATTTTGTTTTCTTGTGGAATCTATTATTAGGTTCTGTTTCTCTCTATCACTCAGCAAATAAGTCTACTCTGTTTATAACAGAGGTTGTTTTAAAACAAACATCATATCTCTGTTCCTTATCAATGATCTATTTCTCAAGAGATAGTTTCTATTCTCTCCACTCTCCTGGAGGCCTACATAGACCTCATTCTAAGGATGGCAGATATAATACCTCATCTGTCAACAGAGTGAAAACCTCTTTTCTACAAGGCCTGATGTGACCTCTGAATTCCTCCAAGTATCCTCTGGGCAGTATAAATTGATTTATTAATGAAGAGTTTGTAATGGGGTGCCTGGTCCATCTAATAGTAGATGTGGCATTGAGGATTCTTTACCGGTGGCGTGCTGCAGCGGTGGGAGTGGATATTTGAGACACGGCAGTGGTGAAGTGGTGGTCCAGTAAATGTGGAAGGAGTGCAGTGCTCCTCTCCATCAAAGCACAGAGATGGACATACTCAAGAATCTGCAGTCTGCTCTGAGGTCTCATCAGTCACACTGAGTGGACGACGCTTTTGGATTGACACATCTGTCCACACCTGGATCTCCTGCTCATCTCAAAGGCACCCAGTGGAGCATGGTCCTCAGCCTCTTTGAAGTTGGCTCTACTCTCTCTCTTTCTGACTCTGAGGCTCTTTTCATACACCGAGGGCCTCTTCTTCTTCTTCTTCTTCTTCTTCTTCTTCTTCTTCTTCTTCTTCTTCTTCTTCTTCTTCTTCTTCTTCTTCTTCTTCTTCTTCTCCTCCTCTGCCAGCTACTTATTAAGTCCTTAGCGAGAAGAAAATCTACAGAGCAAAGATGAATGGCTCTGGGGACAATCAAGGCCTTCTTTGGTCCTTTTGAGTAACTCCTGAGCACACAAGAGTGGGAGGCCACGCTGGAGCTGCCCCCAGCATGCCTGGGAAACTCCCCTCTCCTTTCCCTCATGCTCCGAAGGACCTTCAGCATCAGTGATGCTTTGAGAGGTCAGTGGATGTGCCTTCTCTCCCTCTGACTCTTGAGAAATGTTCCTTCCCTGCTCTGAACCTGGGAGGGTGCTCCTGAGGGACCATGTGAGTACAGAGTCCTGGGAGAAGTACTTTTCCTTTGGTTAGGCGTGTAGTGTACTCTGTCTTTAAAAAACACTGAAATTCGTAGTATTTGCCCCTCACCTCGCCCCCAGTTTTCTGCTAAGTTCATCGGAGGACAATCTAATTCTCTGAAGAAAAGGCTATTTCTACATGCCCTAATAGAGCAATTCTGTGACTGTTTCTCTAAACCACACTCTCTGTTCTCTTTTGTTAAGCTCATGGCAAGGGCAAGCATGATCTGAATTCAGATCCACGCTGATCTGATAGGTGGCATCAAGATCACTTTCTGTTCATTTCAGCTGTACAATAATGAACAGGAGTTACGGGATACAGTCAGCACTCTGTTAGGAATCCTGGGCGTTCTTAATATTGATGATTGATGCTGTTACGGTTTGTGCAAGTGGAGCACAAACTCCATTAGCAAGTGGAGCTAATGGGACTGCTGAGCCCTCCTCCCTGGTCTGCTTATGTGTTCAGTGAACAAATCAGTAATGGCTAGGAAATGCTAGGATGGCTTTGTTCTTGGTGCCGGAGACAAGGTAAAGGAAATATGGTCAGAAACTGGTTTCCAGAGACAATACGCAGAAATAAGCAAGAGGGTAGAAGTGCATGCTGTAGAAGAAAAGAAGTGTTGGGGATGGTGTGTGTGTGTGTGTGTGTGTGTGTGTGTGTGTGAGAGAGAGAGAGAGAGAGAGAGAGAGAGAGGCGAGATACAGAGACACAGAGATGGAGAGAGAGGTGGGAGGGGAGAGTTATGGAGGAAATATCTCCGGGAGATAATGGTGCTGGAATGCGACTCAAAGTTGACCTGTGCCAAGGGAAGAACATTTTTTGATTGAGGGTTGGGGCTCAAGATAGAGTCTCTCTATGTAGCCCTGTTTGTTCTAGAACTTGCTCTGTAGACCAGGCTAGTATCAAAATCATAGAGATCTGCAGTCCTCTGCTTTCCAAGTGCTGGGATTAAAGGTCTGTGCCACCACTGTCTGCCTGGAAAAACCATTCTTGATCAAGGACTTACAGTGGCCATGCCTCCTGAGTGGCTTAGTGGGAGACCAGTCCCCCAGAGCATCATAGGACAGAAAGGTAGGCGTCGTCAAGGCCACTGTTATGTTGAATTTTTCTTTGAACCAGAAGACAAGTGTCAGGATTTGAGCCACAGAGCAGCACAATATGATTGAAGAGAACACTTTATAGTGCTTTTGGATGGAGATTGGCTCCAGGAAGCAGGTGCTAAGGTGCTCTTGACTTTATGCCAATTGCTGATCATGTTACTAAAGATGATGTGCAAGAACCAATAAACAGGGCTTGATAGAGAGAAAGCCAACAGCACTAGGCATAGCGAGAGCCATGGGGAGAAGTTGGTCCCACATTTCCTCACCTGTCTCCATGATGGAAATCAAAATGAGTAAAGAGGACTAGAAGTATCACTGGTAAAAGATTAGCAATAGACCAGGACAATGGGGGATATTACAGTTTGTCTTTATAACCAGCAAGAGGGGATGAGCAAACAGAAGGAAACCAGAAATGGGCTTAGGGTACAAAGGAGCCAGCTGCTCAGCAGGTTGTAGAGGAAGCTGTTTATTACCAGGGCCTATGTCAAATCAGAATGGTAGTTGGACACTGGGACAGAAACACTCCTGGCTTGCAATGCTCCTGTCCCCACCCTAGAATGTATCTGATGGTAAAAAGGAGGTATGGAATTAGGAAAGAAGTGATGGTCAGTCAGGCTTCTTATAAGTCGCTAGGAAGTATTGGAGACTCCCATGGAGAAGGTTAATGTGAAGGGGAAGAAATTGTTTGCCCAGAGGTATCATCAAATCACCAGTCTAGTCCTCTTGCCAAGAACCCCAATAACATCAATCATCTCTATTAGGAACACCAGGGGTCATTGCCCTCCTAAGATGGGAGGAGGCTGCCACCTGCTGGTTATTTTAAGTACCTACAAAGACGTTTGCCTTGTCTTTCGATTTGAGGGTGATAAACCTGTGGGGAGAGTTTTCTCTATGTCTATCCCTGCTCATCACCCTCACCCCCGCCCAGCCCCCTACACCCGTCGTTAAGATAGTTATTCTTAAATTTCATTTTATAAGATATTCAGAAATATTAGGTGGGTATTCCCAAATGACTTGGCAGTAGGAGAACATGAGATACAAACCAGGATGTCCACACGACTATCAGCGTTTTACAGAGGGCGCCACAGTACCAGCGTGTGCTGGTTTTGCAGCCTGTGAACTGAGATGAGGGGATTGGTACATGGGAGGTGTTCTGAGCATTCAGAACTGTAGAATGGATAAAGGAATATAGCTGTCTCTTGTGAGGCTAAGCCAGTGCTTGGCAAACACAGAAGTGGATGCTCACAGTCAGCTATAGGATGGAACACAGGGCCCCCAATGGAGGAGCTAGAGAAAGTACCCATGGAGCTGAAGGTGTCTGCAACCCTATAGATGGAACAGCAATATGAACTACCCAGTACCCCCAGAGCTCGTGTCTCTAGCTGCATTTTTAGCAGAAGATGGCCTAGTCAGCCATCATTGGGAAGAGAGGCCCTTTGGTCTTGCAAACTATATATGCCCCAGTACAGGGAAAACACTAGGGCCAAGAAGTGGGAGTGGGTGGGTAGGGGAGCAGGTGGGGGGTGGGTAGGGTATAGGGGACTTTCGGGATACCATTTGAAATGTAAATGAAATAAATGCCTAATAAAATATTGGAGGAAAAAAATGTACAGGCTTTCTTCAAGGTACCCAGGCCAGAGGGGTCTGTAAGCATCATAGACTCTGGCACTTAGGGCCTAGGTGAACTTGGAGAAAGGCATTTCACTGCTGAGAAACTCATCTTTCCAACCTGTAGTGGCAAATGTGGCATGTGTCTATGGGGGCTTCTTAGTTTGGAGTCCCCCACCTTACCCTGTGAGTATTTGCTGTGAACTATTAAGCTTTTCTTTCTGGTTCTGGTGGGACTGGGGCAAATCCCAAATGAGCCTCACTTGGCTTCCTTTCTAGAGACTGGATTCATCTGTGGGCTTCTTGGGGTGGTAGGAGGACCAGGAAAGTGATGCTGTACCAGACACCAACACAAACCCTGCCAGTCAGCACACATTGGCATCCCCAATGCTCCTGAGCTGGAAGGGTATGAACGGGTGGGATACACACCTTTCTAGTGAACAATTACACTTCTTAGAGAGCAAGGCTAACTATGCCAGGCCTGGGCTCAGTGTCTTCAGTAACTCTCAGCCATAGTCTGTGAAGTCACCTTCACTTGTGTTCCTTACCCTCTTCACCCCTGTCATCCAGCACAGGTCTCACCTTGACCTCACTACTAGGCCTCTTACTCAGCACAGTCACCAAGAAAGGGTTCCTTATCTACCCTAGAAGTGAAGATTCTGACACTCAGGGCCCTCCTGTCACCCTGCTCGAAGGTGAATGAAGCCTCTTCTCAGCTTCTCACATCCCTCATTGGGCTGCCTCAATAGACACGAACAGCTGTATTCAGAAAAATAAATCTCAGGTGATTATCATAAGCAGCTTGGACTAGGGGTAAGGTGTGGAGGAGCTCTCTGTGGTCCCAAACCTTATGAGCGCTACCTGTAAACCTCACAGAACCCCATGTTGAATCTGCACATTCAGCCAGAGCTCATCTTCCTTCTTATGGACCCCCAAAGCATCCTGTATGCTCCCCTCCGTCCTGTCTCCAGTCCACTTCCACACAGCACCACCACATGGTTTGAGGGGAAAGGGTTTGAACATAATACACCTCTTCCAGCAATTCTACATTGAAGTCAGGAATCTGTTTCCTGGACCAGCGAGGGCTGTGTGACGGGTCTTGTTGCTCCATGTAGCCTTATGTGCTCTGTGTCTATGATGGCTCATTTCCATTGTCAGCTTGGCTGGGTTAATTAAATCCATCAGGGATTAATGAGGCACACCCTTAGATGTGTCTGCTTGGGTGTTTCCAGAGAGGATCAATGGAAGGAGTGAAAGGTATCCTGACAGTATATAGCTCCACCCCATGGGCTGGGATCCTGTCCTGGATCAAGTCAAAACAAGGAGAGAACAAACTGAAAACCTACCTTCCTGTCTCCCTGCTCTCTTGTGGATGCACTGTGATCTGCTGATTTCTAGCTACGGTTGCTATCAGTCCCATAGCTTCCCCAGCTGCCGTGGAGGACCATGGTCCCAATCTATGAGCCAAAACAACCCTCCCTTTCCTTAACCTTTTTTCAGGTATTTGGCCATAGCTGTGCAAAGATAGCTAACATTGTGCCTCTCCTGCACTGGTGCCTCCGACAATCGCTCTGAGTGGCTGGGCAGCTGTGGGTCTGCAGGCATGCTCTGTTCTTCCTTCTGCTCTTTTCAGTTGGTTGAACTCCTGCTAATTTAGATCTCAGATCATGCATTTCTTCCATAGGTGTGTCACCATTGTAACCAAAGGTGAAAGAAACACTTCCTGGAAGGATGTATTGAGGCTCACTGCTTTAGAGGTCTCCCTTTTTAACAGTTTCATTTCTTCATTGTTGCAACAACATGCCTGACAAGAAGCAGTTTCAGAAAAGAAAGGTTTATAGTCTTGCTTACAGTTTCAGGGGACACATTCCATCCTGACAGGAAAGGTTTGATGACAAGAGAAGGAGACCATCTGGCCACATTGCCATCTGTCGTCACTAACCAGAGAGTCACTAATCACAAGGGGGATGCACTATGAAACCACAAGGCCTGCCTTCCAGTGAACTGCTACCTCCAGCGAGATTTTACTTCCTAGGGTTCCCTAACCTTCCCTAACAGTGCAACTAACTGGGGAGCAGGTGTTCAAACTCACAAGCCTGTGGAGAACATTTCATAGTCAAGCACGATCCATGGTCGGCTGGACCCATCGTTTCTGGGTCTGTGTGTAGGGATACTGTTTTGTGCACTGTATAAAGGTCATCCTTGTGTTCTTCAAATGCTGACTTCTCTGCCCTCATATCTTGTTTCAATCTAGACAAGGCATTGTAATGCTTCTAGCAAGAATCTCCTGTCTCAGGCCTGTGTAAACAATTCTTACCATTTATTCTCTGCCTTGTCAATAAATGCTGATCATCCAACGGCTGTGCAGCAGAGAGAATAGGGCAGAAGCTTCCACCAGCCAGGAGGAGGAGAGAGAGGACAAGGGAAGGGATCTTTTAGAAAGATCACAAGGAGAGGGTCTGAGAAGACACCGTGAGAAAAGATATCTGAAGCCCAAAGAGCCAGATCAATAATAATATACAAGTATCATGCGTTCGTGGCTGGGAGGGAGCCAGATTATTTAGAAGTTAAGGAAGATCATTGAGCTGCTCAGCTCTGGAGGTGTAGCCTGAAATAAATTTAGAGTTCTCTGAGTGGTTACTGGGGTTTAGCAAAGGTAAAGAAATACAGCCGCTGGAATAATCCATTATTTATATTTATATCACAAACAATTCATTTTACTTCTGCGGTAAGGAAGAACATTGTGGTGAATGTGAAGAAGAAAGGGTCAGGGCTAAGACAGACCCTTCAAAGGCACACCCAGTGGCTGAGTTTTTCCAGCCACATCTCACTTTCCTCTGTTGTAATACCTCTTAATAGTGTGTTCAAAGTCTGGGTACATCAATGGATCGAGTTATCGATGACTTAGGACCCTTAGTATCTAGTCTTTTGTAAAATGTCTTAAAAAAAAACCAAGTGCTTTATGCCTTAATTGTTTTCTAAGCTTTGTCAACCCAGTCGTGCTTGTCAGGGCTGAGTATAGAGAAGATCATCTCCTTCAGGTCTTCCAAAGCACTGCTTCAGAGAGTACAAAGGCATACAGGGCCATGTCTGCCTCTAATGGTGATGGTGTCTACCATGTAAGAAGTTGTTGGGCCTCAGCTTCAAGTCAGCAAGCTGGACTGGGCTTTGGTGGCCCTTCCAGTGTAATAGCCAGCCATGGATGGTAGTCACAGACACCCCTCAGCTAAACACTATGAGGAAGCCAGTCTCAGGGGCCCTTTGATTTATTAATATAATCCTTGGTCCATAATAAAGCTCTCTTTATGAGTATCCAGTTGACAATCAGAAGGATAAAGAAATGTTTTTCTCCTGGTCTTCATGGGACTATAGGGTTCCTTATCTACTCGAAAGTCTTCTAGATATAGATAGGAATTTGGAATTAGCTGGGAATTTGTTAAATAACCAGTGGTCACTGGAGTAAGGGAAAAGAGACAAGAATGAGTATGTATAGGAGAAACATGGGTTTAGCGATGGCACCAATAATCCAGGCAGTCCCAAGAGTGAGCCACCTGTCAGGGTCTCTGAGAAGTCTGAGCAAAGGACTCTTCTAAAGATGCCTGCCAGCGGAGCAGAACCACGGTGGAGCAGAGCCACAGGGCTGGCACAGCTCCCCAAGTCTGTGTCTGTGGGGCAGCACCTCTGTAGGTCTGAAGGGGTAAATGTGAAAGTCAGCTATCTGAACTTCAGGGAGGAAAGAGATGTGTACTGTCAACTGGCTATTGCTGAACCTTAGGAAAGAATATGTCATCCCCAATCCTACAGTTGTGGCACAGAGAAGGAGTTGAAAGATAGGTCCCTTGAGTCACCCCAACCCTCCATCTTCCTTTGGTGTAGTGCTGGTGCCTCCCACTTACCATACTCTACCAATGCTGGGAGGCATTGGTATAATTTACCCAAATAATCTTGGAGTGCACCACAAAAGAGGGAGAGAGGAGGAGAGTGGATGACCAAAGGATCTTAGGGACCACTGAACACCTTGAATATTGGTCTCAGGGGCGCCTTTGTTTAGCTCATGTCAGTAGACAAACTTGTGTGTGCAGTATAGCTGGGAGAGACTTCCTCAGTTGGAGGCAACTGCTTGAAAAAGCAGCAGGGTCAGAGACTGAAGGATGTGCTGAGCTTTGAACATTGTAGTCTCAGACCCCTCTGTTCCCTGGCCTCCATTTAAGACAATAGTTCTCAGCTGTCCTAATGCCGTGACCCTTTAATACAGTTGCTCATGTTGTGGTGCACCCCCCCCCAACATTAAATTATTTCATAGCTGTAATTTTGCTACTGTTGTGAATCGTAATGTAAATAACCGATATGTGACCCCTAAAGGGGTCATGACCTACAGGTCAAGAACCACTGTTTTAAGGGTGTCTAAACTCTTCTCAAAGCTCTAATTAAGGACTCTTGTCTAATATGGGCCCTTTTCTAGTGAGGATTTGATTCTTGTATGGGTTCTAGGAGGCATCTTAGCAGCTAGGCCTATCTGTAGCCCTGAAGAGAGAAGGGATTTGGGCTTAGGCCCTTCTAAGTCAGTGGCCATTGGAGAGTTAAGCCTCGCCCTTGAGGCCTAGTTGTTATGGGGAGCCATTTGTTTGGGTTTATGCAGCCAGGAAAGCGTTGCTATGACTGAGTTGCAGGTTATGGGTCTTATGATCTGGAACAGCAAATTGTGTATATAATGTGACAGCATTTATTAAAGCAAGATAAACTCAGCAGCGGAGGATCTGGCTGGAGCCATGAATTCCTCTCATCCCAGATTCTTAACCACTACATTCCATTTGAACGAGGTCCCGGAGGCCCAGACACTTTCATTAAATAAGTCAATTTGCTAAGATTCTTTAAGACTATGAGTGAGGGATTGCCTTGTGCTTGGTTTGAAGGGAAATGCCACAGCCCATGACTCTGATTCACTGCGTTGCTGAACAGGCTCAGGCCTGCTGGTCTGGGTAGGGAGTACAGAGTTCCATTAAGTGTCTGGGCTGAGTTTGGAGCTCTCTTCTGTTTAGGTCCTTTGATGTAGGGAGAGAAGAAGACAATTCTGGAATATTTTCTAGGTTTAATAATTCAAGAGTGCCTCACACACCAGACAGTTGAATTTCCCCAACTCTAGTTTCCAACTAGAACCCTGTTACAGTGGCACATCAAAAACCGAAAAGGAGAGGTGTTCACCAGGGGCTGGCTAGAGAGGGAACAGAGGCAAAGGCACAGGTTTAAGCAGTTCTGCTTACTAACTGGATAAGTAGCCATAGCCAAGACCGAGAGTCAGTCCATAGGAACTAATAGTAGAGAGAGCTCACAGTCACTGCCTTCCTGTTTGTGAAGCACGGTGCTAGAGTCTGCTCCTGGCTGCACAGTTTTCTTTTCATGGAAATACTACAAATAAGAAGTGGGCATTTCCAAATCAAAACAACCCTGAGATTCCACCTCACACCAGTCAGAATGGCTAAGATCAAAAATTCAGGTGACAGCAGATGCTGGCGAGGATGTGGAGAAAGAGGAACACTCCTCCATTGTTGGTGGGATTGCAAGCTTGTACAACCACTCTGGAAATCAGTCTGGCAGTTCCTCAGAAAATTGGACATAGTACTACCGGAGGATCCAGCAATACCTCTCCTGGGCATATATCCAGAAGATGTCCCAACCGGTAAAAAGGACACATGCTCCACTATGTTCATAGCAGCCCTATTTATAATAGCCAGAAGCTGGAAAGAACCCAGATGCCCCTCAACAGAGGAATGGATACAGAAATTATGGTACATTTACACAATGGAGTACTACTCAGCTATTAAAAAGAATGAATTTATGAAATTCCTAGCCAAATGGATGGACCTGGAGGGCATCATCTTGAGTGAAGTAACACAATCACAAAAGAACTCACACAATATGTATTCATTGATAAGTGGATATTAGCCCAAAACTTAGGATACCCAAGATATAAGATACAATTTGATAAACGCATGAAACTCAAGAAGAATGAAGACCAAAGTGTGGACACTGTGCACCTTCTTAGAATTGGGAACAAAACACCCAGGGAAGGAGTTACAGAGACAAAGTTCGTAGCTGTGATGAAAGGATGGACCATTTAGAGACTGCTGTATCCAGGGATCCGTCCCATAATCAGCTTCTAAACGCTGACACCATTGCATACACTAGCAAGATTTTGCTGAAAGGACCCAAATATAGCTGTCTCTTGTGAGACGATGCCGGGGCCTAGCAAACACAGGAGTGGATGTTCACAGTCAGCTATTGGATGGATCACAGGGCTCCCAATGGAGAAGCTAGAGAAAGTACCCAAGGAGCTAAAGGGATCTGCAACCCTATTGTTGGAACAACATGATGTACTAACCAGAACCCCGGAGCTCTTGTCTCTAGCTGCATATGTATCGAAAGATGGCCTAGTCGGCCATCAATGGAAAGAGAGGCCCATTGGACTTGCAAACTTTATATGCCCCAATATAGGGGAATGCCAGGGCCAAAAGAATGGGAATGGGTGGGTAGGGAAGTGGGGGGCGCTATGGGGGACTTTTGGGATAGCATTGGAAATGTAATTGAGGAAAATATGTAATAAAAATATAAATAAATAAATAAATAAATAAATAAATAAATATATAAAAAAAAAAGAAGTGGGCATTTCCTTTACAGAATAGGGAGTTGAGACTCGTAGAAGTTAGGTGATTTGGGGATGGCTGAGTTTGGGAAGTCTGCCTATGTTACCAATCCTTTTCTCATTATAGAACTTCCAGGCTTCACTAGAAAACAGACACCAAAGCATCTTTAAAACATAAATCATAAAGAAAGAATAAAAAAATACCAATCATTAAAGTGACAAACACGAAGCTCCATCTCAGGGTGTGAGTTCTTTCAACCTTGCAAAACTTCTAGTTTATTTCCCTCTCTGCCTCCTTGTCTCCTCTTTCTTCTTCTCTGGAATTGAGTCCTGTGACCCCTTCCCTCTCCTTTCCAGCACTCCTCCCTTTGTTCTGATATACTGGTTTTGATGAAATTCAAATTTGACAATGAAAATCAAAATGACAGACAAACTGAAAAGTACTGTGCTTTTATTAAAAAACAAAACAAAACAAAAAAATACAATCAGGTACTGTCCAGACGCGTTTGGGAAGGGAAAATCTCTTTAAAAGTCCTCAGTTTTCATCATCACCATCACCATTATTATATTAATAATATTAATGTCCTTGAAATTTAAACAATATCACTTTTCTGGCTTCAGTTGTAGGAAATGTACAAAACATTGGGGGTGGGGGTGGGGCAAGGGGTAACTTCCAATGACACAAGTTTCATCTTTGTGACCTCAACCAATAACAATTGTACAGCTTTGTGTAAAACACAGCTGACTAGGAGAATGACCATGTCCCCTGTATGGCCAGGTTGCCCCTCTCCCATTCCCAGAACCATCCAAGAGAAGTAAAATTCATGGTGTTGCTGTCACTAGGAGACTTTGCTCAATCAAACAGGAAAGCAGAAAGTTGTTGCAGACTGTTGTCTTTGGTGCAAAGGAAGTCGTTGCAGAGGGGCCTACATCAGTGCCTCAGTGATCCGTGGTCTGCTTGGATGCCCATCAAATGCCCAAGGAGAGCTTCACTGTTAGACTGGTTGTATTGATGCTTTGGTAAAAAAATCCTTTCTTTTCTCTGGGCCCCATTCCTCTCTCACCAAATTATCCCTGGAATTTACGCCCGCTTACGCCTGCCTTCCAGATTTCGGAAGTTGCTGGGTCTCAGTTTCATTTCAGCAAACTGGATTGAGTACTCGTGACCCTTCCAATGGAACCAGTTAACGCCCTGCAGAAAAAAAACCAGAGACCCCTGGGTTAGTTCCATTTGGACACATGATCATGGGCCAGCACCATTTAGTCATCAAAACACAAAGGTTTTTTTTCAGCTTCTAACCACTTGGCATTTTGCAAGCAGCTGTGAGCTGTGTCTTGAATGTCTCTTGCTGGCCTGTGCTGTGAAAACTTTCAAATGGGCCAGCTGAATCTAAACTCTTTACCCATCATTAGGAGTCATTGCTGTTTGCACAGAGCCTTGGGCAGTCATCTTGAAATAAAATAGTGCCTGGCATTTGTTGGTATTTTGTCTAAACTCCACTTTCATAGTTACCTGGAAATGTCCAGGTATGCTCCTTCCACAGTTACCTGGCAACAGCCAGGTAGGCCTGGCCCATTATAAAAGGGGCTGCTTCCCCCCTCCTTTCTCTCTTACTCTCTTACTCCTGCTTCTCTCCCTTGCCTCTTGCTCCTTCTCTCCCCATTCCCTTCTCCCCTCTGTCCACATGGTCATGGCCCACCTCTACTTTGCTATTCTCTCCCTCTCTCTGCCTCTAATACCCTTTTAGCTCCCCTCCCCATTCCCTGAATAAACTCTATTCTATACTATACCACTGTGTGGCTGGTCCCTCAGAGGGAAGGGATGCCTTGGCATGGGCCCATCAAGGCACCCCCTTCCCCTATACTCCCTCCATAGAGCATATCTTAATACCTTTTTATTATCTTTTTATGAGCACAACATAATGAGAAGCTGGGTACAGTGTGTGTGTGTGTGTGTGTGTGTGTGTGTGTGTGTGTGAATTCACAAGATTCCCGTGGGGGCATTTTACTAAGGGTTTGGCATAGAACAGCAAAATAGAGTGCAGGTAGAATATAAGCTTTGAACTTGACATGCAGGGTTAGGATTGCATATCAGTGCTTCCATGTGAGGGCTGAGTGGACAGCTCAACCGGGAAAGGAGTTCACCTCTCAAGCCAGGAGACCTGAGAGCCCACATAAAGGTGAGAAGAAGGAGCAGACTTCATAGCTGTCTATATGTGTGTGTCCTCCCCCCCCCACACACTTGTGTAAGAGATAAAGGGTCTTGTCTTGAACAGCCACAGATCCTGTGGCCTCAATTTCACTCCATGTAATTTGTATTTTCTTGAGCTTAGAAATCTGCTATGGTGGGAGTTAGTTGTACTAGACTTGGATAGGGTTTGTGGAAAAAACAGAGGGTGGGGGCCTAGGCATATGAAGGTTTGGTCATGATTCCAAAATCATTCTGCGACCTCAGGAAGGTCAGCTCTCACAGGGTGTGAGTCAAGGGGATTTGCAGTTCACGCCTTCTGCCCAGGTCCTTCTTGGGACTATGAAGATGCTTGTGGGCCTGTGCTCTGCCAGGGTTTATATCATCCCTGTGTCCCCTGAATAGCGTCCACTTTGATCAGCTTCACAGAGTTCTATCAGTAATTTTATCTGTGTGGAAAGTTCTAAATTTGTGAACTATTTGGACTGTGGTTCTCCTTGGGCTCTCTAAGAGTTAATATGTACTGTTTTCCCTCTTCGCTCACTCACCTGCCATGCCATTGAGATTTCTCAATGTGTTGGAAGATAACACATTTTGTAATTGAAGTGTCCTTCCCTCACCCACATCTCGCTGCTTCTCCAACCTTGTCAGACTACTCACCTGACTGTGGTTATTGTCCCCATATCTGCCCATCAGGTTGACACGATGACAGTTCTTATACCAGAAAGCTCCTTTGTAGGACAGGGCACAGTTGGTGATGGCTGAGTCTGTGTCCTTGTCATAGGTGGAGAAGGATCTACCATTGTGATAGTTCATGGAGTCACCTTATTGAGAATAAAAGGGAGAAAGATAAGAGAGAATAATGACTCCCCCAAAATCAAAGTCTCTGAAGGTTGTCAAGGGCAGAATTAAAGGCGAGAACTGAAAGATCCTTGGGTACACTGGCACTGAACCTCAGACCGGACTGAGGATCAAAGCATGAGACATGAATGCCACCCCCAAGACTTATCTATGACAGAAGCACTGTTATATGTTAAAAAGAAGGCTGCAGGTGGTTCTGGAAAGTTCCATTGAAGTCCATCTCTCTGGCTGAGCTTCCTCTAAGCTTTCTTTTTTTTCATCTAAAAAAATGCAGACATCCAGCGGATTCTGTCTAACTCACAGCGCTGTTCTAATACACTGTCCAGAACGTTTTTCTGGACAGGGAGAAGTGGCATACAAAGAGCCAGGGTTGTTGTTTATGATTTGTCTATATTTGCTTTGCATAAAAGACCTACGAGGACAGGGTGAGAAATTTGCATTTAATAATGATGTGTGCGTCAGGCATGGTGGTGGACATCTGTAATCCCAGCATGTGGTGGGATGGGCTAAGGCAGGAAGTGCACATGTTTGAGGCCAACGTAGGCTTCATAATGGGACCCCATAAACTTCCAAACAAAGCAAAAATAGTAACAGAGGGCAGGTCCCTCATATACAAAGGTGTCTGGCTACAATCATAATTAAGACCTTCACTCTCTAAATGTTGTCAGGTAGCCTTGGGTTTCTTGTAATCATTTTTAAAAGAGTGTGTACCAGGCTGGTGTTGTCTGAGTCTTACCTAAGAACCTGTTATTTTCATATAGTGCTACTTGAGAATATTATCTGAGTCCTTCTTACTCCCAAGCCATAGGGCTGTATGCAAACATTCTAAAGACATCCAGGTATTTGTTGCTGAGATCTTGGAGCAAGCTGACAAAGGTTTTTCAGAGTCTTTTTAACTAGTGATGATACCCATGACTTGCAGGAGAGCAAGCAGATATTGATGAAGCTTTCCTGTGAGGCGCTATCACCAAAGCCTGTTGGAAGCTACAACCTGAAAACATTGCTCTGAGTGAAGGGAACAACCAAGGTGTTCTCCTCCACTGAAGATACAGAGAGAACGTAAGTCACATTCTTGTTGGTTGGCGGATTTTCTTTCCAAGTAACAAGATCCTTCCTTCTTGACATGATCTCAGCCAAAGAGGTATTTATTGTTAGGTGATAAAGTGTCAGATTTTTTTTTTGAGGCATGTAAGTGCTAAAATAATTTCCAGTCCTGCCTTTCTCTCTTCCATCACACCAAACTGCCTCTCAAAGGGGCTCTGTGTCCTTCTTACTGCAACCTGGCTCTGGCACCTATTAGTCAAAGGTGAAGATTTTTTCCTTTTTGGAGGGGCTCCCAGAGGGGTCACAAATCTGTCTCCTGTTTAAATAATCATAAAATAAGGCCACCCAAAGAGGCCCTGGCTTACACAAGATGGTCTGCATTCTTGACCCAGCCCCTCTTTGTTTACACTGCTCTCTAGGCACACATGCCTGGGTGCACACGTGTGTACACACACACACACACACACACACACACACACACACACACACTCACGCACTCCTACTGTGAGCTGAAATTTCCTGAATTTTTCTAAGCCATTTTTCTCCCTCTTTATATCATTTTCCTAAAAGACGTTTGTGAAGGTTCAGTAGTTGAAAATACCTTCAGAGAAGGATGCCACCTCATAGCCTTGCTAAGAATAGCTCTGTTATTAGTTTCTCCTTTAGTGTGGAGCCAGAAAGCTGTACAAGGGTCACTTTAAGTCAAAGACAAAAACCTCTATTCTCCCCCGAATAGTATAAATCAGCATGTCCCTTATGTACAAAGGTATTTGGCTACAGTCATAAGTAAGACCTCAGGCCACTAAATATTATCAGATAGCCTGGGTATCACATAATCATAACTTATCATATTAGGGTTATAATTTAGATGAAGAACAAAAGGTTGCTTGGCAGTCAAAAGACTAACAATGCTAGGAATGTGGGCATCACCAGAGAACTTAGGAGAAACACATCTTAACGTCTCCCCATGACATCCCAATATATCAGAATTCACACATCAGCAGATTCTCAGAGACATCAGATGCCCATTACAAGGAAGCTTCTGGTGAAGATGGAGGCCTTTGAAAGACCATTTTCCTATCACTACTCTACAACCACTAACTACAAAAGAATAAGAAACATATTCTTTAATGAGAGTCATTATAATTCAACCATAGTTGACATGATTCTTGACCTACTCTACCTCTCAGATGTTGCAGATGTTGGCTTAGACTTTTTAAATTATATTTCTTCTAGATTAGCATCCAGGAGACATTCAAATATCTGTTGATTTAGAACCAGGAGTGGTGAATGAGTGAATCCATAGGAATTTCATGACTCCAGACTCACAGTGTAGCTACCCCATACCTGCTGTTCCACTGTATCCTTCTACCTTCAGCTTGTATCGACTCTTGGCATCTCCAACACTGAATCTGTCATACACAGCATAGGCAGACTCCCCATGGTCTTGTAGGTCCACCCGGAGCTCATACTGCCCTTGGGCTGTGATTTTGCTCAGGTTATCCAGTCCTGTGGATGACGGGTAATGTCTGGTAAGTAATCACAGGTGACTGAGGCAGTAGGGGAACACTCAACAGTGGGACATATCATGCAAACTTGGGCTCGAAACATTCTCTGCTTGTTGGTATGAAGGCGGACAAAACAAATCTCATGTTTCTGAGCCTCAGAAGAAAACAGTTCAACACCTTTGCTTATCAGCTTCCTATTGTATTGTGAAGTTCAAAGGTCATAATCCAGGGACATGACTTGTACACTCTAAAATTTATAACCAATGTGAAGCGAAGGATAACTTTGGGATGGGATGTCTTAGGCTCGGACAGTGGTGCAGATAACAATGCTTTGTCCATGTGGTTTGCTGCAAAGTGTCCATGATGAATGATGGCCCTGTTATACTAATTTGGGAAAATTTGAATGACAGTGTATTTGTCAATTGGCTAGATTGCCATAGACAAACCATACAACATCCTTGAGGGTCTGTTTTCTCATGAGTAAGATGGGAATTCTGCTCTTTGCAGGGATGTTCTAGGTGAAAGATTACAACCAGGAGACCCATCTCAGTGTTTGGAGCTTAAGAGGGAAGCAGTTCCCGACAGCACTGAGGTTGGTTCCATAATTGGTTTTAGTGTCTGACTTAATGCAAGGTTTGTCCACAGGTCTGGCTTGATAATGCTTTATTTTTGTGACCTGGAGTATTTAATTAATTCAACACTCTGTGGCTCCTACCAAACTTCTTTCCTTTTGATCCTTTCCTCTCCCTGTTGCTCACAACAGGAAGGTAAGTGACCAAGAGGACAGAAATAGGGATATCTGTCACAAACTTTCAGAGCTGCAATTACCAAGCCAAAATTCTTCTCTGCGGTCTCCAAACCCAGCAGCATAGGCCTTCCAGTTGCGATAGAAGTCCTCACGTCCATTTTTGCGTCTCAGGAAAACCTACAACAATATGGATACTTAAGTAATAGAAAGGAAGAGAAGATAAGATGTCTTTTTGGAAGGAGGCATGCCAGACGGAGGGAAGAACAGGCATCCATCTTCAGCTTTCTCCATTGCTTAGTTATTTGCCTTGTGACTCTGGGCACACAATGCCCCTCCCCTCCCTACGTCTAGGTGTTCAGAAAACTAGGAATGGACAATGCTTCTTAGTGCTGGTGACATCGTTGGATCTTAGCCTCTCCTCAGTCTTCATGAAGCATCACACTGAAGCTGACAGTGGAGGAGAGGTTGGGGGTGTGACCTACAAACAAATTTTATTGATAAAAGAAAATCCTATACAGTCAATATGGTCATGGGGTTGAAATAAGCCCTGAAATTCTTATCATAAGTCTGGTAAAGAGTAACTACTCAGCCAACACTGGTTATAGTAACTAGTAGTTTTGATCATCACTGCCATTCATATCAGAGTTCCTCTTGCCACCTCATTCTGGTAGTCCAAAAGGGCTCAAAACTGATATTTTAGGATGACCTCGAATTCCTGATCCTTCTGCCTCTACGTTCTGAGTGCAAGTAGACAGTTACAAACTTTGTTCTTGGTTTTCTGCAGTGCTGGGGTTTGAACTCAAAACCTTCTACATTCTAAGTAAGCGTTCTACTAACTGAACTACATATCCAGTCCTCGCCTTCTATTTTTTACTTAAATAGACAATTGTGAAGGGCTTCCATGTGACAAGGATTACCTTGCAAAGTATTATGCACATGTATTTGAGAGGACACACTTCCTTTCATCCAAGCCCCTGTCCCAGAACTCTAAAACCCACTGTTGTACTTACAATCCATCCACCTCCATCAGAGGTCATATCACAGTAGACTTCCAGTGCTTGGGTCTTGTCACCATTTATATAGATGGTGTAGAGGCCAGAGGTAGTATCACCATTCAGCATTGCTTGAGAGCAGTCCCTGGGGAATGGGTACAGGAGTCCAACTGCAGGAAAAAGAGAAAGGGTGTGAGAGTGGAGGGAGGAGGTGGCTACTGTCCAAACAGACTTCAATTCATCTATGCAGTGACTAGGTTCCTACAAGCAGACAGCCCCTGCTTCTCTGTGTTCCTCATGACAGAGCTTATATTAAACTTAACAGATGAAGAATGTAAGGCTCATGGAATGTAGGTGCCTTCTAAGCTGTAGCCAGTAGGACATGGGGGTGAGGATTGGATGTAGATGAGCTCTCATTGGTCCTCTACTCATTTCACTAGGATGCCTACATCTACATTCCCCAGGCTTCTAAGCACTAATAGGGAATTGATACATTTCAGATTTTTGTTTGAAAATGTAAACTAGAAGTTGAAAGGGATGTGGAAGGTTGATTCGCTGTCACAAGGTCAGATCTTAAGACTGTGTTCCTCTCTGAACCCCTTACTTGTGGTGAAGATGGTTTGGATCAGCTTGCTCCTCAGGGACCCACTCAATGCCTGGATCCTTGCTGAGTAGTGGGTAGATGGGCTCAGGTCTGCCAGGCTGTAGGAGGTGGTGTCAGGTCCCACAATGACTTCCTGTGGGCAGGCAAAAGAATCAGTTTGGTCCCAGATAGTTTCATGGTAAAGATGCTTCCTTTTACTGGCTAGTGCAATCATTTATTCACTTAACATAAAACCCCACCCAGCACCTACTGCATGCCAGATTCCAAGTGTACCTCTGGAATGTTTGCGATAGCAAGAGTGCTGCATAAGTAAAAGCTCTGGGATGAGAAAGACAGGGGGGTTAAATAACACAGAAGCACTGCTTTGCATCAGTTCTACTTAATTTTAGGTGGGGGTGGGTAATGGAAATGGGCAAAGAGGGATTACAAGACACCATTAATGGGATGTTACTACGCACTTCGGCTTGACTGGCTTGGCGTTTATCAACAACAAGGAGTTGGGAGGTCTGAGAGGTTTTGAACAGGCTTAAGCTGCTGAGGCTTAAGAAGCTTAAGCTGATGGTAAGGTGAATTGCACAAGGGGCAAGAGACACTGAGACCATTTATGTCAGCAGTTCTGAAAGGGGGCTTAGCCTTTATCACAACATTTAAACAGTCTGATAACCTGGGCCTCAGTGTAGACTCACTGAATTATCAGAAGGTGGGGAGGCAGACTTATCTCTAGGGAAACTAAAACTCAGGTTGAGGAACTCTTGAGTCACAAGATGATGTTAAGAGCCTAGTGGGTGGGGCAGGATAAAGGCTTGAGCTGACCCAGGAGGAACAGATGTGTGATCCCTACTATGCTTATGGCTGGTCCCTGGCTTCTAGACTAGTGTTTGGGCTCAGTTTCTAGAAGATCCACATTGCCTCAGATTCATACTGGGCTCCAGTTGTTATTAATAGATGACCTTGGTGTTTGAGACTGGAATTCCTCCTCTATCACGGCAAACACAATTCTGATCTCTAGAACTCACCAAGTTCCTTGGGTTTAGTCAATAACAGGTCAGTGTGGAGGCCACTGGAAGGTTATTTTCCTTCCTAGGGACTTCCTGGAGTGAGGGTATGTTATGTATGTTTTTACAGTGTGGGAATTGAATTTCCCAGAAGCTGAGATACTTGCTCCCAATCCCTAATTTGTTGATGGCAGAGGACAGTGTCATGTCCTCCTAGTCTCCCACCACCTTATCCATGATTTATGTGTGTTCACTCAATGCCAGTGACCTAGTGACCTTTGTGGTGCCATCAGCTCTGGTTGCTGGGGAAGGATCAACTCTCAGGGAACAAAGCAAGGTTTATTGAATTGCCTGAGCCTAGACTGGCAATCAGCTCTCTGCTTCTGTGTTCATTTGTCTAAGCCTGGATGGTCTGAAATGAGGTTTATGAACCAGGGAAGCACAACCCTAGAACCTCAAACCTGCAGAAGACTTTTGGGGTCTAGAAAGGCAATGCACGTATCTTAAAGTTAAGGGCACTGACACCATGACGATAAAGGACCAGCTTCAGTTCCTACTAGGAATTCTGTCTCAACTCCAGAAAAGCTAGAAATGTGTCTACTTGTGGTTAAACATGGCAGATCAGAAATACCAATATTTCTCTGTGTGTTTTTCATATCTTATAAAACAGGAGTGGACTAGAAGAAATGAAACTACAAAAGTGAATGAGAGGGAGGAAGAGAGGTAGCTCCTATGTACCTTGCTGGGCAGAAGGTGTATAGTAGAGGAAGCAATTCCTGCAGTGCCAAAGCAGAAAGTGCTAGGAACCACCTGGAGTGGGCAGAACTACCCCAGGCTGGCTGACATACAAGGAAGCACTCAGCAAGTTTCTGATGCATGTGTATAACAGCATAGCTGCCTTTGCAGGCAATGTAGTATGTGACTCAAGAGAGGTTCAGTCCGTTTAGAAGCTTTGCACGAGGTAGTGCTTGATTCCCCATTCTCCTTGTCCTCTCAAGGAACAGAGCATCTGCATTACAGTGGAGGCTCTGAATTCAAATCCACCAGGATCAGCTGGTGAGGAGGTCAAGGTACCACACTGGAAGTGTAAGAGCAAGCAAAGCTTGCATAGAATAAGAGCCTAAGCACTGTGGGGTTTCCCCACAAATTTCCAGGTACACAGCAGCTGATCTCTACATTGAACCCGTGTCAACAAACCCTTATGTGCAGCTGAAATTCTAATCAGGTTCTTTGTTCTTGGCGTAAGTATGAAAGAATAAGCCAGGACTAAAAGACACTGGGAAGAAGTTTCTAGCATGGACAGTGGAAACTAACCCAAACTCCAGCAACAAAACTAATGAGATCTAGAAGAAACATAACCCCGAGCTATAGACTACAATAGCAGTGACATGTATTTCTGAGCGAAAGTGAAGTAGCTACACAGAATACAGGCGAGATCCCTTGTCTATATGCCCTAGTACAGGGGAACGCCAGGGCCAAGAAATGGGAGTGAGTGGGTAGGGGAGCAGGGTGGGGGGAGGGTATAGGGGACTTTTGGGATAGCATTTGAAATGTAAATGAAGAAAATATCTAATAAAAAATATAGGGGAGATGTTGCAAATAGCTAAGTATGAAGAAAATAAGTAAGCTAGCTTAGAAATACAGTAAAGTTCATGGAGGGGAGAACACAGGTAATATTAGCAATAGATGTAGCTGTTTTTAACAAGTGACATTGCAAGGATGTGGTGAGATAAATCACAGTCAGTCAGGTGGTGATACTATGTGGCAAAGATGCAGAAGAGGCTGTTGGTACTTTCTCAATGAAACATTAGATGGCCATGAGCCCAACTCTGAAATTGTTAAGTCTTATAAAGCACTGCTGTTGATCTTGGCTGTTGCTCAGATAGCTTGAGCCTGGTTAAAGGAAGAAAGATGAGCGAGCATGTGGTTTGTGACTCACAAGGTCTGGTTCTATATCCAGTCTTTACTAGTTTTTTGTTTGTTTGTTTTAGGTGTTTAGTTGTATTGGAGTGAAGACACAGTATCAGCGAATCCTTTCCTACTTTGATGATTTTGCACATTAAATGTTTTACCCAGAAATGGTTGATTTATAGATACCTTGACTGTACCATCCACAGATTCATAGACCAGGAGATATCCAGTGACCGATGCTCGGGGAGGTCTCCAGGTAAGGAGGGCAGTTTCCGACTGAACCTCTGTAGCTGTAAATTCTCTTGGGGAATCGAGGTCTGGAGAAGAGAGTATGTATCAAGTAAGCTAGAAGGTGTAGAACAGACAGCAAGAAGAGAACTGGCCTCAAGTTTGTTCAATAACATTAACCATGGCCTTGGACAAGAATCCCTCCTGACTACCGATGAGGAACTTGAACCAAAGTCAAAGGTTATATGAGTCCTATCACCGCAAGGGTCTGAAAGACCAACATATTCCTGGGTGGTTTGGGTTGGATTTGGGTTGATGATCATTACAGATCCATTATTTCTCACAGACAGGGCTGAGGAGTGCTAATATTGGCCCTCATCCCAACAGAAGGGACAATCCTTTACTTCCCCAAATGTTGAGCTTTGAAAAAAAGATCTCAATACATAAAACCCCAATGAACATCTAAGGAAACTACCCTGAAAACTTCTTAAAAACTATTTCCCAGCCCAGAGCATGGATCATTAAATGCTGGGTTTAGAGCCAGTAGGGAGTGTTTTTCCACTTACAAAGCTTCCCTTAAATATCCTTTTCTCATCTGTTGGGTCATTTCAGTTCAAGGGGAAATGGTATGCTTCTTTGGGTCTTGATTGAGTGGGCACTGGTGAATTTTACTCATACTGATGTCATTACACTGCAAGGGCCTGACTTAGGGAGGAAGAGCAGGGGAGGGGATGTGGTTTAAGATTCAGGCTGTGGGTGGGCAACTCAGAAAGGAGAACTTGCACTCTGGCTGTCTTGGTACCTGTGGTAAACTTGGTAGCGATGGTAGAGCTCTTCTGCTGTCCTTTCTCTGCAAAGATACTCAGGATGTACTCTGTGGCAGGCTCCAGGTCATGCAGCTCATACTCCACTGTATTTCCAGACACTGTGCGTGTAACTTCTGGCACTAAGTATGAAACACACACATGTGGCAGTTACCCCTTGGCAAACAGCACATATACCTCCTTCTAAGACACAACCTTTCGGTGACCCCCACAGCAAAGAAGGTCACAGTTCTGAGGTGACTCACAGGTGACTTTTTCTCTCTTGAGTACTCACATGATAAAAGGTGGATCATACAGAGACTGGTATTTTTGTTTTTTGTTTTTTTTTTGTTGTTTTGTTTTGTTTTGTTTTGTTTTGTTTTGTTTTGTTTTTTGCAATAGATTGGAAAGATGGAGAGATGTTTTCCCAGTATGGTAAACTGGCTGGAAAAGTGTTGTGTTTGAGGCACTGGAATGAGCTCCAGGAGAGTGGCAGGTAGCATCTCCAAGCCTTAGGTACTCAGGCTCAAATACAGTTTGTGCCACTTCTAGCCCCAACCCTTCCTTTTCTCTGTGCAGCATTCCTCTTACAAAGTACCAAAATGCTGCCCAATCAAGGGTTACCAAATCATTAAGGCTGAGGGGTGACAGTAATAGACAACAGAGCCCAGCAGTGACTTTCAGGCCTATTGGATTCATTGCCTGGGCAAAAAATATCCATCTCATAATCATAGGAGACTCCCATTTTGCTTTGTTGAGATCGGTATTTCACAGGCAGAGAACTTTACATGTAAACACTGGGGGCAGTCCCTGGAAAACTGTACAAGTTGGGTCACTTTGCCTCATTCTCAACAAGCCCCAACCTCTTTGGCTAGGTCTTGATTAGTCCTGATCTAAAATTTTCACCATTTCCTCCAACCATAAGATCAGGGGGAGGTGACACCATCCTCCCCGTCTCAGGAGAATTTCCTTACAGGGAATAACAAAGAGGAGAGTAGATGAACTGAAATTTCTCCTCCTGCCTCATCTTTTCTCTTTTCCCATGAAACAAAGGGTTTTGCTAGAGCTAAATGAAGATTTAACCCCCCCCCCCATGGGTTATGGTGTCCTGTAATATTACCAGTGAAAGCCAAGCAGTCTTGAGCCATAAAATATGAAAATTAGAAAATGAAATAACAGAGGCCTTTCTAGACTAGATCATCATAAACGTATGAATGGGATCAGAGAAAGGGTCTCTTTTCCTTATTTGATTTGCATTTGATTGCATTTGATTTACTTCCTAGTGGTTGTGTTTGGTTGATGGTCTCAGCAAGAGTTTAATTTGCCCGCTGGGTGAGTTGGTACAGATGGTGGCAGATGGGAAAAGCAGATCCTTTCAGTCAAATTGGCTTCAGTTAGGCCCTCCCATGGCCTCTGAGAAGGCTAGGCACCCCAGGACACCATGATGCCATTTGGTTAAGACCTGAGACTCTGGAAAACTTCTTTTGTAAAGAATAAGAGCTGCTTCCTTTGAGAGTCTGTCCCTCCCTGATGTACTTTGAATATGAAATGTCCCCACAGGCTCATGGGTTTGAAAACTTCATTCCTAGTTGGTAGCCTTGCTTGAGAAGGTTTTGGTTTAGTGAGGAGGTGGAGCCTGCTTAAGGAAGTGAGCCACCTGAGGTAGGCTTTAAGGCTTTATAGAGGGCCCCATTTCCTGCTTCCTGACTGTGGATACCTTGGGACCAGCAGCTTCCTGTTACTGCTTCGAGCACTTTCTTGACATTTGGGAGTTACCTTCTTGACTTAGAATCCAGAGTAAACTTGCTACCCCTTAAGCTGGTTGTCAAGTATTTGGCCATAGCAATGAGAAAAGTAACTCAAGAGTCTAGCAAGGTGGGATGGGTGAGCAAAACGTGCAAAGCTCCAGACGCGCCTTCTTTTTCTTTCTCTTTTCACTTGAATGGCTTGCCCAAGTCTTTCGAGGATACAGTGGAGGTAGGCAAAGACATGACTGGCTCTTATAGCGTACCACTGGGTTTTGTCATCCCATGGTACATTGAAGGGGGAATGGGAGAAGTCAAACCTTCATCAGAGTGTAGAGAAGACGGGACAGGACCTTACCTCTCTCCCCTGTGTAGGAGATGACATAACTGTCCACAGTGGCAATGGCTGGCTGCCACATGGCCAAGGCTTCTGAGTCTGTGATGTTAGCTATCAGAAGACCAGATGGACCATCCAGAGCTGGAAAGAAATACAGGAGAAGACTTCATCATGTTAGAGGATAACATCAGAGGACATGTGCTTAGATGGGCTCAGAGTCAGGCCCCTTTGAACAGGCTAACCTGGCTTATATCATGACTCTTTTCCTTACTGTTGTATTCGTTTTGGTCTCTATTTCCTCATATGTAAAATGGGCATGATAATACTGGCTGGCTTTTCCTTTTTGACTTATATGTGATGTTACAGGTAGGCAGTTCCTGAACAATGTTTAATGTGTGACAAAGGTTGTTGTCAGGATTCATGTTCCTCTTTTCCAGGAAAGGAACATAAATAAACATACATAGAGGAGACCTGTATGGTCACTACTGCCTGAGGCTTTTCTGAGCTTTGGGTGATATCTTTATGTAGGGGATCTTATAGGTAATAACCTGGAGGTCTCTAGGGTCAGATTCTACTGTGGCTTATTTTCCTGTGTCTCCATGTCTTTGGAAAGGCCACTTCACTGAAGTGTGCCTATATAACATGGAAGCTCTCAGCATTTGTTATTAATGCTATACTTTGTAAAAGTTTTTAGCCTGTTATTTCAATCCTTGGGGTGCTGAGGCAGGAGGATCATGAGGAGAGCCACATAGTAAGAGTATATCAGACAACAATGACAAATGTGGATAAAAACAACAGGTATGTATTTATCTGTATGGGGTGTGTACATGTAAGTGTAACTGTTCAAGGCTTCGGTTATGGATACTAGGAATTAAATTTGAGGACTCAAATAAGGGCAGAGTATGCTCTTAAAAGATAAGCCATGGGCTGGAGAGATGGCTCAGTGGTTAAGAGCACTGACTGCTCTTCCAGAGGTCCTGAGTTCAATTCCCAGCAACCACATGGTGGCTCATAACCATCTGTAATGGGATCCGATGCCCTCTTCTGGTGTGTCTGAAGACACTGACAGTGTACTCACATATATTAAATAAATAAATAAATAAATAAATAAATAAATGAATGAATAAAATCTTACAAAAACAAAAAGGAGAAAGAAACAAGGAAAGTAAAAAAGATAAGCCACTGCTCTTGTCTTTGGGGGTTACTTTCAAATGACTTATATTGTCAGAGGATATTCCAGGGGTCTTAATCTCTGGCTTCTTTCAAAGGAGTATGTTCCTTGTTCAGAGTTTCTTCCATGAAAGTTGATGGGAAGGTGGGATCTCTCTCTTATCTTTTCTAATGATAATTTAATTACTCCCTCAACAGCCTAGGAGACAGCAGCCCAGCTCACAGACTGGTACTGGAACCTTAGGGAACTGGCTGAAGAGTCAGAAAATGACAAACCAGTGTCAGAGTCAATATAATTCCCCTCACAGTGTCCCCCTGATTCTCTCATGTGTGTACAGACCCTTCTTTAACTGCTAGTGACAATGTGGCCTTGGGAGGAGACATGCCCAACTTTTATTTCTGTGGCTGTGGAGAATCATCAATGCAAGATTTCTTAGGGAAAACTGAAGCCCAAGAGGAGAGGAGACAGGACTTCGCGTCCAGATAGGCTGTTTTAATTGTACATTACCAATTCTTGTATGGAAGTAGTATATTTTTGAAATTTCCTGGGAGGCCTATTCTTCGGATCACTGAATGGACTGGGTTGGACAATTTGTCATATCTCAAAGGATAAATTGTCTAGAGACAGAGACTTCTGAAGGGAAAATTTCCACTTCATTCTCCCACAATAGCAGCCATTATTCTTAAATTAGATTTTAACAGGAAAACAACCTTTATTTTAAATGGTTGAGAGGGTTATTCTGAATGACCCTTGTTTTCTTCCACATTTCCAGTCCTGTTGTTTTGTAATCTCCTCATGTCTCAGGTGCCTCTCCTACAAGCTTGGAATGACTACGGCAGTGAGGACACACTGCATCAGGTCAACCGTTGCCAAACAGGGGACAGCGTGGCCACAGTTCGCCCCATCCCATATCTGCAGAAGCACATGTCCCGGGGGGTGGTCACAATGATTCCAGGCAACAGGGGGAAGGAGTGAGGTGACAGGGAAAGTTGTGTTTATGCTTACTGACCCCTTGCCACACTGACAAGGGGAGCAGAGTCATACCCACTTTACAGAGAAGTTCATCAGACCCCAGAGAAATTAACTGACAACTCACGTGGCTGGCTAACACATGGAAGATTTAGGGTCTCAGCTCTGTAAAGTTCCTATACTTCACTCCTTTCCACAGTAGCAGAGGAAATGGAGGCCAGAGGACATTCAGGACGTCTCTGGGGCAACCAAGTTTATTAGAGGCTAAGGATGAGCCAGAGGGAGGTGCTGGATGCTCTAATTTCAGCTCACTTCCCACTGGGACTCCAGGAGCAAGCATTTGTGCTGTTCTCAGTCATGAGTCAACATGCCAAGAGTAAGGATGGAACATGATAGGGGAACACACACCTGTGATTAGAGTCCCCGAGACTGGATCGCTTTCTTCGAATCCCTTCATGGCAATCACACTGACTTGGTATTCTACCCCAGGGGTAAGCCTCACCAGCCTCGTCTCAGTATCTGTTCCATCCACGGTCACCATGGACGGGGCACCTGGAGATTAGCGAAAGCAAGATCAGGGGAGCCTCTTCCACACTTCCTTGTTATAGCCTCCAAACCGGGTGGATCCAACTTGGAAATTAAATTATATCTTTATTCAATTTCATTCTCTGGAGTTCCTCTCCTCTCATCCCACCCTCTGGCATGAAGGAAAAGACCTTACTTTTTGTATAATGTTTTTTTCCATTGGTGCAGATGCCAAAAACCCAGTCAGGAAAGGAAAAAATCATGAAGTCACAGTATACTAAAAATGGCAAGTTTCCTTTCGGGAAGGAGTTGGCATGTTGCACAAATTTTATTTTCCTTATTCTTGTCCCTCCATGCACTATATGGGAAGCTCACAATAGATCCAAGCTATGTAACTCATCAGGTTCACTTAAGATGCTACAGACCCCGTTACTTGGAGAGATTTTAGTCATGATAAAAAAGATGGTCCCAGTTAAATGTGTGCTCTTAAATTTATTAGGAAGTCTGGAATTTATATTTCTTAGAATTTCAGGAAGAGTGAAGGATTTGCAATCCAGCTGGCCAAACGCCCAAATGGAGATGCTACAGTGTTGCTGTTACCAACCAGCCTATCTTTTCAAACCTCCAACAAGAGGCAGCTCACTACCCGCTAGACTGTGTTTGAACTATACTTCCCTGAGGTCTTCATTAAAGTCTATGTGTTCCAAATTCTAAGATTGCTAAGACTCAGTTCTCTATCCTGTAGTGAGATAGGATATGGCCCCTAAGGGTAAAACCTCACACATATCTCAGCTTTCCAGATGACTGTGATCAAAGGGGGGAAAAAGATTGTTTATATAAATTCCCTTGTTTTTGTGTTCAAAAGTACTAGGGAACCATTTCCTCGAAAATATTTTACAATTTCAAGGTCACAAAGAGTGTCAATAAGGTGACTTTTTCCAAGATAGTTTCTTCCAAAATGTCTTTACAAAGCGCATCTTTCTAGATGATCTCAGGAGGAGGGAAGTGATTTTCATTAGCCATAATGCTTGAAGAAAGTCTGATAAGAACACCCAGCGTCTCATTTGCCATTTAACCCTAATTTTGCATGTTCTCCCCACCCTCTTCCACCTCCAGGTCCCCTACCTCCTGTCATAGGTACATAAGTGATCCGGAAACTCTCCACCTGAGCAGTAGGTGCCCTCCAGCTGACTGTGGCTGCATTTTCAGTGATGTCTGAGAACATGATTTCCTTTGGAGAACCCATGGCTGTCAAGGAGAAAACAAAACAGAAACCCTGAAACATTACCTATGTTGTCCATCAATAGCTTTCCCCCCTGGATTCCTTGCCCAGGAGCCTTTAGTATCTAGAGTTGATTGAACCGAGCCTTGAGAATAGAGAATGCATGATACATGGTTACACTGTGACATGAAAGAAAACTCACAGCAGATACAGTGACCACGTAGACCAGGTAACTGTGGGCTTCATGGTCAATTGGCTTCACCCAAGATGGATGTTAGCATGTTGGCCAGTTTCCACAGAGGAGAGGAGAAGAGAGTGACTTCACAGATCTGAATAACTTATTTTGATTTCATTTTTGGCCTTTTTCCCCCAGATCTTTGTTTTACGTTTCTTTTAATGGTAAGATATAAAAGTGCATGGTTCTTTCTTATAAAGCTAATTTCTCATATAAACACGCATGAGATGAAAATTCGGTTGTAGTCATTATATAAACGACCAAAGTAAGCCTCCCTTCTCCAACTAACATTATTCTGATGGGACCTTTCTGGATCACTGCACCGGGCAGCCTGGCATCCGGAAATTAAGCTCACTGGAAGCTAATTTTGGCTGCCCACTCATGTATCTTCAAGGAGATCCAAAACTAAGAAGCAAGGTCAGGTCATAACTAAACTTACACCAGGGACACTGGGTCCACCGGCAAGAAGCCGCCCATGACTAGAGGGGCAGTGCTGCTGCCTTCCCTTCTCCTCCCCAAATCTGGATTCCTTTGGCTTCTCTCTGTGTGTTTTTTGGCTTAGAATTCTGCCTGCTTCAGCTGACCATGCTAACTCAGGAAACAATTTCCAGTCTCAAGGGAGCCTGCTTCCTCACTACTTCCCTGCTTCAGCCCATGTTGGTCATTAAGCTTGGAAACACGTAGAGGTTTTCAGAGAGAATTTTTTCCATACCCATTTCTGTCTTTTTCTCTCATCTAACACATCTGCTCCTACAGTTTTTTTCCTGTGACCTAGAAACTACCCGGATCTCTGCGGCTACCACTCCTTTTTTTTTTTTTTCTTTTCATTCTCCCTGTACGTGGCAAATCTTTTCTTTTCAAGCCACAGAGTCGAGGAACCTACAAGATCTTGATTGTTCAAACACCACTGAGAGGTTGGGCAGCCTGGGACAAGTCTCTTCCCTTCAGTGAGCTTCAGTTGCTACATCCTTCCAATGGTGAAAGTGGTACCCACAGGAATGTTTTGAGGATTAGTAGAGATAATGGATGTAAAACCCTTAGTATAGACTCTGGCATGCAGAGAATTCACTAGGTGCAATTGTCCCCTCTATTTTCTTCCTTATGTGACCTTTTCCTACACAGGCTACCCTGAACCTTAAGACAGCCCTCAGGAGAGATCTAGATGAGTCTAGCTGAGAGTAGATCCTACTGATGTACATGAACTCTGCCTTGGAATATTTTTCTCTGCTTATTCAGTTCACTGACTTGCTATAACTGGAAACCTTGCTGGCTCATGTAGGTTATGCTACATTTCACAATCCGTGTCTTATAAACAAAGCTTTCTTCTTTAGATCTCAGTTTTCTCATCTAGACAATGACAGTAATATATACACTGTCTTATATGCTGCAGAACCCATGGCCTCATCCATGACCTACTCAGGGCCGTGTGTTTGGTAACACATAGTAGGAAAGCCACCAGGCATCATCTGTAACAATGTCACAATCGTGATGGAATTCCAGGAGCAGTGGGCATGATATTTTTCTACTAAAGAGCTTCCAAGGTGTTTGTTACTTTAGTGTGTAGCTTTCTGCTATGGGGTCCTCAAGTCCTGAGCCCTACAACAGATAGATAAGCACAAAACACCAGAGTCATACCTATTAAAAAGTTGGAGAGGGGCTGGGGATATGGCATAACACTAAAAGCCTAACTGCACAAATATGAAGGTCTGAGTTTAGATGTCCAGTATCCACATACAAGCTGGGTAGACACAATGACCTGTCTGCAACTCCAGTTCTCAGGAAGCTGAGGAAAGAGATATCTTCCCCTTCCATGAGCATCAGGTAGCTAGACCCACTGAATTGGCAAGCTCTGGGATTTAGTGTGAGATCTTGCCTCAATATATAAGATAAAATATGATAGAGGAAGACATACAGCCTCTATAAGCACAAACACACATGCACCTGCATCTTTCAGACATCTTTCACACATGTACCACAGATGTGAACACACACACACACACACACACACACACACACACACACACACACACGCAAGACATGCAAGAGTTAGAGAGACCTATGTAACAATGCTTTCCTTACAATTAGACTCAATAATAATAATAAAAAAAGAACTTCTAGTAGCTAAATGCATGGATTTGATAAAAACCCCTTAAAGCGCTTGCACTCCATATAAAACCTTGCTTCTCAAAAGCTATAATGAATGCCTTCTGTTATTGGCAATTGTCTACCATCTAACACTTAGTCCTCATTCTACAAACTTGCATTGGTTATTTAATATGCATTAGGCTTATGCTCAATTAGGAGGTAGTGGGTGGGCTTGGGGGCAAGAACTTTGGAGTAGAAATAACCTTGGTAAGTGTGGCTTCAAGTCTATCTTGATTGAAATGGGGCTGAGGAGTTTAGAGGGTGCCTGCTTGGGAAATATGGGCAGTTTAGAGTAGAGACTGTTCTGGAGTTTGAGAAAAGAGGTGACAACTGTACTTTAGACCTCGTGATTGGAAGAGAGACCTAGGAACACGAGTGTGTGGACAGAGACTGGGACAGACCAAGGACATACTTTCAGGTCCTTACTCTAAACATTTTTTGTGGGTTGCAAGGGTCTCTGGAAGAGAATAGCAGTCTTGATTCTCTGTTAATGGGACTGCTTGTCTATTTTGCAGAAACCTTTCTGATCGTGCACAGGGACATGGAAGTGTTTATCTTCCTAGAGGAGGAAGAAGCTACTGCTCAAAGGATTCAATACATGTTGAGTTTTCTCTATTTGTGTATCTCTAGAGAGACAAGAGAGTGATATTATTTATTACTTCTAGATAAAACCACTATGCATCTACATGGTCAGAGTCCACTGTTATATTCTTAACAATTGGTTTTTGTTGTTCATTAAAAATAAAATGTACAACTCACCAAGCATACAAAAGCTAGCATTGTTGCAACAGGCAAAGGAAAGAGCTAAACCCTCACTATTCATGTCCTGTTTAAATCTTGTGTTGACCTTTGAGTTAAAGTTTGTTTTTCAGATGAGGGTCTTGGGATTTGCTCAAGGTCAAGGTCACACAGCTGCTAAATGGGAAAAACATGGCTACGCTCCAGGAGTTTGCCCAGATCACTGGCTAACCACTAGCTTGCACTGCCTTCCTTGCTGCTCTAGATTCTCAAGGGTCGGCAGCTTATAGCCAGACAGAAATATGTTACAAGGAGGAATCACAGCAGACCATTACCAGGAGGTAAGAGGGACAGGTTGCTGTTGCTGAGGAGAGCTCACGGTGGTTTGGGGGAAGAGAGAGAAGTGTACGTGGGGGTGGAAACAGATAAAAGGGACACTTGAAGCTGGGTACTGAAGATGAGGTTAGGCATGTCCTTGCTATGCTGCTTACAACATGTCTTCTGTCCTCTCCTGGTCCTGGAGCATGGGTGTGCAGGCACACATGGACACATTGCTTACACACGCTGCAATACACATATGTGCTTTTCTCTTTGGCTGTGAATTTAAGACCCCCATGGAGAGAAGCCAAAGAGGGGGTCCTTCCTAACAAAACAGGCTCTGGTTTTTCTTTTGTTCTTTAAAAAGGCAAATCAACTCATGATTATTCTTTTTGTTTTTGCTTTAGAACTACAGGGATTATAGAAGGAGAAAAAAATCAGCAAAACAGAATCAGTGATCAGAGCTTTGAAGAGCAGTGTTTATAAACCAAGATCCGTCTCTGCTCCTGATCTGGAGCCATTCTTTGGCAGCCACAGGGGGGGTGGAGATCAATGTTGGGGTGGGATACTCAGGAGCACAGCAATGCTAACCACTGTGCAACCAGTGTGTGAACTGGGGGGTACCGTGAGCAGAAAGAGCAGTGCCTTTCCTCTCGACACATAATGCACTGTCTCCATGTCTACAAGCAATGGCTATAGTTTCTATGGGTAGATTCTTGCAGGTGGTAGCATCCTGCCTCTTGTCACAATACTATTATCTTGTCATGCTGCTCAGACAATAGTTCAGTATGCAGCATGCTTACTGCATAAGATGATGACCTGACTGACCACAACCCCAGCAGCCATGCAAAATACTGGACATGGTGTCACACTTGTAAACTAATCATTGGAGAACACAGTGACTGGATTCCTGGGAGTTGCTGGCCTGCCAGTCTAGCTGGACTGGCAAGCCCTGGGTCTCAGTCAGAGGTACAGTATAAAAATGTAAGGTGGGCTGGGGCTCAGTGGGAAGTATGAGGTGCTGGGTGGAAGTCTCTTGCACCTACATAAGAAGCTAGGCACAGTGGCCATGTGTGTATAACTCTAGTGCTATGTGCGTGTATGTGAGGGGAAATCCCTGGAGCTTGCTGGCTGAAAGCCCAGCTCCAGGGTCACTGAGATACTTTGTCTCAATAGAACAAGGTAGATAATGATAGAGCAGGACTCTCTGCTTTCTCCCCTGGCCTCTGTGCACATGTAGGCATGAGCACCTGCATACTCAGACTTTTGCACATGCATATTTACCATATATAAATGGACATACACAATGTCTCTGTATGTTTCTTTGTCTGAGACACAGAGAGAGAGAGAGAGAGAGAGAGAGAGAGAGAGAGAGAGAGAGAGAGAGAGAGAGAGAGAGAGAGAGAGAGGAAGAGAGAGAGAAACAGACAGACAGATGACAGAGTAGTAGATGGCTTCTGAAAATGATACCGAAAGTTTACTTCTGGCTTTTACATGCAAGTGAACACACACACAGATACACAGACATAGAGAAACCCAGGCACACAAACACACACAGACACACATACCAGCTCCTACATACCCATACAATAAAACATGTCTTAACATAGGGAGCTGGGACTAATATTCCCTGTGTCTGTCAGACATAGCTAGTGTATCTATTCACTGGTTAGCTGTCATCTGGTTTGAATATTAAAATAATTACAGTCACACTGTCACAATAAGCTCATTATAGCAGCTTGACCTTAGGCACAGTACTTCAGCTTTCTGGGCCTCGGATTCTTAATGCATCAATAGACAAGGCCAAGATCCTTTGTGTGTGGCTCATCACTTCTCAGTGCTTCTCCTTTCCTTGGGATTTTCTGATTCCTTCCTCAGATTCCTTTGAGGGGGTTGTTCTATGCAATGCCATCTTGACTATTCCTTCAGTTTTTTTTTTAAGTACTGCATTTTCAGGTCTTTGTTTCTCCTTCTAAAGAGTCACATAAGTTTTATGACCATAGTAATGATGTGTCTGAGTATCTTTGCCTTTCTCCTTAGCATAGCTGATAGGAAAAAGGGTCTTATTTCCCCCGTGGAGGGCTCTTACATGCAGTGTCGGCTCATATGTCTTGCTAGCCTTACCAGCTCCATCCTTCAGTTTGCTAACCACAGTACTGATGGCTCACGTGGGACATTTTATAAACATGTCATAATCCTTTCAGGTCTCAATTCCATGTCTCCACTGTCCCTCACTCATCTAGTGTGACTGCAACATCTGACCAAAGAACAAGGGATCATGTTCTCGGATACTATGCAATCGAAGGAAGTTTTTGGAATTTAAAATGTCCAATAGTTGATGACCTAGGAGAGACACCATGACGCCCTTACTACATCCCAGGTCTTATGTTGTTACTTTTACATGAATTAGATCACTAAATCCTCACCACCCTGCTAAGGAAATCATACTCTTTTTATGGTGCAGAGATTTGTCCACACAGTCCAGGAGAACACAGTCTATGCTTAAAGGAACCAGGATCTAAACACAAGCCTCTCTGCTCTCCAGAGTTCTTGTGATTATGCAGCCCTATAGGAAGAAGAATTCCAGTCTTGGATTTCCTCTCCTGTTTGTTTATAGATGCCACTGTTGCTATGGCACCTGTTTGTTTACAGTACCTGTTGTTGCTATGGCACTGACTGGCTGGGATCGCCTTCCACGGCTTATTCCATAGAGTTCAATTTCGTACTCAGTGGCCTCTCTGAGACCTGTTATGTCCCTGGTACGTTCGGGGGAAGGGAGGGTTATTTCTTGTGGCTCAGATTGCTTTTTGGTATCTCTGATCCTGATAACAAAACTGTCGAATATCCCTTCATCAGCAGTCCAGGACAGACGGAAACCGTCTGGAGTGGCATCTGAAACTAGAAGGTTGTCAACTTCCGGTTCAGCTTCTAGAGGGAGAGAAGATGGTGGAAGAAGGAGGAGACAGAGCATTAATTAGCCATCCATGCAGTCTTCCTTCTGGTGGAGTATCAGAATGCAGTGCTGCCTCGGTTTTCAGAGACAGAGTGTCCTGAGATACCAGGAAAGAAAATCATTCCACATTAAAAAAGTCTAATAGGGGGAGGAGAAGGAAAACACGGAGCTGACACATTCAATACAAGCCAAGCATTCGCTTGCATCTGTGAGTTTTGTCTAAAAGTAACTGTATCAGTCCATATCTGGACGCAGCCTTGGCCCCTCCCGTGCATTATTAAACAAGTTCAAAGCCATAACTTGTTTACATTTGCTCTTTGTCTTCCAGTGGCTGAGTGCTGGTCTGCTGTGAGCTCCTTTTCTTTTCCTTTTGAAAAGACAAATAAACCAACTTTAATGATCTGTGGAGCTGTCCGTGACGATTCTGATGATTATATTTCCCTTGAGCCTGAGCAAAATGATTTAGACTGTTATGGTCTTTGGGCTTTGTTCTCGGGAGGTGCTATCCAGAAGAAGGCTCCTAGTATATCCTGTTTAATTTTATTTCCTTGCTAGTTTACCTTTTAGATGGTAGGATGAGGCTTAGAACCTCTTGAGATATCATTATATATACTTTGTACTCAAGAGTTTCATTTTGGTAACTAGACAAAACTCGGTGTCAAAATAAATCTGAAGCTGAGTTTCCCAAAGTGTGTGTGCTCAAAGCAAACTCTTTCTGTTTTACAGCTCCATCCTTTACAAAGCATTCCTTGTCAAACAAGTTTGGGAACTACTGCCCTCTGCAAGATACATAATAAGAGCTTCTGAAAAGCCTGTGTGGTCAAAGATCCTAGTTCCAAATTTAACTGAACATGAAATGTTATCAAATGAGATCTTTACACAGTCATCAGAGCTTGTTTTCTCTAGAAATACTTTGGGAAACACAGTTTTCTGACTGTTAAAATTATTAATGTGATATTTCTATAGGAAGTATTAGTCTTGAGAACATTATGGATTTAGTCTGGGTTGAAGAATCTCTCTGATATTAGTTTTTTTTTTTTTTTTAAGGCCTGTATAGTAAGTTTCATTTAGTTCCCAATCATAAGACCACTGGGTAAGTTGGTTAAGATCACAGGTTGAGACTTTGAAATAGTAAAGATTTTAAAATACTTTTTCAAAATATACTCATTGGCATATTTCTTTTGAGAAAGCTGAAATGTAGCTGGGAACCAGCCAGGATGAACACAAACGAAGGTGATTGTAGTGAGCACGTGAGAGCTACAGGCAAGACATGAACTAAAGGGTTTGGAACATTAAAGAGAAACCTTTCCACCTTCTCCTTTCTAGGATGGGGTGTGTGTGAGCACTCAATAGATTCTGAAAAAAGGGAAAATGTGGAGAATATGAGAGAACAAGCTACGTCTGTGGATTAAGTGGAGAATACAGACAATGTTAAGAATCACAGGGATCTGAAGACAGACTACACAGAAAAAGGGACCAGGAAGAGGAGCGGATGGCTCTCTTGAATTGAAATACCTGTAATGGTCTCAGCCCTCAAGGGCTTTGTTTGGTGCCCTTGGGTGAAGCCAGAGACCAGGACCTCATAGCCAATGCCAGTTATGAGGCCTCTAAGCTCCAGCTTCCTCTGGGTTCCTGAAAGTGTGAATTCCTGGGGGTCCAGCAGCTTCCCAGAATCCACCACCGTTACTAGAAAGCTGTCAAAGGCATTCTCCGATGCCGTCCAGGAAACTGTGAACCCGTAGGGATTAGTGTCGGAAATGGTTAAATTTTCCAGAAGGGGCAAGGCCTCTGAAAGAAGGGAGGAGTGAAAATGACTCAGGTTAGCAGCACTGATTTGACTAAGGCAGCGTGCAGCCCCAAGAACACAGATAGATTCCCAGTCAACCATCCTGTGAGTTCAATGCTCTTGATTCCAAGAACACTGATAGATTCCCTGACAATCACCCCATGAGTTAAATGCTCATGACTCTAAGACCACAGATAAATTCTCAGTCAATCACCCTATGAGTTAAATGCTCAAATACCAAGAACACTGATAGATTCTGAGTCAAGCATCCCATGAGTTAAATGCTCAGAAAAGGACTATTTAGTAATGTCTTGGGTGCCTGATATTGTTACGTAAATTTCTTAACAAGACTGTACTATCATTCCCAATCAAAGGTCAGAAGAAAAGTTTCTAAATGATGAACTGATTTGACCCAAGTCTCACCTTAGCAACGTATGATAGAGCAAGGCCTCCAGCTGAGCCTAACTTGGGCCATCCATATCTCACTATACAAATAGGACACCTTGTGTCACTTTGGAACCTTAATCTACTTCTTGCTGTTTCTTGTTTTGAAGCAAATCAGATTTTTTTTTTTTAAATTGGTTGTTGCAAGCCTACTTTTCTGGTATATTTCATATCTTAGTCTGGTTCATATTTTGAATACAATCATTTGGGTCAACTATTGAGTGATAGTTTCATACACTTGGATAACAGGAGTAATAAGATTTGTTGTGTTGTTACTTATCCAAATTAACGATTTATGTTCATAAACCAGGAAGGAATTCTAAGTTTGGCAATTCTTATGTTGTTTGGTTTTTCTAGGTTAAGTTAGAAAGCAAGAACATATTTTGTTATCTTGGTTTTATGTTTTGTCTATCTGTGTCCCAGACCCATTTATTCCCTAGTTGTGGAGGGGTCTTTTCACATACTTGAGCTTTCCAAAAAGTGACCTTATGGTAGCCACATTTCTGAAAACAAGTCCCAGGAGAGGAGGCTACAGAATGTTGATCCAGTCTAACACAACAAACACTGCTGTAAGGTAGGTGTTGCTATCTGTCTGCTGGCCTCCAGGACATCACCAGGGAGAGAAAGTCTCTGACTTTTCCAAGGCCTTCTTGCTGCAAGCTTGATATCCTTTGCACATCCTAACACAATGCTTAAATTAGTAAATGCTATCAAGTGCTCTGACACACTCAGAGTGGGGACACAGCTCTAATAGAAAAGAGAGAGAAGACCGGTGCATACTCATTCAGCACTTAGGGGAGAAGGGTGGAAATCCCATGCCCAAGTCTGCTTTAGCAACATGTAATTTAGAACCTCTCTTCTCTTCTCCTCTTCTCTTCTCTTCTCTTCTCTTCTCTTCTCTTCTCTTCTCTTCTCTTCTCTTCTCTTCTCTTCTCTTCTCTTCTCTTCTCTTCTCTTCTCTTCTTCTCTTCTCTTCTCTTCTCTTTCTCTCCTCCTCTCCTCTCCTCTCCTCTCCTCTCCTCTCCTCTCCTCTCCTCTCCTCTCCTCTCCTCTCCTCTCCTCTCCTCTCCTCTCCTCTCCTCTCCTCTCCTCTCCTCTCCTCTCCTCTCCTCTCCTCTCCTCTCCCCTCTTGCTCACTTGCTCATGTTGTTTCATCTAACTGAGAATTTTCAAAGCGATAAATGACCTTGCACCAATGCCTACGGTCAAATTTCCCTAGGATATAAAGACAATGTTTAAAAAGAATTTCTTGGCACCTGGATGACTAAGTGAATGAATCCATAAGTAGAGACTTAAACTTTGCTGTGGCTTGGACTTCCTGTGCTGATTTTGTAACAGTTAATGTTTATTTTTAGAGTTTATTTTTCTCATAAGATTTTCCAAGAGCTGTAACTCTATCAAAGCAAATATGAAATTTTTTTTACCATGCAAACAGTCTTGATTTGTAAAACAAGGTTCTCAAATGTTGGTTTTGTTTAGAGAAGTGGTGCCCTTCTTTGATAGCTGGCCTCTGTAACTCCATGCCATCAAAGCAGTGAATTCCAGAGAAAACAGGTACTTTCAGGCTAATTAGTCAATCAAGGGCTTGTTTTTTCCACCCACAGTCTTTCCTATTCATTTTCATTTCTTCTTTGGTATGCCTCTTTCAAAATGTAGAGTCTTTTCACACCAGGGATTAGCAGAAACAATTCTGTAACTGGATCTCTGTTTCCCTCCTGAGGGCTGCTCTTTCAGCTTCCCTGGCTTCTCTCTGACTTGTGGGAGGTCCTTCAGAAGGTGACATGTAAGGGCCTGATGAGCTTTGGGTGCTCAGGTAGAAAGAGTCTTCCTCTCACCCCATTCTTTCTGCTGTACTTAAAAAAACCCAGCTTATATTCACATTTGATAATTGAAAGGAAAATATATTTAAAATCTTAGGCTAAAACATACCCAGTGTTCTACTAAGAGTAAGTTGTGAGGCATATTTCTATTGTTTCCCCTGGGCTTGTGGAAGGGGAACAAATCTAAGGTCTTACTCATGCCAGACATGTGAATTTAACTTTGACCTACACCCCAATTTACTTTTAAGAAGCCCACTCTCCTTATACTGTTGGGAAGCAACAGGAGGACATAACACTAGTAGAGGATCCAGTGGAGGCTAGGCAGTTACTTTTCACTGTGTCTGCTAGATTCCTAATGTAGATGGCCAGCAGCACCAGTGGGTACCCTCTTCCCTAACATAAGGACATCAGGGTCCAAACAAATTTGCCAGGGCTATGTGTAGGTAAGATGATGTGGGATAGGTTTAGAAATCAACCAGACTTGATCTCAGCTATCACAATTAGTTAACTGTACTTATTAACACAGCTCACTTATAGTAATTTAGACTCTGGGAGAAACTAGCTTAGTTTAAGGGTCATGACTACGTCTATCTCCTCAGAGTTTAGTAGAAGAGAATTTCTAAGCATTTTTTAGAGGTTTGTCAAGTTAGAGATTTACTTTTATGAAACCATGTACAGACTTTACCATTGACTTAAGGTAAGATCAGGACAGAAAATAGGCAGCATCTCTTTATATGATCCATAGAAACATCACAGTTCAAATTTAATAAGTGTATAAAGTTTAGCATGTATCTATCTTCCTAGGTTGAACATGCCAGTTTCTGTGCTTGACTGTTTTAAGAGTAAGGTTTTTGTTTTGTTTTTTGTTTGGCTTTGGGTTGTTTTTTCTTAAATGGCAAATTATAGGATTTGGGGACCCTCTAGGACACTAGGTACTTTACATCTTACATACCTCAATTTATGGACATAATTCCTGCTCTAGATCATCACTAATTTAAATTTCACTCTTTCTCCAGACTTTCTGCATGGATCAAGCATTCTAGAAAACGGGCCAAAAGATACCTGACGCTCTAAGTCAAGTCTACAAATCTAAAGAGCTTCCAAGAGGGTCTATAAGGGTCCTCCTCCTCTCAGGAGTGCCATTGCTTTTAGTGGCTAGAAATTTACATTTGGCCTCTCTGCTATTAGAAATAACATTGCATAGCAATCCGTTTCCCTCAATGGCTACATTAGTAACAACATTTGGTAAGTACATGTAGGAGAATACTATCTAGCCACAAAAGAAGGGAATTCTATCATTCTTGATGTCACAGGTAAGCCTGGAGAATATTAAGTGAAATAAGCCAAGAAGAGGAAGAGAAACCACTTCACCATCTCCCTTTTATGGAGAATCTTGGCAAATTGAACTGATAGGAGTAGAAAGAAGAATACTGGTCACCAGAAATGGGGTTGGCCACTTGCCATTGGTCAAGAGGCACAAAAGCTCAACTGGCCAGTAGGAATAAGCTTCAGTGAGGTGCAGAATAAGCTAACTGAGGCACAGAATAGTTGCCTCAGTTAATAATAACTAATAGTAGCCGATGTTCCAAAGAGCCAAAAGATTAGATTTTAAGTATTATCACAAAAGGTAGATGACATGATTGATAAATTAATTTGATTTGATTTGGTGATTCTTCAATAAATACATATGTTAAAATATCACTTTGTACCATATGTATCCTAATGAATATATATGTATATATGACATATATATGACATGAATACATATATATTTATTTCCTGTAGGTTAAAAACAAAGGCCTTTATATTTGGAGTCAAGACTATGTTTGAGATTAGATTTTTCTTTAGAGTGCCTATCTCCTTTTTCCAGAATCCTAAACTGACAGAGAGAACCTTTGAATACCTGTAATGACAAAGGCAGTGAGGGGTGTGAGGGGTCCTCTAGGGTCACCAGCCCAGGTGGTCCCTGTCACACTGACATCACAGGCAGTGTTCTCTACCAAGCTGCGCATCTCCCGGGACTGTGAGTTGCTGAGACTCATGAAGTGAATGAGTATTGCTCACATTGATAACAATCTTTGCAAAAAGCCCAGCTTGTGTGGTCCATGACATATTGAAGCTGTCAGGAGTAATATTGCTAAAGATTAGCATGCCCAACTGTGGTTCTGGCTCTGAAGGGAAGGAACATGGGCAGAAACAGAGAAAGAGAAAGAGAGAGAGAGAGAGAGAGAGAGAGAGAGAGAGAGAGAGAGAGAGAGGAGAGAGAGGAATGTCTGTATTTAACCAAATACTTGCAGAAAAAATTGAAAGTCAGGCAGTATCTATGCTTACATTTACCATATGACAAGGAAGTTACTGATTTTTCTGCAGTCATTTATTTGTGTTCTTTTAAAGTGTAAACATGTTTGGAGCCATTTGTAAAGGAAAGTTAGCCAGCCATCAGAAGTACAGATAGGATGAATAAAATATATTGTGGCTACATTTGCCAAAATCTCTGAGGTCAAGATGTCCCAGGGAAAGGCAGCTTCATGTTGAAGCATCCATCATAAACAGCAACCATTTTCTTTTACCAATAAGATTCACAGAGTACACATCCCTTCAAAGGCTTTGAAAAGCTTGTTCTGTAACTAATTCTATGCAGTCTTGTTGACTCCAGCATTGCTAGGCTATGAATCCTATATCTTAGGAATGTCTCTAAATGCCTCAGTGAGATGGTATCCCATTGAGCAGTCTTTGCTTCTTAGTGTTCATTTAACCTATATGGATGCACAAATTCAAGGCTAACATCTGCATCTATGTGAAATTTCTTCAAGGACATTGGAAACTTAAATGCATGCATAATAGGAAAATCTATACCTCACCCCAAATGCTATACAAGTGAAGATGGATTATATTAAAAAACGTCTAGTAGATGTGTAAGATGTAGGAAAACTTGAAGTTAAACATCAAATTCCTTGATTAGGGAGTTTGCTTAATAGAGCCTTTGTAAAGAGAAAATTCTGTTGAGGTCAGCACTCAGGAGACAGCAGGTGGATTTCTGAGTTCAAGGCCAGCCTGGTCTACAAAGTAAGTTCCAGGATAGCCAGGGCTATACAGAGAAACCCTGTCTCGAAAAACCAAGAAAAAAAAGTCTTGTTTCTTAAATAGTAATATGAGAAACTCATTTAACATAATAGGCTTTCATAGCTAGTATCAGCTGAGATGTACGTAGGTCCATACTCCTAGTCATTTAGTAAATGACACAAATGTGAAGTATGTCAAACCAGGTTGATTCTAAAGAGAATCGGTAGCCCTAGAGGACTGAGCTATTGATAGGATTTAGAGTTGGAAAGAGGCAAAGTATTTTTCCAACCTGGAAGTTGTTTTGTCTCAGCTCCAATATTTAGAGATAAGACTAGGTTCATTTGAACAATATTTAACTACAAAACTCCATGGCATAGATGCTCTAAAGTCTCTAAGGATCCAACCAATCTGGCTCAGAAACAGCTTACAATCATAGCGCTGGCATGCCTTTTCTGTCCTGTCATTCTGAGGTGTTGATAAAGCTGTAGTTTTGCTACCACTTTGGCAGTGTTTTTACAACCACACAAAAGATAAAGTCCTCCAGATGGAACTCAGCTCTTTACTGTCTTCTGCTTTAGGAGCTATCTCTTGAATTAAAGATACAGTCTATAATTCTTCTCATGCTACAGTAGGGAGTCTGGCAGTGCTAACACATTCATCATGCAGATGGAGGGAGGGAGGCCTTGGTTCCTGAGGTTAGCATTACCTTTAGTGAACTCTCAGAGGATGCAACCATGGTGAATTGTGAGATATAAGACAAAACCCAGAAAGAGAATGCTAGTTAGGGTTTGGTCAGTGTTCCATGCAGGCAAGGGAAATTTTTCTCCCATCACTTCTCCTATGAACACTTCCTTGGCATGCTGTCTACTTCCAAGAAAGATAGACATGTTTAAAGATTTAATGCTCTGAGTATTCACCACATGCACTGCAACTCTGACAAGATGATGGATGGGAAGAAAGTTCTAGTGCTTTGGAACAGACAACAGCAGGTGACAGTGCATGCTCAACAGAGTAGATGTCAAAAGAGAGCAGCCTATCTATCAGGAATCCAGAAAATGAAAATTTCAAGGACAAGGTGGGTACCACTGGGTTTTCTCATGAGACTTATTGGTTGCAATTTAGGGTTCTTTCTTAGCATCCCAAGGGTAGCAATCAATATATAAAATCCAGGCAAATGAAAAGAGACTAGAGATTATGTTTGACTTAAAACAGCATGCAGACATTCCTTTGAATGGTACACAGGCAAGCTTTGATTAGAAGGACTACAGACAGGTGAGAATGAATGGGTGCTATGAGGGGATACTGTTAAAGAGAAGAGGAAAAGATGATTTAGGACTTCAAACCAAAGCAAGACCTATTAACTCAACACAGAGCAACTCCAAATTGCAAGGGGTATATGGGAGAAACAGACTATGAAGGTCCCTTATTTGTACTTTAAAGCTTTGATTAGATGCCTACATTAAATTAAAAAGGATCTGGTAGAAGTAAGAGGATGAAAAGGGGGCAGTAGCTGATTTTTAAAATGTTGCTCAAAGGGGGCTCAATGGAGACCGAAGAACCTCTAATGGGTAGTATTTGTGACTGCATGGACCATCAGGATCTGAGGATGCTATCTGCCTATCATTCTGGGCAGCTAAGTGCTGTAATTAGAAGATGCCTTGCTTGAGGCTGGAGATGGCAGAGTTTCAGGATGACTAAGGATAGAGTATACCACTGTTGTTTGGTGACGATCAAACCAACTAACTTCTATAAGAAAGCTATTTAAGGCAAGCTCCCGAGGTCATATTTGAGGCAGAGATGTGGCTAAGAGGAGAGCTGTCTATGACAGCAATAAGATTACATATAAAAGTATATTCATCAAATTCACCATTAGAGAAAAAATTTAAAACACAGAAGACTAAGTCCATAAGGTTTTAGACTCTGCCTTTCAGGCAAGAAATTATTCTTTGTTGAAAACAAATTCAACCCAAGTACACATGGTCAACTTACTTTTGTCCCCTCTGTGTTACTGTACTTTAACATGAATAGACTAGGAACCAAGTATCCCCAGCTCCTTTTTTCCAGGACTACCCTGATAACAGTCTAAAACAGCATATAAATTGGGTCTCCGTCAACCATTGGTGATCTAAGCAGAAGGCAATTTCGATGCTATAATGCCAATCCTTTTCTTGTGTTCCCTAGAACATGGACCTTCTTTTGTGAACTATAAGGGAAAACTGCATTCCTTACGTTTTTTCTAGTCTGGACCATGTTAATTTATCTGTAAAGTGAAGGTACTGCCTCAAATGTGCTTAGAATGTTGCTTGAGTGGGCAATGCTCTCCTCTCTGGAGTCTTCCTCAAGGCACTAAAGAAATCATCTGGCACAGAACACATGCCTCAGGACTACATATGCAGAGCAAGGATAGTTTGCTCCCTTCGGACCCAGGTTTCTTATCTGAGAAGGAGTATTATCATCTTTTTGCTATGTGTCTCTCAGCATTCTAGACAGGGACATCTTTTCCTCTACGACTGGCGTTGAGGTTGAGGTAATATGGATGACGTGGGTACCTCTTGCTTATATGATGAGTTAACTATCATAGCTCTTTCTTGCCATTTTCCCAGCTGGAGAAAAAAAAAAAAAAAGCAAACCGGGCACCGTTGACAATTTTCTTAAATCCCTAGGATATTTGGGTATGAGGATATCCAAGACTTTACAGAGAGACAGATATTAGGATAATCAAAAAAAAAAACGTAAATTTGATTAGAAGAGACATCTTTGCAAGCCTAGGACAATTATCATGATGATTTTGAAGTTACCAAAGGAGGGAGGTCCTTATTTGTGGCCACCTGGACAAAATTTCATATGATACTTAGAATGGTCTGCTTATGATAATCAGAGATATGGATTCATGCGAATGTACCATTTAGGTGGCTGTCAGAAGAAAATTTTGTTAGACAGTGATGCAGCCCAGCAACCTAGGAAAGTTGATATTCAATGGTTTATACCTCATTGGCCAATGAAATCAAGTGGCTTCATCGTGCTGAGAGAGACTGTGGAGAGAAAGCGTCAGAAACTAGAGAACGCTCATGTACCTGTGGTGGCTGTGGTACTGATGGTTTTGGTACGGATGCTGGGAGCAATTCCAGAGAGGTAGACAATGAAATCAGTACTAGGCGGAAGCCCTGAGATGTGGGCAGTTCGTTCAGCACCAGATATATTATGTTCTGCTGTTTGCAGAAACCTATTAGAATCAATAATTTCAATAGTAAACATGTCGAAGATCCCGTCGGTAGCTGTCCAGGAGAGATTGAAGCTCTTAGGAGTTACATCAGAAACATTTAAGTTTCCAATTTCAGGTTCTTTGGCTGAAGGATGAGAGGGAAGGAGAGAGAAAAAAAATCAAATGATTTAGTTATTTGGCTGTGTTTCAAGGTGGAGGTGGTTAACAGCATCATGCCTGGGGAGTAAGGTCCGATAGTTCAGGGTTATAGCGAGACAAAGCATGCTGCCACTGCTAATCAGTGCCAGGGAAGGAGAAAATGGCTTTGTTAAGAGGAAACTGAGCAAAGGAGGGGATAGCTGTTAGACTTTTCTCCCCTGCATTTGCCACTGATGATCAGGCCTGGCAAGATACTTCAGCACAGAAGACAGGCTGGCTAGTCTCAGTGGAATTGGCTTCATCTTAGCTGGATCTGTCTCCGAGAGCCCTGCCTCAGGGCCATTGGCAATCAGTCAAAAGATATGAGGGCTGACAGCTTTCAGGCTCTTGAGCTAAACTCAGGGACCAAGATTATGTGGATTCCTGCATTAGCTTTGAGAGAATGCCTATCTATCTAAATGAGTGCTAAATAATGCTGACAGCATGGGCCTCCCTGAGTGGGACCTGGAGGCTTCTGATTTTGTCACTTGAAAAGATACTCCCATCTCTCAGGGTAACTCTTAATTATTTTTTCCATACTTTAGATAAGGGAGAGCCAGCTATTCTCATCATCTGTTAAAATAGCATGTTCTCTTTTACTTATGTCTATGTAGGCCAAGAAGGTTAGTCCTGTATTGGCAGCCAAGACAGCTCAGCCAAACCATTCAGACAACCCTTTTTAGCTAAGAAATAATATTTTTCTGGGGAGATGTCCTGCCAGTGCTTTTGCTTTCCTGAGAAGCAGTGATATAGCATGCAGTGTATGCACATGGGAGGCATTTGTGAAACCAGTACAGTCTATGTAGCGAGGAGAAAGATCCCTAATCCCAGATTCACAGATTAATTATAGCCCTTCCCCTCTGTGGGCCAACTCGTCAGAGACAAGAATGTTGCTACCATAAAAAAGAATACAGATGGCATCCAAGCCATGAGATCTGCAGGAAAGATCAGAAGTGGTAGGTGATTGATTTTTCTGCCTTCTGGGACAGAATAGTTTGTGGATGTCAGACAAGAACCCTGGAGAAAAGTCAGGGGATCCTCAACTGTAATCTCTGGTCAGCCTGAGGTCACTGTCCAGACTGGGGTTGCTTACGTTTTATGTATGTATCAGTGACAGTTCCTATAACAACTGAGGCAAAAATCGCAGAGTTATCCTTTTGAATCAACAAAGATGTAATGGTTTGCTATGAGAGTTTAGACACAGTGAGTATATAAAAAAGGGAGACATTGTCATGAGAAAGAACTCATCAGGGCACACCATGAAGATGAGCCACAGAAGACAGGGTTAGGAAAGGCTGTTCACTTGGGAAGACTCACATTGAAAGCTTTATAACTGTAACAGTGTAAGGAGTAAACCAGAGCGCATCCCTGGTGTCGGAATCGGGAATCGGAAGCTTGCTTCGGGGAATAACTCTTGACTCACAGAGCAAAGCAACTCTGTTCCATTTATAGCCTGAAATACTTCTTGCTCTGAGAGCTACCGAGGGTCCTGCTACAGATCAACAGTATCTTTGGTATATTATCCATTCAGAATTGTATGTCTCCTCTCTTTGACGGATAGCTTGATAGTTTGGTGTTCTAGCAATGACTCTGCATCTGAGAGAATTTTGCCTACTGGAGGGTAATTCAGTTCTCCTGTTGTGCTCACTTCATTTCAAAGAATCACTGTGTAAGTGTAAGCACTGTAGGACACATCTCCACGAGAAATTTTGAAATAATGCTCAAACAGCAAAAGAGTCCCTACAATAAATGGTCTGTGCTCCATCAAAGCTCACATGTGGGGAGGATGGGCTTTTGATTCTCTGCCAGGATTACAGATGGAAGTTAAAACCAAACAGGTTGGTTCTCCAAACAGAGGCCACCGTGCAAAGATGCCATTGTGGTACTGACTAGGTGAATCAAGAAAGTGGATGTTGGAGGCCAGAAGTGTGAGTATCTTACATGGCTCATCACTGCTGTGGCGAAGGCATTGGAATGATGGAACAGCTCACATAAAGGGCTCTGAGCATGCGTCATGCGCAGAAAGGAATTAGCCAGGAAGAAAAGCTAATTCCCTTGCCATCTCAGAGAGAGAGGAGTGGGGAGAGAGATGGGGGAGTGAAGAGAGAGAGAGAGAGAGAGAGAGAGAGAGAGAGAGAGAGAGAGAGAGAGAGAGCAAGAGGGAGCGAGCGTGCGAGAGAACCATGAGGACTAAGCATGGGCAGTGGAGATGATACCTGTGGAGACGTCAGTAGAGAGCATCGGTGTTCTATAGCCCCGGATGACCCCGTAGATGGAGACTCTATAAGGGGTGTTGGCCTTGAGGCCTGGGATGTCCACAGCTCTGAGGCTGCCGGGTACCGTGAGGTTCTGAGCGGCCTCCACATTATTGGCCTCCTGCACCTGAACGACAAAGTGCTTATAGGCCAGGTCATCTGTGGTCCAGTTGAGTGTGAGGCCGTCCCAGCTGACCTCAGTCACAGACAAGCCTCCCAGCTGAGGGAGATCCTCTGAAGAAGGCAGAGAATTTGCTGTTAGTGCTGCAAACCAAGCAAGGCAGCCGAATGTCCCACAACCCTACTCCAGAAAAGCAGAAGGGGAGAGAAAGAGTGTTTTGTTTCGGTAGCTCCTGATCTCCGGGTATTTCTGTATTCAGATTTTTGCTACTCTGGTTATGGTTTTCGAGAAGAGTTGAAACAGGCAGGAAAGGAAACTTTGCATCATTCCTCCTTGAAAGGAATGGAAATCTCTGGGAATGCACAGGCAGTGGCTAGAGGCAACCAGGACAATGTGGGATTGCAGAGGGGTAAGGAAGTAGGAGTAGTCAAAGCACAGGAGTTGGAGGTCCACAGACCTGGCAAGCTGTATCATCTTGGGAGTCTGGCTTTCTCTCTGAGCCTCAGTTTTAAGTAGAAGTGACAGTACCATCTCATTAGGTTCTATGATTACCTGATATTTATTAACATCTTCATCTCACACACAAGGCACAGAAATTGATAAATGGCAACATAAAACATAGAGCCTGTTGATGTGTTTTGGAATATCTTAGTCATGTGCGAAGCCATGCCTCATTTTATTACTTGAGGTAAAGGGTCATCTTGTGGCTGGCTACCTGCTCTGTATTTGGGCTTCTGAAGAACTCGTGTTCCCAAGTTTTGACAGGTGGTCTGGTTTATCTCTGAGCTTTTTTCTCAACTTTCAAGGACATGATGTTACGCAATAGATTCCTGGCTTGGCTTGCACTCTCCCACTGTCTTAACCCTTGGCATGAAACATGGCTGCATCACAAAGCAAGGCTGTGTGAAGTCAGCTTGCTTCCTTTTACTTAAGAGTGATTCTGTATTGCTTAGTACACGCGCCAAGCAGGGCCCACTGTTAGTTGTTCTTTTTAACTGTGTCAGAAGGATCTTCAGTTATTGCTGATTAAGAAAGTCTGACTTTGGGGTATGGACAAATTCACTGTTTGGGATTCAGTACAGTCTCAGCTCTAATGTGTGTGTGTGTGCGAGAGAGAGAGAGAGAGAGAGAGAGAGAGAGAGAGAGAGAGAGAGAGAGAGAGAGAGAGAGAGAGAGAGAGAGTTTATATGTATGCAGTTGTGTGCAGGAGGCCAGAGGTTGGCATCAAATGTCTTCCTCAATCACTCCTAACCTAAGTTTCAGGCAGGGTTCTTTGACTGAATCTGGAACACACCAATTCAACTAGATTGGCTCTCCAGAAACCATCACTATAATCCTCTTGTCCCCATTTTCTCAGTCGAGATTCTAAGTATTTATACCTCTGTACCCTTCTGAGGATCTGAGGAGCGAACCCTGGTCCTCAAGGATGAGAGGCAAGCCCTTGACAAACTGAAGTATACCCTTCTCCATCTTCCTAAGGCAGAAGTGGCCATGAATTAGAAGTTAGAGATCTTAGCCTTTTTTTTTTTTTTTAGAAGTGTATAATTCTTATTCCTAAGTGTCCCAGGATCCTTTGGGGACGATGTCCCAACACTGACCCAGGGTTTTCTGAGAGGTCTGGGGACAGAAGTGCACTTGCTGAGAACTGTTTATCTACTGCACGAAAGACTTCCCCAGAACATTCCATTTACTAAAGGAGCTAGGCAGCTGCAGCAGTGCTTGCAGACTGTAAACGTAGCTCATCAGCATCCCTGACCTAGAGCAGACATCCCAGACGACCTTTGTTTATCTCAACCCAGTCCAGGAATAAGGCAACATGATAACCTGGCTGACTTAGGTATATGAACATAATCATCTTCCTTATATCTGGTATGTGTGTACTTCACAGCAATGGGCAAGTTTACTTGGTATATATATATATATATATATATATATATATGGTATATATATATATATATATATATATATATATATGAAAATTGATGGTTTGAATTAGGTAATTTGATGGCATTATCAAAATACAAGGCACATGGAGAGGGGTACAGCATCAAAACTTTATCACCACAAATTTTACCATTCATTCCATCCTCCTTGGAGTAGCATAAAGCTCTGTGTGATGGATGGAACAGCATATTTCAAGGGGCATTTCAAGGACTGAGCTGAATTTCTTTTTCTCTTCAGCCTAAATGGAAAACATGGAACTTAAACGAACCATCTTTTCTTAGAAAGGTTCTTACTTTGAGTGCACTTCACAAATGGGCTTAGATGACTTCGGCATAAGATGACTAGATCAGTTTCCAGATCTGAAGAGATCCGACTCGGCATTGGGAATTACTTAATGTCTCTGAGGGCAGCATTGAAAAGACTTCTCTGAAAAGTTCTGCTCTCCTGTACCAGACACCCGCTGCCTGTGCTTTGTCTTACCGTGGTTGGGTTGACCACCGTGAAGGCTATTCTTCATTGTCAACTTGACTCCATTTGGAATGAACTAAAACCTAAGCAGTAATACAGAATTCTAATCCAGACCTGCTAAGTCACAGTTTCATGTTGCCTGCAAACCATATTCAGGCAAGACCTACCTATGAGGGATTTTTGCTATTCTGGGAACAGCCAGACTGGCATATATAACATCTGCAGTCCAGAATGGTCATGTACCTGTGATGAACTCTACAGCAAGTGCATTAGCACACCTGTCAGGATTTTTTTCTTCATTAAATCATTTGAAGTGGGAAGACCCACTTGTAATCCAGCTCTTTTGAGACAGGAAGATTGACCTTTAATCCAGCTTTTTTTGAGGTAGGAAGAAGCACTTTTTAACTGGGCCACACCTTCTGCTGGTAACCTCTATGAAACTGGCAGCCTTTACAAAACACACAGAAGAATGAGGCTCCCTCTTCGCCTGTCTGCTCTCACTCTTGCAGGTGAGTCCATTCTTTTTCTGACATGAGGGCCTGCGTATTCAGGATTGCAGTGCATACTAAAGAACAGGTGAGGCACCCAGTCTCATGACTGAATAATTGTTGGATTCTTGGACTTTCTGTTGGTAGACAACCATTTTTGGGTTAGCTAGACTACACTTTGTAAGCCGTTTAATAAATTCCATATTTATATTCATAATAAATCCCATATGTATTCCACAATAAATCTCATATATATTCATTCTATAATTTGTTTCTCTAGAGGACCCTGAATAATATAACTACTCACTTAGCTGTTCAACACTGGCTAGATGATGAACATTTTGTCAGGCCCTTTCATTTCTTAGTCCATCTATTCCTCGTGGAAGGGTACTAAAGCAGGGGTATTATTTTAGATACAATGGCAAGAAAAAAAAGGCTAAGAGATGCAAAGGAAAACATCCAGGTAGTAATACAGAATTCTAATCCAGACCTGCTAAGTCACAGTTTCATGTTGCCTGCAAACCATATTCAGGCAAGACCTACCTATGAGGGAATTTTGCTATTCTGGGAACAGCCAGACTGGCATATATAACATCTCCAGTCCAGAATGGTGGTGTACCTGTGATGAACTCTACAGCAAGTGCATTAGTATGGAGGCCCCTTACTTTGCAGTGCAGGGTGACTGTGTAGGGAGTACCAGCCCTGAAGCCTGGGACTTCAATGGAACACGGGCGACCAGGAATAATAAGGCCAGCCCATTCTGCCTGGCTATTCTACTGGATTCAAGTGATAAACTGGTCATACGTTCTGACTGGTGTGGTCCAGTCCAGTTTGAGAACATCCCATCTAAGTCCAGTCACTGTGAAATTTCCCAGACTTTGAACCTTCTCTGCATGAGAATACACAGGGATGACGTTACTATAAAGGGAACTGCTCTCTGGGGTTCAGGTGAGATGGGATTTGGCTAAAGTTGGGATGAGCTCTTTGGTTTGTATTGACTACGGATGTGTGATTTACTGCAGTACTGAGCACACTCCAATTGTTAGAATTAAAGCCAAGGCTTTCTTTCAGCCTTTGGGAATAGAAGGCAGTTTTTGGAGGAGCTCAAAACTTCCATTCTTGATATACCACTAGGTTTATGGGAAGCTCTTGAGTATTTGTAAAATGAGCTCCGAGTGATTTTATTTTTCACTTACAAATTTTGCTTTAAAGTTGCTTAGATATTATAATTTGAAACATACTTTTCGAGACAAGTCACCTCTCACTTTTGAAAAAGAAGAGTAGGTGGAATTTTGTCTGGAGCTGTCTACTAGACTAAGAGCAGGACCTGCCCAAATAAGGTATAAGATATTGAAGTAGAAGTGATTCACTAGGATTTCCCCAACATGGAAGGGTCTAAGTCTCAGTTAGAGATGGGATTCCTCTTAAGCAGAGACAGGGAGAGGAGAAAAGGAGTGAACGGGTCTAAAATACCTGTCAAGACTTCAACAGAGAGAGGGGCCGTGCCGAAGTCCTGGGTGACCCCTTGAAGGGTGATGTAGTAGCGGGTGGCTGCCTTGAGCCCAGGCAGGTCCACTGACCTCAGTCCTCCTGGGACTGTGAGGTTCTGGACAGTCTGGGTCGTGTCAGCCTCTAGCACCTGAATGAAAAAGTTCTTATAGGCTCCTTCTGGAGCAGTCCAGTTGAGCGTGAGGGCATCCCAGCCCACCTCGGCCACAGTGACCTCTCCCAAATTGGGAGTTGTCCCTAGAGAAGGACAAAGAATGCGTTTAAAAGTCATTGTAAGATATAGGAAATCCAGAACCCAAGGGCAGGCTTTACATCCCCTGAAAACACGACATTTGTTAGATAAACATGCTTCATGTAACATCTTAAACCTTGGAAAGAGCAGAAGAAGGGGGCGGGGAAATATTTGCTTTCTTAGTTTATCAATTTCAGAGAATTCAGGAATTCCTTCTGTGGCTAATTTCCTTTGGACTCTAGCACATAATCAGTCCTTAATGTGGGGTCACCATCCTTGGTTTATTTGGACTGTCTCAGATGATGGATTCCATACAGCAGCAATGTGTTGTTTATGTACAATGTTAACATGGCCTTAGAACTATGTCACGCGATGGCCTGGCTATCCAGCATCAGACCCCCATGACACTTCAGCTTGTGGCTGAACAAGGCCATTCTAAAATCAATGATGCGTGATTATCCTTGGTCAGTTTCCTGTTGAGAAAAACAGAAGCTTTAGATATGAAGGAAGAAAGTACCTGTGGAGGTCTCGGCAGAGAGCACTGGTGTTCTATAGCCCCGGGCTACCCCATAGATGGAGACTCTATAAGAAGTGGCAGCCTTGAGGCCTGGGATGTCTGCAGCCCGGAGGTTACCAGGTACTGTGAAGTTGTGAGCAGTCTCCACATTGTTGGCTTCCTGTACCTGAATGACAAAGTACTCATAGGCCAGGTCATCTGCAGTCCAGTTGAGTCTGAGGCCATCCCAGCCGGCCTCAGTCACAGTGAGATTTTCCAGGGAAGGCACTTCTTCTAAACAATAACAGAGACAAGGTCAGTTACACTATTCATCAAATGCTTGCCTTTTAAGAACCCAGCAAATCCATTGGCCAAGGCCCATAGAGTCCAGTACCAGGATGCTGTCACTGTATGCCCAGCGGTGATGTCCAACAAAATGCAATAAACAGGTTAGTATAGCATTGATCTTGCCTTTGTACAGCTGAATTTCCTTTTGGAAATACGTTTACTTGTTTACAAGTGTCCTAGAGAAGACTGTACTCATCTGTTAATGAGGCTCCATGCCTCAGTTTCCAGTTAGCAGAGTGGTTTTTCACTACAAAAAATGGTTTCACTACAAAGTGGTTTTTCAGCTGGTCTTGGGTCTTTTTCCAGCACTCTGCATTTTGCAGCCTCCTAGATCTGCTTAGGTTTCTTTTCTCTTAGTGCTGCCTTGGCCTTTCCTAGAAGGTCATTATAGTTTAATTTGGACTTTCCTGTTCCTGAGTTTCAGGTCAGTTTTTAACAAACCACTTCAGAAGAGTAGGGAAAAGGGGAAAGTACTGGTCAGGCTGAAAACAAAACAAAAAACAGAAAAAAAATTTTCCTTCTCCTGCTGTCTAAAAGCACTAATGAGAAACTTCACTGGCGTTGAGAATTTATACCATGGTGAAGAGGAAGTAACTACCTTTTCTTTCCAGGAATTTATCTTAAGCCTTATCTCTAATGGTGACATTAATCATATTGTTTCCCATGAAAAGAGCTTAGATTCGAGGCTGCATAAAGTATAGGGAGACTTGCCTAATGCAGAGGAGGGAGGAGGGTACTATAGATCGTCACAGGTATAGATGTTAAAATGCTCACAGGTATAAAGAGTGGAGGGACAGCACATTAGACTGAGCTCTTCTGAGACTCATTTCATCTCTGCACTTCAGTTTTTGCCTGTGTCTCTGGTGCTTCTACTTCATGACCCCCCACACCTCTTCCCTCAGTTGAGAGAACTGTCTCCATTGGGGCTCAGATTCCATCCTGTTTGGGTCTCTAGTTCTCCACCTTTCCCTCTTTCTTTTCACAGGCAGATCAAGAAAGATACAGATATGGCTTTGCTTTATGTAAGTGGCGTGTGCTCATATCTACACTGGATGCTGTTGGCACACCACGCACACTAAGTTGACCCTAAACACATGCTCACATATATGAAAGATGAAACTTCCACCGATGAACCTAGAGGGATGGAGGGTTGCTCTGAATAAAGACAGAGCAGGCAGTTGTGGACTGTGAAGCTGTGCGTAAGTGCTGAGTCCTCATTTTCAGGGTGAATGATGTCCTTGTGGGCTCACTGCATTTTCTGCTTGCACCCTAGCTTTCCTACAGGCCACAGTGAAAAGGCTATTGTCATTCTCTCCCAGCTGGGCTTTGGAATTTACCCTCTGAGTAATGCCAGTGGGCCCAGGAAGTCAGAATTTCCAAATCTTCTGTCATCTGGACTCATGGTGGGCCAAGCAGCTGCAGGAAGGAATTTCTGGCCATGTCGTCATCCCTTCAGATTCCCACCATTGTATAGATGGTGGTTACCATAGGCTGGCAGGATGCAGAGCCCGAATCTCTTTGTGTGCTTTGTATGTGAGAGAGTGATTCTCCCACAGCAAGCGGAGAATTCAATGCAAGCTGGAAGACTACAAGAATGCTTCAAATGGCGCCAAACTCATTTTCTAGAGAATGAAATACCTGAAATATGAAGTCTTGGCTGCCTTGGAGCTTTCTGGTGGTTCTCAGTAGCTACCAAGAATAAAGCTAAAATCCCTGAACATCTGTGCTCTGCACCTGTTCCAGAAGGCCTGCAGCCTTAGAAATACTGTCTTTCTACTTAGACACACAGCAGTGCTAAGCTTATTTGATGACTACAGAACATCCCTTGACTCTAAGCCTCTCAGATGCTGTTCCCCTGCTGGAAAGGACACTGCACTCTCCTGAACCTTGCCTCCTCTTGCTCCTCAAGGACTCATCTAGGTAGCTCCTCTTTTAAGACTCCTCAGAGCCTTTTGTCCTCTTTTTCAGGCATGTGATGAGGATCAGGTCTATCCTCCTGTGACTCCCCATGCTTCTGTAACAGCAGAACTACGTCCTTCCCATGTTGGTTCCATCTTTCCCACTGCAGTGCACTCTTTCTCATTCTCTTTGTCCTGAATGTCCCCCTCTTCTGTCTGATTCTTAGCATGTGGTCATCATATATTAAATAAATAAATGAACATTGAAAGGATAACTATTTGAATCCACTTCAGTTTGCTCCATAGAAAAGTGAAATGGTAAATCGGAGCAAAATGAGCAAAATGTTGTTTAATGCCTGAAGCTGTGGTTAGGAACAAAATTTCATTTTTCCGCCTTCCAAATTCATGCGAGACACTATTGGGTTCTTAGGTTGCTGTGAAAATATGCCTCACGGCCCTTGGCTCTTGCCTATTGTTCTCCTTTATGTCTTGTATTGCTCCCAGTGAATTTGTAGCCTTGGCTTTAGGCAGAGTTTAGTTAGCAGGGATGTAAACGCAGAAAGAGAAAAGGAAAAACTGAGGGAGGAGAGAAGCGTATGGGAGAGTTGGGAGGAGGGAGCAGGAGAGAACCACACTGGTCTTCTGCGCCCTCGTCTCTACCCCCTCCCTTTTATGTCTCTCCCTCTCTCCCTCCCCCTTTTATGCTCTCTCTTTTTGTCATCCATATTGCACAAACTTAACGAATTCCTAGGGAATAACTACCTTGCCCCTTGCTCCTGAAGGGTGCTAGACAGCTGCTACAGCAGAGAAGGACAAAAAGGAGAAAACAAAACGTGGCAATGCTGGCCCTAGAGCAGCTGGATCTCTGCAGATGTTCCTGACGCTCACTCTGGCTTTGGATGTGTTCCAGGTCCTGCAGGCAGCAGTAGACAAAGGAGATTGTCCCTACAATCTGCTCACGGGTGGGTGGAGGTCAGGGACAATGAGGTGGTTACTGCCCATTCTCAAGTTGGTAAGTAGCCATGAAACCTTGGAGCAGCATCAGGGGTGGACTGGAGGGTGGGGGGCGGTGTTTCACAGCTTGTTCAGAGGATGCCCTTGGTTTGAATAGCACTTGAAATGGATGAGACTAGAGCAAATGATAAGTGGAAAACAGGGGACAGAATAGGAATATAACAAAGGGAATACAGTCCTGGTGGTGGAGGCAGGCTCAGCAAACATACAAGGGGACAGTCATGTGTTGGCCAAGGACATGAATAGTGGAAGCTAAGCCAGAGAAGCCAGACTCTGGAGGCCACCCAGCCCTTGGAAAGGTGCTGTTATGTACCTTTTTTTTTTTTTTTTTTTTTTTTTTTTTTTTTTTTTTTTTTTTTTTTATGGAGCACAGGTATGAAGGCTGGGAAGATTTACTCTACTTTCAATATGGTGCCACCTCATGGAGGAGGTCTGGACTTGGGCCACTGCTATGGCTGGAGCATGGGGCTTCCGTGGAGAAAATGCAGGAGGACCAGCATAAGAAATGTTAATCTTGCAACATCTGCCTTTGATTCTGGAGATGTGGGGAGATGGGGGTGGGTCCCTCCTTCTGGAGCTTTGTGAAAGAGGAAAGAGTAGAAGAGAAGAGGGAGAGGAGGAACAAGAAGAGAGTTCTCTTCCTTCTTACATTTCTGGTTCCTTTTTTTTTTTTTTAGTTGCCTTTGGCACACAATAAACTCATGCAAGGGTAGATTATACAAGTCGGGCTATTCAAGCTAACTCCTTTCAATTCTATTTCCCTATCTTTGCTGAACTTTTCCTTCTAAGCTTCTCGGACAGCCTCAGCACCCTACAGCTCAGGGGGGGGGGGGAGCAGTCTGCACTGTTCCCAGAATTAACCACTGCACTCATTTCTTACTTGATTAGACTGTCCTTTTGTCTCACAAATTTCTCTGTTTTCCTTCAAAATGCCTGTGATTTTACAGTGGCTATTCTGATAGGAGACTAGCCTTCTTGTGTTATGTAAGAACAGCCAATGAGATGTACAGGGAAATGATTGATACAATCTCTAGAAAGAGCCATGGGTTGGAGCTTTGACTCTACCTCCATCCTACCACCTAGAACCTGGATGATGGTGGATTGCAGCAGCCATGTAGTGATACTGACCTTGTTTTGAGAATAGGAGCTAAACCCTAAAAAGATGGTAGAAGAGAAAGAGTGAAGGAGTCTGGATCCTGAACAATTTGAAACAATTATGCTTTCTCTTGTACTGCCTGGTGACAGATCAATTTAATGGAGGAGACTGACATTTGAAAATTCTGTTGTATTCAGTTGAAGATATTAATAGATAACTTGTGCCCTGCATGACATTTCTAAATTGCCTCATTGTCATTCTCTTTCAGATTACTGAGGGTCAGCTGGGTGACTTCTGTGTTACGTGACCAGCACTAGTGACCCCTGAACATCCTGATCTCTGATAGTCCCAGCTTCTAGTTTTCTCCAAAGACTCTACGGAGTGTGGGGGGTCAATCAGGCTATGATGGTCATGTGACACAGCACTCTTCAAACAGCAGCACAGTGCAGTAGATGAGTTAGCTGCATGCCTGCATGCATGCTAATGAAATGGGAAGCTAAGTCTGTCACTTATGAAAACTCAAACGATCTTGAAAACTTCATGGCTGAAATTGAATGTGTCATTTTTCATACAGGAAGAACCATTTTTATCCCCAGATTCTCTCTGCAGTTCAGTCCGTGAATTAAAGTGACAGGAGAGAAAGTCGGTAGGTTAGCTGGCTAATAGGACTAAGAGGGACCTGGGATCAACCAGGGAGAACCAGAAAACTCTTCATGACTAGAAATAAAGTGAGAAGGCAGCGTGGCAGATTTCGGATCAAGTGCCATTCTCCTGGGCTATGCTGAGGAGGGCAAGAGAGCTGCAATAAAAATACTCCAAGGAAGATGTTCAAATAATGACGTCCAACATCCTGGGCATCTTTAAAACAATGAAAAGTAAAGCTGTCATTAGATTAAAGGGGAGAAATGGGAAATTTATAGAATACCATGGAGCACAAATGAAACAGCAACAAGAGACAAGACAGACAATCAGAGCTCCTTATTTACATTCTCCTAGTTAGAGTTGCTTAGAAGTCAGCATTTCTTCATGAGGCAATTTGGTTCAACCAGTTGACTGACAGGAGAAAAATGTCAATCTTCACGAAAGACAAGGAAGCTGCCATTTCAGTGTGGCAGAGAGAGCTCCAGGAGGAGAGAAAGGAGCTTATTTAACCTCTGGGCATCACATTCCTGACAAGCTTGGCAGACTCAAAGCTGCCACCCAGAGTTAGCAGAGAGCTTAGAGCTCAGGGTGACTTACCGGTGGATGCCTTCACACGTGCAGGCTTGCTCTTGTGTCTGCCCTTCTCGGCAGTGAGGAGGACAGTGTATTCTTGCCCTGGCTCCAGGTCTGTCAGGACATGGGAGGTGGCATCCTTTGGCAGCTGGACTTCCATCGACTGGCCTGTGGGGAGGCTGTAGTTGAGGCGGTAACGATCAAACTTGGCCAGGGGTGTCGTCCAGAAAAACGTCAAACTGTCTTGTGTGGTTTCAGACACCTGTAGGTCCTTGGGTGCATCGATTTCTGGAGAGAGAATGATGAGACATCTTTAGGCTGCCAAGCACAGGGACTTCTGTAGCTGAGTGTTCCCTGAGGAAACCTGTAACTGCAGGGCAGTCACCTGACTGACCTCACCTTTTATAGACAGGAGATGTTACACACTACCTTTTGGGATTTGGAGAAAATTAAAAATAATGTGCAGTGGTTTATAGACACACACACACACACACAAACATACACACAGGGAGACATATACCCAGAAACATACACACACACACATACACACAGAGAGACATATACACAGACACATTTACACACGCAGAGACATACACATACACACAGTCACACACAGAGAAACACACACATACACACTGTGCAACACTACTGAAATCTAAAGCTGTGATGTATCTAGTAGTAGATTTTTCAGAAAAACACTTCAGGAGGGAAACAACAGTCTCCAATCCAGCCCTATGTAATCTTCACCCAAGGCTGGCACTACAGGATGCTACGGGAACCATGATGCTGTAGTAGATGCTGTAGTTATCTATATGGTTACTTCACTATCTGCCCTAGGGAAGTATTTTCTCAAAAGCTAAGGGGAAAAACTTCACATATGTACCAATTAAACAGGCTTATTTTAAGAGAATAGGTTGACAACTAAAAACAGGCATACTATAATATTTGCTTCCAATTTTCCTTTTGTTCTCTTTCCTCTGTAGAGAGTTGTGCTAGGGTAGTTCCCTTAGGAGTGAGCTTATGAATTCTACTTTTGTACTTTTAAATGTAGACATCTGGGCTCCATGGCACTAGAGGCCCATTTCTCCTCTAATCTCATTTTTTGAATTTGTAGATAAACTTTTCTCATCAGCCCTGCCTTTCCTGTTCAGTCTACTTCAGCAATGGTAGCATTGCCATGCCCCTCACCTGTGGCCGCATTGATGGTTGCTGGATCACTCTCCTTGTCTCCCTTGACAGCAGAAACACCAATCCCATATTCAGTTCCAGGCCTTAGACCTGGAAGAGAATGTGAAGGTTGGGCACTAGTAGAAGGCAGGCTCCCAGAAGACTTTAAAAGTGACCCCAGACTGGCTTCTGGCCACTGTGAATTGTATATGCTCATCACATGATTCAGTGCCAGTGAGAGGAATGGACAGAAGCTGGGCCTATTTCATAATCTCTGCAGGGTTGCAAAATAGGGACATATGCTCCTGTCCTTTCGAGGGCCCCTGTGGCACAGCACCGCTGGGTCATGGCTCACCTGTGAGTGTGGTTTTGGTTGTGGCTTGCTGGCTCTTTGGAACATCTATCTCAGCATGGTCACCTCCAGAGATAGGGGCATACTTAATTCTGTAACTGTCGATGTCTGCCTTGACGTTCCTCCACTCCAAGGTGATGCTGTTGTCTGTCTGTGAGACACGGCGGAGATTCCTGGGAGCATCCAGGCCTGTTTAGGAGGGAAAGGGAAGATGGGCATTATGCCAGGTTTGATGAGTGCAGGAGAACTTGACATTTTAATCAGAGATTCAAAAGGCACCTGCCAATGGACAGAAATGTCAGAATTCCCCCGAAGCCCCTGTCTTGGTAACTGATTCACAAAGTTAAAGAGCACAGGCCCAGTTCCTTTCTTGAGGATTAATAGGTGGTATTTCAATTGGCTACATTGATTTCATTTTCTGTGTCTGAAGAATAATACAAAGCCCCCAACATAAGACTGTCGATATGAAAACTGTTCTGTTGAATCAATGTATTTTTAATAACTTAGTGCTGATCACCTGGTGCTACCAAACTCCTGCAAAATGTGTATGGGATACATAATTGACATTTGGATACCTTTGAGGTAATGCCATTTGCTAAGATGTCAGGCAAATGCCTTTACCCACTGAGCCATTAAATTTTAACCAGAAATGTTGTCTAAGAATATCAGACCAGCCCTTCCTTTTTCTCTTTTCTCTCCCTCTTTCCCCCATTTCTCTCTCTATCATACATGCACACATACATGCACACATATGCACACATGTTTGTGCGTGCCTGGGTATGTTTGGAAGGTTATTTAATCCCCTTTTCTTTGAAAAAGTCACTAATTATTATCTAAAATGAATGCACAAAGATGAAAAGGCCCTTGACCATCTTTAGGGTTATATGAGCCTGGAGGACTCGTGGATGGAGTGGGGCAGAATTGGTACTCTGCCCTTTCCTCACCTGTGATGAAGGTCTCTTTGGCAGGGTTGCTTGCCATGTCCACTCTGCGGGAGATGAGGGACACCTCATACTCCGTGTCAGGTCTCAGGTTCCCGATGGAGTACTGGTTGTCTTCGTGTGTGAGGTCGATGGTGGTACGGTCTCCAGGTACATCCTTGATGCCATAGGAGAGCTCAATGCTATCAATTTCAGCCAAGGGCTTGAACCAGGTGATCAGTGCTGTGGTGTCTGTGACATCTTTTACCTCAATATGGCTGGGGGCATCCAGGCCTGTGACCAACAAAGGAACCAAAGGGTCAATGCCAGCAGAAGGGGTTGAGAGTAGGGGGGGCTTTGCAGCAGACCACAATAGACATTTGACTCATAATGACACCTTACTTTCTTTTGCCCTTGGGAGCTGCAGTTTCTGTTTGGCAAGCTGAAAAGAGGGACTGTAAGATCTACATGGAGGGCTTTTTGCCCTCATTTTTCCAATAGTAAAACAGAGAAAGCTTATAAAGCATCTAGAACGGAACCTGGCATAAAGGTGATGCGTGATGAAAGCCTTTCCTTTGCTGGTGTGTATCTCTCTCTCTCTCTCTCTCTCTCTCCCCCCCCCCATGTGTGTGTGTGTGTGTGTGAGTGTGTCTACGCGTCTGTATATGTGTTGTTTATGCATACATGTCTCTCTTTGTGTATGTATTTCTGAGTGTGTCTGTATGTGAGTGTTGCATATCTTTGTATAGCCCACGTGTGAAATTTAGAGGAAAACTTCTTCTGGGGTTGGTTCTTTCCTACCAGGAGGGACCTGATGATTGGATTCAGATTATCAGGCTTGACAAGCTCCCTTACCCTAACTGAGCCACCGAGCCAGCCTCAAAAAAATGTTTTTGATAAAAGGAACCAGGGCAAGAGTAATTTCTGTTTCAAGCATAGCCTGTTTTGTCCTCATTCTGGGGATTCCTGTGTCATCCTGTTAAACTCACTTCCTGCCCCATACACCTGGATTTCATGCTTCCTCACCTCCTAGTCTCGACAAGGCTATTCTTTTGTTCCATCTATTGAGATTTCCCTTTTCCTCTTTGCCTTTCATGTCAACCAGGTACATATATCCTCTTCCCTGTAGGGTACATACATCCTCTTCCCTGTAGGGTACATACATCCTCTTCCCTGAAGGGTATATACATCCTCTTCCCTGAAGGGTATATACATCCTCTTCCCTGTAAGGTACACAGATCCTCTTCCCTGTAGGGTACATGCATCCTCTTCCTTGTAGCTACTGTTGCTCATTGTCTTGTCACAGATGTTTTTACAGTTTGGTTGAGAAGGCTAGGCTGATTGCATGACAGACTCCAAATTGGCAGATAAGTTGACTAGGCCTAAGAACTGGGCAAGTCCAGGCAAGCCCAAGCCAGACAATTACTAAGAGGGAAGAAAAATGCCCAAGCTTCACTCCCCGATAATGTCTCCAGAATGCCTAAAGACAGCGTAAGACAAAGCTCATCTGCCCTGGAACTCCAATGTGTTTTAAATCGAGCCTGCAAGCTCACTTGGTTGTCTCTCTAATTTGGTAATGGGAGACCCCATCATGCTGGACTTCTGCAGAATAAAATACTCTTTGCTTTATATACTATTTGAGTCTGGGGTGTCATTCTTCAGCAAATCATGGACCCTTACAGGTTACATTTAGACTGGGTCATTCATTCATTCAGAAAATGGATGTTTGGCCTTCACGATCCTCAAGTTATCCTGGGCATTTAATGTATAATTTTATTTTTATCTTTAAAAGCTGTTTAGTCTATGCTTTTAGCAGCCATCCAGTAAGTGTTTTTAAATGGAAGTAGCCAGGATTCATGCAGAGTATGGGGAAAGGACCAATTTTTGATAGATTGTGAGGATGCTGCGTTGTTCATTTTTGAAGTCTAAGTGGTTATGTATCAGCTAGTGTTTAATGGATCCACAAAACACATCATGAAAATGATGCTATTACCTAGACAGAGACACTGTCTTCCATTCTCAGACCTGTCAGCCACAAACCCACTTATGCTGCTAAGGGGGTGGCTAGGGATACTGATAACCCCAACTCTGTGTTCAGAATAGTGAAGACTGACATTACTCTCTGCTGACCATGTCCCATGGTGTTGTTCCATCTGTGCCTTGGGCTTAAGACAACTTGATGAGAAAGATGCTATGAACCCAGTTTTCCAAACATTGGCTCCAAGGCTTAAAGAAGTAGGATGTTCCAAAGTGAAAGAGAATGGCAAGGAAGGAATTTAAACTCAGGACCACCGCATCCCTTCATCATCACAAGATGATGGTTCTTGTCAGCATTTATGTGTCTAGAATGATCACAGTAAACCTCAATGAGGTGCCAGGGAGAAGGGATCAAGCATGGTTTGCACCAAAAAATTAAGATACTTTAATTCTGCAAAAATGCTCAGAAATGGTCACAAAAGGAACAGAGAAGTGCATGTCAATCAATGTTGGTATTTACATATTCTGGAACTTCAAAGGCTGGGTGTTTGTCCCTTAATAAGCAGAATACAAAGCAGCCAAGCCTTAAATAATTTGGATTAAAGAGCAAAGGGCAGGAAAAAGAAACGTTACCTGCCTCTTCAGTGTACTTTCCCTACAGTGGATAAGCATTTCCTTGATCTTTTCTCTGCCTTACTGGTAATCTAATGATTTTTTTTCCTGTCAGTACCTGCCTCCTACCTACCACAGAGAGCTGTTGTCAGGATGATGGAAAACATTTGCTTATGAAGGAGACAGTCCTAGGTACTGGCCCTGAGCTATGCAAAATGTGCAAGCTTTTAAGTGCAAGATGTTCCTTCTTGTCATGTGTCAACAGATTTAACTTTCCCAGCAACCCCCTGCCAACCAGAGTTGATTTCTTAAAGAGCTGGCACATCTGTTCTCTTGAAGAAAATGAGACATTTTCCTACTAAATGCCAATGCAGGATCTCTTTCTCTATTTCTCCTGTATCTTGTTTTTTTAAAAGAACAAAACTGTTAGAACAATTCTAAATTCAGTTATATCCCATAGAAGTCTCTAGTTTATTAAATCCTACTTGACCCCAAGAATTTCTAAGGACATTAGTGTCAAGTGAAAGATGTGTGTGTGTGTATGTGTGTGTGTGTGTGTTTGAAAGTATCTGTGAGACTGTGTTTGAGTATATGTGTAGTTTTGAAAGTTGTGTGTTTGTGAGTATGTGTGTGACTGTGACAGTGTATGTGAGTGTATATGTGAGCATGTGTTTATATGTGAATATACATGTTTATATGTGATTGTATGAGAGTATGTGTTTGATGTATGTGTGTGTGTGAAAGATTGTATGTGAGTGTATATGTATGTGTATGTGTATGTGTGAATGTATCTGTAGGTCAGAGATCAATCTTAGGCATCTTTCCTTGGACTGTCCAACTTCCTCCTTGAGCCAGGGTCTCTGGCTAGCCTTGACCTGACCAGCAAGTCTTGGGGATCCTCTTTTCTCCATTTCTCAGCTGTGCTTGAGTCATGACTGTCTGGCCTACATCATGTTAAAGTGACTCAACTTCTCCAAGGCTTATTCCCTCGTTTTCATACACAGTACCATGCATACTCACCTCACCTCTGTCATGGGAGACTTGGTGTTAGTATTAAATGAGCTGGTGTGGTAGATGACTTGTGATAGTCTCCATGATTACCTTTTCTGCATCTACAGTCCTGAGAATATACCTTTGAGGAACTTCAGAGAGGGAATGCCTCTGTTTCTCTGTCTCTCCCATGTGTGCTGGCCTGAGAATTTCCTCTGACAGCAGTGACAGAAATGTCAACTTTGAGTCTACTCAACAGCATGCCATCATGCCCAGGCTAACCCAATGACAAGGAGGCTCCAAGGATAAAAAAATAAAATTGCCATCTCGTTATGCTTTGTTTTTGTTTTATTGTGACAGTGTATCCTTCCATAGCTTATATCATCCTAGAAGTCACCATGGAGTCCAGGATGGCCTTGACTCATGCTAATACCCTGTCTCAGCTTCTAGAGTGCAAGGATTACAGGTGATTATCTTGACTGGGGCCATTCTAGGCCAAGCAGTCTCGGTTCACAAAGATGCACAAGTGATCCCAGTTAAGGACAAGCATCACACAGCTGAGCCCAAGTCCAAATCACAAACCTTCAGAATTATCACTTAAGGCACTCCATATGGACTTTGTATTGGTAAGCAAATCCTCACTGATGCAGATGCTGTGTCAGAGGGCATGCTAGAAACCAGAAGGTGCAAAGAGACACAATCAGCTCTATCACAGGTCTTGGCTGGTACTCACGGGTTGTGGTTACTTTCTTCAAGCCGGGGCCTCGGGTGTTGTTTTTCACAATGTGCAGAGATATTTCATACTCTTGGCCAGGAGCAAGGCCAGTTTGGCGGTAAGAGGTCTCTGGTCTCCTCAGACTTTTTGTGATCTCTCCCTCATCTTCTTTGTTCTGCAAGATGGAAACAACACAGGGATAAGATTCAGAGGCAGGGACAGCCATGCATCTTCATGCTTCATTTGTTTCTGCTTCTTGTTTTAATTTATTTACTTGGTACCCTCCTATGTAACACAGCAGATTGGGAGGTTAGATGCTGAGAAAACAGAGATGAGAAAGCTGCTTCTAGAGTTTGTTTATTCCTCCTGTAGACACCTGCACTTATCCTGTCCCTGTCAAATGGCACCATGTGAGAGCCGTAACTCAGCCCTTCCTTTTGTAAGTCAGCAGTTGACTTCAAAGAAGTTGGTGGCCTGCCCCATGCTCTCCCAGATAATTGGGGACAGGGCCTGGGTTATAACCAGAAAACCGATTTACCTAATCTTTGTGTCCTAGGAAGATCTACTCATACTTGAGATGTGCCAAGAAATACTGTATAGGACAGACTGGTTCTGTTTCTGTTATCCCAAATAGAGATTTGCACGTTGGTACCTATAGATGATTTAACTTGTGTTTGTCTGGACTCTCATCTCTAAATGCTATACTTTTCTATTTATTAACAGCAGGGAAGAAATCAACATCACTTAAATACATAAGTGATCACACAAAGTGATAGTGCCCAGTCTTCCACCCAAAGCTAAGGAAACCAAGTAACATAAGAAGCAGCAGGGACTATTGACCACCTTGTGAATCCCCTATATCAAACACTTCCTCCAGAAGCCCCTTACCATATTTCGGAAAATGATCTCCCATGTTTCGAAAGCAATGTCTAGAGGATCCCACTCCACTTCCACAGATGTCTCCTTGATAGACTTGAACTTTAGACCTTCCGGTGCAGGCAAATCTGTAAGTAACAGCACACATAGAATATAAGGAAGGGCAAGATCCTAGGTAGCCACGCAGCGTGGGATACACTAAACCTGTGACAGACAGCTGTCCTTGAGGCTAGTAGCCAAATCTGGGGTCTACTTAAAGGCACTTCTGAACAAAGAATTCTCACCTGAGGAATACCGAATGGCAGAGAAACACCTGAAAAAATGTTCAACATCCTTAATCATCAGGGAAATGCAAATCAAAACAACCCTGAGATTCCACCTCACACCAGTCAGAATGGCTAAGATCAAAAATTCAGGTGACAGCAGATGCTGGCGAGGATGTGGAGAAAGAGGAACACTCCTCCATTGTTGGTGGGATTGCAAGCTTGTACAACCACTCTGGAAATCAGTCTGGCGGTTCCTCAGAAAATTGGACATAGTACTACCGGAGGATCCAGCAATACCTCTCCTGGGCATATATCCAGAAGATGTCCCAACCGGTAAAAAGGACACATGCTCCACTATGTTCATAGCAGCCCTATTTATAATAGCCAGAAGCTGGAAAGAACCCAGATGTCCCTCAACAGAGGAATGGATACAGAAATTATGGTACATTTACACAATGGAGTACTACTCAACTATTAAAAAGAATGAATTTATGAAATTCCCAGCCAAATGGATGGACCTGGAGGGCATCATCTCGAGTGAAGTAACACAATCACAAAAGAACTCACACAATATGTATTCACTGATAAGTGGATATTAGCCCAAAACTTAGGATACCCAAGATATAAGATACAATTTGCTAAACGCATGAAACTCAAGAAGAATGAAGACCAAAGTGTGGACACTGTGCACCTTCTTAGAATTGGGAACAAAACACCCAGGGAAGGAGTTACAGAGACAAAGTTCGTAGCTGTGATGAAAGGATGGACCATTTAGAGACTGCCATATCCAGGGATCCATCCCACAATCAGCTTCTAAACGCTGACACCATTGCATACACTAGCAAGATTTTGCTGAAAGGACCCAAATATAGCTGTCTCTTGTGAGACGATGCCGGGGCCTAGCAAACACAGGAGTGGATGTTCACAGTCAGCTATTGGATGTATCACAGGGCTCCCAATGGAGAAGCTAGAGAAAGTACCCAAGGAGCTAAAGGGATCTGCAACCCTATTGTTGGAACAACATGATGTACTAACCAGAACCCCGGAGCTCTTGTCTCTAGCTGCATATGTATCGAAAGATGGCCTAGTCGGCCATCAATGGAAAGAGAGGCCCATTGGACTTGCAAACTTTATATGCCCCAATATAGGGGAATGCCAGGGCCAAAAGAATGGGAATGGGTGGGTAGGGAAGTGGGGGGCGCTATGGGGGACTTTTGGGATAGCATTGGAAATGTAATTGAGGAAAATATGTAATAAAAATATTAAAAATCAAAAAAAAAAATAAAGGCACTTCTGGCATGCAGTCTACTGTGAGAAAATGTGAATGCCCCTATTATGACCGATCATATGACTGCTTATTTATGATTTCATATTGTTGAATTAGCAAAGCGTACATAGGATTTGGAATCAGATGGACCTGGATCAGCATCTAACCCACCGCCGATAACACTGTGACTTTGGACAAGATTTATACAAAGCCCTGAGATCATTGCTTTTCCTGGGAGATGGTGGTAACTGTGTCTTCCTTCGGGTATGCACCAAGGACTGAGTGATACATTCCGTGAGGTCTGCTGACCTAGCTCTTGGCATGCAGTGCACACTCAGTAAGGAGAGGCCAATGCTGTTATTACTTAGCAAGTAAGGGCCAGTTTCTAGCCACAGCTTGCTTCTCAGGCATGAAGGTAATTGTACTGACTCTTAAAGGAATAACCTGAGACAGTAAAGTCAATAGATGAGAACTCCACACGATGGTGATAAGAAGATCAAGATCTAATCTCCCAAGACTTTCCAGGGTAAAGCCCAACTCCATCTTTGTTAGCTGTGGGGATTGAGAGGAGATGATGAACTGTCTGATCTCAGTTTCCTCATCTGCACATGGGGTTAACAATTGCTTCTGTCTCATTGGGTGAAGTGTGTTAGTATATATTGGGCACCTAAAGTATGCATAGTGCTACACAGCTTGGCCAAGGCTAGGTGAGTCTACCCAGAATCCTCTGCCTACTCACAGGTGGCAACCCTGGCACTGACAGGGATGCTCCTCTTGTTTTCCAAGATGGCGAACACACGAATGAAGTACTCCACTCCTGGCTCCAGCTCCCGGATGGTGGTGGATGTCTGGTCCCCAGGCACACGGAACTGCATCTCCAGGCCATCAGCATGGGTGGGTGTGTACATAATGAGGTACTCAGTGACCCGCATCTCATTGTCCCATGCCAGATTTACAGTCTCCTCTGTTACTTCTGTCACAATAAGGTCTTTGGGAGGGGACACTGAGAGGAATAAGAAAGGATATTGGAGGTCAAGAGTATTCGTGTAGTACCCTATAGGCTTAACTCCCTTGATGAGTCTCTTCTGCTATTTACAATAGAGATCTGAAGTTGTCTGTTCTTAAAATGCATTGTTCCCAACCTTCTGGACTCATCCAGAGCTCTACTGCATGTACTAGGTACAAGTTCTGTCAGTCAAGGGGCTAGAGAGATGACACAGTGCCTAAGAGCACGTTTGTTCTTGCATAGGACCAGGGTTCCATTCCCAGTATCCAAGTAATGACTCACAACCACCCGTAACTCTGACGCCCTCTTTTAACAACTGCAGGTACAGGTGGTTCATACACGTACATTCAAGGTAAACTCTAACACACATAAAATAAAATAAATAACTCTAAAAAGTATTTAAAAGAGGTCTGTCACTTTCCCTATAAGAAAATTCTCCTCCTCTATTTCTTTTTACTTTAAAAACATTTTCATTAGTTCTTTGAGAATGCCATCCAATCTATTTTGACCATCTGGCCTAGGCTTATCTTGAATGTTCCCTGTGGCCCAGGCAGGCATTGAACTTGATCTTCTTGCCTCAGCCTCGGTAGGAGCTGGGTTTACAGACCTTTACCACCAGAAGTAGCTTTGTAATCTATTAGCCCATTGCCTTTATGTTGAAGTCCCTGGCCAATAGTGTTGCTTTCGACACTGTGTTCGACACTTTTCCACTTTCTGGGTCTTAGCTCAGAGTTATACCAGGGTATAGAAAATTATCACCTCAGCCTGGCGCCCTGTGACTTAGTCCTATAGGGTTTGTCTAACCAGACTCTCTTGTTCCTTAGCTGTGATTAAGGACAAGAGGTTTCCCCTGTGGTTGCCTACATCAGGTTTAGAACCCACATCTCTTTACTAAGCTTGCACAGTTCAGACATACTAAACTGTGGGGCTATTTACTTGTTCCTGCTTACCTTTGTAAGATGTTCTTTATCATGATATGAGGGTGAGAAAAATGAAGAGAAAACGGTCATTGAGCGTGAGTGGTTTTGCTTGTTTGCTTGTTTTTTGTTTTTGTTCTTTGCTGTTTATTCATTTAGAGTCAATGTTTCTTGAACACATACTATATGCCTATGCTTATGATAACTCCTGGAAACAGTATTCTGGGAGATGCTCACAGTCCTTGGATAAAGATAGCACCAAAAGCATCAGGTCTAGTTCCCAGGTAACCAGAGACTGTTCTTTAGTTGACTGCATTAATAAGTTAATCTTTATTTAATAGAAATGTCTGTTTAGCCCAGGGAATTATCATGGAAGAACTTTGTTTGTTGTTGGTTCAAAGCCAGAGTAGAGAAGGAAAGGAAACAGATACGAAGTAAAGGACAATGAATGGCTGATTCAATACAGTTGAGGTAGATAATATTTAAGTATCAGGTCTGAGTCTTTTGGACAACAGTATTACTTCTCTGAGCCTTTGATCTAAGTTGCCCAGTGCCAAGAGACTGAGTATAAACCCCTCATAGGGTCAGAAAAAGAGTGTGTGTTTAACAGGAATATACTAACAGGACACATTAAAAGAATTGGTATGTTGATAAATCCCACTATCTGTCTCTGATAGGCATTGCGTATATACACCATCAGGACCACTTGCAGGCCACCTTGCTGATACTCACCCTCAGAGCAGTCTATCCCTGTGTAACCTTCATTGCAGATGCAGCGGCCTGACACACATTGTCCTTGGTTGCTGCAGTCATTAGGACAGGAGCGCTGCCCACAGTCCAGGCCCGTGAAGCCCTCATGGCAGATACACTGGCCGTCCTCACAGCGGCCTTGGCCATGGCAGTCACTGGGGCACCTTTGCTCTTTGCAGTCTTTGCCAGTGAAGCCCTCGTGGCAGATGCATTGGCCATTCACACAGCGGCCATGGCCGTGGCAGTCACTGGGACAGGAAAGCTCAGCACAGTCAGGGCCAGTGAAGCCATCCTCACAGATGCACTGTCCGTCTACACAGCGCCCCCGCTGGCTACAGTCCTGGGGACAGCGCCGGTCTCTGCAGTCTTCCCCAGTGTAGTCGTCATCACAGATACACATGCCATTCACACAGCGGCCATGTTGGTGGCAGTCATTGGGACAGCTCATCTCACTACAGTCAAAGCCCTTGAAGCCTTGTTCACATATGCACTTGCCCTGTACGCAGAGACCCCGGTTGTGGCAGTCATTGGGGCATCGCCGCTGGCTGCAGTCTTCTCCGGTGTAGCCCTCGTCACACACGCACTGCCCATTGACACAACGGCCATGCCCACTGCAGCCATTGGGACACTGGAGATCCCCACAGTCAGCCCCTGTGAACCCATCGTCACACTCACACTGCCCGTTGAGGCAGCGGCCACGGTGGTGACAATCGGCGGGACACCGCTTTTCACTGCAGTCTGCCCCTGCAAAGCCCTCGTTGCAAACACACTGTCCCTCCTCACACTGGCCACGGCCCTGACAGTCGTTGGGGCAGGTGAGTTCACCACAGTCTTCGCCCGTGAAACCTTCTTCACAGTAGCAGGTGCCATTGACACAGCGACCTCGGTCGAAGCAGTCATTAGGGCAAATGAGCTCACTGCAGTCCTCGCCAGTGAAGCCCTCGTCGCAGACACACTCGTTCTCCACACATCGCCCACGGTTGTAGCAGTTGTTGAGGCAAAGGGGCTCATTGCAGTCCTCACCCGCAAAGCCATCTTTGCACACACACCTGCCATCCACACACATCCCGTGTTCCTCGCTGCAGGGCACTGGGCAGACTTCCAGGCCACAGTCCGGGCCGGCATAGCCTTCGAAGCACACACAGACCCCGTTCACACACCTGCCCTGGTCATTGCAGTCGTTGGGACAGGCCAGCTGGCTGCAGTCTTCCCCAGTGAAACCCTCGTCACAGATACACTGGCCGTCAAGGCACTGGCCTCTGAGATTACAGTTCCCAGGGCATTCAGGCTCAGAGCAGTTGGGGCCTTTCCAGCCTGGTTCACAGACACAGCCGCAGCCTTCTGCACTGAAGTTGCCCCGTCCGCTGCAGAAGGGCCTAGTGTCCAGACGACCTGCATCGAAGATAACAGGTATTTAGCTGAGTACATCAGAGCTGGGTTTTGGTACTCACACGAAAAAGTCCTCACTCAAATTCAGCTGCATCCCTAGACATCAACTGGGTGGAGAGCAGAGGCTTTGTGGGAAAAAAAAATCAGAATTCAGTCACATTTAAGCCACACTGACATTAAACTCACCGGGTCTTCTCACACACATGTTTCCTCAAGGGGGTTGACAGAGAGAAAATTAATTGATTTATTAATAATTGCCTTAGAAGCCTAGAGTCCCACAGTACACCCTGCATATGGTAGTCAGGTCCACACTCAACATCATTATCAATGCCCTTTCTGATAGTATTTTCTAAGTGGTGGAAACAGATACTCATTTCTGATTTGACGTTAATGCTTCTGTATTCCTCTGGAACTCGGGGAGGTGGGGGGAGATAATGAACTCCTAAGCAGCAGGATTACTGGAATAGATGTGCAAGGGTCCTGAGTGTCCTCCAGAGAGAGTGAAGTTCCCGGGAACATCCAAAGTCTATGTGTGTTCTCCTTTATCACTGAGTCATCCTGTGAAATTTGGTCGACTCTTAAAATCTCAGTTTTTAGATTTACAAAGAGACGTTAAACCTTGCCTTAAAGGGTTGTTGGGAGGATCATAGAAGAAAGTTACTGTGTCTGGTACATACTGGTGGCTGTGTGGACAGCTCTGACCTGACCACCTTCCCATTATCACACTGTGTTCCATCACGTTAGAATACTCTCCTCCTGATCTCACAGACTCAGTAACACCCAGGCAGAAATGGGCCTTTGTAAGAACACAGGACTGTGGAAGACTGTGTTAACATCTAACTCAGCAGGACCTGGAGAACCTCACTCCCCTCTGGGCCTTTGTTTCCCTATGTACAGTGAGTTGATAAGGCTACACAGCAGTTTCTTTGAGAGATGCCTTTGGGAGGAGGGACACTGTGTTATTCTCAGATGTTTTAGGGTAACTACAAATTATATTTTGGAGTCAAACATGTTTGGCCAAGATAAAATTAAAGTAGGGACTAGAGAGATGAGGGCTCAGCAGCTAAGGGTGCTTGCTGTGTAATCATGAGAAGCAGAGTTCAAGTCCCAGCTCCTATGACTGTATGCCTATATCTTCATCTTGCATGTGAGTAGAGACAGGGGCATCACTGGGGCTTGCTGGTTTCTAGTTTAGCTGAGAAAATGTGAGCCCCAGGTTCAAGGAGGATGCTGCCTTAGAGGAATTGAGAGGCAGTGATAGAGGATGTCCAGGCCTTCTTCTGCCCTTAGTGCACGTTTATAAGAGTGACTGAATGCCCACACATGTGTACACACTCACATACAAACATATATACACAAAAGTCATCAAATAAATAAATCTTAGAACATTTAGATTTATTTATTTTATCATTTCGTAGGTCTGAGTTCTTTGCCTGCATGTATGGCTGGTGTAGGCTGAGGATCTAAAAGGGTGTTGATCCCCGAGAGTGGAATTACAGATGTTGTGAGTGTCCACGTAGGTGATGGAATCTCTGTATTCTCTGGGAGAGCAAGTGCTCTTAACTGCTGAGCTAATTCTTCAGACCAATAAATCCAACAGATATAATTAAGTGAAATGGAGCTTTATGAAACAGAGTTTTCAAATGCTAGGAAATTAGTGTGAGAACTATTATTAGCACAACTCTTCAAAGAACAGAAGAGAAATGGCTCCAATCTCTACCTTTCCTTGACGTTAAAATCTCCCCCTCTGTCTCTCTTTGAAATCACTACCTTGTCTGTCTAGTTTCCCAGGAAACCAGCTTTAAAAAAATCACTCATGGAGTCCTTTAAGCTCATCATCTTCTCATTGGTGCAGAGACAGGGTCAATGAACCCTGTTGCCTTCTGGGAAGCCTACCTTCTGCAGGTTGGAGGCAACAGCCTGTACCCATGGTGCACTGCTCCCTTAGAGACGATACCAGCAACTCCAGCTCCTCCAGCCTGCTCAGGAGCTCCTTCACATCTGGAGCTGCAGCACAGCCACAGGCCTGGCGGGGGATGTTGATGCGGTGTGTGAACACAATTTGGTTTTCCCCATCCACTGTATGTTCCTGGAAGCTCCCACTGGACTCTGGCGTGGGGGTCAGGTCTTTCTCCCCACTTGCTGACTCCAGATCCACTGAGCATTGAGAACCCATGGGCAACTTGATGTTGTAGATGTGGTTGAACACCACTGGCTGATTCTCTTCTGGCAGGGTCATGTTTAGCCCACTCTCTCGCTTGTGCCTGATGATTTTCTTGAGGACCCCACCTTCGGGAGTGAGGGCAAACAAAGCTAGAAAGATGCCTGGTAGTAGCCAGGTCATGGCCCCCATGGTGGAGGTTGGACTGGCTAGGTGTCTCTAGATCTGTAGGGTACCTGAACTCCCAGTAGAATTTGGTATTTAGATGTACTCAAAGGAATACAGTTGGATGTCCCCAATCTTCTTGGAAGAAGGATCTATAAATAAAGGAAAACAATAGTTATTAGGCACTGTCGCTAATACACTGTGGAGTGGCCACAATTCCGAGTGATTTTTTTGCCTTCTTGCCCCCTGGGTCTGAAGCTTTCTTGATATCCCTTTACTATATACGGTAATGAGGACTTAAAATGGTCTCTAGAAAAATCTTGCAATTTTGAAAGATTGACATTACTCACCTTCGGAAATGCAAAGAGACAATAGAGAAAAGAAAGACCTGGCAGAACATTAGAAAAAGGTAGGCAGGGGTTTGTATCTCAGCTTCGGATCTGAGCACTTAGGTAAGTTACTTAACTGTCTCCCTTGTTTCACTTTTTACAGTGAAAATCCTGGCCAATGGCAGTGTTAGAAGGCTGGCCTGATGAGATCATTCCTTGTCCCTCAGTATTTACAAGCCACGCCTTCTGAGGGAATTTTTCTGGTCCTGTGAAGTGTAGCTGCAGGAGATGTTCAATGACTCCTGACTGTAATTACAGATTCTTCAAGTTGAAATAAGTGCTTCTGTTTCTCCGTCACTGGAGACAGAGGGGGAAAGCACAGTACTCAGGGGAAGATGAGGTTTTAGGTCCTACACTGCTTCTTTCTAGTCATGAGGCTCTTGCGTAGCATCCTTTCTTTGTACCTCAGATTCCTTTTTCCTTGATTTATCTATCCAGAACATTGCACAATCTAAGCTTTAGAAGGACTTGACAAAGCACTTTGGAATCAGGTACCCAAATTAAGAGTTGTCCACTAGTTTCTAGTGACTTCTTAGATTGAGCAGTACCGAGAAAATTTATACCAAATGTTCTATAGCAACCAAAGTTCTGTGGGCGGTAGAAATAAATAAAAGATCAGACATGGACTCTTCTAACAACAAAACTAATGAGACAACAGAACAATCCTTTCAGTATTTAGAGAACAAAGAAAAACAAGAATGTAGATGATTTGTTTTCTGAGAATAGAGTCAACTGCTTATGGCTTTGAAAATCACAGGAATTGTCCAACGAATAGCAGAGTATGGCTTATTGGGAAGGAAGCAATTGAGGATGTGACATAGTGAGGAGGATTAGATGAGACAGAATGTGGAGGAAGATGTACCCTGAAGTTCTTTTGACTGCTGAGCTAACTATTCATCAGTCACGATGCCATTCATATGCACAGACATTGAGGTAGGGTAGAGGAGCTGTCCAAGATGCTTGAGAAGTCACTGAGTGAGAACATGAGAGCCTAGCTAAACTCTGGCTCATTTTCAGACTTACAAAACAATGGCTTATGTACATATGTGAGAAATAAATACTTGACAGAAAGTTACCTAAGGTCTTCTCTCATTATGACATACACCTGAGCTGTTGGTTGAGACCCCAAAGGAAGACTTAAGGATAATGTGGGGAGAGAGATACTATTTCATAGTGTAGTTAAGAGGGGAGGAATGATATTTTTGAGGGTTATCTTTCACATCAGCTCATGGTGTCTGAGGATTGGGGGTGGTGCTTTGGGAAAGATCATCCACATCTTCTGTGTTGTGGAACATCTAAGCCCTTTCTGGTTCCATAACTTGGGCAATATACTTGTCATTCAATCCACAACCCTGGCCTTGTTTATAAAATAAGGCTCAGAAACAATTTCAAAGATGGTTCGTCAGTAAAGTGCTTGTCATGAAAGCATGAGGACTTGAGTTTGGTTCTTTGAATCTATGTAAAAGGGTGGGCATAGGAGTACATGCTTGTGGATCTCTGAGGCTTCAAGGTATAATCTGCAAGTTCCAGACCAAGTGATAGGCCCAGTCTCACCCCCTTACCCCCAAGAAAACCAAACCCCCAAAACAAGGTTGATGGCTCTGGAGGAAATTGAAGAAAGACACTTAAGGTTGACTTCTGGCTTCTGCGGCACCACCACTACCACCACCACCACCCACACAAACACCACACACACATACACACACACACACACCAGGGGGAATTATGGATTAGAGGTGTGTACTGGAGCTTCACAACTTTGATGCTTTATAGGTAGTCAATCAACGTCATGACATTGTGTTGCACTCTTGGGATCACACACTAGCAAGAGTCTATGCCAATAGCACTTTTTGTTTAAGCCAGAACTTGGCCTTAGTTGAATCCAGTCCCAAATTCAGTGGCAACTTGGATCTGGATCAGAGAAGCTGTAGAAATCACTGGTGTATGAGAAACTAAACCTTGTGAAGATCAATTTGCTAGAAATAGAAATGTGTACTCTAGAGGGTGTAGAACTGGAGAGAAATAATGACATTAGCAATGCAAAATATTCTGCTGCATGCAGATAACTGGCTGGTTTATGTCTTCTGAGGGCAGACTTTGGGGAAATTAGTTGAGATTGCAGTTTGAGAGATTGAGGTTAGACATGGGGAGTCAAGTTCAGATAGCTTGTGCTTTTATAATTTCAGGATGAACAAGTTAATTTCCAAAGATGATAAAAAGTACAGATAAATGATTATCATTGAAAAAAACATATATTGTGTGTGAATGTTTTTGCCTACATGTATATCTGTATGGATATCATATGCATGCCTGCTGCCTGTGTGTATATCTATGTACCACATGCATGCCTGCTGCCTGTGGAGGCCATAATAGTGAATAATAACCCCTAATCTAGAACTCAAGTTATAGATGGATGTGAGCTACCATGTAGGTGCTAGGAATCACACCCAGGTCCTCTGGCAGTGCAGCAGATGCTCTTAACCATAGATTCATTTCTCCAGTGCCCTGGACTCTTATATTTATGGGAAGTTACTAGAAATGAAGTGTGATCCCAGAGAATGTATTATAGTAAGCTGGTGACTTGTGCTCCTTCATTCACAGCTGAGGAAGCCAACATGGAGTGTATCAGTATTACCATATATCAATCCCAGAGAAGGAGATGTGGGGTTGTCTTCATGTACCCAAAAGAACAAGTGCTGCTGTAGATGCTCTTTATGGATGACTAGGTTGGTGACAAGTTTGGACACTTCAGCACCTATAAGAAGCATGAGATATACTAAAGATTATCTTTAGTCATCTCTTCATTATGAGATAAAGGAGTTATTCTTTGAATATTTTCCCTGGTCATAACTGGAGAATAAGCAATACGTGATTTCAGTTTTAGACAAGTATCAACTTTATCTGGACAGCCTTATGTGGTTGGAGACACACTCTGTGTTAGTTACTTATGACATTGTGATTAGTAGCTCATGGAATGTGTTTATCTTTTTGACTTAGGTACATACATGGAATATCCTGGACTTGGATAGACAACAATGATTCTACTTTTTCAAATGCGGATGAACTTGTTTCCACATCATTTTGGCAACTCTAAGGCATTACGGCAAATTTTTCTTCTGGCTAACAGAGGAGAAAATTTTATTGTGCTAGGTCAGTCAAGCATGGGGCTGCTAACACAGGCTTCTAAAATGGTCTACAAATTCCTCACTCCTTGTCCCTCCCAACATCCATAAATTCCTTCTTGGAATGTGTCAGGAAGAGCCAGGAGCCAGGAAATAGCCTTAAGTGTAGATTTGTTTTCCAAGGACATCTGATCCCCTCAGTTGAGTGAATCCAGGACACTCTGGGTGAAAAAATATAGAGAGAAAACTTAAACTGACAAGCCAAAGACCCTCCTGAGCCATGAGGGTCTGAATTTTAGTACCGGCAAGTCATTATCTATTTGAGATAGGATCATAGGCCCTTAATTGGTGTCCAGTAACATATCAATGGGACTGCGGATTGCCTCAGAGACTTGTCACTTTAAAACAATTTGTTCTTTTTTTTTCCATTAGAGATGAGTTGAATGATGTGTTATAGGTCTTGGGATAGACTTAGGCTAGTAGAGAGTTTCAGAGACCAGTGATGGGCAGCTCTGTGTTTGTACTGAGGTCACAGGTCAGTCAAGGAGGCAGTCATAGAAACAGATATTTACTGGGAGGAATCATAATTGCTAAAGTGAATAAATGTCCTAGAAGAGACTATGTGATGTTTGGGACCACCTGCTGTAGAGGCAGACAAATATGCTTGACTCTGTTCTTCTTATTAGTATGAACCACAGCGAGTTGCAAATTGTCTTTAGGGTGGCAGCAATTCCACATAATTCCACCTTGTTGCTATGGCAGTGGATATAAAATATTGCTTGTCTAGGTCTCTGTGTTAACATCTGTATAATGACAACATCAATACCAGCTGCATGTGAGAAGAAATGAGATAATTTATGCAAAACACTTTCTTAGCTAACACTTAAAAGAAGATAGACTTTAAGTCTAGTAGGCATGATTGCTTTGTCTTGTTTGGAGAAGGCGGTTAGCAGAAGGCTACTTTGTGACCAAAAATAAATTCTTAATGTACTATCGAGAAGTCCTTCCTTTTCTCCAAATGTATTCATTTTCCCTTAAGCTCATTGTTTCTTTCTCTTTCCTCCTCTTTCTCTTCCCCCTCCTTCCTTATTTAATTGTGCACGTGGGTCTGTGTGCATGCATGTGTACACAGGTAGTGGGCAGAGGCCAGCTTCTGGGAGCCCATTGTCACCTTCCACCTTGTTGGAAGCAAGGTCTCTTTTGCTTCTCTGTCGCACTGAGCCCAGTTTACTAGCAGGTCCATGAACTTCTAGGTGATTCTGTCCCTGATTCTCTTCCTGCTGTAGGAATGTCGGGATTACACACTGTTGTGATTCCATCTGCTTATTTACATGGATCCTAGGGATCTGAACTTGGGTCATCAGGCTTGCTCTGTAAGCACCGTCACCTACTGAACCATCTTTCTAGTTCCCACTGTGGCTTTCTCTGTGGGAGCCTACAGTCCTCAGTGTTTCAGTTAGTCTGATATCAGGGCATTCTGAAATCCTTAGGAGATCAAAAAGGCTGTGGCTGCAGACCCAGGATTCCCTTAGCCTCCGTCTAATTCAGTAGCAGGAACAAGGGAGTGAATGAGTTGGGTGGAGCTCTTTTCTGGGAGGTCAGAACTTTGGCCAAGACTTCTCTGAGGCCGGGAACTGCTACTGGGATGGTTGTCCATGATACCCGGCCAGCGATTTCTTCAGAACAGACTGTCTGTGGTTTAGTCTTTCAAAACTGTTCTCTTAATGGAAAACACTTGGCCCAGCCTTGCAGTGCTTTCCATATGCAGTCAGAAATCAGATTATAAAATCAAAATCATAACTGAACAGGGAATACAACCAACAGGAGAGGATCACTGAGTCCAGAAGTGGTAAATTAGTGGTACCCACATACTTTGTACATGCAGACAAATAATGACACAGTTCTGAGAAAGTCCTACTGTAAGCTTATGCTGCATAGATTACCCCAAATAGACATATACATTCATCATAACATATATTTATTTATGGGAACCATTATGGTAAAATGGATCTATAATATTACATTGTATATTTGGAATTTACTAAGACTGTAGATATTTGTTAGTCTCATCTTATACAAACAAAGTAACTATGTGTGGTGGTAGATATGTTAGTTATGATCTTGAAACTGGTAACATTTCTATCTGTCTGTCTACTAAGAATCACATTATACACCAATGCTTTTAAATTCTACCTCAGTAAAGCTAGAAAAAAATAATAAAAATAAGGCCAAGAAAATGTCTCTTTGCAACAGATGGAGACCACTACAGAAAACCATAACCAATCAAGATGTAGAGTTATGGAGCTCAGTCCTAATGGATATATTTGCAAAATACTCCCACACGTAAGTTTCAGGGAATGTTGTAGAAGATAGGATTAAAGAGTGTAAGAATCAGAGAATTGAAGAGTCTCATATAAATCTGTGTTTCCTAGTAATATCCACAGCTATCCTCACAAAGTCTCACCAACAATGGCTAACCAAATCTGAGCTAACTAAGGATGCCAACAACAGATGTGAGAAAGCTAATATTGAAAGCCCACGAGGCCTAAACCCTACACAAAGAACTCTAGGTAATCAAGCAATGCACTAGCAATGAAAGAGGTGGTCCTCTCCAGAGAAATGGTTGTTCAGTGCTAAAATGTCAGCCCTGAAACATACATGTAAGTTTATAATGGTAAGTACTGAACATGTTATATTTAGGAATATATATATATGTATATATATATATATATATATATATATATATATACATATATATATATATATATATTCACATACATTTATGCTTGCAATAGCAATTAGTGAAAAAAGAATTTGATGGATTTGAAGGATAGCAGGGAGGTGGGGTATGTGGGAAGGCTTGGAGAAAAGAAGGGGAAGGAAGAAGTGTCATAGTTATATTATAATCTCAAAAATAAAATAAAAACAATAGAAGGAAGTACATATGAAAAGTTTCCATTAATGCTTAACTTGAGTCCATTGTAATGGTCTCCAGAGAGAAGTGTAACAGAAAGGAACTGAGAGGACTCTTGTGCTAAGAGCTTTCTAGAATTCTTGATTCTGTATGTCTTTGTTCCATCCATCCATCCATCAATCCATCCATTCATCTACCTGACCTCCATCCATTTATCTACCTGACCTCCATCCATTTATCCATCCATCCATCCATCCATGCATCCATCCATCCATCTACCTGGCCTACATCAATCCTCCATCCATTTATCCATCCATCCTTTCATCCATCCATCCATCCATCCACCCATCTACTTGGCCTCCATCCATCCTCCATTCATTTATCCATCCATCCATCCATCCATCCATCCATCCATCCTTATTAAATACCTACCATGTGTCAAGCCTCTAGTTAAGCATGAGTGATACAACAGTAGCCAAAACAAATGTGAACTCTATAGTAATAAAACTTAAAACTACCTCCTAGACAGTCTAAAACATAACTGTTTTTCAACCTACTCTCAAGTGCCACTACAAACTAGAACACGTTACATGGTTCTAGCCCAACAGAAAGGGGAAGGCCATGCTGAAATTCTTTCCAGAGATAATTGCTTCTTACTCACTGTGGGCTTCACAGTGTGAAGGACACTGGGGAGGAGCAACTGAGTGAAGAGCTGTGTCCTTTTCCCAGAGGTCATTATGGCAATGCATGTGGAGATTATGCATGCACAAGGGTAGAACCAGTGCCAGCCTCCGTGAAAGAGTTAAGGAATGGAAGTGGGACTCTTGGCTAAGGAGCTCACCGAGGTATTACTGAAGGAGGAAAGGCCCAGGGCAGCCAAATACTGGTTGAAGAGTTCTTGAGAGTTCAAGGAGAAGGATACCAACAATGATAATAGAAGTAAAAAAGATACTGAGTGATTCATTGCTTGTATTTTTCCAGAGCTTGTGCTAAGCATTTTAAACACATGATTTCAAACTCTTTCCAAGTTGCAAGATAAAGTTTTTATCTTCATTTTGAAGATAAAGAAACTGAGGCATATAATTATTATGTCATATGTGCAAATTGGAGTGTCAATAAGGAGTAAGGATGTGAACCCAAGTCCCTCTGAGTCCATCATCGTTCACTGCCTTTTGCACTGGAAGTCAATGAAAGGAGTTAGTATTTGAGAGCAGTTGCTGCTCTGCCTATCTGACCTTCAAACAGCAGACTGAAGGGGAGTCTATCAGTTCTGTTTGATCAGAACCTGATGGTGCCCCTGTGGAGTGAAGCAAGCTGTTGGGTACCTCTGAGATGCTGCAGAATCTGACTTATTACTGGTGTCTTGAAAGCCCACTTGCCCCACTTGAATGGACAGGCTTAATCTGTCCTCCCAGTGAAACTAAAATACCATCCATTATTGGAAGTTAGTTATCTTCCGTTCTGTCTTTTGAATTGTCTTTTGATGTCTAGAAATGTTTCAGTTCTATTTTATACTTATGAGAGGTTGATTTAGTTATGCATAGGTAGACTATAGACTATATCAGGATTTGGGTTTCATGTTATGTGTGGAAGGCAAGTTATATGTGGCATCGAGCTGTGTATACCCAACACTAAAAACTGTACCTGAAATACAATCAACCACAGTTTTAGAATGTTCTTGGTTGTAATGACCTGTTGCAATTTGGCAATAGTTCTGTCAAACCAAATTTAGCCTTCCACTTAAACACAAGCAAAATGGCTAATATTAAATACAAAGGGATCCAGATATTATATTGATGTTTTTCCTTTCAGGTATTTTGATGAATGGCATTTTGTGGCTCCCCTCCTCCCTCTTCTTGAACAGAAGTTTCATTACTAACCAAATTAAGTCCCCAAATTTTAATCCATAAAAAATTTCCATCTAGACACAATAATGAGATTCATATTTGTGGTTTAGTATACCTAAGAGCAGCTCTGATGAAAAATGACTAGACCCATTGATACATTCAGACCACAAGCTACCTCCTGATGGTCTGGTTTCAATTTTTGAAATAAAATTTCTGCAGAGCAGTAGTTTTCCCTCTTCTGCTCCTTGCCTAGACATAAAAGAAAAATAAAAAGTGGGTTTGACCAAATGGCAACACTATAGATTCCTATGAAATTCTTGAAAATCATTTCAAAAACAAATTTGAATTTATTTCTCCTGGAACAATAGCCTCCTCTATTTTGAATTTCCATCAGAATTTTAAGAAATGCAGTTGGCTCTTTCCTAGGTCTCAAATGATTGAGCCAAGGTTCAAGAATTAGAGCTATTTATTCAGGAGGGACAGGTTATAGATAAAGAGCAACACAGGAGCAGGACACTGTGAATGCATGCGCTAAATATTTGGCATTTGGGGACTAGAGTATTCGGAAACCTTTTCTGAAATAACAGTCTTGGTATTCAAATGAGTGGAATTCTGCTGGCCTGAGCTTTGCTCTTAGATGCAGCCAGATAGAGACACTGGCAATTACCAAACCCAGGAGGCATGAAGATCAGCCAGCCTTGATACACTTTGATAGGAGCTGACCTCTGAAATAAAAATGGATCTCTAAGATTGGTAGCAAGAAACCAGACACTATGGAAAACTGAGTCCACTCCAGTAATTAACTAGTGTGCCTAGAAAAGGCATGCAGACACGTGGTGTCTACTTTTCCTTTCTCAAAAAGGGATCACCTAAAAGCTACAATAATAACCAGTCCTGATTGAAAACATCTGTACTGTCTGTGCCTTAGATGGATTATTTCATTGCTTCTTCTCGAAGATCCCTGACATTTCTTCCTTTATTTTCCTCTCCCTGAGGATGGGGAAACTGGGGTCACATAGCTAGAAGAGGAGAGGAGAGTTTAATTCTGGTGGTCTGACTCATCAGTTAGAGGCAGCATTATTAACCCTCAGTTTTCCTCCAGCAATTTAGTGATGCCAAAGGCTGGTTTGCATGACTAAGTTCAAAGGATTAACTTCAAAATAAGCTTGAGTTTGCCACTCCTCCCCCCCAAACCTATTAACAGTGTAAAACATGAAGTTATGAAGTTACACAAGAGCCAGAAAATAGAGATAAAGATAAGCCTAAGCTCAGAATTAGGCTTAATGTAGCCATACAAATGCAGGAAGCTATTTCCTAATGTGCAGTCTGTGGCATGTTGAGAGGTATTAATGCTGAGCAAAAAGTTATTTCCTAGTTAATCATGTTTGGAGAAGGCTATTTTTAAAGCCAATGTTATTTTAAGCCAAACAAATTACGTATCTTACTTTACTTCAGGATTTTCCAGGGTCTTTTATGTGTTTGTGGAAACCTCCAAGAAGATCGTTTATAGCGTGTTTCCCAAACTTACTTGATTCTTTTGTGTTTGAAGTACATCACAGGTTGGGTTTGATGGCACACAAGGGGTGGCAAGTACTGGCACCAGACAAACCCTTGATCCTCTCTCTTTTTTCAGTCCTTACACATTAGAAATGATGCTATACCTGGCCAGGACCTGTCTTTGATAAAAGGGTGAAGCCCCAGGATAGAAGAGCTCAAGCAACTAGAACCGAGGGTGAGACAAATCAATATATTTATTTGGTTCTTGGCGATTACAAATGCCTTTTCATCACCATCCAAGCTTAGGCAATCAGAGAACACTGTTCATATTTTCCTGCTATCAAAAGCACAGGCCTGAGACAGTTCAGAGAAGGTATCCTTTTTTTCACATTCAAGTTGTACTGACTGGATAACTTGCTGAACTGTCATCGATTTTGCTACTAATATAAAACGCTAGTGAGGAGCATATTACTCTCCCTGTTTGGAAGTTAAACTTAGGACACAGGGAAGCATAAGGACTAAGTCATGAGACAGAAGCAGCCTTTGAAGCTTGCACTGTGGCTTTCATGTGGGACATTTCAATCATATTGTGCCACACCGGGATGGCTCCTCAAACACTTTCTTCAGTTCTGAAAAAAAGTGCCAACTTACAAGTTGAACTGCTCAGTAAGGGACAGGATAAGGAGTGCAGAAACAGTTCCTTCACCTTCTGCTTCCCAGACCCCTAGCCGCTGTCTAAGTGGTCTCCACATGTAACTCTGCAAGTATTTGACCTCTGCCTTCCTCACTGAGCTCTGGCTGGCTCTCCTACTTTGTGTGCTTTTTCTCTGGAGAGCACCAAAGCCAAGGTGCACTGTTTGCAAGTGGTTATTAGCTCCTGGGTACATGTTGGCAAGTTCTCTTTGGCTTAGACAGGGTTCCAGAATCTGCCAGGGTCTGGCTTTGCTCACTGGGTTCCCTAGCCAGAAAGAGTTGCTAATTGGGATGACACTCTACATGTCTCTGCCTCTCCAGCTAGGTTTCCTGACCTGGGCATGCCTGTTTTGGCTCAAGTGGGATGTTTGCCCTTTTTACTGTCAGCTTAAATGTGTGAGGGCAAATTGACAGTTCCCTTAAGCATCTGTGGAGCCTGGTGCTCTGGTATCATTTCCAAGGTCATGGTCCAACACATTTTTTTTTTTTTTGTGCAGCATAACAAAAGCAATGTTTATAATTCTCTTTCTTTTTTTTTACATATATTTAATATTTATTTTTATGTAAATTCTATCTAATATAATGTTTAGTTGCATTTAAGTATCTTGTTCTGTCATTTATTATTATTTTTTTAATTTTTATTACATATTTTCCTCAGTTACATTTCCAATGCTATCCCAAAAGTCCCCCATAGCGCCTCCCACTTCCCTACTCACCCATTCCCATTCTTTTGGCCCTGGCATTCCCCTATATTGGGGCATATAAAGTTTGCAAGTCCAATGGGCCTCTCTTTCCAGTGATGGCCAACTAGGCCATCTTTCAATACATATGCAGCTAGAGACAAGAGCTCCAGGGTTCTGGTTAGTACATCATGTTGTTCCAACAATAGGGTTGCAGATACCTTTAGCTCCTTGGGTACTTTCTCTAGCTTCTCCATTGGGAGCCCTGTGATACATCCAATAGCTGACTGTGAACATCCACTCCTGTGTTTGCTAGGCCCCGGCATCGTCTCACAAGAGACAGCTATATTTGGGTCCTTTCAGCAAAATCTTGCTAGTGTATGCAATGGTGTCAGCGTTTAGAAGCTGCTTATGGGATGGATCCCTGGATACGGCAGTCTCTAAATGGTCCATCCTTTCATCACAGCTACGAACTTTGTCTCTGTAACTCCTTCCCTGGGTGTTTTGGTCCCAATTCTAAGAAGGGGCACAGTGTCCACACTTCGGTCTTCATTCTTCTTGAGTTTCATGCGTTTAGCAAATTGTATCTTATATCTTGGGTATCCTAAGTTTTGGGCTAATATCCACTTATCAGTGAATACATATTGTGTGAGTTCTTTTGTGATTGTGTTACTTCACTCAAGATGATGCCCTCCAGGTCCATCCATTTGGCTAGGAATTTCATAAATTCATTCTTTTTAATAGCTGAGTAGTACTCCATTGTGTAAATGTACCATAATTTCTGTATCCATTCCTCTGTTGAGGGACATCTGGGTTCTTTCCAGCTTCTGGCTATTATAAATAGGGCTGCTATGAACATGTGTGGAGCATGTGTCCTTCTTACCGGTTGGGACATCTTCTGGATATATGCCTAGAAGAGGTATTGCTGGATCCTCCAGTAGTACTATGTCCAATTTTCTAAGGAACCGCCAGACTGATTTCCAGAGTGGTTGTACAAGCTTGCAATCCCACCAACAATGGAGGAGTGTTCCTCTTTCTCCACATCCTCGCCAGCATCTGCTGTCACCTGAATTTTTGATCTTAGCCATTCTGACTGGTGTGAGGTGGAATCTCAGGGTTGTTTTGATTTGCATTTCCATGATGATTAAGGATGTTGAACATTTTTTCAGGTGCTTCTCTGCCATTCGGTATTCCTCAGGTGAGAATTCTTTGTTCAGTTCTGAGCCCCATTTTTTAATGGGGTTATTTGACTTTCTGGAGTCCACCTTCTTGAGTTCTTTATATATATTGGATATTAGTCCCTTATCTGATTTAGGATAGGTGAAGATCCTTTCCCAATCTGTTGGTAGTTTTTTTGTCTTATTGATGGTGTCTTTAGCCTTGCAGAAGCTTTGCAGTTTCATGAGGTCCCACTTGTCAATTCTCGATCTTACAGCACAAGCCATTACTGTTCTATTTAAAAATTTTTCCCCTGTGCCCATACCTTCAAGGCTTTTCCCCACTTTCTCCTCTATAAGTTTCAGTGTCTCTGGTTTTATGTGAAGTTCCTTGATCCACTTAGACTTGACCTTAGTACAAGGAGATAGGAATGGATCCATTCACATTCTTCTACATGATAACAACCAGTTGTGCCAGCACCATTTGTTGAAAATGCTGTCTTTCTTCCACAGGATGGTTTTAGCTCCCTTGTCGAAGATCAAGTGACCATAGGTGTGTGGGTTCATTTCTGGGTCTTCAATTCTATTCCATTGGTCTATTTGTCTGTCACTATACCAGTACCATGCAGTTTTTATCACAATTGCTCTGTAGTAATGCTTTAGGTCCGGCATGGTGATTCCACCAGAGGTTCTTTTATCCTTGAGAAGAGTTTTTGCTATCCTAGGTTTTTTGTTATTCCAGATGAATTTGCAGATTGCACTTTCTAATTCGTTGAAGAATTGAGTTGGAATTTTGATGGGGATTGCATTGAATCTGTAGATTGCTTTTGGCAAGATAGCCATTTTTACAATGTTGATCCTGCCAATCCATGAGCATGGGAGATCTTTCCATCTTCTGAGATCTTCTAGAATTTCTTTCTTCAGAGACTTGAAGTTTTTATTATACAGATCTTTCACTTCCTTAGTTAGAGTCACGCCAAGATATTTTATATTATTTGTGACTATTGAGAAGGGTGTTGTTTCCCTAATTTCATTCTCAGCCTGTTTATTCTTTGTGTAGAGAAAGGCCATTGATTTGTTTGAGTTAATTTTATATCCAGCTACTTCACCGAAGCTGTTTATCAGGCTTAGGAGTTCTCTGGTGGAATTTTTAGGGTCACTTATATATACTATCATATCATCTGCAAAAAGTGATATTTTGACTTCATCTTTTCCAATTTGTATCCCTTTGATCTCCTTTTGTTGTCGAATTGCTCTGGCTAGGACTTCAAGTACAATGCTGAATAGGTATGGAGAAGTGGACAGCCTTGTCTAGTCCCTGATTTTAGAGGGATTGCTTCAAGCTTCTGACCATTTACTTTGATGTTGGCTACTGGTTTGCTGTAGATTGCTTTTATCATGTTTAGGTATGGGCCTTGAATTCCTGATCTTTCCAAGACTTTTATCATGAATGGGTGTTGGATCTTGTCAAATGCTTTTTCCGCATCTAACGAGATGACCATGTGGTTTTTGTCTTTGAGTTTGTTTATATACTGGATTACGTTGATGGATTTCCGTATATTGAACCATCCCTGCATCCCTGGGATGAAACCTACTTGGTCAGGGTGGATGATTGTTTTGATGTGTTCTTGGATTCGGTTAGCAAGAACTTTATTGAGGATTTTTGCATCAATATTCATAAGGGATATTGGTCTGAAGTTTTCTATCTTTGTTGGGTCTTTTTGCGGTTTAGGTATCAGAGTAATTGTGGCTTCATAGAATGAGTTGGGTAGAGTACCTTCTGTTTCTATTTTATGGAATAGTTTGTGAAGAACTGGGATTAGATCTTCTTTGAAGGTCTGATAGAACTCTGCACTAAACCCATCTGGTCCTGGGCTTTTTTTAGTTGGGAGACTATTAATGACTGCTTCTATTTCTTTGGGGGATATAGGGCTGTTTAGATCATTAACCTGATCTTGATTCAACTTTGGTACCTGGTATCTGTCTAGGAACTTCTCCATTTCATCCAGGTTCTCCAGTTTTGTTGAGTATAGCCTTTGGTAGAAGGATCTGATGGAGTTTTGGATGCCTTCAGGATCTGTTGTTATGTCTCCTTTTTCATTTCTGATTTTGTTAATTAGGATGCTTTCCCTTTGCCCTCTAGTGAGTCTGGCTAAGGGTTTATCTATCTTGTTGATTTTCTCAAAGAACCAGCTCCTTGATTGGTTGATTCTTTGAATAGTTCTTCTTGTTTCCACTTGGTTGATTTCGCCCCTGAGTTTGATTATTTCCTGCTGTCTACTCCTCTTTGGTGAATTTGCTTCCTTTTGTTCTAGTGCTTTTAGGTATGTTGTCAAGCTGCTAATGTGTGCTCTCTCTAGTTTCCTTTTGGAGGCACTCAGAGCTATGAGTTTTCCTCTTAGAAATGCTTTCATTGCGTCCCATAAGTTTGGGTATGTTGTGGCTTCATTTTCATTGAACTCTAAAAAGTCCTTAATTTCTTTCTTTATTCCTTCCTTGACCAAGGTATCATTGAGAAGAGTGTTGTTCAGTTTCCACGTGAAGGTTGGCTTTCTATTATTTATTTTGTTATTGAAGATCAGCCTTAGTCCATGGTGATCTGATAGGATGCATGGGACAATTTCAATATTTTTATATCTGTTGAGGCCTGTTTTGTGACCAATTATGTGGTCAATTTTGGAGAAGGTACCATGAGGTGCTGAAAAGAAGGTATATCCTTTTGTTTTAGGATAGAATGTTCTATAGATATCTACCAGATCCAATTGATTCATAATTTCTGTTAGTTTCACTGTGTCCCTGTTTAGTTTCTGTTTCCATGATCTGTCCATTGGTGAAAGTGGTGTGTTGAAGTCTCCCACTATTATTGTATGAGGTGCAATGTGTGCTTTGAGCTTTACTAAAGTTTCTTTAATGAATGTGGCTGCCTTTGTATTTGGAGCATAGATATTCAGGATTGATAGTTCCTCTTGGAAGATTTTACCTTTGATGAGTATGAAGTGTCCCTCTCTGTCTTTTTCAATGACTTTGGGTTGGAAGTCAATCTTATCAGATATTAGAATGGCTACTCCAGCTTGTTTCTTCATACCATTTGCTTGTAAAATTGTTTTCCAGCCTTTCATTCTGAGGTAGTGTCTATCTTTTTCTCTGAGATAGTTTCCTGTAAGCAGCAAAATGTTGGGTCTTGTTTGTGTAGCCAGTTTGTTAGTCTATGTCTTTTTATCGGGGAGTTGAGTCCATTGATATTAAGAGATATTAAGGAAAAGTAATTGTTGTTTCCTGTTATTTTTGTTGTTAAAGTTGGCATTCTGTTCTTGTGGCTGTCTTCTTTTAGGTTTGTTGAGGGATTACCTTCTTGTTGTTTCTAGGGCGTGGTTCCTGTCCTTGTATTGGTTTTTTTCTGTTATTATCCTTTGAAGGGCTGGATTCGTGGAGAGATAATGTGTGAATTTGGTTTTGTCGTGGAATACTTTGGTTTCTCCATCTATGTTAATTGAGAGTTTGGCTGGGTATAGTAGCCTGGGCTGGAGTTTGTGTTCTTTTAGTGTCTGTATAACATCAGTCCAGGATCTTCTGGCTTTCATAGTCTCTGGTGAGAAATCTGGTGTAATTCTGATAGGCTTGCCTTTATATGTTACTTGGCCTTTTTCTCTTACTGCTTTTAGTATTCTATCGTTATTTAGAGCATTTGTTGTTCTGATTATTATGTGTCGGGAGGTATTTCTTTTCTGGTCCAGTCTATTTGGAGTTCTGTAGGCTTCTTGTATGTTCATGGGCATCTCTTTCTTTAGATTTGGGAAGTTTTCTTCTATAATTTTGTTGAAGATGTTTGCTGGTCCTTTGAGTTGAAAATCTTCATTCTCATCCACTCCTATTATCCGTAGGTTTGGTCTTCTCATTGTGTCCTGTATTTCTTGGATGTTTTGAGTTAGGATCTTTTTGCATTTTACATTTTCCTTGATTGTTGTGCCGATGTTCTCTATGGAATCTTCTGCACCTGAGATTCTCTCTTCCAAATCTTGTATTCTGTTGCTGATGCTCGTATCTATGGTTTCAGATTTCTTTCCTAGGGTTTCTATCTCCAGTGTTGCCTCATTTTGGGTTTTCTTTATTGTGTCTACTTCCCTTTTTAGGTCTAGTATGGTTTTGTTCATTTCCATCATCTGTTTGGATGTGTTTTCCTGTTTTTCTGTAAGGACTTCTACCTGTTTGATTATGTTATCCTGTTTTTCTTTAAGGATTTGTAACTCTTTAGCAGTGTTCTCCTGCAATTCTTTATGGGATTTTTGTGCTTCCTCTTTACTGTCTTCTACCTGTTTACCCGTGTTCCTTTGTATTTCTTTAAGTGTGTTATTAAAGTCCTTCTTGAAGTCCTCTATCATCATCATGAGATATGCTTTTAGATCCGTGTCTAGCTTTTCCGGTGTGTTGGGGTGCCCTGGACTGGGCGAAGTGGGAGTGTCGGGTTCTGATGATGGTGGGTGGTCTTGGTTTCTGTTAGTAAGATTATTAGGTTTACCTTTCGCCATCTGGTAATCTCTGGGGTTAGTTGTTGTCGTTGTCACTGTTTAAAGATTGGAGCAGAAGCTGTGTTCCACTCACCAGCAGTCTTAAAATCCTGTGGCGGGGGTCGTGAGTAGCTGGCGGGTGTCAGCCGACCCTGTGCTCTAGCTACCCTGGTGCTTTTCTGACTGGAGAGGCTTGTGGCCCTATTCAGGCCGGATTTCTGCCTCCCCAACCAAAGCAGTCTCAGGTCCCGCACGCAATTGGATTGGAGCAGAAGCTGTGTTCCACTCACAAGCAGTCTCAAAATCCTGTGGTGGGGGTCGTGGGTAGCTGGCGGGTGTCAGCCGACCCTGCGCTCTAGCTATCCCGGTGCTGTTCCGGCCGGAAGAGGCCTGTGGTCCTACTCAGGCCGGTTTCCTGCTTCCCTAACTAATGCAGTCTCAGGTCCCGCACGCAATTGGATTGGAGCAGAAGCTGTGTTCCACTCACCAGAAGTCTTAAGATCCTGTGGTGGGTGTTGTGGGTAGCTGGCGAGTGTCAGCCGACCCAGCGCCCTAGCTACCCCGGCGCTTTTCTGACCGGAGAGGCTTGTGGCCCTATTCAGGCCGGATTTCTGCCTCCCCAACCAAAGAAGTCTCAGGTCCCGCGTGATTGGACTCGGTCCAACACATTTTAAGGCAGCTTTCAAATGGATAAGGGTGTCAGTGGTCTCATCAGATTGGGGATATGGATTCACCAGAGCTGAACAGAATTTCTCAGATTCTGAATTTGATCACATCAAACATTCCATTAGTTTCTAATCAAACAGGGATATTCAGATTCCTAACCAATGCCTAAAGACCTCAGTCCATATTCCATTCTGACATCTCCTTTGAAGGTTTTAGGAGTTAGTCTGGCTCCTTTTTATCACCTCTCTTCCCTCATGGCATGATCTGGATATTTGTGGATACTCCCAACACTCATGTATCGGAACCTAACAATATTGTACTATTGCTTGTTAGAAAGTAACTGTTCATGTGGATAGGGCTTTCTATAATGGGATCACTGTCCTTTAGAATGATGCCCCATGGACCCTCCCCTCCTTGTCTCTTCCAACCTGTGTAGGCACAGCTGTGAATCTTAATCTATGAACCAGGATGTGAGCACTTCCGAGACATGGAATCTATTGGTGTTTCATTCTTAAGATCAAATTCTCCAGGCAAGTGGATTTCTGTTCTTTCCATACTACCCAGTACACAAAAATTTGCCATAGAAGCCCACATAGAAGAAAAATAGTTTTATAATGAATTATAGGATATTACCTTATTGTTTCTGCTACTGTGTTGTCAGCCTTTGGAACGAGAGCTGAAAAGACTATATGAACCCCGAATTTCCAAGATATTGTCAAGTGTTTCCAGACTTAGTAGCCACAGAACCCTCTTTAAGTGACTCTCAGTAAGGATCTGTTTCATAGGATACAATTTGAGAACAGTTTACCAAGTGGGGTCTTATTACCAAGAACTGTTTCAAAAGCAGTATCGACATGAATGACACTATTTGTGCCACATGCCAATTTTTGGAAGCAATGTAATACATAATATTATTTAATCACCATCATGATCTTCTAAGATAGGCATTGCTATAGTGTGTCATATATATCATATATCACATATCATATATCATACATTATATATTATATACTATACATTATATATTACATATTAAAGTTAGAGCAGTTATTTAGTCAAGCTTGCATAGCAAACAAAAATATTTTTAACTCAGAGCCCTCAGATACCAAAGCCACACTCTTAATCACGATTCATTTCTTTCTATGGGTTGTGATTTTCCCCATATCCAAATTCAAGGAGATCCTTGTCTTCATCTCTTCCCTGAGACCATTCATTCCTCCCACTAGTTGGTAATTGATCAATCTTGTTACAACAGCCATCTCTGACTCATTCTCAAATCCCCTGACAGATGTCCTCTGTCCTTGGTACTGGCTTTTCCCAAATCCCAAGTCATGATGGCAGTTATTTTTAGGACTGGCTTTGAAAGCAAAGATAATCCTTGAAGTCTGTGTCCTACATGGTTTCCTGTCCAGTGCTGAAAACACATAAATAACTTCTAACTCTAGTTTTTCTAAGCAAGACTCATGAGACATGGATTTTTGAGTCTTGGAAATAAGGACTTTATCAGGTATTTAAGATTAATTTTGAATCATGCTGATTTTCAGGTGAACCAGGTACAAATATCCTCTTGAGAACTGCTGTGTCAGAAGGGTTTGTCTATTGTATAATAATTACATCTTGATATAAAGGATGGTGCAAAAGGGCACAATATGGGAGTATCTGTTGTACCCGGAGGAGGTGGCATCAGAACTGACAACTAAAGAAAGAAGATCATTTAGATATAAAACAGAGAATGCCATTTTATGTAATAGAAAATGACATTTACAAGAAAAAAATAAGCATGAAAGCTGTGTGTGGAAAGCATGATGCTAACTGAGGCCCAGAGTCTGCTTGGGGGCCAGGGGTCTGGACGATAGGAAACCATAAAAGTCAACTAGGTGATGCGAATTTTCTTCATAGAAAATAACTGCTTGGAAATATTTGGGCATAGACATTCTGGCCTCTATAATTCTAACTTGTGACATAGATCAAAGGTGTGATGGGGCTCCAGTAGGAATCTCTTGTATTGGCTCATTTATAAGATGCTGAGAATTGAGTATAGAGGTTGCTAACTGAGGGCATGGGGAGGCAGAGAAGTGCTTGACTTCTGATACTTACTTTGTAATTGATTAGATCAAAATCCCCCAAAAAGAACCAACTTAAGGGAGGAAAAGTTTAATTTTGGCTCACTGTTTCAGAGAGTTGTAGTCCATCGTGACAGAGAATATTTTAAATTCGTGAGACAGTAATAGACTAAGATTTCCTCAAAGACTTTGTCACCTATTCTGGGGAGTCGTGGGTGGGGTGGTATAGCACATTTACAGATAGTTACAACATGCTTGGCAGTACCTTTTGGGAATTGAAGCATAACATAAGGAGATGTGATTGGGTATCAGTTTAACAAGGGAGGGAGTTGTGATGATTGCTCTTTGTTGTCAACTTGAATGGATATGGAATCAGCTCAGAAGTGTACATCAAGGCAGGTCTGTAAGGTTATTTACTAGGGAAATTAAGGGAAGTGATCTCCCTCAGAGTGTGTGGAAACTTCCTCTGATGACAGTATATGAGAAGATCCAAGGGGAAAGTGATTTCTCTTCTGTCTGTTTGCATTATTCTCCCACTGGTGAGTGTATCTACTCTGTTGCCACTATTACCTCTGTTGCTGCCATCTTTCACTGACATGAGGACTCAGATTCTTTAGCTTCCCAATATGGACTAAAGATTAGGGGTGCTTCAGGATTCTTCCAGACATTAAATATCACATTGGGTCTTCTGGGGCATCTAGCCTTGTAGACAGAGTAGTCACCTGTTCTCTGGCTCTCCATTATGACAACAGTCAGTGTTATACTACAGACAATATCTTAATATGGTAAGCCAACCTAATAAATCTCCTTTAATATATATTCATCCTATTTGTTCTGTTTCTTGAGAGCTAATATAGAAGATGTGGTGACTGAAGCATGTGTCAGAAGCCACTCACATATTGCAAGCCAGGAAGCACAAAGCCAGAGATAAAAATAGGGAGGAGGGCTGGATGTAACATTCTGCCACCCAGACCTTGCCCTTGAAAATTCTTTTGACTTATAGAATCTATAGTCCCTGGAACAACATCTCCAGTTGAGAATTAAGTACTGAAATAACAAACCTTCAGAAGCATTTTATATTTAAACCAAATGTGGTGGTTTGAATATGCTTGGCCTAGGGAGTGGCACTACTAGAAAGTGTGGCCCTGTTGGAGTAGATGTGGCCTTGGTGGAGGAAATGTGTCACTGTAAGGGGTGGGTTGACCAGTCTTCCCTTGGTTCCCTTTGGAACAAGATGTAGAACTCTCAGGTCCTTCGCCAATGCCATGTCTGCCAAGACACTACCGTTCTCCCATCTCAATAATAATGGACTGAACCTCTGAACCTGTAAGCCAGACCCAATTAAATGTTGTCCTTTATAAGAGTTGCCTTGATCATGGTGTCTTTTCATTGCAGTGGATATCCTAAGACACAATAACAGCAGTAGAGGGCACACCATACTGCATATGGTATAGAAGAAAGAAAGAAAATGAAATTCTAAAGTTTAGTCTTAATTTATATGCTGGGAAGCCTAGATGGGTGATAAGAAAAGCAGGTGCTTTTCATTTTCACTGCTTGAACGTTCAGTAAAATATATTTTGTGTGATGGCTAATCTTGTTTGTCAGTTTGACTGAATCTGGAATCTAAGGTACTGGGCACTCCTGTGAGGGGTTTTCTCAATCAGATTATTTGAAGCAGGATGGTCCATCTTAAAATCTGGATAGCACCTTATGATGGCAGCTCACATGAAAGATCATAAAACAAAGAAACTTGTTTCTTTGGCTCCTTGTCTGTGAGGAAATCCTGCTAATTTAGGGTAAACGTCTACTATGACTGGTTAAATCACCAGAACTCAGCGGAAAATGGAGGACTCCCATTTACCAGCAGGGTTTCCCCTTCTCTGACTTTGTTTGGGGAGCCCAACTTCTCACACCTTCTATCTTGGGAAAGGTGAGTAGTCCTTGGCAGACCTACAAGTTCAACTTCCTCTCCCCACCCCCAATAAGAACCCTCATCAGAAGTACCTGAGATTCCTGGAATGCCTCTCCACACAAATGAGCCATTCACAGAACTTTAAACTCTAGCCAATGATTTTATTTATCCTAAAAACTCCTTCCCACTCTCCAAGGCCCATATATAGCTCTGGTTCACCCTGAATAAATACATACAAACCCAGCCCAAATAAAGGTATGTGCATAAGCTAAGGTCCTCTCAGCTGTTTCATTGAAGACCATTGGAGAAGGTATTTGTCTAAAAGATCTGTAACATTAAGACCAGCCCACTATACACACAGACACACAGACACACACACACACACACACAGCCAGCCAGCCAGCCTGGGATCCTGCAGAACCCTAGTCATTTCAAACTCTGCTCCATCCTGTAGACTGTGTGCTGCATCACGGAACCACAGCTAGACCCCCAAATGAATAACACACGTATCTTCCTTCACTCTTCCTGGCATATTCATCTACTCTGCTGCTGAGGCATTCCTTTACCAATAACAGAAACAATTAATTAGGGATTCTAACACTTCCAGGAAGCCAGCAGTTCTTCAGGAGTCCTCCAGGTTGTCAGTACCCAATGGAGACTGCTGAGATATTCAGTCTTACAAACTCAAAGTTTACTGGATTCTCAGCCTCTCCAGTGTGAGACAGCCATTGTTAGATTACTCAGACAACATCCTGTGAGCCAATATAGTAAATCTCTTTCTGATATTTAATCAGTTCTGTTGCTCTTTGAGAACCTTGGCTAATACATTTGGAATTACTGTCTTTAAAATGCTGCCTTGGGGTGATATTTGAAAGAAATCAGGGCCACTAAAATGATCTATGATAATTACCGTACAATTGGGTAGAAGAATTAAAACATAGATCACCTTAGTGGTGATCTTGTTACCCATTGATATAAGTGCAGATGGACTGAGTGAATTTGTTATCTATAATATGATGCCAGGGAATGGTGACACTGGATTATTAGCGATAGCAAGCTGACTCAAAATTGACTGTATTGATACTAGCTCTCAATAGCCTCGAGATTTCATCATGATCAAATTAGTTCAATGGATTACTTTTGAAACCAGGTGTGGTGGTGTGTGCAAGTCATCCCAGCCCTAGGAAGCAGGAGGCTGGAGAAAACTCAAGGTCATTCTTGGCCACAGAGAAAGTTCAAGACTAACATCAATTACCTAGGACCTGATCTCAGAATACAGAAGGTGTAGCTAAACTGGCAGAGTGCTTGCTGGCAGGGCATAAAGGCCAGTGCTGCAAAAATGAAAAAAAAATATATAGAGAAAGTTAAAAAAATTAGAAAGTTATAAGAGTTTAAAAAAACCCAAAATCCTACTTGGGGTGATTATTGTTAAGCAAACTCCATTTATCTAATGTCTCTGTCTCTGTCTCTGTCTCTGTCTCTCTCTCTGTCTCTCTGTCTCTGTCTCTGTCTCTGTCTCTCTCTCTCTCTCTCTGTGTGTGTATGTGTGTGTGTGATTGGCTTGGATGAGATAAATGGCTTTGTTGAAATGCCCCATGTGAGCAGTTATTAAGGCAGCATGGAACTGACAGCTTCAGTCTAGAACCTCCTGAGAAATGGAGTCCAGTCAACAGACACAGCCTGGAAGAGGGCTGATCCCCACTCAAGCCTTCAGATATGATCCAAACCCAGGCCCATGACAACTGATCATAGAAATTCCAGCCTAACTCTGCTCAGCTATGCTTTGATTCTAGACCTATAGAAGCCATAAGACACAACCTGTGATGTTTTAGTTTTTGTTTTTGTTTATTGTTGTTGTTGTTGCTGCTGTTGTTGTTTTCGAGACAGGGTTTCTCTGTGTAGCCCTGGCTGTCCTGGAACTCACTCTGTGGACCAGGCTGGCTTCAAACTCAGAAATTCACCTGCCTCTGCCTCCCAAGTGCTGGGATTAAAGGTGTGTGCCACCATGCCCGGCACCTGTGATGTTTTTAATGACTACGTTTTTGTGGTGGGTAAGTAACTAATAGAATTGTTAGCTCAATCCACATGTGTTATGCTATTTAGAGAATAAGACAGTTCATTTTTCTTCTGTAAGAGGATATATTAACTGCAGACTTTTATGTTGTCCCTGGATTCTAAGAGCAGAGTCAGGATACCCAAGATTCTGCCCTGACCCGCTGCCAGCTGGCATGACATCTTAGGAAAATATCTCTCTTCCCCATGTCTCAGTTTCACCATCTTTAAAATGAAGATGTTAAAGTTGGCCAGTGATTTTTACAAACATTTTCCTCCTCCTCCCCCTCCCCCCTCCTCCTCTTCCTCCTCCTTTCTTCTTCTTTTTGTGCCAGAGAAGCCTTCCTTTCTATCTCATGTGAAAGTTCCATGCACAAAACATAAACGGAGAGGGGCTTTAGTTGAAATGAAGTTGAAAGTGACTTTTGCCTCACCCTTCTCTCCACGGGATCTCCTGAATAACCTCTGGATTTCTTTTTGAACCTGATCTGTAAGCTCCTGGCTTTGAGGGTACCCATCAATCAGCCTCTTCAGCATTGACATTCTAAGTTCTAGTGAAAGCAGCCTCTGTAAGAACACTCTTCTATAACATCCCTGCTTCCAGCTACTTCTGTATGATTGCCAATGACACAGGCTATCCATGATGCCACTGTCCACTGTGGGAGGGAGCTGTCTGGCTTCCTGTCTTTCCCTAGCAAGCAGACTCCCCTGCTGTGCCAGAGCTCCTTCTGTGGTTACCTCCACCAAACTTCTATCACCATAGGTGACTTTAGTATTAGATGTATACTTTTTAAAAAATTTTTAAGATATTATCATTTCAGGGCTGGAGAGATGGCTCAGTGGTTAAGAGCACTGACTGCTCTTCCAGAGGTCCTGAGTTCAATTCCCAGCAACCACATAGTGGCTCACAACCATCTGTAATGGGATCTGATGCCTTCTTCTGGTGTGTCTGAAGACAGCTACAGTGCACTCACACGTAAAATAAATAAATCTTTTTAAAAAAGATATACCATTTCATACACTGGCACTTACACTCATTGTTTTGCAAGGGCTGGCAGATGGTCTAATGGAGTTCTGGACTATCTTCTTCTGATCTCAGTCTGTTGCTTCTTCAGGTGACGTGCAGTGGCGTCCTGTTGTATGGCTGTTCGGGCTCCCTGAACACTGTACTTTTATCCAATATTCCCAGACCTAGTACTATAGCTTTAACATTTTGAATAAAACTAATGCTTTTCTCAACAGTCTTGATTCTCTTCCACTTTTTAACTCAGCAACTGTTACCTTAACTGTCTTATATGACTCTTCCAGTGCACAGAATCCACAGACTTGTCTAAAGCCCCTCATTGATAATTCATTCACCCATCTAAGCATTGCCTGCTTTACTTAACTACCTTTCCAAAATGCAAATGTGAGGCTGTGGAGACGGCTTGTGCTGTCCTTTCAGCGGGGATGAGTCCAGGTCTGAGGACCTAAGCAGGAATGCTCACAACTGCCAGGAACTCCAGCTCCAGAGATCTGACACTCTCCTCTGACCCCCTAGAGAAACTGTCCTTCTGTGCACCTACCTCAACAGAGACACACGTCCATAACTCAAAACAAAATAAATCTTTAAAATATAAATGTTCATCAAGCCAATAGCCTGTCATCTCTAAGCTGTTTTGTTATGTAGACACTTGAGTCAATTCTTTAGAATCCTGTGGCATAACGAGGGAAACAAACTCTATGGTGTTGGTCCTGTGAAGGAGCTCTGAATGCCTTTACCTTCTACTTTAAGCAAGTAACAAAGGCCTCATTTTACCTTCCTGCAAAGCCTTTCTGTATACAGTCTGGGAGCATGTCGAGGTGATGTGCATAGGAGTGTTTCATTAATGCACTGGTTCATGAGCCTACCATGTTGGGAAGATCCGTCCTGCACATGAGAAACATGGTCAGTCCTGAAACCTGAAAGAGCTGCAGAGCACACCTACAGAAGTCAAACCCTGTTGTATTGGGAACAGCATAGAACTTCACAGACATTACATTCTGAGTGTCTGATGCCTGCAGAAGGCATGCAGACTCTGGGGACAATGACCTGCCCATGACAAGAGGAGCAGAAGCATGGTGCCTAGCATGGCTCACGTAGCCTAATGGTCCCTCCTTCTAGGGACTTGGCCCGGGTTTATGTTAAGGTTTCCCCTATCATCTACCTGCATGATATTCAACAGGCTACTTACATTAATTCACCCCAGGTCCCCAACATTAGAATGGCAATGATATTGCAAATAATAAACAATGGTAAAATGGCACAGTATTGATCGAGTAGGTGACAACATTTAGTGGGCTGGTTAATGTTGATCATTGGTTTGATAGGATTTGAAAAAATGGGTCTAGAAACAAACCTCTGGGCGTGTCTGTTAGTCATTTTCTAGATCGCATTAATTGATGTGAGAAGCCTCACCCTAAGTGTGGGTGGCATCATTCCATGCAGTGGGGGTTCTGGACTCCATACAAAGGAGAAAGGAGACTGAGTACCAGCTCTCAATCACTCTGTTCCCTGAGCATGGATACGGGATGACCAGCCACCCTCAGCACCTGCCATTTTGCCTCCTCTGCCAGAACAGATTATGTCCCTGCAAACTGTAACCCAAATGAAAGCCTTGACAATGGACAAAGTAACAAATGCAGTTACTTTCACAGTTACCCTTCATCTTCCCGCATCAAGAATAGTTTGGACTATTCTTTAGAGATGTTAACAGAAGCCACCTTCCCTCTTTTAGGGTAAGAGGTGACCTTTGGCTGATTCTGAAGCAAGCTATCTGCTTTCAGGGCTTATGAAACACCTTTGTCTCTTGGCATTCTGTTTGAGGAAGGTTAAAGGACCAGCCAAAGCCATTTGAGTTTAAGTGCCCACATTTCAGGACCTGTGAACTTCAGGAAATTTCAAACATCTGAGATGACTTGGAATGAAATAATCTTTTAAAAATTTCCACTCACAAATAGAGTGAAAGGACACATGGAAAGGATTTTCCGTTCACAACCTGCTTTGAGTGTGGGCATTCTGATTTTGTTCCATGGTGGAGAATCAAGAATGGCAGAGAGCACTGAACTCCAGGTGGCTCTTACTGTCTAGGAGAGTGTTTTTTTTAACATGTGGCTTGTGACCTCTTTGGGAGTTGAAGGACTCTTTCACAGGAGTTGTCTAAGACCGTCAGAAAACAGCAAATTTACATTGCTATTCATAACTAGAGAATTACAGTTATGAAGGAACAAAAATAATTTTATTTCGGGGGGTGCATCACCACAACATGAGGAACTGAATTAAAGGATCACAGTTTTAGGATGGTTGAGAACCACTGCTCTAGGAAGTATATATGGCAGAAAAGGAGAAAGAACAAAGATGATTAGATTTAAGGGTATAATTGAACAAAAGTCTGAGCACCAGACTTGGAATCAGAGAACTATGTAGTGGTTTCTCCTCCACAAGAGGTCACAGGGTGTGTGCAGATTTCATAGAAGGCAAAGTCACCAGTGTGCTTTGTGTTGTAAAGGATTGGGATTTTTAGGAGGCTTGTCTCACTATACATTAAGGGGTTTTCCTTCTTGGAAAGGGGCCTTCATGTAATGTTTTCCATATGTTGAAGGTGTTTAGACTGGTCTGGGATGGGATTCAAGGGGATTCCCAGCTATCTTCGTGCAGTGAGAGGTGTTTGAATCATAATCTTCCTCTTTGAGGCTTTGGCAGAATCTGTAGCATGGAGGCTATAGCTGTGCCCTGACTACCTTTAAAGACCTGGGATAGCCCCATTTTTATCTCCCCAGCTAAAACCACACATTTAGCTCTCCTACATCTTAGAAGATGCAGGTATGGCTGTTCTCCCTTTTGTAGCTCCCACCTACACAGCCATGGGAAGTATGGGCTGATGTCATGAAAATCACTAGAAAGGACATGCCTGCAACCTTGCTACCCCCTTTCTCTCTCTCTCTCTCTCTCTCTCTCTCTCTCTCTCTCTCTCTCTCTCTCTCTCTCTCTCTCGTGTGTGTGTGTGTGTGTGTGTGTGTGTGATTTTTCTCTCTTTCTGCTCTCTCTGTCTGCCTCTCTGTCTCTCTCTTGCTGTCTTTCTCTTTGTGTCTCTGTCTCTATCTCTCTGTCTCTGTCTGTCTCTGTCTCTCTCCTTTCTACTTCCCCCACCCTGTCCCTCAGCTGAAATTGGAATGTTTCCGTTTCTAAGCATTGGGTTGCACTACCACCAGCTAACCTTTCCCGTGCACCATGAAAAACGATAGCTGCAGGGCTCCTCTGTGAAATCAAGAGGCACCAATGCCAGCTGGAGTCTTGTGTGCTCTTCTGGCCATTCCCCAAAGGACACCGTGCAGAGTTCTGCACTTGGGTAGCCAAGCCTGACATCAGGAGGCAGCGTGGCACAAGAGACAAAACGGTGGGGTTTTACTTAGAAAGTTTGGGTTTGCAGCCAGTTCTGACTCTTGTGGGAAGATCCTGGGCTGAGCTACTCAGCTTCCTTGAGCCTCAGTTTCTCCTTCTATTAAATGGAGCTGTTGATTTGTAATTTGCAGTTTTAGAAAACTAAGTAGACAGTCTTCCCCATCACTGTGTCACACTTCATCCCTGACTATTAGCTATTTTATGTCAGTGTCTGACTACCATAGAGAAACTGTATATGGAGAACCAACTAAATATTTGTTTCTCAAGCTCTACTTTTCAAACCCAAACAGCCTCAGTACGGAGGAGCCTTTATGCTTTGTGAAAGCCACTTTGTAAGTTCATGGAACTGAGGGCAGAGAGATGAGAGGTGTTTTTAGCTCACAGTGAACATGAGAACGGATAGGATTCAGGGAGTATGTTTTTCATTCTGTCAGCCTAAGTTCCCTTTCCAAATTCTATTCTGGTTATATGATCAGGCTATTGCTGTATTTATGGGTGGCCACAGTCTGCCTGGTGGGGCATATTTTGTCAGAAAGGAAGTGCTTTCCTTCTGAGGGCTATACAAGAAGCTGACACATTGAAAAGAAGCACAGCCTCCAAAGAAAGATATGAACTTAGATTCTGGCCTTATCACTTGAGTTCCAAGACCCAATCTCTCTGCTCTGTGAGTCTCTCTGTCTTATAAGTACACCCATGCTCCAGAGACCTGCTGTGGCCATTAGATATCATGATGCCCAGGGAAGCATCAAGAGCCTATAGCTCATACACTGGTTAATTCTATGCTGCTATAGTGATTACTAACATTGATTGAACTAACCAACCTTTCTTAAGCCTCTAAAATTCCTGTCTCCTGTTTCATTTGGGGAACTGTCCTTACTCCCGTAGCTGCTGGATTTCAGAACGCTGACCTGAGTAAGGACTGCCTAACTGTGAGACCTGGAGCTGTGTGTCCTGTTGTTTGCAATCTGGTAAAAATGTTCCAGGGGGATGAATAGTGTGTTTGCACCCCTTAACCCCATGTTAGCCCATGCAGCCTCATGCTTATCTGTCAGAAACTCAGGGAGGGGGGTTGTTCATAATTTATTAATAACTGCTTCTATTGTTAAACTTGACAAACATTTGTTTAGGACATTAATCTTGAAAGTATCTGTGATCTAGTAACAAGGTAAACAGAAACACCTCTGTCTATTGAACTCTTATGGTGTGTGTGTCACAGAGCGCCGGGAGAGGTAACTCCTCACCCTCTTTGTATGAGTGACAAAACTGATGGATGGAAGTCTTGTCACCTCTTGAGACAGGGGAAAGAGAGGCCAAGAGCGCGAAGTTAGGTGTTTTGAACAAATGAGGGAGTGGGTGATTACCAAGCTTGGCTTCATCCATTCTCTCTGTCTTTGTCTTTGTCTCTGTCTCTGTCTCTGTCTCTGTCTCTGTCTCTGTCTCTGTCTCTGTCTCTGTCTCTGTCTCTGTCTCTGTCTCTGTCTCTCTGTCTCTCTCTCTCTCTGTCTCTCTCTCTCATCTCTCTGTCTCTCTCTCTCTGTCTCTCTGTCTCTGTCTCTGTCTCTCTGTCTCTCCCTCTCCCTCTCCCTCCCCCCCCCTCTCTCTCTCGTGCTCACCCCATTTGAGTAACCCAGAGAATATTCACACACTGCACCCCCCTTCTTTCCCTAGATGTGGTCACATTCTTGGAATGTACCAGACCAAGGCACACTGCCCCCCCACCCCCCATGCCCTTCAAAAGGCTTGGTTCATAAGACAGGAGGACTTTCCATCAGCTTATTTAGACAGAGCATGCCTCTCGCCAGCCCTGGTGAGCTTTGTTGCATCTCAGGAAAGGCAGTGGGGTGGGGAGCAGCTTTCATTTCTAAGGTGCATGTAGGGAAAGCTCTATAAAACAAAGAAAAAAAAAGATTCCACGAAAACACACGAAAAAGAGGCATTCGCTCTTAAAGAGAGCTCCCAGTCCAGCTCATCCTCTGAGGCAAAGAATCTGATTCCAAAGACCACCAGCCACACAGCACTCCATAGCCAAGCCCTTCAGCCTGTAAATGCCTGAGGACATTCTGGAGTCAGAACTCCAGATTCACATCAAGCCTGAGGCTGCCACCTTTTCTCCTAATGGTGCCAACACAACCCCTTGCTTGTAAAATACGTGCCAGGCTAGCAGGCTGTCTCAGATTGGGCAAGATAAGAAGACAGAGGTTTTCGGGGTAAGCAGACACACTGCAAAACTGGGTTAAGAGGCTCTGCTTTTCACGTCCAGGGTGATGGCAGCTTTGGGCAATGACAGAGATTGCCCAGTTGCTGATTTGATCTTTTTTTGTTCCTCATTCGCTCCTCATTATAAGGGGGGCTGCTGTCCCCACTTTAGAGAAGTGGAAACTAAGGTTCACAGAAGTTACATATTTTCCTGACACATTTATGTTGTGGTGGCACTAGTGGGAATGCCCAAGCCACTTCTAGGGTCAAACCCCAACCTCTTATTCCCTCTGTCACAACGATGGCATAGAGGAATCTCTGTGCTCTCTCCAAAGTTCACCAGGGAAGGGAAGATGTTACTGAGGTTCTGGGATAAAGTGTCAGGAGGGAGCCCGATTTGGGAGCAATATGGGGTTCAGGTGCCTCCAAACCTTCTAAACATGCCCCACCTGAGGTCTCTGAATCAGGAGGATGGCACCTTGCTTCAAGAACCCACAGACGTGCCCACCAGTTTCATCTTACAGCCTATGGGCTTTTCATCAGTGCCCAGAACTCATCTCCTCTCTCTGGTACCCAGCTCTTATCTTTCCCTAGAGTGGACACTGAGGATCAAATGGGACAAGAGGGGAACAAAAACTGTCAAGTGCTGAGACTGTGTAGATGCACAGTTGTGTTCTCCCTACTATGGGTACGCGGTACTCATCCCACCCCAGTGCTGTGAGCAAATGCCACTTTAAAATGCAACTTCTCTAACGCTCCAAAAAAGGGGAAAATCCACAGGTGAGAATCAATGAGGTAAAAGGGTAAGTGTTAAAGTAAGACTTTTCCTCCAAAGAAAGGCAGAGACAAAAACTTTACCAAAAGTTCCCTGAGTTCCTCTGATTATTGACAGATCCATACCAAATACAAGACCGCAGGAGGGCAAGCATAGAATAATCGGGACGCATCAGATCACACCCAGCGAAACACTCTTTTACCGGGCTTGGAAATTAACAAAAGTTTTATAGTTACAAACCCACACCTTACTGGGTACCGGGAATGCCAGGAGCACACCAGAAAAATCCTGGGTGATGGGATCAACAGACTCACCTTTTCCAGGTCGGGGAAAATCAAAGTCTCTAGGTGCACCAGCTCCTTGAAGAAGTACCTGGGTTAAGCCACAGCGAGTTCCCAAGCGCGCGGTCCCTAGCGTCTTCCCAGCCACTGTCTGTGCCCACCAGAGGCTAGGGTGTGTGTCTGCGCGCGGGAGAGACGCGTGACAGTAGGCAGGCTGTGGCCGGAGCAGCCAGCTTTGGCAGGCTTATATAGGGAGCTCCTTCCTCTGTAATGGGACGCCTCGCCTCCAGACATCCTTTCCCACTTTTTTTTTCAGTTGGTGAGTTAAAGGCACAGCCCTCCCAGCGGAACAGGGTTAGCTCATGAAAGACGCACTCACTCCAGGCGCGCAGCCAGCTAACGGACCATTTGCATACAATTTATAGTGAAGAAAAAAAAAAAGTAGGAATTTCAGCTCCCTCCGCCCCCGCAGAGAAGTTGTTAGTGAAGTGTGATTTTTTGCATTGCTCCACAAATGAGTATTCTAATTGTGAAACAGAAGCCTTGGGAGCTGGGATAAGAGGGAACTGGATCCTGGCTCTGCTCCTGGACAAGAGCAAGCTGGAAACACGACCTGGGTTCCCTCAGGCTCTGGGCAGCAGCTGCGGGGTGGCACCCCAGAGAAAGCCTGAGGGCTGAACCGAGTTCCTGGAAAGAGGAGATCGAGGAGGGTTGAGCAAGCCCGGGGCAGTTCAGGTTTCTCTTGGCCAGCTTGGAGATAACCCAAGATTAGTTCTCAGCAGGTGGGAACCATACTGGGAGCTTAGAAGAGTGAGCTTTTCTGAAGCAGGACCCAGCATTGCCCAGCTGCCTGGAGGAATCTTTATCCAGATTCCAATGTCCCCGCAGGAGTCACTTTTTGACATTTTTTTATGCCACATGCTAAGTGCTTTCTACTTAGTAGGGTCTACTAAGTAGGGTGTAGTACTTAGCTCAGGGTGTACTCCTGCGCTCTCAGTGTACCTAGGTGCTGAGTGAAGACTTTTTTTTTTTTTCTTAGAGAAGCACTAATACATTTCAAAAGGTAAGATTATTTAGGTTGAAGTCCTCATTTAGCTGTTAAAGTATCCCCAGGGCACCTGGGGCCACGCTCAGCTCCCGGTACTTCTGGGCTTGTTTGGGCAGTGCTTGTACCCTGCAATTTAGAGAAGCAGTTTAATGCCACCAAGGAACTGTGCCTGGGAAGCACTTAGAACTCATGGCTCCATGACACACTGGTGACCAGAAACAGTGAGTGATGCTTAAGTAGGAAACTGTCACCCATGACAACAGACACAGCTGCTTTGCTGGACTGTGGAAAATGCATCTCTTTGTTCTGTAATTTAAAAGAGACTTCTGATGTTTTAATTAACAACTATTATCGGAAATTTCAACCATCCCCTTACTGATTGATACCATCCTTCAGCCTTTCTCATAACGTTTAGTTTCAATCTCTCCGGGAGAATAAAGCAAGCCAAAATTAGGCTATTCCCAGGGTGGCATCGATTCCAGGACTCGAAGACTGCCTGCTTAAGTGTTCTCCCCACACCGCTCAGACATCAGGAACAGCCATAAATAGTCATGTCGTAAAACGACTCATTTGAACTTTTAAACCATTTGGGCTGATTCAGATGTTGGTTGCTTTGGGAATTTTTTTCATTCTGCATGTTAGCCAAAACATATTTCAGTGGCACGAGCCTGTCTTTCCACCAGTAGTGAATGCTTCCACGCCTCTAGGCTTTCCTAAGCAGACCCAGGATACCTCTTCTCAGTTAGCAAATAAAGTGTTAGATGTGTCTTTACTCCATGTGTCCTATGAGCTATGTTTATATACAATAAATATATAATCAGTTTATTTGTAACCATTTTCTTATGTCTGAACAAGGAAAGTCGAGAGAGTCTGCTAAAAGCCCTGTGATTAATAGGGCTTCTAAGAATATTCCAGACTTGACATCCCTGGTCTCCAACAATTCTTAGTGTTCTATAGTCAATCATAAATTCACAGCTACCACAAACTGCTTAACCTATTACTGGAAAGCGAAGTCAGATGGGAGGCCCTGAGGATGGTGATCCTGACACATAAGAATATAACCATCAGCGGTCACAGAAATGTGTCACATGACACCTGAGATCTATCTTTTTTCCCATTAATTTATTTATTCACTACACATCCCAGTATCCAGCCTCCCTCTCCTCCCAGTGCCTGCCCTACAGCTCTTTCCCCCATTTGCCCCATCCCTTTTGCCTGGGAAGGGGGCCAGGCCCTAGGTGTCACCCCACCCTGACACATCAAATCTCTCTGCAGGTGAATTTTCTCCCACTGAGGCCAGACAAGGTGGCCCAGCTAGAGGAATGAGATCCACAGACAAGAAACAGATTCAGAGACAGCCCTTGCTCCAGTTGTGGGGAGGGCACGTGAAGACCAAGCTGCACATCTGCTACATATGTGTGAGGAGCCTTGGCCTAGCCCATGCTATCCCTTGGCTGGAGGTTCAGCCTCTGCTGTACTGCAATCTACTTGTAAAAGGAATGTTCAGCAGGTTATGGAGGCTCATCCTGTCATGATCCTGGCATTTGAGGGGTTCAAGCCTGGGAATCACCATGAGTCTGGGTCAGCCTAGACTGAAACCTTTTCTAGAAGACAAACAGAGCCAACCAAACAAAACCCCCAAGAACAAACAAAAGACCCTTACACTAACAAAAAAAGTTTTCTCCCAAAGTGCTGAGAAACATCATAATTCTAGCTATACTTCAGTCTTACAGTGAGGAAGACTGCTCAGACTAGACATTGTTCTGTCCCCCTGGACTCTTTATATTTTACATAGAGTAATAATATTGAGTGATTGCATTTGTTGTGCTGTTTCCATAATACACATAATATACTTTGATAATCAGTCTTCTAATGCCTTGCCTACCCTTGCCCTCCATACCCCTGACTGTCCTGCTCCATTTACATGTTTCTCGCTCCTAATTTGCATATGTAAGAGGAACGTGCAGTGCTTGTCTTCCTTCGTGAGTTTAGCTTATTTCACTTAGCACGGTGATCTCCAGGTCTGTTCATTTTTCTGCAAATGGCATAGCTGTATTTTTCTTTATGGCTGAATAAAACTTCTCTGGGTGTAATTAGTGCCTTCTCTTCCTCCTCCTCCTCCTCCTCTCATCTGCAGATGACAGGTAGATGGATTGTGAGTGGTGCCATGATCAATGTGGCTACTGCAGAATCTCCACAGTAAACTGACTCCGATATTTCAGGCTAACTGCCATAGCCCTAGTTTCAACATATTGAACTTCCTCCACAGAGATTTTCGTAGTGTTTGGCTGTGGGTTTCTGCATCTGCCCCCATCAGTTGCTGGCTGATACCCCTCTGATATTTCCCTCAACCCAAGAATGGATAAAGATAATGTGGTACGTTGCTAAAAACAATGACATCATGAAATTTATAGGCAAGTGGATGGAACTAGAAAATATTATCCTGAGTGAGGTAACCCTAACTCAAAAGGGAAAACATGGTATGTATTCATGTATAAGTGGACATTAGCTCTTAAATAAGAGATAATCATACCACAATTCTCAGACCCAGGCAGGCTAAGCAATAAGAATAGCTCAAGGGGAGACACATGGATCTCCCTGGGAAGAAGAAATAGAATAGATTTTGCAGGTAGACTGGGAATAGGCCATGATGGGAATAGGAAGGATCAGGCTGAGGGTAAGGTGGATAGGAGGGATGGAGGGAGAGTATTTGGAAAGATGACTGGAAATTGGGGGCATTTTGTTGGTGATGTTGAAACCTACTGCAGTGGAAACTCCCTAGAATCTGTGAGAGTGATGCTAGTGAAGCCCCTCATAATGGGGCATAAAGAGAGTGAACTGGCCATCTTCTATAACCAGGCAAGGCTCTTAGTCTTCATCAGTGCCTAGTAGCCTGCTTTCTTGTTCTACCCTTCATTTCTTTCTTTATTCATTTTACCTCCCTATTGTAGCTCCCCCTCTCCTCTCAGTGAACCATCCACACAGCCCCTCCCTCCATCCCCCTCCCCTTCTCCTCTGAGAAGGGGATTCCCCTCTTCCTCTCATATCAACCCACCCTGGCACATCAAGTCACTGCAGGACTAGGGGCATCCTCTCCCACTGAGGCCAGACAAGGGAGCCCAGTGAAGGGGTCGGGATCCACAGGCTTTTTTTTTTGCACCCAGCACACAGAAGTAGCACTGCCTCCAGTGGTATGGGTCTTCCCACATCAATCATTAAGAGAATATCTCAACGATTTGTCTATCGACCCATCTCATGGAGGCATTTTCTCGATTAAGATTCTTTCCTCCTAGATATGTGTAGGTTTATGTCAAGAAATGATAACTAACTGCTCTGAAACATACAAAACATACATAACAACAAAAATGCTTCCACACACATAGCTCAGTTCTGTCAGCATAGGCATCACTTTCACATGCTGTAGTTCTACATGTGTATGCCCACTATTCCCCCCTAGACCCTCGGCTTCCTCTGGGTCTGTGACCAGGGCTTTCTTCCTGTGTCTAGTAAACAGACTTGGACATTACAGAGCTCAAAAAGTAGTTGTTGAATATATGATGTGATGGAGGGATACGTGAATATTTGACATACTATGTTGTATAACTAGTCTTTTGTTCTAGCTACAGAACATAAGGGGGAACTGGATTATAATGTCAAACACATTCGTTGTACACATGAAGAAAGGGGACTTAGCAAGGAGAAATGACTAGCTATAGGCCACTATGGCTGCAGCCCATCGTCATTTTAGTCAGAACCGAGCTTCCAAAATCTACCAGTCATTAAGGCAGAGGATGCTTATGGAAACTAATAGCCACTAATCTTTTGATTTGGCAAGGATACCTTTTGGCATCTGATCTTGCATGGGTATATCCTTTTCAGCACTGTGAGAATTTCTTTTCCATGTGAGAGGGTAGAAAGAAGGCTTGTAAACACCGCCTCTGCCCATCAATCCCTGCCAAGGACTGACTTGGTTGCTGCTTGCTCTTCTCATTCATGAGTTGCTGGTGGAGCCTGTGGTTGGAGGCCAAAGGGAGTATGGAGGATTGCCTCAGGTGAGATCACTCTCATTTTCTTAATGGCCGATTACATTTTTTTCCAGATGGACTAGACAGTGAGTAGAATATTGGCCAGGACTAGTTTACTTGAGGAAATCAAGTGCTCACCTCCTGTGAGGATCTCTGGCTTCCAACTCTGGTAACGTTTGCCTCTCCTGCCCCTAGCCCTGTCCACATTCTAGACTCAAGAGGATTATGATGAATGGTTATGGAGTCTGAGTATGGTGATTTAGCATGCCAAAACTCATCTCAAAGTCTCATGCAACTCTTCTGTGGCCAGAAGTCTTCTCAAACAATTGGATAAAGCTTAGATCCAATGCAGACTGTCAGTCATTCAATTAAAATCATTGCTTAATATAAACTTTCCCCATCTTATCTACACATCATCTTCATTGGCTTCTCTATTTCACCTCTTTTCACTCTCCCACACAACAAAGGAAACTACCAACCAATCATCAAAAATTCAAAACTCAAAGATGTTCCTGAATGGGAAGCAAGACAGATGGGTGCTTGGCTGAAAGAAAAGGGTAGGTCAGGTACGCAAGTAACCAAGATGTCAGTTATGGGGTTGAACAGCATGAAAAGAACTTGGTTTGGTATTGAGTTCTAGTTCCAGGGGTGTTTTATTGACTGTGTGACTTTGGGAATGTCCTTTGCACCAACTAGCTCTCTATGCCTTGGTATCAAATGGGCACTTGCTAAGGACATTAGAAGTTCAAATATTTTAAGTTAAAATTTAAAGACATAATTTAGAAGCCTGAGCACTTTTGTTCATCCAATTTGCTAGGAGAAACAATTTTTTACCTTTATGATAAATTATATTTTAAGTTTTATTTTGTACTGTTTCTTTCTTCTGAGACTGTTTCCAGAGCTCTTGCACCCAGACAGGAGGACTCCACCTCTACACTCATTTACATTACCATTATTCTTTGTTAGCACATTATGCGTGTAGTCTCTCCTTTGGCTCCTTGCTCTACTAAACCACCGATACCTATGACAGGCACTGGGTCTTAATGTCTGTTTATTGGCAGGGATGTTTATAACTAGCATCTGTTTATGGCCAATGTCTTGATATTTATTAATAATTTGTTAATAATTTTGTATATCATTCATGTTTAGAGTGACATATATATATTTTGGAGATGATGCTTACAATGCTGAATGTTATCACTGATTTCCTTGTCCGTTTTCTCAGCCGTTCTGTGACAGCACCTTGAAGGCAAGCAGCATTTTCCTACTGTACATGCCCAAACCACAGGAAGTCCATTCATGTTTCCATAAAAATGACTGGCACACCCATTGGCTGGCTTCATGATAACAACTATGGTAAAGACATAAGTTTGGCACAGTCAGTCTTGGGTTCCATTCAGCTTGAATATTTAGAAGGTAACTCATCTTAAGGAAAAACATGGTCCCTCTGTCAAGCACTCTTTTTTTTTTTTAAACAATTTTTAATTAGATATTTTCTTCATTTACATTTCAAATGCTATCCCGAAAGTCCCATATACACTCCCTCCATCCTGCTCCCCAACTCATCCACTCCTGCTTCCTGGCCCTGACATTCCTCTGTACTGGGGCATATAATCTTTGCAAGACCAGGGCTTCTCCTCCCAGTGATGGCCGATGAGGCCATCTTCTGCTACATATGCAGCTAGAGACACAAGCTCTGGGAGTACTGGTTAGTTCATATTGTTGTTCCTCCTATAGGTTTGCAGAACGCTTCAGCTCTTGGGTACTTTCTTTAGCTTCTCCACTGGGGACCCTGTGTTCCATCCAATAGATGACTGTGAGCATCCACTTCTGTATTTGCCAGGCACTGGCATAGCCTCACAAGAGACAGTCAAGCACTCTTTCTTTTTTCTTTCTTTCCTTTTTTCTTTCTTTATCTTTGTCTCTCTGTCTCTGTCTCTCTTTCTTTTTAGATGACAACATAAATTTATTATCTTACAGTTCTCTCAAGCAGAAATCTGAAGTCAAGATGTTCATAGGGTCTTTCTTTAATTAGATTTTTTAAATTTACATTTCAAATGTTTCCCTTTTTTCCTTTTCTTTTTTCCTTATTTGTATTTGGAAAACATAATCTTGGTCCCACATTCTAGTAATGTGTACATTTAAATATGAAAGATTAATAAATAAACAAGAAAATGAAATATACATATTTCCTTTTCAGAGAGGCTACAAAGATCACTGCTTGGCCAATTCGTAGTAATCACTCTTTTTACACAGATTTCATGAATTACCCCTCTTGTTTACTACACATATACAACACTCTCTCTCTCTCTCTCTCTCTCTCATAGAATTTACCAAAGGCAAGAAAAATTGAATGCCTTCCTGCAGGGATGTTCAATGTTATTCTGAGAGATTAATATCTGAGAGAAATATTATGAATTGCCTTCAAAAACTAAAATTCCCTTTGCCTGCCCTCCAACAGCAACAGAAATAGCAGAGATTCAAGATCAAGATCACTGCTCTTTCATTGTTTTCTAAGTAGGATGATTTCCTCCATTCAGAGTCAGCTGATTTCAGCTAACCCAGAAACAGAATTGCCCTCAGCAGGACCTGGGGCTTGGTGGACTAGCCTCAAGAAGTTACTTAAATCACCTCTCTTCCCTGTGGGGAGCATCCTGGGCTGGCCCTCTGTTCTGACTAAGTATCCTTACCTGTTCCCCACCTGCTATGGTCTGAAGATGCTTTCTTCACTCCTGTCCTCCAACTCCTGTTGAAATTTGATTATACTGTGCCAGTGTTGGCAGGTGTTTGGGACATGGGGGTAAAGACTTCATAAATTGATTCAAGTTTTTTGTTTGTTTTGATTTGTTTGGCTTTGTTTTTTTAACATGGGGATAGGTGAGCCATTGGGAGAGTTCAGCCTTTCCCCTTTCTCAGGGCTACTTGGCCCCCTGCCTTTCACTTTGTTGGAAGTATCACAATCACAAAGCTCTAACAAGAAAAAAAAAAGTTCTTAAACTTTTCAGCCTGTGGAATCACAAGTCAAAGTAAGTGCCCTTTCTAGGTTACCCAGTCTCATATTTGTTATAGCAATGAAATAGGTTAAGATGCCACCTTCCAGCCTAGTGCTGGAGGATTTGTGGCAAACAAGTCCCCTTCAGTTTGTATTACTTAATGTTGCTGTGATCTCAGCTTTCACATGGGGAGTCCTCTGTGTTATAAGTGACTTTTTCCCTAAAGTGGGAATAAGTCAACCCATTTGGTTAAAGTTGCCCAGCCTGTGGCTTAACTGGGAGATCTCCATGTGGGAATTACCACTGAAGCATCTATCTGTAAGGAATGTATTTTTTATTAATTTTGTGGGTTCAATATATAGTAAAAGTATACTTTAATGGTTTGCCTGGATTGTTATTTTGATAGGACTGGTGAAGGGTTTTTGCTGTGTCTATGGGGAGCTGCTTTAGAAAGGAGTAATAGCTGAGAAAGTGATGGGTGGATAAAGACCAGTTCTGAATGTGTGAGGTTGGTGGGTCTGAATGGGACAAAAAGTAGGAAGAAAAAAAGCAGTCTCTCTCTCTCTCTCTCTCTCTCTCTCTCTCTCTCTCTCTCTCTCTCTCTCTCTCTCTGTATATACACCATTTTTTTCATACATAGCACATGTATGTATGTATGGCTGCCATTATTGTCCTCTGATGTTAGACGGTTAAAGTCCCAATTCATCAATTCTCCACAGAGCTTCCCGCTTTCAGCATCACAGTTAGGTTTTTGGACTGAGAAGTCCCTACATTCTCTGCTTCTCCAGTAGCCACTGGGAAAAAACTTATTTTTTTGTGTGTAAGCCAATCCAAAAATAATTCTTGTTTTATAATACATACAACTACTCCCTTGGCTCTCTACTTCTAATTGGTAATGCACTCACTGTTTGAAATGAGTCAGACTTATATTGCTGTCATCTTTGTGTCTTAGTATTGGGTACCCCCTTTCAAGCCCCCTCATTTTGTTTCTATCTCTGTAAGAATAGAGTGAAAATATTTATGTCACAGGGTTAACAGCATGCTCACAGGAGAAGAGCTAACCATTTTTCCAAGTGCACTTCTGTACAGCTGTGGAGGATGCTGACTAGCACACTGACTAGGGGAAAAAGCCTTGCCCTGAATGTATGTGTTGTCGTTAAATGGACTAATAGCCTGAATAGAAGATGGTGGATGTCTACATACTAACTCATGAGACTCGTGAGTATGTCTTTGCATGACAAAGGATAGTGTGTAGTTGTAGAAGAGTGAGGGATCTTGAGAATTGAAAATTGCCCTGGATTTAATTGCATGTGTCCCATTAGAGGAAGTCATGGTGGGTATTGACTACATGAGAGAAGAATATAATATGGCCAGGGTACATAACTATATAGCATTGTGTCGACAGGCTAGGTCATGCCAGTGATCACCAGAAGTGGCAAGAGAGATTCTCCATGGAGTCTCTAGAAAGACTTTAGTCCTATTGACATTTTGAAGTTAATTAATTAAACTCACTTCATGCTCAATGATTCATAGTTGCAAGAGAATACATTTCATTAGTGCTAATTCACTAACTCTGGGAATAATTTGCTAAAACGTGAATAGAAATGAATCTAAGGATAGTATCTCTGAGGTATTATTTCTATATTCTGCACAGCAGGGCTTTACAATTTTTGGGGCGTTTTATTAAATGAGATTATCTGTGAGAGATGGTGTTAGTCTCCTTTGGAATTTGGAATGACATTTCTACATTCTTTTATTTCAGCTCCTTTAGGCTTATTTCATGGGGTGGGTCAGAGGACAGAGAAGAACAGAAACATTGTCTGGGAATTGCAACCTTCACCCTCAGCCTGACAGTTTTTGCTGTCAGTCTGTTGATGTGGGAGCTTTGCAGTGTTGAGTGATTTAGGCCAGAAAGGAAGATGAAATCTGGTCTGACACATTTCTTCCTTATCATCCCAGGGGCAGAGTGACGCCAGGAAGTGTCGGGCTTTATCTGGATGGCTGCTCATCGATAACTCTAAGGATTCATCCACAGTACACTTTGTCAAACTGAAAAGCTAAGAGAGGATTATGCTCAAGCCAGAGATAAGAAAGTGAAGCACAGAGCTTTGTCCCACTGTGGGACAGGCTAGGCCTGCATCCATGTGTGCTTATCCTGACTCAGCATCCTATGTGGGGAAAGGACCTAGTCTAGATTTTCATAAGAGCTATACAAACTCTGCCATAGATTGCTTCTAAACTCTCTTTACACATCTGGTTGCTTCTACGTAGACAGGGTAAACATTAAGAGGGATCTGAGAGGAACGAGTGGAATGATGCCAGACTCTTTGTTCCTTTAGAACTTCTGAAAACAGCCCACAGGTCTGATCTTTCTCTCCAGTTTCTCTCTGGTTTCCACTGAGATCAGCAATCATGGCAGATGTGGCTGTGGTACCTGGGGACTGGAGATCTGCTTAGGGAGACCCCTCAGTAAGCTTTTCAGAAACCATCCTGCAGAGCACCCTCCATACAAGGAGTTTAGACTTTCCAGATCCTCAGGATCACCTGACTTGGCCAGGATCAGACTTGACTTATGGTTGAACAGTACATGGGAGTGCTCTGAAGTGGGGATAGAAAGATGACTCACCATTTGAGACAGATGATAGAAGCTTCCCTTAGTAGAAACGCTTTATAAGGAAATGACAGCAAAGCCTCGATAATCCCTGTGGAAAGGCAGGGATGGGGGCCAGGATGAATCAGGGAGACAGCTGTACGCTAAGAGCAACTGAAGGGGGCTTGCTTTGAAGTGGATTCCATCAGGGGCTCATTTAAGTGGAAAACATTGTCAGGCAAGACTTGCTGAGAGCCTGGTGTAAAGTGCTGGAGTCAGTAGTCAATGATTGCTTTTGATGCAATGGGGAATACTTGGGTTCTTTTGAAAGCTGTGATCTTATTGACATCTTTTTAATAAGTAACCCATAATAAATTGCCCTTGAACAGTATATTTGACCCATAAGAACATAGTTAAACATGGGACATTCTGATCTATATTTACAAATCTGTGACAAAGATAGTTCACACTTGGACTTTGACTAAGTTTTAAGACTTTTCCCAATGTCTGTCTTGTCATGGAAGTCATGAAGGGCATTGAGGTGCCCCAGCTCATACTGTTTTGATAACCGTGGCTAATTGACTATATTCTCTGATGCCCAACCTGTCTTCAGAAAGCAGGAAGAACAGGAAGGTGACTGAACTGGTTCAGGTAAGGGCTTCATGGTCTGTAAGTAAAGGCTTGGTTCTCAGTGTGGCAGTGTTGGTTGCTGCTATGGATCTTTAAGACATAGAGTCTTATATAATTTCCTTAGGTTTCTGGGGAATATGCCCTCAAAAGGAATTGGGACTCTCTGGCTTCTATCTATGTTTCCTACCTAAAATATAAGCATTCTCTCTCTGTCACACATTTCTATCATCTTATCCACCTTGGACATACGTCCAAACCAATGAGATTGTTAGCCTTGGGCTCAAACTTCTATAAATATAAAACAAGATAAACATCTTTTTGTATTATGAATAGTCTGTGTCAGGGATGTGTCAAGGAGATTTTAAAAGGTGATATGAATATTAAAGGATAGATATTGACCATATAAAGCCAGGGCGATGAGTTTGGAGGAAGAGGAAGGAGGTGTGGTGTCTTTGGACCAAGCAGTAGAAAATGTGTACGGATAATGTCTTTATGGAGGGACTTAAGACTCCAGCTGCATGTGTAGCAGAGGATGGCCTTGTGGGACATCAATGAGAGGAGAGGCCCTTGGTCCTGTGAAGGCTCCATGCCCTAGTATAGGGGAATTCCAGGACAGGGAAGCAGGAGTGGGTAGGTTGGGGAGCAGGGAGAGAGGGGATGGGATAGGGAGTTTTTGGAGGGCAAATGAGGAAAGGGGATAACATTTGAAATGTAAATAAAGAAAATATCTAATAATATTAATTTAAAAAGTAATTAAAAAAGAAAGACTTTCACAAGGAAAAGTAGTTTTTCTTCATCATTTCTTATATTCTGTTTTTAGTTATCATTTGTTATATGTTGGTTTTATCTTTAGGACTTTATTTATACAAAACTAATTTAATATTCATAGCAAATTTATGAATAAGAATTGTTACAATTTTAAATGGACACCTGAGGAAGAGAAGTTACTTGAGCAAAAATAATAACCGTAGCTGGTGTCAGAGGTGTGGTTAGGACCCAAGATCCTATTAGTTTTGTGTCAGATTCTATTTTCTATGGCTTTGTAAATGTTATTATATATGTTTTCATTTTATTAGTTACAACACACACACACACACACACACATACACACACATGGCGAGGGATACCAGAAGAGGACACATTAATACTTTTTCTGATTCTTTTTTTTCACTTACTTGCTTATTCAGTCTATACACACAGGTCCTAGTAAATGTTGAGAACACAGCTGCAGGCAGGGCAGACACAATCTCTTTTCTTGTGATGGTTATCTTCCAGGACATTTCTCATCAAGGGGTGAATTTGATCCTCAGTGATGTTTAATGATGCCTATGGATATTTTAGCTGCCACAATTTTGAGTTGCTATAGCATCAAGTGGACAAAAGTCAGGGACTCTGGTAAAAGTTTACAGTGTACAGGATGATGTCTTATGAAAAAGAACTATCTGGCACAAACTGTCATTAGTTCCGAATTTGAATAATGCTGATCTAGCAAACAGAGAGATAAAGATCGTGACAATTATCAGATAGTTCATATTGGGATGACCTGAAGTTAATATCATATTGTAACATACAGTATCATGGGCAAAATTTAAGCACAGACTTTCTATGAGACATTATGGCATGAGAAATTGTTGGGTTTTGTGAAATGTGGAACAAGTACTACCTTCTTGCAATATCAAGTACCATGATAGATGAGGACTTTTTTTTAATTATAATTTTTCAGTGAGAAATGCATCCTGAGATTCCCAGGCTTTGCTGAACTCCTAGCATCAGAGTTGAGTATAGAGGAAATAGAACTGCTTGATTCTAGATTCAAAAGCCAGGCAATGAGGGTTCTTAACATGGCAAAGGAAGAAGAAGGCAGCAAATGGGTCCCAAATTTCCTGGACCGTCTAAGATTCTTGGGTTCCCGAATAAACCATCAGGCAAGAGGAACAACTCATAACACAAATGAAAGTGAATTCACTGTGCATCACTTAGGAGGAAACTCAGAAAAATGGCATGATGAGGGAAGCAAAGAAACTAGATCCATCTTGTCCTTAGTGTTAGAAAGAATCCATGACAGGGCTACATGCAGAACATTCCTAACTACAGCTAGACAGCAGTAACAATAGCTAGCTTCCCTCTTCTTTCCTGTGGAGAACAATGACAGATGAAATAGTAGCTCTTCCTGTTTTTGGAGATGTTCCTGGTGGTGGCGAGATGATGTCCACAGGTGTACCAAACTTTCCAGCCCTTAAGCATTCTATTCTGGACTTCATTTACTGACCATTTCCTCTGTGTATCAGAGTTTCCCTTCACCAATAGTGCTGAGATCAGTGGAAAGGAATTTGTCATAGATACTCTTGAGGACTTTACTACTACTCGCTGCCCCAAGTAAGCCAATACAAACTGTTGGAATTCCATTTTGGTAAATAAGAATATTGCTCTTATATTCTCCCTTTAAAAATCATTCTTTAAAAATTTACTGAACGTATATGGATGCTCTGCCTCCTTGTATATCTGTGTGTCACATGCATGTCAAGGGCACCAGTCAGAAAAGGGCATAGGATGTTGTAGGGCTGGACTTACAGATGGTTGTGAGCAATGGTGTGAGTGCTGGAATTGAACCTGGGTACTTTTGAAGATCAGCCACTGCTCTTAACTACTGAACCAACTTTCCAGCTCCAATCTTTAAGTCTTCAAAGACCTAGGAAGCTTTAAGTAGAGTCTTGAATACCTCACAACTTTGAACAACCAACCTGTAGGCATTTGTTTTATGCATGAGTGATCGATCGATCGTGATAAATCTTCAGGTACTAGTTGGATACGGAAATATGGCTCATAGTTCTTTTTAAAGCATCAAATTTAATTTAATAGAGAATTATTGATTAGTTGTGAGTTTTTTTCAAGGATAACATAAACAATTCCATTTCCTCCCATTGGTTCCTGTTTGTCAGAAAAGGTCCGGATAGATTTGGTAGCAGTTAGAATTTATGAGTCATGAGACATGAGAAGAATAATTTTGTCTGAGATCTAACTTAGTGGACAGGTACCCCTTAAGGCATCAATGTTTTTAATTCTACAAAAACTTATTGGAGTCAGAGATGTATCATACCCTGAGTACATGTAATAAAATCAAATTATAGGGATTGATAAGTGAGCCATTTAGCTATGAAGAAGTTTATTACCATAGAAATGGTGACACAAAACAATGTGATAGGTTCAATAGTGAAAATAATCCTTAGAGGCTGAGAGGAGTATAGAACAATAAAGAATCTAATTTTTTTTCTTTGATTAAATGTTTTACTATCTGGAAGCTCACTATATTGGGTGAGAATGGGGGAAGAGAGAGTGTAAAAACACTTTTTTAAATATTAACTGAGCATACTTTAGCTGAGCCAGGAACCACAGAAGTCTTGGCACATTAGAAGAGGTAGGGTCTCTTATTCATAGAACTTCAGACTCAGAAATGACATGACTGTGAAACAGATACAGAAGCACACACACACACACACACACACACACACACACACACACACACTACCACATACACATAGCTACATAAGCACACATATGGTTGCAGAATGATGAATGTAATTAGAGGAGTGCTGCTATTTGAATGTAGACTATCCCTATCCCACGTGGACTCACGCGTTTGAACACTTTCTTGGCCCCCAGTTGGTGCTGGGTCTTGAGGTAGGGTCCAGTTGCAGAAGGTGAGTTACTGGTGGTGGACTCTGAAATCTTTTGCCTGGCTCCACTTTCTGTGTGCTCTCTGCTTCCTGACTGCAGGCACAATGTGGTCAGCAACATCTTCCTCCTGCTGACATGCCTTCCCTGCCATGAGAGTCTGAATCTATAGAACTGGGAGGCACGAGAAACCCTTTTTGAGGTTGTTTCTGGTTAGGCATTAGGTCACAGCCATGAGGAAAGTATCTAAGAGAAAAGGCCAAGTCAGCATGGAATACTTCATGTTAATTCTCAGGACCTGGTTTTAGTTATTCCAGTCAACCCTAAGAAGTGGAGATTTAAATCTACAGTTCGCTGAGGAATGAACTGAAGCTCCCCACTATAAATTGCCTTTTCAGTGTTACACAACAGGGAGAGTGGTAGGCTGGGGATTAGAACCCAGGGTTGTCCAAAGCCAAGTCTATACTGTCAAGCTCAATAAATCTGTGTGCTGAATTTCATGGTACACAGTTCTCCTACCCCCATGCAGGGAAAGCTTAAATTACTAGAAACACTTGTTTTAAAGTATGCTTTTTTACCCATCCAATATGTGTCACTCACACAGGGGTTAATTTTGTGCTATCTCATGTTGATTCATAAGTGTGGGTTAATCCTGTCTAGATAAGAGCTTAGAAAGCCTGATTTGCATACTGAAGCCCATCCACTTTAGTTGAAGATGATATTAAATGCCAAAGTCCTTGGTAAAATACTTAGTTGAATAAGCTTTGCTATTTTTATAGCATTGGCTATGGACATCAAAGTAAAAGGCTAAGAGAACCCAGTGGCTCAGAATTCTGTCACTTGAATCATGAAGATCAGGTTTCATGTTTATTTGTATTTTATTTATCTTGTTTATTTGTGGGGTGTGTGTACACGTGCATGTGGGCACATGCACATACATGCATGTACAGAGGCCAGAGGAGGATACTGGATGGGCAGCTCTCAACTCTCTTCCTTATTCTCTTGAATCAGGTTCTCATTGAACCTGGAGCTATGTCAGTGGCCAGCAAGATCATCTCTGCCCCTCATCACACTGGGGTTGCAGGTACTTCTAGCCATGCCCAACACTTTATGTGGGTACTTGGGGATTTGAACTCAGGTCCTCATACATGCAGAGGAAACTGCCTTACCTGAAAAGCTATCTCCACAGGTCTAAGTTCAGAATCCAAGTTAAAGCTCAGACACTTATTGGCTGTATGTCCTGGGCAAGAATGTCTATCAGCTGAGCCCCAGTCTTCATGTATGAAGTGGAGATAAGTGTGCAGTCCCTCCTGCTGTGGGCTGAGGAGCACTGTCCACATTGCCTCTGGCTTTGCTCTTCTTTAACTAGTGCCATTTGACCCACAAATCAAAGACACTCAGCTAGGTTTATTGAGATAGGATCTTACTATGTGCATTATAGACTAGCCAGGAACTTGCTATGGAAAGCAGGCTGACATCAAACATTGTGGCACTCTTCTTGCCTCAGTTTCCCCAGGGCTGAGATTCCAGGAACTACCTTGTCTGCTCCACCCCTGCTCTGTTTTTTTAATTTATGTCTAAAACAGTATAAGGAACTGTAGACTCACTGTGTCCTCAAAATTTCCCCTGATCTTTTGATAAGAAGGTATTCTAATTTGTCCCACTCTGGGGATTCTTAACTGGCTATGATTTTTATCACCCTCACAAGGAGAATTCAGAGTGAACTGGAAATGTTTTAATCTGTAATAGGTATGAGTGAACAGAGGTGCCACTACCAATTAGAACGGATGGGGCAGAGTTGCTGATGTCTACCTACAATTGACAGAACAACCTCACTCACCTTCCCAGCTGAAAAAAAAAAAATGTTCATAGTGCCAAGATCTTGCAACCCTGGCCTATACTCTCTGTCATGACATAATGTGCACTTGCATGTACACCATGCATGTGTGGATGCGCATCCGCAGGATTGACCCTCACATCCACAGGCACACAGGCACACTTTCAGTTCTCGGCTTCCAAGAAAGGAGCAGCGTACAGAGATTAGAGCAGGACTGAGTGCCAGGATGATGTCATGCTGGGGAGACCCACGCCTGCTGTGGGGAGACATTCTCTGTCCAAAGATCTCGCCATTTCCGTGCAGACCCCTCACCTCACCACCACCGCCTCCTCATATCCTGCTCAGGTCCCTCCTGGGAGCTCAGGGAAACCTCGGAGCAGATGGAGTTTCACTTAGTCACTCTCCCTACAGCCAGATCGGGTTACATGGCCAAGGGCTCTGGTGTTGAGCTGCTCACGTTGACTGGAGTGATCTGGGTTGGCTCTTTACCTTCCAGGATGTGGATTGGCCACTGGGCAAGGCTTGTTTATAGTTTTCTATCCTAAGAGGCTGAGAAACAGGCAAAGCAAAAAGGAGGCCTAGATCCTGTGTTGAAGGCAGAGCCTGGAGTTCATGCTTCTTTGTTCTTATCGCTAGAGGTAATGAATATTCAGCAACTTTCTAAATGAAATATACAAATGAGAGCAATCTCCATGGAGTCGTATGGCATGTGTATCTTAATGCTATTTTCGACAAGAGAATATCAGGATCTTGGTAGCTTTTGGAAAAGAGATTTTTTTAAAACTTTTGGAGGTTACAGAGTTCAAGATCTCAACACTCAGAGAGGGTCTGTTGAGGACCCCATTTCCTGGTTCACACACAGTCACCTCTTCACTTGTTTTCACAGTGGCCAAAGGAGCCAATACACTCCTTGAGGCTTCAATGACAGGGGTCCTAATCCCATTCACAAGAGACCTGCCCTCATGACCTAGTCACCACTCACATGCCCCACATTCTGATAGCACACTGGAGATGATGTTTTCAGATACACATTCAGAAGGGGACAACAGAAATTTAATTTAATATGGTTTATACAAACTAACACTGGATCTTAAAACTCTGGGCAGCTATAATACATCTATTATTGCATCTCTTCTGCAACCCACAAGCAGCAGCTATAGACTGCTATAATTCCAGAGTCGATATCATGGCAGTCCAGTGAAGTAGGCTTAACTAAGGAGGGGGTAGCTTCCAGTAGAAAAGCTAGCTTTCCAGCTTGAGTCTCACTCCCTTCCAGATCTAGTTTTTAATACTTCATAAGATGCCTCTTACAAGGCCGTTTCCTTCTTTTCTGCTGAGGAGAGAACTAATCTGTAGAAAGCATAAGTAATCCAAGAGCTCCCAACTGCAGGGATGCTACTACCCCTCTTGCCATCTAACTTTAGCAAATACAATTTAGATTCAAAGGTCTTCCATGGCACCTAAGTATCTGTACATGACTGCCTGGTTACATACCTGAGGCTGTCACTTTCTGCTTATGGTTATAAAGCTAGATACCAGGAACCTACACTAGTTGTAATTACTCTTCACAATCTTGGTTAATAATGTAAAATGGGATAGGTCTCTAATAATCCAGAAGAAGTCCTAGAGCCAAGGGAGATAGGAGGTAGGAGTCACCCAAACTGACCCTCAGCTGTGACATGGATTATCTGGTTTACCTCTGTATAAGCTGCAGAAATGCTCAAAGCAAAAACAGTTTGGGAAGGATGCTCTGGAGGGCATTCTAGAGTGTCCAAAGACAGGCAGGCATGGGAGAAAATCAGGAGCCGTGTTCAGAACTCAGGTGAGACAGGAGCTTATGACATTTCATAGGGAGTAACTTGCATTCATGCGGCATTTTGAATCTTCTCCAGATGACAATGTCATTTTGGGAAATTTTCAGAGAGCATTTGCTTTGTGTAACTACCCATAGTTGGGCCTGATGAGAAATTGCTGCCCTTTTGTAGTGATTTTGGCATCATCAGAGACATCTTTTACCAATATGTAAAAGAATTCCACTAGCATCTTCTTTTCAAAGTTGTACTCCACATATGATCTCTGCTACCATTTCTAATCTTCAACAGCTATAGTTAATGCCAAATGGGCACTGAAAACTTCTTAGCCATTCTCTCATTGGCCACGGACTCTCCAGTACAACTATGTCTTTCCTTCTTCTATCCCCAAGGAGATTCATGACTGTCTCTAATTTTCAGAGAAGTTTGGATTGTGGCAATGTTGTTCTTTGAAGGCTTGGTGCCCTCTACCTATTAGTTTCTGAGAGCAATGATGGGGACGGGAAAATGATGCAGCGGGCACTAGAACAGCAATTGCTCCTTTGTAATCTATTTTTGGCTAGAAAGCAGAGCCACATGGAAAAGATTTGATAATGTTAACAAATGACACAGTAACAGTGAGTGGAGCCAGGAAGTGCTTCTTTCCACACTCCAGTGATGCACTTTAGTAGTTTACAATTCTGGGAAGAACGCCTTCTCATGCTGTCTAAAATGCAACCTCCCCTTCCGGTGCGCAACCTAACCGTCACCTGCTCTTTAAATCATTCCTCAATCTTCGACTCTAAATGCTTTATTTGTAGTTCTACTCCTTGATTACCCCACTCTGCCTGGATCCTATATAATAGCTTCCATATGTATCCTCTCATGTGATTATAAAAATGAGGAGAAAAACATTTATTACAAGCTTTTATGTGTCAGGTACTGAGATAATTGTTTTATATGTTGGAGTTCACTGATTCTTCTTTAAAAGACTATGAACAGATGTTAATGGCCCCATATTAAAATTGAGTCAATGGTAGATTGTAGATTTTGAGCACCTGGAGGACCAAAAAAAGTCTCTTTCTTGTCTTATGTTCTACCAATTACAGTAGGAATAGGGTAACTTTCACTGAAATTTTTGCTTCATTTTTTTCTGGCTCAAGTAGTACACTATCCATCCAGGTTTTATTTTATAAGAGAAAAATGTACTAGAACAATTTAGCAATGGTGTATGTATCCTAGGAATCAAAGATTTAAATATACCAGGTTCTTGTTCTCAGCATGTATCCCAAGATAAGGAATGTACATGGTTCTGTGTATCACTATGATAGAATTTTGCTGATGTCATAGAATATTTCAGGGTTGTATTTGCAAGACATTGCTCCCAAACAGCTTTGTGTCATTGTGTGAGAACATCTTGAGCATCTGGGCTATTCCACCTTCTGCCTTCATTTCTCTTCTCTCTTGACCTTTAGAGAACATGATAGAGCTTTTCTTGATGGCACAGCTTATGAAACACAGCCTTTTCATGTGAAAATCCAACTCTTCAACCCAGGCATCTCTCTCTCTCTCTCTCTCTCTCTCACACACACACACACACACACACACACACTGTGTGTGTGTGTTCATGCTTTGCAGAACAGAGGGAAAAATGAGAATGGTTTCTATTCTATAGTCTTTTGTCTACACTACTGGAAGAATTTCCCTCAAGAAAACACTATCTAAACTCTTCCACAATTTAGAATGCAGTCCTTTATTTTGGAAAGTTGAGTATGAAAAATTCAACTTTCTCATCTATGGTTAGGATGCCTGCTTATATGTTTAAAATTTTCAGGGAGCATTTGTTAGTCCTTATGACTTAGAGGCATTGATTTTTCTGCTGAAAGGAATGTGATCCCAGTGGTGTCGTGAAGACATCTTTATCATTTTTCCAGGAGGGGAAAGCTGAGTGGGCCTAGTGAGTTAGTAGCAATGGTAAAATTCATTGAACTTTGGTTTTTACCATTCTGCAAATGAATTCTTCATCTTTTAGAGAAGTATATAATAGTCACTCAACAGTAATAATGAGATTTATATATTTACTTAATGCACACCCTCCTATTATGTGCTATGTGTTGAACATTGTGTTCAGAAGTGAGGGACTTAGATGAACCATGGTGCCAGTGGCTCAGAAGAGAAGATAGACAAGCACACATGACAGTTGTAAACTAATGTGATATGAATTATGACAAAGAAAATAGAGTGTGTAGGAACCAGTGGTGGCTTAAATGTGGGATTATATTGTTAGAGAAGCATAAATAAGCATAATTTAGCATAATTTAGTGTCAAAGAGAAGAAATCATATAATGCACAAAGTCCAAGGCTCTACCATTAACCAGCCTAGAGCTGAGAACATTCTGCATTGGAGTCATGACCTTGGATTATAGAGGAGTGTTGGAGCTCTCACTGGTAATACACACTACCCTGGCAGGTGGCATCAGAAGGATCATGAACTGTTTGCTAGTAATAGATTAAGACACCATTCCAAGGTGTCATCATCATGTATAAGGGTAGCTTCATGCTTTAGAAAAATCATTCTACCTGCAATGGATGCAGTGGAATATAATGAAAAGTAAGGGTTAGCTTAAAAGCAAGGACACTGATGAGGGCCACTGTAGTCTCTCATGAATGTTGGCTTGCAGCAGGGTAGCAGTTTTGAGAATGTTCTCTGTGAGGTTATAATTGTGATGCCATTCACTAAGATGAGTGGCAGGTAGAAAGAAAAAGTGAAGGTATTCCAGTAGTCTCATCTGAGGAGTAGATCCCTATTCCTGGCCCAAGGGCTCCTCTGTGGGCCTGGCTACAGAGAAAGACCATGTTGGCACTCCATTCTTCTCTAGATGGGACTTGTGGGCTCCTATACATAGTCCACTTTTACTTGAGATTGAGACACATGTAGACAAGGTCTAGGAGCTGTCTACGCACACTTTTGATTTGATTTGATTTATTTCTTGAGTTCAAGAAGGATGATAGTAATCACACTAGCTACAGAGAGACCGAATTGTGGCTAAAAACATGCTGTTTGGTTTACTCTTGTTAATCAATTATTGAATTCTCTTCATTCTATTTTCTGAACTTAGGTGAACTACTCAAGCCATCTATGCTTTGGAATCTATAAAAAGTAGGAAGTTTAATTCCTACTTGACAAATTGTTTGGAAAACACCAATTATATACACTTTTATGTAAAGGAGCAGGTATCTGAAAAATATTGATTAAAAATGAATATTTTGTGCCTATTTTGATTGATTTCTTCCTCTTTAAAATATATGGTCTTCATGGATGTTTGTACTTTGTGAATTCATAGACCTATTCTTCTGAGGAGGTTAATCCATTTGTAGCTAGTGCTGAGCTGTGTTTTAATCATGTCTTCAGTCTCATTAATTATCACCTTAAGGTTCTTATATTGTTTTACTTATTTATTTTTCTCAAAAAGTCAAATTCAAATTATAAATGCTTGGGCAAAGGTTTTGCTATAGTCCAAATGTTTATCTGTATTCCCGACTTGGAACTAACTGCCTGTTTGATGGGTTTGGGAGTCTGATTCTTCGGGAGATGATTAGGATATGAGACCCGAGGCTTCACAGACAGAAGTAGCAACGCTTAGAAAAGTGGCTCAAGGGAGCTGTCTCTTGTGTGTCCCATTGTGCGGACAAACCTAAGAGATATAATCTAAGAACTAGAATATGGACCTTCACTAGACACTGATTCAACTGATGCCTTGGTCTTGGATTTCTCAGCTTCCATAATACTGAAAAATTAATTTCTGCCGTGTAAGCCATCTAGCCTCTGGTACCTAGTAATAACTTGAATAGAGGATGCCAGCTTTCAAGATCCTTTGCAATCTATGGTCACCTTATTTCCTTAGCTGTAATTCCTATCTCTACTTACTTTGTGCTGATTCTATTGTCTTCTTGATCCATGCTGGACCTTTTGTTCATAAAAATCTCAAGCCATATATGTCTCTATACTAGAATGTATTACTGACTTTTTTGCTTCGTAAAAAAGATCCTGCTCAAGTGAACTGATCACCATTCTCTCTTATTGCTAGCACCTTAATAGATTTTTCTAATGTACCACTTACTTCAGGATATCTTAGTCATTTTTATGAGATTTTTTTCAATTTTAATAACCCATGATTAGAACTCAAAGGTAGGGCCTATGTTTTCCTGGTCTTGGTATATTCCAATTCTAGCCTAGAACTTAAAATGGGGCCAGTGGTCAGAAAAGGGTTGCAGAATGAATAAACACATAAGTAAATCCTCCTTAAAATGGGAGGAATAGCAAATAGATGATAGTTTTTGTTTCTTTTTCTCTTTGCCTTCCACCATTCTTATCTTCATAGCTATTCAGCAATCTAATTCTATCTGGAATGTTCCAGAAAATGATCAAAGAAGAAAAGGATCTCTTTTGGAACTGTGGAATTCTCTGTTGTATTCTCCAGAAAAACTGCCATAGATTATACACACACACACACACACACACACACACACACACACACACACACACACATATGTGTGTGTCTATATGTGTTGGTATCTGAGTGGGATCATTTTTGTGTATATACTCACACACAAGCACATGTGTGTGATGGAGGCAAGAGTGAAACCACAAGTACCAATTCTCTAGAGCACCTCCCACCATTTAAAAACAAATTTCAGGAATAGGATCTCTCACTGGATTCTTACCAAGATGGTTAAGCTGGCTTCCCCAGGGATTACTGTCTCTACCATCTCTACCCCTACCATGCCTTATCACTTTCTCATAAAGATTATGGAGATCAGTCTCAATCCTTTCTGCTATCATGATTTATTTGAAAAAAATAAATAAAAAGAAATATATGAATATATCTTTCTTAAAAATTAAAAACATTAAGCTTATTTTTCCCCCTAAAGTATCCCTTTATGTCCATAGGGGCTTGTGCTAATACAGTACAATTTCATATTTGATGTTCTTTCACTGATCACTTTATTGTATTCCACTGAAAAAAAAACATATATATATATATAAGTCAATATCAATGCATCTGTAATGGTCTGTAAGTATTTCATTCAAATAGAAAATAATTTCTTCTAGACTGAGTCTTCAAAAGAATTGCTAGTTGTACCCAATTAGCTAACCTACTGTACATTTATTAATCTTTGATAAATAGCAATGAAACATAAATTTTATTTTGGTAATGCTTCTCTGAATAAAATGTTTGGTTTTTTTTTAATATTTTTATTACATATTTTCCTCAATTACATTTCCAATACTATCCCAAAAGTCCCCCATAGCGCCCCCCACTTCCCTACCCACCCATTCCCATTCTTTTGGCCCTGGCATTCCCCTATATTGGGGCATATAAAGTTTGCAAGTCCAATGGGCCTCTCTTTCCATTGATGGCCGACTAGGCCATCTTTCAATACATATGCAGCTAGAGACAAGAGCTCCAGGGTTCTGGTTAGTACATCATGTTGTTCCAACAATAGGGTTGCAGATCCCTTTAGCTCCTTGGGTACTTTCTCTAGCTTCTCCATTGGGAGCCCTGTGATACATCCAATAGCTGACTGTGAACATCCACTCCTGTGTTTGCTAGGCCCCGGCATCGTCTCACAAGAGACAGCTATATTTGGGTCCTTTCAGCAAGATCTTGCTAGTGTATGCAATGGTGTCAGCGTTTAGAAGCTGATTATGGGACGGATCCCTGGATACAGCAGTCTCTAAATGGTCCATCCTTTCATCACAGCTACGAACTTTGTCTCTGTAACTCCTTCCCTGGGTGTTTTGTTCCCAATTCTAAGAAGGTGCACAGTGTCCACACTTTGGTCTTCATTCTTCTTGAGTTTCATGCGTTTATCAAATTGTATCTTATATCTTGGGTATCCTAAGTTTTGGGCTAATATCCACTTATCAATGAATACATATTGTGTGAGTTCTTTTGTGATTGTGTTACTTCACTCAAGATGATGCCCTCCAGGTCCATCCATTTGGCTAGGAATTTCATAAATTCATTCTTTTTAATAGTTGAGTAGTACTCCATTGTGTAAATGTACCATAATTTCTGTATCCATTCCTCTGTTGAGGGACATCTGGGTTCTTTCCAGCTTCTGGCTATTATAAATAGGGCTGCTATGAACATAGTGGAGCATGTGTCCTTTTTACCGGTTGGGACATCTTCTGGATATATGCCCAGGAGAGGTATTGCTGGATCCTCCGGTAGTACTATGTCCAATTTTCTGAGGAACCGCCAGACTGATTTCCAGAGTGGTTGTACAAGCTTGCAATCCCACCAACAATGGAGGAGTGTTCCTCTTTCTCCACATCCTCGCCAGCATCTGCTGTCACCTGAATTTTTGATCTTAGCCATTCTGACTGGTGTGAGGTGGAATCTCAGGGTTGTTTTGATTTGCATTTCCCTGATGATTAAGGATGTTGAACATTTTTTCAGGTTCTTCTCTTCCATTCGGTATTCCTCGGGTGAGAATTCTTTGTTCAGTTCTGAGCCCCATTTTTAATGGGGTTATTTGACTTTCTGGAGTCCACCTTCTTGAGTTCTTTATATATATTGGATATTAGTCCCTTATCTGATTTAGGATAGGTGAAGATCCTTTCGCAATCTGTTGGTGGTTTTTTTTGTCTTATTGATGGTGTCTTTAGCCTTGCAGAAGCTTTGTAGTTTCATGAGGTCCCACTTGTCAATTCTCGATCTTACAGCACAAGCCATTACTGTTCTATTCAGGAATTTTTCCCCTGTGCCCATATCTTCAAGGCTTTTCCCCACTTTCTCCTCTATAAGTTTCAGTGTCTCTGGTTTTATGTGAAGTTCCTTGATCCACTTAGACTTGACCTTAGTACAAGGAGATAGGAATGGATCGATTCGCATTCTTCTACATGTTAACAACCAGTTGTGCCAGCACCATTTGTTGAAAATGCTGTCTTTCTTCCACTGGATGTTTTTAGCTCCCTTGTCGAAGATCAAGTGACCATAGGTGTGTGGGTTCATTTCTGGGTCTTCAATTCTATTCCATTGGTCTATTTGTCTGTCACTATACCAGTACCATGCAGTTTTTATCACAATTGCTCTGTAGTAGAGCTTTAGGTCCGGCATGGTGATTCCACCAGAGGTTCTTTTATCCTTGAGAAGAGTTTTTGCTATCCTAGGTTTTTTGTTATTCCAGATGAATTTGCAGATTGCACTTTCTAATTCGTTGAAGAATTGAGTTGGAATTTTGATGGGGATTGCATTGAATCTGTAGATTGCTTTTGGCAAGATAGCCATTTTTACAATGTTGATCCTGCCAATCCATGAGCATGGGAGATCTTTCCATCTTCTGAGATCTTCTATAATTTCTTTCTTCAGAGACTTGAAGTTTTTATCATACAGATCTTTCACTTCCTTAGTTAGAGTCACGCCAAGATATTTTATATTATTTGTGACTATTGAGAAGGGTGTTGTTTCCCTAATTTCTTTCTCAGCCTGTTTATTCTTTGTGTAGAGAAAGGCCATTGATTTGTTTGAGTTAATTTTATATCCAGCTACTTCACCGAAGCTGTTTATCAGGCTTAGGAGTTCTCTGGTGGAATTTTTAGGGTCACTTATATATACTATCATATCATCTGCAAAGAGTGATATTTTGACTTCATCTTTTCCAATTTGTATCCCTTTGATCTCCTTTTGTTGTCGAATTGCTCTGGCTAGGACTTCAAGTACAATGTTGAATAGGTATGGAGAAAGTGGACAGCCTTGTCTAGTCCCTGATTTTAGAGGGATTGCTTCAAGCTTCTCACCATTTACTTTGATGTTGGCTACTGGTTTGCTGTAGATTGCTTTTATCATGTTTAGGTATGGGCCTTGAATTCCTGATCTTTCCAAGACTTTTATCATGAATGGGTGTTGGATCTTGTCAAATGCTTTTTCCGCATCTAACGAGATGACCATGTGGTTTTTGTCTTTGAGTTTGTTTATATACTGGATTACGTTGATGGATTTCCGTATATTGAACCATCCCTGCATCCCTGGGATGAAACCTACTTGGTAGGATGGATGATGGTTTTGATGTGTTCTTGGATTCGGTTAGCAAGAACTTTATTGAGGATTTTTGCATCAATATTCATAAGGGATATTGGTCTGAAGTTTTCTATCTTTGTTGGGTCTTTTTGTGGTTTAGGTATCAGAGTAATTGTGGCTTCATAGAATGAGTTGGGTAGAGTACCTTCTGTTTCTATTTTGTGGAATAGTTTGTGAAGAACTGGGATTAGATCTTCTTTGAAGGTCTGATAGAACTCTGCACTAAACCCATCTGGTCCTGGGCTTTTTTTAGTTGGGAGACTATTAATGACTGCTTCTATTTCTTTGGGGGATATAGGGCTGTTTAGATCATTAACCTGATCTTGATTCAACTTTGGTACCTGGTATCTGTCTAGGAACTTCTCCATTTCATCCAGGTTCTCCAGTTTTGTTGAGTATAGCCTTTGGTAGAAGGATCTGATGGTGTTTTGGATGTCTTCAGGATCTGTTGTTATGTCTCCTTTTTCATTTCTGATTTTGTTAATTAGGATGCTTTCCCTGTGCCCTCTAGTGAGTCTGGCTAAGGGTTTATCTATCTTGTTGATTTTCTCAAAGAACCAGCTCCTTGATTGGTTGATTCTTTGAATAGTTTTTCTTGTTTCCACTTGGTTGATTTCACCCCTGAGTTTGATTATTTCCTGCTGTCTACTCCTCTTGGGTGAATTTGCTTCCTTTTGTTCTAGTGCTTTTAGGTGTGTTGTCAAGCTGCTAATGTGTGCTCTCTCTAGTTTCCTTTTGGAGGCACTCAGAGCTATGAGTTTTCCTCTTAGAAATGCTTTCATTGCGTCCCATAAGTTTGGGTATGTTGTGGCTTCATTTTCATTGAACTCTAAAAAGTCCTTAATTTCTTTCTTTATTCCTTCCTTGACCAAGGTATCATTGAGAAGAGTGTTGTTCAGTTTCCACGTGAAGGTTGGCTTTCTATTATTTATTTTGTTATTGAAGATCAGCCTTAGTCCATGGTGATCTGATAGGATGCATGGGACAATTTCAATATTTTTATATCTGTTGAGGCCTGCTTTGTGACCAATTATGTGGTCAATTTTGGAGAAGGTACCATGAGGTGCTGAGAAGAAGGTATATCCTTTTGTTTTAGGATAGAATGTTCTGTAGATATCTGCCAGATCCATTTGATTCATAACTTCTGTTAGTTTCACTGTGTCCCTGTTTAGTTTCTGTTTCCATGATCTGTCCATTGGTGAAAGTGGTGTGTTGAAGTCTCCCACTATTATTGTATGAGGTGCAATGTGTGCTTTGAGCTTTACTAAAGTTTCTTTAATGAATGTGGCTGCCTTTGTATTTGGAGCATAGATATTCAGGATTGATAGTTCCTCTTGGAGGATTTTACCTTTGATGAGTATGAAGTGTCCCTCCCTGTCTTTTTTAATGACTTTGGGTTGGAAGTCAATCTTATCAGATATTAGAATGGCTACTCCAGCTTGTTTCTTCATGCCATTTGCTTGGAAAATTGTTTTCCAGCCTTTCATTCTGAGGTAGTGTCTATCCTTTTCTCTGAGATGAGTTTCCTGTAAGCAGCAAAATGTTGGGTCTTGTTTGTGTAGCCAGTTTGTTAGTCTATGTCTTTTTATCGGGGAGTTGAGTCCATTGATATTAAGAGATATTAAGGAAAAGTAATTGTTGTTTCCTGTTATTTTTGTTGTTAAAGTTGGCATTTTGTTCTTGTGGCTGTCTTCTTTTAGGTTTGTTGAGGGATTACCTTCTTGTTGTTTCTAGGGCGTGGTTCCTGTCCTTGTATTGGTTTTTTTCTGTTATTATCCTTTGAAGGGCTGGATTCGTGGAGAGATAATGTGTGAATTTGGTTTTGTCGTGGAATACTTTGGTTTCTCCATCTATGTTAATTGAGAGTTTGGCTGGGTATAGTAGCCTGGGCTGGAATTTGTGTTCTTTTAGTGTCTGTATAACATCCGTCCAGGATCTTCTGGCTTTCATAGTCTCTGGTGAAAAATCTGGTGTAATTCTGATAGGCTTGCCTTTATATGTTACTTGGTCTTTTTCTCTTACTGCTTTTAGTATTCTATCTTTATTTAGAGCATTTGTTGCTGTGATTATTATGTGTCGGGAGGTATTTCTTTTCTGGTCCAGTCTATTTGGAGTTCTGTAGGCTTCTTGTATGTTCATGGGCATCTCTTTCTTTAGATTTGGGAAGTTTTCTTCTATAATTTTGTTGAAGATGTTTGCTGGTCCTTTGAGTTGAAAATCTTCATTCTCATCCACTCCTATTATCCGTAGGTTTGGTCTTCTCATTGTGTCCTGTATTTCTTGGATGTTTTGAGTTAGGATCTTTTTGCATTTTACATTTTCCTTGATTGTTGTGCCGATGTTCTCTATGGAATCTTCTGCACCTGAGATTCTCTCTTCCATCTCTTGTATTCTGTTGCTGATGCTCGTATCTATGGTTCCAGATTTCTTTCCTAGGGTTTCTATCTCCAGTGTTGCCTCATTTTGGGTTTTCTTTATTGTGTCTACTTCCCTTTTTAGGTCTAGTATGGTTTTGTTCATTTCCATCATCTGTTTGGATGTGTTTTCCTGTTTTTCTGTAAGGACTTCTACCTGTTTGATTATGTTATCGTGTTTTTCTTTAAGGATTTGTAACTCTTTAGCAGTGTTCTCCTGCAATTCTTTAAGGGATTTTTGTGCTTCCTCTTTATTGTCTTCTGCCTGTTTAGCAGTGTTCTCCTGCATTTCTTTAAGTGTGTTATTAAAGTCCTTCTTGAAGTCCTCTATCATCATCAGGAGATATGCTTTTAAATCCGTGTCTAGCTTTTCCGGTGTGTTGGGGTGCCCTGGACTGGGCGAAGTGGGGGTGCTGGGTTCTGATGATGGTGAGTGGTCTTGGTTTCTGTTAGTAAGATTATTACGTTTACCTTTTGCCATCTGGTAATCTCTGGGGTTAGTTGTTATCGTTGTCGCTGTTTAAAGATTGGAGCAGAAGCTGTGTTCCACTCACCAGCAGTCTCTAAATCCTGCGGCGGGGGTCGTGGGTAGCTGACGGTACCCTGGTGCTGGTCCTGCCAGAAGAGGCCTGTGGTCCTACTCAGGCCGTTTTTCTGCTTCCCTAACTAATGCAGTCTCTGGTCCCGCGTGCAATTGGATTGGAGCAGAAGCTGTGTTCCACTCTCCAGAAGTCTTAAGATCCTGTGGTGGGTGTTGTGGGTAGCTGGTGAGTGTCAGCCGACCCTGCGCCCCAGCTGCCCCGGTGCTTTTCTGACCGGAAGAGGGTTGTGGCCCTATGTAGGCCGGATTTCTCTCTCCCCAACCAGAGCAGTCTCAGGTCCCGCGTGATTGGACTGGAGCAGAAGCTGTGTTCCACTCACCAGCAGTCCCAAAATCCTGTGGCGGGGGTCGTGGGTAGCTGGCGGGTGTCAGGCAACCCTGTGCTCCCGCTACCCTGGTGCTGATCTGGCCGGATGAGGCCTGTGGCCCTACTCAGGCCGGTTTCTGCTTCCCTAACTAATGCAGTCTCAGGTCCCGCGCAATTGGATTGGAGCAGAAGCTGTGTTCCACTCACCAGCAGTCCCAAAATCCTGAGGCGGGGGTCGTGGGTAGCTGGCGGGTGTCAGGCAACCCTGCGCTCCCGCTACCCCGGCGCTGATCCAGCAGGATGAGGCCTGTGGTCCTCTTAAAAATGTTTTAAATTAACACATATTTAAATACATTGATGAGGTCTGGGACAATAACTTGGTACATGTAAATATGTGATAATTAAAATATGGTAAGCTGGTATTTCTAGCTCAAATAGGTATCATTTCTCTGTATTGTGAACCTTCAGGGACTTAATGGGTACCCATGCAGCTACATAGGGAATGTTCGGCAGCAGGCTGGCTATCCTCTACAACAATTGTTACATATTTCATATACATTCTAATGATTTCTCCACTGATATTTTAATTAGTTTTCACATCATTTTCATAGTAACAAGAGCTTGGCAGTCATCTGACTTGCAAAATAATCTGTTCCCAGGTTGTTAACATTCATTCTCTTTCTCAAAATTTTAATAGAAGTTTACATTCTATCTTTGTTTGTGTTTTTCACCCCCAGGCAACTCAAGATAATGAGAGAGTTGGCTTTATTTTGTCAGAGGAGAAAAAAAATTATGAAAATGTGTTCTAACCTTACAGAGTGTAAATGTAAATGAAGAAGATTTTCTTGAAATTCTCTCAACCTGGCCCACATTTGAGAGTACATCAGTACAGCACCACACTTTGAAATTTTCTATGGTTAAATTACTTCTCCCAGAGAGTTTGATGCCCTAGTGTAGGGGAATTGTCAGTGTAGGAAGGCAGGGGGCCACCCTCATAGACACAGGGGGAGGGAGATGGTATAGGGGGTTTCCAGAGGGGAGACCTGGAGAGGGGATAACTTTTGAAATGTAAATAAAGAAAGTATCCAATAGAAGAAAAAAGATTACTTCACCCGGATAGACAATATATAGATAGATCTGTGAGTAGCTAGAAGCCATGTTCAAATGGACTTACATAGACCAGTCTCTAAATTTCAGAAACAGGTTAGGACACTCTCTATTTTAATGATCTAGATGGTCTTTATAAATAAGCTACAGTTCAGTTGAGTTGAATTCTTGGAATACCAAGAAATGAACTTCAGATCTCACCTAATCTGGAGAATGAAATTAAGGGTTGTTTTTTATGTCAACTTGAATTGTTAGTGACTGCTTAGAGTTCTGTGTCATGAAGGATTTAGAGGACTCATGTTAGACTGATTGAAAATGCAGTGATCAATTAGTTATGCCTATCACGGGAAGCTAAAAGGAATGCTCAGTGCTCTGCATTTATTAACCTTAGCTGCCTGAAGGACATATAGTCCTTATCATCAGGACAGCCAGGGAAGCATTCCCAGTGTGAGCAGAAAGCTTGACCACAGTTCTACAGCAAACCAGTGGTGGGATGGATAGAATTACTTTTCTTTTGTCCTTCAACATTTGGTGTTCATTGTGAACTTAGATATTTAATAAACATTGTAATATTTGAAAATGGAAAATTTGGGGATATTTTAGAGTTCAGAAGGAGCAAGTGGTTTTGTAAATTTTTTTTGTTTGTTGTGAAAATATGAACTTTATTTCTTTTGGGGCATATCGACTTTCTTTGCATTTGTTCTCTGTTCTATTTGATGAATGGAGGAAATGGGCCATCCATTTTATGAATCTAGTGAAAGATGGATAATGCTCAGCATGGTCTTACGGCCTATCAAATAAATGGCAGGAAAATCCACAAGACATATAAGCAACTTTGTACACATCTGTCTATTGCTTCTACCTCACTCTAGTTTAAGAACACAGATTTAGAGAGAAGAGCAGACAGGGGCTTGTGGGCTTCATCTTTTCATATCTATCTGTGGTGTCTATTCAGTCCTAGAATCTTGCATATCCCCAGGGGTCTATGTCATACTCTTGTCATTTCGGTATCAGAAACCTTGAGATATGCGTGAGAACACACAAGTATAAGCAGAGAAGAGTAAGTTATGCACACAAATAGAATGACACACTTTTTCTATATAAGTGGATTTTCCCATGCATAGGAAATAATACTATTTATCTCCCTTTTATTTTTATCTTTTTATATACATCTGCATGTACCTCAAAATTTAATTTACAACATACAATGTTCAGCCATCCTAGACCTACACTATCATAAATGATACTGTAATAAACATATTCCCTGAACTTTCACCTTTGGGCATTTCTGAGAACTTTTCTGAAGGATAAATTTCTAGAAGAGGGCTGGTTACAACAAAAGAACTATGCACATTCAGTTTCCATAGATTCTGCCAACTGGGTCTCTGAAGAGGTCATACTAATTTATACTCTTCGCTGTGATATATGGGAATGCCTGCTTTCCCACATCTGGCCAACACTGGGTACTTTCAGATATGAATGAATGAAGCGTTTGGATAGTTATAGCTTTGAATTAGACTTAGACTTGAAGTCTCCTTCTTGGCTATCTCAATATGGGTCTCCACAAAGCATTCTAGCTGGGGAACAGACTCTACTCAAGGCTGAATGCTCTCACTACAGTGGGAACAGGGAACTTCAGTCTGTGCCCTACTTGGCATATATCCCTGACAGACACAGCCACTGTAGGGAGCCAGCCTCTTTGACTATAAGAATAGTAGATTGGAAGCAAATTGATCTTTTCACAGCTGGCCATTCTCCTCTCTTCCTTAGCTTGGACCAAGCTCAGAACAAGGTCAGCAATGTACTTCTGCCACAAAGATTGCATTGTTGAGGATTGCCCTCTTTGGGGAAGACATCTTATTCCCCAAGACTCTCCTCTGTAGTTTCAACTGTGACAAGCTTGGAGACAACGTAGCTATTCTTTTCCAAGGGTCTCCAAAGCAACACCCATTTTTTTTTTTTGTCCATCCTGTTTGATAAACATGTACTGTTGTTATGCTATTCTCAATGTCATTCAAAGTTTGTCAGATGACTCAATTTAACAGAGTATAACTCCTTATTCATCTTTACTGGAGGCCCATGCTCAGTGGGTTTGGGACTCCAATGTAAGGTAAAATGGATAAACCAGGGGAAAGAAGCTTCTGCAACTGTCCAGCACCACTGTGTGTGATTACTGTTTATCCCATTGCTCAGTTCATTTTCTTCACACTTGTTTCACTAGAGAGACAGTTATTTTTGCTTATTGATCAATTGCTTGTCTCTTGTAGAAGACACAGGGTCCACAATATATTATTTAGTTCATGATTCATCGTATGTCTTTAGAATATCTCCTGGTACCTTGGATGGGGTTGATGTGCATTGCAGAATGAATGACATTAATGAGCAACTCCTGTGTTAGGCAATTTCAAGCCTGTGTACTTGATGCATAACCTGAAAGAAATAAATATTGTATTCATTTATGGTTAAAAACATTGAGAGTCACAGAGCAAGCAGTACATCTAGACCCATTCATCTGATAATGGGTTGATCTGGGATTTTCATTTTGGCTTGGTGTATTCCAATCTTACCTCCTAGATGAACAGGACTCTTGATTATTCAAAGTCTAAAATATTGGAACATTTTTCAAACATGAAGAATGATCATTGACATGCCAAGGTAAACAAGATACAACCAACAGATGTATACATTCTGTCCCTAATCCAAAGAAACAAGCCTCCAAATGACTAGTATGTATAACTTTTCATTTATCTGGTTAGAGTCAGTATAGCTAAGATTTATACATTTGTTCACATTTAGAGCTCTTTGAACAGAATAATAAGGAAAAATCTAAAAGAAGTTTAATTTTATATCAAGGGAAAGTAGGACTGGAGACTAAAATTTAACATGGTTATGTTGTGCCCACAGATTATTTTACATGAATAATTTTTCTTAGTTCTTATGACAGCAGTTTTTTCTTGTCCTTTTTTATCTGAAGTAGGAATTTTGAAGCTCAGCTTGATTAATCCACACCTTATATTGGAACAATGTTTGAATTTTTGCCAATATTGCTGAAGAACTTCTCTTTTTCCTGCCCCAGTGCATATGTTGGTCAGGACTGTGGTCTCAGTGACCTAATACCATCACAGACATGGAGTGTGCTGCACCATGGCTGAGAGACAGCCTCCCTTACAGCCTAGACAGCGCAAGAACTAGCTTGGGGTTTGGCATCACGCCTGGTATGAGTCTATCCTTTAGTTGTTTCTTTCTATTGTTGGCCAACCCCCCAGGAAGGCTGGTCTCTTCTGTGCAATTCAACTGAAATGAGAAGTTACCACAAGGATCCTGGAAGCCCACACTCCATGCTGAGATTTTTTTTTTCTTCCCTGAGAACTGGCTGCATGGTAATGTTCTGCCGTCAGTCCTTCCAGATCCCAACTCAAAGATTCACAAACACTGGCTCCCCTGAGCATTGAGCTGCTGGTTAGGATGAAATGTTAGCACAGAAGAGCTTTCTTTTTTTTCTATTTTGGGTTTCTAATCAGGACAGCATGGTTACAGGATGATTTATGTGCTTTGAGAACTTTAAAATGTTTTGTTGCTATGCCTTCCCCAGGCATTTCTCTTATCACTTGGACTCAGCTTGATGCCTCTCTGGAATCTGCTTGTTCCCCTATCATCTGTGCAACACCAAGCACATGTCTTCAATCTGAAATCAGAAAACTGAAAATTGGGAGCAATTGGTTCTAGAAAGATCCCAAACATTGGGCATAATAAGCCCCAAAGAGGTGGCATTTGTGGCATTTGGGGATGGAAATATCCCTCTGTAATTGCAGCTAGCCCCCCCTCCAGTCCTGACTCTTAAAAAATGAAAAAGTTAGAAAGCAAGGAAAGAGTTTCCCTAATAGAATTGCTATTTACTGGATGACTATTATGCATGCCCTCATTTGGCCTATGACTGCTATTTCCTCTGTGGTGGACACAATGATGGATGTGAAGAAGGTACTGGCAGGTCACATAAAACCCCATCCTCAAAGAGCTCATGGTTCATTGCACGGGTTGGCCGAGGCGCATGTCTTGCACACCTCTCTGTCCACTGATTGTGCTTCTCTCTTGGGCGTCATCATTGCTGTTCTTTTTCCCAGTTACTGGTGTTCATCTTGTTCCGTGATCTCCTGGGCTCCTGGCTGCGCTCTTCTCCCATGGTTAAATATGTTCTTTACACTTCCACCCTACACAACTTCCAACTCTTTCTCTAACTTTCTCATGCTTCCAGTCCAAATAGGACATCCAATCTCCAAGACATCTCCCTCCCACACAAGATTAGTACTCTTATGTGTTCTTGGATGACTCTTTGTTTCATGACATTTGCCACGTACTTCTGTAGCCAGCTATACCTTTATCCATTTTTTTCTTCTGTCAGCTTCTGAAGGGTGAAATAATCATGTTGACAGATATGTACCAAATGTATGGCTAATGTTGGCTGTTTAATAGCTATTCTTGGCACATAGAAATGGTCTGTCCAACAGACAAATAAAATTAACTTAAATAATGTCATAGGAACTCTTCATGTTATGTATTTTTGGGACAACCTCTCACATAGCTTAGGCTGGCCTTGAACTTGCTATGGACTTAGCTTCTGAACCTGTAAGCTAGCCCCGATCAAATGTTGTCTATATAAGAGTTACCTTGGTCATTGTGTTTGTTCATAGCAGTAAAACCCTAATCAAGACAGTGGGATTGGATTGACCTTTGCATACTATCTACTTGAAAATCTTTTTGAATCACATCTAAATTTTCAAGTACTCCACCACACAATTATAGGATCTACCAGATTGAAATTTCCCCATTGGCCCTCTGATTAGATTTGGAGTCCATGCTCCACCCTGTGATCTTCTGGGCTTTGTCTCAGACTGCTGGATGATGTTGCTCTCACAGCTGTTGGAAGTGACCCATTGATGCAGTTGGCAACAGTTGCTCAGCATCTGATCAGAAAGACCAAATGGGGTGAAAAAAATGGAAATCATGGTGAGTAAGTGACTGACCTCATTCGGTAGGAATTCTTTCTGGAAAGGCAGCAAGAGAAAGTTGTGACAGGCAGTAAGTCATCTCTAAGAATGTTTACTGTGGAATTCTAGCAAAAGAAAAGGCTTGAGAGACTTCCTGGATGACACACATCTTTGCTCAGAGACACCAAAACAGAGTACTGGAAAACTTCAGCCTAGAGCGAGAGGCTGTCCATTCCTGTGTTAAGGGTGGCTGAAGCAGCAGCAGCATTTGAGATGCCCACATTGCTAGGGTCGTGTTTGTAAGATAATTTTCTGAAGCTTGAGTTGGCTTGGTTGAAAAGACCAGCCATGAGACACATGAGGGAGGAATTCTTTTTAAGCATATGACAAGGAATTATCATTAATATCTTATAGGGTCTTTCATAGCTGGGGAGATTTTCCCAAGCTATTTAAATTTACATTACAGTCTGGGTGGAAATTCAACTGTATGTGACCCTAACTCATACACAGTTGTCTCTCTGAAGAACAGGGATATTCCATGTATACAGTTTTCTCCTCCATTGCATTATCTACATCTAGGTGTGTAGAATCCTGGTACATGAAGCTTGGAAGAAATTTTAAGCATTCCACTGTAATAAGAACTTTGTTGTACTATTTGGAATGGACCAAGAGAAGCACATACAAAGGCTAGTCCCAGAATAGAGCTTGGCTGAAATGAGTTTACAATATCCCCAATTAGGTCTGTCACTCTGAGTGGATACCAAGTTCATTTTATTGGTTGATCAAAAGCAAAGCTGTACCTCCATTTGAAGAACTACAGGAAACCAATAGGTGCTGAGCGAGGAGGAATGAGTTTTCTCTAGGAATAACCTCCTTGAGGGGTTATTCAATCTGAAGTAGTTAGCACTAAATACATGTGTATCCGAATAACACTACATGGACTCAATAGTGTGTGTACCTGTGGATATAAATTACAGTTAAAAAAGAAGAAATCATGAAATTGAGAAGTAAGGATAACATAAGACAAGTTGGAGCATGGGAGGAAGATAATTATGCAAACTGTTCTGATATATAAATCTTCAAAACAAATAAAAATTATTTTTTAAAAAATGTAATGTGTTATAACACTTTCTCTTTTCTTTCCCAGAAGAATAATTTCTATCTCCTAGGAATCCACCTGGCAATCAACTCTTGATTTCCTGGTGATCAGAATCTGACTTCTACAGTCAGTTCATACAACAGTGTGCTATGAGGTATGAGGAATGCAAACATAGATCAGTCCTGGGTTGTGAACTATAGGAACTCATCTACAAGCTAGAGACATGGAACCCAATTTATTTTAGTTTAGAATAAAGTCAGATGTCACAGACTCTCAGGAGGTATAGTACTAGAGACCAAGGTATCGTTCAAAGCCAGAGGACTAATATACACTTCTGAGGAGAAGTAATTAATCTAGTCAATTAGTAGTACCTGATTTGTGTCAGATACTCTTTTAGGTATTGAAATGTTACACATGGAAATCAAATGCAGTTCTCACTGTATTTGAGAGGTACAGTATTCATAACTAAACAGAAACTTATTCAAAGTAGTGATAGTGATGGAGCATATAGTGAAGAAAATACCTAGAAAGTGGAATGAAGCTGGGGATTTGCTTTGTGGTGGATGGGCATGTGAGAGGGGGGGGAGGGAAGGAGAGTTAAAAGAAGAGGGAGAATGAGAAGGAGAAGGAGGGGGTAGAAGCTCTTGCTGTATTTATTTTGTTCTTCCTGGAACTCACAATCCTACTTTAGCCTCCTAAATGCTAGGATTTCAGATATGCACCATATTTGGCTGAGGATTTATTTACAAAAAAGTGTCCAAGGAAGCCCACTTTAGGGAATGACTTCTGATCAGAAAACTAAAGAAGACGACAAAGAACTTTTCTGATACTGTTCCCTCAGTGGAAAGAAAGATTGAACCCAATGTCTTAAATCAGAAACTAGTGTGTAGAATTTAAATGATTGCAGCACATGGGCTGAGGACATGGCTAAACTGTTAGGAGCACTTGATGCTCTTCTAGAAGAGCCATGTTTGAGTTTCAGTACCTACATAGTGGCTTACAACCATCTGAAACTCTAATTCTAGAGGATTTAGTGCAATTTTCTGGCTTCTATGGGCATCTATAATGCACATGGTGTACAGACATACACAGAGACAATTACAGATTTATTGAAGTATGTCTGGATAGAGTATTCAAGGGATTCCAAGGTAACCAATGAAGAAAGAAACGTAAAAGAGAGCAGCTCACACATTTCATCTGAGCATTTGGTATGAAATGGAGGAAAGCTTCCCCATTTTCTCCTTGGTCAGCATCACTGGCAATCCTGTGACATCAAAGCCCAGAGGAAAACTAAGCTGGGTGCAAACTATTCTGATTGCACATCTGGAGATGCTATGACGAGTTATGAAGTGTATATTCCTGGTCTCAAATCTGACTCCATCCAATCACCTTTGCAGACAATGGAGTCCCCTTCACCCCTGGCCTCAGCATTCCTACCCTCTCTACCACAGAGCCACAGTCATCATCATCTCTCCAATCCTTCATCATTGTTTCTAATATCCTGTCAAGGCAGGGGTGCATCCAACTCCAAGCAAAGCTGTCTTCATAAATATTTAGACTGAACAGAAAATGTGCCAAAGCTACAAAGAGTATGTCCAGAAGGAAAAGAGAGCTTCCTGTGAGCTGTTCCCTCCAGGCTTGTGTCTGAATTCATGAATATGCATTCTGGAATAAGACATAACTATTCCTTTACCTGAAAGACCCTCACCCAGAAACCTGCTAGACCCTGCATGACAATTTCTTCTCACCCCTGTATCTATGTGTCTCTGAATTTTTATTTTTCATTTTCCTGTTTCTGATCACATACAGAGCTCCAGGCTCTATTAAACTTACCCCAAAATCTGTATTTACCATTTCATTGTACCTCCTTCACTTGTCACTTCTTTATCATCAGGTTTCTTCCTACCCCACCCCTCTCTTATGCTTGTGCTCACTCAGGTTAAGCTAGAGCCCATGTTTCTGGTTCTTGCAGTTATACTCACTGAAATGGGCTACGTTCATTGGTCCTGGCTGACACTGCATTTGTTTGAATCATCTTCCTGCTTGAACCACTCTGATCCTTCATTTCCTGCCCATTACATCTATAACGTTTCGCAAGCTGCATCTTTACACTTGTCTCTCAAGATCACCAGTGTATTCTTATCCATTCTTGGACTTGACTTTTCATAACTGCTGGTGTTTGCTGTCCTGAGTAGATTCAATAGCTAGCTCCCGCCTATGGATATCAAATGTTAAGTCTCAATCATCTCCCACTCCTGGCTGAATAATGAGTTTTAAAGTGATCCTTGATATATTCTATTTTCATTCCAGTTGTGTCTAATGTATCCTCTTGACCTTATTCATCCTTCTAGATATTTTCTTAAGAAGACAGAGAAACAGTGCTCTCTTGCTAGTTGCATTATGGGAATTACTTTTTTAAAGGGGTTGATGGTGACACAGTTTGACTAGCTTTCTCAACCTTGAGAGAATTCCTAAGCTGGAGAAAAGTTTAAATTCTTTCCATCTGCCTGCATAGCATTAAGATTTCAACTCCAGTCTTGGGGTGAGAGGAATTCTTAACTTCTCCTTTAATCAAATCAATAGAAGCTGAAAAGAAGACCAAGTTGACACTCATCATTTCACTAGCATTCTGCCTCTAAGCATCCACGATTTCCCTCTTCTCTTCTACCATATAAGTAAGATGCATTGCTTGATTCTAAGGGCTCTCAATCAACAGGCACGAAGAACATTCAGGTGCCTGAAGAAATAGAAAGTGTGCAAGGCTCTTCAGAGAAAGATGAAGGGGCACAGACCTTTAAGCTGTTTACAGATACTATATCATCTGTGAGTTAGAGGTGAAGTAAGATATTCAGAGAGACAATATGGCATGCCAAAGGCTACTTAGGAAAAAGAAAAGCAAAAACAGATGGATTATAATCCTAAAATGTAACATCTATTGTGCTCATTCTTAAGAAGAAATAGTAACTGTACCAGGAGGTAAGAATTTCTTCCCTCCCTCCGTCCCTCCCTCCCTCCCTCCTCCCTCCATCCTTCCCTCCCTACTTCCCCTATTTCCTTATATTTTGAGACAGGGTCTCATGTAACACAGGTTATCCTCATTACCTACTATACTGATGAAGATAACCTTGAATTTCCAGTCTTCTTGTCTTTACCTTCAGAGTGCTAGCATTAAAGGATTGAGCCACCATACTGGGAATGGTTTATGGTAGTGTAGAGTGAACCCATAGCTTAGAGAAACACTCTACTAATTGAGCTCCATCCTTAATCTTATTGGTGTTCTTTAATAACTGTTGAGATTCACTTAAAACAGGATCTCATGTGTAAGTCCCATGGTGATATTGCTTGTATCATAAAGCTAAGACTGATCTCCATGGTTCCCTTATTCTTTTTATCATAGGCAGAAATATTGAAAACGAGCAAGCTTTGTTTTAATTGGAAGGACTTAATGCCTATTTTTGGAAACTATTACTTGTATTGCTACAGTTGAGACAGCGAAGCACAATTACAATCCTTTTTAAAAAGATTTTTCTCCAATAAATCAGTAAGTAATTTATGACCAAGCAAGTCCCATGAAAAATGTAATAGCTGTTGGCGGCTGGGTGTGTACACCCATCTCTCACTCTTCTTGAAGGGATGTAGGCTAGATGTCCCTTCTAAGCCCCTCCAGGTTTTGGAGCTTTTTGATCTTTTTCTGTGTTCCCACTCCTACCCTAGCCCCCAACATGAAAGGAGTTAGCAGAGAAGTTACTGAGCTTTTGATTAGCTGTGAAGAAATTTTTCATGTTTCTAGGGTCCTTAGAGTTGCTATAATCAGCCTATGTGTTAGAAATGAAGACTTTCAGACCCAACCCAGGCTTACTGAGTAGGACACTCTGGACAGACTCAGCCATCTGAGCATTAACAGTTGGTTCTGTTACCAGTTAGTTCTGGTATTACTTAAGCTGTAGAAGCATTGTCTAGCTGGCCCACCTCACTTTTCTGAATCAGCTTTAGGAGAAGCTGGGTTCTGATCTGCTTCCTTCCATGTAGTTGGAATAGAGATATAGATTGGGAAGGACACTCTGTTGCAAGGCGTTTTTATACACTAGTTTCAGGTGCAGCACTATAAAGTCATGATTTTACAAAAATTCTTTTTTTTTGTAATGATACTGACACTTTACTTATTCTTGTTTAAATGTAACTCTAATTTCAACTTTCATAGTATATTCTAACTTTGAGGGTAGAAGGAGAAAGGAATATCATTCATTGGATTCCTTAAAGCCCTAATAGTAGTCACTTATTTTTCTTTATGACGATGCATTTAAGTCCCGAGTGAGCCTGAGAGTGGCCCAATTCATTCCTGTTAGAACTGGTACCAAACTAATGTCAAATCTAAGTGAATCAAGGAACTCCACATAAAACCAGAGACACTGAAACTTATAGAGGAGAAAGTAAGGAAAAACCTTGAAGATATGGGCACAGGGGAAAAATTCCTGAATAGAACAGCAATGGCTTGTGCTGTAAGATCGAGAATCGATAAATGGGACCTCATGAAACTGCAAAGGTTCTGCAAGGCAAAAGACACGGTCAATAAGACAAAAAGGCCACCAACAGATTGGGAAAGGATCTTTACCTATCCTAAATCAGATCAGGGACTAATATCCAATATATATAAAGAACTCAAGAAGGTGGACTCCAGAAAACAAACAAAAAAAAAAACCATTAAAATGGGGCTCAGAGCTAAACAAAGAATTCTCTCCTGAGGAATACCGAATGGCTGAGAAGCACCTGAAAAAATGTTCAGCATCCTTAATCATCAGAGAAATGCAAATCAAAACAACCCTGAGATTCCATCTCACACCAGTCAGAATGGCTAAGATCAAAAATTCAAGTGACAGCAGATGCTGGCGAGGATGTGGAGAAAGAGAAACACCTCCATTGTTGGTGTGATTGAAAGCTTGTACAACCACTCTGGAAATCAGTCTGGCGGTTCCTCAGAAAATTGGACATAGTACTACTGGAGGATCCAGCAATACCTCTCCTGGGCATATATCCAGTAGATGTTCCAACTGGTAAGAAGGACACATGCTCCACTATGTTCATAGCAGCCTTATTTATAATAGCCGGAAGCTGGAAAGAACCCAGATGCCCCTCAACAGAGGAGTGGATACAAAAAATGTGGTACATTTACACAATGGAGTACTACTCAGCTATCAAAAAGAATGAATTTATGAAATTCCTAGGCCAATGGTTGGACCTGGAGGGCATCATCCTGAGTGAGGTAACATGATCACAAAAGAACTCATATGATATGTACTCACTGATAAGTGGATATTAGCCCAGAAACTTAGTATACCTGAGATATAAGATACAATTTGCAAAACACATGAAACTGAAGAAGAACTAAGACCAAAATGTGGACACTTTGCCCCTTCTTAGACTTGGGAACAAAACACCCATGGAAGGAGTTACAGAGACAAATTTTGGAGCTGAGACAAAAGGATGGACCATCTAGAGACTGCCATATCCAGGGATCCATTTCATAATCAGCCTCCAAACGCTGACACCATTGCATACACTAGCAAGATTTTGCTGAAAGGACCCTGATATAGCTGTCTCTTGTGAGACTATGCCGGGGCCTAGCAAACACAGAAGTGGATGCTCACAGTCAGCTATTGGATGGATCACAGGGCCCCCAATGGAGGAGCTAGAGAAAGTATCCAAGGAGCTAAAGAGATCTGCAACCCTGTAGGTGCAACAACATTATGAACTAACCAGTACCCTGGAGCTCTTGTCTCTAGCTGTATATGTATCAGAAGATGGCCTAATCGGCCATCACTGGAAAGAGAGGCCCATTGGACTTGCAAACTTTATATGCCCCAGTACAGGGGAACACCTGGGCCAAAAAGTGGGAGTGGGTGGGTAGGGGAGTTGGGGGGAGGGTATGGGGGACTTTTGGGAGAGCATTGGAAATGTAATTGAGGAAAATACCTAATAATAATAAAAAAAAGAACTGGTACCACGTAAATACCAGAGAAGGCAGAAACACTTATAAAAACGTATCTGGAAATTTAGCTGGAGATAGCAAGATCCCAGTCATGTGTCAGACACAACCCAGGTGTCTCATCTCCAGCTCCAAATTGAAAGAGAGGGAATGCTTTTCTGGATTGGTTTATCTCTGTCTTCATAGCGAGGAATTCCTACCTCATGTTTCATCCTAGGAATCAAGAAAGAATCTGTATCAAACTGGTTTCCATGGCCCGCTAGTGAACATGGCCTCTCTCAATGTCACATCCTGAATTCCTACCCCAGTTCTTTCATCCAACTTCCTTGACAGGAATTGAAAATGAACTGCAGCTGTTCAGCTTGTCTGTGGCAGGCAGCAAATTCTTAGTCCTCCTGTGAGCTCATCCCAGGGAAAACCTCATATTGTGACCAGGAAGTGCTCTTGACGGCAATGTAGAGTCCACCCCCATTTCCTTTGAGTCACGTTTGGTTCCATTCTGTGGGACAATTATTTCTCCAAACTGAGTTACTTGATTATCCAACAGAGACATGTCCTACGAGGTAACAAACTGACTTTCAGATTTGAATTTTGACTTACCTAATCTCATCTACATTATGCCTTTTATAATCCCTCATTTCTATTCTGGGTTGCCAAAACACTGGTTTATACTTTGCGAAATTTCACAGTGAGTACTGGCTTTGATGGAGGGATCAACCAATTTGCTTCTTTCTTGATTAGCTTTATAGTGACAGCTCATGGCTTTGTTTGTTTGTGTTTGTTTTCTGTTTTTGTATTTTTCTTTGTGAACATGACAGCTAATGTGCTATGCATGTTGTGTGTGTTGGTTTGACCAACCTTCATGGTCCTATGAAGTAGGTACTATTTCAGTTTCCATTCTTCAGAGACTATGCTCCCCTTCTTTCTTCATTCAGCATCTGTATGGTAGGGCTTTAAGCCCAGGTCTGGCTCTCTTAGATCCTTTTATACAATGAAATATGCATTGGTTTCCTGGATGTCCCAGCTCTTGGGTAGGAGAGGGCTTACTGGGATAAGGACAGTTCAGATATGCAAAAGGCCTTCACAGAAGCCAAGCAAGGCAAATGTTTAGTTCAAATTCAATGCCAAGGCGAAAAATGGGAGATAGCAGGTGACTTTTGGTGAAATTATTTTAGAAAATTGCCCGTGTTATTCAACTACAAATTATTCTTATGGAGTATCTTGGGTTTGAAGATATTCAACAATATGAAATACATGCTAGATCCAGAAGATCTGTGGCTGAAAATCTACATGATGGATGTTCACATTCACCCCCATTTTAAAGCTTAAAATGTACACAAATACAGATCTAATTGAATAGCTACAATATATCTTTGAAAATCAAATATCTCAACAGAGCATATGCCAGAATTTAGGAAGTATGAGCATAATGTAATGAGCCATTTATAGAAAATAAATGTCGTTTGCTTTATTGATGTGGCTGAAGGGAATCTTAACTTTTATGATCAGAATGAGGTTTAAGGATGAATGCAAGGAATGACCCATGTATTAAAGGACAAAGAGGAGTTAGATAATAAAAGAAGATGGTAAAAGTTGATGTTCCAAAACTAAACAACCCATTTTTTTTTGGTTATCACTGCCAGAAAAATCTGTTTTTCATTTTATTTTATCATTTTATGGTGGGAAATCCAAAGGAAACTGGACTCATTTGTCAAGTATGACCCCAATGCCAAAGCCGCCATCTTGATTTCTTTTTCTTTGTCTATTCTTTTATATTTGTTAATAACAGAATCGTTTCATGTTAATAGCTGTGGGTCTGCACATCTCATTTGCATGAAGATACTGAAGGAAGAGTTAGGCTACACCATCTGCAGTCCATTTTATCAGAATATCAGGAGTTTCTCTATGAGACTACTAAGTGAATACTTGCTTTTGTTTATTCCCCTGGATCAAATCATGTGAATCCTCTTGGTTCCCTCTTGAGCTTCTATACAGAGAGTGTGGAAGGGAGAATGGCACAAAGCATGTGTTTTAGTGTTAGCCATGTCAGCGAACACCTTCCACATGAGTGGAAGAACTATGCTCTGGGAGAATTATGAAGCATTGATATTTACTTTCTTTCTTTATTCCTTCCAAGTATGTCCTGTCATGCTTAAAGAGGGATAACATAAAACATTCACTGAAAGAATAAACAAATCAAGTTTCATCTCAGCAGGCATTTATCTGTTAAGCACGACCTCCCTGCTGGAGAAAATGAAGGCACAGATCAAGCTTGAGGTCTGACAGTAGATATGTGTTCAATATGCTATGGTGCATATTACATATAGGTGGCCTTTTTTTAAAAAAAGAAGAAATCCAGAGAGAGATGAAAACAGGGAAGGAAGCTCATGTATACACATGAGAGAGGGGTGGAGGGAAGACTCTATTTCAGGGAGGTTATCGGACAGTTTAAACTTAAACTTAGGTAACAAATGTTACTTAACTGTCAGTGGGTGACCACAGGTTTATTTCTTCATTGTGCAATTTAGCTCTGTGGTTAGGCTGTGACTGTCTCAGCCTGGGAGCCAAAGTGAATGAAAAGCCTCAGTCTGGAATCTGGGCAGATGGCACAGAGAACAGACAACCACATATCACTTATCACTTCTGCTCCATCCTTGGTCAAAATAGGTCACATGGCTCTTTCTGAGTGAACTAACGGCTCTTGTAGAGTCCACTCCTCCATGTAATCTTCCAGAGATGGACACACAGTACTGTCATTTACAAGAGCTAGGGAGGGTTTGACTGTCTGTGCTATCTTTTTTCTGTTCTTTCTAGTCTATTCTTCCTTTCCCCCTTCTTCCAGTGATCATCCTCCCACATCTCTTGATGTGGGAGAACTGTGGCTGGGATGACTTGTAAGGGATGCACTGTGGGAGCCAGAGTCTGACTTCATCTCCACCTGGTCCAGGAGGGGAGACTAAGGGAAGGGTTTGGATTCAAAGCCAAGAACATCTTGGCAGGATGTGGCTTTTCGGGAGGTAAAAAGATGGATTTCACCATTTGTATCTTTTCTAATACTTTTTTGAACAAGAGTTATACCAGATATGGAGGTGGGTGGCCAGACTTCTAAGAAAGTCTTACTGTCATTCAGCATTGGCTCAGCACATACCAGCTGTGAGGTTTTTGACAGATGTAGAGCATCATTTATTCAGGGGCCAGTGGCAGAATGGACTAAAGACAGGGACAATAACAAGAGACCTCACTTGTCAATAACAATAAACAAGCACAGATGTGCATTTAGCACACAAAGAATCAGTGTGACTTGGATATTTGGAGCACTGAGTAAAAAGCTATCATAAAATTAATCTTTATTTCTCCTTCAGACACTTCAAGCTCATTGTCTTTCTACTGCCTGGGATATGTCTGTACACTCATATTCAAATATTCCTTTGACATACTATTTTGAGACATACTGATTTTAAAATACACAGTTAAATTTTTGTCTCCAGACACTAAGAATTGCATCCTGGTTTTCAGTAGAGGCAAATAGAAAAAATGTTTGGCTAAGAGCAAATCATGTTTAGCTTCATTCCAGGCCCTCAAGTTTTCTTGGATTCTCAGGTACTCAACTCCTTTGAACATCAACATGCCTTCTGTTATAAAATAGAATGTTCTCTTATAGATTTTAAGGAATTTGGTGGAAAAAAAATCACATGATAGGAATTTTTGGCTAGGTGAGAGCACACAATTTATGAGCTATTAGTCAGTGAATGATTTTATTATTATTATTATTATTATTATTATTATTATTATTATTATTATATGTATTATGTTTGTGAAAGCTAAAACTGGATCCAAAAATGTACATCTTATGGATGGGGTCACAATAATTTTTGTTATCAATATTTGAACTGTTCTTAATGATTTACATTAATTTTTGGATCATGAAATTAAATTGTCACCTTTTCCAAGTTGCTGATATTTTAAACCTGTATCAAACATGGCAGCTACTCTTTTGTATTACTGCCATCATACACTGCTTAATTTTCCATTTAATATTAACTTGTAGTTCTTTGAAGACAGGGTTTGAATCTCATGATTTTTTTTTCAAATCTTAACTTCTTTTCCTCCTCAAGCACTACCTGAGTTCCGACCTTGGGATAGACACATTAGTCTTGAGAAGCTTATGTCTTTGGACCTCATATGGTGCAGGAAACAGAGCAACAAACCATGAGTCATGAAATGACTCAGCCAGTGAATCAGAAGTTCTGTTCAGAAAAGTCCAGGGGCCTCTATCATCGAAATCCATTTGGAGGTCCAAGGAGATGAACACCTTTGGATTATGATTTATATTTGATATTAAAATATAAATTGTACATGAAACATAATTTTTCTACTCCTTTCTCTCCATCTAGCCCTTCACATGAACCCTTTATTACTCTCTTTCAAATTCATATCTTTCTCTCTCTCTCTCTCTCTCTCTCTCTCTCTCTCTCTCTCTCTCTATCTAATACATATAAAACCTTCTTGGTTCAAAAATATTACTTTAATGTGTATGATTTCAGGATTAATCACTTGGTATTGGACAACTCACTTGTGGGAGGCTCTTCATTGAGGAAGACAGTGTCTCCTGATTTCAGCATGCCATAGTTGCCTATAGCTCTCTGTCTAGGACTGAGGCTTGATGTGATTTCCTCCCTTTTCATTAGCATGTTTACTTTTGTTGTCTTTGTTCAGGCCTTGCTTAGGTAGCCATTTGATTTTAGAGACGCTCCACCTCAAAAGTCCTATCAATCAATACTGTTCAAAATCTCTACTGTAGTGACAATAGGCTGACATGTTTTTATAAAATATATTATTCAAATTATGAAACATCCAAACTCTTGACTTGGCTTATTATTTGGCATTTTTCAATTTCATGTTCTTTTAGTTAAAAAATGAGGGTCATTGAATCCAAAATCCTGCACATTCACATATCCAAGATGTTTGTTGTATGGGCTGCTTAGCCTCAATAAACTTCACAGTTCTCATTTGCTAAAGGAGATGGTAATGTCTGGTCTTGGGAGGATTCTTAAAAAGAAGTGAAATGTAAGTTTTTGCCAATATAGTTATTGGCAAAGAATGAGTTCTCCAAAACCCTGTTCTTTTATACTCATCAGGGTAATGTTCTAAAGAGGAAGTAGGGAGATTTTATACAATGTGTGGATATTATACCAACAAGAAAGGATAGATTTAGGATCATTGGTTAAAGAAAAGTTTTTATATTACCATTAAAAGTATTAAAGATCCAGACCTTCATATATAGAATTGATGTTTTCTTTTCTGTGAGGCAAGTAAGATCTCCAAACAGAGGCAAACATTTTTAAATTTTAATGGCGATACTATTATATTGTCTGTCTTCATCCTCATCAGTTTGGTCAGTTAAGCTTCGGGTTAATTCTGGGCTGCTCTAACTCTTAACTGCTTGTCCAGATTAGTATAGATCCTAGGAAGATGGAAGTTACATCATCTAGACCCCCATGGTCATGACCTGCAAACTGTATATTTATAGAGTATAGTAAGGACTTGGCAACAGATCACACAGCACTTCGTTCACATGCTTTTTTACAGAGTTCAAGTTTTGTTTTCTGATATTTGCAACCCTCCCAAAAGGAGGATAGTCCATGGTGGGTGGTATGACAGGCGTGGAGTTTGTCGTTCTTGCCACATGTGAACGGAAAAGCTAAGTCACCAGAAGAGAAATAATGGTATCAGACATCGTGAATATTTTCATATATTCTTTTTACACATCATTTCCAGTTAGAAAAAAAAGGAGCAGAGGATTTGAAGGTCTTGTTGCTTAACTGTGACGAGAAGGCTTTGTTTCCAGAATAAGTGTCTCAGCTTGATGTGGTGACTAGTGATGTTGCATAAGTCCAATAACTTTTCATGGTCCTGACTTCTCTCACTATGGGGAAATCTGGAGACCACATGTGAGAATTTGGGACTATGGTAGAGCTTAGGCTTGATGTCTAGGGGAAGTGAGCTGAGAGTATAGCTCTACTGGAGACTGGTGTGTGCCATAGAATACACTACCTGAATTTTCTAAGATCCTGCATTCTCTTCTAGTAAATCAGAATGGTGGTTGATTCAAATGGAAAAAGCCAATGTAAGGACTAAAAGAGATGAGTCACATAAAATTTTTTAGTCCATTGGCTGACATGTAGTAAGGGATCCACCTACTCCTGATACCATTGCTGTTATGAGCAACCATTCATTGACAATCTACTGTGTTCATTTTCACATTTGGGTATCACTGAAGACTGAGGAGATATGATTCCAATACTGAGTGTAAAAAACAAAGAGATATAGCAAGCTCACATAACCTTTAAAAGACACACAACTGAACCAAAGAGATGGAATGTAAATCAAACATTCAGTTTTTCCCTTTTCTGATGCTGAGGTCTATTGACTGTCTTGCAATTGAAAGATATTAAATAGATGAGACATTGTTTCCCTTGTCACTAACTAACTAACTGGAACCAATCAATTCTAATCCTCAACTACTTAGACAGTTGTACCCAAGCATGTATTTAGTGTCATAAAAATGGACTTCCTAGTTTTTGGCTGCAATTGTTCATTTTAAGATGTAAAGGAGTTGGGAGAATTTTGTACAACATGGATGCTCCTAGTATCAGGTTATTTCTGGTTAAAATATTCTCCAAGAAGTGACTGATTATGCTTGTTGGAGATTATGGGGGACTGAAGAAATTAGCTATGGACTGAGGATGACCTACTAATCCTTGGATGTCTATTCCCTTGAAGTCCCCTAGAAGGTAGCTCATTGTCAAAGAGGTCTTCCTTGGTTTCCAGGCGGTATTTCCTGCATCACTTTTCTAGGCTCAATGTTCTGTCACTGGGCCTTGGCTAATTCTGAGCTTGTTGATAATAGATCCAGGGCATGTTAGAGTGCCTAGGTGTGGAGCTTCTTCTGGGTATTGTGAGACTGGCTGTGGAGTTAGCGCCCAAGGTCTGCTCAGGGCACCTCTGATCCTATGATCCTGGGCCTGTTAGAGTTCCTCTGGGTGTTGTGGGACTGTCTGCTCAGAGCACCAGTCCAGACAGGAAGGAACCCATGCCACTGCTCAGGCAGAGTTCCTGGATGCCTGGAGGAGATGTTTCTAAGCCTTTCAGCAGATGGCTAATGAATTCGATTTCAGAGGAAAGACTTATTAAGCTTACTCCTTGAAGGCTAGTTTTCATGGTACCAAAAAGAGTCATGGAAACTTCTATAAGAGGGAAGCAATCAACTGTCTCACCCAGTCTTGATGCCTATGAACCATAGCAGAGACCAGCATAGCAGGATAATCCTAAGAATGTAGTAGTGGCACATGTACCTTAGTAATAACCAAAAGTTCTCTAGTTAGACTTAAGACTATTTAACAAGAGGGGAAGAATCATACCTGGTACTGGAAATTTAGCCATCTATCTTGGGCTATTCAAATCAGGGCTTCTGGAGGGGAACCTACAACTGCCTCTTTACTAAACCTGTATAATCTCTAACTATATGTAAGTATTAGTTTGTATACCCACAGATAAGTGTAGACCTAACCCATCATCAAGGAAACTTCTTTTTGCAATAGATGGAGACCATTACAGAAAACCACAGCTGACCAAAATGCAGAGCTGTATAGCCCAGTCTCAGTTGATACATCTACAATATAGTTCTATCCCAAAGTCTCATGGAATATTGTAGAAGAGGGGTAGAAAAGTTGTAAGAGCCAAAGGATCAGAGAATTTGTTGTGGGACTGTGTCTCCTACTAAAGTCAGAGGCTACACTCATAACTCACCAAAATGACTGCCTATGCATGAGATGAACAAGGACAATAATAGACATGGTAACCTGAATAGGGAAAAGCTCATGATGCTTTAATCCTACACTAAGAACTACAGGAATGCTAAGAGCTAGAGAAGTAGTCCCCAAGGAAGAACACACCAATTGGTTATCTAATACCCAATGGTTAGCCTGAAAACATACATACAAATAACATTATACAGACTGAGAGGATTGTATTTATGTATTAGGTAAATATATACCTCATATATGTATATATACATATACACACACATATATATATATATATATATATATATATATATATATATATATATAAATAATAGAAAAATTTTAATTAAGTATAGTCACAGAAAAGGAGAAATAATTAAAAGAGAAAGTCTCCAACTTTGCTGTAGCCCTGGGAATTGCTTTTTTGGTTCTTGCCCACAGGACTTTAGAATGAGCTGGGACCTATGTTCTTGCCTTGTCATGTCTTCTGTGCTATTTCCCTATGTAGCCTGACAGGTCCTTGACTCAGTTTTATATCTGTGTCTTTGTTTCCTTCAGTCAGCCAATTTGTATGTGAATGTCCTATCCATGCCAATGGTAGGGTTATTAGGAAGAGAGACCTTTGAAAATTATTTAATGATACCAACGCAGTCATGAGAGTGGAGCCCATATTAATGGATTAGTGCCTCACTGAAGACTGGAGAGAGATAGTTTCCTCTTTCATCTGCTGGTATGTGAAGGCAATGAAGGAATGGTCCTGTATAAATAAGAAAGGATTGCTCATCAGATACTGGATCCTAGAGTCTTTCATCTCAGACACCTTAGTCCAGCATGTAAAGGATGAATGTTTGTTGCATATTAAACCAACTTTTGTTTCAGCAACTTGAGTGAACTAAGACATTCAGGGGATTCATTGTAGCCTCCTGGCAGACTACTAGCATCCTGCCATCTTTCTGAGACAATGAGAGATACAGAATTCAGCATGGTTTATAACTAGTATGCATAGCTTTAAGGGGAAGTTAACACTCACTATTTGGCTGTGTTTTCCCTTTTACATGTGCCCTTTTGAATTCACCTCCTGCCTTTCTATGACTCTAGGTACCCTTATTATTCTTACCCATCGTTATTCTCTCATGGATGAGAAACCTTTGTGTTCTTAGTTGTCTTTCCCTGGGCCTCTCTCCACTGTTCCCAGGGTACTAGGAATCATTGTTCAATATTCTCTCTCTCTCTCTCTCTCTCTCTCTCTCTCTCTCTCTCTCTCTCTCTCTCTCTCTCTCTCTCTCCTCTGTCAGTCTTTAGCTTTAATTAATTTACCAGATAAATTTATCAGAAATGGGGCTTTAGACAAATTTAATGTTTGGAGACTGTTTTTAGAAGCTGTTTCCAGGACAGGCGGGTGTTGGTAGAGGGCAACAGGAGGTGGAAGGAACTGTCTGAGCAGACTGTCTATACTCTAGTGGGGCCCACTGCGCCTGAGTGCATCGAGCAGCTTTATGAGTAAGATCCAGGAGGGAGTTGGGGAGAAGACTCCCAATGGTGGAAAACTTGACTCACTTGAAAACTTGCCCACAAGCCTGTCCTGGAAGGAAGAAATAAAAGGTGATCTCATCAGACTTCCCCCTCCCCAGCTCTCAGCCATGTATGTATTTACTTCCCTCTTTAACTTTTCATCCTACAAAGAACCTTCATTAGTGGCTCAACAGCCTTGGATGTTAAGCCCAGCAAAGCTCTTTCATTTATCAGCAAGTCTGAGGCTTGCTGAGTCTGAGGCTCAGCAAGAACCTGCCAAATCCCATCACATGAACATGGCTCAGGTCTTCTGACTCCTGAAGCAGCTTCTCAATCCCTTATCGTGTCTCCAATACAAAATGTATTCAGACACCCTAGAGATATATCTGTGACTTCATGTCTCTAAGAATTCAACAAGTCTTTTCTGGTGACTTTTCCCATGAAGCTTTAAAGTTCTAGGTCCTGGTAGATCTTGTGGCATTCTTCACACCAATAAATGTCAAAAACCTCTCTGTGATCCTGCAATGGAAACAGAAAACCAAGACCTAGACCAGAGAAACACAAGTAGGAAAATACATGCATCCACATGATCGATGCAGTTCAGCCTTACATATGCTTCTGTTTCCTAGAATCCAAAGAAATACAGGGAAGCAGATTTAGTCACTTGGTTCTAGGAAAATAGAAATTAGAAAAATATTTGTGTGAGTGTGTATGTGTGTGTGTGTGTGTGTGTGTATGTCTGAGACAGAGACAGAGATAGGGAGACAGGGAGAGATAGAGATACAGACAGGGAGAGGGGGAGAGAGATATATACCCCCCCAAATATTCTGGAGACAGAAAATTTACAAGATCAAAGACAACTTCTTGCATCAGGGGAAGGTGATTCTTTTTTTTTTTTTTTTTTTTTTTTTTTTTTTTTTTTAATTTTTTTATTACATAATTTCCTCAATTACATTTCCAATACTATCCCAAAAGTCCCCCATAGCGCCCCCCACTTCCCTACCCACCCATTCCCATTCTTTTGGCCCTGGCATTCCCCTATATTGGGGCATATAAAGTTTGCAAGTCCAATGGGCCTCTCTTTCCATTGATGGCCGACTAGGCCATCTTTCGATACATATGCAGCTAGAGACAAGAGCTCCAGGGTTCCGGTTAGTACATCATGTTGTTCCAAGAATAGGGTTGCAGATCCCTTTAGCTCCTTGGGTACTTTCTCTAGCTTCTCCATTGGGAGCCCTGTGATACATCCAATAGCTGACTGTGAACATCCACTCCTGTGTTTGCTAGGCCCCGGCATCGTCTCACAAGAGACAGCTATATTTGGGTCCTTTCAGCAAGATCTTGCTAGTGTATGCAATGGTGTCAGCGTTTAGAAGCTGATTATGGGACGGATCCCTGGATACAGCAGTCTCTAAATGGTCCATCCTTTCATCACAGCTACGAACTTTGTCTCTGTAGCTCCTTCCCTGGGTGTTTTGTTCCCAATTCTAAGAAGGTGCACAGTGTCCACACTTTGGTCTTCATTCTTCTTGAGTTTCATGCGTTTAGCAAATTGTATCTTATATCTTGGGTATCCTAAGTTTTGGGCTAATATCCACTTATCAATGAATACATATTGTGTGAGTTCTTTTGTGATTGTGTTACTTCACTCAAGATGATGCCCTCCAGGTCCATCCATTTGGCTAGGAATTTCATAAATTCATTCTTTTTAATAGCTGAGTAGTACTCCATTGTGTAAATGTACCATAATTTCTGTATCCATTCCTCTGTTGAGGGACATCTGGGTTCTTTCCAGCTTCTGGCTATTATAAATAGGGCTGCTATGAACATAGTGGAGCATGTGTCCTTTTTACCGGTTGGGACATCTTCTGGATATATGCCCAGGAGAGGTATTGCTGGATCCTCCGGTAGTACTATGTCCAATTTTCTGAGGAACCGCCAGACTGATTTCCAGAGTGGTTGTACAAGCTTGCAATCCCACCAACAATGGAGGAGTGTTCCTCTTTCTCCACATCCTCGCCAGCATCTGCTGTCACCTGAATTTTTGATCTTAGCCATTCTGACTGGTGTGAGGTGGAATCTCAGGGTTGTTTTGATTTGCATTTCCCTGATGATTAAGGATGTTGAACATTTTTTCAGGTGCTTCTCTGCCATTCGGTATTCCTCAGGTGAGAATTCTTTGTTCAGTTCTGAGCCCCATTTTTTAATGGGGTTATTTGACTTTCTGGAGTCCACCTTCTTGAGTTCTTTATATATATTGGATATTAGTCCCTTATCTGATTTAGGATAGGTGAAGATCCTTTCCCAATCTGTTGGTGGTTTTTTTGTCTTATTGATGGTGTCTTTAGCCTTGCAGAAGCTTTGTAGTTTCATGAGGTCCCACTTGTCAATTCTCGATCTTACAGCACAAGCCATTACTGTTCTATTCAGGAATTTTTCCCCTGTGCCCATATCTTCAAGGCTTTTCCCCACTTTCTCCTCTATAAGTTTCAGTGTCTCTGGTTTTATGTGAAGTTCCTTGATCCACTTAGACTTGACCTTAGTACAAGGAGATAGGAATGGATCGATTCGCATTCTTCTACATGTTAACAACCAGTTGTGCCAGCACCATTTGTTGAAAATGCTGTCTTTCTTCCACTGGATGTTTTTAGCTCCCTTGTCGAAGATCAAGTGACCATAGGTGTGTGGGTTCATTTCTGGGTCTTCAATTCTATTCCATTGGTCTATTTGTCTGTCACTATACCAGTACCATGCAGTTTTTATCACAATTGCTCTGTAGTAGAGCTTTAGGTCCGGCATGGTGATTCCACCAGAGGTTCTTTTATCCTTGAGAAGAGTTTTTGCTATCCTAGGTTTTTTGTTATTCCAGATGAATTTGCAGATTGCACTTTCTAATTCGTTGAAGAATTGAGTTGGAATTTTGATGGGGATTGCATTGAATCTGTAGATTGCTTTTGGCAAGATAGCCATTTTTACAATGTTGATCCTGCCAATCCATGAGCATGGGAGATCTTTCCATCTTCTGAGATCTTCTATAATTTCTTTCTTCAGAGACTTGAAGTTTTTATTATACAGATCTTTCACTTCCTTAGTTAGAGTCACGCCAAGATATTTTATATTATTTGTGACTATTGAGAAGGGTGTTGTTTCCCTAATTTCTTTCTCAGCCTGTTTATTCTTTGTGTAGAGAAAGGCCATTGATTTGTTTGAGTTAATTTTATATCCAGCTACTTCACCGAAGCTGTTTATCAGGCTTAGGAGTTCTCTGGTGGAATTTTTAGGGTCACTTATATATACTATCATATCATCTGCAAAAAGTGATATTTTGACTTCCTCTTTTCCAATTTGTATCCCTTTGATCTCCTTTTGTTGTCGAATTGCTCTGGCTAGGACTTCAAGTACAATGTTGAATAGGTATGGAGAAAGTGGACAGCCTTGTCTAGTCCCTGATTTTAGAGGGATTGCTTCAAGCTTCTCACCATTTACTTTGATGTTGGCTACTGGTTTGCTGTAGATTGCTTTTATCATGTTTAGGTATGGGCCTTGAATTCCTGATCTTTCCAAGACTTTTATCATGAATGGGTGTTGGATCTTGTCAAATGCTTTTTCCGCATCTAAGGAGATGACCATGTGGTTTTTATCTTTGAGTTTGTTTATATACTGGATTACGTTGATGGATTTCCGTATATTGAACCATCCCTGCATCCCTGGGATGAAACCTACTTGGTCAGGATGGATGATTGTTTTGATATGTTCTTGGATTCGGTTAGCAAGAACTTTATTGAGGATTTTTGCATCAATATTCATAAGGGGTATTGGTCTGAAGTTTTCTATCTTTGTTGGGTCTTTTTGTGGTTTAGGTATCAGAGTAATTGTGGCTTCATAGAATGAGTTGGGTAGAGTACCTTCTGTTTCTATTTTGTGGAATAGTTTGTGAAGAACTGGGATTAGATCTTCTTTGAAGGTCTGATAGAACTCTGCACTAAACCCATCTGGTCCTGGGCTTTTTTTAGTTGGGAGACTATTAATGACTGCTTCTATTTCTTTGGGGGATATAGGGCTGTTTAGATCATTAACCTGATCTTGATTCAACTTTGGTACCTGGTATCTGTCTAGGAACTTGTCCATTTCATCCAGGTTCTCCAGTTTTGTTGAGTATAGCCTTTGGTAGAAGGATCTGATGGTGTTTTGGATGTCTTCAGGATCTGTTGTTATGTCTCCTTTTTCATTTCTGATTTTGTTAATTAGGATGCTTTCCCTGTGCCCTCTAGTGAGTCTGGCTAAGGGTTTATCTATCTTGTTGATTTTCTCAAAGAACCAGCTCCTTGATTGGTTGATTCTTTGAATAGTTTTTCTTGTTTCCACTTGGTTGATTTCACCCCTGAGTTTGATTATTTCCTGCCGTCTACTCCTCTTGGGTGAATTTGCTTCCTTTTGTTCTAGTGCTTTTAGGTGTGTTGTCAAGCTGCTAATGTGTGCTCTCTCTAGTTTCCTTTTGGAGGCACTCAGAGCTATGAGTTTTCCTCTTAAAAATGCTTTCATTGCGTCCCATAAGTTTGGGTATGTTGTGGCTTCATTTTCATTGAACTCTAAAAAGTCCTTAATTTCTTTCTTTATTCCATCCTTGACCAAGGTATCATTGAGAAGAGTGTTGTTCAGTTTCCACGTGAAGGTTGGCTTTCTATTATTTATTTTGTTATTGAAGATCAGCCTTAGTCCATGGTGATCTGATAGGATGCATGGGACAATTTCAATATTTTTATATCTGTTGAGGCCTGTTTTGTGACCAATTATGTGGTCAATTTTGGAGAAGGTACCATGAGGTGCTGAGAAGAAGGTATATCCTTTTGTTTTAGGATAGAATGTTCTGTAGATATCTGCCAGATCCATTTGATTCATAATTTCTCTTAGTTTCACTGTGTCCCTGTTTAGTTTCTGTTTCCATGATCTGTCCATTGGTGAAAGTGGTGTGTTGAAGTCTCCCACTATTATTGTATGAGGTGCAATGTGTGCTTTGAGATTTACTAAAGTTTCTTTAATGAATGTGGCTGCCTTTGTATTTGGAGCATAGATATTCAGGATTGATAGTTCCTCTTGGAGGATTTTACCTTTGATGAGTATGAAGTGTCCCTCCCTGTCTTTTTTAATGACTTTGGGTTGGAAGTCAATCTTATCAGATATTAGAATGGCTACTCCAGCTTGTTTCTTCATGCCATTTGCTTGGAGAATTGTTTTCCAGCCTTTCATTCTGAGGTAGTGTCTATCCTTTTCTCTGAGATGAGTTTCCTGTAAGCAGCAAAATGTTGGGTCTTGTTTGTGTAGCCAGTTTGTTAGTCTATGTCTTTTTATCGGGGAGTTGAGTCCATTGATATTAAGAGATATTAAGGAAAAGAAATTGGTGTTTCCTGTTATTTTTGATGTTAAAGTTGGCATTTTGTTCTTGTGGCTGTCTTCTTTTAGGTTTGTTGAGGGATTACCTTCTTGTTGATTCTAGGGCGTGGTTCCTGTCCTTGTATTGGTTTTTTTCTGTTATTATCCTTTGAAGGGCTGGATTCGTGGAGAGATAATGTGTGAATTTGGTTTTGTCGTGGAATACTTTGGTTTCTCCATCTATGTTAATTGAGAGTTTGGCTGGGTATAGTAGCCTGGGCTGGAATTTGTGTTCTTTTAGTGTCTGTATAACATCTGTCCAGGATCTTCTGGTTTTCATAGTCTCTGGTGAAAAATCTGGTGTAATTCTGATAGGCTTGCCTTTATATGTTACTTGGCCTTTTTCTCTTACTGCTTTTAGTATTCTATCTTTATTTAGAGCATTTATTGCTCTGATTATTATGTGTCGGGAGGTATTTCTTTTCTGATCCAGTCTATTTGGAGTTCTGTAGGCTTCTTGTATGTTCATGGGCATCTCTTTCTTTAGATTTGGGAAGTTTTCTTCTATAATTTTGTTGAAGATGTTTGCTGGTCCTTTGAGTTGAAAATCTTCATTCTCATCCACTCCTATTATCCGTAGGTTTGGTCTTCTCATTATGTCCTGTATTTCTTGGATGTTTTGAGTTAGGATCTTTTTGCATTTTCCATTTTCCTTGATTGTTGTGCCGATGTTCTCTATGGAATCTTCTGCACCTGAGATTCTCTCTTCCATCTCTTGTATTCTGTTGCTGATGCTTGCATCTATGGTTCCAGATTTCTTTCCTAGGGTTTCTATCTCCAGTGTTGCCTCATTTTGGGTTTTCTTTATTGTGTCTACTTCCCTTTTTAGGTCTAGTATGGTTTTGTTCATTTCCATCATCTGTTTGGATGTGTTTTCCTGTTTTTCTGTAAGGACTTCTACCTGTTTGATTATGTTATCATGTTTTTCTTTAAGGATTTGTAACTCTTTAGCAGTGTTCTCCTGCAATTCTTTAAGGGATTTTTGTGCTTCCTCTTTATTGTCTTCTTCCTTTTTAGCAGTGTTCTCCTGCATTTCTTTAAGTGTGTTATTAACGTCCTTCTTGAAGTCCTCTATCATCATCAGGAGATATGCTTTTAAATCCGTGTCTAGCTTTTCCGGTGTGTTGGGGTGCCCTGGACTGGGTGAAGTGGGGGTGCTGGGTTCTGATGATGGTGACTGGTCTTGGTTTCTGTTAGTAAGATTATTACGTTTACCTTTCGCCATCTGGTAATCTCTGGGGTTAGTTGTTATCGTTGTCACTATTTAAAGATTGGAGCAGAAGCTGTGTTCCACTCACCAGCAGTCCCAAAATCCTGCGGCGGGGGTCGTGGGTAGCTGGCGGGTGTCAGGCAACCCTGCGCTCCCGCTACCCTGGCGCTGATCCGGCCGGGTGAGGCCTGTGGCCCTACTCAGGCTGGTTTCTGCTTCCCTAACTAATGCAGTCTCAGGTCCCGCGCAATTGGATTGGAGCAGAAGCTGTGCTCCCCTCACCAGAAGTCTTAAGATCCTGTGGCGGGTGTTGTGGGCAGTTGGCGAGTGTCAGCAGACCCTGCGCCCCAGCTGCTCAGGTGCTTTTCTGACCGGAAGAGGCTTGTGGCCCTGTGTGGGCCGGATTTCTCTCTCCCCAACCAGAGCAGTCTCAGGTCCCGCGTGATTGGACTGGAGCAGAAGCTGTGTTCCACTCACCAGCAGTCCCAAAATCCTGCGGCGGGGGTCGTGGGTAGCTGGCGGGTGTCAGGCAACCCTGCGCTCCCGCTACCCCGGCGCTGATCCAGCCGGATGAGGCCTGTGGTCCTACTCAGGCCGGTTTCTGCTTCCCTAACTAATGCAGTCTCAGGTCCCGCGCAATTGGATTGGAGCAGAAGCTGTGCTCCCCTCACCAGAAGTCTTAAGATCCTGTGGCGGGTGTTGTGGGCAGTTGGCGAGTGTCAGCAGACCCTGCGCCCCAGCTGCTCAGGTGCTTTTCTGACCGGAAGAGGCTTGTGGCCCTGTGTGGGCCGGATTTCTCTCTCCCCAACCAGAGCAGTCTCAGGTCCCGCGTGATTGGACTGGAGCAGAAGCTGTGTTCCACTCACCAGCAGTCCCAAAATCCTGCGGCGGGGGGTCGTGGGTAGCTGGCGGGTGTCAGGCAACCCTGCGCTCCCGCTACCCTGGCGCTGATCCGGCCGGGTGAGGCCTGTGGCCCTACTCAGGCTGGTTTCTGCTTCCCTAACTAATGCAGTCTCAGGTCCCGCGCAATTGGATTGGAGCAGAAGCTGTGCTCCCCTCACCAGAAGTCTTAAGATCCTGTGGCGGGTGTTGTGGGCAGTTGGCGAGTGTCAGCAGACCCTGCGCCCCAGCTGCTCAGGTGCTTTTCTGACCGGAAGAGGCTTGTGGCCCTGTGTGGGCCGGATTTCTCTCTCCCCAACCAGAGCAGTCTCAGGTCCCGCGTGATTGGACTGGAGCAGAAGCTGTGTTCCACTCACCAGCAGTCCCAAAATCCTGCGGCGGGGGTCGTGGGTAGCTGGCGGGTGTCAGGCAACCCTGCGCTCCGGCTACCCTGGAGCTGATCCGGCCGGGTGAGGCCTGTGGCCCTACTCAGGCTGGTTTCTGCTTCCCTAACTAATGCAGTCTCAGGTCCCGCGCAATTGGATTGGAGCAGAAGCTGTGTTCCACTCACCAGCAGTCCCAAAATCCTGCGGCGGGGGTCGTGGGTAGCTGGCGGGTGTCAGGCAACCCTGCGCTCCCGCTACCCCGGCGCTGATCCAGCCGGATGAGGCCTGTGGTCCTACTCAGGCCGGTTTCTGCTTCCCTAACTAATGCAGTCTCAGGTCCCGCGCAATTGGATTGGAGCAGAAGCTGTGCTCCCCTCACCAGAAGTCTTAAGATCCTGTGGCGGGTGTTGTGGGCAGTTGGCGAGTGTCAGCAGACCCTGCGCCCCAGCTGCTCAGGTGCTTTTCTGACCGGAAGAGGCTTGTCGGAAGGTGATTCTTTTACAAGGACAAATAATGAATAATGTCCTTCAAACCAGCAAGGTCTAGATAACAGAAGTGCAAACCCTACCTTCATCAAAATACCTGATAATGTCATTTATGAGTCAGTTTGCTAGGCAGTAAGAGACATGTAGAGCAAACCTCCACTTTCAGACACCAAAAATGTGTACTACAACATCACTAGCACTATAAGAAAACTATTTCTAGTTCTGGTAATTAATTAATTAATTAATTTTTGTTATATGTAGAGGTTCAGACTCCCAGCTACAGTGAGAGGAAGACAGATGTAACAGTCCAATGTTGGTAGAGCCAAATGCAAATTTTTCCCACAGTATTTTTCCCGTTGAATAACTGGGTATCCCTCTGAGCAGATGCTTGTATGCCTTAATGACTTGCTTATGAGGTCCTCATCCCACTGCAGTTTGAAGACAGGAAGCCTGGCATGAGGCCTGGAGCTGGTGACACAGTGGCTTCTTGCCCGCTTTTCTAAAGTTGCCCCAGTGGGCACATCTGTGCCCCAAATTTGCCTGCTCTGTCAGAAGACAATGAAGGGTTGTTCCCAGTATCTGAAATGATGACTTCATAGTCCTTTTTAAAGCTGGCAGAGAGAGATAGAGAATTAATGTAGTTAAAGAGGCACATTGCAAAGATTGAGTTTCACATTGGGTAAAGAACTGGAGTATTTCCTATCTGGGAAACTATAAAATCTAACACAGTAACTACCTCGACAGCAGTGCCCCAGTTTCCTTCCATTAAGCTCATTTAAAAGGCAATCATGAGTGTGTAGCCCATTGGGTTGACATGTGTAGACTCATTCTTTTCTTCCTGTGTTGAAAATATGATACAGAACAGTAACCTGTAACATTTTTTGATAATGACCCATATACACAAGTACATTTTGTATTGTGACTCTGAACACACACTGAAAAAATGACTTTATGAAAATACCATGTGTAATATGCACAATTCACATTTGTTAGATTATCTCATTTATAAAAACCTTCTTGTGATTCGTTGAGTTGATTCTATGAACCCCCAAACAAGCTGTAACCTATAGTTAGGGGACACAGATTTCAAGAAAGAACATAGGACTTGGATGTCCAGGCTCAACTCCTAACTGCTCAATTTAGTGGCTGCATGAGGTTTTTTTGAGCCGTAGTATGTCAGTCAGCATGGGCTAGGTTATGCTTTAGTAATGAACAGTCCCACCATTTCAGAGACTTAAAATAACTAGAGTTCACTTCATACTCATCCTGTTTGAGGCTCATGTTTTTGTAACGACTCACACATCCAGAATGCAGGTGCTGTCAGGATAGCATCCTTACTTCCCGATCTACTGACAGAGCAATTTGACTCCCAGCTGTGTCATGGGATTTTCTTTTGGACATAGGACTCATACAGCAACCTGGTGTTGAGAAAGAAGATCTCTGTGCTTGACTCGCCGTTCTACTATCACAGTCTTGAAATAATGATCTTGGAACAAGACATCTTATGTTTTAATTTTGTAAGAATTTTGCATTTTCATTTTGGACCAGGACCCCAAATTATGTAACTAGTATGTAGACCACTATTTTAAAATATAAATACATCTATCTATCTATCTATCTATCTATCTATCTATCTATCTATCTATACATTCCACTGTCCCATCCATCTGCCTTCTCTATTTCTTTACAGAAAAGGTCAGACATCCATGGATATAGACCAAACATGGCATATCAAATTTCAGTAAGACTAGGCACTTCACCTTATACTGAGGCTGGATGAGGCAACCCAGTAGGAGGGAAGGATCCTCTTTTGAGTCTCCTTTTTTTTTTTTTTCCCAATCTGGGAAATGGATTCCTGATATGGACTCATGAGATTCCTAAAAGAATTAAAAGAAGGAGGGCATAGTCATGACCATGCATATTATAACTCCTGTTCATGTCTTGATAGTTTCATTTCCATTTCTATCAATGGGAAAAACCTATCCAGTCATGTTACTCTTCTCACCTGGAAACATTGTCTTCCCTTATGCTGTTCTCTTTCTCTAGTCTGTTTACCTTAAATCTGTTCGTTATTCAGTATATTACACTATGGCCTCAGTAGTCACCTTCTGTGGCTGTTTACACATCCATAGAGTCTTCCTTCATCCCCTTCTTATTGTGGCCCTTCCCTTGCCTTTGGCTCTTCATCCCTTTGTCAGGCCCCATTCACACTTTACATTTAGCCTCTTCTTTAGTTGCCTCAGCTCCAGTTGGTCATGTGACTCTCAGTGATGCTGGTCTCTTCATAATCATCACTAATTTCTTACCTCCAGCTAACCAGCACCAATTGTCCCAGTAGTCCTTTCTATTCTGGACTCTAAAGTCCAAGCCACCTGCTTGAAGCTGCCATGTTCTGCCGCTTCCTGGGGCTGAAACATGCACACCACCCCTCTTATTCTATTTCCTGCTTTCTGTTTTTTAACTTCCTCACTGTCAAAGCTTGGCTGTTCTAAAACTTGTTCTATAGATTGACCTTGAACTCAGAGATCTGCATGGCTCTGTCTCCTGGGATTAAAGGCATGTACAACCATGCCTGGATTTAAACTTTTCTTCACATAAAAAGGAGACTCAAAAGAGGATCCTTTCCTCCTACTGGGTTGCCTCATCTAGCATAAGTATAAGGTGAGGTGCCTAGTCTTACTGCAACTTGATATGCCATGTTTGGTCTATATCCATGGATGTCTGACCTTTTCTGAAAAGAAACAGAGAAGGCAGATGGATGGGACAGTGGAATGGATAGATAGATAGATAGATAGATAGATAGATAGATAGATAGAATGAATGTACTTATATTTTAAAATAGTGGTCTACATACTAGGTACATAATTTGGGGTCCTGGTCCAAAATGAAAATGCAAAATTCTTACAAAATGAAAACATAAGGAAAAATATAACATATATGGTTTGAACATTAAATGGGCACCAGGAAGTGAAATGGAGATGAATCCTGTATACAAAGATATTAAATTGAATAAAAGGGAGTGATGAATTTGGAGTGAGATCTCACCCAACTAAATTTAGCTCCATTCGTGGTGCTACACACACACACACACACACACACACACACACACACACACACACACACATTGCCATACACCTTCATACACCTTTTGAGATTTGTAGTTTAGGCTAGGTCAGATCAAGGTGTTATCTGCTTCTGTTCTCTGGAAGGGAGTCTATTCTCCAGTTTCTTAGATTCTGATGGCTGCCTTCATACCTTGGTACACAGATTACCGTCACCATCAAACCTCTGGCCTTCATTTCACAAAAGCCCTTATGATGATTTCTCCACCTCAATATTTTTTGCTCAATAGAATCTGTAAAGTGCATTTGGCTTTGTATGATGATTCCTTAGTGTGTGTTGGGTGTCTTTATTCTTATGACCATAACTTCCAAGTAGTTTTCATTGGCTTCAGTTCAGCTTTATCACCCAAGTGAAACACAAACTTCACTAAACTCCCATTGAGAGGCTTTGCTGGAAACCTCTCATCATTTATTTCAGACAACCGCTACCAACTCTGCAAGGCAAGTGTTTTTATAATATCCATTCATAAATGAGCAGATTGAGGGTTGCCCAAGTTAAGCGACCAATTCAGCCTGTAAGAGAAGGGGGGAAATCAAGTGCAATAAGTCTGTCTGAAAAAACTCCCCTTTTCCTTACCACTTCAAATTCCAACTTCAAGGCACCATCCACACTATGGAAATGATTGGGACACTCCAAAATTTTGGGCCCTTGTTCTCTTAGTGACTACAGAGGCACACTAGATACCTAATCCAGCACGTCTGGCTAGCCATTTTCTTTGCCCCTAAGGCAGGGAACAGACCAGTTTCCTTTTCATTTTCTTAAGACTCTGCCCAGGATACCCTGGCTTTGTAGAAGAGACACACCCAAATGCCCTGCATGAGTCACTGGCTCTGCCTGGAGCTAAAATATGATGAGGCACGGAGTCTTTGGCTGCTCCTGTCTGTGAAATGGTTTCCATTACAGTATTTCTGCCGAGAACAGCAATTCTGTCTTTTGATCCCTCTCACCATGACTACGGAACTGTGGGCATCTGGGTGAGCTGCCATAAGAGAACTGTTGGGCTTAGAGAGCCCTATGCTGGAGTTTGGGGGACCCAGATGACACCATCAGCACTGCTTCTGACTAGTCCTTTGACATTGGGGTCTAATATCTGAGTCTCTAGTCCTTTCTACATTCTTGGTCCCTCTCTACTGTTACAAATTAATTACTATGTCTTTGGTCTCTTTCCAGGTTGTATAGTGTTCTAGATTTCCTTGGGTTTCCTTGTAGGAGGCATGATCAACCACATTATCAATACAGTGGCCAAAACCCTGTATATTATGTCAGTGAAGGGGAACAAAAAACAGCTTAACAGATTTCTTGCTGTTGGTATGGTGCTCAGGTGATGAGCAGAGTCACAAAAGTGACTCTAGAGCCCAGAAGGAAGGTATCCATAGCAGTGGCAGTTCAAGAGCAAAAGCCATGCTGGAGAGAAGACGGCATGTTTCTTTACTTTTTAAGACTCTTCCTTTGAACTAGAATCTTATGTTAGCCTCAAGCATCCTGTGTAGCACAGAATGACCTTGTACTTCTGATCCTTCTGCCGCTGCATCTCTAGTCCTAGAATTACATGCACCATCGTGCCCAGTTTGTGCAGTTCTGTGCCTCAAGCACAAGGCTTTACAATGCTATTCAAGCACTGTACCAATTGATGTATATTCCTAATCTGTCTTTTTCTTTTAAGATCAGGCAGGTATCATAATAAAGGTGAAAAGCATGGACCACTGAATGGCTCCCTAGAATGTTTGTAAGTAATGATACTCATTAAGAAGTATTTGCCCCTAATGTATCACTGTTTATCCAGAATAGTATTTAATTAATTGATTAACTTTTTACACTCCATATTTTATTCCCCCTCCCTGTCCACCCTCTAACTGTTCCACATCCCATACCTCCTCTTCACCCCCTATCTCCATGTGGATGTCCTCACACCCCACTCCACCTGACCTCTAAACTCCCTGGGGCCTCCAGTCTCTTGAGGGTTAGGTGTATCATCTCTGAATGAACACAGACTCTGTAGTCCTCTGCTGTATGTGTGTTGGCCACCTCATATCAGCTGGTGTATGCTTCCTGTTTGGTGGTCCAGTGTTTGAGAGTTCTTAGGGGTCCAGATTATTTGAGACTGCTGGTCCTTCTACGGGTCGCTCACCTCCTCAGCTTCTTTCAGCCTTTCCCTAATTTAACAACAGGGGTCAGCTGCTTCTGTCCATTGATTGGGTGCAACTATATGCATCTGACTCTTTCATCTGTTTGTTGGATCTTTCAGAGTGTGGTCATGTCAGAATAGTATTTTGATACATAAACTATTTCTGTCTTTAGATGACATGAGTTTGGAGATCATTTCCCAGGGACCTTACATTAGAATCCTACCTCTGTTCCTAATTTCCGGTCATTGGAGCCTCACCTTTTAAACCTGTTATCTTAGCACCATGCAGGATGAACAACCATTAGGATATCCAGTTGGTTAATCATGTGGAAATACTAATACATGGAGCCTCTTCATTCTTCTTGAGTTGCCAGTGGAGAAAGAAACTTCAGATCTGGAATTAGAACCACTTGACTTTCAGAGGAGACTCTTCTACTCATCAACTGTGTTATCTTAGGCAAGGTAACTGTCTGATTCTCAAGTCTTTTAGTCTTGAAACTAAAGATACAACGAAAGTATCTTCATGGGGGTGGGGATGCTCAATGTTACAATATATGTAAGGATTGTAGCATAGGGTCTGGCATGTGGAATATGTTTGCTCACTATGGATGGTATCCTATTGTTGTGGGACAGAGTTCTTTAACATTTATAGTCTGCTCTGAGTTGAATTCCATTTTCTGAGGTGTCAGGAGACATTATTTGTTATTTTGGACAGAGTTAAGCTTTTCTGTTGAGATCACACTCTTGTAAATGTGTGTATAAAACTGTGTCCTGATGTAGAACAAGGGGCACAGATTTTTTTCTGGCATCCCTATTTCCCACCCCATAGCCTCAACATCTGCAAATAATTAATGCAGAGAGCCGCCTTACAGCTGGCCACCCAAATGCATCTTACAATTAAACTTGAAAAGTTAAAAGGATGAACCCAGAAAGACTTCTATAAATTTCAAAATACACGTTGGGGACTTAGACATATGGTGTTTAAACATATACCCATGATATTTGATGCTAGGATGAATAGAAACCTGCTGAATGGCAGGGTAAGAATGGTCAAAGAAACCTGTGGGCCTTCTGCTTGCCTGGACTAACTTTAGTAATAGATTAGGTGTCAGTGGACTTGGCTCAACTCTTGGGTCTTATATATGCATGCATAAATTCAGAAGGTTAAGGCCAGTGAGGAAGTATTGGGCAGAGATGCCAGGGGAGGGCAGGATAGGGGAAAATGGTTGGAATCTTCTTTGAATTTCATTGCATTCTATCTGGATCACTGGAAGTAATATTTATACATTTATAGAGTAGTTGCAATATGTGGGGTGCCTTTCTCTTGGGTTGATGATTGTGTAATACCTTTTTATAAAAAGAAGAGTTTGAGGATCAAAGACCTTTTAAGAGATGCTCAGAACCACAAAGGTCACAAATACAAAATGAGAACTTAGGTGCAGGTCTATTTGATATGGGGCTTCTTTGGTGAAACAGTAAAAGGGAGCAGATGGCCTTGAAGGTGAAGTGTTTGGCTATTGATGCATTTGAAGGCTGAGCAAGAGATCAAATGACCTTTTGGACATGAGATATCTTAGGCTCTTTTTTATTTCTGAATTGAAGATGCCATATTCAGTTCAGTAAGCTCCTGGATGCTTCTGGTCTCTCTTGGTGTGTAATTATCTCATCTTTCCAAAGGCACAACACTGATCTACTTGAAAGTTACCTGTCTATCAGCTGTTGCTGAAAAGGGAGTTTCATTTTTGACCTAGTATTTGGAAACTCTTAGTTCAGTTCAGTCCTAGGATGGTTTAAAATTGCTCACATATGTTCTTTTAGCTTTTGTTTCCCATGGTTGGATGGAGAGAGGAACAGATGTGTTTCCAAATGAACTCATGCAGTGTCTGTTGCTTCAGGTATGATCACAGACCAAAAATGTGCTCATATGGGGCCTTCATTCCTTAGTTCCTTAGTCACCATTTGCTCTGCTCCATAAGATGAGACATCTTCCATCACCTACCACGATGGTCCAAACTACCATTGCACATCACCTAAAATTCTGAATGTCTTAATTGTTCTATCTGCCTCAAGCCTTCCTACTCCTCATGCTAATGCCATTGGTAAATGTTTATTTTATCAAATGATACATACATATACAAAAGCACAAGTAATTTAGTGAATTATTGTTTTTTGTTACATATATATCCACATAAATCAACATGCATTTAGTTATACTTGGTATAATTTGTAGTACACTGCACTTGATAGCTGACTTTCCTTGAAAAATCTTCTTCAAATGCTGTTGTTAGAAATAATCTCACTTCCATTTCAAATCTCTACCAGTTGATCTATTCAACAGTACTCTGTGTGAGTTTCCATTTCCTGTAACTTATAAAAATATTAACATTATCAGATAGTAGATAGTCTGATGTGTAGGACAAAGTATCTCATTTTTAAGATTTTTGGGTTTTTGGAAGATTTATTCAGTCCATGTATTGCATTTTAATTTGCATCTATTAGCAGAAGTAATTATCCTTTTGTATATTCATTGTGTGCTGAGATTTTTTTCTTGTGGTTTGTCTGATAGAGTCTTTGGTGGTTTTTGTCTCTAGATTTAGGGTATACCTTATTGCTCTGTGGACCACTTTCTTCCTGCCTAGTTAACAGCAATTATTTATTGTTTAGAATTGCTGTTTGGAATAAGCTGGTATAGGCTAGACATGAAAATTCAATCACTTGAGAGATAGAGACTGGAAGACCAGATGTTTAAGGATAACTTTGCCTCTATATAGCAAGAAGACCTAAGAGCTTGACTATAAATCAACTAAACAATCAATCCAACAAAAGAGTTCAAAATTGTGAATAAAATTTTCAAGCCCATAGTTTCCAGTTTATGTTTCTTGTGTTTTTATAATGTTTTGGTTTTCCTATAATTGACAACACAAATGGGATATAGTGGATTATATATACACAGAAGGAAGCAGAGGAGAAGGAGAGAAGGAAAGAGAATAAAGAAGAGGGTGAAGAGGAAGAGAAGTAAGAAGAATAGAAACAGGAGGAGGAGAAATAAGGAGGAAGAAGTTAGGTAAGAGATGAGTTGGAGGTTACAGGAGGAGTTGGAATAGTAAAATGAATATGTTTATAATTATATTTCATTTTGTTAACATGTGCAAAACTATCAAAAATATAAAAGCAAAGTTTATGTTTTTAGTTTTATCATTAGTACAGGATTCAATAAATCCTTCATTCTAGTTTCAAAGTCTTTTGTTTGTCATTTTTCTCCAAAAATTTTAGAAAATTAGCTTTTAAAATTAACTTTAAATCATTTTATTTATTTACATCCAGAATGTTGCCCCCAACCAGTTCCCTGCTACCAATGCTCTTTCCCCTTCCCCCTTCCCTTTACCTCTCTTTCTCTGAGAGGGTAACCCCTTCTCCACTTACCCTTTCCCTGGGGCATTACATTTCTACAGAATTAGGCACATACTTTCCCACTGAGACCAGACAAAGCAGTCCTCTGCTACATATGTGTCAGGGCCATGAACCAGCCCATGTATGCTCCTTGGTTGGTGGCTCAGTCTCTGGGAACTCTAAGGGGTCTGGGTTAGTTGATATTTTTGTTCTTCCTATGGAGTTGCAATCTTCTTCAGCTTCTACAGACCTTTCTCCAACTCTTCCATAAGGGTCCCTAACCTCAATTCAGTGGTTGGCTGTAAGTATCCACATCTGTCTCAGTCAGCTGCTGGTAGAGACTCTTAGAGGACAGCCATGTTAGGCTTCTGTCTACAAGCACAATGTAGCATTAGTAATAGTGTCAGTGTTTGGGGCCAGCCCATAGGATAATCCCAAGTTGGGCTGGTCACAAGTCAGCTTTTCCTTCAGTCTCTGCTCCATTTGTTTTTTGTTTTATGTTTGTTTTTTTGTTTTTTGTCCCTGCATTTCTTTTAGGCAGGAACTATTCTGGGTCAAAAATTTTGAACATGGGTTGGTAACCCCATCACTCCACTTGGGGCTCTGACTATCTACTGGAGGTGGTCTCTTCAGGTTCCATCTCCCCATTGTTGGGCATTTCAACTAAGGTCACTCCCACTGAGTCCTGGGAGCATGTCACATCCCAGGCCTCTAGGGCTTTCTAGAGGCACCCCCTGCCCCAGCAGTTGTATATTTCCATTAATTCTCCTGGCCCTCTGGGATTCTTTCCTTTCTACCTCCATACCTGATCATGATCTCCTTTTTTTCCCCCAACCCCACCTAGATGTCTCATTTCCTCTGCCTTCCCTGATTATTTTAATTTCACATATGAATATTGATACAAAAATACTCAATAAAAATTTCACAAGCTGAATCCAAGAACAAATAAAAAACATTGTTCACCATGATCAAGTAAGCTTCATCCCAGGGATGCAGGGATGGTTTAATATATGAAAACCCATCAACACAAGCCACTATATTAAAAACTCAAAGAAGGAAGTCACATGATCATCTTATTAGATTCCGAGAAAGCCTTTGACAAAATCTAACACACCTCCATGTTAAAAATCTTTGAGTGATCAGCACTCATGACATACAATGAAACATAATAAAAGCAATATACAGAAAACCAACATCCCGGATCAAATTAAATGGAAAGAAACTTCAAGCAATCCCACTAAAAATAGGGACATGCCTGCTCAGTCTCTCCCTATGTATTCAATATAGCACTTGAAGTTCTAGTTAGAGCAATTAGACAACAAAAGGAGATCAAGTGGTTATAGATTGGAAAGGAAGAAATCAAGGTACCACTATTTGTAGATGATATGATAGTATATATAAGCAACACCAAGGAGTCTACCAAAGAACTCCTACAGTTGATAAACAACTTCAGCAAAGTGGCTAGATACAAAATTAACTCAAACAAACCTGTTGTCCTCCTTTATACAAATGATAAATGAGCTGAGAAAGAAATTAGGGAAACAACACCCTTCACAATAGCGACAAATAATATAAAATATCTTTGTGTAACTCTAACCAAGCAAGTAAAAGATCTGTATGACAAGAACTTCAAATCCCTGAGGAAAGAAATCAAAGAAGATATCAGAAAATGGAAAGATCTCCTGTGCTCATTGATCAGTAGGATTAACAGTGAAAAAGGCCATTTTATCAAAAACATTTACAGATTCAATGCAATCCCCATCAAAATACAACGCAGTTCTTCACAGACATGGAAAAAGAAATTCTCAACTTTATATAAGAAACCAAAACGACCCCAGGGTATCCAAAACAATTTTCAACAGTAAAAGAATTTCTGGGGGAATCACCATCCCAGACCTCAAACTCTACTACAGAGAAATAGTGATAAAAACCACATGATATTGGTACAAAGGCAGACAAGTTGATCATTGGCATAGAATTGAATACTCAGAAATAAATTGACACACTTAGGAACACTTTAATGAAGAAATAAAACCCATACAATGGAAAAAAGAAAGCATCTTTAACAAGTGGTACTGGACTAACTGGCAGTCTGCATGTAAAAGAATGAAAATTGATCTATATTTTTAACTTTGCACAAAGCTCAAGTCCAAGTGGATCAAGGGCCTCACAATAAAACCAGATACGCTGAATGTAATAGAAAAGAAAGTGGGAAATAGCCTTGAACACATTGGCACAGGGGATAATTTCCTGAACAGAACACCAATGGCTCAGTCTCTAAGATCAACAACTAATGAATGGGGACCTCATGAAACTGAAAACTTCTATAAGGAAAAGGACACTGTCAATAGTATAAAGCAACAACTTATAGATCATAAAAAGAACATCAGTAGCCCTACAACCATAAGAGGGATAATATCCAAAATATATAAGGAACTCAAGAAAATTTACTCCAACAAACCCAATAACATAATTAAAAAAAATGAGGCACAGAGCTAAACAGAAAATTCTCAACAGAGAATTGCCAAATAGCCTAGAACCTCTTAAAGGAATATTAAACATCCTTAGTCTTCAGAGAATTAGAAAGAGCAATCTCCAAATTCATCTGGAATAACAAAAAACCTAGGATAGCAAAAACTCTTCTCAAGGATAAAAGTACCTCTGGTGGAATCACCATGCCGGACCTAAAGCTTTACTACAGAGCAATTGTGATAAAAAACTGCGTGGTACTGGTATAGTGACAGACAAGTAGACCAATGGAATAGAATTGAAGACACAGAAATGAACCCACACACCTACGGTCACTTGATCTTTGACAAGGGAGCTAAAACCATCCAGTGGAAGAAAGACAGCATTTTCAACAAATGGTGCTGGCACAACTGGTTGTTATCATGTAGAAGAATGCGAATCGATTCATTCCTATCTCCTTGTACTAAGGTCAAGTCTAAGTGGATCAAGGAACTTCACATAAAACCAGAGACACTGAAACTTATAGAGGAGAAAGTGGGGAAAAGCCTTGAAGATATGGGCACAGAGGAAAAATTCTTGAATAGAACAGCAATGGCTTGTGCTGTAAGATCGAGAATTGACAAGTGGGACCTCATGAAACTGCAAAGCTTCTGCAAGGCAAAAGACACCATCAATAAGACACAAAAACCACCAACAGATTGGAAAAGGATCTTTACCTATCCTAAATCAGATAAGGGACTAATATCCAATATATATAAAGAACTCAAGAAGGTGGACTCCAGAAAATCAAATAACCCCATTAAAAAATTGGATTCAGAGCTAAACAAAGAATTCTCACCTGAGGAATACCGAATGGCAGAGAAGCACCTGAAAAAATGTTCAACATCCTTAATCATCAGAGAAATGCAAATCAAAACAACCCTGAGATTCCACCTCACACCAGTCAGATTGGCTAAGATCAAAAATTCAGGTGACAGCAGATGCTGACGAGGATGTGGAGAAAGAGGAACACTCCTCCATTGTTGGTGGGATTGCAAGCTTGTACAACCACTCTGGAAATCAGTCTGGCGGTTCCTCAGAAAATTGGACATAGTACTACCGGACGATCCAGCAATACCTCTCCTGGGCATATATCCAGAAGATGTCCCAACTGGTAAGAAGGACACATGCGCCACTATGTTCATAGCAGCCTTATTTATAATAGCCAGAAGCTGGAAAGAACCCAGATGCCCCTCAACAGAGGAATGGATACAGAAAATGTGGTACATTTACACAATGGAGTACTACTCAGCTATTAAAAAGAATGAATTTATGAAATTCCTAGCCAAATGGATGGACCTGGAGGGCATCATCTTGAGTGAGGTAACACAAAGGAACTCACAGAATATGTATTCACTGATAAGTGTAGATACCCAAGATATAAGATACAATTTGCTAAACGCATGAAACTTAAGAAGAATGAAGACCAAAGTGTGGACACTATGCCCCTTCTTAGAATTGGGAACAAAACACCCATGGAAGGAGTTACATAGACAAAGTTTGGAGCTGTGATGAAAGGATGGACCATCTAGAGACTGCCATATCCGGGGATCCATTTCATAATCAGCTTCCAAACACTGACACCATTGCATACACTAGCAAGATTTTGCTGAAAGGACCCAGATATAGCTGTCTCTTGTGAGACTATGCCGGGGCCTAGCAAACACAGGAGTGGATGCTCACAGTCAGCTATTGGATTGATCACAGGGCTCCCAATGGAGGAGCTAGAGAAAGTACCCAAGGAGTTAAAGGGATCTGCAACCCTATAGGGGGAACAACATGATGAACTAACCAGTACCCTGGAGCTCTTGTCTCTAGCTGCATATGTATCAAAAGATGGCCTAGTCTGTCATCACTGGAAAGAGAGGCCCATTGGGCTTGCAAACTTATATGCCCAAATACAGGGGAATGCCAGGGCCAAAAGATTGGGAATGGGTGGGTAGGGAAGTGGGGGGGGGGCTATGGGGGACTTTTGGGATAGCATTGGAAATGTAATTGAGGAAAATACGTAATAAAAATATTAAAAATTAAAAAAAAAGAAAAATACAAATTTTCACCACCTTAGTAGAGTGTATAATCCCATGTCAATGCCACATAGAAAATATAAATAATATTCTCTGGAAATTCTACAGGAATTAAGTGGAAGATGATATCAATAAATGGTAAAGAATGAAAAAAAAAAAAAAAGAAGGAAGGCCCAAGTGAGGATGCTTCAATTCTACTTAGAAGGGGGAACAAAGTAGAAAACTGACTTTTTATGTTTATGTTGTAGCCTTCAATTTTTCTGGAATTTATTTTTCACTAAAGCTGTGTTCTAACTTTGTTTGGGTTCCATATGGAAAGTCAATTGCCCCTGTCCAATTTGTTTAAAAAAAGCATGTTCTTTCAGTGTTTACTTACCACTGAACAACAGATAATGCCAGTTTCCACAAGTCTCTTTCAAAATGCTTGATTCTATTATACTGATCTCTTTCTTTTTATATCAATAGCATATTGTGTTACCTGAAGTGCTATGATGAGACTTGATATCTAGTCTTGGTACACTTTATGATGTTTTTTCTCAAATCTTTCTTTTATTCTTTAGTCTATTTGGTAAACAGAAATACTGATTGGTCAGTTTCAATGAAGCCTTTTCTGGGATTTTAGCTGAAATTGCAAGAAAAGGAAAACTAAACTAAACCCTGGCTGTTCTTTAATCGATGAACAAGGATCTCTTTTTCAGTGAGTTTCTTTTTTTCCCCATCTACATTTGCTCACTTTCTTTTATGTCATTTAACAATTCTTAAACTTTTCTTTGAGACTGGAAAAGTTTGCTAAATATTTAGAGAGGCCTTGGAAGGTTCCCACTGTAACAAAAGTGATTTTACTTTTATTCTATATTGTAATTGGCATAACATTTTCTGGAACTAGTAAGTGATTTAAATTTGAACTAGTAACATGATATTTTTTTTTCTTTTTAAGTTACAATAAAAACTTCCTAGTCATATGGGTTTTTTTTTTTAAAGCCAGTTTACCTCATTTCCCTGATTTTATAAAATTGAATGTATGTATTTATTAATTGACCAGAGATCATGGAAATTACATAGGGAAATAGCAGGGAAGAGTGGAGGGGAAGTGAGCATCTTGGTTCCACCCAGATTCTACTGAGTTTCACCCAGTAACTCTTCCTACAGTGTGTCACACCACTAGATAGGCCATGATGAACAGGGGCGAACAATACAGCAGGCTTAAGTTTAGTGTCCTAGGAGAAGTCCAGAAAGCCAAACTCTATCGGTCATTCAAAAGTTGTATGATTTGAGCTAGATTATTTAAGACCTCTGTAGTTAATTTTTATATTTATAAAATGATGATAATAACACTCATCTCTGAAAAATGTTGTGAGCATTAAATAAATGTGTATGTGCGTGCATGTGTGTGTGTGTTGTTAAAACAGAGCCTACTCCATGTTAAATGCTCAATAAATTTTAATAAAAATAAAGGAACAATATTTGGATCATAATTTTGATAATGATTATTTATACATATGACTGTTTTAATCTTCAACTTCTAATATGGCAGGTTTAGGAAAAATTTCCAACTTGCACTATTTATCATCATTATAAGGTTAACAGTCCTTTAATTTTGTGGTTCTTTGGCATTGCTGTGCATCTTGCAGCTATCATATTGCTTTCAGATGTGATAATAATGCATATGGAGTCTGGAATTAGCTGCTGACGCTCTGATATCTTGTGTGTTTGTTTGCTTGATTACTTGCTTGCTTACTTTATTTATTTTTGACATTGCAATGATACCAATGACATACCAAAGTGTACTGGGAGGAGCCCAGGAGGCCTCACCCTATGCAAAGAATTATAGGTATCTGAAGAAAGCTGGGAGGGGGAGAGGTGTTCGACCCCAGGGAGGAGCACACTGGTTGGTCGTTCAGTGCTAAATATCAGCCCTGAAAATGTATTCTAAGGTGTTTAAGTGAACTATATACCTCTATAAATCTTCAGTAAGGTCATAGAATGATTCACCATTGAAAAGAGTATCAATAATGTAAGTGGATAGGCAATGACTTAGAAAACCGTGGAATTGACATCACATTTGCATACATGGGAGGCCATGGTGCCCTTGAACAGAGCAGGTACCATTATCTATTGAAAATTACAGGCCATAAACTCTGAACGAAAACTCAATAGACACGGGAAGAGTTCTGAATACAAAAAGAAAGATGATGCTAATATCCAATTAAAAGTGAGTACATACCAAGCACGTCCTTTTGGGTCTGGGTTACCTCACTTGAGATGATATTTTCTACTTCCATCCATTTGCCTGCAAAATTCATGATCTTGCTTTTAATAGCTGAATGGCATTCAACTGTGTAAGGGAACCGCATTTTCTATATTCATTCTTTGGTTGAGGGACATCTGGGTTATTTCCAGTTTCTGGCTATTACAAATAAAGCTGATATGAACATAGTGGAGCATGTGTCCTTTTGGTATGGTGGAGTAGCTTCTGGGTATATGCCCAGGAGCTATATAGCTGAGTCTTCAGATAGAACTATTTCCAATTTTCTGAAAAACCTATAGATTGATTTTCAGAGCAGTTTTACAAGTTTGCAATCTCAGCAGCAATGGTGGAGCATTCTCCTTTTTCCACATCCTCCCAGCAAGTGCTGTTCCTGGAGGTTTTTTTTTTTTTTTTTTTTTTTTTTTTTTTTTTTTTTTTTTTTTTTTTTTTTTTTTTCATTTAATCTTAGTTTTTCTGCTTGGTATAAGGTGGAACCTCAGGGCCATTTTGATTTGCACTTTTCTGATGACTAGGGATGCTGAATATTTCTTTAAGTGCTTCCCTATCATTTGAGATTCCTTTGTTGAGAATTCTCTCTTTAGCTCTGTACCCCATTTTTAAATTGGGTTATTTGGTTTGTTGGAGTTTAATTTCTTGGGTTCTTTATGTATTTGGAATATAAGCCATCTGTTGTATGTAGGGTAAGTGAAGATCCTTTTCCATCCTGTAGAATGCTATTTTGTCCTATTGGCAGTGTCCTTTACATTACAGAAGCTTTTCAGTTTCATGAGGTCCCATTTATCAGAACCACTGGTGTCCTGTTCAGGAAATTGTTTCCTGTATCAATAAATTTGAGGTAGAACACTCATGATATACCCCACAGACCCAGAAACTTAGAATACCCAATGGAAAGAGAGGCCCATTGGACTTGCAAACTTTATATGCCCCAATATAGGGGAATGCCAGGGCCAAAAGAATGGGAATGGGTGGGTAGGGAAGTGGGGGGCGCTATGGGGGACTTTTGGGATAGTATTGGAAATGTAATTGAGGAAAATATGTAATAAAAATATTAAAAAAAAAAAAAGAATACCCAAGATATAAGATACAATTTGCAAAACACATGAAACTCAAGAAGAACGAAGATCAAAGTGTGGACACTTTGCCCCTTCTTAGAATTGGGAACAAAACACCCATGGAAGGAGTTATAGAGAGAAAGTTTGGAGCTGAGACGAAAGGATGGACCATCTAGAGACTGCCATATCCGGGGATCCATCCCATAATCAGCTTCCAAACGCTAACACCATTGCATACACTAGCAAGATTTTGCTGAAAGGACCCAGATATGACTGTCTCTTGTGAGATTATGCTGGGGCCTAGCAAACACAGAAGTGGATGCTCACAGTCAGCTATTGGATGGATCACAGGGCCACCAATGGAGGAGCTAGAGAAAGTACCCAAGGAGCTAAAGGGATCCGCAATCCTATAGGTGGAACAACAATATGAACTAACCAGTACCCCCCCCCCCCCGAGCTTGTGTCTCTAGCTGCATATGAATCAGAAGATGGCCTAGTCGGCCATCAGTGGAAAGAGAGGCCCATTGGTCGTGCAAACTTTATATGCCTCAGTAAAGGGGAATGGCAGGGCCAAGAAGTGGGAATTGGTGGGTGGGGGAGCGTGTGGGGGACTTTTGGGTTAGCATTGGTAATGTAAATGAAATAAATACCCAATAAAAAAAAAGAACGTGTGATTAAATGAATGAAAATGAGCTTACTGTTGTGCAGTCTTGCTGTAAGAAAACTAGTAAGATTGATCTTTCTTAGGAGGGGGGAACAAAATACCCAATGGAAAGAGTTATAGAGACAAAGTTTGGAGCAGAGACTGAAGGGATGACCATCCAGAGACTGCCCCACCTGGGGATCCATCCCATATACAATCACCAAACCCAGACACTATTGCAGATGCCAAGAAGAGCTTGCTGACAGGAGCCTGATATAGCTGTCTCCTGAGAGGCTCTGCCAGTGCCTGACAAATACAGAAGTACAAATACAAATACATGACTGTAATTCCACTTTTTCTTTTATTCAGATGGTGAGCTTCCTTAAGTAGTAACTATGTTGTATGTTTGATGATTTTTGTTTTGTATGATATTTCTCAGTGGAAGATGTGTTCTTTAGTCTGATTATCTCTTCTTTTATCAGAAGTTCTGAAGTGTTTTCTTGCAGTGGGCTTTGAGGCTGCTATCCAGAGAAGTGACTCATGTCAACTGTTTGAAATCCCTGTTCCATGGAGGTAATGATGTTGTTTACTTGAGCACATCTGGCTTGGTTCAGCTTGACCTCTGAGGCTGAACCAGCTTTGTACACTCAGACCTTTTTTTACCTGGTGACTTCATTTTAGAAAGAAGAGCATTTAATGATCAGTCCTTCTTGAACAGGAGGGAGCCTTCCTCTAGTCTTCAGCCTACTTCATGTTGAGTGAACACCACAAGCCACTGTTCCTGTAGAAGCAGCAATTCTGTTGAGCTGGGAATCCAGACAGCTTGACAGCTCATCCCTCATCTTTTAGTGCCAGCCCATCACTTAGCACAGGTTCTTTATTATGTTTTCCTCCTCTCAGACTCAGAGATGGGATCCCAGGTTAGAAGCCAATATTAAGATTTGAATTTTCCTGCATTTGCCATCCATTAGTATTATGAGTTGGAGCAATGCTACCATGCCTGGATGTCACTCTTTGTTTCCCACCTGGCAGTCTTGGTGGTGTTCCCTGTATGACTACTTTGTTATGCATGTCACCTCCATGTTATGAGATTTCCTTGCTTCCTGTTGAACCTAGGATAAGTGAAAATGTCTTATCTGTTCTTGACACACTCATCTGTGCCTCCCACATCTACAAAGCTGCTCTTTATTCTCCAAGCATACCTTGCTTCTTTTCACTACCACCAGGCTTTTATGCAAGTCCGTTTCCATCTGATATATGGCCACTCCTCTCTGGATTGCTTGTATTTAATCCTTTAATTTTGTTCACTTAGGTCTTTAAACATATGTTCATATATTAATTGTGCAGTGTAGGCTTAGATTTTTCAAGTCCACTTTAATAAGGATTCCTAAATGCTTCAACATCCCTTCTAGCCCACTTACCAGAGGTAGAAGAAAATAAAGGTTAATAGGAAACTGGGAGCATATATCTCTGTTTCGAAGTAGTTCTTTGGGGCAGTTCCAAACACAAATCAGTAATGGCAGTCCACTTAAATGGACTTAAATGTTATTACCAAACACTAATAATCAGTAGCAATAGCTCAATTCAGAAGAAACCTTGAGTCTCCCCCAAGCCAAATTGCTATGAGTCCATGGAATCAGCAAGAAGCAGCCAGAATACCATGAGAAATTCTTTTGTGCTTTTCTCTCTAAGAAGTCGCGACAAGCAAAGATCAATAAATATCATCAATGTGTTGCAATGGGAACCAGTGCTAGAGCGTTGTTCACTGTCTGTTGGGTTATACTAATACCCTTTCCAAACATCATGCATCCTCTCAAGTGTTTGCCTCAGCAAAATATCCTCTCGCATCTCTGCCTCATCAAACCATCCACTAGTAAGACAGCTTCCAGAAAAAAAATCACATGAAACAACAGAGTCTCCAACAAAACCAGAGATTACCACTTCAGTGCAGTATAATCGGTTTATTATAAGATTTTCATAATTTGTTTTGATTATTTTCTTCCAATACTCTTTCTCTTTTTCCCTCCCCTTCTGATTATTCCTTATTCCCAAATAATCTGGCTGCCATCTCCCCCAATGTCACCTTTCCTCTATTCATCTCTCTGTGAACTGTCTTTTTCACACCCCAACTCCCATATAACATGTTACCCATTTCCTACTAATTGCTTTTGATCGTTTTTTCTACATGACTAATTTTCTCTGTTAGAAGACTTGTAGCTTGCTCATTGAGTCCTCAGCCATCATACCTAGCATGTTGTAAACACCAGGCAAATAGTAAGAGACTGAGTGAGTGAAGAAAAATATGATATGCCACTTGCTCTGTTTCTTCTTGCTGTGCAGATGGCACTCTGACTTTTATGTGGTAGGGGAGAACACATTGTTTTAGCTACAACAGTACCCATCAGAGGAGCTGATGTGATCCAATGAAGGAGAATCATAATATCCAGGGTTCTGCATTATCATGTAGTATAGGTGTGGCATGCTACATGGTCTCTCTAAGCCTGGGGTGGTTGTGGGTCCATGGTGATTCCATCCATCTTGATCTTGTCTGTCCCTTAGATTGGTAGCAGGAAAGGTTATCTGAACTCAGAGGCTCTCGAGAAGTCAATCTGCCTTTTTCCTCTGTGAAGAAGTTCTGGTTGAGTATACTTGGACACTGGCAGTGACCCTGGACATAGCCAGTTTATGCTGAAGGATTCACATTGTAATTACTGACCATGAGAACAGCTGTGTAGCCTGGCTTTTAAGATCATTTTTCATGGAAAGCTTTTTTGTGTGCTGAAATTTTTGTCCATCCTACTTTGCTGACTTTGTCATTCAGCATTTTATTTGCAATGTAGTTAAAAACATTTGCCCTTTATGTATAGGCCAACATAATGATTTCATAAAAGTCAAGAAATGAGGGTTCAAAAATCTTTTGTCATTATTTAAAATTAATCATTTGTGAGTAAGAACACAAAGATAATGATGCACTGAATAGCACTAAAAGCAAAATATGCACAGAGAAAACACTAACAATGCCACAGATATTCAGCATTCATATAGTCCCCAGATGAACCCAGAAGCCCATGGAGTAGGGATTTATATTTTTTTATAGCAGAGGCTTTATATATAACATATCCATCTATATTAACAAATATATATTAATAGGAGTAGTTATAAACTGTTAGAGTGTGCTTCATAGGACATACCATCTAGCAGATGAATAGTCATTGTAAAATCTGGAGCAGAAGACTTGTAATATCAGCTTCATAATTTGTCTTTAGAATTGACCATATTGTTTGGCTTCAACCCTAAGTAGGGAGTCTGAATGCCTGGTAAAAGCCTTCAGCAGATTCCTTGGAGTCTAGGGATACACAATGCTTTGCCATGAGAAAATAAGAAAGCTGGATTTCTCCTTGAAATTGACAACCTAAAGGCAGTACTATTATTGGTACAAAGGTGGAAATGACAGTCTTCCTAGAACCAGAAATTGTGCATCCTCTCTCTCTAACCTTGGCAGTGTTGAGACCTCTTAGCTGACCCTGTGTGTAACTCTTTCTTCCTCCAATGCCTTCTTGGTAGAACTGGGACTCTAGATTAAGTCAGCGTCTTCTAAAACCCCTCTCATTAGTTGTGTCACAATGTGATGATCAGTATGGAAGAGGACTCTTGCTTGATCATCTTTTCCCTGATGTTCAGTCTCCATACATGCTACAACAGACTGAGTTATATGGGTAATTAGGAAGGACATATTGACAGTGTGTCAATTCTGAGGAGAATTCATCACGGCATTGCTATTTCCAACTTTGTATCTTAGATAATTCTGCCTCAGAGTACAGGAGCTCTGAACAGTCAACAATGGCTCCTGGACCATGTGAGTGAAGCATCGTGGCAGTAGAATCTAGCCCAAGATGAGTCTCCAAGGCCTATAGTTTTGGACAAAATTTTACTACAAACCTGATTTAAAATGTTTAGCCAGAATCACCCTAAATTCATAATGTTCAGGCACCATGAGAGATAAAAATGCTTACAACTGTGTATGCCACTGGGAAGGCTGTCATTTCCATGTTTGCACCAATGGTAATACGTACTACCTTTAGGTTGTCATTATTAGTTTGCATTAATTTATTATGTGGTAATAGATAACTAGTACACAGTCATTATTCTTTCTTTGTCTACCTACCATAAACTATTTCACAGTTTCTATGTTCTCATTTTGTTAATGATTTTTATTTAAAGATTGTTGTTAAGGTGCATATTTAAGGTATATAGTCCTATGGGATGCGAACACATGCTCATGTTCACGTGCATGTGTGTGTATGTATGTATGTATGTACAGAAATAGACCTCTACCAACTAAGCTAGATTCATAGTCACACAATTTTATTTTAAAAATATTTTGGAATGACTTAATTCTAAGAAAGGAAACCCAGTGATAAGGAATGACCAACTGTAATTTCTTTTTGATGGACTCCTTGGAAATTAAGTCATAAAATGCCTTGTGAGTTCTGTGAATTGAAATTGAACTTAGATCTGCTGGAAGTGTAATTTCTTTTCTTTTCTTTTTTATTAGGTATTTTCCTCATTTACATTTTCAATGCTATCCCAAAAGTCCCTCATTCCCTCCCCACCCACTCCTCTACCCACCCACTCCCACTTCTTGACCCTGGCATTCCCCTGTACTGAGGCAGATAAAGTTTGCATGACCAATGGGCCTCTCTTTCCACTGATGGCCAACTAGGCCATCTTCTGATTCATATGCAGCTAGAGACACGAGCTCCAGGGGGTACTGGTTTGTTCATATTGTTGTTCCACCTATAGGGTTGCAGATCCCTTTAGCTCCTTGGGTACTTTCTCTAGCTCTTCCATTGGGGGCCCTGTGATCCATCCAATAGCTGACTGTGAGCATCCACTTCTGTGTTTGCTAAGCCCAAGAATAGCCTTACAAGAGACAGCTATATCATGGTCACAATGGAGTACTACTCAGCTATTAAAAAGAATGAATTTATGAAATTCCTACGCAAATGGTTGGACATGGAGGGCATCATCCTGAGTGAGGTAACCCAATCACAAAGGAACTCACACAATATGTACTCACTGATAAGTGGATATTAGCCCAGAAACTTAGGATACCCAAGATATAAGATAGAATTTGCTAAACGCATGAAACTCAAGAAGAACGAAGACCAAAGTGTGGACACTTTGCCCCTTCTTAGAATTGGGAACAAAACACCCATGGAAGGAGTTACAGAGACATAGTTTGGAGCTGAGACGAAAGGATGGACCATCTAGAGACTGCCATTCCCGGGGATCCATCCCATAATCAGCTTCCAAACACTGACACCATTGCACACACTAGCAAGATTTTGCTGGAAGTGTAATTTCTGTTTGTATAAAGTAACACTGTCCTGTGAAATCTATGAAATAGCCCACCCAACTTTAAAATTACTGTTGCTAATATAATTCATTGCGCATATAAAAAGATGTGCAGATGATAAAGCCTAACCCTACTCCTTGGGTTCTTGTATTCATTGCTGAATACGGCCTGCACCAGGATTATAAGGTCTCCATTTACAGAGCAGTACACTGAAACATGGAGATGGGAAATACCTAGCCATCCTTAGCAGAGCTGATTTTAGAGCTGTTTCTTCCAATTGGGGGCCCCAATGTGTCTTCATTCAATGTACTTCCCTGTAGTTTGCACCCAGACAGATACAGGGAGAATATGCCAGAGCTTGAAGAAAAGACTGAAATGACTTGAAGATCTGTTGTACATTACTACTGAAGTTGTAGTTTACCATGTCTGGACAACTTTCTTGAGCTTGGTGCAAAATGGAGGACACTCGTAGCAGGGCTCCTCTTCTCAGTCTGATCTGGGGAGCATGTAAAATATCACAGAACCTGAGAACAGAAGGATGACCAGCTTGTTAAGCAGCTGGTGTGCCCAATGCAGATAGAGAAGCTGCATCGCTGTGTTTATCGGAGTCTGAGCTCAGCATTTAAGTCTGTTGCTTGGCAAAGGAAAGAAAACACACAAATGCATAGAAGCAGAAACACACACACACACACACACACAATCACACTACAGTCCACATGTAATATCAAGCGCATCTCAGACAATTTCCCAGCCTCCAGTGAGAAGCTCAGATGTGGTATTCAAATGAACACTCTCTAGTTTCTCAGCCAAGTCTCCAACTCCCCCTCCTCCGACTATATTACAAATACCTCTTAGCTCATGTACATCTTGAATTTGTCAAGGACTAATTACAGGAAAGTATATTTTGAGATGTAGAAGAATGCATGGAGCCTTGTGATTCTTTCCTTGAGGAGAGGAGAGTTTTTATGAGTGTTGAATGACAAAACATTCAGACCAGATGGAAATCAAACATATCCAACCATGTTGGAGAAGGAGTTTGCTGGCTATTTCTAGATGAGAATAAAAATGAGCTCCTGTTTCTCAGTTGTTTGCTTTAAACAGTTATCTTAAAATTGATAACATTTTCTTTGGTATTTTTTTATAGGTCCTGAAACAAGAGATTTGGAAGTTGAGATTTTACATCCATCAGAGGCACAGAGGGAGCACAGACTGAGGCACAGAGGGAACCAAGGCATGACTCAAGGGATGTTATTGAGTCATAGCAGACAGACTCGTCAACCTTGTAAATGAAGTCATGCTTTGTCTGCAATCAGAGAAAGTACAAATGCCTGGTTTTGATTTCTTTTTCTTCTTTTATTAGCTTCAAAATGCTAACTAGATCACCCTCTTCCATTTCCTCACTTTACCTCCCATTAGGTCTGGGGCTCAATTCCATTTGAAGGAGGTAGAGATCTGGCAATAAGGGATTTACTTCATGTTTCACATTTGAGTCCACTTTTTACAACTTGCTTGTAAAGTTCTGAGAGCTGGTCTAGTGGTGGAAAGGCTGAAGCAGTCCAATGCTAAATGTAGCAAGCAGGAGGGCACTCTAAGCTCCTCCCCTCTTTCTGGCATCAGAAGGCAAGGGTCTTTCCTGGAGGCAATGCAGGCTCCTTGTTATTTCTTATGTGAGCACATATGTCTTTTCTGCCAGATGTCAGACCCAGTGAATCACAAAAGCAAAGCAGCTGGCTTGGGGCAGTGGGTAGCCATGGAGAACAGAGGTAGAATCAATGCCTTAGTAGCCAGGAGCAGGAGCCGTTCAGAGTCTACTCCCAGGGTAAGACCTTGGAGTTTCTGCTTCTTTTTTCTTTCTTATACAGTGTTGATATTTGGAGGTGATAGATGAGAGGCAGTGGGCTCCTTGTAATGTTCCTTACCCATTTGGAGTATAAGAATGAATTTCAACTATGGTCCCTTGCACAACATTTTGATAGTTCTATTTTTAATGTAGTATTTAAAACCTCTGATTTTGAGAAGTAATTTGAACTAAATAGATAAACGCAAAGAGATGCCAATGGAATATGAAGCTTCATCTGCTTAAAGCAGATAACATTCAGGAAAACATACAATAGTCTGAATTCCACCCGTACATCTGAGACATTCATTTCTCATAGCTGCCAGACCTTTATCTTCAATCACTGAAAGGATTTATGTTTTTATAAAAATTTAACGAAAGAGTTTTTATATATGTACTAATTCAACAGAAGTCTATTTTTTTAATTATACATCATACATGATTTTTGGTTCTAGAAGTCCCTCCAAAACTAGACAAGACATACATTCTTCTGCTTTGATACTTATTTCCAATCTAGTGGGTTGGAAGTATACTGTTGTACAATTAATTTTGTTAGGAAGGAAACCAAGTGTTGATGTAATTACAAAGCTAATGTAAGGAGTGGTGATCTTCAGACCGCATGGGAAGGAAAAGTTTCTCCCCTGTGGTTGATGTCTTGGAAAGAGAGGAGTGAAGACTTTGCAGATGACATTGATGTGTGACACTGAGAGACACTTTTTCATTATTTATCCATGTAATAATTTACCTATTATCTACCAGCAACTATATGTCTATCTACCTATCATCAGTCAATCTAATTCTTTCATACCAGTCTACCATCTATTTGTCTATCATCTCTATCTATGTATCTATCTACGTATCTTTCTATGTATCTATATATCTATGTATCTATGTATCTATGTATCTATCTATCTATCTATCTATCTATCTATCTATCTATCTATCTATCTATCTATCTACTATCATCTATCTATATATCACCTATCTACTATTCATATACCTATTATCTATTTATCTATCATCTATTCATCCATCTACCTATCTGCTAGGAGCTATGTAGGCTGGGTGGATATGAAAATAAACACTTTAAGCCAAGTTCCTACTTTTGTGCATGTCCTATGAGTGCTGTAATAAAAAACTAGGCTAGGTTAAGGAGGCTTGTTTAGATAAGATGGTTTTTAGAAGGAATCCTAGAAGAAGAAGGAAGTGAAGAAGCAGCCTTCAGCTCTAAGCTCTGTAGGGAAGACAGGTCTATAACTAGCAATTTTAGCTTCATAAAAGCATGATTTTCTTCATGAAATGGTGTGAAACAGGCCACCACTATCTCGAGTGTGTTTGTGTGTGTGTGTGTGGGGGGGGGTTGTGTGAGTAGGGTGGAGAGAGGCATCAAATCTTTTCCAGACAAGAGACAGAAAACAAAGCTCTGTCTGAGATGTATAAACAAAGATGATCTGAGGATCTTGAGGCTACATGTTAAAGTTTTGCTGCCATTGGAGAGTCTTGGACATAGTGTTTATGAAAAGAAAGGACCCAGCCAGGGGGAAGTTTGTCTGTGTTTGGGACATGAGCCTCTGTTATTTGTACCAGAATCAGTCACAGCTGGATAGATGATTTTCACATTTCAGTAGATCTTTTTTGGTCTAGGTCAAAGACAGGATGCTACTAAAGAGAGGAGGACTGATGAGATCATCAATAGCCACTAAAATGGAGGAGCTAGAGAAAGTTCCCAAAGAGCTAAAGGGATCTGCAACCCTATAGGTGGAACAACGATATGAACTAACCAGTAACCCCTGGAGCTCGTGTCTCTAGCTGCATATGTATCAGAAGATGGCCTAGTCGGCCATCAGTGGAAAGAGAGGCCCATTGGTCGTGCAAACTTTATATGCTCCAGTACAGGGGAATGCTAGAGCCAAAAAGTGGGAGTGGGTGGGTAGGGGGGTGTAGGGGAGGGTATGGGGGACTTTTGGGATAGCATTGGGAATGTAAATGAAGAAAATACCTAATTAAAAAAAGAATTTAAAGGAAGAGTGGGTGCTATAGCTTAACTTATCACCGGGACCTGGCAACTGCATTCTGTCTCCATAAAAGACTGGTATTGAACCCATCTACTATGTAGCTTGGAAAGAACTAATTCAGAACAGAATTCTGAACCTGGCTAAGATAAACTATTATAGTGTAAGCAGGAGTGTACCCGTTTGTCCTATAACGTCTTTGGAATGGTTAGACTTGAATAAAAAAGAAATAGTAGGGTTGGTTAAAAATTACACCTATTTATTTTTGTGTGTGTGTGGGTCTTGTGGAATTCATTCTTTCTTTTCACCTTGTAGGGTCCAGGGACTAAACTTAAGAGGTCAGGTTGGGTGGCAAGTTCCTTTTCCACTGAGCTATATGTTTGGTCTCAGAAGGCAGGGTTGACTTTTAAAATGATTATTAAGGGAGGTAAACTATTCAAGACTAACTGTGACAATTTGCAGATATACTCCAAACACTTTGTGCTCTTAATGACAAAGACCAAGCTTCTTCAGAGGGAAGCAGTGGTGGGTGGAGTTTCAGGGATGACTTTCCTTTGGCTTACATTTTCAGAAATAGCTTCTGAATCTGTTGGTGCTTTAATACTTCCTGAACAACATGATGACACAAAGGCCATTAATCCATGCCATTTCTAATATCTTAGCAAGACATTTTAAATTTAAAATATGTTCATGATTGCTCAGGGCCAAATTCAAGTTTGCTACAGGATCCTTGTGCACCTGGTAATAATATTTTCCATGAATATGTCTATATCTAACTGCTAGACTTTTCCTCTAAAATACCTGCACTTCTAACCTGGCCAAATATTTGGTCTAGAGTCTAGTTGTGGCATTACCCTGTGGTTACTTCGGTGACCATTTCTCTTCCAGCCTTCTGTTTTCCTGTGTATAATTAGAGTTTCTTGTTGAGAACCTTCAGTCTATCTTTCTTGCCTTAAAAATTACCCATAATCCTCCTCTCTAAGATGTGTGTAATGACCAATGTTTCAGAGAAATTGTCTTAAGGATGTTAATATGAACTGTGATGGGTCCCCAATCCAAGTGTGTCCAATCTGTACCAATGCCCTAAACTTATCTTGTTTCTTCATGTAGCCTCTATTTCCTTTCCTGTTACTAGACTTTGAATTTCTTGAGAACAGGTACCCATTTCTTGCAATAGGTACAAATGCCAGTTACTAATGGCACTATGAAACAGTTAAAACACTATACTGTTCATGCTAGCTTGGCATACTCACATGCTGTCTAAATTCACTGTCTTCTCCTTGCACCACTCACACTGAGGTCGACAGAGTTTATTCAGCATTTTCATGGTCAAGAGTAAAGAAATCAAAAGGTAGAACATGAACCTAGAACAATTTGTCATCAATATCTTTGCCTTTTCTTTCTTCATCTTTGAAATAACTGCTCCCTGACTCCAGAAGAGAGAAAATAGACCAGTTGTGGTCTTGCCTTGAAGGAATGAAAGACAACTTAACAAGATTTTATAACCACCAACACTCTCATTATTATTGACTCTTCTTCCAAGCTATGACCACCTATCTCAGGAAATTCGCTGTTGATATGAAATACTGGATAACTATATCTCAGAGTAGAATAATTTCTACCCTGTTGGGTAGAATAAAACATAATCACTTCTAAATCTATGACCTTGGGATAGTCTCTAGTTAGTAATAATAGCTTTGACATCTGGATAATATTTCACATTAGACAAAACACTTTCATGGAACATCTTATGTGGTCTCAAGTAGCATCCTTTGGGATGAGGCTACTGTTTCCCAGAGCAGTAGAACTGGACCAAAGATGCTCAGAGTGAGTGGAAGAAATGCTTGGGATCAAATAATTAATTCTAAGATCCTTCCCACAGGCATATTGTCTATTGCAAGGGAGAAAAACATTGGTCTGCAGGGCAGTTTTGTGCATGGTGGGAGTTGTTTCTTTTAATGAGTGTGTAGGTCTCAACCTAAAGCTATCTATGACAGTTATAGCGTCTTATGCAGGTCAATATTCCTGAAGAATGACGTTTCTTCTGGGAAAACTCATGCTTCAGAATCTTTCTTAATCATATAATTGTACAAGCTTCCTTTTTGTTTGTCTGTTTTATTTCTATAGACAATTTCTCTATATCTAGAGATACCAGAATGCTAATTCTTACCTCAAATGTTTCATGTCTGGGTTTTTCTTCCTTACACATGGATACAGGCCATGGGATTCTGACTTATGTAGTCCAGAGCAGCCAGCCAAGCTCAGTCAGGAGTACATTGACTCCAGGACTGTGGAAAGTTTGGCTTTGTGCTAAGTGTAAGCAGATGGTCCCAGCTGCTGGATCATGGGTCCATAAGAAACTAATCATTCACTCTACACAAACATGCATCATCAGACCACAGTCTGAAGATACAACCAACTTATCCTGCTTCTCATAATGTGGTAGTAGAAGTATAGAAATGTGAAGCACTAGGCAAAGTAGTCCACCACAGAGAAAACTGGTTTGTGAGGGTAAGAACGTAATGTTGGGCTAAAGTGTTGAGCGAATTATGATATTAAGACTGGTTCTTTAATATTACTAGGGCACTTTCAATCCTGAAAACAGGGAATATAAAGTCTAGGAGTTAAGGTGACTTCCTCGTGCCTCTATTTGAATCTAATGGCTCAGTCAGGAACTCATTAAAGGTCAAAATGCCTAGTCTAGTACTTGCTGTGCCATGCAAGGCTTTCTGAGGTGCCTGGTATTTCCTATATTTTTAGTCCTGGAGATTGGGGGTGACTTTTTTTTTTTTAAATCTAGAACCTCTCTAGAAAACTATTGTAATTAATACCATCTGGTATTAATATTAGGAAGATCTTCATGCAAACTTAATATTGAATAAAATAATTATGTTTAACTTCCATATTAAAGGAGTAGAAAATTGACACTGAGAAATGGTTAGGTGCCTAAGGACATAGGACAGAGTTGGCAGTCTGAATATACATCAAGGCAGATTTGGTTTAAAGGAACTAGGGAATAACATCGAAGTATCTGATTTATCAGCAGTAGAATAGCTTCTGACCAACATTGATCCAATAAAAGAAAGTAGTAAGTCTACCACAGTGGTATACATGACTTAGAAGGAAAATGGAAAATTATTCAACTCCTTTGAGGAAAAAAATGTAATGGTCTAGTCAGTCATACAATGTAGTCTCAAATTTGGCACAAAACACCCTAAGACCAAGTGTTCTCAGCACAAAGAATATATATATATGTGTGTGTGTGTGTGTTTGTGTGTGTGTATGTGTGTGTTTGTATTACCCCAGATGGACAATGAGCAGAAAATAAGAGATGATAACAGATATGGAGAATGAGGGAGAAGGAAAAAGGAACAAGGCAAGGGTATTTGTACTGGAAGAATATATGGATAGACATGAAACCCCATGTTAGGACGAATTGATTGATTTTGATTGGGCATGTTAAATAAGGCAGCCAAAGGGGAGCTTTTGGTTGCTGGACTTCAATAATTTGCTATACCTTGGTAGTCAGCCTCAGGAGGAGTAAGTGGTCAAGAAGGGAATAGACCTTTGTGGATAGCTTTAGTGATGTAATCTAATCATTTAGGAAGGAAGTGGGCATGGGAGAAGTGCAAGGCCTACCTGAGCCATGTCTGCCATGCTCCTACTACAGTCCTCACATTTTACTTCCATATTGAAGCAATTTCTAAATGGATGATAGGCAAATGGAATACAGTTAAAGGGCCACGTGTGTGTCGGAAGGACTGGTGCATTACCAGAGGATGGGCTTCAGCACAAACATTGACACTATGAATGGAGAAAGGAAACTGAACACACTGTGGGAAGGAAGAATACTTGGGGGATTACAGACTATAAGTATTGCTAATTTCTCAAAATGTCAACAAGGAAGCTTAAATTGTGAGACTAAATACACAATTCTGAAGGGCTTTGAGTGTTTTGTTAATGGGTTTGAAACTGTTCTCTGAGGGTACTTGTGAAAACTTTTTAAATGAAAGTGTGATATGACCAACACAGAACTTGGGATTAGGTTCACAGCTAATGATGAAAAATTCCAAGTCCTACTAGCTTGAACATAGTTTATTTAGTTTTAAAGAAAGTTGTGCATTTGCATAGCCATCACTAATATAAATGAGAAATTCAAGGTTTTTCCAGTCATCCCTGGCTGTAACATTTAAACTCAAATTCCAAAGACAGTCAGAGCAACAAGATGGAAGCCACAATAAGATACTTAAGATAGGTGCCAATATATTCTTTCAAAGAGGTTACCAGAGACATATGCAAAGTAGTGCTGACTTTGTCCCCTTTCTTGGGACTTAGTCACAAGTCCATAGCAGCTATAAAGGCACTTGCAGAAAGTCATCTTTACTCTGGGCAATTGTGGGCCCACCAAAACACATGACTTTGTGATTTTCTAGAAGGATCAGAGAAAAGATATTAAAGAACAGTAGTCATATAATTTAAAGATCTGGCTTCACTAGCTGTGGTGGCTATTCTCAGTTGTCAACTTGACTATATCTGGAATGAACTACAGTCCAGAAATAGAGGAGACACCTGTGACCCAGATCTTGAGGCTGGAAGACACATGCCTTTAATCTAGATTTTGAGGCACACCTTTAATCTGGGTCATACCTTCTGCTGGAGGACTTCATAAGGACAATGGAAAAAGGAAGGGTTCTTTCTTTACCTACTTGCACTTTCTTGCCAACACATCTGTTAGAGTCGACTTCTTCAGGATTCCAGCTCATACAAAAGGCCATTTTATACTGAAACACCTAGTCTGAGGGATTGGGTGACAACTTGATTCTTGGGCTTCCCATTCACAGATGGCCATTGTTGGGTTAGTTAGACTGCAGCCTATAAATCATTCTAATAAATTCCCTTTGATATACGCATATATGTATATATGGAGAGAGAGAGAGAGAGAGAGAGAGAGAGAGAGAGAGAGAGAGAGAGAGAGAGAGAGAGAGAAAGAGAGAGAGATTCATTCCATAAGTTCTATAACTCTAGAGAACTCTGACTACTACACTACCCATGAACAAACAGGCAAAGAAGTAGGGACAGAATTGAAAATGGGAACCCAGGGCTGATCGTAGTCTGATGCTAGGGATGTGCCTTCCTTTTCAAATCACCTAGGCTTTGTCCAATTAAGGAAAGTGATCCCTGCTTTGTTTCTTCACTACTGAGTCAGAGGAAGTTAGGTGTCTATTTTAATAAATGAGTCATACTTATTTGGCAAACTTGTCTGGATATGCTGATGGTATGCACCTGGTTTGGACTATACCCTTCATTGACAAAACTTTGCTTGTTCATTGTACTTTTGACCTCCAATAGTTAGAATAGATTATTTATTCAGATTTTTCTCTCAAGCCACTGTAACTAAGAGGGAATATCTATGTATCTCATCGTATTCACCAGAGTGAAGGCACTTTATCAGTTCAATATTTATGCCAATGTGAGTTCTAGAGCCAAAACAAATTAAATTCAAATCTTTCCTCTAGAACTATCCCGGATATTCGGATTTCAGAATTAGTGTTCTTCATAATGCTATATGGCCACCTCTTGTGATGCTTTGCTCTCTGGCAATGCTCTCTGCCTTTTACCTCTTCCTCAAGCTCTTCACTTTTAAGTAAAGGGGAACAGTGGTTACCACAGTCTTTCTTAAGTGATAGAAGACTAAACTTAAGCATAGACTTGGCCTCTGACTATACGCACCTTGCCATGTATCTTTCTGTATACTATTGGTAAAAATCTGTTCTGGGAATGGCAGATAATCTCACACATATCCATTACTGGCTCACAATACATCTATGTTTGTTTTCTGTCTATTTTCTCCTCTGTTGTGCCTGTGCCCTGTCTTTAAAATCATGCACCATCTATTCTACTGAGTTTCTCTTGGGTCTGTATTGTGAATGCATCCCTGGCTAGAGCATTAAAAAGGATTTTAAACACTGGATGTTACCTATTATTTCCAAGGCTGTGATATAACATACATTGAAGAGCAGAGATGATAAAATCAAATTTTTACAAGTATTAGATCTGAACCTTGGGTACATCATTTGGATCTTCAGCTTTTTCATATCTAGACAATGGGAAATAGTAAAAAACACTGATCAGGTATGTTCTTGTCAGGATCATTTCTGTTAATGTTTATATTTTTGATACAGTGGTTGTTATACAGTATCTTTAATATTAATCTTAAGGCATGGAATTGGTTGGGAAGTTGGGAGAGAGACACCATAAGCAGCTATTTTATGAAAAAGGCTCACTTTGTCAAAAAGAGAAGAAGAGCTTCAGATAGGACAGAATTAGCTTCCCACAGCTGCTGGAATAGAGTACAGCACAGTCAGTGGATTTAAACAACACAGATAAATTAATTTAAATCAATTTATGTCTCTGAAGGTCAGAAATCTAAAATGGGTAGTAGAGATGAATTTCTGTATCAGTATGGAAACCTTACTTTTTCCAACTTGTAATGACTGCCTACATTCCATGGCTCATGGCCATACATTACTTTGATTTCTTTTTCACAGCTCCATTCCCTCTGACTCTGTTTTTACAGCTTCTCTCTTCAAAGGACACCTGAGTCTACACTTGGCACACCTAGCTTATTCAGAGCATATCTCAAAATGTTTAATTTTATCACATGTAAGATAGTATATATTGATGTTAATAGATGTTTTCTCTCTCTCTCTCTCTCTCTCTCTCTCTCTCTGTGTGTGTGTGTGTGTGTGTGTGTGTGTGTGTGTTGCTATTTAGCTTACCATAGGTGTAGCAGAGTTATTTGACTTTCATGGACTGATACTAAGATTAAACTTCGGAAGACCTGTTGCCATGGTGATAGAAATGTAATTTGAATATAAGAGTAGAAGGGATTGGGATGCAGAAGATTGGCTGAAAATGAACTAAAACCAATGGGACAATAGTAAGAACAGGAAGGAGCTGATTTTGAACTTTGGCTAGAGAGACTAAGATGGATGAGTTAACAGGACTTGGAAAACACTGTGGAGGTTACTGACATAAAGGGTTTCTGGAAAATTCTCCTGGGAAGCCATTCTTTTTAATGCAGAAGATGGCTTTATCTCGAACATTGCCTTCTACACATCAATTATTCTTAACATATATTTAATATTTTTTCCTTAAGTAGACATGAATAAATGCCTTTTCTTAAGTAATTACTTTGACAGAAATCATGACTCTGATATACTTGGACATTTTGAACACACAAAATTGTAAGAATTTATTAAATGAAAATATATCTGCCATATATCACTTAATGTCTTTCTAACCATAACCACTCATGTTACTACATACAGATATATACTGGTGTGATGACAAGAACAAAAATGAAAAATTCAAATCTAGATTGCTATAGTCATTAGCTCTCCCTAGGCCTTACTTTCATCACCAAAATAGAGAGACACGACTTACTTTCTTATAATTATTCAGCTGCATAGTCTATGGAAGTTGACAGGTACCCTGCTCTACAGTGTGAACACACACACACACACACACACACACACACACACACACACACAAACTTTTGTTCATTGTTAAGCTTGTAATGATTTTTTCTTATATGTTTAAAATAATGTAAAATCTTTTAATGAGGTCCATTGGTTTGTTCTGATAAAGTCATTAAAATATTCTGAGTTGTTTTAGTCTAGGCAGTCAATCACATTAACTCAGCGTTCCTTGTGATCTTTAAATCATGTACCTCTATAGCATATAGATAGTGACATGTGGCCTAAACAAACAGTTTCTCTGGATAGATTGTCCTGAGACAAACTTGAGTTTGGAAATGATGGGTTTGTGGGGAAGAAAACCTGGCTTTCTTCCAAGATTTAAAGTGGGTGTTTGAGATGGAAAGCACCACTGTTTACTGGGTTATATTTGATTCATTTTTCTGCTCATGTCTCTGGGAAACATTGCCTTGAAATACTAGCTCAATGATCTATTTGAACTCACCGGAAGTCTACAGGACAAGATCAATTGGGTTTAAAGCTTGCATCTATGCACACACACACACACACACACACACACACACACACACACACACACACACACACGAGACAGACAGACAGAGAGAGAGAGAGACAGACAGAGAAAGAGAGAGACAGAGAGACAGAGAGAGAGAGACAGAGAGTGACAGAGAGACAGAGAGACAGAGACAGAGAGAAAGGGAGAGAGAAAGAGAGAGACAGAGAGAGACAGAAACAAGAGACAGAGACAGAGGCAGGGATATGCATATGTACACTAGATCTATTACCTGTGCTAGCAGCATCTCTATCAATGGTACCCAACTCTATTTAATGTAACAGAGTTGGACTCAAAGCAGCCTTTGCTGAAGATATTGGCATGATCTTTCCCTTGATGTATCTGGTTTCCTATTTGAAAATGGCTCTCAAACCTCATAAAATGAAGTCTTTTGAATCAAACTTTACAAATTCATTAGAACTAACCTCAACAAAACTCCCTGGATACCCTGCATCCTTATTTCATGGAACCCTCACTTTTCCTAGCTCTTTCATTTTCATTAAGTTAACTAGAGCCAGACTTGCAAGAATAAATCAAGTTCTCCCCTGAATTTAGTTCATATTAATACAAATTACAGGTCATTTTCCTGTCTCAGACCTTTGATTTAGAATAGCTACCATTTGCTGAGAGCTCTAACTATGTGCCAAATGTTTTTACATAGAATTCCATTCATCCTACAAGTCTTGTGAGGTAAGACTTTTTCCAGCTTTTCTTACAGAGGAAAGAGAAACCACTGTTTTATTTTAGATACATTATGCAAATTTAGTCTATAAAAATCAAGTGTTTTCATTTTTGGTGTTTATCTATCAACCTGGGAGATTCATAAGAGTTAAATTTTAAATGTAATTTGATACTTAAACAATCCCTCATTCATCCTGGGCAGCTGTTATTCTAATAGTTGATATTCTGGTGAGAGCTTTACTACTGCCAAGGGAACTTGCTATTGTTTGGGTATTATGTCAAGCACTTCACAGTCTTCAAATATTTACAATCACCTCTAGAGACAAAGGTTATAATTTCTGCTCTTTGGATCGATAAACTAAGATGCTAGAATGCTGAAACCTTGATCAACTGCTTTCAGGCACTAGCATGAAACATGATTTTGCAGAGGAGAGAATACATTTAAAGGTTTTATTTAGCTCCGTTCAATCCCATCACAATCTTTACAGGTAGATATTGTTTCTGTTTGCACTGTGCAAATAAACAATGGCTGATGTTGACTGTCAGATTGTCAAATTGATTAGATTAAGAAATAAATGCTTAGGAAAGTAGTGATGCTCACCTCTGGGTTGGTCTAAAAGAGAATTCCTAAACAAGATTACCTGAGCTTGGAAGACCTGCTCTAAACATGGATAGAACAACCCTATTAGCTGTAGGCCTTGGTGTTAGAGAAGGAGAGAGGTGTAAGGATGTTGGCTTAGATAGTCTCTTTCTGCTCCCTGACTACTGGCAAGTTGCCTGTCCTGTCCAACCATGCCCATGAACTGAAACCTTTGAAACTCTGAGCTATGATAGATAGTATTCCATTCAACTTGCCTATCTTTGTGCTTAGTCACAGGAATGAAGTGCATGGCTAACAAAGGAGGAAGTGCAGAGACACCATGAAGGGAAGGGGTTACTTGAAGCCACATGGCTATTAGTGGACTCATGATGACCCTGTGTTCTAATTTAGAATCCTAACCATAGTTTCATAATGCTCCATATCTTTGCTCTGGGCATAAATTTACTTGTGAGAACTTAAAATCATCTTATGCAGCCAAGTTTATTTTCCACCATTGGCTGGAGCAGACAGGAATTGATGCATTCGGTGTTAGTGGAGATTACTGTTACGGAGATGGGTGGGCACTGATGCCTGGGAATTTGGACTGAATGCAAATGGCATCAAGAGGTGACCTGCAAGAAACATGCAGGTCTGTCAGAAAGCAAGTGCAGTGTTCGGCATGAAGTGTTGTCATAGATATTGGCAGAATCATTTATGGCCAGGTTTATCTGAAGCATGAACAAATCACTCTGGAATCTTCTGGGACGTTGGACGAGGGAAACAATAAGTCTTGGGGAGCAACAGGGGCATGGAGGAGGCTCTGCTGGATGATGGAGTACTGAGCAGAACAGAGGGGAAGTTGGTGTCAGCCAGTTTTCTTTTGAGGAATGAAGAACTGGGAGTGCGAACATAATGGAAGTGATTTTTCTTTAATTTCAGACATGATAATAAAGAAATCAGCATCTGGAGGACTCCCAGGAGGCAAGCTGAGGTTAGCTCTACATTACCACTCATTGGGATCATTGGCTCTCTGCTGTAAAGCCCCTGAATCTATAACGACAGGCACTAAGTGGATAGCCAAAAGTAGACTTGCTCCCACTGTCAGGGTCTTTAAAACCATTTGTTTTTAACAAATCAGCTATCAGAGATGAATTCTCATTTAGGTTTGTTGTAATGCAGATTGCCTGTCCAAATTGATATCTTGCTAATTTTTTTCTTTTCCTTTTTACTTTTTCTTCTCTTTCTTTTTCTTTTCTTTTTTTGAGAAATTCTCTTAACTTACTCCCAATTCAAGTAAATATGGTATAGTCAGTCTTTACCATTGACTCTTGAGTATTTCTGAGAGAAACATTGGGTATCTATGATAAGGAAGCATTCTTCTCAGAATTATGGAAGAGTATCTTCAATGAAGGGAAGGGAAATGTGAAGGGGACATGTATTTATTGACACTTACGTTGTTATATCTCATTAGTCATAGCATCAGACCTACACACTTGGTATTAGCAGTTCCAATTGCACAGATGAAAAAAAAACAATTCAGAACTGCAAATTTTAATTGTTCAAGGTCATCTGATTAGTATTCAGTAGTCAGGATTTGAAAATCAATCTACTTCAAAACATACATTTTTCACCAAATCATTCTGTAGAGCCTATCAGAACAAAGTAGAGGTGCTTGTGAAAAGAAAATCAGGTCAGGAGGTCAGGGCATTCAGTCCCTCATCCATAAGGAAAAGCAAACCTAAAGCATTAAGATCAACTAATCTTTGAAGTCCCCTTGGGTTTTTGACATTCATTGTAGAAAGTAAATAGAACACACCATGCTTGATGTTTGGTGACTTTTAGCTCCTTCATGCAAGTTAGAAGAGATGAAAAAAAGACTTAGTTTTGCTAAGAAAATATACCTTAATATTCCACACATTTCTTTTGCATGTTTGTGTGTGGGGGTGGGTGCAATTTCCTACTTATTCTATAGTCAGTACAACAACGCAGAATATGTCTTTCATCAAAGGTATTGTATTTAACCCTGATTTTCCTTTGGTCTGTCCTTGTATTTAGACTTGCCCAACACCATGTGACAGAAATGATAAGTGAGCCAGTTCCATGCCTGCGTGTGCAGTCTGTAAAAGATTCTTTGCCCTAACCCCACTCTGTGTGTATGCATGTGTGTATGAATATAGTTTGTGTATATGTAGAGTGACCAGAGGACAATTTTTTTTTCTGTGACTATCATGGGTCAGATGATGATGACCTTGTTTTTGGAGACCAGACCACTTAGTAGTCTGGAGCTTACCACGTAGCCTAGGCTGGCTCAGTTGGTATGGTCCACAGCTCTATGCGTTTCTGCCTCCCAAGTGCTGGGATTAAAAATATGCACCATAATGCCCACCTTTTTTTTTAAGCATCTTATGATAGAAATCAGGTACTTACACTCATAAAGCAAGCACTTCACTAACTGAGCTGTCTTTCAACTCTGTACTTCTGTTTCTTACCCTTTCCTGTATCCATGTTGTGCTATGGGAACACAATCCAGACAAAATACTGGTGGAGTGCAAAACACATTGACAGTAACACAAAAAATATTAGCTGCTAGTGGAACCAGTCTAACTCCTTTCTTGTGAGGGCTCTTAGAAGAAACCAGAAGTGCTGACCAGCTAAGTCCTCCTGAAATCATGGACCCACAGATCTGGGGGGGGGGGGGTCTGAGAATGATTGTGACTCTGAGTCATTAACATGTAGAGCATATTTTCCCAGAAAATAACTGATATTTCCTCAGTGAAAAGGAATTGAGTATTCTCATGTCAAGTTATGAGAACACAGACAAAGGAAGTTAAAGGCCCTACTCTGAAGGGATGTCCTACTCCAAATAGAAAGTCAGGCATGTTGCAATTAATCATGGTGTGGAAAATTACAGAATTAATCAAAGTAACTAATGAAGTTCTTTTAGTAAAAGCCATGCACGTCTTTTGTTAAGAAACCATTATTACAGGGAGCACAGTGGGTTGGTGCCAACAATTCTTGTGATAGTGTCATCCAAACCTCAGACCGCACCAATTTCATTCCAGGGGAGCCTTGAGGATTACCCAACACTATTTATATCTATTATATGGTGCCGGTTAAGTAACTTTAAGTAGAAGCCAGGAACTTGAAGCCAGCACTTTTGGGGAGGACTTCTTTAAAGAGATACTGCTGAATTGGGTGTCAGTAGATATCTGTGGGTGCTCAGCTGAAAATTTCAGTCGATTTTCAGTCAGTTAGATTTTTCCAATCTAAATGATTGGAAAACAATGAAGAGAAATCAGGGGCCTCTTGAATGACTCTGCTTTTATAGAGAAAAACTGAGGGAGCTGAGGTAGAGAGACATAGAGAAGCAACACACGGGTTTGAATCCCAGGAGAGATATTTGCTAGCTGTTTGGTTTCTGGTGGTGCTAGAATCTCCTTATACCTAATATCACTTATGGTGAATGGGTGTGCAGGTGTCTACCTTACAAGGTTACAATGACTTCTAAATGGGCCTGATACCCCCTTATTGCTCACTCTTCCCAATCTCCTTTGTTTGTAATTCTCCTTACTTTTCATTGTCATTTCCTATTTGTCCAAAGATACTAACTAGAGTCACATCACATCAATTCTCACAAAATTAGGTCCCCACTGATGGGTGAAATGGATGGGTTTGGGAATTTCCAGATGAAAAAGGGGATTTGAGTGACTACTTGAGTAATAAGATCTATTCATGTTACTGGGGAGGCAGAAAAAAAGGCTGAGTCGAGCCTTTTTTAGAGCAAACTCTGCCTTGATTGCAAATGCACATGTCTGTAACCTGCTTGTCACATCAGCGCACAGGCAGAATGGTGGCTTTATGACATCCTTGGCAGTGCACAGTGATAAATCTCAATGTGGGAGCATGAACATGACCAGGAAGACATAGGTAAACAGGAGTGTCTGAGAGCTGTTTAATCCAAACATAACACATTCAGCGTTGCCCCCCCCCCAGCCCCACTCTACATATATGTTACATGTAGGGAGGTGTTTGTCATAATACCACGAATAGCAGTACCAACTACATTTCTAACTGTTTGAGATAGAGTCCTTTTGTTGCATGCACAGTATGGATCAGCTAGGCTGACCCATGCGTATCTGGGGATTCTCTTTCTTCTACCTCCCATCTCATTGATGAAGCACTGGGGCTATAGACACCTACCACTGTCTTGGCTTTATGTGTGTACCTTGTATTCAAACTCAGGTCCTTTTGTTTTCATGGCATGTGCTGTACTCTACACACTGAACTATCCCTCCAGCACCCACATTCAATGCTCACATGCAAACCAGATAGGAGGTGGGGAATTCTTTCATCTTCCCTTGCTTTCCCAGTGGGATCAATCACAAAACTGTTACTTCAATGTTCCTTTGGTAGAGAAAGCACAATTGAAAGCACACGTAAGAACTAAATACACAGTGTAATGACACTAGGATCTATGGAATAAGTATCAGGCATGTTTCTAATGTGATTGACTGCCACTTGAATGGGGAGTTTCCTCACCGTATGCTGGGAGAATTCACACTTAGGCTCAGTAGGGACTTCTACAGATGCTGCAAGATGAGTATAAAAAAATCCCAGTATCAGGACCTTTTCACTTTCTGTTTCTGCTTCCAGACCTCTTCCTGCCACAGACATTGCTGCATTCCTTGATTTGTTATGATCTCTCTAAGAGTGTCAGCTTCAAAACAGGACCATTCTTGATTATCTTAGCCTAACTCACCCCTGTATGGTTTTCTACTTCTCTCTCGATTCTTACATGAGACCACTCACAGGACTTTGTGTCCTATCTTGCATGTTGATTTGTTAGTTGCTCATCTCCTGCTATTTCTTGAGAGATTTAGGAGGTATGAGCTTTGTTTTGTTTGCTTAGTACGTATATGCACAGACTTTATATCGAAAGCATTAGACTTAATCATTGGTAAATAAAAGAGTGACTGAGAAGGCAAGCCTAGTTTGGACTCAATAATCAGAAGCAGGCCAGGAGAGGTGGCTCAGTGGGTAAGAACACTTCCTATGCAAATCTGAGAACCTGTGAGCTTGAGAACCTGGGTTCAAGTCTTAGCACTCATACATGGTTTTGCAAAAGCTCCATCCTAGGGGTGGAGATATCTGGGATTATTGGAGGGGAAGAAGGCAGGGAGTCAGTCACAAAGCAGGACATCTAACATCCTTCTTCTAGCCTCTATGTGAGCACACACACACACATGCACCTGTCTGTAGACATACATGTGTTATACATCACACAAAGCTATGTGGATACACACACACACACACACACACACACACACACACACACACACACACACACACAGAAAGAATCAAGTCATGGGACAAGAATTCCATAGTTGCTGGTGAGGTTAATTGTGTATATACATGTGTGAGCAGATCAATGTGCCATGACTCTCCAGCAAGCCAATGTCTGCCTCACTTCACACCCCTGCAGATTGTGTAAGGAATGTCCAGACGCTTTCTTTTTCCAGCATGACGTAATGTGGAATGAGAAGACCTGCAGAACACGCAGCCCATAGCCAGACAGATGACCTCACTCCCTTCCTGGGCATTCCCAAGCTCTGCTGTTACAAAAACACAGCCCCCAGACTCACAATGTTTGGTCCACAGGTGGTGGTTTTAGTCCTTAGTCTTTTGTTGGCAAATTACTTCAAATCATCTCCAAGCTCCCCTGTGGCTGGCGGGAGGACAGCCCTGACGGATACAGTCTGGCCTATTTCTTCAGCCAAATGGAATGAATTCAGCCCGAGGATAAACCAAGACATAAAGGGGGATAAATATGTTTCAGCATCAGCCACAAAGAGACAAGATGTGAGTAGTTAGCTGTAGGGATGGGGAAGTTTAAAGAACAAAGTAGGAAACATGTTTCATGGACACTAACAGGCTCGGGTTGTTCTGGGGTTGTTTCAAAGCCTTGGAGGCTATAGAAATAATGTTGCCAATTTCTCTCCTATGGCTCATGTTCATTTAAAGGATTCCTTTTATTTCATGCCTGTGTGTATATTAACATGATTATAACTCTGATCTACAGGTATCCAGTCTTCTGTCATTTATAACAGATTTTAAAAGGCGTATCAGCAAACATGAGAGCAGGAAAATAATCTCCTTTGTATGTGAACAGGCTGGGGCTCAGAGAGAGGAGCCAAACTTACCAAGATCATATGGCCAGGAAGCACTAAGGCTTGTCATGGAGCCCAGATGGCAGTAAGTTCAAGTTTGTTTTCTATCCAACCAGATCAATGCGAGACAGAACAGGTGGTATTTCTTAGCTGAAAGGTCTGTATTCATCAACATTCCCACATCTGTTTCTCCCTGATCAACTACCATATACCCTATTGAGAGCTGGAACAGGTCTGGGAAGATAAATCTATCAAGTCATCTGGGTGTTATAAGCAATCGATGGCCCACTCAGGACTATCTATCCTTCCCTTCATGCTGGCTTTCTCTTCTCATTCACATTACCCTCCCACCAAGAGAAGTCCTTCTGCATAAACTGGCATTTTCAGTCAATCAAGTCTTAAGTATGAAGAACATCTTTTCCATTCACACTGTCTTTATTTAATATCTCAAAACACATCCAGTTTTCATTTCTAAAGTATTTCCTGGTTCTGTTTGTCTCTCCATCTTTGCTGCTAACACTTATATTGACAGCACTGTTCTTATGCCCGGATTGTGATAACAATCTTACAGCTGCTGACCTGAGCTGTTCTAACAGCCTGGATTGTGCTAATAACCTCCCAGTTAAAGACTAACTGCTAGCTTTTCTTCTAATCTTGACCCTTCCATTTATTTTCAGAGTGCAAAGAAAAGTGAATACTTACTATATAGTTATTTCATGTGCCTACCCTCTATAGCTTCTTTTTTTTTAAAAATTACTTATTATTTTTTAAACATTCTGACAGTAGTTTACCCTCCCTCTTCTCCTTCCAGTCCCTCTTTCTCTCTTCCCTACCCCCATCCACTCCTCTTCCATTTCTCTTCAGAACAGGGTCAGCCTCCATGGGTATCGATCAGCCATGACATATCAAGTTGCAGTAAAACTAGGTACCTCCTCTTGCATTAAGGCTTGGTAAGACTACCCTGTAAGGGGAAAGGGTCCTAAAAGCAGATAACAGAGTCAGAGATAGTTCATGCTCCCACTGTTAGGAGTCCCAAAAGATGCCCAAGCTATTCAACTCTAACATATGCACAGAGGGTCAGTCCCATGTAGGCTCTCTGAGTGGTGGTTCAGTCTCTGTGAGGCCCTCTGAGACTAGATTAGTTGATTCTGTGAGTTTTCTTGTGATGCCTTTAAACTCCCTGGCTCCTACAATCCTTTAGTCCCCCTTTCCAAAGGATCCCCCAAGCTCTGGTTAGTGTTTGGCTGTGAGTCTCTACATTTGTTTCCATCAGTTGCTGGGTGAAGCCTCTCTGATGACAATTGGACTAGGCACCAATCTATACACATAGCAGAATATCATTAGGATTCATTTCATTGACTATTTTTTTTGTTTGGTTTAATTTCAGCACTCTGGGCTATCCAGCCTCTGGATCCTGGCCCTGCAGGCAGTGTTAGCAGTGGGCTGCATCTCATGACATGAATCTCAAGCTGAATCAGTCTTTGGTTGGCCACTCCTACAATTTCTGCACCACTTTTATCCCAGCACATATCAAAGTCAAGACAAAAGTTGTAGGTCAATGGTTTGGTGGCTGGGTTGGTGTCTCAGTCTTTCCACTGGGAGTGTTGCCTGTTTATTTTTTTATTTTTTTAATTTTTATTAGGTATTTTCCTCATTTACATTTCCAATGCTATCCCAAAAGTCCCCCATACCCTCCCACCCACTCCCCTATCCACCCACTCTCACTTTTTGGCCCAGACGTTCCCCTGTACTGGGGCATATAAAGTTTGTGTTGCCTGTTTATAGAGATGCTCAGTTCAGGTTCCATATCCCCATTGCTAGGAGTCTTAGGGTCACTCTCATAGGTTCCTTGAAGTTTCCATTATACTCAGTTTCTAGCTCATCCCAGAGATGTCCCCAATTCTAGTTGTCTTGTCTCTCTAAGCACCCCCTTCCTCCATTTTCTCCCACCAGATCCTTCATATTCCCATTCCCACCTCTCTATCCAGACCCCTTCCCCCTGAAGGTTTCTTGATACATTTGTTAAATCCTTAACTTTACTATAAGGAAGCATCACCACCCTTTACATTTCATGAAACTCACTTTCACTCATTCTACACATTCTTATTTTGTTCTGGAAAATTCTGTGTGTGGAGAAACAAGAAAAGGAAAGCAGTTTGGAAGCCATGACAGGTTAAGGAGGTTTAAGATTCAATCTATTGGTGTCCTAAGAATGCCATCGAATCATTGGCTTCTTTTCCCTAATATTTAAATGTAAGATGGAACTGATTTGAACTTACAGTCACTCTGGCAAGATTTTCGTGGGTCTTCAGGAACACTAGGTCACATTGGGGAGAAAGTGATGTGATGCTTTCAATCAACTATATAACATAAGTACAATGTGCACAGTGAGCACAAAGGAAGGGAGAGAGAGGAAGGGAGAGACTAGAGCTTGGACTGGATATGTTGCCACCTTAAAATGAATTGTTATCCTGAAACTTTTGGGAGGACATAGAAAAAGTTATCTCTCCAGTAGGCATTCTCATGCTTTCCAGCCTACTCTAGATTATTAAAAGATTTAAGTTCTCTTGATGATGATTCTGAAAGTGATATAAATTAAATATGGATTGGACACTTATGCAAAGAAAAATAGAAAACTTGAATATATTGGGAATCTCTGAAGTACCAGGTCCTGGACCAGAAGAGATATTCAGAATGAGGGGGAAAGCTGAAAGGATGCATGGGAGAATGTGGTAGACCCTGTTAGCTTTCTGTCCTTCAGGAATGACTTCAGAGGTAGGGCATCTTGAGTAGTCAGTGAATATACTGAAGGTGTGATGAAAAGCACTGCGCTGTACTCTGTATGTCTCATGCTGTTGAGAGAAGAGTCATCTGTGTATGCCTCTTTGCCCCTGTGCCTTGCATCCCAGCAGCTCGATACAGATTAGCTTCTCCGATTCTTGGGTTTCAATGATGGGAGTTTTATCCTCACAAGTGTCTCTTCACTTCCCTTTCTGTCTCGTGCCCTATATGTGTTCATTCTCTCTCCACTTAGCAATGGTTCATTACACAGCAAAGCCAAGGAAATGCCACAACTGTAGATTTTGAATAGATGGTACCAGTTCTAGTATGGGGGGAGATGACTGAATTCTCAGAAACTTTGTGGGCTAGAAGGCGGGTTGTAATTGGCAGTGAACCAGGAGAAGGCTTTGTTCTCCTAGGGGAACTGTCTGTGAAACCAGGAACTCTCAGGCCACATTGTTGGCACTGGCCTTCACAAACCATTTGCTATACCACTAAATGTTGGACTGGTTTTTCACTAATTGATACTGTTGTGTAGCAGACTGAGATGATGAACGTGAACTTGAAGATGCTATCATCTTGGTCTACCCAAGTAACACTCTGGTGGGACTCTCACCAGAAACAATGTGCCTATTAGTGAAGAAAGCGACCTGGGTACATTTAGATTTTAAAACAATACTCTAGATCATTCAAATGTGAGCAGCATGTTAATGATTTGAGGAGTAGTTAATTCATTCATTCATTCAATCACTCACTTCCTCAAAATGTATGCAGAACTTGTTCTGTTTCAAATATATGCTAGGACTTGAGTAAGATAACTAAGACACTGCCTTGGTCATTAGAAATATATAGTTCATATAGGTGTTGAGTAATGGTGCTGACTCTTCACTCTAAGAATCCCAGTCCCTTCCCACTGCTGGTTATGGCTCCCTGCAAGAATCTGTCTTTATATCCAAATGAATTCAAGCTTACTAAGGAAGGGGTTATTTTGTAATCAAATACACACATTAAGAAGATTTAATAATTTCTCAATTGCTTTATTAGTAGTATTATCATTATTATTACATTATGTTTTATGTATATTTGCCTACAAAGGTCATTTGCCTACATGTATGCCTGTGCACCTTGTTCGTGCTTGGTGTCCCTGGAGGCAAGAAGAGGGCATCAGATCTCCTTGAATTGAAGTTGCAAGTTATTGAAAGCCTCCATGCAGGTGCTGGGAATTGATCCCAGGTCCTCTGATAGACCAAAAAGTGCTCTTAACTGCTAATCCATTCCTCCAGCTCTTTTTTTAGTTTCTGAGATAAGGTCTTATTATGCAGACCAGACTGCCTCCAAAATCAGAGGTCAGTCTGCCCCTGTCCTGAGTGCTGGGATTAAAGGTGTGCACCCTCAAATTCTTCATGCTTTTCTGTTTAATAACAAAAGTAATCTGCAAAACCCCCACAAATCCATGAAAATCTATATGAGAGTAGGATATATAGAGAGGTCATTTGAATAAAGAGGAAATGATAAAAAATAGGCAAAATATTGCTATATCTTCTAATGGCATTTTTCCTGGCTACCTGTAATACGGAATTCAAAACATACCTATTCAGAATGTATTCTAGGTGAAAAGCAGGAAATAAAGGGAGAGAGATGAAGGGAAAGATAAAGAACAAAGGAAGGAAGAAGAAAGCAGGGAAGGAAGGAAGAAGAAAGGAAGCAAGTCATGTACATAAAAGAAAAAAAAAAGAGCAAGCAGAGTTTTGTTGTTAAGGAAATCAGCATTTGTGACTGATTAATAATAATGATAATAATAGTACAATCAACCAGTGCTTTCCCATATTGAAAAATGTGAAGACACTGGGTTTGTGGCCAACTGTGGGATATCTTGAAATGGGCCCAGCCTGATGTCAGGAGTTTTTTTTTTTTTTTTTTACAAATCAGTTTGTGAAAATTTGCAGTTCAAAGAACACTCATTGACAAAATATATTCATTATGACTTTAAATAAGTATGGTAACTTGTTCAAAAATGTAAATACTTTACTATCTAAATTGTGAAATAACTTGTCTCTTTACATTCTAGAGAGGGGAGAGGCATGCTTGTGTTGGGCTCTGCATTCTTGGGCAGCTGAAGCAGAGTGAGAAGCTGGCTGATGTGGAGAGGCTCTTACATCCTGGGCTTGGACTTCTGGCTTGCGGAATGGAAGTGATGAGCCTTCCCCAGGCCCTCTGCCTTCCCCACGCCCCCTCCCCTTTTGGATCCACGTTGCTATCTGTGTCAGAAGGCTCTGGAAAATTTACCCCTGCACACCTGCTCCGTTTTGTGTTTCTCTTGGTTTTATGAGTGGACAACTGTGAGCTACAAGGAGCCCCACAGTTTAGAACCCCTCCCGCAACACGACATGAGAAGACATGGTTTCCCTCTCCTTTTCCACACTCCAGGCTCTGCATGAGACGTGTGAAGGCTGTCTTCCCAGCTTGTCACATATAATTAGGATTTCTGAGACTACTTCAGAGAAAGAAAAGGGTTGTAATTTTCTGATGTCACTGAGTCATTTTGGTATAACTTTCTTGTTCTTATTGAGGTGGAATGTGTGTTTGTGTATCTGTGTGTATGTAAGTGTAACATACATGTATATATACACATATATGTAACATGTGTATGTGTGTGTGCATGTGTGTTGTATGTGGAATGTAGTAACATTTAAGGAAATGGATATAAAGTGATTTTAGACTTGTCTCAGTCCAGTTATCTGCTTTCCTGAGGGCTATGTCATTCCCTGTGCCCAACAAAGTGTCCTGAGACATTTCCTATTATGTATTCTCTGCCACTTGTATAGTTATTTGTTTTGTCCTCGCAACACAGTTCAGCTCTGTCCATGGGATGGAGCAAATGGGTACAGTCTTTTTATAACTTGATTGGACATATCAGTATGAAGGCAGAATTAAAAAGAAAACACTATTTCACTTACTTTAATTATTATAAAATCTTCAGAAGAGAACTAGGTATTCTGGATTTATGTTTTGCATATAGCAGTTGTTTTTTTTTTTAAACAGAAAAGTCATGTTTAATAATGTGAGCATTGTTTTCTCTTGTGCTATGGAAGCTAGTTCAATATGTGTGTACTTAAGAGAAAAGAGGCTGGAAGCAAAATAATGTTCTGGTCTCTACCCAAAACATCCTTTTTTTTCCCTCCCTCTTTGGAAAGTCTTAAAGTCTTAAAAGCTGTGCTGATTAGCTTCCACACTTCTTTCCTAAATGCAAAGTGAGATGCTGGTTTATGGACCAGAATGAAAAAAACCAAGAAGAGCTGAGACTCTCACGGGACAGCTTGCCAGTGAAGTCTTCCAAGTCCAAGAAGCTTTACAGAAGTTGGAGGTACCCTGGAAAGGGACCAACAGCCTTTTCAGCTCTTTACCCATCACTAATTCTGGCTCCAGCTGGACTCCGGCTTGCTGATGAAAGGGAATGAAAGCCGTGGGCCTCCAAGGGCATTTTGGATGGAATCTATTCAGTCTGCATTTACTTGCCTTGCATTATGAAATCTCCATGACAACAGGCACATGTCTCAGTGTGTTACATGGAGAAGGACTCTACTTTGTCAGGAGAATCTGATCATGTGCCACTTCCTTCCTGGGTGTTGGAATGGGTTCCACCTGGAGTTGGTTTCCCCTCATCCAATATGATGGTAATACAGAAAGATATCTGAGGCCAGCATCCAAATTCCTGAAACCACCATAGATCCCACTGGAGACATGTGGGAATGGAGTTTGCTTCAGTGGCAGTTGGCAAGCATGGGACTGATCAGAAATTGAGGCTGAGGCACCCTTTCTGCTTCAGTTGGCTCTCTGATTTGGCTGGTTTCTGAAAGTTATGAGATGAAAGGGTGGGCAAGACTCTGGCCATCATTATTCTGCTCTGAGAAGTATGATTTTTGAAGCTGCTAATACCAAATAAAGTCTCACACAATATCCTGAAATTATTGTCCCCTGAATTGTCTGTCTTTAGTCATTTTACAAGCCTGAGAGATGTCTACAACAACAACAAAACAGAATAATGCAAAACAAAAAAGCAGAGTATTGGTCAGAAAAAAAAGCTAGTTCTCAGCAGCTACAGTACCCATACTAGAATTATCTACCATATGAGATATTTCAAGGAAAATGATTGATTCTCATTTTCAGCATGCTTAGTTATTAATCCCGAAAAGGCGACAACTATTATGTTTCTGGAAAATAAAAAACCTGATTTCCACTTGCACATGTTCCTCTTGGAGGTAGGGGAACCTGTCTCCCACAGTAGATTCTCATTTTCATTTCTTTGTCAAGTTCATTAATTTTTATGTATGGTAGCTAGAATCATTAAAAGTTTAAAAATCAGCCATCCTTAAGACAGTTTACTAATGGATGCAGAATCATTTCACTGATTATGGAGTTTATATTTAGGCATAAAAGTTCAAGAAGTGAGAAATTTATCAAAGAGCTAAAAGAAAATCTGCCATATGATTCACCCATACAGTTCTTTGGTGGACCCAAAGAACTTATTATCTAACTGTAGGGAAACTTGCTCAGTTGTTCATTGTTGCTCCTAGTCACAATAACTAGGAAATGGAAAAAGCCTAATTATCCTTCAAATGATGAATATGATCCATATATACTAAGGATTACTATTCAGATGCAAAGCAAAATGAAATAATGAAATTTACAGGTAAATGAATGGAAATGGAAACTGTTTTTCTAAATGAGATAATCCAGACCAAGAAAAAAAAATGTACATGCCCTTCTTTAGAGGTAGAATGTGATTCTGACTCTTTAGGTTTGAGGATGTAACTTGAAGTAACCACAGAAACCAGGAATATAGAATGGGATCATAGTAGAGTTGTGAGCAGGAGCTATAGAGAGGAGGATACAGGAGACTAATGGGGTGGGGCAGGTGACTTCAGAAGCTGAGAAGGAGAGTAGAGGGAATGGAGGCACGGAGACTTAAAATATAGCTAAGATGTTTGAGAAACTATAGGGAAACATTTTACAAGGTTAATCCACACACACACACACACACACACACACACACACACACACACACACACACACTTCTCGTGTGAGGTGATAATGCTTCCCTCTCATTAGTCATAGACTTTCTATAAGAAATCTCCCATCTAGTCATTAATCAGGGGTTTTTAAGAGATGCCCCTAAACAATATTGGCAATTATATAGGCTATTGCCATTGCCTTTTGTTGCCTCCCAGAACTTGAAAGCAAGATTCTCTAACTGAAGACATGACATACTCTGGACACAAGATTTAGAGAAATCAAGCTGGATTTAACCTAGATGCCTCTTCCCCAAGGACTTGCTCTTATTCTATTCAAAGTAGCTTTGTAAACAACAAAGACAAAAATGTAACTAATAGTTATACCCAGATGTATAATCAACTATCACAAGGGCCAGCCTGATAAGACATCCCTAGTACTGGTACTTTGTTTTGAAGATTGCCAACAGCTCTCTAATTGTCATTAACAGGAGGGAATTCACTCAACAGGAGGATGATCACTCAGTAGGAGCAAACTCATGGCTGGTATATGCATGTAAATGCATAGACAACCATCAATGTCTGAAGAGGTCATAGACTGTAGAGAAGGAATTACCTAAATCAATATAGTTTGTGTCTGTATTCTAGTACTTATCATTGTAACCACAAATACTGTAGTTCTCACCATAAACTTAAAAGCAGGGTGGTTTTTGTTTTTGGTTTGGGTTTTTTGTGATGGAGACTTTTAGAGATATCTATCTAAATGCAGGGAATAAGTGGCTATGGAAATTCCAAACCTAGATAGGAAATCTGCAGTACAACTCCTACACCTAAGGATCTGGGTATGACTTAGAAAATTGTGGTAGAAAGGTTGTAAGAGACCAAGACAGTGTCTTTTAGATATGATGAGGACGCTTCACTCATGAAATCACAATAATATCATTGCCTAAACAGGAGCTGCATATGGATAACACCAGTGGATATGCCTTCCATACATTAAATTCAACATTATGTGGTACACCCATAGTGTCTTCATCAGTGTCTCAAGATACTGACAAATATCTTCTGGCAACAAATTTGGCCAAAGTTGAGAACTACAAAACTAGCCGGCAGAAGGGTTATGCATGTCATATAACACTTCAAGCGCCTGTTTGTATATTTCACAGTAGATGAATTTAATATGAGATCATCTTCTTTTTTTTGCACATGGGACATTATATGCATTAGATTGTTCTGCATGCTTATATGTTTGAGGTATTGGAATGCACTGCTGCATTAGAAATTCTCAGGTTTTGCTTTGCTTTGGAAACATGCATAGTCACAGTCCTCAGTGGAAGAACTGTATCAGTTTATTGATTTGTGATACTGGATACTTTGCTTGTTCCCACTTCTCCCTCCCTCTCTCTTCTCTTCCCTCATTATCCCCTCCATCCACTCCTTCTCCCTCCTACCGTCCTTTCTTTGTTTACTTTCCTATATTTCTCTCCGCCCTCCATATTTCAAGTATATCTTTTCAATGGCTATCATAGCATTGATTTTGTATTATGTACAGCGAAGTCAGCACTGGACCATGAGACAGTATTACTGCAATTCATTCCCAAACAGACTAAATCACTAATGAAAATCATTGTTCTTCTTAGAGAATGCTTCTTTTCTGTTGAAAACAATCCTAAAAAGAGAGAAGGAAGATGGACAATAAGACAGGTGGAGGACAGAGCTAGCATGAAGAAAACAAAAGGGGGTTTACCAGTCACTCCTCCTCAGGTGAAGCTACAGTTGAACATTAGTTCAGATAGAGCCTTGAATAGCACATCAGGGAATTTCAGATGTCAAATGTCACATCCTGGCACACCAGGAGGGAAGGGAAAGAATGAAACCACCCAGCTTGAAGAATGAAAACTGCCAAGGTGTTTGAAGACTTTGATGCCACTACTCTGATTTGACTTGAAGCTAAAACTAACAGTTTTCAGTATTCCTCTTGCCAAAGAATCCTTCAATGTCCCCTTATGTCATATATATGAGATATATTTTATGCTCTGAAAAATAAATCCTTTCCTTTCAACAGACTTCTTCCTTTATAAATGGCTATGCTATCGAAGACTAGACTCATCCCAGAGGAAATAAATCAACAGCCTTGACCTCCTTTGCTTCTGTGCATTACAGATGTTCAGTATCTGACAGCCTGCTCTATCATATGCCCACATGACCAGGGCCAGGGCTTTGGGGGATTAATCACCTGAGAGAAACTGGGCCTAAAGGTTCTTGTTTCTGATGAGCAGGTGATATTTCTAAATAGCATCTCTTGTCCAGTCTTCAAGATCTGTTGTTCCAAGGTGACAATTTTAACCTCTGTTTCTCCTGACTCATCCCCTTAGTGCTCTACTCAAAGTCTACTGTAAACTTAAGCTGCTTTAGGCATTCCATCATTCTCATACATACCATTCCTTGGGACAAGCTGATACCTTGAGAGCAAGATGACATCTAAGATTGCTTGTGCTGCTGCTGCTGCTGCTGAGTTTGCAACAGTGCTGCTTTCTGTGGCTCAAAGTAAGTCACAAGGACCACTTATACTTGAGAAAAGGGAAAGTATCTGGGAGACCTGCAAGGTCAGGTCACAAAGAAACCTGGGTACAGGGTGCACGTTAAAACACGGCTGCTTTAATAAGTCATCTCCCTGAAGCAAATCCATTTGAACAATTCCAGTTTTCACTACCAGAGAAAGACTCTGCATGAGGAGAGTGAGGAATCATGCGATAAGACATTCATTGCACACAAAACAACTGTGGAAACACATCGCCAAACTTAATGGCTCAATAATACAGATGGAGGCGAACTGTAGAGATTCTCCCTAGAGAATAGTATGCCATATATTTAAATGAGGTATTACTATGCACTAGCATGTTCAGATCTTCTGTGATAAAATAAGCAAGTTATAAGTCAGCATACATGTGAAAAATAAAAGTGCAAGATTGGTAAATATATCTATAGGTAAATATATAAATCTCTGTCCATGAGCTTCTACAGTAACTGTAAAACACTGGGTAACACTAGGCTAGTGGTTCTCAGCCAGGAGTGATTTACACCACCAGATAGTGTGCGATATTTAGAAAGGTATTTGTTGTTGTTGTTGTTGTTGTCATGATTCCAGGCAAGTGGGGCATTGCTGTTGGAATCTAATTCATGGATGGTGGATATCTGATTAAATGTCTCATGGTGTAGAAAAACAGTAAGATACCACTAAGAATTATGCAGCAAAATTATTAATTGTGCTAAGGTTGAGAAGGGCTCCTTTTAGTCACAGGATACACTGAAACCCAGACATGTTGAATGTGTATTACATATTATGGTTGCATATCTAATAGGTAGTCTCTACTACTTGACCTGTATAAAATACTTTTTAGGAGGTACACACTCAAGCTTGACCCTCCCTCCCACACTGGTCTTCCACTTGTCAGAACTTGGCAACTCTCCCGTGAGAACTCATTTGTCTCTCTTCTCCCATCCACCCCGGGAACAGGACCTGTCAGCTCTACCTCGAAGCCATGACCTGAACGAACTATTTATACCCTTTGCTGTTTTGTTATCGTCAGAATCAGGTCATCTTCACTTTGTCTCTAAACCACAGGAGGAGGGTAAGGTGGGTGAGAGAGCCTGCAATCTTGTGGCCAGGAAGGTGGGTTGTAGAAAGAATGAACAGTCTCAGGGGAGCCTCTGAGGGAGTGTCAGCCAGGAATAGAGCATAGACACTGGCCTCGTTTTGATAGTAGAAGAAAATGTTAAATTAGATGAATAGAAAGCTTTCTTTGGGAAGGCAGCCAACTGATTTTCAGGGAGCCTGAGCTGGTTTTTTGCATGGGGTAATCTGACATTGTGAGCTGGATTTAGTTAGAGGGTATGTACAGTATGCTTATTGTCAGGGTAGCTCTATGATCCCTTTGCTATGGCAACATGGAGACTGCCTGGTGCTCTTAGGGAAAGGAAAGAGACTTAGACCAAGGAACACATTCTGATTGGGTTGGGGGTTTTATGCTCAGCCAAGGGTAGAGTGAAGTAAAAGTCTGGTGAAGGTTGATAGGCCTTAGAGTGCAGGTCAGAGGTCAGTTCCCACTCTGTTAACTCTGGGAAAACATCTGCAGGGTTCATTTCTTCATCTGCAAACTGGGTTTTCTAGTCTTGGCTATAAGACATTGCTTTTCCTGCCATTCCTGTTAGTTGGAGGTTTCTTCACTTTATGTGTTCATACTTGGTAGGGCTTGGGACTGGGTACTGCTATGGGAAAGCTTAGAAGACAATAGAATACCATACTGCAATTGAGAGAATGAGAATGTAGCTCTCACCTCACACTTACACAAGCTCAGCAAGTAACCAAGAGGGTGGATAAAGTCTCAATTAGCTTTTATATGAGATCATCTTTTCTATCCCTGCATTGCTTAGCTTTTAGAACTCCAACACTTCAGCTCTGGGTTACCACCCACAGTCATCTAGTGACTATTTCTTTCACCATCCTGGGGAAATATAACCACCACCACCACACACACACACACACACACACACACAGTCCTTGACCTTGTGCTCTCTGACTTGCCTTCATTTCTTTTGGTCATTACACTCTTGACTTGTCACTTGATAGAATGGACACTTTATGAAAGCAGTGGCCTTACTGCTGTTAGGGGCTTTATACCTAACCCTTATAACTTAGTGCTTTGCACATGGCAAGTTCCAATGGCCGTAATTGCTGAATGGACAAATAAAATGTGATGGTTAAATGAAATAAAATGAGCCATTCTTTTGCTAAAACGCAAAATACACAATATGCTTTCAGTAAAGTGGGTTATAGCTGTAGCATGGCTATTCCCTTCAGCAGCCTCACACAACTCATTCATTCATCACACTTCTTTTGAGTTCGTTTTAGTTTTACATGTCCTATTGAGTGCATGGCATGAAGTTCTTTGTTCTGAAGTATGTAATTAGTGGTTTTTGGTTCTTTACCCAGTTGTGCAAGCCCCACTTGGTTTATTTTTAGAATATTCAGAAACTTTGTTCCTGTTAGCAACCACTTCCCACACTCTTGACTATGGTCACTGCCTTCTATAGATTTTTACCTACACTGGATGTTTGTTTATTTTTGGATGTACATGTTCTTTATGTTTAAGTGTTACCAGGGGAGGGGTATGTGCACACATCTGTGAATAAAAGTGATGAGGCTAAAGGAGGGCACTGGGTGTTGGCTCTAGCTGTCTTTACTCTGTTTCCTAGAGACAATTTCTCTCTCTGGTGCTCACTATTCTGTGGCTAGGATGCCTGATCAGCAAGTTCAGAGATGTTCCTGTCTCTAGTCTGCCCAGAGAGAGATTTATACATGTGTGGCCCCAAGCAGCTTTCCTGTGGGTTCAGTTACTCTGAATTCAGGTCCTCATGCTTGTGTGATAGGCACTCTTACTTACTGAGCCATCCCTCTAGTCTCTCTAATAGATGCTTTTTCAAATAAAATGGTGAAATGCATGCCTTTTTATACCTGACTATTTCTATTTACAATGTGATCAACATTCATTTATGCTACAGAATGTAACAGTACATCAGTCCTGTTTATAGTGGGAAAACATTACAGCATATTGAAACACATGTCTATACAAAAGCTTGCAGACACATGTTCACACACTGATGTTAGCACATCTCATTATTCATAATAACTGAAGGTGAAATGGCCCGGTGGTTACGTGCTAATGAATAGATTGTTTATTGAAGTCTGAGCTCCTTGGTCATAAGAGTCTTTAAAAATATTACTATACATTATTGTTGTATAAATGTATGCACGTGAGAGCATGCCTGTCACAGTGCAGGTGTGGCAGTCAGAAACCAACTGTCAGGAATCAGTCCTTTCCTTCCACATTTATATGAGTCCCTGAGATCAAGCTTAGCTTGCCAAGTTTGGGTAGCAAAGTTCCTTTTTTGTTTTTGTTTTTTTTTTGCTCTGAGACATCTTAATGGGCTAGAACTATGTATTATTTAAAATATGTTTGTACATAACAGGCTTAGTTAAATGCTTGAAGGAACAAAGGAACGAAGGAAGGAAGGAATGGCTGCTCCTACTGTAAGATGATTACATCTTGTTATCATAATAGAAATGATGACATTAAAGATGATGGAACTTAGTGTTTGAATTAACTTGGCTAAGCTTCTGATTTTTTTCTAGACTTCAGTTCCCTTATTAACACACTGCATCTGACAGTGATAGTTAAGATGAGATTGAATGTGACCATGGATAACTTATTCTTATATATAACTTAGTTCATTGAGACTGTCTCTGCAAGACCTACCATGCCCAGCCTTACAGCAGGTAATAAGTAGGCCATTAAGTTGTGGACCAGTAACTGAAAGTGAAGTGTAAATTGCTGAAGAATTTTATCAAGTGAATTCCTAGTTCTGTGGGATCTAAAGGTACATTTGTTCTCTTGTATAGCATTAAATTAGTTACATAATAGTTTAGTATTATAACTCTCCAAGGTAAAACTGAGGTTGAGGCTCATTTACTTTAGGATCATAATGCTCACTCCTGTGTCCTTAATGTCAACAAAAGTCACTCAATTACAAGTTTGAAAGGTGACATGGTATCTTTATTGTTATGACTTCAATGATAAGCAGTAGAGTGCTCCATTAATGTTTCGAATACAGCTAAATAAAGATATTGATATAAAAGAATCCTCTCGGTTCACTGTGAAATTGAGAACCCAATGTTCAATAAATCTTGCAAACTATAACCACATCAAAGACAAGGGTGAGGATTATGAAAGGAGAGTGTGTTCTGGGGAACTAAGAAGCTCTCTAACTCAACTTTCTTAAGAAAGGTAGACTCTTGTACAGACAGACCCCCTCTCACTAAGATTAGCCTATCCCATGGACCATTTTCTTATGCTGCAGGAGAAAGTGCAGTGGTGGGAAATCAAATATTTAACCCACAATATTTTCTACTAAGGAAAAAAAGCAGATCATTTGTGGTGAGGACAGAGACAGTCATTTTACCCAGTATTTCTCAACAAAATAAATAAATAAATAACTAGCCAGTCTTTGCGGCTGAGCCTTGGAGAAAGCAACCTCAGAACCATATGGCTGATGGGAACAAGAGACTAATTTCATCTGTCAAATGATAGGCTTGGATGAGATAATAGTCACCCTCACATCTCCCAGCTTGCAGCATTCTGTGGCTTTTTCAAGAAATCCCACTGAGGGAGATGTGCAAAGTCACAGCACTTAGGGTCCAGGCGTGCCATGGGAGGTCCAGGCAATGCCCCTGAGCTCTTCTGTTGGGTTCTGACTGGTTTTGCAGTTACATGGTGCCAGCTTCCCTCTTCTGACCAGGGCAGAGCCCTCCTCTGTTCACACTGGATCACCAATGTTACACAGGGATGAGGCTGCTCAGGAATGTGCTGCACATATTCTCTCATGCTTATACTCTAGTGATTGAACTCCACATGCCTGGATTTCTATTGAGCTTCGAGTTTGTGTTATCAACTCAGTATGGCCCAACTATTATTAACATGGTGTTCTCACCTCCTCACTGTCCTCTTCTTCCTTAACCTGCTCCTGCCATACTCTGTTCTCTTGATTCTAAGAGTTTCCTTGGTAAGGTTACAATACTAGAAATGATTTACCCCAAATCATCACTGCCACTGTACAACTATCACCACACCACCACCACCACCACCACCACCACCACCACCACCACTACCACCACCACTACCATCACCACCACCACACAATTACCACCATTACCACCACCACCCAACCACCACCACACAATTACCACCACCACCACTACCACCACCCAACCACCACCACACAATTACCACCACCACCATCACCACCACCACCACCACCACCACCACCACTACCACAACTACCATTACAGGTAGCCTTGGGCATTGTAGAAACCACAGAGAAGTTCTTTTTAATTAATTAATTAATTAACTAATTAATTAATTACTCAAGTCACTGCTTCCCCTCCCTTGTCTCTTCCCAGTAACTCACTCTCCCCCCTTTTACTCCACCCCCCTCCTTTTGTCCTTAGAGAAGAGAAGGTCTCCCATAGATATCAACCTGCCTTGGAATATCAAGTTGCACTAAGACTAGGTACATCTTCTTCTATTGATTCAAGAAAAGGCAGCCCAGTTAGGGAAAAGAAGTCCAAAGACAGGCAACAGAGTCAGAGACCACCTTTGCTCCAGTTGTTAGGGGTCTCATATGAAGACCAAGATGAATAACTGTTACATATATGTAGAGGTCCTAGGTCCATCCCATGCATGCTCTTTGGTTGGTGGTTCAGTCTCTGTGGCCCCATATGGGCCTACATTACTTGATTCTGTAGATTTTCTTGTGGTATATTTGATCCCTCTGGCTCCTCCAATCCTTCATCTCCTTCTTGCAGAAGATTCCCCTGGCTCCAACTAATGTTTGGCTGTGGATCTCTGCATCTGTTCCCAACAGCTGCAGGGTGAATCCTTTCAGAGGACAGTATGTGCTAGGCTTCTGTCTGCAAGTATAGGAGCATATCATTAATAGTGTCAAGGGTTGGCTCTCTCTCATGGCATTGGACCAGTTATTGGTTGGCCATTCCTTCAATTTCTGCTCCATCTTTATTGCTGCATACCTTGTAGGCAGGAAAAAAAAAATGTGAGTTGAAAGTTTTGTGGGTGAGATGGTGTCCCCTATTCCTCCATTGGAAGTCTTACCTAGTTATAGGAGGTGGCCATTTCAGGTTCTATATTCCCTTTTGCTAGGAGTTTTAGCTAGGATCACCATCATAGGTTCTTAGGAGTTTTCCTTCTCCTAGGTTTCTAGTTCATCCCAGAAATGCTCCTTCAACCCCCACCAATCCCGGTTTTCTTTCCCACATCTCTTGGAACTTGGTCCCTCCTGTTCCCCTCCCAACTCCTGTCCTAACCAGTTACCTCCCTCCTTCCACCCCCGATATCTCTTTCTCTTAGTGAGATTAAATCCTCCTCCTCTAGGTCTTCCTGCTTCTTTGGGATTGTATCATGGCTATCCTGTACTTTATGACTAACATCTACTTATAAGTGAGTACAAGTGTGTCTTTCTGTGTCTGAGTTATCTCATTCAGGATGATATTTTTTAGTTCCATCCATTTGTCTTCAAATTTCATGATGCCTTATTTTGAATAGCCGAGTAGTATTCTAATTTGTAGATTTATCACATCTCATTTATCCATTCTCTAGTTGAGGGGCATTGGCTATTATCAGAGCTATGAGAATGTGAGCTAGGCACTGAAATGTGGAATACAAATGTGTGCTGGTCTCCAGGGAGGCACGCTTATAGGGGAAGCTGGTAGAAGCCAGCAGATGTGAACAAGGCTATCTTTGCTTCTAGAGGGCATGGACAGAGGGTGGAACAAGGAATAGTGTCCTGTTCCTTTTTGTCACCTCCCAAATCTCCTCTGTAAAAGACTTTAGTGAGGAGTGAACAAGGAGACTGGGATGTTTTTCAGAACCCCAGCTTCAGCATCTCAAAGCATAAAGATGGATGCCCCACGCCCTCACAAGGCTGAAAGAGAGAGAGTAAATAACGAGGGAAAACTCTTCTGGTTAATAGGATTACAGAGACGTGGCCCCAGGGTGATGTGGGGCAGTAATCCCTGTCATTTGAAGCCTGTTTTCAGTATGATTCCCAGTAACACTCATATAAGAAACTGCAGCTTGTGCAGAACCTATGTGGAAAATGCCTGGTGCCAGTGTAAAAAGTGACTCCAAGGTCACAGCGTTCCTGTGTACCCAGCACATGGAGCCCAGGATTTATTTTAGTTTTTGCCTCCTTTTTTTTTTTTTTTCTTTTTCGGTCCTTTATTCCAAGAATGCCTTCTGGGCCCACTGCCCCCTTGGCTCAGATGCTCAAAAACAGCCATTACTATAAAGTCTGCTCCTCCTCAGGCCTTGCTGTCAAATTGCATAGCCACAGCCTACTCTTCCAGATTCCACTGTTCCATGTGTCCCTCTCCTGTGATCTAGCAGAGGCCTTCACTGTCTCCAGCCCTTCTTCAGTTTCTGTTGTTTTTTTCTCTTCCGTTAAATCTGATACTTTAGTGGATATCTCTGGATTTGCTTTTAGCTGTATACTTTTCTCCTAGAATCCACATATATAAGGAATATGTTATAATAAATAGTGACGTTGGCATTTCTTGGCTGGTTAAATGTTTACATTCTTCAAAGATCTTTTTAGTATATTATTTGACTCAAAATTTGGGGGTGGGGTGGGAGATGCAGGATTTTGGATTCAAGTAATCACATTTAACTTCCATCCAGTTAAATGATTATAACATTAAGTCTAAATTAATTTCTAAAACTATGGAATTGATCTTGAATCTCTACTTTAACTGAAGGCTATGACCAAAGTTTGCTAGGAAGATCAAATGATACAAGCTGTGTGCTTTATCTACCACATAATAGGATGGAGTAAATGGTAGTTCTTTTTACTCAAGTAAAGTAGGACACTTTATTTGTCTAAAAGGTGATACCCTTTAATGGGTAGAGGAGCTCACTGCCTATCCCAGCGATCTGATTTGGATTCCAAGCATGCACATTGTAGAAGGAGATATCTAATGCCAGCTAGTTGGTTTCCCAGCTTCCACATCTGAGCTGTGGTGTGTGCTCCTACTGCTGGAGTAAATAAATGTAATTTTTTTTAGAGGGAAAGTAGGTAAATATGTGGAAACACTATATAAAACTGGCCATAGAGTGGATCACATATGAATAGTTTGAAGAACAGCCTATTTCAAAGACATCTTTTCTCTTCCTATGGGAAATAGGTTGAGTTCAGTCTCTGTGGTACCTTTATCTATTCAGTTAACCACGGTATAGATGTAGTGTCTGCACACAGCAGAGAGGAGACATTAGGAGCAAAGTGCAGGGCAGGGACAATAAGGGATAGTCTTAAGGGGAGGAAGGTTTTGTACTGAAAAGGCAACCTAGAGTCAGACTGTGCCTTGAAGGCTGGTCCAAACTTACATTTATTTTCTTTAGACAACAGAAAATCCAAATCTGGTGAGATGGCTCAGTGGGTAAGAGCACCTGACTGCTCTTCCGAAGGTCCAGAGTTCAAATCCCAGCAACCACATGGTGGCTCACAACCATCCAAAACAAGATCTGACTCCCTCTTCTGGTGTGTCTGAAGACAGCTACAGTGAACTTACATATAATCAATAAATAAATCTTTAAAAAAAAAAAAGAAAGAAAGAAAATCCAAATCTGAAAGGGCAAGAAAATAAAGAATCTTGTTAAACAGATTCCACATTTTATATGCAAAAACTTGTCCTTAATAAATGACAGGTGAAGAGACTGACAGACAAGAAAGATTCAGGGGCATTTTCCTTTGATTATTCTTTTTCCCCTGTCTCTAGATAACTCTGGAAAAGATACACTTAATGTAATGGCTAGGGGTGGTTCCTGTGTTTTCATTCACATTGAAAACGCCTTGTCATTGTTTACTTTAAACATCAAAAAAATGATATCAATAGGCAATAGTAATGCTGTAGAGAGGGGAGGAGATGATACAGGAGGGGAGGGGAGGGGAGGGGAGGGGAGGGGAGGGGAGGGGAGGGGCGGGGAGGGGAGGGGAGGGGAGGGGAGGGGAGGGGAGGGGAGGGGAGGGGAGGGGAGGGGAGGAGAGGAGAGGAGAGGAGAGGAGAGGAGAGGAGAGGAGAGGAGAGGAGAGGAGAGGAGAGGAGAGGAGAGGAGAGGAGAGGAGAGGAAAAAGGATACCATTTTAAGATTATGTTGGTAGCATTTTCATCTAGAGTTGACGTCTAACAGAACCAGCACTCTGCTTACAGTGAAAACTGCTTAAAGAGATCAGGAAGACCCGGGTAAGAGGTATGATGAAAAAAGCACAGACGAGTAATGTGCTCTCAAGGTGGGTGTAGTAGAGCTTTAGCAAAACCATTTAAGAAGTCACACAATAGTTTTAGGAGTATTGGTATTAGGTCTTCTTTGAAGGTCTGATACAACTCTGCACTAAACCCATCTGGTCCTGGGCTTGTTTTGGTTGGGAGACTATTAATGACTGTTTCTATTTCTTTAGGGGATGTGATGGTTTGTATATTCTTGGACCAGGGAGTGGCACCATCTGGAGGTGTGGCCTAGTTGGAATAAGTGTGTCCTCTGTGGGTGTGGGCTAATGACTCTCATCCTAGTTGCCTGGAAATCAGTCTTCCACTAGAAGCCTTTGGATGAAGATGTAGAACTCTCAGCTCTACTTGTGCCATGCCTGCCTGGATATTGCCATGCTCCCACCTTGATAATGGACTGAACCTCTGAACCTATAAGCCAGACCCAATGAAATGTTTTTATATGACTTGCCTTGGTCATGGTGTCTGTTCACAGCAATAAAACCCTAACTAAGATAGAAGTTGGTACCAGGGACTGGGGTATTGCTGTGATAGGCCTGACCATGCTTTTATTTGAAAGAATGTGGATTTGGGGACTTTGGATTTGGAACACAGTACAATGCTTTAAATGGGGATTAATGGGTCATCCTAGTAGGAATATGTAAGACTTCGTTGCTGGGAGTAATTTGAACTGTGTTGACCTGGGCCAAGAGATTTCAAAGGAGAATATGAGAAAGTGGCATAAAGACTGTTTTTGTGGTATTTTGGTGAAGAATGTGGCTACTTTTTGCCCTTGACTGAAAAGTCTGTCTGAGACTAAGGTGAAGAGCCTCAGATTAATTAAAATGACAAAGGAAGTTTCTAAAAAAAAAAAAAAAAAAAACCCAGCAGAGACTTTGTTCTCTGGTTAAGTCTCACAAAGAGAAGTTTGAACAAGCATAGCAAACCTTTTGTAGTAGGAACTGATGATATTTGTGGCTTTCCTAAGATCTTGTTATGATGTCTCTCATTTCATTTCTGATTTTGTTAATTTGGACACTGTCCCTGTGCCCTCTAGTTAGTCTGGCTAAGGGTTTATCTATCTTGTTAATTTTCTCAAAGAACCAGCTCCTGGTTTGGTTGATTCTTTGTATAATAGTTCTTTTTGTTTCCACTTGGTTGATTTCAGCCCTGAGTTTGATTATTTCCTGTTGTCTACTCATCTTGGGTGAATTTGCTTCCTTTTGTTCTAGAGCTTTTAGGTGTGCTGTCAAGCTGCTAGTGTGTGTGCTCTCTAGTTTCTTTTTGGAGGCACTCAGAACCATGAGTTGTTTTCTTAGGACTGCTTTCATTGTGTTCTATAAGTTTGGGTATGTTGTGGCTTCATTCTCATTAAACCCTAAAACGTCTTTAATTTCTTTTTTCTTCCTTGACCTAGTTATCATAGAGTAGAGTGTTGTTCAGCTTCCACGTGTGTGTGGGTTTTCTACTATTTATGTTGTTATTGAAGATCAGACTTAGCCCATGATGATCTGATAGGATGCATGGGATTGTTTCAATATTTTTGTATCTGTTGAGGCCTGTTTTGTGACTGATTAGATGGTCAGTTTTGGAGAAGGTACCATGAGGTGCTAGGAAGAAGGTATATCCTTTTGTTTTAGGATAAAATGTTCTATAGATATCAGTTAAATCCATTTGTTTCATAACTTCTGTTAGTTTCACTGTGTCTCTGTTTAGCTTTAGTTTTCCATGATCTGTCCATTGATGAGAGTGGGGTGTTGAAGTCTTTCACAATGATTGTATGTAGGGCAATGTGTGCTTTGAAATTTAGTAAGGTTTCTTTTATGAATGTGGATGCCCTTGCATTTGGAGCATATATTTTCAGAATTGAGAGTTCATATTAGTGGACTTTAACTTTCATGAGTATGAAGTGTTCCTCCTTATCTTTTTTGATAACTTAAGTTGCAAGTCAATTTTATTCGATATTAGAATGGGTACTCCAGCTTGTTTATTTGGACCATTTACTTGGAAATTGTTTTCCAGCCTTTTACTCTGAGGTAGTGTCTGTCTTTGTCACTGAGGTGGGTTTCCTGTATGCAGCAAAATTTTGGTTCCTGTTTATGTAACCAGTCTGTTAGCCTATGTCTTTTTATTGGGGGAATTGAGTCCATTGATATTAAGAGATATTAAGGAAAAGTAATTGTTGCTTCCTGTTATTTTTGTTGTTAGAGTTGGAATTCTGTTCATGTGGTTATCTTCTTTTAGGTTTGTTGAAAGGTTACTTTCTTGCTTTTTCTAGGGCATAGTTTCCCTGCTTGTGTTGGAGGTTTCCCTTTATTATCCTTTGCAGGGCTAGATTTGTGGAAATATATTGTGCAAATTTAGTTTTGTCATGGAATACTTTGGTTTCTCCATCTATGGTAATTGAGAGTTTTGCTGTGTATAGTAGCCTGGGCTAGCATTTGTGTTCTCTTAGGGTTTGTATGACATCTTCCCAGGATCTTCTGGCTCTCATCGTCTCTGGTGAGAAGTCTGGTGTAATTCTGATAGGTCTGCCTTTGTATGTTACTTGACATTTATCCCTTACTGCTTTTAATATTCTTTTTTGTTTTGTATATTTGATGTTTTGATTATTATGTGACAGGAGGAATTTCTTTTCTGGTCTAGTCTATTTGGAGTTCTATAGGCTTCTTGTATGTTCATGGGCATCTCTTTCTTTAGGTTAGGGAAGTTTTATTCTATAATTTTGTTGAAGATGTTTACTGTTCCTTTAAGTTGGAAATCTTTGCTCTCTTCTATACCTATTATCCTTAGGTTTGGTCTTCTCATTGTGTTCTGGATTTCCTGGATGTTTTGTGTTAGTATCCTTTTGCATTTCACATTTTCTTTTATTGTTGTGTCAATGTTTTCTATGGTATCTTCTGCACCTGAGATTCTCTCCTCTATCTCTTGTATTCTGTTGGTGATGCTTTCATCTATTACTGCTGATCTCTTTCCTAGATGGACCATATCTCCTTAAACCTCAACCTGAAATCAGCTTTTATTTCCTTAACTTCACTCTTGAGAAACTCAAACGGTACAGCTTCATAGGCTTCCACAGGCTTTTTCTACTGGATGGTAATGTTGGGTATCTACTTATTTTTCAGGTACCAAGATAATAGGGTTTCACTAAGATGGTCTCAGAGGTGTGTCTTCAGTCCAAGAAAAGGCATGAGTGAATCCACAAAACAAAATTTATATGTATAGAAAAATAAAGGTGACATGGAAATTTGCTTAAGCAAATTTAAAATGATCATTATTTTCCTTGTTGTAGTTAATATTGCTGTTTTGAAGATTCTGAAATGAATTTTTCTTTTAAATATTGTGTCTTATATTTGCCAAGATAATGATAAATAGCTTTCCAATCTCTATGAAAGACATGTGTTCTGGACTCAGAAATTCCTTTTTTGTTTTGATCCCTTTAGTTATTTTCCAGTAGCAGGATAGAGAAAGGGAGCACGCCCAAACCCTCAGCCCACATTCACTACCAGGAAACTCTGAAATAAACAAGTCCCCAAGATTCTCTCTGCATGTGTTTTGGGGACACAAGTGACTCGGATATGACAGATCCAGCTTTTGTTATGGACGGTGAACCAGCATTTTTTTAATTTGGCTACTGAGTTTGGTGAAGTATGTTTTCTTTCTTTCTCTAATAAAGTGCAGATGGTTTTTCTCCTAGAACCCCTGTTTCCAAAGATGTGTTTGAGTATGAACCTCTTCTTTGAGGATAGGAATAGATTTGTAATGAAGTTTTCTTGAAAAGTTATGTTTGATCTTCCTTCTAAACAGCTTTGTAGACTGTTTGACTCATTGGGTTTACTGAGGACATATTACATAAGTATATGAGAAGATATGAAGAGCAGGTTTGGTCTTTAGTTAATTCTTATACACCCACTATCACTTAGAATGGCTATATATACTGGGTGACAATATAGTTTAAAACAGTATTAGGATCTGGACTGTAGCCCTAGCTATGTGTAGATGTATTTGGCTTATTCTGCATAAATGTCCTGCTCCTGTGTTTGGTACAAAGGTTGATCATTATGATTCCCAGTTTGAGCCCTGAGTGTGCAACTTTTTATTTCTATGACTTTGGGGCATTTAATCACAATGCTATAATTCCCTTATTAGTACAGCTAAGTTGACCACTGTCATGAGTTTATATAAGGAATTATGAACCTCTGTGAGTTCATATTTATGAAGCACTTGAGCAGAGCTTGACAGATGCTAAATCCAGTGTAGATGTAAACTACTATTACAATATTTTTATGGTTACTGTCTCTTACCAGAAGAGTGAGACATTTTCCCTAGGGAAAAATGACTAGGCTCTGTAGTTTGGTGTTACAATGGCCATTTTAACCACAGTCAGTTTGGATTTTAGTTTTTATACCTGTCAATAAGAGAGTACTCTCATGTCCAGATTACTGTGTGTGTGTGACTTATAAAACCACAAATGTACAAACACATAGTGAACTCTAAAATGCTTTATAAATATGAGTTTATTAGTTCAAACTCTTTACTCAAAAAATGAAAGTCAAATTAACTTATTTCAAAAGGCTCCCCTTTTATTGGATTGTTATGACAGCACTCTACGAAATAGCTGCCCTATAGGAAAAGACTTAAGAACCAGGGTTTGGAGACTGTAACTGATGGCCATTAAAGTAGATTCTGCTGTTCACCCCAGCTGGCATCTCAGATGCCCATGCCCTCCTTTCCTTCTCCATGTAACAAGAAAGGAGAGAAGGAAGTACCGAGGAGGAGGAAGACAGCAACAGGAGTCCATGCTAATGTTACTTCATTCAGTCTCCCAAGCTGCCACATATAGAAGATCTCCCAGTAGGCTAGTCTCCTGCATCAGAGTCTTACATTCTAGTTGAATGGCTTCAATTTCCTGTCCAACTTTGAGTCCATAGTCAAGCTCACAGGGCTGGATTACTGAAGTCATTTATTCCTCAGACACTACTCTTTCACTTAACAGACACAAGTGAATATATAACCAATACAAGGAGAAAGAAGAGAGATTATAAGGAGACTGGGTGACTAAAACTAACCAAATCAACACACACACACACACACACACACACACACACACACACGCACACGCACAACCAAACCCTCAAGGTATCACTATTATTGCTTATATCTGTATGGATAACCATAGTGAGTCTCTTTGTATATCTGAATGCCTAGATTAATTACATCCTTAGCCCTCAAGCCTCTAGCACTTTCTGGTGTATAAAGTTGTAAAGATAATGGTCTTATTAGAAGCTGTCTTGATTTGAGGGAACCCCTATCAGCACAATATGTTTAACCTCTGAACATTGACATTTGAAGCTGTCTTGATTTGAGGGAACCCCTATCAGCACAATATGTTTAACCTCTGAACATTGACATTTGGGGCCGGAAAATTCTTTGTTGCGGGGGACTGTCTTGTACACTGTCAGATGTTTACAGCATTCCTGGCTTGTAACACCTCCTCCTTCCTTCTGACAACAAAAATGTCTCCAGATATTGTCAAGTAAAGCCTTGGGGGAAAGTTTCTTCCCCCACTGCTTTTGTAAATAGTTGTACTAGTAGAGTACAGGTAAGAAGGAATTGCTATTCTTTGACCTACAGGACAGGTTGCAATGTTCCGCATGGCTACACTCGCTTTATTGTTTTCTAGTCTCTCCTTATCCTTCTACACACATACATATACTGCCTTAAAACACCCTATTTCTGGACACTGAAAGGTCACATAGGATGACTAAAGGGTCTAAAGTGTTCCCTTATACTCATTTAGGATATGTGTTTAGCATTGTTTCTCTTCTACTTCAGTAAAATGGGGAGATATTGTGCCTATTTCTTTTCATGTTACCTTAACCTATTATGGCATATATTGATGACATTTGAACTAAGAAATTGGATATATCTCTACCACGTTAACTTGTTGAAAAATTTGTGACTATGACCTTAAGTGTCCTGCAAGTATTTCTCTTGTTCATGAAAGTTAAGACTGAACCACATTTCCTGAGATGTCTGGGAAGCAAGGAAAAACACTGATAGACAGTCAGTGGGACCTCTGCTAGTGCTTACTGTTTCTTCTATGTTGCCATTTCTGTGAAGTTCCCGCCCATGAGAAAGAAGTAACCCACATAAGTGGGAAAGCATGAATGAGGCTTCAAGGAACTCACATACTAGGGAAAATATGAGCAATTGTGCAATGCCTTGGGTGCAGAATAAAGGGCACAACATGGTTACCTAGGGAATTTAGAGTGAAAAAAAAATGTGTCATAGAAGGTGTATCCACATCAGAGCATTATATTTCACTTACGTTTGAGCTTAGAAAAGCAAGATAGTTGCTGGTGCATTTTCTCCAAAACATTGATACTTAAGTCTCATGCTTTTGAATCTGAAGACTACTACCCCAAAAGGATGAGTTAAGAATAATGACCATACATTTGGAGGATTAAAGACAACAGAAATTTGCTAGCAGAGTTGTAGAGGTCAGAAGTATGAAGTCAGAGTCTTAATGGTATGTACTCCATCTGAACACCCTAGGAGGGCATCTTGCTCCTTGCTTCCTCCAGCTTCTCTTAGCTCCACATGACCCTTGTTTTGTGGCCTAGCCACTCTGATCATTCCCTCTGTGCTCACTTTCTCCTTTCCATACTTGACTTATAAGAGCACTTAGACCCACAGGGGTAGTGCAGACTGAAGAGTCTCATATTGACATTTTTTAACTGAATTACACCTGGCCCAAAAATGATCTTCTAAGCAATCTAAAGGGACACTGCATCAATTCTGACCTTGCTTCTCTTTAGCTGAGCATAATCATGGACAAGTCTATTGGCCTTTAGTTCCTCAGAATTCCCAAGTATGAAATAAGCAAGTTGGACTTTGAACCATCACTTAGTGAGTAAGTCAAATGTTCCTTTAAAATCCTTTAAAATGTTGAGCAACTACTGATTTGCATTCACAACTTGGATTTAAGGCTATAAAGATGGCCAAGTCCCTGACCTCCACAAATAAGTCATAGTCTCATGGCCAATAGAGTGATCTAAGGAAACAAATATCCATCTGAGGTAGATTATAGCACATCATTTCATGTAACGTGTCCTATAAATAAATAACTTGTTACATCATTATTTAGTTATCCTTATAATATTAATCTAGTATACGAAACATTGCATATTATAAAGGAGATGTGCTGAATGGTTTACTCATTCTCTCCCTGGCTCAAGGGAAAGCCATTAGGAAATGTGATTCAAGATGAACATTACAATTTTTTTCTCAGTAGATAGAAAGTACTAAGAAACTCACAACTGGTCAAATTCTAAGGAATAACTGACTGTGGAATGCTGAACTCCAACTAATACAGCTACACTACAACCCCTATACCTAGGGTTCAGGAGACAGCACAGTAGAGGGAGTGGAGAGATTGCAAGAGTCAGAAGACCAGGACACCTGCTACCACCACTACTTTTCTAAGTCAATATAGGTTTGCTAAACATTTAACTTTGTATCCATAAACACATCTAGCTATCACCCCTCTATAAAGAAGCTTATGCCTGAAGAAGATGGAAAATATCATAGAGATCCACAGCTGGTTAAAATGTAGAAAATAAGAGCATATAGAAAGGAGTCCTAGTTGGCACACCTACAGCACAACCAGTACTCCCAAGGTGTAGGAAGCATTAAAGGAGAGGAAGTAGCAAAGACTGTAAGATCTGGGGGTCTAGAACATTTGCTGTGAGATGGCATCTTCTAGATGTCACAGGGATGCTGCAACCATGAAATATGAACACTATTGCTGCCTAAACAAAACCTGCATAATGGCATGTCCAAGCCCTCACTTTTACATGAAGAGCCACAAGCAATTAATGTCTGCTGAGAGAGAGAGAGAGAGAGAGAGAGAGAGAGAGAGAGAGAGAGAGAGAGAGAGAGAGAGAGAGAGAGAGAAAGGGAGAGGGAGAGGGAGAGAGAGAGAATCTTCTCCAACAATGAACCCACTGATAGGTAGATAGGTTATATAATCCCACCTAGTCAGCCCTAAACATACACCACACACACACACACACACACACACACACACACACACACTGAATGGACTTAGTAGCCATTATATTATGTTAATTATATAGTATAGGATAATGTAATGAAGGATAGCATCTGTATGTTACGTAGTAATATTGAAGAGGAAAGAAGTTACAAATTTAGGAAGGAGTATGGGTAACATAGGTGGAATTGATAAGGAAAAGTAATATAAATAAAGCATTCATGTATGAAAACCTCGAAACTAAAAGAAAAAAAAACAAAAAACAATAAATATATACCCATCAAACAAATTTACAATAAAGAATACACAAAATGTAGAACCTATATTCTTGAAAGGGGTGTGTGTGTGTGTGTGTATGTGTATACATACATATACACAATACTTGTGTATGTGTATGTATATATAATCCCAATGTCTTTCTTCAGGGATACGACTTTAAGAGAAGAATTGTGACCTTGCATGAATGTCCCAGTGATGACTGTAGAGCCTGTATCAACACTCATTTAAAAAAATAGCAGACTATGTAACCCTGGTGAAACAATAGGGACACCAACGAACCCACAAAACTTTCAACCCAAAACTTATCTCTTCTATAAGAAATGGAGGAATTGTGGGGGGACATGGACAACCAATTACAAGCCCAACTTGAGACCCATACCACTGACAAGGACCAGCCTCTGACATTATCAATGATACTCTGTTATGATTGAGACAGGAGTCTAGCATGGCTGACCTCTGAGAGATTTCACCCACCAATTGACTCAGACAGATGCAGACACCCACAGCCAAGCAGACAGTGGATGGAGCTAGGGGACTCTTATGGAAGAATAGGAGAAAGAATTGCAGGCCCTAAGGGTATAGGGAATTCCACCGGAAGATCAACTTCCTGTGGTCTTCAACATCCATCTTCCTACAGATTTAACCACAGGAAGAATCAACTAGCCTGGACCCTTGGGGCTCTCAGAGATTAAACCACCAACTGAAGAACATACAAAGGCTGGATCTAGGTCATCCTACTCATGTGTAGCAGATGTGCAGTTTGTCTTCATGTGGCTCCCAAACAGCTGGAGTGAGGGCTATCCCAAAAGCTGTTACCTGTATGTAGGATATGTTCTACTAGTTGGGCTGCCTTGTCTGGTCTCAATAGGAGAGGACATCTAACCTCAGAGAGGCTTGAAGTATCAGGGAGGGGAGATACTCAGGGGTTCCCCCCACCCTCTCAGAGGAGAAAGGGAGGAGGGGATGAGGATTGTGGGAGGAGTGACCAGGTATGGGGGAGTGAGCAGGAGGTAAAATGAATAAGTAATAAATATAGAAAAAGCAGTCTGTGCCAACTGCATCATTTGTTTTTCCCAAGGTTCAGATTTCCATCCAAAGCAGACTAGAGGTCAGGGCAAGCTGAGGCCCAGCACAATGCCTTTCTCACTGAGCCCTCAGCCTGGTTTGCATTAGTCTCCCTTCCAGCTACTTTGGACTCCACTGGAACCATGTGTCTTTCCATTGCAAATTGAATTTGCAAAACATTCAAAAGCCTTATTTTATTTCTCTAGGATTTCATGTTGCAAATAGACACTAATTAGTAAATAGGCGTAGTTAGTAAATGGGGCTTTTGCTGACCAAATTATTTTAATACATCCAATAACCAGGCAGGAGCAAAGGAGAAGAAGTTTTTAGCTCCGTGTAGCCTCACCTGCATCCATCCTTGACACAAATTAGGTAAGCAGATAGCAGGGCTACATGTAATAGGCATTCTGGACTGTTTACGTAAGCTGGAAATGGATGGGAATTGAACCAAAGGAGTTGGCCCTCTACTCAGACACTGTTGTCTCTGCTGCTCACACTGCCTTGCTATCCTATTTCATTTCTTCCTGAGGGGATGCCTGTGGGCCTTTATCTTTTAAGTTCCCATTCTGCCTGCATAATTGTTATGAAATAAAGACTATATTGACTGAATAAACTAGTTTATTCATTATTTTATGTACTTTTGTATTAATATTTATTGTATATTGTTGTCTTTTAAAAAATAGTTGTAAAATATTTGTTTGTTTATTTATTTATTTATTTATTTATTTATTTATTTATTTATTTATTTTGTTTTTTCGAGACAGGGTTTCTCTGTATAGCCCTGGCTGTCCTGGAACTCACGTTGTAGACCAGGCTGGCCTCAAACTCAGAAATCTGCCTGCCTCTGCCTCCCCAGTGCTGGGATTAAAGACGTGCGCCACCACGCCCGGAGGTAAAAATATTTAATATGAGATCTACCCATAGAACAAATTTTTCAAATCTTTCAATACACATCCTATTTAGGTAACTTTGTTGTGCAGCAGATATGTAGAAATTATCTTGCATAATTGAATCTTATCCTTTCACTTGTCCTCTTCTCCCCTTTCTTCTTCTTTCTCCTCTCCTCCCCTCTCCCCTCCTGCCTCTTCCCTTCCACTCTGCTTTTCACTTTTCCTAAAAACACAACAAACCTCGCCTTATGTGGCAGTATGCAGGAACCTTGGGGATACCGTGGATAATTAAAGTATCTAAATGGCTAAACAACTAAAAATAGAATAAAGAATGTGCCTGACAAGGACTGGGAGGGGGATGGGAAGTTGCGTCTCACTTCTCACCTTTCCCCTTCCCTTCCTTCCCCTCCCCTCCAATCACCTCCCCTCTTCTTCTGTCCTCTCCTGTGCTTCTCTCCTTCTACATTCCCTTTCCTTCCTTCCTCTTCTTTCTTTTCCCTGTTCTTCCCTTTTCCACCCATCCCTTCCTCTTCCCCTCCCTTGCCCACCCCTCTCTTCCTCTCACCTATCTCATCTTTCTCCTTCCCTATCCCAATGATTCCCTCCTTTTCTTCCCCCTCCACTTTTTCCTTTCTTTGTCTATATTGCAATCTTTCTCCCTCAGTCTTTTGAGTGCTACAGATAAGATAGCAGCCAAGCCTGGCTCTAACTGAAGCTTTCTACCTATTGTACAGCAATTTCTCACCCCCTCCCATTCCTTGGCAGCCTCATTCTTCATTCTGTTTTTATGAGTGTAGCCATTTAGACACCCCAATATCTTTAATTATCCACAGAGTCCCCAAGGTTCCTGTATACTGTCACAAATGGTTCATTACGGTTTTTATCAGGCTGAATACTATCCTATCACCTGGATATCAGCCATGAGCAATTATATTTCTGCATATGAGCAGTTGAATAGTGTATATTGGCTTGAATAATGGTGTAATAAACATAAAGATGCGTGATTGCACGATTGCCTTGACAGCTTGATTTCTTTTCTTCTACATAGATACCCGGAAATGAGAGTGTGGATGATGGGACTAATCTACTTTTAGGTTTCTGAGTAACTGACTGCATTGTTTTCCATAGCCTCCACACTGTTTTTACCGCACCCCACCCCAGTAATGTACCACGTTTCCCATCTCTCCCTATACCAACATTTAGCCCTTAATTTTATTTCCTAAAAATATTCTCATAACCATTATGACCTCATCATGTGGCTTGTATATTTGCATTGCTCTGATGACCAGTGACCTTTTCATGTACCCTTTGGCCATCAGCTCATTTTCTTTGTAGAAATTTATTTCTGAGAAGTTCATTTATTTTTAAAATCAGTTATTCTGTTTGTTCACTTTTGAATGGCTTGGGTGCCTTATATATTTGAGATTTTGACTCCTTATCAGATGTGGACTCTGTAAACATTGGCTTTCCATCCTATAGGTCACTTCCTTTCATGCCTTCTCACCTCTCTCCATAGACAGTTTTTACCCCCTCTCTGTGCAGAAGACTTTAGTCCTGCCATTCCTGGGTCTCCAGGTAGTTCCAGAGATGCCCCCCACCAGTAGGGAATATGGATACTGAAGTGGCTACCTCCTGTTGCCAGGCAAGAAGATATTCTGTAGGCATATCCTGTCTACAAGATATGCAGGGATAAAGATGGAGCAGAGATTGGTGCCAACCAATGACTGCCCCAACTTGAGACTCATTCCATGTGAGAGAACCACCCCCTGACACTATTAATGATACTCTGCTATGCTTGCAGACAGGAACCTAACATAGCTGTCATTGAGAAGGTTTACCCAGCAGCTGAGGGAAACAGATGCAGAAATCTACCACCAAATATCTGGCAGAGCTCAGGGTACCTTGTAGAAGAGTGGGGGAATAGAATTGGGTGAGCTGGAGGGGTCAAGGACACCACAAAAGACCTACAGAGTCAACTAACCCGGACCCATGGGGGCTCACAGAGACTGAGCCACCAACTTAAGAGCTTGCAGAGGCTGGACCTATGTCCCCTACACATTTGTAGCAGATGTGTATCTTGGTCTTCATGTGGATCTTCTAATTGGGCCTTAGTGGGAGAGGATGTGCTTAATCCCATTGCCACTGGATGCCCCAGGGTAGGGTGTTATCCAAGGAGGGCTTTCCTTTCTCCTCAGAGAAGGGGAAGGGCTAATGGGGAAGGAATTTATAAGGGTAGGACTGGGAGGGGGCTGAGATAGACTTAAATTGAATAAATAAATAAATTAATGAAAAAAAAAAGATTTTTGTCCTTTCTCACTTGTTTGCTTTAGCTGTTACACTTTTTATTGGGACCAAAACTTACTGGCCATCCTAGTGTCAAGGAGCATCCCCATGTGCAGGTTATATAATTAGAACTGAGAATACAACAAAGAGTAAGGAAATTATTTCCATCCTCATTGTACTCACTGAGAACTGAAAAATGCAAATATATGACCAGTTCCCTGCCTTTATCACAGTGATCAAAAACAGGAAAGAGCTCTCCTGTTTAAACCAAAGGCTTTCAGAGAAGCCTATAACAGGGAGACAGGTCAGATCTGGCTTTCAAGTATTACTCAAATGAGGACAGGAAAAGAATGGAGAGGACTCAAGGAGTCCCATGTCCAAGATTCAGGTTATACCATTCAACCCATTCTGAGTTGTTTGTACTGTCAGAACTCCACAAGGAGTCCCATGTCCAAGATTCAGGTTATACCATTCAACCCATTCTGAGTTGATTGTACTGTCAGAACTGTCTCTTATGAACTATAAATGTGGCAAGGCAGGAGCTGAAGGGAGTACCTTGCCGGCCTGTGCCAAGGTGTTCCCTGAGAAATCACACCATGGGACAGATTTGATATAAGGAAGTTTATTGTGGGGGAACAGAAGGGAACAGAGGTCTGGAAAAAGGGGTAGAGGCAGAGAAAAGGGAGGGGAAGACAGAAAGAGAGAGCAGCATGGAAAGAGGAGGAGGGAGAAGAAAGAGGAGAGGGGAGAGGGGAGAGAGGAGAGAGAAGTGGAAATGGGGCTGGGGTATCCAGTAGTCTTTATATGCTGACACAGCCAATGTCTGAAGGTACAAGCCATGGCTAGGTTGCTGTTGGGAGGAGCCCAGTAGAATTGTCTGTAAGGCAATACTGCCTCAATTAAGATCCATTCTCAGAGACAGCCATGCCATGCACCAAAACTGCTGAACAAGTTCAGCCTAGGCATATTTCATCCTCCATGTCTATATAAGCTGAATGATTTCCTATGAAGATGTCTGTCCACTCACTACCCTGTGCCATCCCTTCCTCTCCTCCTTGAGTCCCTTCTCTATTACTCCTCTCCATTCTTTTCCTGTCCTCATTTGAGTAATACTTGAAAGCCAGATCTGACCTGTCTCCCTGTTAAAGGCTTCTCTGAAAGCCTTTGGTTTAAACAGGAGAGCTCTTTCCTGTTTTTGATCACTGTGATAAAGGCAGGGAACTGGTCATATATTTGCATTTTTCAGCTCTCAGTGAGTACAATGAGGATGGAAATAATTTCCTTACTCTTTGTTGTATTCTCAGTTCTAATTATATAACCTGCACAGCCAGTAAGAAAGAAGCAAGACAGGAGGTTGCAGGGGTGGGGTGGGGTGAGGTGGAGGTGGGGGGAGAATGAACATGAAGGCATGAGAGGTGGTAGAGGGGCAGTTAGCACCAATGGCTGGAGGAGACTCTCATGGGCTCATGGCTAAGCTCAGTTTGAGTTATTTTATGTATAAACTCTTCCATAGAAGTTGAAACAGCTGCTCACTGTCTGGTGTGAGGATCTCTAGAGATGTGGCCACTCAGCGACTTTGTAGACTAGCTGGGGAACTAGGGAGGTCTTCATTGTTTGTGCTGGAAGGCAGTGGGTTGCTTTTGTTTGTTGTGACTCTGTTGCCATGGCTCCCATGACACCCCCATCTGCATAAGCGCCTCAACATGCTGAGATGGAGCTGCCAGACGGGTTTTCTCAAACTCAAGAGCCTCAACAAACCAGCAGAGGAAGGCCAGGAGGGGCCTCAAAAACCAAGAGATGGAATGTGGATCTGTCCTGATCTGCCCCATCTGAGGGGAAATGATAAAGAAGGAGTCATAAATGACTGGCACCAACTCAACTATTTGGCACCAAAGGCCTCTTCCTAAGAATCATTTTCAAAGTTGGGTTCGCACCCCTGCAAACATACTCATGTCCTTGTGAATGCTGTTTGTCTTTCAGTCTCTGCCCTTCTCTGACCCCCACTCTCTCACTGAAAAACAAAAAACAAAAGACAAAAGAATCCTGGCTTTTCCTTTCAATGAAAAGAAGTTTCAAGGGGAGCCATCAAGTAAAAATGAAAAAACAAAGAGGGAGACTTGAGGTGAAGCCAATGGGAGGGATGGACTTTGTGGATGGAGGCTCAATCTTTCTCTTGACTGGGATCTGCCAAGAGTTAGACCTTGGGCTCAAAGTCTGCTGAATTCTTCCCACTTACTGTGGCACTGACCCAATCCTCAATGGTCATCAGGTGTCCTACCAGGCTTTCATGCTCCTAGTGTCTTCCTGACTATTCCTTGGGGAGCAACTGCACTGAGAGGCATGTTGCCACCTTCTGTTCTGCTCCATAAAGAGATTCCCAGCTAATCAGAGAGACTGTAAATTCCCCTAAAGCCACATCTATCCTCTTAAACTTCTTATATTTGGTTTATCCATTGTTCAGTTGCTCAGCTGCCCCCATTTTCCCAGTGTGTCCCCAGCCTTCAAGGATCCTAGTGTCCATTAGAATAGAGATGCACATTGGTCCAGAGACTGGTCTATGAATGAAATAATACCAGGGTCCTATTATGGTTCTTTGGGATTCAAAGGCCCAGACTTTCTTTTCACCTTGTCATCTTCTGCCCTGTGCCCATGTACTTTATATTCTCCACCTTGTAACCTCCCCACTTGTTACTCTTATCCCACACCATTCATCTACAGCTGGGGAAGAATACTTTTTACTTTATTTTCCTCCATTCTTGTACATAGAAGGTATGGAGAACAGATGTACTGACAACCTCCCCCCACCCCCAGAAATTTGTATGTATAAGACTGTAACTTTCCACTCAAGCAAGGGACTAATTTGTTCTGGCCTGGATTCTTACCAGTCCTTTCCCTGCTTCCGTTTTAGCATGCTAAGAGCAACCTGGGGCTGCAAATGTATGCTTTGTTGGTAGAGTGATTGCCTAGAATGAGTCAAGCCCTGGGATCAATCACCAGCCTTACACACATCTGTGTGGTGGCATAGTCCTGCTATCCCAGCACTGGGAAGAAGAGCATTAGATGTTCAAGGTTATCTTCAGATACTTATTACTAGGAGTCCTGGATACTGTCTTAACAATCCAAAACCAAACCAAAACAAGAAAACTCACCCTGCCAACATTCTGGTGACTACCTGGGTGGGACAATTTGATTGTCTTGCCCTAGCCATAGTCAGCATTGGTTTTCAAAAACAAATCACAAAAGTTCGTCTTGCTGTTGCTTCTCCTATACACAGCATATTCACTAAAACATATTCTAACAACTTTGTGTGCTGTCCATTCACTCCTGAGACACCTTGGCTATCACACAGGTATAACCCTATTGACTATAGAACTGGAAAGCTAAGGTTCTGCTTTGTCTCCGGCATTTTGCACAGTAGGCTCCTTGGGTCATGAAGACAGTAACTTGGCATCATTTATTTCTACATTCTTAGTGTCTAATGACATACTTAGTATATACTCACAAGATACAATAAGTATTTCCTGGTGGAAGGGTTTGATGTATAATTATTATTTTATGGATGAGAATGAGAGACTAAGAAGACTTGCACATAAAGCCTTAGCAACATGGTAAATGGTAGAGCCATATTTGTAATTCCTAATGGTTTTAGATGTCCATGTATCACATCTCTGCCTCCTCTACAACAGTTGCCATGCTTCCATGCATGCTGTATTTGGACACATGCAGATTCATTTATATTCTTCACAAGTTGGTGGTCTGTACTTGGTCTCCTACCTTTCTTTTTGTGTGTGGGATGTGTGGTAAGTGAGGACTAGAGGGGAAGGGCACATGGACATGTCAGTCCCATTCTTAGTGCCACTCAGTGCATATCACAGCTTCTTCAACAATGTCTATTCAAAGTGGATGAAGAGAACTATGTCTTCTTACCAGTGTATATGGTCTTCAAAGAAATAATTACCAAAAAAATGGATAAATTAATAAATACAATTTAATAATCATTCAAGATATAAGAATGAGCACAGGAATTTCTGAATATTAGTATTCAGTCTAAAATTGATCCATTGAAATCTAATTTTCAGTGGAGTGATAACAAGTCATTAGGTATTTGAGGGAATTCTTATGAATGGGATTTTTGTACATGTTGATCTTAGATTTTCAAGTTTCCAGAATGGTGTGAAGTTAATTTTTGTTGTTTATCATTTACCCAATGCTATTTTGTTTTACAGCCTCAATATATTTAAGTGGAGATATTGGAATGACACAATGGCTTAGTTCAAAAAGGTTCATGCTACCATGTCAGCCAATCTGAGTTTTATCCCCAGGTCCCATGTAATGGATGTAAAGAACTAATTTTTGCTAGTTGTCAATTACCACCATGTGCAGCCTGTGGCATGCATCATACATACATACACACACACACACACACACACACACACACACACACACATAAAGAGATTCATTAAGAGATGGTGGTATTAATGCTCGCTATACTCATTTCTTATTATTATGTGTTCATTTCCATAAGTGTTATCATCTGTAAATTTATGAAATAGTGTCTTATGGTGTTTGTGGACTAGGAATCCAGGAGTAGCTTCACTTGGTTTCGCTTGAGGTTATAGAGGGCTGAAATGAAGGTGTGGTCTGAGCTGGACTGGGAAGAATCTGCTTTTAAGCTCATTTAGGTTATTGACAGACTTACTTCTTTGTAGCTGGTGACTGATGTGGCAGGCCTAGAATGCTGGAGGGTGTCAGTAACTTTAAGCTAGTTTACTAGGAAATGATTTCTTTTATCATTTCAATAAAAACAACAGAAATGATAATCCATAGGTATAAAGATTAAAGCTCACTGAAAAGTCCTATGGGAATAAAAATTGTGAAGATGCTCCGTCATAATGAGACTGAAGAGCCACTCTCTGTGCTAATGGGAAACCATGATGCTCCATTATCAAATTTAACCTAAATAATAAGAGCATCATGTATGAGTCTCAGGGAATGGAATATCAAAATATGATTGAAGTGACCCATTATCTTTTCTTTGTGGCTCTATAAACTGGACTGACAACAGGAAAGAAATTAAAACTGAACTAGAAGACTCTATTTTATGACTTTATTGACATTTCCAGCAATACTTCACTCTCCTACCTACAACATTTCATTTATTTTCCTTCCGTCCTTTATGGGGCTTCTAATGTAATGATCTCATTCATTAAGTCCCCCATTTGGACTCTGAGTGCTATATGAGAAGTCCTGGAGAACTGGTTGAGAGTCAGTCCTCAAGCTCCTAAACGCCCAAAGACTCAGTCCAGCTCAAAGCATGTTTACTTGGACACGAATGTATCAGTTCCAGGAAATTAAGGTAACTTTTAAGATACACGGATTGTGTTTCAATGGCTCATGCTTTCCTAGGGTGATGATGTGAGTTGGCTTCAAGAGGTACTGGTTTATCTGAATCATTTAAGCCATGTCTGTTTAAAGAGTAATGGTGTTGTAGGCTCCTGGAAGGGGATCAATGGATGTACTCTTTAATAGACTAGATAATACATATACTGAACTATGCAGGTCACTTGCCTTCTGTCACAAGTACTCAACACTGTTAGCATAGCATGAAATTAGCCCTGGGCAATATATAAGTGAATATCCATGGCTACATCCCAAGAAAACTTTAAATGATGGGCAAATTGGAGTTTTAAATTATTTTATGGATCCTAAAGTAGAGTCTTGACTTTTCTCCAATATTTTAAAATGCAAATTCTGTTGGGATTCCTGCCATAAAACCAAGACAGTGGGCTGAATAAAGTTGGTCAGCCTCTGACACAGATATTCAGCTGTGTCTATTATTTTGGAAGCTGGTTGGTGCTGCCCTTGGGTTCCAGAGATCCCTGGAAATCCTTAGGAGAAAGATCTATCACTGCAGCTGGCCTTTCAAAATGAATCCTTTCTTTACTTGGCATTAGTGTGCTGAGGTAGAGGCTTCTGGACAGCAGACCTCAGCTTGTCTATGTGTAGGACAGCTAAGTGCATTCAAGCTATGATAACCGTGATCTCACCAGCAGGTGTGGTGCTCCATACCAGGCACATAAAGATAGGCAGTGGCTGCAACTGAAAGATCTTACTAAAGCAAGGGATAACCTGTGGAAGATCAAATGGCCATATGGAAATAAATACCTGGCTTATATTAAAGTGATAACAGAAGGAAAGTTGTGGAGCATTTTAAAGTGTCTTGCACACTCCTGGAGGTAGTTTGGTGGAGTGTGGTGCAAAACGGGCAAATGAATTAATTTTATATATTTGAGCCTTGTGAGTATAATGCACCGAGAATTTGGACATGTACAGAAGTTTAGAAGTTTTTGTGGAATTTGGCCTGAGAGGCCCAAGATGTATGTTATCATAAACACTTGTAGTTGCCAAACAACATCTATATCCTCATTACCCTTTGTCTCTGAGTTTTAAACTTCTTTCTATTTCAAAATAATTAAAATGCCTCAGACAAGTTGCAGAACTGCTAAGTGCCCAAAGTCCCCTAAATCAGATTTCTGTGTTGATGTTTGTCTACATTTCTCTCTCTGTTTCTGTCTCTGTCTCTGTCTCTCTGTCTTTCTTTCACACACACACAAAAACACACAAAGACACACACACACACAAACCATGCATACTCTCACACGTGCACACATACATACATACACACACACACACAAACACACATACCATATGTAAATTCAAGAAATTTGTGATTAATTAAAAATTATACTGTTAATATCAACATTTTAAAATTTATTCTCTTACAATTTCATATATATTCCTTTTGAAATTATAATTGCAATGTTGTCCCCTTCCCTCATACAATGGTCTTTAATCAATGTCTCCTCATGACCCTCTTTTATCTCTTTCCATCTCATACCTTCCCCTCCTACATCTATGTGAGATTTTTTTTGGTGACCTATTGTATTTAATTGGGAGTACCTCAAGAAGAATGGGTAGTCTTCTACACCACTGACAAATATGTCTACACCACTGACAAATATGACTCCCTCTCCTCCTAAAACCTTTGACTGTCTCTAATATCTGCCATTCTTCTGGGAGGAATGGAGGTTTATGAGCCTCTGACAACTATGATGGAATGTCACTGTGTTCAGTTTTGTGGCACTGCTGATGTATGTTCACAGATGGAGCAGCCATATCATATTCAAAAGGCCACATTTCCCACCATTCATTCCCACCACCAGCTCTTCATTCTCTTTCTTCTCCAATGATCCTTAGCCTTAGGACTGTGATATAGATGCCACATTTAGAGCTTAGCATTCAACAGTCACTTTCTCTTCTCCCATTGACCAGTTATGAATCTCTACACTAGCTGGCATCCAATCCAAGGTTCTCTGGCAATCTTCCCAAGCAATGTTAGCTGTATCCATCAACATAGTGGAGTAATTGACTCAAAACCAGGAATGAGTGTTTATTGTCATTTTTTCCCTTCTTCTTCCATCTGAGCAATTTCTAATCTTTCCTTATAGTTTATGGTCGTGATATTTTAAATGGAGCAGGTTTTATAGAATGTGTCCAGTTGTTATTCTGTTTGCCCACAGTAAAAGTCATTGAATATTCTCCTTGTGGTGTCTTATAATGAGGCAATATGAGCAACTTTGTCTACTAATGATAATAATTCCTTCATCCCTTTATTAAATGAAATAATACTGTATAAGTAGCCAGCAATTACTTTGTGCTCATGTGGTTAGTAAACCAAAATATTTTCAGGGGGGGCGGGTATACTCTACTGTAATATGGAGCTTTGACTTCTATGCCACACTCTTACGTTACTAATGATTCATGGGTTTCTGTTTAACTCCAAAGTCTAAAACCTTTAAAGGTCAGTGTCCTTCTTGATGCTCGTTTTGTCCTATATTGGCCAGTAAAGCCCTTTAAATTGACTCCAATGACCGACCTTTTGACCTGCTGTCTCATTTCTTTAAAAACTTCTTAGTTTATAATATAGGAAAACATTATCAAATTTTTAAATTTATTTTTTATTAGGTATTTTCTTCATTTACATTTCCAATGCTATCCCAAAAGTCCCCCATATCCTTCCCCAACACTCCCCTACCTACCCACTCTCACTTCTTGGCCCTGGTGTTCTCCTGTAATGAGGCATATAAAGTTTGCAAGATCAATGGGCCTCTCTTTCCAATGATGGCTGACTAGGCCATCTTCTGCTACATATGCAGCTAGAGACACGAGCTCTGGGGGTACTGGTTAGTTCATATTGTTGTTCCACCTATAGGGTTGCAGACCCCTTTAGCTCCTTGGGTACTTTCTCTAGCATTATCAATTTTTTGAATTGAGTTTTTCTTTCCCCAGATCTGTGTAAATGCACTTGAGTGTTCTGGATTCTACAGTGAAGAACTGTGCATAGAAAAAAGCAAAGAGGGAGATGGAGAGATGCCTTAGTGGTTAAGAGAACTGGCTTTTCCAGAGGATCTAAGTTAATTCGCAGCATCAATAGGACAGTTCACAACTATATGCAACTTATGTTTCAGGGTATCTACCACCCTCATACAGACATACATACAGTTAAGTCACCAATGTACATAAAATAAAATAAAATAAAGAAATTATTAAGAAAGAAACAAAGAGCCTTATATATGGAGAGAAGCCAGGATGTTAAGAATAAACTCAATTATGAGGAAAGTACTGATATTTATAGGTATTTCTGATAGACAGATATAGACTACAAATAAACAAATATACACATACAGACAGAAATGCAGACACACAAACATACACATAGAATACAGTTACTCAGAAATATATGCATTTCTATTTAGATCCAGTTAAAACTTGGAGACTAACTTATCTCCTTTGAGTTTCAACCTACACTACACCATTGGACTTTTTCCACTTTTATTCTTCTACTTGTAAATTCTTTCCCCCATTCATGAGGACTCAAATACAGCATTTTCAATTTGCTTAGTTTTCTTCAACATCTTTGATAGATAAACAACTTTCTTGCTGGGAGTACATCTGACTTCAACATGTCAGGCTATGACCCATACATTATTCAATCTATATCTCTAAGAAGGAAGAAGATGAATGAAGGAGCAGAAGGGGAATAAGAAGGATAAAATTCCATCCCTAAATAATTTTCCCTTTCTTGTGTATTTTATAAAACCTGGGTTCCAATAAGTAGCAATTGAGAAGGAGAAGAACAAATAGATCTACAAATGCTTTTTCTACTAGGAAATCCAGGCAAAATATTAACATGGATGTAACATAAAGGAGACAGCAGCAGGTAGAGGAAGACAGAAACTCAGTATCTTCCTTTGGTCAGTGTCTAGAAATTCTACAAGAAAGCTAAATACTCAGCTCCCCAGACTTCATTTTAATGGTGTGCCTTTAATAAAATAAGTAGACATTATTGGAAAGTTTTGCCTGCATGAAAAATGTGGGCACAATGTCTTGTTTCATTTTCTTTGTCCCTAAAAGTGTAGAAGATATCTTGTGCCCATGTCAAGCAGTAAGAGGGACATACCAAGAGAACATCAGTAGTGCTGAACTCCCAGAATACACTCATAAGTATAGCTTCAGAGAACTGAATGAAAGCTAGCATGCATGTATCTTTTGTTACATGAGCTTATTATATGTTAAATAAATGTCTAGTTTATAACCACTGAATATATTAGTACATACGCTGATGCCTTCTCATCTAAACTCTACCTTGAACAATAATACTAAATGAAAATCAGATTCCCATGGGTGGATCTGATGAGCCAAAGAGTTGTCCTCTCCATACTCCAGTAATTGACAAGGGATGAGCATGTGGGGGAATTTGGCCCTGTAAGAATCACCTGTCTTCTTTGCTATTTTTCACTTTGGGTGTGAGGTTCACAATCATTGTGGCCACTAATTTTGCCTGAATAGGAAGATGAAACATTGAGAGGAACTTGATTCAGAACCATAGTAGAATTCAAGGCTAGAGCGTGCTCTATTATTGGGCCTTCTGTTGTTGGCATGGATCTTTTATATTATTTTAGTATTATCAAAGTCACATTGTACATTTTTGCAAGTACTGGTGAAAAGCCACATGAGTGACAGATGCAGATGACAACCTTATCTATCAGCTTAAGTTCTTAGTACCTTGAGTTCTAAGACTCCAAAAAAGAAATAAGCCTGTTTTTCAATGAGATAAATTTAAATAGTGTCACTCATGAGGTAAAGAAGACACATAAAAAAGAGCTAAAAAAAAGTCTGAAAGAAGTGTTGTATTAACTCGCCATGTATCCATCCATCAATAGCACTCATTAAGAAAAGAAAGTTAGGTATAGACAAAACTATGAGCACACAGGCATGAAATGCCCAAAGGTGTTTGGGAAGGTGTAATGTTAAAATCAAAGTATCAATTATGAAACTAACATATAAACATGCTGGATTTCTATGATCTCTGGGCCTACTGGGTGTGAGTGAAAATTGTGAAGAACTATGGAAGGTGACCTGCTCTTAGGGAAGAAGAATGCATAAGTAATAAATTCATTGTCCTAAAATGGGTATTCTTGGGAAAATGGGCTGTTGTATATCCCCTACTCCTCTGAAAGATCTATTGTATTTGATATTGTAAACCATTGTCTTTTCAGTTTGCTGAAAATATTAGGACTGTTGGATCTAAAATCATAGCTATCAGGAACCAGCTCATCTAAGGACTTGAAGCTGTTTATGCCTCTAATCTACTGTGGGACACATGCCCACTTAGGAATTATCTTTAATGAAGTTGTGAAACAAAATCCCTTGATAGAGAACCCAACCCTTGTCACAACTAGTAATGTGTCTGCTCTGTGGATTCTGCCTGCTTCTCTAGAGTTGGCCCTGTTCCATGGCACTGAGTGGGTGAAGTTTTGAGTCAGTACTGCTGACAGAAGCACCTTGGGGACAGGAGTTATAAGAATCTTTCCTTTGCAGCTACAACACATGGGACTCAGAGCATGTCAGGTCACTTTGTTATTTGCTTCATTCCAAAGAAACTTTGGTTTGGGTAATTTGAAGACATGGAGATTCAACAAGGGGATAATGATATAATTTTAAAAGAAGAGGGAAAAGACATAAAATAGTAGATTATGGGGTTTTATGTTTGAAACAGTATAGGGAATTAACAAAATTAATACTATAACAGACAAAGCAATTTAATAAAACCAGATACACTGAATCTAATAGAAGAGAAAGTTGTAAAGAGCCTTGAACACATCAGCACAGGGGAAAGTTTCCTAAACAGAACACCAATGGACCAGGGTGTAAGATCAACTATAGACAAATGGGATATCATAAAATTGAAAGCTTCTGTAAGGCAGAGGATACTGACATCAGGACAAAATGGCAATTTATAGATTGAGAAAAGACCTTTACCAATCCTACATCTGAAAGAGGGCTAAGATCCAATATATACAAAGAACTCAAGAAGTTAAACTCTAGAGAACCAAATAACCCTATTAAAAATGGGGTACGAGCAGGGCATGGTGGCACACGCCTTTAATCCCAGCACTTGGGAGGCAGAGGCAGGCGGATTTCTGAGTTTGAGGCCAGCCTGATCTACAGAGTGAGTTCGAGGACAGCCGGGACTATACAGAGAAACCCTGTCTTGAAAAACCAAAAAAAGAAAAAAAGAAAAAAAGAAAAATGGGGTATGGGGTTAAACAAAGGATTCTCAACTGAGAAATCTCAAATGACTGAGAAGCACCTAAAGAAATGTTCAATAACCTTAGTCATCAGGGAAAAGCAAATTAAAATGGCCCTGAGATTCCACCTCACACTAGTCAGAATGGCTAAGATCAAAAACTCAGGTGTTAGCAGATGCTGGCAAGGATGTGAAGAAAGAGGAACGCTCCTCCATCGGTAGGATTGCAAGTTGGTACAACCACTCTGGAAATTAGTCTAGCTGTTCCTCAGAAAATTGGACAGAGTACTATCTGAGGACCCAGCTATACCACTCCTGGAGCATATATCCTAAAGATGCTCCAACATGTAAGTAGGACACATGCCCCACTATGTTCATAGCAGCCTTATTTATAATAGCAAGAAGCTGGAAAGAACCCAGATGCTCCTCAACAGAGGAATAGATACAGAAAATGTGGTACATTTACACAATGGAGTACTACTCAGCTATTAAAAACAATGACTTCATGAAATTTGCAGACAAATGGATGGAACTAGAAAGTATCATTCTGAGTGAGGTAACTTAGTCACAAAAGAACACACATGGTATGTATTCACTGATAAGTAGATATTAGGAAAAAAGCTCGGAATATCAATGATACAACTCACAGACCATATGAAACCCAAGATGAAAGAAGGCCACACCAAAGTGTGGTGTATATTTCAGCCCTACTCAGAAGGGGTCAGCAAATAATCTTGGGATGTAGAGGGAAAGAAGGGTCTGGGAGTGAGAGGGGAAGGGGAGGGGAAAGGGAGGCAGGATCAGGTGTGGGAGGAGACAGGGAAGATGTACAGAGCATCAGGAAATTGAACAGAGGTGAGTAGCAGTGAGGGATGAGGAACTGGGGGTAGCCATCAGAAAGTCCCAGATGCCAGGAAAGCAACAGGTTCCCAGAACACAAAGGGGATGACATTAGTTTCTCTCCCAGCAAATGGGAGAGAAAACCTGTAGAAACCCTATCCAGAGGTTAGGCATGGCCCTCTGTTGAAGAATGGGGCCATCCACCTATCTTAACACTTTTAACCCAGAATTTTTCCTGTCTAAAGAAAATACAGGGACAAAGAGTAGGGAAGAGACTTAAGGAAATGTCATCCAGAGACTGCCCTACCTGGAAATCAATCCCATATGCAGCTACCAAACCCAGACACTTTTGCTGATGCCAAGAAGTGCTTGCTGACAGGAGCCTTATATAGCTGTGTCCTGAGAGCCTCTGCTAGAGCCTGACCAATAAAAATGTGAATGCTCGCAGACAACCATCAGAATGAACACAGGGACCCCATTGGAGGAGTTAGAGGAAGGACTGAAGGAGCTGAAAGGGTTTGCAACCCTATAGGAAGAACAATATCAACCAACCCGACTCCCCCCCCCCCCCCGCCCCCCAGAGCTCCCAGGGACTAAACCACCAACCAACGGGTACACATGGAGGGATCCATGGCTCCAGCCACATATGTAGCAGAAGACGGCCTTGGCAGGCATCAATAGGAGGAGTGGCCCTTATTCCTGTGAAGACTTCATGTCCCAGCATAGGGGAATGCTAGGGTGGTGAGGTGGGAGTGGGAGGGAGAGTGGGGGAGCACCCTCATAGAAGCAGGGGGAGGAGGATAGGTGGTTTGTGGAAGGGATACCAGGAAGTGGGATAACATTTGAAATGTAAATAAATAAAATAACCAAAAAAGGAGAGAATTAGCTAGATACTTAATGAAAAAAATAAAGAAAAGAAATAAAAACGTCAGGAAAAGACATGGCTCCTTCTAGGTATGGTGAAAGAGACATTTATTTTAGATAGGTGAGAGCATAGCTAGAGGCAGAGACATAAGGAAAGTTCAGAGTGGTCATGACACTGAAGTATAAGGCAGATGTGGAAGGGAAGGGAGGGAGGGAACCAGGTATAGCAGCAAGGTGGCCAAAAGTACAAAAGAAGCAAATAAGGGCAGGGAGCCAACATGTCTGGATCATACTGGAAAGAGCCTCTGGAAGAAGGATTGCTCAGCTGGAGAGTTCAGGGAAAAGGACAGGGTATGCCCACCATATCGTATAATAGGTAGGAACTAAGAAATGCTAGGAGAACCTGGAGGCCAGGTCTGCTTTGATTTGTTAAATAGGCCCCTCAACCTCTTAACCTAGGTTTGAAACTTAACAGGTACAATATAATAAAAACCATTTGGATATGATAACATATATTGCATCTTGTGTCTGCTTGTGTGATAGAATTCTTGCTTATACTTCAAACAAACAAAACAAAACAAACAAAATAAAAATGGAAAATACCATTCCATAGAGACACAGAGTGGTCATCAAACCTATCTTCCATTAAACCATGAAATGCCATTTTCAGTTGATCTGCACTGAGTGTGAAGATCAGTATTTAACTAACACATCATTCCTTCTTCTCAATTGCTAGAGCCACTTCTTCCAGTCCTTAGAGTAATTCACTCAGCATCTGATGGACCTCATTTTGATAAGGGAAGTTGAGACAAGTTGAGTGTTAAGATTACACCTGGTCTTATTCAACCTCTCCTTGATGCCCCACCTTTATGGTTTTTGTTTTATCTACCAAATAGAGTCATGTCAACTGATAAGATAAATGGGGGTTTAATCCATGCTCTCTGTCTAAAACTCATAGTTGTTGATTTTTCTACTTTAATCGTAACACACTCCAGGTAGAATCCTGTTTTGGAATTCTTCCCTCAAGCTGAAAATAGTCCCTTTTCTAGAGCAACCATAGCTATTATTTTCTCCCTAAGTCTTTTCTTGCATAAGCCAACATTGTCTATATTTAGTTTCCAACAACTTTCCTTCATATTCTCACAGGTAACCTATTCTTATCCCCAGCCAGCCATCTGTGCCTGCTCTGATTTAGGAGAGTCACTGTTAAGATAGGGAGAACATAATTAGCTATGCTATTTCACATCATCTTTGTTATTTGAAGAGCTGAATGTAGAGAATTTGTGTGAATATATTTTGGATGCTCACATTTAAATATGGGTCAGGAGGGGAGATCTTGTAGGGCCTCTTTCTCCTCCTTGATCCTTTGAAGCATCCTCACTAAGTGAGGGTATTATGAAACATTTCCCAGTTGTATATGCCCTAACTGCAGACTTTGTTAACCAATGCCAGCACTCAGTATCAAGGGTTCACATGTATCCTTTCTACCTCATTCTTGAATAAAAATTTCTCCAAGGACAGAAGGTTTCCATTGTCCTTGATTTTGAGAAATGTGGTTATATGTTCAATGTACGAACTGGTAGAAATCCATAGAGGTGTCTTTCTGGAGATCTATGGAGCGCTGTATTGGGAATTACAGTTAACATTTTTTTTTTACATTTAAAATTTTTTTTATTAATTATAATTATTTTATTTATTTAAATCCAAAATGCTGCCCCCTTCTGGTCAAAGAGTTCTTTCCCCAATCCCCCCTCCCCTTCACCTCTGAGAAGGTTCTTCACTCCCCCTCCCCCCATATCTTCCTACTCTGGGGCATCAATTCTCTACAGGAATAGGCAAAACCTAATCCTTTCTCACTGAGGTCAGGCAGGGGAGCCCTCTGCTACCTATGTACCAGGGGCTTCAAAGAAAGATGTGTCATGATGTTACCCACAATTAGGGATCTTACCATAAAGAGGCAGATCTTCCTATCCCTTCTTTTGATGATCAGTAAGTACTCTGTGCTTAGTGTGTTAATAATAGCCTTGATATACCATTAATTGACATACTTTGCTGAGCTTTCTGGTGTGATATGATACAGTATAAAGAAAATTAGCCAGCTCAGAATTGCACATTGAGCATTCCAATCTCTCACTCATGCAATGCAGAACTTTTAAAAGACAACTTGTTTGCATTTGAAGTAGAGAAAATGAACCCATATATTTTTCTGTCAGGTTTTCCAGCTTTCCATACTCTTTTTCTTTTGCCTGGAATGTCCTCACTGTGATGTTTTTCTTGGGCTTTAAGACTTAAACTGGAATTCATGTCTACTGTGAAGACTCCTTTGACTATTTCCTCCTAGGTAGTCTTGGTTTCTTTCTCTGGCTTCTAGATGACTTCATATTGCTATAAATATCAGCCTACATTGAAATTGCTTATTGTCCAAGTGTGTTTCTGGTTAGACTGTGCAAAGACACTTTCTTCTTGGTCTTTGAATCTACAATATCTGGGTAGTGCCTAATACCCAAAGGGTGGGTTAAAAACTATTTATCTTAATTCATGTGGCCGACATAAATGGAATAATTTTCATTATAAAGTTCATAATAAAAGATTCTTGCTTTAGTTAACCATTTGTGTTGGTCTACTACGACTATCCCACATCCTACTCATGTCTCTCCTAGCCAGATTGTTCCACCTTTATGGTTTTTTCATGTTTAACCTCATCTGCTATCAGAATTCACATTTCCTTATGTAGATTCATTACTAAAAATAAAACAAAAGAAGATAATTTTAAATATTAGAGCTGTTTGCTTTGTAGTTACTCTAGGAAGTTATTTGTGTAAGAAACATTTGGCAATGTCCTTTCAGTCTACATTCCAATAATTTATAAATGCTAAAGGATCTAGATGTTAGTCTATGTAGTATCCATAAGTATTTAATGTACTGTTGATGTGATAGGATCTTAGAATCTCTATATATGCCCATAAGGATTTAGTATTCTCAGAAAAGCAAGAATCTATGTTGGAACCTTTAGTTGCAGAGCCCAGATCCAAGTCCTGGTTTTCTGAGCTGCCTTCTGTATCACTTCCATAAATTAAGCAAAATATATACATTTCCTTGATGCTGTAGCATTTTGAGCAGCCTTTGTCACTGCTCCAGGCTTTTGTGGCTGGGGTGAAAACAAGATACTACACAGATCCTTGTTTGTGCCCTAGCAACCAAACACAACACAGATGGCCATCCTGGCAACCTGCCCATCAGACGCTGATTGCGTACCTGGTGCTGAGACACAATGACAGCTTCCCCACGCAGAGATAGCGTGCATTTTTACAATGAAGTTTGAGTTCATAACAATATGCAATGTAGATTGTATCCTGTAACTTCAGGCCAATTTGCTAGTTTTGAGTCAAGAGGCAATAGCTTTCTGTTGGTGTAATGACAACTTGTCTGCTGCAGCTGGATCATGTTAGGACAGTAGGGATTTTCTTCTTTGGTCCCTTTTCAATAGTGCCTGGTAATAATAGGGTAGCCTTCTCCCAGGATGTTTCTTGCCAGTTACACACATGTTCTGGCTCATGAACACAACATTGTGAGCATTGCTTGGCATCAAAGAATAAGAATTGTCCTTATTTATAAATGGACAGTCCTTCTCTGGGAGGTGAAGAGACAATGACTCATTTCAAATACAAGAGATATTTTCTATGATTTGTTAATTTGAACCAATGCTAGTGTGCATAAGTCATTCTGCCAGGTATTGGAATGCAAAGATAAGAGATGCAGAATGTCACACAAATGACATGTAGACTCGTTGAGAATCTAAGCATTTAAGCTAACAACTATAATATAGACACTGAACACTCTAATAGTGGGGTATACCCAGTACTGTGGGAACAAAAAGAAGGGGACTAAATTCCTGTTGGGGGTCATCCCTGGGGAAACTCAACATGCAAACTTTGTGAGGCTCTTGCTTTGCTGCCTGATGAATCTTGATTGCAGATTCCTGCTCTTCCACTTACTCATTTTGTTAACTCAGTGCATTAAGCTTTCCAGATCTCTTCATCTTTACAATTCTAAGAGAACAGGCTCATGCCATAAAATATATGTACAAACGTAAGAACAAAATGAAATAATCATTAAGGTATGTTTAATGTCTTTTCTGGCATCTCATAGTTAATAAACATTAGCTGCCATCATTTTTATTATTATCACTCTTATTTATGTGCTGATCCTGTAATCAGCCTTTGATGTGGTAACATCATGGTGGCAGTAGAAAGTTCTGACTAAGAATGCAGGTCTGAATTTTATTACCCGTGTATCCTTGATATCATCTTCAGTATTCTGAAGTAACTTATACTACCTAATCAAGATGGAGAAGTAGGATGCATCTCATCACCCTGTAGAGTCAAAAGCAAAACCTTGAACAAGGTGGCATTTCCAAAATTGTGGTATATGAAAAAAATTTTTTTTCATTAAGCTTCCAGAAACACTGTCAACTTGGTTGTGGATGTGAACATTTTTAGAGAAATACCACAACAAGGTACTGGCATACTGCATTTTCTAATATGTGAGTCAAATTTGGATTAGGTGTACAATCAGAACATGCATGTTGGACTCATATCTTGCTCTTTGATGAAGCAGAAAATTAATGGGAAGAACTTAAAGAAATGTCTAGTGTTTGACTGTGTCTGCTCTGCTGCTGGGCAGTTTGACTGTCCTTACCCCACACTGCTGCTGGGATGGTGGTAGGCTGTTTGGAAGTGTGGAAACACAATTCCAGAGTGGGAAATCACAGTCTAAAGTGTGGTTTAGGGGTCCCAGAGACTGTGACAAGGCTGAGGCTGTGGAATTCTCCGACTCTTGGACATATAGGCATTACTGGGAGTTTTACAAGAGCCAACAATGGCATAGGGAGTCCACAGGCTGGGGACAGGTCTAGCCTGGGGCTGGGGGAAAGGGGAGTGCCTGCTTGTCCTACTGGTGATTGTCCTTAGCTTGGTAGAGGCAGGCTTGGTGGTGGTTATGACTGGGAGTGCAGAAAATTCATCTACAGGAGAATTAAGCTGTGTTAGAGTGCCTTCTCCATGGCTCCCCACAGTGGATATTGATGAAAGAGACAACTCATGGTTTAACAGTTTATTGGTTGTTTAAACAGTTTATTGGTTGTTTGTGATGGAAAATGGATGTATAACCTACCATACCCACTTCTCAGGGTGGACCTGAGATTAAATACATTTTTCAGGGAGGACTGTCTATGAAGGGAAGCTTATTGGCTAAGTCCTCTGGACATCTAGGTACCTCATTAGCATGGAGAACTCTGTTTTGGGCCTATATGATCATAGGACATATTTCTTTATGTGAAGAGTCTGGCACATGTTTCAGGTCCAGAGCCTGGAGTTACCTAAGCTTTATGTGTGTGCCCACTGAGTCTCCTGGTCTCAACCTGCTCCATCTCACCAAATTTCCTGGCATGGTTTTTACATCCTATAGTCTAGAGAGTGAGGAAAGATGTGCTTGAAGGAAATAATCCAGGAAGAAGGAGATAGTATGTAACAAATGCTATATGGAAGGGTAGAATTGGCTTGGTGGCAGTAGACAATGTGAGTACTTACTATTTATATGTTTGTTTATTTATTTGCCATATATCCCAACCACAGTTTCCTCTCCCTCGACTCCTTCCAGTCTCTGTCCCCACTACCTCCTTCCTACTTCCCCAAACCCTTTCCTCCTCCCTTTGCCTTTATAAAAGAGTAGGCTTCCCAGAGATAGCAACCAAGCATGGCATACGAAGATTCAATAATACTAGGTCATACCAAGGATGGGTAAGGCAACCCAGTAGGAGAAAAAGGGTCCTAAGAACAAGCAAAAGAACTGGAGAAAATCCTGCTGTTAGGAGCCTCCCCAAAACACCAAGTTAACAACCATAACATACATGCACATTTATTATTGGCTATAGAGGACCCAACACCAAAAGAGTTATGCATGCTAACTCAGATTCACTCTCTGGAGCACATAAGAAAAATAGCCCAAGTTTAGAGAATTATAAATACCTGGAATAATAGGAGAAAATATTTTAAGAATGATGAGGCATGAGTATTCCTGCTGTACCTCATAAGGAGTGTCAGGCCAGAGTCATAAGATTGGTTGAAATCAGGTTTGAGAAAAAGAAGACAATGGGAAACCACTTTTAGTGGGGGTATTTTGACATACTGTGTGTCCTTAAGCCATGATTCTCTGTGGTATAACTGAGGGGGGTCAACAACAGATGCCAGCTTTGTCTGCACAGCATGAGAAGTGGTTTACACAGTGAATCTCTTCAAATCATCACAAAATGGAAAGAATTAAAGTTCCAACAGTGATTAAAATGGTCAGAGAGTAATATTAAAATTGTCCCACACTTAAATAACATGAACAAGATATAAAGTTATTATTCTTTCTTGTACATGGCTAGAGATCAGGGCTGTTATGGTGGCTCTGGTCCAACGGTCTCTACTCAGAATGCTCCCATGATTGACTTCTTTATCTTAAGCTCCTAAGCATTGTCACAGTACACTTTGTGTACTGCAACTCTGAGTACATTGCCTGAGTGCTTACCAGCATCGAAGAAGAAAAGATAAAAGAAAAATAATGATCAGAGAATGATAGATAAGTGCTAAGGCTAAACTTCAGAGGCTGCTTCTCGATGCACTTTCTTGCATCTTGTCTGGAAGTTAGCACTATGGTTGTGCCTTATCACATTCTCAAGAGAACGAGTGTTAGTAACTATCTGAGCAACTAGATCCTAAGCTAACGATGGAAGTACGTTCATGGTAGAAGTGGTGAATATATAGGTAGTATGTCTAATGACATTGGATATTTGACCCTGGTTTTCCAGATAAGCACACTTGGCGTTAACAAGGCAAGATGAGACGATCCTTGTATGGAGGCAGAGCTAGTAAGTAAATGTCTGGGATTCCATCTGATGTCACTTCCAGTGTTTGTTATTTTGAGTCTGCCTCTCCACCATTACTCATAAGCCCTCAAGAGAGATCAACGATTGGGGCTTTTAATAGGAAAGAAAGGAAACATTGTGGTGATTATGATGGGGTTTTTGTTTTTGCTTGCTTGCTTTTGGTTTTGTCAATTTGAGGCAAAACTACAGTGATCAGAGAAGAGGAAACAACAACTTCGAGAATGCCTAAATAAAATTGGTTTGTCAGCAGGCTTGTGTGGGCATTTTCTTTCTTTCTTTCTTTCTTTCTTTCTCTCTCTCTTTCTTTCTTTCTTTCTTTCTTTCTTTCTTTCTTTCTTTCTTTCTTTCTTTCTTTCTTTCTTTCTTTTTCTTTCTTTCTTTCTTCCTTTCTTCCTTCCTTTCTTTCTTTCTTTCTTTCTTTCTTTCTTTCTTTCTTTCTTTCTTTCTTTCTTTCTTCCTTCCTTCCTTCCTTCCTTCCTTCCTTCCTTCCTTCCTTCCTTCCTTCCTTTCTTTCTTTCTTTCTTTCTTTCTTCTTTCTTTCTTTTTAAAATTTTTTCCTTTTTTTAATTTAAATTTTTTAAATTAAATATTCTCTTCATTTACATTTCAAATGCTATCCCCTTTCCTAGTTTCCTCTCAAAAAGTCCCCTATACTCCCCTTCCCACCCTGCTCCCCAATCCACCAACTCCCTCTTCCTGGCCCTGTCATTCCCCTGTATTGGGGCATATAATCTTAGCAAGACCAAGGGCTTCTCCTCCCATTGATAGCTGGCTAGGCCATCTTCTGCTACATATGCAGCTAGAAACATGAGCTCTGGGGGGTGGGGTGGGGTACTGGTAAGTTCATATTGCTGTTCCTCCTATAGGGTTGCAAACCCCTTCAGCTCCTTGGGTACTTTCTCTAGCTCCTTCATTGGGGGCCCTGTGTTCCATACAATAGATGACTGTGAGCAACATCCACTTATGTATTTGCCGGGTACTGGCATAGCCTCACAAGAGACAGCTATATCAGGTTCCTGCCAGAACAATCTTGTTGGCATATGCAATAGTGTCTGGGTTTGGTGGTTGTTTATAGGATGGATCCCCTTTTCTTAATTAATGATTCATGTGGGTGGGTCAAGTTCATGGCTGTTGGTGTCACCCTTGAGAAAGTGGTCCTGAGCAAACCTTAGGGAGTAAGCCAGTAAGCAGCACCCCTCCATGGTTTTTGTTTCAATTCTTGCCTTGGGTTCTTCCCATAACTTACCTTCCTGGTGGACTGTGAATGGGATATGTAAGCATAAATAAGCTTTTCTGCTCAAAAAACTTTTGTTTATGGTGTTTTATCACATAAATATAAACCTTAACTAAGACAGTGGCCAACCACTGTCTTCCTGGGTAATTAAGTTTCTAGAATGAAAGATTATTAGGTTTAAAATGAGAAGGGGTACACTGGTTGGTTTTATGTCAACTTGATACGAGCTAGAGCCATCAGAGAAGAGGAGACTCAATTGAAAAAATGTTTCCATAAGAACTAGCTGTAAGGCGTTTTCTTAGTGATTGATGGGGGAGGGCTCACTTCATTGTGGGTAGTGGTATCCCTGGGCTATTGGTCCTGTGTTCTGTAAGAAACTAGGCTGAGGAAGCCATGGGAAACAAGCAATTAGACAGCAGTCCCCTATGGCCTCTGCATCAGCTGCTGTCTCTAAGTTCCTGCCCTGCTTGAGTTCCTGTCCTGACTTCCTTAATGAAGAGATAGCTGAGAGTTCTACATCTGGATGAGCAGACAGCAGGAAGAGTTTCATATGGCCAACCTTGAGCACTTGAAACTTCAAAGCCTACCCTCAGTGACACACCTACTCTAATGAGGCCACACCTCATAATCATGCCACTCCCTGTCAGCCTATGGGGACCCTTTTTATTCAAACCACAACAGTGTGCTATAGGTATGCCTGGAACATTTAAAGAAATTGTGAGGAACAAATTCATGATGGTGCCCTGGAGAGAATGCCATGTAGAGTGAAAGTGATCTTATTAACTCATTTGTAAATGCAATATCATGGAATAGTTTGTTACAAAGTCCTTGTATAAAGGCAACAAATTGAAGATGGCAAGGCTCCTTGTCTTAATGAGCTCGCTGGGTGTCCTCCTCATAAATTGTCTTCTTGAGACTTTTTATTGTACTTAGCTCATGGCAACACAAACTGATGCAATTAGTGAAAAACACAGCTACAATGTACACCCCAAAAGTCCAATCTACAATTACAAGTAGAATAGCATTCAAATGCCTATTTGGAAGCTGCTAGTGTTTAAAGGAACAAAGAAGGCATTTCTCAAATCCTTTAGCTCAGCCAGACGTATAGGGTTGTTATTTAACATTTTATGATGTAAAATGAGACATCAAAGAAATTTCAAGATTCCAAGGCTATTTTAGGAATATTCCTTTTTATTTGTTTGTTTTTGTTTTTTTGTTTTGTTTTGTTTTGTTGTTGTTTTGTTTTTTGAGACTGTGTTTCTCTGTGTAGCCCTGGTGTCCTGGAATTCACTTTGTAGGCCAGGCTGGCCTCGAACTCAGAAATCCACCTGACTCTGCTTCCCAAGTTCTGGAATTGGAATATTCCTTTAAAGCTATTTTTATTTATTTCCATTCTCTTGGTTGGGCTGCTGTTCCTAAGTCTAGTGCTGAAACTCCAAGGCTGTTTAGCAGCCGTTTAAGCATCTAAAGGCTTCTACCCGGGACACCCCAAGTATTGTCTCAATGAGGAGTTATCTGTAGTACCAGCTTTAGTGTGAAATCCTGTGAAAACTATGTCACAAACAACATGTCACTGGCTGTGCTCTTCCTTGTCAGTCTCCACAGAGCCCATGGTTCATTCTCTTACTGTGTAACATAGTCTGTCTAGACTAAATGCTTAGCAGTTATGTAAATTTTTTAAAATGATAAGTTTATTTATTTATGCAATATTAATAAAAGAAAGTGTATGAAGAGAGAAAGAGGGCTTTGGGGGTTATTCCTACCCATATTTGGTGGCTTCTAGGGAGCCACAGGACCTGGTTTTGAAACATACCATGTAGGAAATTGCCATCAAAGTACCGATGAGAAAGTTGTCTGAATAAGCCTTCCAGGGTCTGAATCTTGATTCAAAGCCTCAAAACCTCTGTGAATTTAGAAGGCAATATTTAATTTTATTATGAGTTTGTTTATTAAACTTTCCAGGGAACCTTTTGTTCACTAGTAAATAGAGTTTCTGAGAGTGTCACATTCTATGAAACATGAAAACCAAACTCATCCTTATCACATTGTGAGAAATTACTTCACGCCCATGTCTTATGTGCTTGGACAAATGTAATAATGTCAGCAATAATAATCTCTGTATAATACCTCAATAATCACTGCAATTACAGTGATTATACATTTTCTTGAGCTATTGCTTTATGGTACCTTCCAACCTCATAGTCTTTGCAAGGTAAATGTTTCTTAGATCTGTTTTACAGGTGAAAAAAATATCAGGAATTTTAAAAGCTCAGCCTCTGTCCATAGTGACACAGTCAGACCAGGGAGAAAACAAAGAAAGGGTAATCTGACCCCAAAATGAACACCTATGCATTCTTCTCACAGACAATGGTCTTCCAATTTGTTCTTCTTTTTTTATTAGATATTTTCTTTATTTATATTTCAAATATTACCCCATTTCCTGGTTTCCCCTCCAAAAAAAGTCCCCATCTCATGCCCTCTCCCCTGCTCACCAACCCACTCACTTCTGCTTCCCTGTCCTGGCATTCCCCTACACTGGGACATTGAGCTGAAGGAGCTTGCAACCACATAGGAGGAACAACAATATGAACTAACCAGTACCCCCAGAGCTCCCAGGGACTAAACCATCAACCAAAGGTTCAATTTGTTCTTCTTGTTCTGAGGGTTTTATAAGAGGGAATGCTAAAGATGAAATGTTTAGGTTTTGGTGACCTTAGGCAGGAATGATACTCAGGGATGAGTAACCTCATTGATGTCCTTTAAACATTCCACAGGGGGTGATAGTAATTGTGTATCCAAAGGCTCTATCCCTTCTTTATTATATCCACGAAGAATGACGATATGATTGTATAAAATTTTGACACAAGGAAATAAGTCTCCACATTCTTTATTCCAGGATAATTCCTTGCTGCAAATTACCCTTATAGATCTAGAATTTCTTTACACCGATGTTGATAAGGTGAGACTGTACAACATGAAATCTGTCATCAAAATAGGGTTAAAATAAAGCTTTTGTCACGTCTTATCTCTGTGGCATTTATGTCTTTTTTTATTCTCTGCATTCATATTTTATTGGGTTTTTTGTTGTTGTTTTGATATTGTAAAGAGATCTTCCAACATGGTGACTACAGAGTTAAGTTCTATCAAAAGATCTGACTTCAGTGCTTAAAGTCCTTAGTATATGGGATCTATTATTAAAATTATTAAATTTATCGCCTTCAGTTACAAGAATCCGTTTTTAGCTAAATTTCATCCAATGCAAGCTCCTTTCCCAGGCGTCTGTGTGCTCTGTCTGGTTGGGAAGGCACCAGGCTATTCTCTGTTCCTTGGATAAAGGCATTTCTACCATCAAATAACCCCACTGAATCTACCCAACGTTTCCCTCTTTCCAACCCCCTCCCTCCTAGCTCCATTTGGCACTTCTTCAAGGGGCCTCTGTAATGAGCAGGTTCCCAGAGGAAGCTGTTTCCTGAAAGGCTTATACCATTTAAAAGAAAACAAGTTTAGGGTCTCAACATTCTTGTTTTTGAAGAAAGAAAAAAAAAAAAGGCTTAATCTGCAGGCCTGGCAGCTGCGGCAGGAGCCTCAGGCTCTCCTGGTCACAAACCTAAAGAACCACCATCTCATCATGCATGCTATTTCCAAGCTCCTTTGCAACTTTATTCTGGTTTGCTGCTTTGCCTGGGAAGGGTTTGGTGGGAAACCCAATCTCTCCCCTAGTTCTTTGTTTCTCAAATTAGGGCTGGGTACTGTTGCCACCCCAATCAGCATGAATAGCCCTTTCCTTATAGCAGTGTGAAACACAGAGGCATGGGTGTGGGCATTGTTTCTTTGATAGGCTTAAAGACTGTGGAGCAGTAGGGGAAAGCCTATGTGTAGGAACCAGACAGACTTGTGTGCCTATTTGCTACATCACAACCAGAATTTGGCACCTCCAACAGATAGTTTATTCTCCCCTCACTGAGCTGTCTTTCTTAGTTCAATAGGAGCCATGGTGTCTACTTTGGTAGTGTTGTAAAGAGGACACACAACTATGCATACAGAGGACTGAGGCTGTGTTTCAGCATCCATTTACTTAATAAATGTTAACTTATTAATGACACACATACCCAGTATTTATATAAAACAGTTTCTAGTTTCCTTTGGGGTACTTTTCAGTCTTAAGCATTGGAAATAAAAAAGATACAAATATCAGACATACTATAATTTCACTTTTAGACACATTAGTCGAAGGAGTCTGTTTTATATATTAGGCAGAATAAGTGTTAAAGACAAATGATGTAGTCAGCTATAAACCTAATGAACATTAAAGTTGTATTGAACCTTGGGACCAAATAATATATATATATTTACATATTTATTTATTTAGTTAGTTAGGTATTTATTTCATTTACATTTCCAATGCTAACCCAAAAGCCCCACACACACTCCCCCACCCACTCCCCTACCCACCCACTCCCACTTCTTGGCCCTGGCGTTCCCCTGTACTGAGGCATATAAAGTTTGCACGACCAATGGGCCTCTCTTCCCAATGATGGCCGACTAGGCCATCTTCTGATTCATATGCAGCTAGAGACATGAGCTCCAGGGGGGGGGGGTATTGATTAGTTCATATTGTTGTTCCACCTATAGGATTGTGTATCCCTTTAGCTCCTTGGGTACTTTCTCAAGCTCCTCCATTGGGGGCCCTGTGATACATCCAATAGCTGACTGTGAGCATCCACTTCTGTGTTTGCCAGGCTCCGGCATAGTCTCACAAGAGACAGCCATATCTGGGTCCTTTCAGCAAAATCTTGCTAGTGTATTCAATGGTGTCAGCTTTTGGAAGCTGATTATGGGATGGATCCCCAGGTATGGCAGTCTCTAGATGGTCTATCCTTTCGTCTCAGCTCCAAACTTTGTCTCTGTAACTCCTTCCATGGTTGTTTTATTCCCAATTCTAAGAGGGGCAAAGTGTCCACACTTTGGTCTTCGTTCTTCTTGAATTTCATGCGTTTAGCAAATTGTATCTTATATCTTGGGTATTCTAAATTTCTGGGCTAATATCCACTTATCACTAAGTACATATTGTGCAAGTTCCTTTGTGATTGGGTTACCTCACTCAGGATGATGCCCTCCAGGTCCATCCATTTGCCTAGGAATTTCATAAATTCATTCTTTTTAATAGCTGAGTAGTACTTCATTGTGTAAATGTACCACATTTTCTGTATCCATTCCTCTGTTGAGGGGCATCTGGGTTCTTTCCAGCTTCTGGCTATTATACATAAGGCTGCTATGAACATATCCAGAAGATGTTCCAACCGGTAAGAAGGACACATGCTCCACTATGTTCATAGCAGCCTTATTTATAATAGCCAAATAATATATATTTTAAATTAGAAAAAAATGATATAGCAGAGAATGGAAATTCTGTATTTATGGTCACATGGAACATCATGAAGAACCTGAGACTGTCACTAATAAAATACTTCCCCTTTACTCAGTTCTGAAGCTTGTTGCTTCAGTGGGAGATGAAATAATTTGAAAGGGGAAAGCATCAGCCCAGGAAGCAGAGGTTCTACTGCCAGAATGGTATTTAAGATCTATTCTAGAGGAGGGAGGATCAGGCTCAGACCTTGATGAGTGATGGCCTAGCAGAAAAATATCTGGACAGAGAGGGATGTAAAACAATCGCATATCCCATTTTTGGGACTTGCAGTGACACGGGAATGTAATATATGTTTTTTAAATTTTATTTTATTAGATATTTTCTTTATTTACATTTCAAATGCTATCCTGAAAGTTCCCTATACCCTCCCCCGGCCTTGCTCCCCTACCCACCCACTCCCACTTCTTGGCCCTAACTTTCCCCTGTACTGGGACATATAAAGTTTACAAGACCTAGGGGCTTCTCTTCCTAATTATGGCTGACTAGACCATCTTCTGCTATATATGCAGCTAGAGACACCAGATCTGGGGGTACTGATTAGTTCATATTGTTGTTCCACCTATAGGGTTGCAGGCCCCTTCAGCTCCTTGGGTACTTTCTGTAGCTCCTCCATTGGGGGCCCTGTGTTCCACCATATAGATGACTGTGAGAATCCACTTCTGTATCTGCCAAGCACTGGCATAGCCTCATATGAGACAGCTATATCAGGGTCCCTTCAGCCAAATCTTACTGGCGTATGCAATAGTGTCTGGGTTTAGTGGCTGATTATGGGATGGATCCCTGGGTGGGGTAGTCTCTGGATAGTCCATTCTTTTGTTTTAGCTCCAAAATTTGTCTCAGTAACTCCTTTCATGGGTATTTTGTTCCTTATTCTAAGGAGGAATGAAGTATCCACATGTTGGTCTTCCTTCATCTTGATTTTCTTGTGTTTTGCAAATTGTATCTTGGGTATTGTAAGTTTCTGGGCTAATATCCACTTATCAGTGAGTGCATATCTAGTGACTTCTTTTGTGATCAGATTACCTCACTAAGGATGATATCCTCCAGATACATCCATTTGCCTAAGAATTTCATAAATTCATTGTTTTTAATAGTTGAGTAGTACTCCATTGTGTAAATGTACCACATTTTCTGCATCCATTCCTCTTTTGAGGGACATCTGGGTTCTTTCCAGCTTCTGTCTATTATAAATAAGGGTGCTATGAACATAGTGGAGCATGTGTCATTCTTACAAGTTGGAACATCTTCTAGGTATATGCCCAGGAGACGTATTGCTGGATCTTCCAGTAGTACTATGTCCAATTTCCTGAGGAACCACCGGACTGAATTCCAGAGTGGTTGTACAAGCTTGCAATCCCATCAGCAATGGAGGAGTGTTGTTCTTTCTCAACATTTTTGCCAGCATCTGCTGTCACCTGAATTTTTGATCTTAGGCATTCTGACTGGTGTGAGGTGGAATCTCAGGTTGTTTTGATTTGCTTTTCCCTGATGATTAAGGATGTTGAACATTTTTCAGGGGCTTCTCAACCATTCAGTATTCCTCAGTTGAGAATTCTTTGTTTAGCTCTGAACCCCATTTTTAATGGGGTTATTTGAATTTCTGGAGTCCAGCTTATTGAGCTTTTTGTATATATTGGATATTAGTCCCATATCAGATTTAAGATTGGTACAAATCCTTTCCCAATCTGTTGGTGGCCTTTTTGTCTTATTGACAATGCCTTTTGCCTTACAGAAACTTTGCAATTTTATGAGGTCCCATTTGTCAATTCTTGATCTAACAGCACAAGTCATTACTGTTCTGTTTAGGAATTTTCCCCCTGTGCCCATATCTTCTAGGCTTTCACCCAATTTCTCCTCTATTAATTTCAGTGTCTCTGGTTTTATGTGGAGGTCTTTGACCCACTTAGACTTGAGCTTTGTACAAGGAGATAAGAATGGATCAAATCGTTTTCTTCTACATGATAACCACCAGTTGTGCCAGTACCATTTGTTGAAAATGCTGTCTTTTTTCCCACTGGATGGTTTTAGCTCCCTTGTCAAAGATCAAGTGACCATAGGTGTGTGGGTTCATTTCTGAGTCTTCAATTCTATGCCATTGATCTACCTGTCTGTCATTGTACCAGTACCATGCAGTTTTTATCACAGTGCTCTGTAGTACAGCTTAAGATCAGTCATAGTGATTCCACCAGAGGTTCTTTTATTGTTGAAAATAGTTTTTGCTAACCTAGGTTTTTTATTATTCCAGATGAATTTGCAAATTTCCCTTTCTAACTCAGTGAAGAATTGAGTTGGAATTTTGATGGGTATTGCACTGAATCTGTAGATTGCTTTTGGGAGGATAGCCATTTTGACTATATTAATCCTGCCAATCCATGAGCATGGGAGATCTTTCCATCTTCTGAGATCTTCTTCAATTTCTTTCTTCAGAAACTTGAAGTTCTTTCACATAGATCTTTCACTTCCTTAGTTAGAGTCACACCAATGTATTTCATATTATTTGTGACTATTGTGAAGGGTGTTGTTTCCCTTATTTCTTTCTGAGTCCCTTTATCATTTGTGTAGAGAAAGGCAATTGATTTGTTTGAGTTAATTTTATATCCAGCTACTGCACTGAAGCTGTTTATCAGGTTTAGGAGTTCTCTGGTGGAATTTTTAGGGTCACTTATATATACTATCATATCATCTGCAAATATTGATATTTTGACTTCTTTCTTTCCAATTTGTATCCCCTTGACTCCTTTTGTCCAATTGCTCTGGCTAGGACTTCAAGTACTATATTGAATAGGTAAGGAGAAAGTGGGCCGCCTTGTATAGTCCCTCTCCATTTAGTTTAATGTTGGCTACTGGTTTGCTGTAGATGGCTTTTATTATGTTTAGGTATGGGCTTTGAATTAATGATCTTTCCAAGACTTTTATCATGAATGGGTATTGGATTTTGTCACATGCTTTCTCAGCATCTAATGAGACGATCATGTGTTTTTTGTCTTTGAGTTTGTTTATAGAGTGGATTACGTTGATGGATTTCCATGCATTAAACCATCCCTGCATTCCTGGGATGAAGCCTACTTGATCATGATGGCTGATCGTTTTGATATGTTCTTGGATTCGGTTTGCAAGGATTTTATTGAGTATTTATGCATTTCCCTAAGGGAAATTGGTCTGAAGTTCTCTTTCTTTGTTGGATCTTTTTGTGGTTTAGGTATCAGAGTAATTGTGGCTTCATTGAATGAATTGGGTAGAGTACCTTTTGTTTCTATTTTGTGGAATAGTTTAAGGAGAGTTGGAATTAGGTCTTCTTTGAAGGTCTGATAGAACTCTGCACTAAACCCATCTGGTCCTGGGCTTCTTTTGGTTGGGAGACTATTGATGACAGCTTCTATTTCTTTAGGGGAAATGGGACTGTTTAGATCGTTAATCTGATCCTGATTTAACTTTGGTACCTGGTATCTTTCTAGGAAGTTGTCCATTTTATCCAGGTTTTCTAGTTTTGTTGAGTATAGCCTTTTGTAGTTGGAACTGATGATGTTTTGGATTTCCTCAGGTTCTGTTGTTATGTCTCCTTTTTTATTTCTGATTTTGCTAATTAGGATACTGTCCCTGTGCCCTCTAGTTAGTCTGGCTAAGAGTTTATCTATCTTTTTTATTTTCTCAAAGAGCTAGATCCTATATTGGTTGATTCTTTGGATAGTTCTTTTTGAGTTGAGCCCTGAGTTTGATTATTTCCTGCCATCTACTCCTCTTGGCTGAATTTGCTTCCTTTTGTTCTAGAGCTTCTAGTGCTCTCAGGCTGCTAAGGTATACTCTCTCTAGTTTCTTTTTGGAGGCACTCAGGTCTATGAGTTTTCCTCTCAGGACTGCCTTCATTGTGTTCGATAAGTTTGGGTATATTGTGGTTTCATTTTCATTAAAGTCTGAAAAGTCTTTAAATTCATTCTTTATTTCATCCTTGACCAAAGAATCATTGAGTAGAATGTTGTTCAGTTTCCACGTGAATGTTGGCTTTCTTTTATTTATGCTGTTATTGAATATCAGCCTTAGTCAATGAGCAGATAGGATTCATGGGACAATTTCAATATTTTTGCATCTGTTGAGGCTTGTTTTATGACTGATTATATGGTCAATTTTGGAGGAGGTACTATGTGGTGCTGAGAAGAAGGTATATCCTTTTGTTTTAGAATAAAATGTTCTGTAGATATCTATTAAATCAGTTTGTTTCATAACTTTTGTTAATGTCCATGTGTCTCTTTATAGTTTCTGTTTCCAGGATCTGCCCATTGATGAGAGTGGGGTATTGAAGTCTCCCACTATTATTGTGTGAGGTGCAATGTGTGCTTTGAGCTTTACTAAAGTTTCTTTAATGAATGTGGCTGCCCTTGTATTTGGAGCATAGATAGTCAGAATTGAGAGTTCATCTTGGTAGATTTTACCTTTGATGAGTATGAAGTGCCCCACCTTGTCTTTTTTGATAACTTTGGGCTGGAAGTCAATTTTATTCGATATTAGAATGGCTACTCCAGATTGTTTCTTCGGACCATTTGCTTGAAAAATTGTTTTCCAGTCTTTCACTCTGAGGTAGTGTCTGGCTTTTTTCCTGAGCTGGGTTTCTGGTAAGCAGCAAAATGTTGGGTCCTGTTTGTGTAGCCAGTCTATTAGTCTATCTTTTTATTGGGGAATTGAGTCCATTGATATTAAGAGATATTAAGGAAAGTAATTGTTGCTTCTTATTATTTTTGTTGTTAAAGTTGGGATTCTGTTCTTGGGGCTGTCTTCTTTTAGGTTTGTTGAAGGATTACTTCCTTGCCTTTTCTAGGGAGTAGTTTCTGTCCTTGTGTTGATGTTTTCCCTCTATTATCTTTTGAAGGGCTGGATTCGTGAAAAGATATTGTGTGAATTTGGTTTTGTTATGAAATACTTTGGTTTCTCCATATATGGTAATTGAGAGTTTTGCTGGGTATAGTAGCCTGGGCTGGCATTTGTGTTCTCTTAGGGCCTGTATAACATCTGTCTAGAATCTTCTGGCTTTCATAGTCTCTGGTAAGAAGTTTGGTGTAATTCTAATAGGCCTGCCTTTATATATTAGTTGACCTTTTTCCCTTACTACTTTTAATATTCTCTCTTTATTTAGTGCATTTGTTGTTCTGATTATTATGTGTCGGGAGGAATTTCTTTTCTGGTCCAGTCTATTTGGAGTTCTGTAGGCTTCTTTTATGTTCATGGGCATCTCTTTCTTTAGGTTTGGGAAGTTTTCTTCTATAATTTTGTTGAAGATATTTGTTGGCCCTTTCAGTTGAAAATCTTCCTTCTCATCTACTCCTATTTTCCGTAGGTTTGGTCTTCTCTTTGTGTCCTGAATTTCCTGGATGTTTTGAGTTAGGACCTTTTTGCATTTTGCATTTTCTTTGATTGTTGTGCCGATGTTCTCTATGGAATCTTCTGCACCTGAGATTCTCTCTTCCATCTCTTGAATTCTGTTGCTGATGCTCGCATCTATGGTTCCTGATTTCTTTCCTAGGGTTTCTATCTCCAGAGTTGTCTCACTTTGGGATTTCTTTATTGTTTCTACTTCCCTTTTTAGGTCTTGGGTGGTTCCATCACCTGTTTGGTTGTGTTTTCCTGTATTTCTTTAACGATTTCTACCACTTTAGCAGTGTTCTCCTTTATTTCTCTAAGAGAGTTATTAATGCCCTTCTTAAAGTCCTCTATCAGCATCATGAGATACGATTTCAAATCTGAGTCTTGCTGTTCAGGTGTGTTGGGGTATCCAGGACTGGCTGAGGTGGGGGTGCTGGGTTCTGATGATGGTGAGTGGTCTTGGTTTCTGTTAGTATGATTCTTATGTTTGCCTTTGTCATCAGGTAATCTCTGGCGTTAGTTGTTATAGTTGTCTCTGGTTGGAGCTTGTTCTTCCTGTGATTCTGTTAGCCTTTGTTAGCACTCCTGGGAGTCCAGCTCTCTCCTGAGTCTCAGTGGTCAGAGTACTCTCTGCAGGAAAGCTCTCCTCTTGCAGGGAAGGTGCACAGAAGTCTGGCGTTCAGACCTGCCTCCTGGCTGAAGATGAATGCCGGAAACCGGGCCTGTCCCAGAAGATGTGTTGCCTCCGAAGTCTGTGAGCTGACCTGCTCAGACTGGTCTACAAGGTACCTGGGATACAAGATGGCTCCCTCACCTGCTCTGGCAGTCAGAGCCCTACCAGGCAGACACTTCTCCTCTAGCACGGAAGGTGCCCGGAAGTCTGGAGCCCAAAATGGGGGTCTGTCCCAGAAGCTTTGTAGCTTCTTCCTGTCCCAGAAGCTGTGTCTCTTCTGCAGTCTGCACTCTCACCTGGGCAGACTGCTCTCCAAGGGACCAGGGACAGAAGATGGTTCCCTCACCTGCTCTGGCAGTCAGAGCCCTACCAGGCAGACACCTCTCCTCTGGAGGGGAAGGTGCCCGGATGTCAGGAGCTCAAAACAGGGTCTTTCCCAGAAAGCTGTGTAGCTTCTTCCTGTCCCAGAACCTGTGTAGCTTCTGCAGTCTGCACTCTCACCTGAGCAGACTGGTCTCTGAGGTACCCCAGATACCAGAATGTAATATTTTAGTCAGACTCTCAGTCAAAAGTCTTTTCTCCTGTAAACAGCTCCACTTGATGTAAATTCTGGGCTAAGTGGGTGATAAATCTCAGGTAAATGGGCATCATGTTCAGAAGCTATGGCTTTGATAGCTTTCTGTGGACTAGAAACAACCCCAAAGGAAGACTTGTTATGACCTTGAATGTTGCATGGCTTCAGAAGGACTACAACAGGCCAAGCAGTTCCACATGAGGGTTATTGAGAGTGGGGAGGGGCAAGGTGGTGGCAGAAAGAGAAGGGGGAAGTGAGAGAAAGAGAGAGAGAGAGAGAGAGAGAGAGAGAGAGAGAGAGAGAGAGAGAGAGAGAGAGAGAGAGAGAGAGATCAGGGAGGCTTTTCTTTATATATGGATGCTGATGTCTTCACAGGTAAAGGTGGGCGGTAAGCCAGGTAAATTGTGGGAATATGGTGGCTGTTGGCTTGGCAAGAGGTATGTGGTTCTTGCCTATGTGATGTCTCAGGTTTCAGAGGTCCTAATACCAACACATATGAAAACAGAGGTATTTACGTTATGATTCATAACAGGACCCTAACCCCAAAATAGCAACAAAAATAATTCTATGATTGGGGATCACAACATGAGGAACTGTATTAAAGGTCTGAAGCTTTAGCAAGATTGAGAACCACTGGTCTAAAATGAGCTAACCAGTTTACCCTGGCTGCTCTCTGTCCAACATCCACCAGCAAGAGTTCAGACCCTGGCTTCCTTGAATTAAGTCTGTTTAATCTACCTCGCCTTTCCCAAACCCATCATTTCTCCTGATCCCAGGGCTGCGTCTTGTTCCCATTGCTTTTCCCAAGCCCCACTACACAGCTTCAGAATTTCTCTCACTCCAGATTACTTCTTACACTAGGCTTCCTCTTAGAGTATACATCGGAAACCCAGACATTCTACCCCTGGTTGCACATGTGTACCTATGCACAGCAAATACATAGCTCGAGAGTACACAGTAGCAGCATTTGTCCCTTATATATCTGGAAACCTCTTATGTTAGTTCAACTAATGAATGAAAAAGTTGGAGTATGACCACACAGCAGAGTTCCATGTGAATGTGCACCTACGTGTGTCATGCTCATACTGAATATTGTGTGTAAATTCCTAGAGAATTAAGATAAGGCTGGGCAACCAAATGAAACCAAAGTCTACAAGAATTTTCTGAGGGCTGGTGGTGTACCTGTCCCTTTACCCACCAAATTAAATAGGGCAGTCACTTCCTACTGCTTCTGTACGCACCTCCCCCACTCCTTCCTTCAACATCAAAAATATTCACATCTGATCAACTGACTGTTGCAAACTAGCTTCCCACCAGATGCCAAGTACGCAGCAGGCTCCTTGGAGTTCCTGATTTGTCTCTGTGCAGGGGTTAGGTGATTATGAGTTGCACAGATCCTGAGGTTTCTTGCCTCTGCCCCACCCACTGGAGTAAACCCACACATGAGCCCTGGCCAGGCAGCCTTCTTTGTCAATTTAGCCTGCCCAGCCTGCGTGGATCTTTGAGGAGGATCTTTGGTCAGGCTGAAAGATGACTTCCTGTGCGGCGGCTCGAAACAGCTATTATAGAACACCAAGCAGGCCATGACCGAGGACCCATGTGAGACTCGTTCGAGGACACTGAGGTAGGAATGCACTTCTCAGTGCCCCAGAGCCTACTAGCTTGACCTCTTAGGACTTCTCCCCTCCTCCTGTGTCAGCTGCAGATCGCTCTAAACGCCCTGCATTGGTACCGACCTTTACCTCACCTATCACACGTTCTAAGGCAAGAGCCAGACCCCGAAGCCCTTCTTCTCCTCCAGGAACACCTGATCCAGCATTGGTCCTTCCTTTAAGGAAAGTAGCTGGTGTTGACAGTCTGGTCAGAATACAACTTCCTTTCTCACTGAGTGAACTTTCTCAAACAGAGAGGAGGCTGGGTTCCTGTGCTTCTAACTCCTTGAGCTTTATTAAGGAGTTCCAGCACATCACTCAGTCTTATTATAGCTTGCCTTTCCATGATGTTCATATGATTATTACTAATAATTTACTTCCTGACAAAGGCAGGTGAGTTTGGGAAGAGGCAAAAACACATGTAGAGGAAACTCACCGAACAGATGGAACATATCCAATCGGATTTGAGGCAGTGCCTGACCAGGATCCCCGATGGAATTACAATTCTGCAGGTGGTATCTTAGCCAGAGACAGGTTTATTACATGCCTTCTGGTCAGCCTATGAAAGTCAGCCTTAAAGTCAGTAAATTTTGAAAAACTCCAAGAGGTTGCCCAGGACAAGATGCCCAGTGGCCTTCTAAGATTCAGAGACCACCAGGCCCCTGCTATAGATGTGGTCAGCAAGGTCACTGGGCAAGGGCTTGCCCTACCCCCAGGAAGCCAAGTGGACCATGTCCTCGGTGCCATTAGGAGGAACATTGGGCTGTCGATTGCCCTTGAGTCACACAGAACAGAGGGACATCACTCCCAGTGTCTTGTTCTCAATTTTTAGAATGCCTCACAAAGGTTTTATTGCAATGCACTAATCTGGACCCTGAAAACACAGAAGGCAAGCAACTTCTGATGATCTACTTTTTCCCCCAGAGCAACCCCAACATAAAAGCTAATCTTAGAAAGCTGAAGAGAGGGCTCCTAACTCCTGAGGTGGAAGCCTTGGTGCTGGCCTTCAAGATGTACCATGAGAGAGATGAGAAAACCCCAAAACAAAAATACCACATGCTGGCAAAGACTGTCTGATCAGCTCCAGCTCCAGCTACTACTCTAGACTCCTGGCCTTCTAAGATTCAGAGACCACCAGGCCCCTGCTATAGATGTGGTCAGCAAGGTCACTGGGCAAGGGCTTGCCCTACCCCCAGGAAGCCAAGTGGACCATGTCCTCGGTGCCATTAGGAGGAACATTGGGCTGTCGATTGCCCTTGAGTCACACAGAACAGAGGGACATCACTCCCAGGCAATCCTCCAGCTGACCTTCCAGGCTTGGCTATGGATGACTGAAGGGCTGGAGCTCCCTATCCCAACCAGGCCATGCCTTTATCTAGCAGGGAGCTCCAGGTAGCTATCATGGTATGTGGGCAGCCCATTTCCTTCCTCTTGGCCACCCGGGGCCACTTACTTGGTCCTGACAGAGTTTTGGAGACCCACTTCACCTTCATGTTTTCCTATCATCAGGGTAGGGGGCAGGAAGACAACTTTATCTTCCTCATCAGTCTCCACTACTTGGTTGCATTTTTAGGAGTGTACCCCTCACCCATTCCTTTTTGGTAGTGCCAACGTGTCTTGTTCTCTTATTGGGAAGGGATCTTTTAGCTAAGTTGGGAGCCTCTATTTTATTTGCTCCTCCCATTTGTCTAAACCCAAGCTTGCCAGCAGTTTCTCTGTTCCTTCTAGCCAGATAACCTATTAATACTAACATGTTTTTTTTTTTTTTACAAGATTCTTAGGTAGACCCCTGATTTTGGGATATCCAGATGTTTTGCTAAACATCATTTTCCTGTTGCCATCCAGTTACTGGACTCTACCAGGTACATCACCCAAGCTCAATACCCTTTCTCGCTCCAGAGCCTCAGGGGACTTAAGTCTATCATTTCTGATTTCTTAAGGAAAAAAACTCCTTCACCTCACACGTTCCCCCTTTAACACCCCTATACTAGCAGTTAAGAAACCTAATGGAACCTATCAGCTGGTTCAAGACCTCAGATGCATTAATTCTATAGAGTTTCCCCTCTATCCCATTGTAGCTAACCTGTATATACTTCTTTCCACTATGCCCTCAGGGACTTCTCATTTCTCAGTCCTAGATCTCAAGGGTGCATTTTTTTTTCTATACCTCTTGATGCCCAGTCACAGAACATATTTGCCTTTACCTGGACAGATCCTGACACCCACTTTCTACCTCAGGGATTCCAGGATAGCCCATACCTATTTGGCCAAGTCCTGACTTTCGACTTACCCTCCTTATCTCTCCCTAAATCTAAGATTGTTCTTTATGTAGATGATGTCCTTCTCTGTAGCTCCTCTCTAGAGATTAGCCAAGCTGACACCTCTGCTCTTCTAAATTTCCTTTCTAGTCAAGGCTACAGGGTCTCACTTTCTAAAGTCCAACTGTTCACTCCTCCGGTCACCTATTTGGAACTAACAATTACTCCAACCCACAAGGCTATTACCTTTGATAGAAAGAATTGATTCAGTCTCTAACTGTTCTTTCTACAAAGGAAGGTATTTGACCATTCCTAGGAATGACTAGCTTTTTATATTTCCCTCCTTTCTCTCCCTTTATATGAAGCATCATTAGGCCCCACTCATGAACCTTTCCTCAAACCTGTTACCAAGCCCTGTCAGAGGCTCCAACAGGCTCTCCTTAAGGCACCAGCCTTAAATATCCCTGACCTGACTAGTCCTTTTTTTCCCTCTTTGTAACTGAAAAGGAGGGATTTGAAACGGGGACCTTTGTATCCACAGTCAGTACTCTTGGGCTGCACCTCTAAGCTCTTTCTCAAGGCAGTGCAAGAGAGATTTTGCCAGCCATATTAAAGAACCATCAAAACCCTTTTTTATCTATCACTAAAATCTGTGAATTTGAAGGTAGTTGCATCTTCTTTTTCCATGTCAGACCACACAAAGACTTTACACTGGAAGCCTTTTTATGCTTCCTGACAGCATTGTATGCCCTACAGGTTATTAGTCATGCAGCCTGAATCTACTAAGGAAAGGTGAAATTCAATATTCAGTATGATTCATAGGCAATGGGCCATGGGAGAATCCATAAACATGAGGGAAGTTAGTTTGGAAACATGTAGATTCTTGAGTAAAGTTTCCTGCTTACCTTAGGACTTTCAGTAGGGGAACTCCTTCAAACATAATTATTGTCACATGGGAGTTTGTAATACTGTAGTTCTTAGGAACTCGAGTCCAAATTATTTTGGATGTTGTCTTAGGGTTCTATTGCTGTGAAGAGACACCATGACCACAGTAACTCCTATAAAGGAAACATTTAATTAGAACTGACTTAAAGTTCAAGGGTTCAGTTGATTATTGTCATGACAGGTAGCATGGCAGCACATAGGCAGACATTGTCTTAGGAGAGTTCTATGTCTAGGGTGATTGGACCAAGATGCTTTGGCTATTTTTATTCCCTCAGTTGATGTTATAAGAACCTATTACTGAATATACCTCTACAACTCATTGAATGTGAACAAATTGAGCTGGTGCCTACATAAAACTCTTATGCACAGCTTCCTGCTGCTTATTCTTATTAGTGTTTACTGTTGGTTGCCCCTCCCCCGCCAATAATTTATTAATTCACTTTACATCCTGATCACAGATCCTCTCTCCTTCCAATTCCCCCTTCACATGGCACCTCTTCCCTTCACCTCTGAGAAGACAGGGGTCCCCCATGGATACTAAACTACCACAGCATCTCAAGACACTGCAGAAATAGGCAATTTTTCCCACTGAGGGCTATGCCCATCTTTGTACATGTTTATTTGAAAAGTTCTCTTCAGTTTTGCTGTCCATTAATTAACTGGATAATTTGCTCTCTTGGTGTGGACTTCTTGGACTCTTTACATAATTGCCTTAGTTAGGGTTACTATTGCTGATGAAACACCAAGACTTGGAGAGGAAAGGAAAGTTCCATATAATAGTTCATCATCAAAAGCAGCGAAGGCAGGAACTCAAGCTGGGCAGAAATTTGGAGTCAGAAGCTGGTGCAGAAGCCATAAAGAGGTGCTGCTTACTGACTTGCTCTCAATGGCTTGCTCAGTCTGCTTTTTTATAGAACACAGGACCACCAGCATAAGGATAGAACTACCCATAATGGACTAAGCCCTCCAACATCAATTACTAATTAAGAAAATGCCTTATAGCTTGATGCCATGTAGATATTTTCTCAGCTGAGGCCCCTTCTCCTCTGATGATTCTGTTGTGTGTTCAATTGACATAAAACTATATAACACAGTACAATTCTAGAAGTTAATCTAGCAAGGATGGCCACCATTCTCAGGACTTCACTATGTTGACAGTTTCAGTTTTTGTTTGGAAGCCTTTTGAATTTGACACAATCCTGTTTGTAAAGAAAAGATGGTTTTCTAGTTAAAAAACATTCCCCTTTCGTTAAAGAGCTAATTCAGAGAAAAACACAGCAGAGTTTGTTGAATCTGGTACTGAGCATGGATTCTTTACTATCTGAGCTCTTTAAAAAAGTTAGTTAATCCTTTGAGTTTGACTGCCTCAAGTATAAAGAGAAGCATTAGCATCTAACTTGATGCATTTTTGTAATGCTCAAATAAACATTGGTATATCAACAAACTGGCAAACAAGAAACCTGGGCATGGCAGTGATTTTTAGCAATGGTCTTTTAAAGAAATTTTAGATAGGTATTTCCAAAAATTTATAGGTGACATTCAAAAAGATGGCCATGAGCAAAAAGAATAGAGGATTGTTTTTTATGTCTGGTCTGTATCATCAAGGTGATCAACTAAACACAGTTTTTAAAAGACCCAGTCTGACAGTGATTAAAGTCCAAAGTAAAACAGCACTCCTTCATTTATACTTAGAAAAAAATATGATCATTGTTTGGGCTTGAATCCTCTTGATAGCAGACTTACTTCGTCTTTCCATAATAAACAGACATATTTACAAGGGGACTTAAATCTTTAGTTGAAAGAGGATGATTACAAGAGACATAATGGAAAAATAAGTCAAGTAAAGAAAGGCCTTGCTGGCTAATTTGAAGAGCCACAACACCTCTATAAAAGTCAAATTAACAGCCCTATGTGTTCATGTGAGAGACAACATCTAGTGGAAATATCACCTATCCCCTGTCCCTATTTCTGGTTTAAGCAGATTTAATGAAAAGGGTAATGGAGTATGAGCAAAAGATAAATGTAAGTCTGATGTGATGTCGAACACTGTGATCCCAGTTCCTAGGACAAAGAGGCAGAGCAATAGAGATTCAAGGCCATCCTCACCATTGGTGAGTTCAGCGTCAGCTTATTTCAAAAAGTAAAAACAAGCAAACAAAACTATATAGAAAACACAAAGTAAAACACCCTTTAAGTTATTATTTTTTTCTCTTCTGGACCTAAATAGACTTTCTTATTTTGAAAAACTTTATTACATTTTATTTATTCAGTTTGTTTTGGGGGATATAATATGCATGTGACATAGTGCACACATGGAGTTCAGCAGAAAACTTCTGAGGATTCTTTCTCTTCTTCCATCATGTGATTCCTGCAGATAGAACTCAGGGTATGTAGTTTAGCAGAAGGAGCCGCCAAGCCCTCTTGTCAGTCTCCAAACAGACTTCTTTATCTTTACCTGGTTAGGTACAGAACCTCTGGCCCCTTGATACCTGATGTGTATACCCTTATGTAAAAACAAAATGTGTCCTGTGTCTATGTCAAAGTATAATACAATTTTATTTTGGTGATTAAAGTTTGTACTTTATTATTCAACATACAGAAATGCAGGGTACATTCCATTTTTTTCCTTTCTTAGTTCCATGGAGCCTTTAAAGTTTATTAGGCAAACTGTTTAAATGTGTTCATTTCTTGATCAGTTATTATTTTCTTTTGCTTTATTAGTATAATTTTGAGTTGTAGAAATTTAATTCATTAGGGAGTGAAATAGATTGAAGGATGGAGAAAATGAGCTGAGTAGACAAATGTTTTAAGACAAAGGTGATTTTGAACTCCAGTAAGTGTCTTTTGCAGTTTGCTGATGTTTAAATCTGATTCTCCTTGCCGAGGTAGAGCCCTCTCCCATCTTATGGCTGGAGATTGCTCTCATGGTTATAACAAGGATGAATGCACCATTGCTGGCTGGTCACTTAGGGAGCCACTAGGCCTTAGCAGTCTCTTTGGGTTTTCATCAGCCTCCGTGGCGCCTCTTTTAATAAACCCTATTCAGTTGGTGCTGCTAAGCCAGCTTGCTCTGGCACTTGGCTCTGTCATCAATAGGCATGCAGTGACTTCCAAATAGGTTTCACATAGCTGTTTGAGTCAAGACTCTCCTCTTTGGATTTTTTGGCATATCAAGCTAGTCATTTACAAGTCCCTCAAAGTAGCCTGCATATACATAATATGGCTTTTGGATCTGTCAGTTTGAAATTGATGGGACTTGAAATATACTTCCAGCAAAATTCTCTTGTGTGCATTGTAGATAATTTACTTTTTGAATTAAGTGAATACTTGACCTATCATTACATCACCTCCGGTGTTAATATTGCTTAGATAGATAAGCTTCTTATTTTGAAATGCCTAATCAGCATCCATCACACATCCTGCTCATTTTCCTTTTTATCCTTCTTTGATCACTTAATTTTCTGAAACAGGGCAAGATTCTGGAGCTGCCAAAATTCAGCAGACATAGTCAACAAGTGAATGTGCCCTGATAACCCGACTGTGACAAAAAGTCATCCTAGGGAAAATGAATGTGGTCCTTTTGGGAGTCAAGTTGATATTAGGCTTTCTCAGAGTCTCTGTTGTAACAACTAACATACAAAGAGTATGTTAGTTGTGTGTCTTTGCCGAAGCACAGACTTGGCAAGGTCTAGTCTGAGGCTATAGCAGGACCCTGGCCTCTGAGTAGCTAAGGTTTCCTTTCCTGGGAACCAAGATTTCTCCCCTGAAATGCTGTGGTGATCAGTTCCAAGTGTCTGAGGTATCCTATGTTCTCTTTGCCAACGTTGTCTGACTTAGCTCTCTGCTCACCTTAGTCCTACAAATATTGTATAAGATGCTATGCATCTTAATAAACATTCATGGCATATGTTACCAGCTGTCTTTATTTCTCATTCCCAGTCATTCTACTCAACACATGTCTGTTCAGGTCAGGGTTCTATGAAAGTATTAGAGGAAGGAGTATATAACTCTGATTTATAGAATTAGGTGAAGCTTTTCTTCCAACAGGAAGATTTATATGAACTTAGATATGAAAACCAATAGTAGTTGATAATGTTGAAGACTTTGCTTAGGGAAAAGTACTGGGTTTGATGGTGGATATTTGTATAGATAAGAAGAAAGTAAGATCACAATGTGTTCTAGACACTAAAAGGATTCCTTCTTTGGGCAAAACATTCAATAGGAGTGTTGAGACTGGAGGTTCTAATGAGATTAGAAGGGAGATTTGAGCCAACGTATAAAAGTCTTAGAGAAATTTAAACAAAATCCATCCTTATTCTTGTAGAAATGAATCTGCTCATATCCCTATACCATCTTAGGAAGATCTGTCTGCATTCATTCTCAGAGGCACTATCATGTTCAGAATGATTAGAATTCTGATCAGTTTGTGGGGAGGGGCTTCTTAAGCATGCCTATCACCTGTCTTTCCAACCATCCATTCATATGACAATCATATATTGATTCTAACTCCTAACCAAGTCTTATGCAAAAATGTATGGATTCATTTATCAATGAGACATGTTCTGTACATCAGTTTTTGTAGGGGAGACAAAGAAGGAAATCAATAGTTACAATTTAAATTCTGTTTAAAAAGAGTATGCTATTCTAAATTCTGTAGCCAATGTTTTTCAAGGAAAGCTAGAGGAGGGAAATGGAAGAGCAGGAGTTGGAGAGGGAGGAGGTGTTGAGCAAGTGAGTGATGTGCTAAGAGTAACAGTGTGGGTAGTGGACACATTTATAAAGAGACAGAAAGCACATAAGGACTTAATCTGTGATACTGTGAAAAGTCTACTAACCAAAGACAGAATAGCCTTATGTGTGAGTTATAATAGGTAAGCAAAAGTGATTGTTCTGGAGACTATCTATCCCTCCCTAATAACTATAGATAGTCTTAGCTAAATTCTGTAAGATTGATAGACTCTGAGCTCATAAGGAGTATCTTCCCAGATATATTCTGTATTTGCAAGACTTAGTTGCAGGTACACTTAGGAAGCATTTAGCTCACAGAAGATTGACAGTGATGCTAGGATTCTCAAGAGCATAGTGAACTCAAAATTTCTCAGCTGTAACTTGCTGTCATTTTGTTAAAATATGTCAAGGTCACTATGTTTCATGTTGGCAGAGTCACACAGTACCTATTTTATAGCCTGTTGGAATTTCTCAATAGTTTATCTCTTTCGAGTCTTAAACTTAGCATTCCAACTCACATTTAGTTCACAGGATTCTTTGCTCTTGTACTAGAAGACTAAACACTCTATACTTACCACATGCTGATCTTTGATTTTGTTAGTAAATGAAACTCCACAGCACTCTAAGAAATAATTTAAATGGCACATGATAAGAAGTTAACACAGACTGTAAGTCCACTTCTGAAGCCAAGTACATAAAGTGTTCAACTGGAGACAGACTGACTGAATTGTAGAAGCATGATTAAAGCATGGGTATATTATACACAGGGACAAGCGGAATAGTGCTACACATTAACACTAGAAGAATACAGTGGAAAATGGGCAAGGTAGTCTCAAAGTAGGATCTGCCCCATATCCCTTGAATCTGACAAGGTCCTAGGGGGCAGGAGGTGGGGGGGGCACATCCACTGGGGTTGAGAAGAACAGAAACAAAACCCCCAAATTGGATGATGTCTAGTTTTAGTGCTGGTAAGAGACCCTCTTAACAAAGATAAGCAAAGGCAGAGGGATGGCTCTCCCAAATCTAAGAACTTGAACCACAGAAAGCCCCATATGAAACTTAAATTCAGATTCTGGAACCGATAAAAGATGTGGGTTTCATACAAACTCCTTTCAGGAGGAAGGGCATACTGACTTAAGTAGTTTGAATCAATGAATCCAGCAGCCCTCTCGCCACTTGCAGAGCCTGCTACAAAGCATCCAGATGGGATGAGCAACCACATTCTTTCCCAATAGGAAAAAAGACTGACTGATAGTATACTATCTCTTACTGTATTTTCTCCTCTTTAGATATTATTTAGAGAGAAATCTTCCTATCTACTTACTATTGATCTACATATAAATACAAATATGTGACATTAAAATATCTATTTCATTTTTCATTTTAAACAAATATTTTGTTGTTAAAAACACTCTGTAAGATAATTGCTTGGTTTTAGTTTGTTTCTCACCTCAGTAGAACTTCTTTACTATCTTTTCTGCAATAGTCTCCACAATTTTCCTTATTGTTCCTCATACTTCTAGCCCCAATACTTATTTTTATTTTTCACATTTTCCTCCCTTTCTCATTACCCCCTTCTTCTTATGCACTACTTATGGATAAGATATCATAAATTATGCTTCTTTCTTACTAAATACCTTTGTGCTACTGTCTCCTGATCTGATTAGGGATGGAAGATGCACAGGTGTCTTCTGCTGTGAGTTATTCCTTGGATTCCTGTCAAAGCACTGTGCTTGTTGTTCTGGTTGGCTCTCCTCTAAAATATGTGGTGAGCACAGCATAAATGAAGAACACTCACTGGGAAGAGTTGAATGAAAAAAGGAAGTAAAGAAAAGAAAAACTAAAAAAAATACAAAAAGAAAAAAATTAGAAGATAGGTTAATTCTAACAAATGGATCAGACACAATGAAGAAACACCTAAGATGTAAGTAAACAAGCAGCAGACACCTCTCTATCCTTGAAATTCCTCAATACCAGAAGTCACAAATAATGAGATAGTGGATATCTCAGGAAACAGGGTGGCAGTCTTACAGTAACCACATGGATGATCCACGTAAACAGGTGAGGAGAGCAAAGGGATCAATTTTGGAACTATGTTAGAAAATTAACTAAGCAGGTCAGCAGTTTGGAGAAGAAATAAAATATATCATATAAGAATCCAAGATGGCAAATAAGGCTCTGAAACAGAACCAGACAGAATTGCTAGAAATGAAAGCATCAAGGAGTGCAATTAAATATGTAATAGGATGCATCATCAATATGTAAGATGAAGAGGAAAGAGTTTAGTGGTAGAGGACATGATTGGGACAATCATACATTCAGGCACACACACACACACACACAAACACACACAATAATGGCTATGAGTAAATGGCTCAAAGACTCAGGAATATAGTTAAGACACTAGGGATAGATTCCATATGCTAGAAGAATTATCAGATAAAAATCCAAAGACACAAACAATTTATTCAATGCAATTGCAGCCTACAGTTTACCAACCACCTCCCAAAGGGGCACTCAAACACATAAGACATTTAGTATTTGAGAATGTAACCTTTAAAAGCATTTTCCAATAAAGATTAAAAGTGCAAAATGAAGAAAAAATATTAAAAGCTGTAGGGAGAAATAACCAATTTGCCTGTGAACCAGAACAGAATAACAGGCATTTCATCATCACTTTGTTTGTTTGTTTGTTTGTTTTTTTGGTATTATCAAGACAGGGTTTCACTGGGCAGGCCTGAGTGACCTGGAATTCTATCTGTAGACCAAGTTAGCCTTGACATCACAGAGATCTGCTTGCCTCTGCTTCCCAAGTGCTGGGATTAAAGGCTTGTACCACCATCTATCTCCTTCCCCCCAGCCTCAGCAGCATTCCTAAAAGTCAGAAAAGCAAGAGGTAATGTATCTCAAGACCTAAAAGTAAGAGTGCTAAATCCAGCAGAGCTATCTTTCAAAATTGAGGAAGAGATAAAAACATTATGAGAACAAAATCAACTCGTAACAATCAAGCCCAAAACTATAGAAAACACAAAAAAGTAGTGCTAAACAGCTGAAGAAGGAAAATAATCTCTTCCATGAGAGAATAGGGAAATAAAATTTCATGAGAGAAAGAGATAAAGATAGGTTGTGTAGGATGGGATCAACCATACTTACTGCATGACTAGTTATAAATTAATGCAGTAAATCAACAAACACAATTAATAGCAAAGGAAGAAAAGTACAAATAGTAATTCCATAAATCAGACCAATGACAGCAAAACCGTAGCAATCAGCAAACTGCTGCCAGTCATAATCTTAAATATGAATGGCCTCAATTCACCATTTTAAAGATTCAAACATAAATCTGACTCTTTTTCTTCCAGAAAAAGCTCTTCACTGACAAAGACCTTCAGAAGCTGTGAGTTCAAGTGTAGACGCTAACCTACTGAGTAAATTGAAATGAAAATCAAGCTTGTGTAGCTATTCTCTCACCTGATAGAGCAGACTGGAATTCAAAATTAACCAGAAAAGATAAATGCCTTTGAACATTCATAAAGAGAATTATTCACCAGGAATTTATTACAATTTTTCACATGTGAAAACTAAATTTTGGGGTTTTTGATTTCATAAAACAAATGCCAAAAGTATAAAAGTTCACAAATTATGATGCAGCAATAGTAGATGGCTTTAATATCTTACCTTCATCTATAAGTAAGTCTTCCAAACCAAAAATCAGCAAAGAAACTGGAGATACAAGTGGCATTATAGATTAATTGACTTTAAGGAATATTTACAAAGCACTCCATTTAATAGATATAGGATATGCTTTCTTCTAAGTAGTTCATTTTTTTTTCCTATAAAGTCAAACACAATCACTGGAGAAAAAAACAGTCATCTCAACAAATCGTACTGGGACAGCTGGATATCTACATGTGGAAGAACAAAATTAGATTTGCATTCCTCAATCTGAACAAAATCAATTAAAATGGACCGAATACCTTAATCTAAGACCCTTCCCCATTCCATCCATATTCATGTTTTATCAAAATAGGTGTGTCCTCAGAATAGAATGTGACCAGGTTTAGCAAACTATAAAGTTCACCTCCATTTAGTCACCATTTTTCAAATTTTATTAAGCCAGTCAAGTATTCATGAACTTTTATGTTCATAAATAACCTCTATTTATTTTAAGGTCATGTTATTGCAAGAATAGAAATATGCTTTATGATTATGAACACAAAGGGATGTAATTCCAAGTTCTGTAGGAAAATTAGTATGAGATGAGTTGTTATACCCTAATGCTAGGGGAATTGCAGACTTTTCAATTTTCTTTAAGGTTTAATTGTACAAACCTTCTGAATTATCTGTAGTTACTATTCTTTAATCCAACAATGCTGGCAGTGATAAACCATGTGCAAATAGCACAGGGAGCCAGAATAAATTCTTGCAATGGAATTGGAATGATCTGAGATAGTTTCCTCCATTGTATGATTTAAAAGGAGAAGCTAACAAATCTCATTCATTAATCATTGCAGAGTGATTAATGGTACTGTCTTAAACCACTGTTCATTGTTACATATACTGTCTGAGATTGGGTATATTGCAAAGGAAAGGAGTTTATTTTACTTATCCTTTTAAGGACTGGAAGTGCAAAATTAAGTGATCACTTTTGGCAAGGATCTTTTGCAGAACAGTAGAAGGACAAATGGTCACAGAGGGGAGTAAAAGTAGCAGGCAGACTTAGTGTACAATGCATTCTTAGGAAAATGCCTCTGAGAAGACTATGGGCACCTCTACTCATCATTTAAAGCCTTCATTTTTCAACATCAGCATAGGAATTAGCATAGCTTTTAGAGGGCACAGAACATATTCAAACCACAGTAGACACTAATAAATATCCGACCAGGTATCATGTGCTGGGACGTGAAGATAAAGCAGATATGGTCCCTTTCATTGGAATGGATCTGAAAATACATGTGGTGTAAAAGTTGGTGATGAACATTCCCAGTGAGTGAACTGTTTTCCTCAAGGTCTAAGGGCTTTTTCATAGGAGATCTGGTTCCATGTTAGAGCTTATTTCAAAGAAGTCAATGGGAGCTTATGTCAGTTATGACAAAACACTAAGAATGTCATCATGGGAGATTCAAAATCTATGGAAATAAAACCCTGTTGAAATAGACTTCCCTTACAAATTCCTATTTGTATGTTTTGCTCTTGGATCTCCAAGATAATATTTTGGAGACTTTGGGCCTAGCAGAAGGAATTTCTCTTATCTGTAGACATAACTCTAACTGAACAATGCATCTACTCTTCATTAGGAACAGACTTGGAATCTTTCACTTCCTGTCATCCACAGCCCACATTGAACTCAACTAGAATTTTGTGGAGGCGAAAGGCTACCACAGGAAGAACACTATAGAATTCAACTGGGAGCCATTCAAATCTCCTCATTCTTAGATCCATCTCCAAGGAGACCCTGTCAGACAGCAAGGGTATGACGTATGTCCTGCTGGTCTGCCAAAACTGAGAGAAAATGATGAGGATGAAATTTTATTTGGAAAGAGAGAGCTTGAAGAATCCATTTTTAACTTTGTGAAAGGGAATTCTGAGACAAAGATTTCTTGGAGTGTAACTTTATGTAGGAATGTCCAACTCTATTCAGATAAGGGACACATAATAAAGAAAAGAAAAGTAATCTTTAGACTTTTGGAAGGGATGGGGAAACCACAATGCCAATTCTACTATCATTTATATTTTAAGTAAGTATTAGAAGGAAGGGACTGAGCTAGGAAAAAACATATGTGTTATACAATGAAACAGGCCTGCAGATTTAAATATTTAAGTTTATAATTCCAAAACGTCTGATAGTTATTTGTATTGGTAACAATGAAGACTTCGTTTAGCCGAGTCTCATATTAGAGGGCACAGAATTCCTCTATGAGCAATCTGTTGTTCAAGAAGTTGCTGCTGCTGATTAAGATAGAAGTATGTCCTCGTGTTTCCCAGCATCCTTGGCAATTAGTTTGACCATGTGACCATTTTGACAGTAGTTTGTTAGTACAGGTCTTATGCTCATTTCCAAGAAAGGTGGTTAAGTATCTGATATGTCTGTCTGCACTTTCCGACTTTCTCCTTCATTTTTGAGACTGGATAGAAAGGATTTTAGATGGTGTAGAGAGACAAAGAGCATACAGATCCTTTGATCACTGCCTGAGGAGACTCCTTAGAGAGATCCCTGCTTTGTGTCAGAACCTCAGAGATGAATACACTGCGATATAAATGAATGTCCAACTGTTATAGGAAACAGACTTCTACCCATGGAAATGAGCTGCCCAAGACATGTTTTTCAGATTATAGAGATATGTTATAGAGATACAAAATCCTATCATATTTCTTTGGTGAATTGCTTCTTGGACTTTATGAATGTGTAAAAACACGTACTGTTGAAAGTAAAACTGTACAACAACAACATCTAAACTACCATAATTTGTGGTTAGTTGTGGCAGCTAAATGACAATTTGGGACCACTTTGTCCCTTTCTTGTGCACACCTTTATGGTCTTCAGCAGATGTTGTCTTCTTAGAGGTTAAGGAGAGAGACAGTGCCATTGGTCCCTCCTTGTCCGTTTACTAGTGACTAGTTGAATGGTGAACCAGGGACTTGATATTGAAGCTCTCTTAAAACATTTGCTTATTTCTTGAGAGATGGTTCAGCTTTAACTTGTTTTCTTTGAGTAGAGATGGACAGTTAATGTGTGGTGGAGAATATTACAAAGGACTTTAAAGTGTTTAATAATATTAATTTTATTTGTCTAGACAAAAATTCAAAATACCGAATACAGTTGCTCAGAGACCTGGAAATGAAAATAAAAAAAAATGGAGTGGTCCCAGGGTGCTGTTGTGGGCAGCATTAGGCTTTGAAATATTCCTTAAAGATAATGGCTCACAGCCTTTTAGGACAGTAATATCAGACTCTTACCCTTAAGTTGTTGCATTGTGAAATGGAAATTTCTGGTTTCTTTGGAAACTCCGTTGTGTCATGTGATATTTTTCTAGAAGCTATCTTATGAGAGGCTGTTTTGCTGAACAGACATTTGAGGGTGAGTGATGTTTGGAATCCCATAAATAGTAAGAAGTAGCTCTTGTATTAGTTTACCTTGTAATGCTTCATTGGTCTTTCCTGACAACACTCTTGCAGTGGTTCAACTTGCAATGCTTCACTGGTCTTCACTTATCTTCGCTTGTCATGACTTCGTAGAGAGAAATGTGCCAAAGAACTTCTCGTGGTATTTTGGCTGCTTGTTGTTGTTTCTGTGGAGTTGGGACAATTTGGCAGAGTCCTACAGTTTCTTCTGAATCAAGCCGTGGCTACTGGTTCATGTTCAGATATTGCCAATTGTACTGGACTGAAGCTATCAATTTGTGTTTGATGTTTTAGGTTAGATAGCTGTTTTCCTGAGAGTAAAGATTAGAATCGCCCCAAAGAACTACTTCTAAACAGGTCCAAATGCCCCTTGTCCTAGCAACCATTTTTCTCCCCTACCTTTGGTTGGTAGGCTAGAAGGGAGGTTGAGTGTTTAAGAAGCCCTATTAAAGTAGACTTTGAAAAATCTCAGTTTACACACATGTGACAAGCTCCTTGTACTACTAAAGATCCTTGGAAATTTGGCAGAATTGAGTAAGTGAGACAGGAGGAGAGTGAGAGACCAGAGTAAGCTAGAAAGCATGAGAAGTCATGACAAGGTAGCTATAGCCATTAAGGGAGACCTGCAGTCTGAAAGTCCTGAGTGAAAAGCAAAAGGAGTTTTATCCTTGTGGAACTCAAAATTACATCATGGGGCACCCAGTACTATACAGGAACGGAACCAACAATGAACGCAAGCTTGAAGAACATTATAATAAGGGGAAACAGCCATTTACGCCAGACTTAGTTTGAAACTGGGTTTTCTGTTACAGTTTTCTTTTCCTGAGAATTCATTCTACTGATGAGCTGAGTTTCAGAGGATTCTTACAATAGTTTTGTTTTGCTTTTAACATAGCTTTAAACATGTTCTTCAGCTTGGTAAGCAACTTACACATTTATAATCCCTTGTTTGGATTCAGAAGTACATTTCTTATTTAGTCTGATAATCAGGTGTTAGTCCAAGTTGTTCAATTTATAACATGTTAGATGTATAACAGACTATTGTCAGAGTCTCCAAGTGACATGGAGGGATGAGTGATAAGCCATTCTGTCAGCTATCTCCAGATGCACATGGAATCTATCATTATTAATACAGGAGCTTTTGCGGCAGATCAGCATGGTGACCCCTCTATTACATGAGGAGGCAATTTGCACTCTGCTTTGTACAGTCACCCTCTACTGATATCTAGATGAAAAGTAGAAGATTCAATGTTGGTTCCCAGAAAAACATGCATCAGTTTCGACTGACCTTGGTTTTGATCGATCCTGGGACCTCGGGAGCTGAGAGACACCACTGTTGGAAACTCTGAGAATGTCACCCACACAGAATCCTTTCTGGACTCGCAGCCACTCGCCCACAATCCCCATCTGGCTGAGGTTTTGGTCAGTGTGGGAGAAAAGAGATGAAACTGTCCAGCTGAGTCATGACCCAGGGTTAATATGGGAATAATTGTGGCTCCTTTATCTGTGGTCTGGTCTATGACAGAGGGACCGAGAGAGGTGGAATCCCAGTTTTTCTTCCCTTGTCAGTCCTGAAGCTTTGGAAAGGAAATGAGTGGGGTTCCTGACGGTTATGGAAGATTTCTTTCATTTCACCTCCACTTTCTACCAGAAATGTGCTCTGGCCAAACCAAATGTCAAGATTCCCAGAAGACCCAGTCTACCCAGAGCCAAGATCATGTCCCACCTTCCTGTCGCCACTTACTGTCCCCAAAGGCCTATCTAGTGAATATGGTCAGGAAGCTTAAAAATAGCTGAGTGTGTGGTGACAAGCTGTGTGGATTTCATTTGTAAATATATATATATATATATCCTGAGCAAGGAAATAAAACTTTCAGAGGTTTATATTTCCACTGCCCCAGAGTACAGCTCCTACTTTATGCTGTCATAAGCATTCTGGTTACCTAGTAAATGGTGGAATGTCTGTGCTTCGTGGAAAGGTCAGGGGCCATTCCAAGTCTGGATATAGATTATACAGTGAAAAAAAGAACACACATTAACCTGCATATCAAAAGCAATGTGAGCAGTGATGTGGACATCAGAGAGGCTTGCTACATGTTTGTACAACCTGCCTTCAGAATTAAGTATGGCTCTAAGCTTTTGTGTGTTGACATCAAGGGCATTTTTAAATCACAAAATAGGCTAAGACATAGATCAGATCTTTGGTATTTATCATCCATAATGTCCTTGCTAAGGCATAACAAAGTCCACAATTAGCTATAGTCTCACGATTTCAGGTAATGCTTCATGGCTTGATAATGTTTCTGTTTCAAGTCTAGGTCCTCATTATCTGCACCTTCTGCCCAACCTATTTAGTCATTAAAATTCAGCCTCAAGGGCAGGAAAGATGGCTTAGAGGCTGAAATCTTTACTGCAGAAAAAAATAGCAAACTGAGTTCGGATTCCAGCATGCCAGAACACATCTGTAATCACAGTGCTGGAGAGTTAGTGGCAGGGGGAATACCTGGAGTTTGCTAGCCCCCCCCCCCCCAATACACACATCTAACCAAATCTTGTTTTAAAACTGAAGGCATAAAGCAACAGAGAAAGGAACTAGACATCAAACTCTTATACATATGTATACACACACTCACACATACATATACACACAGAGACACATGCACGCACACACTTGTACAGGCATGCACACACACAGGTACACACACTCTTCAGCCTAGAAGCCTGCTTTCTCAGAAATACTCTATCTCATTTCCTTACTGGGTCAATCTTAAGCAACCATCCTGCCATCACTAAACACATGGTAGAATGTTTCCTCTCAAGATGTGAAATTTAGCCATCTTGGTTTTATAGATGCATGCAGGATCTGTCAGGGCTAACTACTGCTTATAAGACTAATAAATGAACTAAAGATGTCCATGTTTCTGCTACAGAAGAGAAAGAGCCAGAAGGCCAGTGTCCTTATTACTGGATGGACAAATTCAGGTCCCTGTGGAGTTGATTTTATGAAGGTTTTTGGGCCATTCTTATTCTTATCATGGTGTCACTGATTGCTGTCATCATGTAGAACTGCTATCAACAGGTGTGGCAGTATGATAATACAGAGATTAAAGTAGGGTTTAAATAGCACGTTCTTAGTTGCCACATGGCCTGCACCTGTGACACTAATATGCCTCAGTTGTCCTGAGTACATCCTTACTTGAATGGTTTAGGCCTTATCCCTAACTCATGGGTGCTGTATAATAATGGAAGAAATTTGCTGATCACTGCAAACTATTTCATGATAGGCATTTCTCCTTGAACCACCACTGCAGTACTGACTCAGCTAGATAGCATCAATATTTTACTACAAAATAGGTCAAACATAGAAGTACATATTTTTTCTTAGTGAGGGTTTTGAATCCCCATCTTTCTGGATTTAAAATTTGATATGTAGTTTCCCTTGTGGTAGCAAAATGCCCAACTACAAGTTTTCTTCTGTCCATAGTGAAAACAGTTCTTCCTTGAGATTTGTTGGAGGGGCATCATGTGGCTAAGGTGACCTGTGGATTTCAGATGAGAAGCTTGAAGAGCTGAGGTTCCCTGAGCTCTTGTCAGCTTTCTGAGTCAGAATTGATGCTAGTGATTCTTCATGGGGCATGGGTATAGCTTGGGTAAATACCAAAGCTTGGAAGGTAGAGTGAAAACATTTACAACTAAACCTGCTTTCTTAATAAGTACTTGGGAGACAGTCCTAAAGCTGAAAGACCTATTGTACGTGCAAAGTGATATTAATCATTGGTTTGAAAGCAGATCTCGCCTGTAGGGTAAGAGGTGCCCCAATTTACGTATGTGCTTATGTATCATCTGGCAGTGAGGGTGAGGGTGCCAACACTTTCAGTTTGAAGGGCAAAGGATAGAGAGTGAGGCCAGGAGGGTCTGAACCTCAATCTTGCAGAATGGAGACTTGGTCTGGCAAATAAGACTCACCCTTCATCTTGTCACTGTCCTGTTCAAAAGGAAAAGTTCTTGCTGGACCACCCATAGTGCATGAGTGTGTTAAATGCCTGTACCCTGAGTTGAGTCAGGCAAAGTGGGAAAATGTGGTTAGTGTTTCACTGAAGGGTAAGGCAGGGCCATAAATGGGAGAAAAATGAACCCTGATCTTAGAGACAGAAGCGATATACAACCTGTCAGGAAGTGAAGTCCACTGTAGGTCTGCAAAGTGGCTCCCAGAAGGGAGTGATGAATGAAGTGAGGACTTGGCAGCTCTGTGCACAGCATGCCTGCTGCTCTGAGTGGAGCAACCTGGTCTCTAGAAGCCCCCCTTTCCACATCTACACAAATCTCACATCTTCTGAGCCTCTCCAGTTGCATCTTGCTTTGTGCTCATCCCATGATCCTCAGCTGTCTCTCAGCAGAAGGCAGGGTGATGGGTAGAGGAACCTACCTTCAAAAGAACATCTAAGTCAGAGCACAAATACCCTTACCTGGGAGCTCAGGGAGTAAGGAGTTCCTTTAGGTACGTCATCTGTGTCTGATCTGCAAAAGGAGGAACGGGTTGAAAGTGTTCCCTATGTTTTATTCTTAGGTACCAAATTTCCATAATCTGCAAAAGTGGTAAGACCTCTCATTTTGTTAACTCAGCCATGGAGGCTCCTCTGTTGTTCTGAAATATGCTATGGGTTGGGTTGGTAAATTGCTGGATACTTTGTAGACTCTTTCTAATGAACTCTGATTTTGGGTGTTTATTGAAGTATTCCAAGCAATCATTTTGGGCAAAAAGGTATATATAAACATCACTTTTTTTGTATGTAAGATCTATTTCTTTTTCTTTAAACCTTTTCTTTTTTTAAAAAAAATTATTTATTTATTTTATGTATATGAGTATACCGTAGCTGTCTTCAGATACACCAGAAGAGGACATAGAATCCCATTACAGATGGTTGTGAGGCACCATGTGGTTGCTGGTAATTGAACTCAGGACCTCTGGAAGAGCAGTCAGCACTCTTAACTGCTGACTTCTCTCCAGTCCTGAGATCTACTTCTTTGGAGAGGGAGGGAGGAAGGGAGGAAGAAAGAAGAAGGAAGGAAGGAAGAAGGAAGGAAGGAAGGAAGGAATGGAGGGAGAGGGAGGGAGTAAGGGAGGCAGAAAGAAGAAGGAAGAAGGAAGGAAGGAAGGAAGGAAGGAAGGAAGGAAGGAAGGAAGGAAGGAAGGAAGGAAGCAAAAGGTAAAACCTTTATTAGTACCTTGGTACCAAAGAAATGATGGTAATCCAGGTTCTCCTCTGACCTCCGTGAGTGAATATTTGTCTTAGGATTTTATTGCTGTGAAGAGACACCATGACCAAGGCAACATGAACATCTAATTGGGACTGACATACAGTTTTAGAGGTTCAGTCCATTTATCATCATGGCAGTAAGCATGGCAGCATCCAGGCAGACATGGTGCTGAAGAAGGAACTGAGAGCTCAACATCTTGATCTGAAGGCAGCAGAAGGAGACTGTCTTCTTCAGGCAGGCAGGAGGAGACTGGAATTCCTCACTAGGCTGAGTTTGAACACAGGAACCCTTAAATTCCTCCCCTACAGTGATGCACTTTCTCCTGCTCAAACAATGCTACACCTCCTAATAGTGCCACTCCATATGGGCCAAGCATTTAAACACATGAGTCTATTGGGGTTAAACCTATTCAAACCACCACAATGTACAAGTTGAACACATACCCTCACACATGAGTGTACATAGATACATAAGTAAAAGTTTTGCACTAAGCATTGTCTTTTTTTTTTAATCTTGAAATGTATTTATTAGTATTTTCAAGTATAAAATACCATTTTAAAATTTTAACTGTTTTTTTTCTCCTGAGGAAGAAGGAACCAGAAGCAGTTCTGATAATTTTTGAAGGGATGGTTGTGCGAAAGGTTTTGCTCCCTTTCAAAGTACAGAAGGAGAAACACACCACTACATCTTCTGAGACTCACTGTTAGGGGAAGGGAGCCTCATGAGTCTGTACCTCCATGGAAGTGGTCTGGAGTCCCTATCAGCTGAGGGAAGTGCCCCAGTATTGTCACCTGCAAGCAGACACTGAGACATAGTGAATTCTGACATGACACAGCTAGGGTGGGTTGCCCTTTACATTGGATGGGGCTTAGCAAATTGAATTTGTCAGTCTCTGGAACTGGAAACTCAAGGATGTTGTGACCTCTAGCTCAGCACTGGGAACAGTAGCCTATGCATGTAGACTGGATCAGTAGCAACCTATAGTCATTTCCCTAACTGGATGATAATAGTCAGCAAACATTCTGTAAATATCTTGCTTAAGAAGAATTTTTTGGCTTTCATAGTCTCTGGTGAAAAGATGTCCCAACAGGTAAGAAGGACACATGTTCCACTATGTTCATAGCAGCCTTATTTATAATAGCCAGAAGCTGGAAAGAACCCAGATGCCCCTCAACAGAGGAATGGATACAGAAAATGTGGTACATTTACACAATGGAGTACTACTCAACTATTAAAAAGAATGAATTTATGAAATTCCTAGGCAAGTGGATGGACCTGGAGGGCATCATCCTGAGTGAGGTAACACAATCACAAAGGAACTCACACAATATGTACTCACTGATAAGTGGATATTAGCCCAAAAACTTAGGATACCCAAGATATAAGATACAATTTGTTAAACGCATGAAACTCAAGAAGGACGAAGACCAAAGTGTGGACACTGTGCCCCTTCTTAGAATTGGGAACAAAACACCCATGGAAAGAGTTACAGAGATAAAGTTGGAGCTGTGACGAAAGGATGGACCATCTAAAGACTGCCATATCCAGGGATCTGCCCCTCAACAGAGGAATGGATACAGAAAATGTGGTACATTTACACAATGGAGTACTACTCAACTATTAAAAAGAATGAATTTATGAAATTCCTAGGCAAGTGGATGGACCTGGAGGGCATCATCCTGAGTGAGGTAACACAATCACAAAGGAACTCACACAATATGTACTCACTGATAAGTGGATATTAGCCCAAAACTTAGGATACCCAAGATATAAGATACAATTTGCTAAACCCATGAAACTCATGAAGAATGAAGACCAAAGTGGGGACACTGTGCCCCTTCTTAAAATTGGGAACAAAACACCCATGGAAGGAGTTACAGAGACAAATTTTGGAGCAGTGACGAAAGAATGGACCATCTAGAGACTGCCATATCCAGGGATCCACCCCATAATCAGCTTCCAAATGCTGACACCATTGCATACACTAGCAAGATTTTGCTGCAAGGTCCCAGATATAGCTGTCTCTTGTGAGACTATGCTGGGGCCTAGCAAACACAGAAGTGGATGCTCACAGTCAGCTATTGGATGGATCACAGGGCTCCCAATGGAGGAGCTAAAGAAAGTATCCAAGGAGCTAAAGGGATCTGCAACCCTATAGGTGGAACAACATTCTGAACTGACCAGTACCCCGGAGCTCTTGACTATAGCTGCATATGTATCAAAAGATGGCCTAGTCGGCCATCACTGGAAAGAGAGGCCCATTGGACACACAAACTTTATATGCTCCAGTACAGGGGAACACCAGGGCCAAAAATGGGAATGTGTGGGTAGGGAAGTGGGGGGGAGGGTAAGGGGGACTTTTGGGAGAGCATTGGAAATGTAATTGAGGAAAATATGTAATAAAAAGAAAGAAAGAAAAAAATTCCCATCATCATAGACACAGTGCTAGTTTTTAGGCTACCTTTACCCACAAAGATAGACTGTATTCTCTTCAACTATGAGCCAAAATAAATCCTTTCTCACTTCAAAAAAAAAAAAAAAAAAAAAAAGAGAAGAATTTTTTGGGCTTTGTGGGCCACATGGTCTCTCTCTGTCAAATGACTGAGCTCTGCTACTGTGGTATGCTGATGTACAACAGAGTGGATATGACTGTTCCTAAATATTCTGCTTAAACAAAAACTAACTGGATAGTTAATGTAGTGATACATGGCTTAGGATATTCATGGGGAAAGAGTTATTATGTTAAAATAGATATATATTTCTAGACCATTCTGTATGTTATCATTACCCTGCAGAAGGATAACACTAAATATGGATTATTCTTACATGAAAATACCTGTTTCATTCCATAGTCCTCACTGTTATGTGTTTCTATTTATTAAAAATCAAACAAACAATATAAGGATGGAGTGTTGCACTATAATTTTCCACATGAAAATCTGAAAACAATGTGTTTTTTTTTCCCAACCAAAGTCTGAAAAGTAAGAAATTGACAAAATTATCATTAGTGCCTAGTACTTTTGATTTTAAATTATATTAATATAATTCGGTAGATATTCTCTGAGACATGAACTTCAGCTGTAAGTGGGAATGTGTGTGTGTGTGTGTGTGTGTGTGTGTGTGTGTGTGTGTGTGTGTAGATAGTTATGCTAATAATAACTTCTGACTTCTTCCAAATTCAACGGGTTGGGAGTTGCTTAAGTTACCTCATTGAACTATGGCTTGGGACCCTCCCTCATTAATCACTATCTCTACTTAGAATAAATTCTCTAGGATATTATGTGAGTTGTGTTGGCGAGCTAATCTGTGCAAAATGATCTCTTGGATCTGGGCATCCATTTTATTCCATATCTGCCTCATAAGAAAATGAGTCTTTTCACTGAATCTTTCAGGCTATTTGAGGATGAGGAGAATATTGGGTAAACATTCATGACTCTCTTATATCTCTAGCTTTAGCTACTGCTAATTAAAGAAACATAATATCATCTAATAGTATGTGCTCTTTGGAGGCACACAGATTTGTATCCTATATTTGTTCTACTTATTGGTCAACTGTAGTCTTAAATGTGTTCTTTTTAGTGATCTTCTGAAACACAAAACACAGTGATTTTTCTCTGCACATTGAGTTTACAAAGAATGAATCACATATTTTTATCTAATTTAAAGAAGCATATTGTTTGTATACTATAGGACATAGATCATAATCCTGTGATCTCAAGTACAAGTACCAGGTTAATAGGGAAATCAGAAGATCTAATTTGCATGATCTATTATTAAGTAGCCAAGGACTGAGAAACTCAATAAAATTCTGTAGGGCACAACATGCTTAGAGGGACTGGCATCACCTACCTATTATGTTAAAACACAGTTTGATTCAACAAGCATGCTTCAGTACCTGCAAATGTGGCATATTAGTCTGATGCTGCTATATATTATAATGCCAACTACTCACTCCAAAGGTCTGGGTGACCCCAATGACCAGATCCTCACATATACCAGGAGATGTTATATTTCTATCATGAGGATGATGGCCCCAAGGAAACTCCACACAAATGTATCACTGTTTAAGAATCATTTACTCTGATTCAAAAGTCCAATGTGAAGCCCAAGAATCTGTGTTTTCAAAATTCCTAAGAGGGCCTACATGTTTGGAGACCCATGGACCACAGTGTCCCTGAGTATCTTAGGTTGAAAACATCTCTGAATGCACTCCCTCAAAACTCTGTCCTTCATGTTGGTTCTCAGATGTGACCTGGCAAGCAGTATGCCCTCCGTAGTTACTTGAGGTATGTGCCAGTGTCCACAGTGTAACTCCATTGTCCTTTGCCTCCCTCTTCACTCCTCACTGAGGGCAGGCTGGCAGCAAAAACTAAGATAGCTAGCTGTACTGTGCAAAGCTGCCTCTGGTGGTGTCTCCCTGTTCTACCACCTATCCTGTGGGCTACACATGGTTAACCTTTCACCAGGTTATCCTGTAATAAGTCTATAACAGCCCATGGGGATGGAGGGCTTTTTATTTCAATGTGGTAGTATTCAATGCATGAATAAAAAGTACCATTCTTAAACTCAAAATTTGAGCAGACAGGAACAGTCCAAGGCCTGAGCATCATTTCTCTCTCCCCCTCCAACTCTCCAGCCCTCCTGGGAGGACATGTCACATACGCTGTCTCTTGGTGTTTCCACAGATCCCACATCCTGATTCAGATGACTTCAACAGACATTGCATATAGACACATGGGGAGAAATCATTAGATATGTCTGCAAAACACATCAGTGCTTGGCTGTCAACACTGAGGCTTTAGGTGTGACTTCTTACAACTCGAAAGCAGCATTAATTGCACGGAGACCTCCAGACTGGACCAAGAAGGGGATCCTCTTACACCACACATGAGGATATTTGGCTGGAGTGAGACAGCCTGGGTCTTTCTCTCGATACAGGGCTATGATCAGTTTTTGGCATCCAGATATAGAAGGAATGTGGAAATCTGGTAGAAATTGCATAGGCCTGGAATAGAGGACTTATGTGCAGAGATGAAAGGCAGCAGGCTTCTTTGGCCTGGAAGGATTGTGGGATGGCTTAATTATAACTTCCAACTGCTTCTTATATCTCTGATGAGGATGAGGTAAACCTGCTGCTGGATCCCAAGATCTTGTACAGCAGACACATCTTGCTACCCTTCACTCTCTCCACTGTGTCTGGAGTGGATCTGTGAATAAGAGGTCTTTGAGGAATCTGACTTGGCAACTGTATTCCCACATCTCCTTACCATGGAAAGCAATGAAGGTTGAGGTCATTCAAACCTGGGTTTGAATTTCAGATAAAACAATTAGAACCCTTGTATAAAGTACTTCAGCTTCTGTGTTGTAATTTTCATATCAATAAGACAAAGCTAGAATACTGAGCACATAAGACATTTTTGAGAATTAACCTAACATTTATAAAGGTACAGTTTCATATGCTTGTTGAGTGAAAAACTAAGAGAAACTTTTGAGAACGTTTAGATAAACCATTGAAGATAGCTAAGTTGGGTTATTTGAAGCATCTCTTTTCATTTTCCCTGAACGGTGCTACTAGCTGAAGGTCAAGCAGATATGTAAAGACCTCAGAATGAAGGGAGAAGGTGAATAGGTAATTTGTCTCTGCTTTTGAAAGAATCTAGACCTAGAAGTTTGGCTAATTAGTACTGCGGCAATGCACGGTCTCTCTCTCTCTCTCTCTCTCTCTCTCTCTCTCTCTCTCTCTCTCTCTCTCTCTCTCTCTCTCTCTCTGTGTGTGTGTGTATGCATCCATTTGCATGATTTCATGCAAGTCTGCACATGTGTGATACCCACAACTACTACCCTGCTGGTAAAATATATTTACTTACTTGCTTATTTTATTTTTATTCATTTACCTCTCAGTTATGGCCTCCTCTCCCTCCTCTCCTCCCAGTCCCACACTTTCACATCCCTCCCCCCATTATCCCTTCTCCTTCTACTCAGACTTGAGGAAGTCCCTCTTTGGGATACCCAGTTGTAGTAGGTCTAGGTGCATTTTCTCCCCCCTGAGGCCCAGCCAGGCCCCCTGAATACTCCGATCTCACCTGATGGTAAATGTTTATGTTCCTGGCAACTTTAAACTCCAGTGGAGGCATTGGGTTTGCATCTTGGGAGCTGTCTGATAATGATACATTTACAATTAATTTATAGTACAATTGTTCATTTACTTAAAAATATCAAGCATTGTAAACAACGGTGTAACCCTTTCCTCCTTCATCTACTACTAACCTCCTTGTCCAGAAGTCATTGTAGCATCAGTTTGAGGCCCCAATATTCTACACCTATTATTAGATGTAGCCAAAGGAACATGTGTCTTTACAAGGGGATTTTTACATATAGTGTTACATACTAATTTCCTACTGTGTGTTGTTAAATAACTCTCTCCAGACATGGGTTCCTTCTTGCTGAGAAGTTTCTAAGTTCAATTAAAGAGCTGTTGGTTATGGACAACATATGAGTGTCAGAAATACACTCTTAGGGTTTTTATGCCGTGCTGTTGGCTGGTGCTGTGTATCGGAATCATAGCTGGATAAAACTGTTACTTGTTCCTTGCCTTTAGAATTTTGAATGTTCCCTGCTGGTTCCATAAAAGCTAACTCCCAGGGTGGTGAACACAGGCCACTTCCAGATCAAGGGCCTTTGACCCTGCATCTGAAGTGCATGGTGTGGGCAAGCCTCAATCCTACACAAAGAGGTACAGGCAACTAAGGAATGTTGAGAGTAGGAGAAATAGTCTTCCTAGGAGAAGAGGACCCAGATTGGTTGTCTAACACCAAATGGTCATTGCTGAAAACTCACATAAAAGTAACATTATAAAGACTGATCAAGCTCTTCCGGCCGGACCAGCACCAGGGTAGCTAGAGCGCAGGGTCGGCTGACACCCGCCAGCTACCCACGACCCCCGCCACAGGATTTTGAGACTGCTGGTGAGTGGAACACAGCTTCTGCTCCAGTCCAATTACGCGGGACCTGAGACTGCTTTGGTTGGGGAGGCAGAAATCCTGCCTGAGTAGGGCCACAAGCCTCTTCCGGTCAGAAAAGCGCCAGGGTAGCTAGGGCGCAGGGTCGGCTGACACTCGCCAGCTACCCACAACACCCGCCACAGGATCTTAAGACTTCTGGTGAGTGGAACACAGCTTCTGCTCCAATCCAATTGTGCGTGGGACCTGAGACTGCATTAGTTAGGGAAGCAGAAAACCGGCCTGAGTAGGGCCACAGGCCTCTTCCAGCCGGACCAGCACCGGGGTAGCTAGAGCACAGGGTCGGCTGACACCCGCCAGCTACCCACGACCCCCGCCACAGGATTTTGAGACTGCTGGTGAGTGGAACACAGCTTCTGTTCTAATCTTTAAACAGTGACAACGACAACAACTAACCCCAGAGATTACCAGATGGCGAAAGGTAAACATAATAATCTTACTAACAGAAACCAAGACCACTCACCATCATCAGAACCAAGCACTCCCACTTCGCCCAGTCCAGGGCACCCCAACACACCGGAAAAGCTAGACACGAATCTAAAAGCATATCTCATGATGATGGTAGAGGACTTCAAGAAGGACTTTAATAACACACTTAAAGAAATACAAAGGAACACTGGTAAACAGGTAGAAGACAGTAAAGAGGAAGCACAAAAATCCCTTAAAGAATTGCAAGAGAACACTGCTAAAGAGTTACAAATCCTTAAAGAAAAACAGGATAACATAATCAAACAGGTAGAAGTCCTTAAAGAAAAACAGGAAAACACATCGAAACAGATGATGGAAATGAACAAAACCATACTAGACCTAAAAAGGGAAGTAGACACAATAAAGAAAACCCAAAATGAGGCAACACTGGAGATAGAAAACCTAGGAAAGAAATCTGGAACCATAGATACGAGCATCAGCAACAGAATACAAGAGATGGAAGAGAGAATCTCAGGTGCAGAAGATTCCATAGAGAACATCGGTACAACAATCAAGGAAAATGTAAAATGCAAAAAGATCCTAACTCAAAACATGCAAGAAATACAGGACACAATGAGAAGACCAAACCTACGGATAATAGGAGTGGATGAGAATGAAGATTTTCAACTCAAAGGACCAGCAAACATCTTCAACAAAATTATAGAAGAAAACTTCCCAAATCTAAAGAAAGAGATGCCCATGAACATACAAGAAGCCTACAGAACTCCAAATAGACTGGACCAGAAAAGAAATACCTCCCGACACATAATAATCAGAACAACAAATGCACTAAATAAAGATAGAATACTAAAAGCAGTAAGGGAAAAAGGTCAAGTAACATATAAAGGCAAGCCTATCAGAATTACACCAGATTTCTCACCAGAGACTATGAAAGCCAGAAGATCCTGGACGGATGTTATACAGACACTAAAATAACACAAACTCCAGCCCAGGCTACTATACCCAGCCAAACTCTCAATTAACATAGATGGAGAAACCAAAGTATTCCACAACAAAACAAAATTCACACATTATCTCTCCACGAATCCAGCCCTTCAAAGGATAATAACAGAAAAAAACCAATACAAGGACAGGAACCACGCCCTAGAAACAACAAGAAGGTAATCCCTCAACAAACCTAAAAGAAGACAGCCACAAGAACAGAATGCCAACTTTAACAACAAAAATAACAGGAAACAACAATTACTTTTCCTTAATATCTCTTAATATCAATGGACTCAACTCCCCGATAAAAAGACATAGACTAACAAACTGGCTACACAAACAAGACCCAACATTTTGCTGCTTACAGGAAACTCATCTCAAAGAAAAAGATAGACACTACCTCAGAATGAAAGGCTGGAAAACAATTTTCCAAGCAAATGGTAGGAAGAAACAAGCTGGAGTAGCCATTCTAATATCTGATAAGATTGACTTCCAACCCAAAGTCATCAAAAAAGACAGGGAGGGACACTTCATACTCATCAAAGGTAAAATCCTCCAAGAGGAACTATCAATCCTGAATATCTATGCTCCAAATACAAAGGCAGCCACATTCATTAAAGAAACTTTAGTAAAGCTCAAAGCACACATTGCACCTCATACAATAATAGTGGGAGACTTCAACACACCACTTTCACCAATGGACAGATCATGGAAACAGAAACTAAACAGGGACACAGAGAAACTAAGAGAAATTATGAATCAAATGGATCTGGCAGATATCTACAGAACATTCTATCCTAAAACAAAAGGATATACCTTCTTCTCAGCACCTCATGATACCTTCTCCAAAATTGACCACATAATTGGTCACAAAACAGGCCTCAACAGATACAAAAATATTGAAATCGTCCCATGCATCCTATCAGATCACCATGGACTAAGGCTGATCTTCAATAACAAAATAAATAATAGAAAGCCAACCTTCACGTGGAAACTGAACAACACACTTCTCAATGATACCTTGGTCAAGGAAGGAATAAAGAAAGAAATTAAGGACTTTTTAGAGTTCAATGAAAATGAAGCCACAACATACCCAAACTTATGGGATGCAATGAAAGCATTTCTAAGAGGAAAACTCATAGCTCTGAGTGCCTCCAAAAGGAAACTAGAAAGAGCACACATTAGCAGCTTGACAACATACCTAAAAGCACTAGAACAAAAGGAAGCAAATTCACCCAAGAGGAGTAGACGGCAGGAAATAATCAAACTCAGGGACGAAATCAACCAAGTGGAAACAAGAAGAACTATTCAAAGAGTCAACCAATCAAGGAGCTGGTTCTTTGAGAAAATCAACAAGATAGATAAACCCTTAGCCAGACTCACTAGAGGGCACAGGGAAAGCATCCTAATTAACAAAATCAGAAATGAAAAAGGAGACATAACAACAGATCCTGAAGACATCCAAAAGACCATCAGATCCTTCTACCAAAGGCTATACTCAACAAAACTGGAGAACCTGGATGAAATGGAGAAGTTCCTAGACAGATACCAGGTACCAAAGTTGAATCAAGAGCAGGTTAATGATCTAAACAGCCCTATATCCCCCAAAGAAATAGAAGCAGTCATTAATAGTCTCCCAACTAAAAAAAAGCCCAGGACCAGATGGGTTTAGTGCAGAGTTCTATCAGACCTTCAAAGAAGATCTAATCCCAGTTCTTCACAAACTATTCCACAAAATAGAAACAGAAGGTAATCTACCCAACTCATTCTATGAAGCCACAATTACTCTGATACCTAAACCACAAAAAGACCCAACAAAGATAGAAAACTTCAGACCAATATCCCTTATGAATATTGATGCAAAAATCCTCAATAAAGTTCTTGCTAACCGAATCCAAGAACACATCAAAACAATCATCCATCCTGACCAAGTAGGTTTCATTCCAGGGATGCAGGTATGGTTCAATATACGGAAATCCATCAACGTAATCCAGTATATAAACAAACTCAAAGACAAAAACCACATGGTCATCTCGTTAGATGCTGAAAAAGCATTTGACAAGATCCAACACCCATTCATGATAAAAGTCTTGGAAAGATCAGGAATTCAAGGCCCATACCTAAACATGATAAAAGCAATCTACAGTAAACCAGTAGCCAACATCAAAGTAAATGGTGAGAAGCTTGAAGCAATCCCTCTAAAATCAGGGACTAGACAAGGCTGTCCACTTTCTCCATACCTATTCAACATTGTACTTGAAGTCCTAGCCAGAGCAATTCGACAACAAAAGGAGATCAAAGGGATACAAATTGGAAAAGATGAAGTCAAAATATCACTTTTTGCAGATGATATGATAGTATATATAAGTGACCCTAAAAATTCCACCAGAGAACTCCTAAGCCTGATAAACAGCTTCGGTGAAGTAGCTGGATATAAAATTAACTCAAACAAATCAATGGCCTTTCTCTACACAAAGAATAAACAGGCTGAGAATGAAATTAGGGAAACAACACCCTTCTCAATAGTCACAAATAATATAAAATATCTTGGTGTGACTCTAACTAAGGAAGTGAAAGATCTGTATAATAAAAACTTCAAGTCTCTGAAGAAAGAAATTATAGAAGATCTCAGAAGATGGAAAGATCTCCCATGCTCATGGATTGGCAGGATCAACATTGTAAAAATGGCTATCTTGCCAAAAGCAATCTACAGATTCAATGCAATCCCCATCAAAATTCCAAATCAATTCTTCAACGAATTAGAAAGTGCAATCTGCAAATTCATCTGGAATAACAAAAAACCTAGGATAGCAAAAACTCTTCTCAAGGATAAAAGAACCTCTGGTGGAATCACCATGCCCGACCTAAAGCTTTACTACAGAGCAATTGTGATAAAAACTGCATGGTACTGGTATAGTGACAGACAAATAGACCAATGGAATAGAATTGAAGACCCAGAAATGAACCCACACACCTATGGTCACTTGATCTTCGACAAGGGAGCTAAAAACATCCAGTGGAAGAAAGACAGCATTTTCAACAAATGGTGCTGGCACAACTGGTTGTTAACATGTAGAAGAATGCGAATCGATCCATTCCTATCTCGTTGTACTAAGGTCAAGTCTAAGTGGATCAAGAAACTTCACATAAAACCAGAGACACTGAAACTTATAGAGGAGAAAGTGGGGAAAAGCCTTGAAGATATAGGCACAGGGGAAAAATTTTTAAATAGAACAGTAATGGCTTGTGCTGTAAGATCGAGAATTGACAAGTGGGACCTCATGAAACTGCAAAGCTTCTGCAAGGCTAAAGACACCATCAATAAGACAAAAAAACCACCAACAGATTGGGAAAGGATCTTCACCTATCCTAAATCAGATAAGGGACTAATATCCAATATATATAAAGAACTCAAGAAGGTGGAATCCAGAAAGTCAAATAACCCCATTAAAAAATGGGGCTCAGAACTGAACAAGGAATTCTCACCTGAGGAATACCGAATGGCAGAGAAGCACCTGAAAAAATGTTCAACATCCTTAATCATCAGGGAAATGCAAATCAAACAACCCTGAGATTCCACCTCACACCAGTCAGAATGGCTAAGATCAAAAATTCAGGTGACAGCAGATGCTGGCGAGGATGTGGAGAAAGAGCAACACTCCTCCATTGTTGGTGGGATTGCAAGCTTTATCAACCACTCTGGAAAGCAGTCTGGTGGTTCCTCAGAAAATTAGACATAGTACTACCGGAGGATCCAGCAATACCTCTCCTGGGCATATATCCAGAAGATGTCCCAACCGGTAAAAAGGACACATGCTCCACTATGTTCATAGCAGCCCTATTTATAATAGCCCGAAGCTGGAAAGAACCCAGATGTCTCTCAACAGAGGAATGGATACAGAAATTATGGTACATTTACACAATGGAGTACTACTCAGCTATTAAAAAGAATGAATTTATGAAATTCCTAGCCAAATGGATGGACCTGGAGGGCATCATCTTGAGTGAAGTAACACAATCACAAAAGAACTCACACAATATGTATTCACTGATAAGTGGATATTAGCCCAAAACTTAGGATACCCAAGATATGAGATACAATTTGCTAAACGCATGAAACTCAAGAAGAATGAAGACCAAAGTGTGGACACTGTGCCCCTTCTTAGAATTGGGAACAAAACACCCAGGGAAGGAGTTACAGAGACAAAGTTCGTAGCTGTGATGAAAGGATGGACCATTTAGAGACTGCTGTATCCAGGGATCCATCCCATAAGCAGCTTCTAAACGCTGACACCATTGCATACACTAGCAAGATTTTGCTGAAAGGACCCAAATATAGCTGTCTCTTGTGAGACGATGCCGGGGCCTAGCAAACACAGGAGTGGATGTTCACAGTCAGCTATTGGATGTATCACAGGGCTCCCAATGGAGAAGCTAGAGAAAGTACCCAAGGAGCTAAAGGGATCTGCAACCCTATTGTTGGAACAACATGATGTACTAACCAGAACCCCGGAGCTCTTGTCTCTAGCTGCATATATATGGAAAGATGGCCTAGTCGGCCATCACTGGAAAGAGAGGCCCATTGGACTTGCAAACTTTATATGCCCCAATATAGGGGAATGCCAGGGCCAAAAGAATGGGAATGGGTGGGTAGGGAAGTGGGGGGCGCTATGGGGGACATTAGGGATAGCATTGGAAATGTAATTGAGGAAAATATGTAATAAAAATATTAAAAATTAAAAAAAAGACTGATCAAGTTACATTTATGAATATATATGTATATTCATATTCATAAAATACAACCACGTAACAGCAACTAATAAATAAAAAGGGCAAGAATTTGAAAGAGAGCAAGGAGGTGTATATGGAAGACTTTGGAGGGAAGAAAAGATGGGAGAAATTATGTAATTACATTATAATCTCAAAATAAAAAATAAAATTTAGATATAATTTTCTTCATCTGTAAAACTAAACATTATACTTTTGATATTTATCTCATTTATTTTTAATTTTTCTCTGTAGTAAGTTGGATGAATATATCATAATTTATTTTCCCATTCCCTGCTGAAGACATAAAATTTGTTTCCAATTTTTCTCCATTACAGACAGTGCCAGAGTGTGCATTCAGTTCTCTGAGCACACACCCAGGACTTTTCTGGTATACAATCACATGTCCTTGGATATGCACATTTTAAATGTCACCACCTTCAGCCAAATTGCTCTCCTATGTGATTGTACTGATCCACAGTCCCATCAGCGTGGGCCGGGCGTTCAGCGTTATATCATCGTTACCAACGGCTGATATTAACCAGTTTCTTAATGCCTATCAAATCATTTGGTACAGAATGTTGGCCCATTGTCCGGATTTGTATTTCCGTTATCTCTGGTGTGCATAATTATCTTTTCGTGTGGCCTTTGGCCCTTCTTCATTGCCTGATTCCATCCTTCAACATTTACTTTGCATTGCTGCTTTCTGTACTTGTTAATGAGTCTAATCTGCACTGGTTTTCCATGTTATAAATACCTTTCCTAAGCCTGTAATTTTTCTGTCTTCACTATGGTTTATGCTGTTTTGTAATGGAGAACATTTTTAAATCAGTACAGTTTTATCAATGGTTCCTATAAATTATTGATTTTTGAGAGAAAAGATGGTACATTTTTTTCCTCAGAAATGTAGCCTCCCTCCATATCCCATTTTAAAAGTAAATTCTCTGAGACTTTAATGCATTGTAGTAGAGTTGGGGTAGTAATTATATTTTTGGTATTTTGAGAAACCTCTGCATTGTTTTCCTAACAGCTGTATAATTTCCGATGAACCACATGCAAATGTACCCTTGTCTATTGTTTACTTTAGTTTTTAGAAAATTACCCAGATTGAAAGTCTTATGACATCTAAATATAAAATAATTTTCCATTTTATTTTTTGTTTATTTTTATTATCATATTACATACTTGTATCAAATAGACTAATTAAGTAGCTTTGCTCCCCCCCCTTGTGTGTGTGTGTGTGTGTATGTGTGTATGTGTGTAAACCTGAGGTTTTCCATCTTAACTTTTTAGAGAGTGTGCCACTGAATCTGGAGCTCACCTTGTTTAGGCAGGGTAGACTGTGAGATGCACATATTTCTATCCCACCAGTTTCAGGTCCACACATACTGCCATTCATAGCTACGATGTGGGTCCTTAGGATCTGCCTGGAATCCTCATGCATGCCCAGAAAGCTCTATACACATTGGCTTTCCCAAGCCCGTGGACTAATTATGGAGCAGCATTTTCCATGATTGTGAACTTGGTGAGACTTGAGAATGGGTACCTCTGAATTTGACTACCTGAGTTTATTCATCTGTTGAGACATTCATCGTTTTCTCTATTTGCTTGCAGGTTAAAATGCAGTCCCTTGTAATTTTCTTCTCCTGGTGAATCATAAGTTACTTCTTACGATAAATCTATACCTACATGCCTCCTACAAATGGTTACTAATAAAGTTGGAATTTTACTGTGGACTGAACATTTTAGGAAATACCACATTGTGTCGCAATATGTTTTATGATATTTATCAAGATGATATGGTACAGATGATACTCTTTTCAGAAATTAAAAAAAAAACACTTGAACTAATGGGTTTTAGAAACGTTCATGGGTGTGTGTTAAGGTGATTTCAATTCGGTCCTCTGTGACTCTAACTCAAGTAGCTGTAACTACTTGGTTTCTCTTTGTCCCTTATCAAAGTGTAGAGATCTTAATAGCAGTTCTCTAGCTACAGCAGCAGAGTGGTATTCATGCCAACACTCCCTCCTGGTCAGTCTACTCCGTGAACTTGAGTGTTCTTTGCCTAACTCAGACAAATCTGTTCATGCCTTATGCTCGGTTTGTGTTGGTTTGATTGTGTCTCATCTTTCTTTCTTTTTTTACACATAATTAAATACGTATCTCTCTTTGTTGGCCATCTCTTTCCTGTGCTCTCCAATTCTTTACGCTCAGAATCCTTACGCTATAGTTATTCTTATTAGGGATTATTCAGCACCCTTTTCTTTCAAATCAGAAAATAAAAGATTAGTTAAAAAGAAAGATCTTTTTAAGAGAGAAGGAAAATAAATTGTCCAGCTATTGAGCCCCCTGTGAGAAGCTGATGCTTGACTCTCTGATATGTATGAGGTCTTGGCTAGTGACTTTTCCACAGAGAGAACAAAAGAAGGTGAACTACCTCTGATGCGTCTTTACCCTGGTCCTCTCTAACAGGCAATGTGTCTAATGTTGTCAGTGAGTTGTAGTTTCCTTGGCTGGACAGCTGGAAGACAGAACATAAAAGACGAGCTGCTTGCCCACTGGTGAATGTTTTTCTGTTTCTGTAACTTATTTGCTGTCATCTCTCTGTTTTCCTTTGTGATAGTTAATTGAAATCACAGACTAATGAGTTCCGGCCTGTTGCTTCCTTTGGTTGAAGGCCTGCTGTTGCTGCCAGCTAGCCCGTCCAAATGGAAAGAACAAGTTCTGGAGAAACAGGAAGCTTTATGGCAATCAAAGGTCACCAGAAGCTTGTTTATGTGATACATTGATTACCTTTGAACAGATTCATTTGCCCCTAAAGTGATGCTCCCCTCATCAATAACGATTTTATGTTGTTGTTGTTGTTTTGTTTTGTTTTTTTGAGACAGGGTTTCTCTGTGTAGTCCTGGCTGTCCTGGAACTCACTCTGTAGATCAGGCTGGCTTCAAACTCAGAAATCTGCTGGCCTATGCCTTCCAAGTGCTGGGATCAAAGGCGTGTGCCACCACCACCCAAATAACGATTTTTATTTGACACCTTATGAACATTTTGAGAAACCAAATGCAGCCAATGAGTTTCGATTTCTCATTAGGGTTCAGCTCTGTGATCACACCGGAACCTGCTCCTTTAGAGTGAGTTCAGAAAGATTTAGATTATGTTTTTTTTTTTTTTTTTTTTTTTGCATATTCTCTTTCTTCCTTGGTCAGATACTATACATTTATGAATTATCCTCAATTTCCAACTTGCAGTCCTTTCTATCACCGGCACATCAGGACAATTCTATTTGAGCTGTTTCACTCTTGACCAGCAAGGAGACCCAAGGGAGTTAAAGAAGAGGATATAAATGTCAGTCCTGGGCAGGAATGGTTTTGTGCTTTATGACATGTGTTTACTGAGTAAGTTTGACACTGCAGGACTTCATTTTCTATTAAATTTGATAATATGAAAAAATCCCATCTGATTGCTGGGAGAATTTAATGGATATATAATAAACTTGCCCAGGAGAAGTAATGGGAACAACTATGATCTGGTTTTCCTTCTTGTTTCTGCTATGACAAGCACAAGTCAGGAACAGCATTTGTACAGCTACAGTTCTGGCTCTTTCTAATCCAAGCATCCATCCTAAGGGCTGTTCACACATAGTTTCCTTATCACCTCACACACTGGTTTTTGATACTTAGGCCAAACCGGTAGACTTTCCTGGAGTTAACTGCATAAAATATTACCTTTTTCATACAGGGGACTCTTCCAAAAAGCTACTTAATAGCATATTTTTTAGGACTAAATCTTATTTTATAGACATCAAGGGAACTCATTATTAACGTGAATAATGAGTTTTGCTTTTGGGGGCTGCAGCTGGGGATGTGAGCTGTGTTATTTGAGGATTTGTTAATTAAGTTTCAGCCCTTGATGTTGATGCCTAGCTACACAAACAAGCAAACAAGCAAGCAAGCAAGCAAGCAAGCAAACAAACAAACAAACACATTGTTACAAACACACTTATACAAACACTCATACCATTGTGTACTTTCACACTCACACATACCATATACCATAGAACACATACACACACACACACATTTATAGATACACATACCACATACATAGTCATACCATACACACTAAAACATATAGACAAACACACACACACAAACTCTCTCATACACATATACACTCTCACAGAAAAAACAAAACATAACAGCAACAACAACAACAAATAACAACAATAAAACAAAATAAATTGTATTTGTGGCAACTGAAGAACCCCTTGGTAGTTCTCTTGCTTACATTCAACTGCACTATTTCTTAGGGAGGTGCCCAATCCATACTCATGTACACAAAGTGCTCTGTACAAACTTTTGGTACAAGATCATCCACTGAAAATATCAAATTCAGGATTTGAATTCTTCCTGTCTGTTGGATGTCGGTTTCTTTACTAAATCTTCATATTGCTGGTGATGCTCTTCAAGATGCTGGATAAGAAAAGTAAAAAATCTTAGCGAGCCATGAACTCTGGGACCTGCAATCATAATTGGTTTGACAAGACATTTCCACTGGTACAGTGGTGGTGCAATCATCATGGAAGTTATCAACCTCTTTGTGACTGATTTTAAATAAAACATCACTTAGTATGGCTGGACATGCCATAGCATAGGAGAGAATCTACTTTTATTATTTTGCTAAATGGATATAGCATTGAGCCAACTTCTACTGATTTATAATAATTTTACCCATAGATGAATGTATTCTTCAACCTTCATCAGAGAAACTTCTGTGTATAATAGATTGTTACTGTGTAAAGAATATGAAACTGGAGAACTCTCATTCCTAAATGGAACATCTCTCTCTCTCTCTCTCTCTCTCTCTCTCTCTCTCTCTCTCTCTCTCTCTCTCTCTCTCTCTCTCTCTCTCTCTCTCCCTCTCTCTCTCTCTCTCTCTCTCTCTGATTGGAGAAGAGTGCTCAGGGAGAGTGTAAGAGCCAGAGACGGTGAATGATTACAAGTTAATAACATCTTCTAGACTAAGCAGGGATGCTGCTCCTGTAAGCTCACATCAGCTATGTTAACATGCACAAGACCTGTGTAAGCCCAAGCCAGATCAAATCTCAATGTAGAGAAGAAAGATAAGTGTGAAGTTTCACTCTTAGTGGCCCCATCAACTATTGGCAGTTGTTGTCTGCTGGGAAAGGAAAAATCAGTATTTTATAAGACTATAGCCCCTGGTATGTTAACAGTGCTTCTGTGAAAGGCCATGTATCCAAATATTTGGGCAGCACAATAAATGGATTGTGATATGCTTGCAACAAAACAAAACAAAACAAAATGAAGGGGTACACAATTGGATGGTGGATAAGCGGTCAACAGTGGAGAGTTGGGGGAGGGGGTTGATTATAATCAAATCAGATTGCATGAAATCTCAAAAACTCATAAAAATATAAAATCTCTTTACTAATTGTGGTAAAAAATAGTCTTTCTTGAGAACAGAATACTCAGTTTAAGGAAGCAGTGAGAGCTAAGATTTGGGTAGCATTTACCTTTTAAAGAAATAAAATATATTTTTATGCATTTTTACATTTTTATTCTTTAGTCCTTTTTCATGCATTTTTCTCAAGCGCTCATATTTTATTTTATGGAGAACATGGAACTTGGCTCTGTGGCTAGCTTCACTGACATTTTGAAGGAGCTTAATATTTTCCTCTTTTCGGTGGAAGATGAAACGTGGCTTGTAGCTGAAAGCCACAAAGCTGAGTATTTATTAAATACACTAATTTCTCTTTCATCTAACAGCCCAATGCTTCCAGCCATAATCTAATTTCCATTAAAATTTTCCACAGAGAAGTATGGGAGTTCCAAATCTAAAATGCTGAGGGAATCACTTAATGGCTCGTGGTAAGTTTCTATGACTTCATCCTAGATTTGATAATGAGTGTTTGGAGAAGACTCATGGGCAGGCTCCAAGCCTCCCAAAATAACCCAGTGGGATTCACTTTGGTGTATATGGGGTGGAGAAGTTTTGATGGTGTGTATGTGTGAGTGAGTGTGTGTGTGTGTGCATGTGTGGAAGCATGCATGCATGTGTGTATACATGTGCGACTTTATACAAGCCTGCATGTCTCTTTCTCTCTCTCTCTCTCTCTCTCTCTCTCTCTCTCTCTCTCTCTCTCTCTCTCTCTCTCTCTCTCTCTCTGTACCTGTACATTAATGTGTACAAATGGAGCCCATAAGTCTATGTCAGGTGTTTTCCTTAATCACTGTCTACCTTCTCTACCTTATTTTTTGAGATAGGACAGGTTACTGAATCCAACTTCAGAGCTATGTCCAGGAGGCCATGTAGCTTCAGGGAATTGCTTGCCTCCACCTCCCCAATTCTGAGATTATAGATTTATAAGTAACACTAAGGTTTTAGGCAAGTGCCTGGGACCTGAACTTGGGTTTTAATGCTCTTATAGTAAACAATGTATCTACCAACCCATCTCTTAAGGATTTTTAGATGACTTTAAATATTTTTTTGCTGTGTGTGTGTGTGTGTGTGTGTGTGTGTGTGTGTGTGTGTGTGTGTGTGTGAGTGAGTGTATGTGTGTGTGTGTTTGTGTGTGTTTGTGTGCACGGAGCATGCATGTAGGTGTCTGCAGAGGTGATACTCAATACTGTACAGTTGTGAGCTGCTGTGTTTGCTCTGGGATCTGAACCTAAGTCATCTTTAAGAGCACAAAGAATTCTTAGCCACTAGACCATCTCTTTATCTCTCTGCTCCTCATTTTAGGTGACTTTTAGTGAACTCTATTTCATTTCTTTGTGATAATTTGTTGTTATTAAGACTAATTCTTTGAGTCTCCTGTAACATTCTCTTATTTATGATGTAATAATATTCACTCTAGTCACATCCTGCAAACAAATGATATAATTTATAAGTCAGCAGGGAAAAATACTTGGAAAGGCTTAATATGTATTAATGAGTCTGTTCATCTATTCAAATTTAATTTAGTATGGATTTATTGTGATTTGTCAATGGTGTTTGACAGTCAATTTCAACAAGGATTTGTCTGATGTTAACTCATAATGTAGGGGGTGATAGCTAAGCAAATAATTGTGATATATTATAATGAGCACTGTGCCATCTGTCAGTAAATATGGGTGGCATTTGTATGAAAAAGAGAGGAAGAGAACTGATTGATTCACAGTTATCCAATTATTATGAAACTTATTATAATGGTAATTACGACTGCCACCACATTCATTATAGTTGTCATAAGTATTTATATTCAGTATAATAACCTTGGCATTTTTAATGATGACTTCAATGATAATAAAAGGAGAAATAAAATATGCATGTATTCACCATTATTCTCAAGACATTAAACAGAGTATATAAAGATGTTATCTTACTGAGTTACTCAAGGAGCTTCATGTGACCAATACTAATATCACCATTGTCTAAAGGAAACGTCTGATGCTAAAGAAATAAATACATATTCTACTGAGAGTGTTGACAGGACAGTGAAAGTTGGATGAGAAAATCAGTCTCTGGCAAATGCTTAAAGGATCTTAGCCTTCAACTCAGACACACAACTCCCCACATGCTACACTTTCATAGGAGAACATAATGAGGCAACATGAGACTTCTGGGCCAGGAATGAGACCTTTGGGACATTTTAAAGCCAGTAGGCCAGTATTCTAGTTCCAATCACCTAATCACCATTCTTTTTTTTTAATTAATTAATTTGTTTACATCCCAAATGCTGCTCTTCCTCTTGGTCTCTCCTTCACCAAGTCCCTTTCCCCCCTCCCCCCTCCCCTTCTTCTCTGAGTGGGTGGTACATCTACTGGGTACCCCTTCACCCTGACATATTAAGACTCTGTGAGATTATGTGCATTCTATCTCACTGAGGCCAGAAAGAGCAGCCATGAAGACTGAGCTGCCTGTCTGCTACATATGTGTGGGTAGGGTAGAGGTGGGGTGGGGAGAGTCTCATTCCTGCCTATATATGTTCTTTGGTTGGTGGTTCAGATTCTGAGAGCTCCCAGGGGTCTAGGTTTTTTTTTTTTTGTTTTGGTTTTTTTTTTTTTTTTTTTGACTCTGTTGTTTTTTCTGTGGATGAGTTCCTATTTTACTCTGGGCTTTTGATCTTTCCCTCAACTGTTCCAGGTATCTGTTTCTCTTTCCTTCCACTGCTGGATATAGCCACTCAGAGGACAGTTATGCTAGCCCCCCTGTCTGCAAGCATAATGGAGTATCATTAGTTATGTCAGGGATTGGTGTTTGCCCATAGGATGGTTTTTGAGTTGAGCTGCTTATTGTTTATCATTCCTTCAGTCTTTCTCCATCCTTACATTTCTTTTAGATGGGACAAATTTGGGGTCAAAAAGTTAGTGAGTGGGTTGTCACCCCTCTCCTTCCATCAGGGATCCTGCCTGGTGACAGGCGGTGGCTTCTAGAGGTTCCATGTCCCTACTGATTAAGCATCTCCACTAAGGTTGCCTACATCGATTCCTAGGAACCTCCCCTTTTCGGGGTCTCTGGAACCATTCCATTGAGATTGAGATTCATTCATTGTTTTTTATTGAGTATTCATGAGCTTGGAAAATCAAAATATAAGAATAGAATAATATATTAAATTGAAAAGAAAATAAATATTAAAATTCAAGGTAGAGAGAGAAATGAATAAAAGAATTAATTAAGAGGAAGGAGGGAAAAGAGAGGAAAGGGAAATGAGAAGGGAGTGGCAGGAAGAGGAGATCTTGTTAAAGTACACTTAATCTTTGCACAACCAGCCTAGAAATGAGTTTTCAAATGCCACAAAAGTTACCCAGTTGATCTTAACCTGTAAAGAAGAATTATATGCCTAGAGCCATGAACTCTCCTGAAGCCTGTTCTTTATGACTAGAAAGAAAGAAGGCCAACATCCTTACAATTGTTTCTACTCTCCCTCTCTCTTCCATCTTTCATTCTTTTCCTCTCTTTCCCATCTTCTTTTGCTCTCTTTTCTCTGTTTCTTCTACTCTCCTCTTCCTGCCACTCCCTTCTCATTTCCCTTCCCTCTCTTTTCCCTCCTTCCTCTTAATTAATTCTTTTATTCATTTCTCTCTCTACCTTGAATTTTAATATTTATTTTCTTTTCAATTTAATATATTATTCTATTCTTATATTTTGATTTTCCAAGCTCATGAATACTCAATAAAAAACAATGAATGAATCTCAATCTCATATATTTAATCACAAAGATTAAACAGAAATACAACAAAGAACTATGAATAGAACCTCCCTGTTAAAAAGCATTAAAAGAAAGAGGCCAGTATTTGAACAATATGTAAGGTGTTTTAGAAGAAAACTTATGGATAATAAATTCACTAACTGAGTAAAAAATATCTTCTATATTACACAAAAGTTATAACTCACATAAGAAAAGAAACTGATATAACAGTGTCAGTATGTGTTTTTTGACCCAAGATATTATGATAACAATGGAAATGAAGCTATAGACACGGATAAATATTCTCAATATATGTGGCAGACAAGATTTGTATCTAGAGAACATAAGGCAGTTTCACAACTTAAAGATGAATAGTACACTGAAGTCATCAGGAAGAATTCACAGGTAATTTTAAAAAGACAGCAGACATCACAGGCATGCTTCAAAAACATGCTCAGCATAATTAGACTTCATCTGTGGTGTGGTGTAAAAGAACCAGGTAGAAAGGTCCAAGAAGAGATAAAATGAAATATATCACATAGGTTTCTAGAGAACATTCTCAATGGCACAAAGGAAAGGGATGTGTAAGTTTGTATAGGAGTTAGGTCTTGAAAGGAGACAATGCTACATCTGTGTCATCATATTAATGACATGAATGACCACTGAAAGGGGACATAGATGTAGTGACACACTTCAGAAGGAAAGAAAAGGAACAGGATCTAGAGTATAATGTCTAGTTTTTGGTGAATTAAAGAACACTTCTAAACACTGAAGAGATGGCTTGGTGGTTTTGCACACTTGATGGTTTTACAGAGGACCTCAGTTCAGTTCCTAGAACAAGTATCCAGTACCTTACAACCTCCAATAACTGTGTCTTCTGGAGCCCCTTCCTGGCCTCTGTGGGTATACGCATACTCACTCACAGACAGAATACATATAATTAATATATAAATATATACATAAATTAATATATAAATAGATACATAAATGTTCCTCACACTCTATCAAGAAAAGGGGAAGAAGAAATGGGCAAAAATTAAAATATACCCATGAGTTTTATAAGTGGAAGTTGAAGTTGTTTTGAGCCAGGTCTTCCTCTATTTCCTAAAAGTCAAAGTCAAAGTCAAACTGAGACTGAGGGAGAATTGTAATTGTGTGTTTGAGTGCAGAGATGACATTTTGACATCTGTGACCTTAGAAGAGAGGGAAATAATAAAGACAAAAAGCATAATGGGACTGTTGGACATTGTTAGGGTCCCATTTAAATCTTGAAAACCATGAATTAAGAACTTTCCCAATCCGGAGTGATTTTTGTTGCTCTTCTTCCACAAAGATGCAGCAATCAGTGTGCAAGGTCGAGAAGGGCACAAGTGCAGTTCAGTATGATTTGCAGTTTCACACAGAACTCACAATGAGATAATTATAATACAAGACATACAGGATCTGCAGAGACATCATCAGTGTGATGGGTCATGAAATCTTAGCTGGATAATGATGTGTGAGTAGGCTGTTTTGAGAGATGAGAAGGAAGTAGCAGAGACTGTAAGCTAGAAGCTCCTAAAAGACCAATGAAATGGTTTATTGGAGTTAAGTGAATTGAGATAGAAAGAAATGGCCAAAGTATAGAGAGGGGAGAATAACAGGATATTAAAAGGGAAGACCAGAATGATGGAAGGATTACCCAGTGCTGAAGTCAGCAAAGCTTTTATACATACATACATACACACACACATACATGCAAACATAAACACACACACACGTTTGATGTGTTGGATGGGCAAAAGGTAGTGTGCTGGTGTTTGTCATCTTGACACATGTTAAGGCCACCTTGAAAGAGAAAACCTCAAATTATGGAATATCTCCATAAGATTGTCCTGTAGGCAAGTCTGTGAGGCATTTTCTTCATGAATAATTGATGTGGAAGGGCCCATCTCACTGTGGATATCCCTGGGCAGGTGGTGCTGAGTTTTATTTTTTTAAAAAGCAAGGCACAGGGAGCAAGTCGGTAAGAAACACTCTTTCGTAGTCCCCATGACTGTGACTTCAGTTCCTCCCTCCATGATCCTGTCTTGGGTTCCTGCCCCAACTTCCTCCCATAATGGACTTTAAATCGAAGTAAAAAATTTCCACCCAAGTTAATTTGTGTAGTGTTTTATCACAGAAATAGAAAGGACAGTAGAACTGACGGATTATCTTTAAATAATGATCAAGTGTTATCAGAATCAAAGGTCTTTAGATGACCATCAGTGCTAACAAGAAACACAGAAAGTCATATTTCTAGAATCCATAGGTAAATACATGGATTAAGTGGAAACTCTCTGATGACTAAGGAAATCTAATCAGACATCATTGTTACAGGCAAGGAGGACTCACATTCTAATCCTTCAGTAACATGAAAAATAGTGAAAAAAAAAAACAAACCCTTTTATCACATGAGTGAGCTGAGTCCTGGCCTCAGTGGTTGTGTGATGTCTATGGACTAATTCTTGCTCAGTGATACTGACATTAATAGATAATTAATACATAATGAGAAAACTTTCACATGGAAGCCTGGTTACAGGGATGGTGGGGGAACTTCTAGCACCCTCTACCAACATCTGTGAACATGTCTCAACCCGAGCAAACAGTGACATAGTTAAAAGCCCCAGAGTCACACTATGAGCTGAACTAAGGTTCTGCTCAACAGACCTGCAGGCTCTTCTCCAAATGGTGGTTTCTTCAAGGGTAAAGTTAGTTCTACTATCTTCAGTGTCATTCTAAAATGTCAACAAAGTTTGCATTGAGGTTTATGCTCATCAAACAGCACAATGTAGCTTTGAAGTAAAATATATACTGCAGAGTAACGTTTTCAATACCACTGTAGGGATAGATGATGCTGGACTTCTTGGAGAAAGCACTGTGTTTAATGAGATAGTCTTTCAGCTAATCTGGGTGCAAGGAAAGGTGAAATAGGATCGCTTGCTAAATGGAAAAGGTGAACTCATGCAGTTAATAAGACCTTTATTTCTCAGGATGAATCTTTAAACAATGTAAAATGTCAAAGAGCCCTCGCCATGGAGTCTTTCTGTTATTCTTCAGTTAGTCTCCATATATACAATGATTTCTCTTTTCCATTGTTGACAAGAGTGATGTGTTGTGCTTGGGAAGGAGAGTCTGGGGAGAACACTGTAACCCCTTTTTGCCTTCAGAGTGCCCCATTCCTGATTGCTTCAGTCTGCTCTGTTCCGATGAGAGTGCTGGGTTCTTACAGCAGGCAGCACTGGGCAGATGTACAAGCGCCTCCCTGGTTTCCAAGCAGGAGACAAAGACTCTGTGCGTTCGGAAACTTTCCTCAATGTTTGGCTCTGATGAGGAGGCTCTTCCTCTGCAGCATCAGAGGCTTCGTATAACTGAGAGGTATTTTATCATTCCTCCAGACACCTTTCTCTTTCCCAAAGGCTTGCTTGGTGGCCATAGTTCTTTAGCTGGAAGTATGGAAGTTAGATTGGGGCCCATTCAAACACAGTTGCTTTGCTGAACCCAACTCAACCCCTGCACGTAACTATCCAAAGTCTGATCAATTCTCTTTAGGATCCTTCTACCCAGAGGATCCTTCTGCTCTTCTGAAAATGCTTTTTTGGATTATTTCAATTTCTTTAAATTATTATAGTTTTATACTTATCATTTGTTGCTTATAACCTTTACCATTTTTTTTTGGAACCTCAAAGCTTTGGCCTAAATATTTTTGTAAGTAACTAGATTATTTGACTTTGTTGTGAGTTAGGAGGAGGAACATGTCAATATACCTAGCTTTTCATCTTTTTATCTGTCTTATGAGTATGCAGCAGCACTAGCAGGAAAGACACTCGAACTAGACTGCCAGGGACTGAGTCAAAGGTCTATCACTATATTTGTGATCTTAATGAAGTTGTTTAATTTATTTGGGCAATGGCTCTCTTCTGGGATGTGGGCTAAACTCACTTGATAGAGCTGTTGTATGGATTAAAATAGTTCATGAACATAAAATGTTTAAAGTGTGTCTTAAGAGCTATAGGCATAGGCATCCTTGTTATTTATTTAATGGTGTTCCTACCATGAGAATGCCTTCTGAGAGACTAGTAGAACAGAATACAAATTGTCCTAAGGCAGCTGAGATCTTCCAGAAGTGGATGAAGAAAAATGTCAGCTATCCATGGACGACTCTGAGCTTTCTGTGTTTTAGAAATGTGATTTATGATGTTTGCATCTTAAATTGGACAAAGGAGGACTGAGTATAAGGTGAAACCATCAAGACAGAAAGCAACTAAGTCTGGGTGCTATAAAAATGTAGCGAGGTGGCTATGAAACACTTCTGGACTGGCAATTCTTATTTCTACAGATGTTTACATGGTGGCAACAGAAATTTCACCTCTTAGTTCTCATTTTCCATTGTTGCATAAAGTCTATATTTCATGCATGAAAGTGTGAAATATTTATAGACTTAAAGAAAAAGTTCTCTGATTTTGTTCTTTAGGAACTAGAACATATGTAGAAACAAGATATTAAGAGTCAAGAACCATTGGAAATTTGCAGAGTGCCAGGTCAGGATGCACAGATGGGTGATGTATGAAGCTAATTCTTCTGTGATCTCAAATGCCAGGGAGACTCAGACTAATACCTCAAGCCATATCTATGATCTACATTAATAACCAATATCTATAATCAAGTAGTTGTATAGACCTCATTGACCAGAGGTCTGTGAGTCCAGGCCTGTCACCATTTTCTTGTGATATGTTGGGCAGTGACAAGGCAGTCTCCTTGCATTATATTATGGTGAGACAGGTAGTATGGGAGTTAACAAGGCTCTATCTGTGTTGTTATTTTGTATTTTTCCAGATGCATTGGAATTTAGATTCTATGCTGGGAGAGACTGATATATGACCACACATAAAGAACAAGAAATAGATTGCACTGCCCCCTTTTTTTATGTGTGTATGTATATGTCTCATCATATGTTCATATGTATATAAGGGTGTGTGTGTGAGAGAGAGAGAGAAAGAGAGAGAGGGGGAGGGGGAGGGGGAGAGTGAGAGAGTGAGAGAGTGAGAGAGTGAGAGAGGGAGAGAGTGAGAGAGGGAGAGAGGGAGAGAGGGAGAGAGGGAGAGAGGGAGAGAGGGAGAGAGGGAGAGAGGGAGAGAGGGAGAGAGGGAGAGAGGGAGAGAGGGAGAGAGGGAGAGAGGGAGAGAGGGAGAGAGGGAGAGAGAGAAAACACATGCAGATGTGTAAGCCTGTGTGGAGGTTAGACGACAACATCAGATTTCTTAGCTGTCATCTACCTTTTTATGAGACTGGGTTTTTACTGGTTTGTACATCAGCAAGAACTGAGGCTGGCTAGCAGGGTCCAGAGAACTGTTTGTCTTTGCTTTCCAAATACCACAATTATAAGCATACCCCAGCAACTTTGTTATTAAAAATTTTTGTTGATAATTTCAAACTTGTACACGATACTTTGATCATATCCCCCCTTCATTTTATCCTTCTGCTTCTCCTGGATTTCTCTCCTTACACCCCTCACAAAACTTCATGTCCTTCTTCTTCTTCTTCTTCTTCTTCTTCTTCTTCTTCTTCTTCTTCTTCTTCTTCTTCTTCTTCTTCTTCTTCTTCTTCTTCTTCTCTATTGTTTTCAGGATCTCCTGGAATATGGGGCTGCTCATATGTGCATGGGTGTAGAGCTATCTACTGGAGCATGGGCAACCTACCAAAAGTCACACCCCTGAAGAAAGCTGGTTCCCTCCTCCTCAGCTGCCCATCAACTGCCAATAGCTTCTCATCAAGGGATAGAACCCTTGAGTCCTTCTTTAATCTTGGCTACAATATTCCCTAGATTAGTTTTTTTGTAGGAAACCACAGACATGTCATGTCTAGAAGGCACTATTAAACAGTGCTCTTCCTCATTTCTTCTTACAACATTTCTGTCCTCTCTTTCAGGATGTTCCCTCAGAATAATGGAGAGGGCATGTGGCATAGATATCCTACATAAGGCTAAGTGATCCACAGTCTCTTGTTCTCTGTACTTTAAGAGGCTGGGAGTGTCAGTGTTAACCTCTGTCTGGTACAAAAAGAAGCTTCTCTTTTGAAAGGTAAGAGGTGCGCTAATGCCTGGTATAAAGAGAATTATTTAAAAGATAGTTTCATACTATGTCCAGTTACCAAAATAATATTAGTAGGTTTTTCTCTATGGCCTAGGACCTCTTGGGTCACTTTTTTTTTTTTTTTTTTTTTGCCAGGTTAACAGTATCAGTCAAGCTGTTCCCCTCTATGGAGTGGGTCTTTGAGTAAACAGGAAAGGTCTTGGTTATACCATAACCTACATTGCCACTCCTGAACGAATGGCCTATCTTGCCAGGCTGGTCACTTTAATACCTCTCAAGATTTACGGCTGGAAAAGACTGTTAATGGTTTCTGTCTCCAACAGTTTGCATAATACCTTTTGGCACTATGAAAGGTAGCAGAGAGGAAGCTCTGGGGATCAAACCGCTTCTGGAGTTTGCAAGGCATGTACTGTACCAACGTACTAGTTCTTCCCTAAAATGTGTGTGTGTGTGTGTGTGTGTGTGTAGTGTGACAAATCCACGAGGCAGGTCACATTGCTATCCATTGTTATTCTGAAGAGGGAAATTATGAAGTGAGGATATTCACTGTTTTTATTTTAATTAGGATTTTCTTTATTTACATTTCAAATGTTATCCCCTTTTCTGGTTTCTTCCCCTCCCAGGATCCCTCATCCCATCCTCCCTCCACTGCTTTTATGAGAGTGTTCCTCCACCCACCTACCCACTCCCACTTCCTAGCCCTGAATTCGCCTACACTGGGGCTTTTATAGAGCCTTCATAGGACCAAGTACTTCTCCTCCTATTGATGCCCAAAAAGGCGATCCTCTGCTACCTATGCAGCTGGAGCCATGTGTATTCCTTGGTTGGTTGCTTAGTCCCTGGGAGCTCTGGGGGTTCTGGTTGGTTGATATTGTTGTTCTACTTATGGGGTTGCAAACCTCTTCAACTCCTTCAGTGCTCTCTCTAACTCTTCTATTGGGAACCCTGCACTCAGTCCAATGGTTGAAAAGAACTTTACAGGAAAATTTGAGAGTGACAATGAGGAGCCAGTTTTGTAGAAACATATCAACAGAATTGGGTGTTATTTATTCTCTTGGTAATCCTTTTCAGAAAAAAAAATATTTTTTATAGTTATTAAATACAGAAAGAAAAAATTATCTGCCAAATGAGTTAGGCTATTGCAGTCATGCTAACTCCTGCATGTGGTTTACAATGAATCTTTATGCTCCTTGTGTGGAAAAAATTGCTTCATTTATTGAGTCTGCCAAATTCTTACAAAAACAGTAAAAGGTGAAAACTCAGGAGAGGTGAAAAAAAAAAAGAGAAAAGAAAAGAAGAAAAATATTCTCTTTGTAGGCATTTGCTGTTGACATCACAATGTTCCTCTCCAAAACAGGTTTAAAACCAGCAATGGTTCATGGTCAGAAGGAATCTGAGCTGGTCTGGAGTAAGCTGGTTCTGGTCTGGGGAGATTACATCACCACAGAGCTTTCCATGGGCCAGTGCAAGCAGGGTCTGCTGGCTTACTTATTATTGTCTTTTGAAAGAAATTCCATATAACAAAGAGAGAAGCTCCTCCAAAATTTTCTTTGCCCCCCCCCCGCCCATGTTGGTAAAGGTAGGAAGTAAAGGTCACTTTCCCTAATGTGTGAGCCGAGAATAGGCAGTAACTGGGACCCTTGATGGAGAAACCTTCTGGACACTGTAGATGAAGTTCTATTTCCTTCCTCCTGAGGCTGAAATGGGGGAATCTTGGAAAACCTCAGTCAGGACTGACCTGGATAAAGGGTTTTTGTAAAGGGAAGGCCATTTATCAATGGCAAGACCATTTTAGGAAACGATTTAACTGCAACCCCTCAGTTTCTTTTAGCAACTTTACATCTGAAGCTACATTCCTGCCAACAATTTACACACATGCGTACTTATGCTGAGCTGGTGGGTTGTTTTTCTTGGGTGGGAGTGGACGTTCTCTAGATTCCCATATGTTTTATTATTATTATTATTATTATTATTATTATTATTATTATTATTCTGCATTTGAGGAACTGGAGAGGAGGAAAGGGAAAAACTTAAAAAGAGAAAACGTTTTCATGGATTTAAGCCGATGTTCCAAAGAGCATGCTGATGAAATAAAGCAGTTCAAGTGCAAACAAATTGAGTTTGGAAAGGAAAATTCCCTCCACCCAGCGGCAGTTGGAGCTTCCCTTCTGAGTTACTCCCCACTTCCTGGAGCCACGTTTACGTTGCTGAGCAGACTAAATCATCTCATTTGTCAGCTTCTCCTTGCCACCACCAGAACTCCATCAAGGAACTCTCTCAAGGCAAAGGGAATTCACTGGAGCTGCAGACTGCCTGAATCACCCTCTGAGGGTCACATGCCCGCAGAGTGAGGTTCTCTGTCCCTAATTCTGGCCTCCTTGAGCTCAGGAGAAGGCACTTATCTTTCCATCCATAAACACAGGTCAGAAGGATTTGATAACACAAATAGTGTTTTACTGAACAGTCCTTGTGTGTGGCAAGCTTTACACCCATTAATTTATGAATTCTTCATAACCACATGATAGAGATAGCTAATATTCTCCAGGATTTACAGATGAGGCTCCTGAGATTCAGACAAAAAGCAATTTGATTAAGGTTATGAAATAATATAGAGCTTCAAAAGCAGGTGGTCTGACTTGACTCTTAAATTTGGCTCTTAACACTCAGCTCTCTGTTTTTGGACCGGCTGAGAATTATTACTTCTTTTCATTGAATGCCCCCATCAGTGCTGGAGGGTTTGCTTCAAGATGAGAACATGGTGGCCCCTTCACTGAGTAGAGGGTTCTGGGCTCAAAAAGAGCTGAAACGTCAGAAACTGGAAAACATACAGATAAACTCTTCAGGAAAGAGGGACGGTGTGGCCCCAGTCTAGATGTACTGCAAAGGAGCAGATCTCAAAAAGGCATAGACGATAGTTGACTAAATACTGAAGGAAAAAAATAGATGTTTATCTAAGGTGTTTAACACAGAGACTAGCAGGGGCTTAAGACTGAATGCTGTGAAGACAAGAAAAAGGAGCCTAGAACCAACCAGTGTATCAGTGGAAAAGGGAAGGGACTGATTCTTTTCCACTACCAATCAATATCCAATTCACCATGTTTTTTAGACATTAGTTAAAATGTTATTTGGATTACAGTTTTCTGGGTCAGAAGACTAAACTTGTGGTTGAACCTTTTTTGTTTTTTCTGAATATATGAGACACAGAACTCTGAAAACCATGAGGAACACAGCACACAAAGCCAAAGAAAACAAGGATTTCCCAGGGCAGTTACTTGCCCTCAGATCACCACATTAGATGGAGATGTGAACACATTTTTATTGTATTATGTTGTATATATATATTTTATTCCAGTACCTAGTTTACCTTGAGTAATTCTCAGAGGTCAGAGGGAAGAAAATGATCACTTAGTCACAGAGACCCTCATTCATTGGATTATTTGTAAGAAGGCTGATAATCATTATAGTTTTCAGTAAGAAAGTAGCTTTTACCTGTGACTCAGAAGCAGACATAGATTGGAGATAAGTCTGGCAGAAATGGAGACAGGGGATGCACAGGTAATAGACTCTAATGCTGCCCTGTAGGTTGTGCCCAACTTCCCTACTCCAATTTGGCACATTGTTGATTCTGAATATAGGAAGGACCCATGGAAACTCAACCCATAAAATGGCATGAGTAAATCAAAGGTTTCATCACTGCCAATTATTTAATGCCAATCATTGTTTCATATTAACACACACCAATGTGAATGGCTTAAAACTCACCCTAAACCAGCAAGCAGATATTGTTTCTCCACAGAACAGTCAATGCAAAGGAGAGTGAGGCTGAGCCACTGTCTTTGAGAACTGTAGCAACTGTGAAGGAGAACTGAGGCTTGAATTCAGTCCTCTTGACTACTGAGATGTAATTTTCATATCACTGACTGGGGAAACTTTTGGTTGTATTAAACAATAGGCCTCATGGAGAATCACTTTTGCCTCTATCTTCTGCTTGATATATGTAGGGATAAGTAATGTCTTCCCCCATTATAGGTTTAATGATATTTAGAACAATTTGGTCCTCAGATATGATGAGCAAACTTTGTGTTTCACAGATAAAACATTCCAGGCTTAAGAGAATATAAAGAAAAGGCTAGTCTAGGCATTCCCTTGGGGAAGAAATGTAACTACGTCAAAACTCTTTGTAAACATATGATGAATTCCAGAATAAATCAGCCACGGCTGGCAAAATCTTTATCTTTGGGATATTCTTAGCAGCATGTGCTTTATCAGGACAGGACTACATACAATAAATAAGTCTGGAATCTAAGGACTCTTGAGTTGAGTCCAATAATCTCTGTAATTACTGGAATGTACACTGAAGATATTTATGATCAAAGTAACTGCCTTTGTTCTAGATTAGTCAAAAGTCATACCTTCAATAAATGACTTAAAGAATGACATTGACTACCAAGAACCGTTCCCTACTCTTTTTTTTTTTTTTTTTTTGCCTTACAGAAACTTTTAACTATAGAATGATTGGTAGAACTTGATATTTTGTAAGATATTTGATTCTTTTCCATCTATTTTAAAAATCCAATCTCTATGTTGTCTCCAAAGGATATAATTTTATCCAAGATTGTGCAATTTTTCCAGCAGTGTAAACTTTAATCTAAAATTCATTGTCTTCTATATTCCAAACTAGGTTTGAAGTCTCCTCTATGAATTCTTCTTCAACTTCTATATCATTTTAGGTATCAAAGAATTATAAGGAGGATGTTGCGGCTACTGGCAGAGATGACAGTGGTGCTGTTGACCACACAGTGATAGAAACAGCAACTGCCCTTTGTTTCTTACAATATTCCAAATGTGATGGCACACAGTAGGTAAAAGCAATGTGAACAAGATAGATGGATAGAATGCTATATTTCACACAAGATAGTAGTACATGCACAACCAAAGACAGAATGGTACTATTCCAGCAGAAGAAAGTGGGTGAGCTGAGCAAGTGGCATTTGCTCAGGGAAGCTTGGAATTTTGTAAGCCAGACTAGAGTTTGAATTTCAGGTCAAGTGAGTTTTGGCTAGAGCAGAAGAGAAAAACTATAGATAACACATATCTTAATGGGTCTCTCTACCTGCCAAATAAAGTATGTATTATAAGGTATATAAATGGTAATACGGACATCAGGTATGCTGAAACTATAATGAATCAGGTAAGGGCTAATGGTGGCCTAGTTTAGAGGGAGATCAATGAAATGGAGATAACTTGGAGATGGAGAGATTCATTTTGATTTCTTATTGTATGTAGCATGGACCCATGCTCTTAAAATGGTGACCTTATGGGATGTTGTTATTAGTGTTTTAGAAAATGTTTGCTAAAAATTTCTCAGCTTAAAGAAGGCTATGGAAAGAGGCAAGTGTTTGAACTCACTGTGATACATGACTTCTAAATAGTTGTCAATAAGATCCTTTAGAATCAGTCTATTATTTTTAAGGCATTTTATTAGATATTTTCTTCATTTACATTTCAAGTGCTATCCCCAAAGCCCCCTATACTCTCCCCTTGCCCTGCTCCCCAACCCACTCACTCCTGCTTCCTGGCCCTGGCATTCCCCTGTACTGGGGCATATAATCTTAGCAAGACCAAGGGCCTCTCCTCCCACTGAGGGCTGAATAGGCCATCCTCTGCTACATATGCAGCTAGAGACACAAGCTCCGGAGGTGGGGGGGGGGTACTGGTTAGTTCATATTGTTGTTCTTCCTTTAGGGTTGCAGACCCCTTTAACTCCTTGAGTTCTTTCTCTAGCTCCTTCATTAGGGGCCCTGTGTTCCATCCAATAGATGACTGTGAGCATCCACTTTTGTATTTGCCAGGCATTGGCATAGCCTCACAAGAGAGAGCTATGTCCGGGTCCTGTCAGAAAAATCTTTCAGTCATATGCAATAGTTTCTGTGTTTGGTGGTTGTATATGGTATGGATCCCCAGGTGGGGCAGTCCCTGGATGGTCTTTCATTTCATCTCAGCTCTGTACTTTATTTCTGTAACTCCTTCCTTGGGTATTTTGTTCCCTATTCTAAGAAGGAGTGAAGTATCCACACTTTGGTCTTCCTTCTTCTTGAGTTTCATGTGGTTTGCAAATTGCATCTTGGATAATTCTAAGTTTCTGGGCTAAAATCTGCTTATCAGAATCTGTTTATTATTTAAGGGTAGGGCTTACATTGGGTGGATGTATTTGGTAGGAGATTCTTGTAGCATTCCTTACTCAAAGGACTTGCCTTTGGTACAGTGAAAGCTGGGTACCAAATCTTGTATATTCTCCTCCAGAAAATGAATCTGTTTTCAGGTCCTGAGATAATTAGACAAAAGTGTCCCAGCTGCAGTGATCAGAAGAGAAAGGCTATGATGGGCAGATTCTTGGCATAGTTTTTCAGGATACACAAAGTTTTGTCCAGTGACTAGGAGAGCAGGGGTCATAGAGGAACATGGGGTAGGAATTAATTGAGTGATGGGGAGGAGGGCAAGGAGGAGGAGAGGAAAAGGAGATTGGGGTCTGGGACAGTGCCCAGCATGCCTTTGTAGATGAGTTCCCTAACAACGCTTTCTCTGGGAAGTCAAGGACTGACTGAAGCTTAATTCAGATTCTCTGACTGTGCCTTAAGGAGACAGACTAAGAAATGATCTGATGAAATGCACAGGAAGCAAAACTTGGCAAGGGCAAAGTGGCAAATGAGCTAAGAATATGGGGGGAGACTCTGCCAAGATCCCCTTCCCCAGGACCACCCTTGATGTATCCGGAGAAATCAATCAATTGGGCAGGACTGGATGGCTCCCACAGAAGAGCCATGGGGGAACCACTGTGAGGGTTGGGGGGTCTTCCATTTACAGACAGGATATGGGCCTCATCAGAGCATTAAGATGGGTCAATGAAGGCTTGGAGTTGATGCTCAATGTCTCTCAATAGCCTGTGGGGTGACTCTACAGTGCCAAGTGCTATGCTCATTCCTGGATGGTGCCCAGGAAATCACAGCCCTGCCTCCTACTTTGTCTGAAGGCCCTGAAGCAGGAAATGTGACGTGATTTCAATGTCTCACTAAACCAAGGAAATTCAGAATCTTACAAAGTCCTCAAAAATCATTATGTCTACAAACCCTTCCTCATTCTTGCTCTTAAGCAACTTTCAGTCTCTATGCTTCCCTTTCCTTCCTCACAGAGTGGGGCATCTTTATCTGAATGTACTCCTTCTTGTGTGCAGGCAAGCATATCTTCATCACTCCATCCTATGAGTTATACGTGAGGTCATCTGCCAGATATGTTACAATTATATGTTGGAAATAATCTGACACATATAAATTCTTTGCTTATATGTTAATTATTTTAATCCATTTTATTAGTACATTTTAAAATAAAGTTTTATTTTTAAAAAACAAAATCAAGAGTGCTTTGACCTATTATGTGTCCATACCTCAGGCTGTGTTTGTGAAGTAGGTTTCACTCTCCCCAACTAAATGAGATGGAGTCATGCCTGAAGCTACACAGCAGGTTTTAAGAAAAAGGAGAACATGGAGTCTCCAGACAGCCAGCTCCCTCACCCCTGAACACACTGCCTTCATCTTCTTCTTTCAATGTTCTTCCATTGCCTCTGTGTAAAATGAGACAAACAGGCTACCCTGTTCCCTGTGGCTTCCAGAACATGGGCGTAGTCTCTGATATTCTTTTTGTTTAATGTATCTGAGACAATCGATCACTCATCAGGGAAAAATTTACTTCTTTTTTTTTGATATTTAACATTTTAAAAAATTAGATATTTTCTTTATTTACATTTCAAATGCAAATAAAGAAACCTTTCCTGGTTTCCCCTCTGAAAACCCCCTATCCCCTCCCCCCTGATCCTGCTTACCAACCCATCCACTCCTGCTTCCTGGTCTTGGCATTCCCCTACATTGGGGCATCGAGCCTTCACAGGACCAAGGGCCTCTCCTCCCATTGATGACCTGGCCATCCTCTGCTACATACCCAGCTGAAGCCATGTGTACTCTTTGGTTGGTGGTTTAGTCCCTGGGAGCTCTGGGGATACTGGTTGGTTCATATATTTGTTCCTCCTATGGGGCTACAAACCCCTTCAGTTCCTTGGGTCCTTTCCCTAGCTCCTCCATTGGGGACCATCCAGACTCAATGGTTGTTCTCTACCACTTTGTACTTTCTTATTCTCAGGTTATCCACAAAGACTAATACTAAAGAAAATGTCCTGCTTCATGGTACTGTCTGTTTCTTTGTTATATCTCTTTACTCCACTCTAGTGATCCAGATCTAGATAGAAAATTTCTATTTTTGCTTCAAGCTTCTGTAATCTACCTTTGCTTTTCAAGGGAGTTGAACAGGAAATCTCTGGTTCCACATAGCAATTCTATTAGTTAATTTACAGAGCACCTACTGCTCTCAGCTTCATGCCCTTTCACATGCCTGTCTGCTTCCTCTGGTCCCAGTGCCTTGCATAGAAAGGAACTTTCTATTTACACTATCTAAAACAGAATCAGCCCCATAATAAAATATGCTCAGGAAGTAAATTCAGGTCCTCACATATGTATGGTAAGCTACATATACATAGTCATTTGCCTTAACAACTGGTTCGTAAGTAACCATTTTCTTACCTCCAGAAGTTGTTTCATTGGAGTTTTCTATGGTCTTGTATGGAATGATGTGTGTAGATTTTAGAATGTAGCATGAGATTACAATTTTTGAGACCTGGGTACCCTAGGTAACTACCAACTACAAGTCACAGATTATTCCTACATAGTTTTCTCTTTGCACTCTTCTGAACACATTTGCCAAAGCCATGGATGCCAGTTTTAAACAATAATATGAAAGTAAGCTACCTCTTTCAATAATAAAACCTCGATTGCCATAAAGGTTGTAGCCAACAGGCAAGATCATGACCATTGATACACAAGAGAGTATTGCTCTTCTGAGGATAAAAGGCCACCTTGTGTCCAAAGCCACCTTTAGGTAGTGATGTATCACTAGCTAAATGACATTTTGTGTCTCTTTTCTTTATGGTCATTGGTTAATTCAAAACTCTTCTTTCCTGTGCCCTAAGAAGAGACGTCCCAAGGAATTCAAATCAGCCAGGGACAGGCAAAGAAACCCAGGATCTTAAATCATCCTTAGGCTTAAGGCCTGGTTCTCATTTGGTCCTGAAGGATGTCTTTTCCTCTCATGGACTGTGAGCCAATGTTTCTTTTCCTGCTGATTTATGGACTCATATAAATTAACAAGGGCCTTTCAATTGGGACCTGCAAATCCCAGAGGCATGAATCTTCCATATGTAATTCCTCCCTGAGGAAGCCAGAGTTAGCTCTCAATTACATACAGTGATGGAGACACACGGTGGCTGAAAGGAGACAAATGCTGCTTGTGCTCACGATGGAATGGCTGCACAGAGGCCAGGGAAGAAAGGGTTACATTTGAGTCTCTCTGAAGCACAAACTGTTTGCCTGTTTGGTGCATTGAAAGAATCCTCATTCTGTGGTCAGTTGCAGTACATGTGGGGGTTGTTGTTGTTGTTGTTGTTGTTTTGTTTTGTTTTAACAGATGTTTCATGAGAAGAGAGATAGACAAAAGACACTGTGTCCTCTAAAATTTCCTTAGCTAGTGGCGAGACAGCCCATTTATGCTGGTAATACAACCTAATGTTTTCCATTTGTTGGGAAATTGTTTGTACCAATATTTTAGTGACTTAGGAATCCAGGGTCATAAAGACAGGAGGAAAAACTATAAATCACAAAACTAAGTCTGATATGAAATTTCTTTGATTCATTTCTTCTTTTATTTATTCAAACACTCCAGAATCATTGCCAAGGTCCAGGGAAAATGTAACAAAGAGCAGGTGGCTCCCAGGGACTTTACAACTGTAGTAATTGTGTCCCCAGAAGGAGTTTGTTTGCTAGACATGGATGCAGAGTAATAAGGAGTTGCACTGTCTGAGGTGGAAAATTTACTTATGAACTCTATGACACCTTCAGTGATTAGTTCTTTCCCATTGAGGAAAGAGAATGGAGGCTACAGTGAAAAGATCATAGAACCAGGAGTGTGGCAGCCTGGTGTCTACACCCAAATGCTTTGCCCATTAGAGGGTGATTATCAAAGATCACCTCCTCACAGAGTGTTTTCATAGATGCAAAGGGACTTGCTTACCTTGGAAGATGTACATGGATTTAGTAAGAATCATCTACCATGAAATCCACTTATTCTTTATGTTCCTTACTTCCTCTTTCTTTCAAATAAGCACTCATTCAGGAATGAATTGATTTCTTCCCCTGTGGCTGCTAGAACAAATTATTAAAGATATGGTAGATTCGAACACTGAAATTTATTCCATATCATTTCTTGGAAAACGAGCATCAAAAAACAAACAAACAAACAACAAAAACCCAAAACAGCATTGCTGAATCAAAATTAAAGCATCATTAATGATGTCTCTCTGGACACTTTAGGGAATTATCTATTCATTCTTACCAGTTTCTGATATGATAACTTCTATAATTCCAGGCTCTGCTTCTGTGTATATATTACATTGTCTTCTGTGTCTAAATACTCCTCTACTTCTTCAAAAGACTTATGTGTGTGCATTTAGGGTAACCTAGGAAGGCCAGGATAATCTCCTTACATACTGATCATCAACATACACAACTGTAAAACTTTATTTTATCACATAATGTAACAGTCACAAAGCCCTAAGTATTAGAATATCATTTTTGTGGAGGTTATGATTCAGCATGTCATGTCTTGCATTCATGTATTTGCCTGAAGTTTTAGAATGGGTAAAGTATTTTGACTTGGAATATAGGGTTTGGGATTAAAAGAAATCAGCTCAGCGTACTGTCCCCTTCATTTGCTAGCTGTGGTCTTGTGCAAGCTAGTGAAGTTATCTTAGTATTTGTCTTAGTCTTTCCTTTTTTTTTTTCTATTTTAAAATATCTGAAGATAGATAATTTACAAAAAAAAAAAAAAGGTTCAGTTGGCTGGGTCAGACTTGTATGCTAAAAGTCTAAGACTGGTCTGCTGTATGTTAGGCCTCTGGCCTGAGCACCTCATAGTCCATAGCATCAGGAGGAAGGTGTTGTGAGAGGAAGATATCATTTGGTGAGAAGGAGAAACCAGAGGGCAGACAGATTTTCTACTGGGGCCTCCTCAGGACTACATTTATCCTTTCTGAGGGAAGCACTTCTCAACCATCATGACTTCTTTGGGGGGTCACATATCCGATAGCCTGCAAAGTGTATATTTACCTTACAATTTATAACAGTAGTAAAATTACAGTTATGAAGTAGCAACAAAAATAACTCTGTGGTTGGGGGTCAGCACAAAATGAGGAACTGAATTATTTTTTTTAAAGAATTGGATTTTTTTGTACTTTTTAATAATAAATACCAAATGTGTTAATAAATAGATTTTATGATGTTTCCCTTCATTCCATAATCTATTTTTATTTTATTCATATTACATCCTAATTGCACCCCCTTCCTCTCTTCCTAGTTCTGCCCTTATAAATCTCTCTCCCCATTAGCTAATCTTCTTCTAAGAGAATGGGAAGATCCCTTGGGCACCACCCCAACCTGGGATATCTAGTCCTTGTAGGACAAAGCACCTCTTCTCTCACTGAGGCCCAACTAGGCAGTCCAAGCAGAGGAAAGGGATCCAATGGCTGGCAACAGAGTCAGAGACAGCCCCTGCTCTAATTGTTAGGGGACTCACATGAAGGTCAAGCTGCACATCTGAAACAAATAGATGGGAGAGGGGGCATAGGTCCAGCCTCTGCATGCTTTTTGGTTGGTGGTTCAATCTCTGTGCACCTCTATGGGCCCAAGTTAGTTGGAATGCTGATTTGTAAATGGTCTTATCTCCCATTAATGTATAAGCATCTAGAGACAACTTTTCTTATTGCTTTGCACACTATGACATTTTTAGAATTTACCTTCGATTCTGGTCAATAACAAGTAATGAATATTTTTTTGAGTGAAATATACATGAGCGAATGGTTGGTGATTGAATGTAGGATATTGCAATAATTGTGTAAAGAGCCATTTAAAAGTCCATAGGAAGCTTAAGGCAACCCTGGGAGGCAGTCATCCCGAGCCTCTAACATGTTCTTCAGTCAGAATGGCAGCTTCAATAGAGGGACAGGAGGCTAATTAGGAGTCTATACAAAGGAGTGACAGTTAGATTATAATCTTTGCCCTGTATAATTTCATTTGGTCTACATAGCAATATTGACTCAGACAAATTACCATTATTTCCAATAGTAAATAATGAAGTGACATCCTTTGGGGAAATGACACCTCTTTTGAAGGTGTCACCATGACTAAGAGGAAGGCTTCATTCTCAACTTCATGTGGAGTTATTCTAAGGCTTATGTATTTTTCTCCATACCTATGTGCCTCTCAAACAAACCAGCAGTCACTAAGCACCAAGTATGAGTCAGACGTTGAGTTATGGGCTGTTTGGGCTACAGGGATAATTTTGATTCTGTGCAGGAAAGCAAATAGAGCAGGAGACAGATGGTCACAAATTCATTGTGCAAGGAGTTCTGAGGAAGAAAAGCTGTGTTGGCTCAAGCCATGGCTCGGTGTTTGGGACCAGAGGATGCAGAGCCAAACAGGGGCAGTGTACTTTGGAGTTAATCTCTGGCTAGCCAAGACAGTAGAATGCTTGGGAAATGGCCCCAGAGACAGACAGGGAGGGCTCTGGCTTGGCCTGCTTAATTGCTGACAGCCTAGCTCTTGGCACTGCCAGCTAACAGCCGAGAATGGCAGAACAGCACTTAGTCTTAAATTGTTCCATGGCCCTTTGCCTTCCTTCCACATGTCTCTCTTTTCCTGGCATCCTTTTTTCCTGGACACCCAAATGTGTCCTCATCATGTGTCCTCCTCCATTTTGATGAAAGGATCTATTAATGAAGACTTACATTTTCTGTAAAGGATCAGAAAAGAAACATAAGTGCATTAAGAAGAAAAGTCACAGTGATTGTAAGGAGCAAATCTATCTCTCATTACAGAATAATATTCAACGTGATTCTGCCTTTGCATGTGGGAGGATTCAGAAGTGGGTGATAAAGTGAGTCACAGATGCTAATGGCTTCATTCTGTATGGTGACATAGAGATGGGCAACTGGAATGGTTTTGCTACTTTGTGGGCATATCTCTGCTTGACAAATATGGATTCTTATATTGTAAATTTTCCTTTATAAACCTGATGTAAGGGGTACTTCAGGGACTTTGATTTGGATTGATAGAGGGTTATTCTGAAATGAAGCAGCCAAAGAATCTAAGAACGCATGCTTTGAGTCAAACACAAGCTCCACTGATTTCTCTTCTTATCTTATATCTTGGATAAGTGAAGTGATAGCTGTGATTCATTTTATCATATGATTATGTGGAGCAATGGTCACAAACACCAACTTCATAGAGGTGGCTAAAGGATACAGACACCATGGTGTGGAGAAAAGTGACACGAGGAGAGGATAGGGAATGGAAATAGAGGGGAGGGAGAGAAAAGAATTGAGATTCTGTACATAGTAGTGGGCATGTATCGAGTATTTGCTTTCTGCCATAGGCATTATGATAATACACTGCATGGCTAATTATATGAAATAAATATATTAGTTCTGCATTAAGAATAAAGATAGGAAGTCAAAGAGATTAAGTGATTTTATCTTAGGAAATGTGGCTTGCAAGGGATGGAGCAAAGTTGTGAAGTTTCTATTAGGTCTTCTATTGACTGTCTTGATACTTAGCAAAGTGTCTTTCTTGACCTTGAGTCACTCTGTGTGACAAAATTTCCAGTTGACATCAGAATTAGATTCTTGGAAGCATGAATCCCTCAAGTAGAAGGCTCTGTTCCTCGGCATATAGAAGGGCCCCACCTAAGGGGAAAAATGAGAGATGACTTTACTTCACAACAACAAAAAAAAAAAAAGAAAAAAAGAAAAAAGAAAGAAAGAAAGAAAGAAAGAAAGAAAGAAAGAAAGAAAGAAAGAAAGAAAGAAAGAAAGAAAGAAAAAGTGACGCATACTTTCCACAGGAGACCTCCAGAAATGGGATGATGGTTCTTTGCAGTCACTTTAAACTTGTCACTTAATATTTTATTCTTATTTCAAGCCTGCGTTGAATAAGTAATGGGGTTCTTGAGCTTTGTATAAAGATGGGAATGAAAATCCTTTAGCTTTTAACTAAGGAAATTATTTTCACCATATCCAAGTCACTTCTTGTTTCTCGACATCTCTCCTCACATGTAGTGGACTTTTTAAACTGGTGTATATTTATTACCACTTGGTGTTGCCTGCACAAACACAGGAAAGCCAATTCTGATGCCTTCTGTATCTTGGAAAGAAAATCTGTAGTGAGAAATTACAGGGGTGAAGAAACAGTTTTCAGAGAAAGATGGGCCTTAGCTTATAAAATTAGAGCTTGTTCTGCACAACAGGCAGTTTAAATGTAAATTGATTTCCTAACTCTTGAGTAGTGCTATTCACCAGGCTTTGAGCTATAACAATGTAGAGGCTCCAACAGTCTGCAGGTGACATGATAAAAAGGACTATACCAGGAACAGAACAAACACAACAAGAGGCCTTACAAAGTAACTACAGAACCATTTTCTCCTCTTGAATGTTTCAGTTTTAGTGAATGTTTAGTCAAATATGAGAAAAAGTGTCTTTCAAAATGATTATCTTTCAGTACAGGAGGCTGAGTAAATATTGTGATTCCTATTAAGGAGGAATGGGCCAGGATAATGGATGACAAATCCAAGCTTCTGTATTTTGTCACAGGTACACTCTTCATGTTGCCTTTTGTGCTCATTCTGGCTTACTGAAGTTGAAAGTAGAACAACAGAAATTATGTGGGCACTGTGGATGGTTCTTAACAAGAGGATGTATAGGCATTCCAAGAGGAGAATTTGGTTTGCAAACTCACTTAAAGGTGATACATTCTCTCCATGAGTCTTTCAAAAATGCCTGAAAGAAAAAATAAAAGACAGGAGAAATGAAGTCTATCTTAAGTGAAAGTAAAAATGGTTATCCACCTATACCGTGAACTTGGATATATTTCTATGTAGTATGGCACACCTGGCCTGTGGAAATGATGCAGAAACTCACTGGAGCTGGAACTGGTTACAGAGATTTTTGGGAGTATCATAACCCCGAAATGAGCATTCAGCAACACATCAATTGAAAATGGAGAGTCTAGCTTGCTATCAGCTCCAGGAAAAGGAAGAGAAGATGCAGATGGAAACCACGGGTCCAGAGCAGGGTCTGTTTAATGCTCTTCATGCCTTTTTGCAATTTAACCCACAAGTTTTTTTCTCTCCATCTAGTCTGTCTATTTTAGGTCTGGAAAAGAGAAACGTGAAGAGTGAAGATGGCATTCACTGGTTCATAAATCAAAAGAATTCTGACATGTGTAGTCTGTGAGGGAGCCAAACTGATCTTCCAAATTCTCAAAACAGAAGGACTAGGCACATGGTCACAGGAATGGAAATGTTAAATTTAGTGACTGTGTTTTTGGAAAACAACCTCAAAATCAAGATGAATATGATCTTCAAAGAACTTGAGAGACCTTTCTGGAAGTTTTGCTTCTGTATCTTTCATTCTGCACATCATTGTTTAGCAAGCACATTGTCACATTTTTAATTATTAGTTAAGCATGGAGCAAGTCCCTCACTAACAAAGGAATAAAAGCACAAGCAAAAAGGAATGCACATTACTTGAGGACAGTGGAGAGGGATATTTTCCAGCTACTCCAGATTTGAAGGGTCATTAGTCACCTTGATGGCCCTTGCACGAAAATAATGAGCACACAGGCAGTAAGGAGACATTCTAATAAAAATTAAGTGACAATAGAAGGTAAGAATTGTTCAAGATATAACAAAAATCCCAAGTAAAAGCCATATGGAAAGTTCCTAACACAGAGACAAGAATCTCAAAAGAAGGTGACTTGACGCATGTCTTCCATAAGAGGCCATTTCCAGAAATGACACAGAAATTATGAATGCCCCATTCTTGTTTGAAAGGCCTAAAATGCTTAGAAGACTGGGCTTTGGGTACCGTATACAAGTTGAAACCTTTAACTGTTAGCCATTTAACAATTTAATTTTGCTTTAATTATTTCTATTTTATTGATTGATTGATTGATATCAGGTTTCTGTAAATCTCTTTGTGCTCAGTGTATTTCTTTTTCAAATTTGTTCAAGGTTAATATTCTCTAGAAAGATGGGATGGTGAAGCCAGGCTATGGTAAATGTCACAGCTAAGTCCCTTCTCTTTAAGGCTACTGTGTCTGTAATATCTCTGCCGAACCCTGGCAATCTGTCTTGAACACTACGGGCTTATTAAAGGATTTATTTGTTCTAGGTGTTTTTGGTTGTGTAGGGGAGGAACATGAAAAAGCATTTCCACCACCTGTAGTAAGCTTTCTTGCTGACATTACTCCCATTATAAAGCAATTTAGATTCAAGTTCCTATTCTATGTCCTCAGAGAAACATGGAAGGCTATTACAGTAGTGTCTACAATATCTGTAAAGGACATTGTACCCACTAATTTTTACCTGGAATAGATTGTCCTAGAAATATTCAGACAATATGCTTACATCCTTTAAGAGCTGAAATCCAATCTACAGAATGAATAGTAAAAAGTAAAAACTTTCCTTAGTATGAGAGTAGCAAGCACTAGGCAAAGGAATGTATCCAAGCAGAGATGGATCAAGAATATAGGATTTGGATTTGAAGTCGTTCCAGAAAGAACTGGATGTAAACATTGACATATATATATATATATATATATGGCTAATGAGCATGTTATTTGTACTTAATAGAGGTGATGCTATAAAACTTGACAGTGAAAAACATTTTCAATGAAGAACTCTAGAAAAGCAAGGGTCCTAGGACTATCTGTACTTGAAATATACATGGTATAAATATCAATATATTTTCTGCCTGCTAAGTTTAGAAGGCAATTGAGTAAGTATAAACTTCATTTTTCAAAGAAATTTTTGTAGAGAATGCAGTAACTTCTTTAGTTTTTTGTTCGGTCCCATTTTACATTAAAGTTAATAAAAATTCAAATAAATCTTTATATTTTAATTCCCCTTCTCTAAGGTGACATAGGGATGGGGCTAATGATATAGATAAGGACATGAGATATTTTGATGATTTGTAAAAGATTTATGAAGGCTACAAGAGGTAGAAGTAAGTAGACAAATTCTTAGGAGCCATAGAAATACACCAAAGAAGCAGCAGGGTGGGTTCATTGGATTGAAGTGTAGGGGAATATACCAAGGTGAAGAAGGCAGTATTCAATGTTTGGAAAGCAAGAAGTGAAGAAGTGCCACCATATCTTAGCTGTATTAATCATCAAGAAATCCTAGCCAGGGGCTGGTGAGATGGATCAGTGATAAGAATACTTGTTGCCAAGTCTGTTAGACCCAAGTTAGAATCCAGAACTCACTCAACTGCCAAGTACAAGGTATCCATCTACCTCTCACTCCCCATTTCCTCAACACCGAGGTTCCATACATGTGCTACTGTACCTAGCATTTATGCGGATGCTAACGATCCAGACTTCTGCATGCTCGCAAGTCAGGTTTTTCTTTGTTTTCTTTTTTTTATTGGATATTTTCTTCATTTACATTTCAAATGCTATCCCAAAAGTCCCCTATACCCTCCCCCCTGCCCTGCTCCCCTATCCACCCACTCCCACTTCTTGGCCCTGGTATTCCCCTGTACTGGGCATATAAAGTTTGCTAGACCAAGGGTCTTCTCTTCCCAATGATGGCCAATTAGGCCATCTTCTGCTACATATGCAGCTAGAGACATAAGCTCTGGGGATGCTGGTTAGTTCATATTGCTGTTCCACCTATAGGGTTGTAGAACCCTTCACCTCTTGGGTACTTTATCTAGCTCCTCTATTGGGGGCCCTGTGATCCATCCTATAGATGACTGTGAGCATCCACTTCTGTATTTGCCAGGCACTGGCAAAGCCTCACAGGAGACAGCTATAACAGGGTCCTTTCAGCAAAATCTTCCTGGTATATGAGATTTTTCTACTGATTCAGTACTATAGGCCCCATTTTCAACCATTTTAGTTGTATTTTAAGGGTTTTCTTTTCTTTTTTTCTTTTTTCTTTGCCTTTTGTTGGGGGATGGAACCAGAGGGTTTGAATTCTGTTTTTCCTGTCCATGTTTATCTATTCAGTACTACCATCTAACACACTTTGAATTACTTCTGCCTATTATGGAGTACTTTCTTCATTCCTTACACTATGCCAAATAATTCACATGGATTAGTTAAGTTAATCTTAACAGTCTCTATTTCAAGAAGACTTATAAGGCGATTAGGACTAAGGCAGGTGAACTCCCCACCACATACCACATGGCTACATTTGATTGAAAATAAAACCACCTCTAAGCTACCGCTTTTAGACTATGATTCTGTTTCATATGTCTTAAGGGGGGGGGGTATTAAAGTTGTCTTTGTTTCGTTTTGTTTTGTTTTTTTCCTTTCTTTTATAAAAAGGTTCTGATCTCAATGATTGCCATCTAACTTCCTCTTAATGATACCAACAGATTGCAGCTTCTATGGCACCTTTTCTATCATGATACTAGACACTTAACACTATGTTCTAGTTAATTTAAACATCTAGATGGAATCAACTTTTATGGTAAAAGTCAATTCACTTAACTGGTGATTTCATAATAAACCGTCTCCAGTCTGGAGTCTGTAGACAATCCAAATTGCAATGGCCATACAAAATTGCTTTGATTGTGTGAAGTCTTGTCTCAGTCTCACAAGGAGTTTGCCATGTTTCTCTATTCTAAGAATGTGTGTCTTTGTTAAAAATGCTTAAATAATTTATGATTCTACCTTTCACTTAGTAATTTTTCTCAGATTTATCATTGATAAGATTGGATTCAATTGCATTTTGATATCTCAATGACATTCAAGATGAGCTGTTTCATAAACAATTAAACATATAAAAGGACCACATTAATGATAAAATAGCTTCCTCCACATTTACAATGTAAAGGCTATAACATTTTAAGTGGGATTATGAGGGACATAGAAAGTAGACTAAATCTAGAAACAGTTGAGGGGACAGCTGAACAATCAAGCTGGAATAATTACAATCAATGCATTTATAAAATAAAGCAACACTGTAGGTCTGCAAGTGTTTTGCCCCTAGATAAAACTTTCAAGTATAGCCTTTGCTCCAATCAGGTTTAGTAAAGATGCTGATAGACATCAATCACTTACTATAAATGTTGTGTAGCTTTTAAATTATTGAGGTGAGATTCAAATTGTGCTTTCTCCTTATTCACCAGTGTACTACATTGCCCTCTAGATAAAAAGAATGTAAAGATAGATGTGACTCTAAAGTCTCTGATGTAGAAAACAATGAAGAAAATGCTCCAATTACTGCATTTAGGTAGAATGTGAAAACCGGAGCAATATCTATCAATGTCCCAAAAGGGTGGAACTGTGTAGTGATTCTGTCTTTATTTGAGGCACTAAACATAAGGCTTTTACTTTGGGGATTAAAGACAGATCAGTGACTTGGAGCCACACTGTCCCCTGCAGGTATTCGGAAATGTCTTCAGACATTCTTGGTCATTTAAGCTTTTGAGTAGGGGGAGAAAGAGTTGTAACTGGCATCTGGAAGATGAACTGGATGATGCAAGTGACTCTCAGTGCACAGGACAACCCCAAGCAACAATAGCACTGGCTGATACTGTCAATGATCTTGATTTTGAGCAATCTTAGAATGGATTAAAATTGCTGATCTTGGGCTTGGGAGATGGCTCAGTTAGTAAAGTGTTTTCCATACAATCATGAGGACCTGCGTTTAACCACTTCCTCCCAAATCTGACACTAAAAAGCCAGGTTTGGCAAGCCTGTCATCCCAGTGCTGGTGAGGCTAAGACAGGAGGATCCTTGAGCAGCTTCAACAGCTTAATCATGGAACTCCAGCCTAGAGTTTCCATTCCAAACAAATAACATGTGCCACTCTCTGAGGAGCTAAAGGCAGGTGTGTGTGTGTGTGTGTGTGTGTGTGTGTGTGTGTGTGTATGTGTGTGTGTGTTGTATTCTTCAGTGGTTTAACCATGGTAAGTTTCCCTCTTTAAGTACATAGCCTCTTACCCATCCATGGTCATGAAAACACCCTAATTACATGCCCTGGGACACAAAAAGACAAAGATGGATTAGAACTTCAGAAGAAGAAAAGGCTCAGTGGTAAGAGAGGACTATATGAGAGGCCAACAGAGGTACATTGTCAAAGCACATTATATGGATGAAATTTTATAACAACGTATTTAAAAGAAAGAAATTCAAAAGGGAATAAACTGGAGAGCTGTTAATAAAGAACACAGTGTCAGTCTTTGGAAGGAAATTGACACATATTACAGATCTGTACAAAATTTGCATTTTTTGTGTTTTAACAAAGGAGGACTGTCATGCCTAAAGGGACCAAGTCCAGAGACCTAAAGCATACAAAAAATGAACTTGCTGTATGGAGAGAAGGGCTAAAGGAATGTATTTTGTGGTGGAGTTAGTTGCCTGGCAAAAAAAGTGCTGACCATGACCATGTCCATGCTAACAGCAACTACTGTGTCTGCGGCAGTCATCACTTCCATGTATGGGTTAGTACCTAGCTCTAAAAATAGGCTTTTGAATGTCTATTAAGTGATTGCACCAGATCTGCCTGTGTTCTGTGCTTTTTCTATTCTTTTGTGTGAAAACAAAACAAAAACAAAACCCAACAACCCAGTGTCTGTTCCAAGTTTTAGAAAGACGACGACCAATTGCCTGATATATTTAGCATCGCAAGGGAGGAGACTGAATATTTGCTTTCCATAAATTTTCAGAAAGGAAGATATTTTCCACTTTACTCACTCATTTCATGGTTTCCCACTGACAGCTGCATATGTGGGTATCTGGACATATAGCTCAGGATACAAGGAGGTCTAGGAGGCACAGGCAGGCCAGTGAATAGGGCCATTGATACAGATGTTCCTGGATGGGCAGGCGTGATTGCTTTCTGGGGACCAATTCTCCCACAGTGACCTCAGAATAGGGCACAGCCAGGACATTGGCTTCACCCAGTAATTCCTGGTTGATTCATATTTGGGTCAGCTATGTGGTGGGCAATGTTAGCTGTCGCCCGAGGCTTCCAGGGCAATTTTCCAAGCTTGGATGCCTTACAATCAAGCCCTGTTAGGGAAGACTGTGGGGAAAAAAAATCAAGGGTGGGTTACTCCAGGCATGAGTGGGTGAGGAGAGGAAAAAGAAGGAAATGGTTTTCCTGAATTATTGCTATGGCTTTTGGAGAAATAAAAGCATACCTAAGAAGAGGAGAGGAAACTTCAGCTTCATGCTATTTTCATTTCTCTAAGGATACCATTTAAGTTGTCTAATGTGTTCTAGTAATCTTTGTTGTAAGTAAGTCCCCATCTCCCTCCCTAGTCTCTTTGGCTGTCTGTAAGTCTTCAGGATCTTCAGTCCAGCCATGCTGACTACCTCTTAATTCCTTTGACAAACCATTTATCTTCCATGCTTTTTGAAAATGTTGTTTTTTTTATCCTAAACTCCCTTCTCCATTTAGCTCCCCAGTTTTAAAAGATATACTTGAAACAACTCACAGCTTTCCAAATGATAATAGATTCCTATTGCAAGCTTCCTCAGAAACCTAAATTTCATCAATATTATTGTACCAACTGTAACTCTTTGGCTGTGGCTAGTGTTTATTTTCCTCAGGTGTTTGTGAGCTCCACCAGGACCAGTGCACTCTCTGATTAGTTTTCTATGTGTTCTCAATATGTATTCTAACACCAGGCCCATACTATTGAGCATAGCACTAAATATGAAATAACAAGGAAAAAAAGAAAGAAGCCAGGAAGGGTGAAGGTAGAGTAAAGAATAAGAGGAAAGAAAGAATAAAGTATAGAATTCAATATAACTTATTCGTCATATAATTCGGTTTCTAGAAATCAAGTGTTTATATACCAATAACAGAATTAGATTTTCTTGGAAGACCTTTTTCCATCCTTTTACTCTGCAGTTGTGCCTGTCTTTGTTATCGAGGTGTATTTCTTGTATACAGCAACATGCTAGATCTTGTTTTCATATCCAGTCTGTTAGTTTATGTCTTTTTATAGGTGAGTTAAGTTCATTAACACTGAGAGATATTAACAAGAAATAACTGTTGGCTCCTGATAGGTGACTTTATGTGCTTGTGGCTCTCTTTTTGACTTTGTTGTGAGATGTGTTGTGAGACTTTGTTGTGAATATCTTGTCCTTTCTCTAGTGCAGTACTTTCCCTCGTGTTGTAGTTTTCCTTCCAGGATCGTCTTAGGGCTCCGTTGGAAGATAGATACTTTTTGAATTTGTTTTGTCCTGAAAAAACAAATTTTGGTTTCTCCATCTATGTTAATTGAGAGTTTTGCTGGATATAGTAGCCTGGGCTGGCACTTGTGTTCTGTTAGAGTCTGCATGACTGTTCACCAGGCTTTCATAGTCTCTGTTGAGAAATCAGGTGTAATCTGATAGGTTTCCCGTTGTATGTTACTTGGCCTTTTCCCTTGCAGCTTTTTAATATTCTTTCTTTTTCCTGTATATTAAGTGTTTTGATAATTATGTGACGAGATTTTCTTTTCTGGTCCCATTTATTTGGTGTCCTATAGTCTTATTGTACCTTCATGTCCATCTCTTTCTTTAGGTTGGGGAAGTTTTCTTCTATAATGAAACTTCCCATAATCAGTCAGAAAGTCTATAGTGACTTGAATTGGTTTAATTAGCATTTCACTGTGAAGCAACACCATGATCAAGGCAACTCTGTATTTAACTGGGGCTGGCTTACAGGTTCAGAGGTTCAGTCAATTATCATCATGGCAGGAAGCATGGCAGTATCCAAGCAGACATGGTGCTAGAGGAACTGAAAGTTCTACACCTGATTTAAAGGCAACCAGGGGAGAGACTGGCTTCTGCAGGCAGCCAGCAGATGGGTCTTTTCTGCACATGATGGATCTTGAGCATAGGATCTCAAAGCCCACCTCCTTGGTGACACATTTCCTCCATGAAGGCTATGCCTATTCTAGCAAGGCCACACCTCCTAATAGTGTCTCTCCTTGTGGGATAAGCATTCAAACACATGAGTCCATGAGGGCCAAACCTATACAAACCACAACAAAATGATACCCCATAATGAGCTGAAAGCAATAGAGTAAGCAATGGTGAGGATGCAGGGCAAGAAAGAATGCTTGTGGATAGAGGATGCATAATGTGATGGTCTATCTGAAGACACTGCCACAAAATCAATTCTGTAAAGTACAGAGGAGAATTTTCCTTCAATGCTCTCTACAAAATCCATTGTATTATTCATTACCCAGCCTTGAAAAGGCTTTTCACCTCTGGCATCACTCCAAATGTGCTGATTTTATCATCTTCCCATGTGTCCCACTTCACTAATCTTTATTGTAGACCTATTTCTTGCTAGGCACTTTCACAAGCACTTGACAGTGTCATCCAATTTAGTCTAATAGCATGTGATATCACAGTCCTGAATGTTACAAGATGAGAAAAATTAGGTCAGCAAGTGGTCCATCAAAGACCTAGTTTCCTAGCTAAGTTAGAAGTACTTACTGCTCTTGCACTGTATCTAAGTTCAATTCTCAGCATCCGCATCAGGACAGTGAGGCCAGGCAGGACAGGGTATAAATATATGCAACTTCACTTCTAGAAGATCTGATACCTTCTTCAGAGCTCTGTGGATACCATTATATATGTGGCGCACATATATGCAGTCAAGCAAACATACATACCCTACATGCCTATAAAAGAAATATGTACATCTTTGAGTTTTCCCAGTATATCATGCTACATTAGTAGCCAATACCATTCAGATTTCATCATACCAAACATTTGACTATTAAAGCAGTAGCTAATGTTTGCAAAATAATTATCTAGTGTCTCTATAAGATGTTCAGTGGGCAAAATACCTGCTGCCAAACTTGATGATACTTGGATCCCAGCGACATGGTCGAAGGAAGAAAGCAACTGCTGTGACTCATCATACACATGCACATGGAAATAAGTGGAAAGAAAAGAATTATTCAGGTTTTATTATTTGTGCGTATCCAGGTTTGACCATAAAATAGTAGATGTAATGAAAATTCAGCTCCATTTTCTCTTTAGAAACTGAAGACCAGAGATATTCAGTTCTTGAATAGTATGTTATAATGTGTCAGTGAAGAAGTCAGGGTGCAGATCCACATCTATAAACAATATACTTACAACCTTGTCACTAACAATCTATGGATTCTATAGATTATATTTTTAGTACAGATTATTTATTTATTTATTTATTTACATCCCAAACATGGCTCCCCCTCCTGGTCCTTCCCTCACAGGTCACTTCCTGTTCCCCTTCTCCTCTGACGAGTTGTACTCCCCAGGTATCCTCTCCCACTGAGTTCTGAAAAGGCAGCCATAGAGAATGAGCTACATATTTGTTACATATGTACCAGGGTACCTCATTTCAACTCCTGTATGTTCTTTAGTTGGTGGATCAGTCTCTGAGAGCTCCCAGAGGTCCATGCTAGTTGACTCTTGATTGTCTTGTGGGATTCCCTTTCCCTTCAGGGACTTCAATTCTTTCTCCAACTCTTCTATAAATGTTCCCTACCTCAATTCAGTGTTTGGCTGTGGGTATCTTCATCTGTTTCATTCAACTAAAGGGTAGAGCCTCTCAGAGAACACTTATGCTAGGCTCTTGTCTACAAGCATAACTAAGTATCATTACTAGTTTCAGGGATTGGTGCTTGCCTATGGGATAGACCTCAAGGTGGGGCAGTTATTGGTTGGCTATTCTTTCAGTCTTGGCTCTATCTTTGCCTTTGCATTGCATTTAGACATGACACATTTAGGGTAGAAAGTTTTGTGGGTGGGACCTCCACTTGGGATCCTGCCTGGCCCCTTCTGGTTCCATGTCCCCACTGTTAGGCAACTAGGCTAAGGTCACCCACATTAACTCCTAGGAGCCTCCCGTATCTCAGGTCTCTGGGAATTCTTAAGAGATTCTCCTCCTTCTATCCCGCAGATGCAGATTTCTATTCATTCTCCTGGCCCTCTGGGCCTCCTGTCTCTCCTCACACCTGATCCTAAGCCTCCATTTTCTTCCCTGTCTTCTTTCTCATTCAGTTCCCTCTATCCCTCTGTCTCCTATGAGTGTTTTGTTTCCCCCTTTTAGTGGAATTTCAGCACCCTTGTTAGGGTCTTCCTTCTTGTTTAACTTCTTTTGGTCTGTGGGTGTATCATGTACATCCTGTACTTTTTGGTTAATATCCACTGATCTTTGAGTACATATCTGTTCCATCCATTTCACTACAAAATTTCTCTTCTATCAGTGTATCTGGTTTTATATTGAGGTCCTTGATCCACTTGGACTTGAGTTTTGTCCATGGTGATAAATATGGATTTCTTTGAACTCTTCTATATGCAGACATCCAGCTAAACCAACACTATTTGTTGAAGATTCTTCCCTTTTTTCATTGTGTTGTCTTGCCATCTTTGTTGAAAATCAAGTGTCAATAGGTACATGAGTTTATTTCTGAGTTTTCAAATTATTCTATTGATCAAAACATCATTCACTAAGATCAAGTAGGTTTCTTCCCTTCTTGGATGCAGGAATGGTTCAATATATGAAAATACATCAATGTAAACCACTATATAAACACAATGAAATAAATAATTCACATTACATATGTGACCTCTCTAAGGGATATATCTAAACATGATAAAATCAATAAACACCAAGCAAATAGCTATTATCAAATTAAATGAAGAGAAACTTGATAGAGATTCTTGATCCTTTCATCATCTCCTTATCATGAGTAAGGCAAGAAAGGAAGTATGTGGTTTTGAACCCTGCTTTCTTTTGGTCAGAGCCAATGCCATATATTTACTAAGGAAATTGTGAGCAAGTCTACCCTTGGGATTGGTATCTTGTTAAATGAGATGAATGACATTTTTCTAGAGGGTCCTTAATATATGTTCATTGCATAGAGTGTCTAGTATAAAGCACTATCAGTTATAATGTGCATGTTATTTCTCCAGCTTCCCTGACTGGAAGATGGAAAGAACAGCATTTACAAATTTCAGTATGACTCACCAGAGGAACCATCCTCAAAGAGAGTACGTTATTTCTACCTCTCTCATTCCTATCAAGAATTATCTTTATCTCTGTTGACTGTGCCATGATGCACAGTACCCTTCCCTAGACCAGGAGCCTTTCTGGAATCTTCTTGTCAGTAGGACTTTAAACTCACCAGCTCAGCAGACAGTTGTGGCTTTGGATAGATAAAGCTGGTTCATCATTTATCTGATTATGAAACTAGTTTGTTTTTTCCTTGTCAGGCCTGAGGTATTTGTTTTATGACATAGCTGAAGACTAGAATGTAAGCTGAAAGCACTGTTGAGGAAGCCTCTCAATTCAAAGAGGAGCCTTTCTTTAAAATAGCAAAAACAAATTAGTTTTTCCACTAAAAAGCTCTTTACTGAAAGAGCCAAGCTCTAGTCCCCTTAGGAAGAGAATAGCTTGTTGAAGGAGTTCATGACAAACACATCTCAGAGGTAAGTTTGGCATCATAGAGTACGTTATAAGTTTTGCATTTTTTGAATAGGACTTATGAACTTTCTTATTTTCATTCTTTCTTTTTTTATTTGTCCCCTTTTGTCTCCTTTCCTTCTTTCTTAGAACTATAGCCAGATGATTTGGTGCATATCTAAATTCCAGGACTAGGGAAGCTGGGGTGGGAAGATTGGTGATATCCATGGGTTTGAGGCCTTCCTTAGGAAAAGGAAGAAAGAAAGAAAAGAAAAAAGAAAGAAGAAAATAAGGAAACAGAGAAAAAGATTAATAATAATAATATGATGATGATGATGAAAGTTCCTTATTCTTAATAATTAAGAAAAGAAGAAAGATACGTTTCATTTTAAAAATGAATATTTTTATTAATTGAATAATATATGCAGTGCATTTTGATAATATAAATCCTACTTTGCCTCTTAATTACTCTCATATACACTCTCACTCCTTTAAACTTATTATTACTTGCTAAGTCTGCTTTGTGCTGACAATGTGCAATGGTTGTGAGTTCATCCACTGGAGCATGGTTGACTTAACAGCAACCACATTCTTTAAAAAATCCTGAGCCTGTCCAGGGAGAGTATCAGTTCTCTGTAGCTCCTCAGCTAGGGTTGGAGCTCATAATCCTTTTTTATATTAGATATTTTTTCATTTACATTTCAAATGCTATCCCAAAAGTCCCCCTTACCCTCCCCTGTCCCACTCCCCTATCCACCCACTCCCAGTTCTTGGCCCTGGCATTCCCCTGTACTGGGGCATATAAAGTTTGCAAGACCAAGGGGCCTCTCTTCTCAATGATGTCCAACTAGGCCATCTTCTGCTACATATGCAGCTAGAGACACAAGCTCTGGGGATACTGGTTAGTTCATATTGCTGTTCCACCTATAGCGTTGCAGATCCCTTCAGCTCCTTGGGTACTTTCTCTAGCTCCTCCATTGGGGTCCTGTGTTCCATCCTATAGATGACTGTGAGCATCCACTTCTGTATTTACCAGGCACTGGCATAGCCTCATATGAGACAGCTATATCAGGGTACCTTCAGCAAAATCTTGCTGGCGTATGCAATAGTATCTGGGTTTGGTGGCTGATTATGGAATGGATTGCTGGGTGGAGTAGTCTCTGGATGGTCCATCCTTTCATCTTAGCTCCAAACTTTGTCTCTGTAACTTCTTCCAATGTGTGTTTTGTTCCCTATTCAAAAGAGGAATGATGTATCCACACTTTGGTCTTTGTTCTTCTTGATATTCTTGTGTTTTGCAAATTGTATCTTGGGTATTCTAAGTTTCTGTGCTAATATCCACTAGTCAGTGACTGCATATCAAGTGATCTTATCCATCATCTAAGCTAGAAATTTGACTATTTTGATCTTATACACAAATTGTGTAGAGGAACTATAGCTGCTGTGAGTTCATTCATGCATGGTTTTGTCATGTCCCCCAGTGGTTTGCCCCACTTCTCCCAAAACCTCTGGCTCTTATTGTCTTTCTGCATCCTCCACCACAACAATCACTCAGCCTTACAGGTTGATGGTGTGTCATTGCTATTACATTTGTGGATGAATGAGCACTCTACACACACTTACTTACTCTCTTCACTTGAATCATGAGTTCCTGCATTAACCATTAACAACAAATAAAAACAAGCAAGCAAACAGACAAAAACAACAACAAGAAAAAGAAAACAAAACAGAAATTTTCCTGATAAGATTTAGGAACTGTGTTAATCTATTGGTAAAAAGACATTTTTCTAGAAAGCAGTTTGATAAGATATACGCTTGGAAAAATAAAAGTAGGAGGTGCATCCTACTACTGGAGCCTGTGAGCTTCCCAGTCAAGAGAAATTGGCAAGATTCACAGTGTCTGCCATGTGTTCATTTTGTGGAGGGGCCTAAATGTAATCATCAAATGGTTTGTTACTCCCATAACGTTTGTGCCACTATTTCACCCCTGGTCATATTTTGCAAGGCCAGTCTTTACTGTAACTTACAAGGTTCACAGCTAGGTAAGACTGTAAATGCCCTTTATTCCCAGGTGCCTATCAATTACTTTCTATGAAAGCTAGTTAGCAAGATGGAAAATTCCTATTCAGTAGCAAGTTTTTTTGTTTCCTGTGACCAAAGTATGTGATTTCATCAGCAGTAGTGACTTTCCATCAACTTTTGGAAACCACTAAAAGCAATAGCAATAGCCTGCATTGTTTTGGAGTATCTAGAACACCTGTGATCAAAAACTGGAGAAGAGGCATCCTACACATGACACTGCAAGCCATAACTTTCTATAATCACATTAAAATCCCTATTTCCTTTATAGTTCTCTCTGAGAGTATATTTCTAAATTACTCCTCTGAGATTCATTTTTCTTTTACCTAACTCCTGAAATATCCATGTACGTTATGAGATACCATGTAGAACAGGAGACTAAGCAAAGTAGTGTTGACTGGAACAGCAGTGAAAGATGACGGGATAGTAAAGTCTCTCCTGTTGGTTAAAGAAGGATACAAGGTGTGTCTGCCATGTGCTCGACAGGGAGTAAGGAGAGAAAAGCAAAGCAAAGGAAACAATAGGATTTGCCTACTTGCAGCTACATTATTATAAATTGTTGTCTGAATTAATGAATAAGAAAAATTTTAAACTGCTTCATTCTAGACCACAAAGCAACCACTTACGAACTTAGCTAAAGGATGTAATATGTATGACAAAGAAAGGATGAGCATGTGGATAGGTAAGGACAGGCTCTAGGGTCAGCAAGTTTTACCAATAAAATGAGGGGGAAAAGGCTAATATTAGCTTTAAGCATTGCTCTAAGGATAAAAATGAGGAAAACCTGAGCCCTAATTTAGCATCCAACACAGGAGAAGAGCCCAGTGCTGCTGGAGCTTAAGCATGCAGATGCATAATCCAATTTTGTTCAATCAACGAAATGACATCTAAAGAAAATGAGCATTTGTCAGCATAGGTAGACTTTGGTGTGCTGTTGGATGTGTGGCTTTTCCTAAGTAAATAGGCTTGAAAGTATTATTTCTTCCAGAGAGGATGTGTGATACTTCTGGGAATTTAGAAAAAAAAAAACTCTACTCATTATTCTAATTTCTTTCCCCAGAGTCTGCATTTTTCCCTTGCCCTTTCATATTTCTATGTCCCTTGCTTACATGAAATTTGGTCATAGACATTGATTTATCTTGCCATCCCTTCCTCTTGAGCTTGTGTTTGAATATGTGATTTCCTAGGAAGTCAAGGATGGAATTATAGTGCTTTCAGATGGGTTTAAATGATGACTGAAATCTTTTATAACTCATTGTCTTTTGAAAATCTTCCATCTGCTGTGACCAGAAGTGCAAAGTGGCTCTCAGTATCATCTTCTTTTCTTTCAGACCCCATCCTCACTGATTCAAAGAACAAAATTCATCCACTAATAAAATGTTTATTTAGCTCACATTGTATGCTGAAAACTATGCTAAGTGCTAAGGAATTAGATATGAGTAACTTATACTCCCTTCTGTCTTTACTGTTATCCTCCCATAAGAGAGTAGTGAGGAAATGAGGGAGTTTCCAATAAGTTAAAGCATATAGACTGAGAAGCAGGGCTGGGTTTTGTAAGTAAGTCTGGTTCCCAAAGCAGGATGTAATGAAGACTATTAAGGTCAGACACTGAAAAGAATTTATATAAGCCAGGAAAGTCAATGAATGGTGTGTGTCAGCCAGATCTAAGAGCCTATGGTTAAAGAAAAAGCATGGGATATGCAGGAATGTACAGGAAATGGCAGCAAATGCATAAAGTATGGCATATAAAGTTGGGTGTAACAAGATTTGAGGCTGGAAAGTCAAACAAAAGGCAGTTCTTGACAATCTTGTGGGTTGTCTGAGGAATTTGAGTGAGCACAGTGCTTAGAACATTGGTACACTTTTGTTGAAAGACCAGCAGTTCTCTAAGTGCAGTGAGAAATCATTAGCTCATTTTAAATTAGCATTTGAATTAGGTAGGATAATTATATGATTTAGGTAAACAAATGATTTATTCTATGCCTTGTGTGGCAGCTTCAATAGCAAATGAAATGATCCTCGGTATGTTGCAATAGCCTCAGCTTGTAAGAAGATATAAGGAGTCACACACAAAAATCAGAAAAAAAGATTATGAATAGTAGGTTAAATGATAAAGATCTATGGCTAGTCTTAAGATTGAAATAAAATTCTTAAGTCTTCCAGGGTGGGTGACAAAGAGACAAGAAGCATGCAGTATAAGTTAGATTACCAGATCCTGGACTTTCACTTCTTAAAGACTCAGTTTATATCCACAGAAAATTGGGTTCATAATATTCCAATGTGATCACTATCCTCCAACTGAGATGCTTAAAACAGATGAAGTGAAAAATGTATCATGCAATTTAAGTTAATTGTTATAATTCTACTAGAGCAATTATATTTATTGTCTACTTACTTTGTAAGTATTCTAAGATTCTTGCAGAGGCTTTTGGAATCTGTCCATGAAACTCACTTCTCAAGAGAGAAGACAGTTGGGGCTCTGTAGTTTAAAGAGAATGAACAAAAGGTCAATTATGAAGTGACTTATTGAACACTGACTTTACATAAGAGAAATAAGTTTAGATAATCAAAGGAAATTTATGTCTGAATTCAAATATTTAAATACAAGGAAAACTTCCCCTGTATGTCATTCTAATAGGTCAATATTTTTGTAACATCTTGGTTTTTGTTTGTTTGTTTGTTTGTTTTCTACTGTTATGTTACCATCTAATTAATTGAATGTGATGGCCAGGTGTGCTAAACCTCACCCACAAACAGTATCAGAATCTCACCATGTCTAGCTCTGTGAGTTAATTTTACCTAAAATGGAAGGTGTATAATGGTAAAAGATCAGTTCCCCAAAGAAGATTTTTGGAGCTAGCATTAGTAGGAAAGGTAAACACAGGTGCACACTGAAACCTCTTTCTAGAACAAGAGAGTATGTCTTCAAAACCTCAGGGATTATCTAAAGCAATGGACTCTGATGCATGGGTTCATTGGCCATTTACTTTAAGAACAAACCTCTCATCTACTGTATCAGATAATCTGGGCTCAGCATGCAAGGATGATATGGCTCATGAATAGCTGGACATCTCTCAGGTCTTAGAAGAATATTCAAGTATGAATATTTTAGTTCCCAGATAGAGAAAACGATGCTGTGGGGAGGAAGTGTCCTGTGCCTGTAAACAGGAAACCAGCATGAATACCCTCTCCTGCTTCCTGGTTCTCTTGAGCAAAGGGAGATAAACTAATAAGAAAAAAAGTTTCAACTAGTCTTTAGTATCAAACTATTCAAGAGTTCACTCACAGAGCTTAACTAATTCTTATGATTATTATAAGCAGCAATGCCGACAAGAGAAGAGTATGCCAGAGACACACACATAAGGGTTAAGGATGGCTGGAAGTGGTAGCATGTTAGCATCATTATTAGTTTACATGCCAGAGTAGGCAAGTGATTTGTTGTGTTACCATTTATCAGATGCTGGGGTTTGAGCTTGACTCTGGCATAAATTTTCCACAATCTGCTCTCTACATTTTTTCCTGTAGGCAACACTTTCACAATGGTAAAAGCTACAGGCGATGACTTGCATCTGGCGGGTCTCAAGTTATTGTTCCTATAATTCATCATTTTATGAAGCTAGCTCTCAACATATTGGGCCCAGCTTGACAAGTCATAGCCTTTTGTGAGACATCATTTTAATTATCTTAGCATCTGAAGGAAAAACGCCACAATTATCTTTTAGGTAAAAACTGGGGTTACACATTTTGAAATTTTGTGTCCAGGACTTTATGTGCAGAATCAAGGTATCATATTATCCAATGTTCCTGGCAAGTTCCAAGACTAAATTTCAGGCTACAAGATGTTTGTTGTTGCTTGCAAAGGTCAAGTTTAACCACATTTATTAAATTACAAACTTGCTTGTCTTTTGTCATCAGAAGATGGTCTGCATTAAATAAAGCTTTTTTGTTCTGGTCACAGTGCAGATTACAGCTGAGGAACATCTAAAGGAATTAGAGTGGCCAAAAACACTGATCAAAAACCCATAACACTTGGCCCCTGCCTTGCTCGGGAGCATACTATTTGATACAACACCAAGATGCAGGGTATGTGGAAAACCAAGACAGATTGAGTAGCAAACTTGTCTTCAAAAGAAACTAAGCTGTCAGTAGAGAAGTTCTTGTGTCCTGTACTCAGCTTCAATTTTTTAGCTTCATAAAATGGTCTTGCTCTTTTCTGACCACATTTGCAGTTAAGTAGCTTCCAACACACCTTCTGTTGTCTTGGTAGTAAGGTCTCTGGGGTCTCAAACACTCTCTGGGGTCTTCCTCACTCTCATCTACTGATTCTCCTGAAACCCCATTTAGTTCTCTCTCTCTCTCTCTCTCTCTCTCTCTCTCTCTCACACACACACACACACACACACACTCACAAAATAGTATTAATTTTATAACTTCCTTTAGTTATTTGCATTCCTTTTCAAAATGTTCTTTAGCTTGGAACCTTTATTCCAGATGGTCAAATAAGGAACTTATTTTACTCTTTCAGGACTTTGCTCAAGAATCAAAATTTTAAGGAAGTATAAATTTTATGATATTTCAATAAAAATGTTATTAAGAATGATGGCAGTGGGAATGTAGTGGAGTGGAAACTTAAGGTTTCTTTGGAAAGACAGTTGCGTTGGATGGTGTTTTGCTGGGACAAACATGAGAAGGAGTGCTTTCCTGATGAGGACACAAGTGAAAGGTTAAGGAAGGCTCATGAAGTAACATTTGGCTGGAGCAGACACAGGTGAAAGGATGTCCTGCTAAAGCAAGCACATGAAAGGACACATGATGAAAGATTCTTCACTAAGACCACCTTATATTTCTTAGTCAAGCTATATTTGTCAGAGCTCCATAAAGAGAAAGGCCCCCCAAAATGTCTGGTGGTCTGCTGCACTTTCTTGCTGCTTGCTTGGACTCGGGATAATTGGCGGAGTGATGTCAGCTGAGAAAGACTTACATGCTGAGGCAAAACTCGTGGAGGACATGTGATGTTTGGAGGGATAAAAATAGGACTCGACAGACAGTGCAGGAGACTGAGCTTGGCTTGCTTGTAGAGCTTCACTGATCTTCACTTCATGGGAAGAGAGGCACAGCCTAAAACTTCTCCTAGCATCCCTCGGGGTCCCTCCTGCTGACTTGTGTTGAGGCTAAAGCCTGGCTGTCTCTACTAGGTAGTGCTATGACTGACTGCTGATTTATGTTTGCTATCCTGACTCTACCATACTGGGATGCTGCTGTATTTGTGAGTGTCTGCAAATTGATCTAGCTGCTACTGTTGACCTGTGAATTGAACTGCCGATTTCCAGATATCATAGACTGGAGTTGCTCCAAAGAATCCTTTCTAAACATGTCCATTTTCCCATATCCTCTCTTTTTCACTACCTCTGGTAGGTGGTGGGCTAAAAGGGATGTTAAAGCATTTAAGAACCATTATTGAAAATAGGCATTGAAAAAAATTAAAGTTAGTGTGGGAACTCTTTTTTCTTCTGATGAAGTTGTCTCTCACAGCATTCAGTTTTATAGACCCAGGTAACAGAAAGGAGATGCTAACACACATGTGCACATGTGCACACACAACATTGTAATTTCCTCTCTCAAGTACACCATCTTTGTTTACTTACACATTTTCTGCATTATGTGTTTACTCTCTTTCCACTTACTGTTTATTCTTTGGTAATCCCTTGTATACTTTTTTAGCTTAGTGATTGTTTTTCTATGTGGACTTAGAATTTCCAATGTGTTAATCATTAGCAACACAAGTTGCTGTGAACGACTTGAAATACTCTTCATGCTGATGAAAATATGCTGGGGATGTAAAAGCCTTTCACCAAGTCTGAAAACTGTGGAACAAAAATAATGTAAAATGTTTCATCAATGCTATTACAGTGATCACATTTTGGAATTGAAATGTTCATTGTTATATGAAACGCTATTATACACTTTTCAGCATTTTATCTTTTAGAGGTGGCTTTTCTTAATCAAAAATTATGTTTTAAAACCTGAAGGGGTTTGCAACCCATAGAAAGAATAACAATATTAACCAGCCAGAACCCCCAAAGCTCCCAGCGACTAAACCACCAACCAAAGAGTACATAGCGGGTACCCATGGCTCCAGCTGGATATGTAGCAAAGGACAGCCTAATCTGGAATCACTGGGAAGGGAGTCCTTTGGTCTTGTGGAAGCTTGATGACCCAGGGTAGGGGACCACTAGGCCACTGAGGAAGGAGTGGGTGGGCTTGTCAGGGAGTACTCTCATCGAAGCAGAGGGGAGGGAGGAGGAGATAGGGGACTTATGGGGGGGGGAACTAGGAAGGAGATAACATTTAAAATGTAAATAAATAAAACAGCCAATTAAAAAAAATCATGTTTTCTGTTTTCATTCTGTATCTTTTGTTTTCTGCACCCAGAGCCTCATATATGCTGAGCAAGCACCCTTGTGCCAAGATATTGTACCCCCCATTTCTAATCCTCAAATCTAAACATCATCACTTGTTGTTTGGATTGCTCTGATCTAGGCCATGGAAGTCTTAAGGAGAAGCACAGAGTCTTGTTCATCGCTGCATACACTCTGTCCTATTGCCCTGCTAAAGACAACTTCTGTGCAGGAGGTCAGTGAACTAACAGAGGTCTCAAGGAGCAAACCAGGTACTGAGAACGGTAGAGCCACAGAGGGATAAACCGAGCACTACTTTTCCCCCCATCAAGACCCCAAAAGACCTTCCAAGGAGGTAGACTGCTTTGAAGGTGGAGAAAGGTTGTAGGTAGCTTAAGCTCCTGAGGAGATTGTGTGCCTACCCTAAGCTGTTTCTTCTCACTGAACTCAACTTTCTAGAGGGACAAACAGCCTGAACTTCGATGAGACCTGGTAAAACTGTAACGAGGGCTTATGGTGGCCTGTCTAGTGGGATTTTATTCTTATTTTTGTTTAGGTCCCTGACATGCCTGAGTTTACATCTCTCAGGTATGCAGAAGGTTTTGGCATGCCTGGAATTTCTTTTAAGACTTTTTTTTTTTTTTTTTTTTTTTTTTTTTTTGGTTTTTTCGAGACAGGGTTTCTCTGTGTAGCCCTGGCTGTCCTGGCACTCATTTTGTAGACCAGGCTGGCCTCGAACTCAGAAATCCGCCTGCCTCTGCCTCCCGAGTGCTGGGATTAAAGGCGTGCGCCACCACGCCCGGCTAAGACTTTTTTTTTAATGTGCATCTAGTTGAATTGTCTGTGGAGGTGACTAAAACAGTCTCTACTGGAAGCTTTCATGTCCATAGTCTTGGTTCATGGGAGTGTGTCTGAACTGCAGATAAATAACTATCTGATTCATGACAGCAATTGGCTGATTATCTTCACATGGCATTTGTGTGTGTGTGTGTGTGTGTGTGTGTGTGTGTGTGTGTGTGTACAGAGGTGTATATGTATCCATGCACATGTGTGTATAGTATATGTTTGGATTTGGGTATGCATGTATACATATGTAAAGTGAGTGTCTTTGCCTATAATAATAGATGTGAGTGTGTATGTACGTGTGTGTGTGTGTGTGTGTGTGTGTGTGTGTGTGTGGAGGTGTGGAGGTGTGGAGGTCAGTGGTTATTACTCAGTACATTCCCCATCAGAGCCTACCTGCTGATGTAATGTTTCTAACTGAACTTGGTGTTTACTGATTATTATACATGTGGCTATCCAGCAATCTCCAGAGATAGGTCTCTAGTCTTCACCCATAGCTCTAGGATTTTAGACAACTAATTTTTATTTGTATATGTCTGGCATCTGAACTGAGACTCATTCTTATACAGCACAGCAGGAATTTTGACAATTTGTTCATCTCCCTTATCCTGATTAATCCCAATTAGATTAATCCGGACAGGTAGTCTTATATGATATAGACTTTAAGATGTAAAAAAGAGAACTCTCTTCCAAAAGTACATATAATAAAAAACATAAAAGTCACATATACTGGACTTTACAGTGCATTAGGGATTGGATGTTATTTATAGTGTCTTATTCAAACTCACAAGAAAAGAAAAGTTTTGACTATTGAACATTTGTAGATGATGTAGGTGTTTCAGAAAGGAAAAAGAACTTGGTCATGAAAGTAGAGGAAGAATTACAACTCAAGTCTGTTTCATTTAGTTTTGCTTCTGTGTTAATATCTATTTTTGATATCTTAGACATAAACATGGTCCATGACATCATCATGCTAATGTAACTGTCAAACTCTCATTTGGAAATGTTTTACATACAGAATCTTTAGTTCACTAGGGAAAGTAGAGTTATAATCTCCGAGGTTCTCTTGAGATATGATTTCATTTTTAGGCTCTCAACTTTCAGTATTGCATTTCTTTTTTTCCTTTTTTTATTGGATATTTTATGTATTTATATTTCAAATGATATCCCCTTTCCCATTTTCCCCTCTGGAAACCCCCTCTCACATCACCCCTACACCTGCTTCTATGAGGGTGCTCCTGCTCCCACCCACCCATTCCCACCTCACCATCCTGGCATTCCTCTACACTGGGGCATTGAGCCTTCACAGGACCAAGGGATTCTCTCCCTATTGATGCCAGACAATGCCATCCTTTGCTACATAGGTAGCTGGAGCCATGGGTCCCTCCATGTGTATTCTTTGGTTGGTGGTTTAGTCCCTGAGATCTCTGGGGGCTCTGCTTAGTTGACATTGCTGCTCTTCCTATGGGGTTGCAAACCCCTTCAGCTCCTTCATTCCTTTCTCTAACTCCTCCATTGGGGACCCCGTGCTAAGTCCAGTGATTGGCTGTAAACATCCATCTCTGTATTTGTCAGGCTCTCTCCTCTCCTCTAAGATTCTGTGAAACAGCTGTGCCACCCTTGAGCCAGTCCTTTAAGGACTACCTTTGTCCGGTCCATTGTTTTCCCAAAAACTTCATCAATCAAAGAAACATATATACAAAATAAAAACAGCATATACTTAGCCTCCAGGATGCTGAATCAGCCTCTTTTCCCACAGGCTCCTGGAATTTATTTATTTATGGATCCACATATATAAAAGAAGATGAAAACCTGGTTCTTAACCACATGTCCATGTTGTATTTATGTGTTTTCAGCAAATATATCTGCTATTTATTCTTTTTTCTCTCTCTCTCTCTTGTACTTTGAGTACAGATCAGTTCTTTCAGAATGGGAATGAATGCTTATCTGTAAGGCTGTTCTTGCTCTCTCAGACTACTTTTCAAGGGTATGATTTACATCAGACATTTCCTTAGAGCTATTTTTACAGGTATGAGGGTGGCCCCAGACAGAGGATGAAATGGTCTTTTCTCTTTTTCTACCTTCTCAGTTCTGTCCTTAGCTTCTACTATGACCCTTGGCCTTCTGTTTCTCCTTTCCTTATTCCAGGAAGAGTTTTCTCCCTTATTGATATCTATTTGGAAATATCTGCTACGGGAGTTGACTGAAGCTTTTTTTGTGATTTAAATCACAAGACTAATCACTTTCTAGGTTGAGCATATCAAATATATAGAATGAATGCATGAGCAAAGAGGAAAAGGGCTTCACTGCAGTTCGTTTTCCAGAAAGAATGATCTTTCTTCTGTGGGCACACATAGGCAGAGATCAGTGCATATCTCATAAGCAGTGGATGCTTAGTAGCTGCTTAGTTAATGTTCTGTTGTTATCAAGAGGCACCATGACCTAGGAAACTTACAAAAAGAAATTATTCAATGGAGGGCTTGCTTGTTTAGAAGGCTAGTCCATGATCATCATGGTGGGAAGCAAGAAGCATGATACTGGAGCTGTGAGTTTTAGTTCCTAATGCACAACATGTGCGCACGTGCAGGTGAGCACACACACATACACACACACACACACACACACACACACACACACACACACACAGAGAGAGAGAGAGAGAGAGAGAGAGAGAGAGAGAGAGAGAGAGAGAGACTTAGCCTAGCATGAGCCTTTAAAACTTCAAAGCAACAATGAGGTTTTTTTTTAAATATATATTTTTTTATTACGTATTTTCCTCAGTACATTTCCAATGCTATCCCAAAAGTCCCCCATACCCTCCTCCTCACTTCTCTACCCACCCATTCCCACTTTTTGGCCCTGGCGTTCCCCTGTACTGGGGCATATAAAGTTTGCAAGTCCAATGGGCCTCTCGTTCCAGTGATGGCCGACTAGGCCATCTTTTGACACATATGCAGCTATAGTCAAGAGCTCCAGGGTACTGGTTAGTTCATAATGTTGTTGCACCTACAGGATTGCAGATCTCTTTAGCTCCTTGGATACTTTCTCTAGCTTCTCCATTGGGGGCCCTGTGATCCATCCAATAGCTGACTGTGAGCATCCACTTCTGTGTTTGCTAGGCCCCGGCCTAGTCTCACAACAGACAGCTATATCAGGGTCCTTTCAGCAAACGCTTGCTAGTGTATGCAATGGTGTCATCATTTGGAGGCTAATTATGGGATGGATCCCTGGATATGGCAGTCTCTAGATGGTCCAACCTTTTGTCTCAGCTCCAAACTTTGTCTCTGTAACTCCTTCCATGGGTGATTGTTTCCAATTCTAAGAAGGGGCAAAGTGTCCACACTTTGGTCTTGGTTCTTCTTCAGTTTCATGTGTTTTACAAATTGTCTCTTATATCTCCGGTATACTAAGTTTCTGGGCTAATATCCACTTATTAGTGAGTACATATCATTTGAGTTCTTTTGTGATTGTATTACCTCACTCAGAATGATGCCCTCCAGGTCCAATCATTTGCCTAGGAATTTCATAAATTCATTCTTTTTAATAGCTGAGTAATACTCCATTGTGTAAATGTACCATATTTTTTGTATCCATTCCTCTGTTGAGGGGCATCTGGGTTCTTTCCAGCTTCTGGCTATTATAAATAAGGCTGCTATGAACATAGTGGAGCATGTGTCCTTCTTACGGGTTGGGACATCTTCTGGATATATGCCCAGGAGAGGTATTGAGGGATCCTCTGGTAGTACTTTGTCCAATTTTCTGAGGAACCGCCAGACTGATTTCCAGAGTGGTTGTACAAGATTGCAATCCCACCAGCAATGGAGGAGTGTTCCTCTTTCTCCACATCCTCGCCAGCATCTGCTGTCACCTGAATTTTTGATCTTAGCCATTCTGACTGGTGTGAGATGGAATCTCAGGGTTGTTTTGATTTGCATTTCTCTGATGATTAAGGATGTTGAACATTTTTTCAGGTGTTTCTCAGCCATTCGGATCCATTCCTATCTCCTTGTATTAAAATATAGTGACAGACAAGTAGACCAATGGAACAGAATTGAAGACCCAGAGATGAACCCACACACCTATGGTCACTTGATCTTTGACAAGGGAGCTAAAACCACCCAGTGGAAAAAAGACATCATTTTCAACAAATGGTGCTGGCACAACTGGCGGTTATCATGTAGAAAAATGCGAATTGATCCATTTCTATCTCCTTGTACTAAGGTCAAATCTAAGTGGATTAAGGAACTCCACATAAAACCAGAGACACTGAAACTTATAGAGGAGAAAGTAGGGAAAAGCCTCGAAGATATGGGCACAGGGGAAAAATTCTTGAATAGAACAGCAATGGTTTGTGCTGTAAGATCGAGGATTGATAAATGGGACCTCATGAAACTGCAAAGCTTCTGCAAGGCTAAAGACACCATCAATAAGACAAAAAGACCACCAACAGATTGGGAAAGGATCTTTACCTATCTTAAATCAGATAGGGGACTAATATCCAATATATATAAAGAACTCAAGAGGGTGGACTCCAGAAAATCAAATAACCCCATTAAAAAATGGGGCTCAGAGCTAAACAAAGAATTCTCACCTGAGGAACAATGAGGGTTTTAAGACCTCAAGCTCCTTCAACAAGACCACACCTTCTCACCCTACCCAAACAGTTTCACTGAGGATCAAGCATTCAAGTGTATGGACCTATTGGGTCTTTCTCTTTCAAACCAACACTTAACATTACAGAAACATTGCACTAATGTTTTCGATAGTATACAATTCTCACCATAAAATACCCTTGACATGCTCCATTAAACTTCTACTTGGATACCTCTGGTATTGAAGAGGCCATTGCGTTACGAAGCTTGCTGTCTGTATCAGGTCTATCTTCACACCAAGCACCTTCATACATCCTATTAAAAGCCAATTTATAGATCCTCATATGCTTCTTATATAGACAGATTGTGCTCACAACATCTAGTGTAAACAATAATACAATTGTGGTTTGGGACTCACGAGCATTTAATTTTAATTTTTACATGGATGTAGCCACGGGCTTTTGTACCCACATCCCAGTTCCTCAATTAACAACTCTCCTACTTTTTATTTATGAATAAATACATAGATCAAAAGCTTGGCTCATTCCCTGATTAGATTCTAACTAAATTAACCCATTCATTTTATTCAATGAGTGACATGTGACTGTTTAACCTCTCCTTGGTTTTATTCTGTCTCCTCAGAGTTCAGACAAATCTCCTCCTGGCCCTAACTCTATCCCAAAGTTCCTCTCTCCCTATGGGAAATTCCCACCTCCTATTTCCTGCCTCAGCTAATAGGCCATCAGCTTTTTATTGACAGGTGATGCTTCCATATAGTACAAAAGAGAGTCTCTCTACACATGCATGCAATATATTTTGCTCAAATCCACCACCCATTCTTTTCCCTCCAATTTCTTCTCTATTCTCCATACCACTTTTCTGTCCCAACTTCATGCGAATTGTTTTTTTTTAATCCACTGAGTCCTCTTTGTTACTAGTTACTAGTTACTTCATTACCAGTATTCACATGGGTATAGCATGACACACTGAACCATGGGTAAGCCTTCCAGGGGACACACCTCTGACAAAAACTGACTGCCACCCCCAGTAGCCATCATTCCAATAGCTTCTCAGATGGGGTGGGACTTCATGACTTCCTTCACTATCTACTCTCAGACTTTGACTAGATTTATCTTGTGCAGGTCTTTTGCATTCAGACATAGCTTCTGTAAGTTCACATGTGCAAAACAGCCTTCTCAAGTCTAGAAAACACTGTCATCTATTTTGCGTGACTCAAGCAATCATTCTAATCCCCCTTCAATTATAATTCCTGGAAGAGAGGGTTTTGATATAGACATATTATTTAGGTTGAGTGTGCTTCAGATCTATCAACATATTGATCTGCCGTAGTCCCCTGCATTAAGTAACATATATTGCCAAAAGAAGCTTCTCTGATGAGAGTTGCAAGAAATGCTATTATATAGGAAAAAAATGCTATTATATAGGAAAATATATATAGGAAAAATATTATATAGGAAAAAAATTTATGGGGTTGTTTAATACTACAAAGTAGTAGACACTTTCCTAGGACCCTTCTGTCCTGTGAAGGTGGCTTTAAATCCAATAATAAAACAGTTGGTGCCATTATTGTACAAGTGGTCTGATCTTTCCAAGCCAGCTTTTGTCATAGTTTACAGATTCACAGCTGGTTAAAACTGTTGATGACATTTCTCTTCTAGTAGTCACTGTTAATTATCTTTGGTATTTGATTTTAGTGATGGAAAACTCACAGACATGCATCTCTTAACAGTGAAACAAGAATAACAGTCGATAATTCCTTCAGGCTGTGGGAGGAAGTGAAGTAGAGTTTGTAAGACACTAAATAAAGCACCTGCATGATGCCTGCTTTTACCGAGCAGAGAAGGCAAGAACTGTAGGTTTTTGGGTCCGAATCTTTACTGTTGTATTCTGTGCTTATGTAGGAAATGGTGAACAGCCACTTAAATGGGCACCAGAACATCCAATAAAGCTCTCATCTTCATTCCATTTGGTTGGCTTCAATGTAACAATTGTTTCTTAGTGGAGAACTAAGCCAAATGTTCCCATTATTTTCCCCTAGCCTAAATGATACTTCTTAGACAAAAATCTCTGTTACACCTCATGTGTAACCATTTGTCTTATCCCCAAAAGCCCACAAGAAATCTATGTGAAGCTGGATGCGAATGAACAGGGATTGAAGGAACTGAATGGGATGGACCAACAGTGTCAACTAACCTGGACCACTGGGAGCTCCCAGAGACAAAGCCACTAATCAAAGACTATACACAGCTTGGCCCATGGTCCCTGGCACATGTGTAGCAGAGGACTGCCTTGTCTGGCCTCAGTGGGAGAGGATGCACCTAATTCTGTAGAGACTTGAAGCCTCAGGGAGGGTGATGCCCAGGAGGGTATCCTCTCAGAGGTGAAGGGGAGGGAGAATGAAGGGAAGAACTCTGTAAGTGGGTACTAGGAGAGGGGCAGCATTTTGGATGCTATATAAATAAATAAAATAATTAACTAATAAAATAGTAAAAAAATAAAAAATAAAAAAGTAGGACTTTATGTGACGCTCCTTCTTTGATTCTTCAATAAAACAGCTCAGCTTCTCCCTTATAGCCCATCTCTCAGCAGGAGCTGCAAAATCATCCTGCTTCAAAAGCTATCCAATTTCCTTTAGGGCTCTGGCCAGCATCCCTGGGCAGGATGTCTCCTGCTGACATACTGTGGTCACAGCTTTTCCAGGCCCAGGCATCAGCAGTTGCTGTTTTTTTGAGATCTTACTAATGTGCCAGTCTGTCTACTGGGTTCAATTAATTTACATGGAGGGAAGGGAACATGAGGTTGGAATTAATCTCTGATGCAAAGCTGAGGAAACTGAAGCTTAGGAGTATGGAGTTATTTTTCCAAACTCAAAGGAGAACAAGTGAGAGAATTGGAATTCAGCCATCTCTTTAATTCCAACATCTGAGAGGTTTTTCCTTTTTAGTCAAACTTTATGTTAAGAGGCATCATGTCCCTTAACTGAAGTAATTATAATAAGTTCTCCCGGAAGAACAACAATATCAACCAACCAGAGTTCCTAGGGTCTAAATCACCAACCAAGGAGTACATATGGAGAGACCCATGGCTCCAGCCTTATATATAACAGAGGATGGCCTTGTTGGGCATCAATGGGAGAAGAGGCCCTTGGTCCTGTGAAGGCTCAATGCCCCCTTGTAGGGGAATAGGAGAGCTGGGAGGCGGGAGTGGGTGGGTGAGTGGAGGAACACCCTCATAGAAGCAGCTGGAGGGAGAATGGGATAAAGGACTTCTGATGCGGGAATTGGGAATCGGAAAGGGGATAACATTTGAAATGTAAATAAAAGAAATATCCAATTTAAAAAGGATTAAAAAAAGAAGTACAATACTTACTTGAGTTAGATTGAATTTAGCCGCCCCGCCCCGCCCCTCCCTTTCTTTAGGGTATGGCCTGTCGAGGGTGTGGCCTGTCGAGGGCGTGGCGAAAGCTTCCAGGAGAGCGAAGGGGGAGGGGCTTCCAAGGCTTTATTTAAAGCCAGTCAGCTCTCCTATCAGTACCATTTGCCAGTGAGCGTCACCCAAGGACTGAGGCAGAGGCATGGCCCTGGGAGCAGACTTGAGTGAAACGCTAGTTGAGAAGCCTGAACATATGAATTTAGAGGTGTCCATCCTGGCTCCTTCCAAGAGAAAGCAGCCCCTAGACAAGAAGGCAGAAGACAAACAGCCCTCTGAGAGTCGGAGTAACAATGGCAGGAGTTCCAAGTCCTCTCCCATGAGCAAAGAGAACATCTGGCCAAGTCGGGAGGCTAAGGTCCCCAGCCAGAAGCGATCTGGGCAAAGCTGGGCTGTCTCCTCCTGCGGACCCCACAAGAGAAGGAGCAAGCTGGAGAAGAGGAAGAACAGACCATCTCGCTCCAGAGAGAGAGGAAGGGACAAGCCGGGGTCCACCCACAAAAGAGATTCCTCGCACACAAAACTGCATGTAAAGGACGGAAGGTCCCAGCCAAGATCTCCTGTGAGGACTCTGAAGCGCAGTCGCTCAGGAGACAGGCAAGGTGCCCCGTACAACTCTGCCAAGAGGCGCAGACAGACTTCTCCAGAAGCTAGCTCATTACCAACATTCTCGCTGCTCATGTCCAGAGTCTTCACCAATGTGGATGCCTTGCAGGTGACCCTGGACGATCTGCAAGCCCCCGGAGGTGCCTTCCTGCGTGTGCCCTCAAGCAGCACGGAGCCCAGTGTCTCGCAGCGGGCCTGGCTCACTTGGCAACTGTCCCATGCAGGAGCCGCACTGCACTGGGCGCTTCACACAGTCAATTCCGTCTTGACTGCGCAGGCCAGCCTGCCCAGATACACCTGGCCCCAAGGCTATTCCTTCACTGCTGACCCTAGACCCGTGCCCACCTCCAAGATCCAGGCCAGCCAACTGGCTCAGAGACCAGGCGACTTGGCATCTCCCAACCCTTCCGTGGATGCGAGAAGCATCCTGGGCTGAGCACAGCAGGCCAGAGAGACCAGAAGGCAGGCTTTGAGTCCAGTGAGCAACAAACTATCTACAGACTCCGGAGGAACTCCACTTCAGAGCCCAGCGTCTCTCCAGTCAACGACACAGGAAGTGACTGTGAAGAAAACCTGGGAAGCCTCACTCGGGAACTTGGACTGTTGAAACCTTTCATAGATGTGGACCCTTCTACCTTGCCCTTTAGAAGTGTACCATTTGAGAAACGACCGACTCTTAGAATTCAATCAGCCAGAGGAGCTTGGGTATCATGCAGACACCCTCCTCCCCTTTTGGACAGGGTCCCTTATGCCAACTGAGGGTTAAACTGCCCATGTATGGCACAGGCCACCACAACACATTGACTTGGAGTTCCTGGGGTCACACTTCCGCCCTTGTGCATGCTAGCAGTGCAGCTCCCCATCCGCACAACCCTTTCTAGGCACGGGAAAGCCTGTGCTCCGTTCCTTCAGTTTGAACTGCATTCTTTCTTTCTGCAGAGCACTCAAGCACTGCCTAGAACCCAGACTTTACCTCAGATTAGCAAGCTGGACTAGGAACTCTCCGAACACAGCTCACCGTTCAGTAGACTTACTCTCTGACACAGCCAGTCCATTTAGTACGCTATGACCTGATTTTTATCCACTTTTAATTTCCGTCTTGGTCACATCCTGACTTGCAATGCTTCATCATGGTTTTTCACTATTTTAATAAAGATTTATTTTTTCTAAAAAAAAAAAAAAAACGTTCTCCCAAAGGGTCTATGACTTCCCTAGCCCCAGGGTCTCAGTCAGGTTTGCAGTGCCAGGCGTGAGCTCCAGCACATGAATCAGAAAGCACTTGTTAAATCTATAGCATGTCTACACAGGATTAAACCAGCCAGAAACCCAGAATGGATGGAGGGTACAGCTCATGAAGCTCTGCTTACAGTGGAGGGAAGGCACCTCTGTTATGTTACCAGTGCTCCGGTGTGTATGGCCCCATTCCATGCACATAGGTATAGCACTGATCAAACTCAGTGCACTGTGAATCAAAATCATGAAGTTGAGATGGGGTTGTGATAGGGATTGGAATCTAGAAGGAGCTGGAATTTGTGTGCCCCTGGTGGGAGTTGATATGATCAAATATATTGTAGACTTTGTGAAATTCTCAAAGAATTTCAAATGAATAGTTTTTTTAAGAAGGGACGGAGAACTGTATAGAGATAACTGTGAGCGAGCTTGAGCCAAAAAAATTAAATAAATAAATAAATACAGTCAAAAGAGAGCACCTGGCCTTTGTCTATAGGTCCTAAAACCCCTAGTGATAAGTCTCCCAACTTTATCTAATCATGATAAAAAATCCTATTAGAATATAAAAGCCTAGGATGAACTAAAAGCCTTTTATTCAGCCGATGTACCAAACATCAGCCTCTCAAAGCAAAATACATAGATTCAGAGATGAGGTAATTAGGACTTTGCTTCTCAAGATCTCACAGTCCAAGCACTGAGACAAAACAATAATGTAAATCATTGCAGTGAGAGATGGAGAATGGTGAGTCCAAAGGTAGGACTCAGAGAGGAAGAAGCTATGTAAGAGTGTGCTCCAAACAGATTCCTCAGTGATTCATATTAATTGCTATGTGCTTCAGAACACCATAGGATACTATTTTCCTCAGTCTTTACAGTGATCAAGCTTCTACAGTGTGTTTTCTTGTGTCATTTGCTGCTACCAGTTGATAGTCCCACACTTCAAGCTATATGCACAGAGAAGTATAGAAGAGATGTAAGTGAAAGGACATGAATCAGGCTAGGAAGTGGCTAACCTAAATCTTACTCACATCTCAGTGGACAGCAACTTGGTCCTAATGGGGAGGGGGGGGGAGGTTGGGAAATGCCTTCTTCCTGTATATCTGGGAAGGGGAAAAGGTGTCATAGCACTCATAGCACTGCTTCTGCCACAAAGAATGTTGACATAATTATTACAGAATGGTATGAACTAAAGCATGTCAGTAGATAACAGGACGGAGACAGTGCAAGGAACATTCAATCAACAATTTGATTCAAAGAATGTTGTTTTGGGAAAAATAGCTGATGGGAGATATGATAAGTCCTTACATGACAGATATTTCCTAAAACTGGCATTCCTAAATATTGGTAAGAGAAATGTTTGGAGTGGTTTGAGTCAAATGAGTTAAACAAATTTAGGAGAATATGAGTTTTCAAATTATAATTGTTTGAGCAGGAGTTTTTCTTTTCTTTCAGAGTTTGAAAGAACAGATGATATGCTGATCATGATGAAACTTTTGGGAGGGTTGTGACAAGTCTTACTATGCAGCCCAGGCTGGCCAAATGCTAGAATTATAGGTGCGAATATCACAGACAGGTTTTCTAACAAATCTTTTTGATTATATAACAAAATTCCGCTCATACCTTATAAGAATGTTTTTTTCTATTTAACTTGATCGTGGCTATTGACTAGTTGTATATTCCTTTTATAATGTTCAGTTATGTGCCTTGAATCCCTAGTCTCTCCAACACTTTTAAAATGAAGGGATTTTAAATTTTGTCAAAGGCCTTTTCAGCATCTAATGGGATATGCATGTGATTGTTTTCTTTGAGTCTGTTTATGTAGTGGATTGTGTTGGGGGGATTTTTGTACATTGAGCATCCCTGCATCCCTGGGCCTCTTTGATTAGGGTGAATGATGTTTTTGATGTGTTCTTGAATTCAGTTTGGGAGAATTTTATTGAATTTTTGCATCGATGTTCATAAGTAAAATTGGTCTGAAGTTTTCTTTGTTGGATCTTTGTGTGGTTTAGGTATAAGGGTAACTGATCCCTCATAAAATGAATTAGGTAGTGTTTCTTCTGTTTCAATTTTGTGGAATTGTTTCAGGAGTGTCTGGTAGAATTCAGCACTAAAACCATCTGTCTGGCCCTGGGCTTTGTTGTTGTTGTTGCTGTTGTTGGTTGAGAGGTTTCTAATGACTGATTCTATTTCCTTAGGATTTATGGAACTGTTTAGACAGTTTACCTAATCTTGATTTAACTTTAGGTATGTGGTATCTGTTTAGAAAATCATCCATTTCATTTAGATTTTCAGTTTTGTGAGTATAGGTTTTTGAAGTAAGATCTGATGGTTTTTGAAATTTCTGTTTCTATTGTTATGTCTCCATTTTCACTTCTGGTTTTGGTTCTGTTTTTGGATACTGTTTCTTTGCCCTTTAGTTGGTTTGGCTGGTTAGTTAGTTAGTGTAGCTTGTTGATTTTCTTAAAGAACCAGCTCTTGGTTTTGTTGATTCTTTGTATTGTTCTCTTTCTTTGTAACTGGTTGATTTCTGCCCTGAGTTTGACTATTTCCTGCAGTCTACTCCTCTTGGGCCTGTTTGCTTCCTTTTGTTCTAGAGTTTTCAGGTGTGCTGTTAAGTAGCCAACATCAAATTAAATGGAGAGAAACATGAAACAATTTCACTAAAATCATGGACAAGGCTGCCCACTCTCTCCCTATCTCTTCGATATAATACTTGGAGTACTAACTAGAGCAATAAGACACAAAAGGATATCAAGGGAATACAAATCGCAAAGGTAAACATCAAGGTATCACTATTTGGAGAACATAGGATAGAATAGAAGGAGGGAGTAGCTTATATAATTATATAACATAAGGAGTAGCTTATATAAGTATATAACATAGGGAGTAGCTTATGTAAGCTACTCCCAAAATCCAACTAGAGAACTCCTACAACTAATAACATCATCAAAGTGGCTGGATATAAAATTTACTCAAGTCAGTAGCCTTCCTTTATACAAATGATAAGTGGACTGAGAAAGAAATTAGAGAAACAACACTCTTCATTGTAGCCATAAATAACTCTACCAAGCAAGTGAAAGACTTGTATGACAAGAACTTCAAGTGCATGTAGAAAGAAATCTAAGACCTCAGAAGATGGGGAGATCTTCCATGCTCATGGGTAGATAGGATTAACATAGTAAAAATATCTATCTTATCAAAAGTAATCTGTAGATTCAATGCAATTCCCATCAAAACTCCAACATGTATTTTTTACAGACTGTAAGATAGCAATTCTCAACTTAATATTGAAAAGCAAAAAACCTAGGATAGCAAAAACAATTCTGAATAATAAGAGAAGTTCTAGAGGAATTACCATCCCTGACCTCAAGTTGTACTACAGAGCAATAGTGATTAAAAAGTGCATGGTACTGGAATAGAAATAGGCAAGTTGATCAATAGAATTGAACCAAAGAAACAGAAATAAACCCATATACCTACATACACTTGATTTTTAACAAAGAAACCAAAGGCATACAGTGGAAAAAGGAAAGCATCTTCAACAAATGGTGTTGATCTAACTGGTGTTCTGCATGTGGAAGAATGCAAATTGATCCATATTTATTAGCTTGTACAAAGCTCAAGTCTAAGTGGATCAAGGACTTCAACATAAAATCGAATATACTGAATCTAATAGAAGAGAAAGTAAGAAATTGCCTTGAATGCTTTGGTACAGGAGAAATGTTTCTGAACAGAACACTAATGGCTCAAGCTTTAAGATCAACAATCAGCCGGGCGTGGTGGCACATGCTTTTAATCCCAGCATTTAGGAGGCAGAGGCAGGCGGATATCTGAGTTCGAGGCCAGCCTGGTCTACAAAGTGAGTTTCAGGACAGCCAGGGCTATACAGAGAAACCCTGTCTCAAAAAACAAAATCTAACTAACTAACTAACTAACTAACTAACTAACTAACTAACTAAATAAATAAATAAATAATTAAATAAAAAATAAAAAAGAACAACAATCAACAAATGGGACCTCATGAAACTGAAAAGCTTTTGTAAGGCAAAGGATACTGTCAGTGGGACAGGTTGGGAAAATATCTTTACTAACCCTACATCCAATAGAGCGCTAATATCCAAAATATATAAAGAACTTAAGACTAATAAAAAAAACAAATAGTTTAATAAAAAATGGGGTACAGAACTTAACAGAGAATTCTCAACAGAAGAGTCTCAAATGGCCAAGAAGCACTTAACGAAATGTTCAACATCCTTAGTCATCAGGAAATGCAAATCAAAATGACCCTGAGATTCTATCTTATACCAATCAGAATGGCTAAGATCAGAAACGCAAGTGACAGCATGTGTTGGCAAGGATATGGAGAAAGGGGAACACTCCTCCATTACTGGTGGTATTGCAAACTTGTACAACTACTCTGGAAATCAATCTGTTGGTTCCTCAGAAAACTGAAAATAGATCTACCTGAAGACCCAACTGTACAGCTCCTGGGTATATACCCAAAAGATACTTCACCATACCACAAGGACATGTGCTTCATTATAGTCATAGCAGCCTTATTAGTAATAGCTAGAAACTATAAGTAACCCAGATGTCCCTTAACCTAAGAATGGATACAAAAAAATTGATTCATTTTGTTATTAATCTATTGAGTTAGTAAATAGCTATAGTGCTATTAAATAGCTATTGAGCTATTAAAAACAAGGACATAATGGACTTTGCAGCCAAATGAATGGAACTTGAAAATTATCATCCTGAGTTAGGTAACCCAGATCCAAAAGGACAGGCAAGGTATGTACTTACTGATCAGTGTATATTAGCTAAAATGTACTGAATATCCATGATACATCCCACAGACCCAAAGAAATTAAAAAAGAAGGAACTCCCAAATGAAGATGGTTAAATCCCACTTAGAAGGGAGGCAGAGGAAGGGAGGGATCTGGGTGGAAGAAGAAAAGAGGGAAGGGGGGCATGATCAGATGTAGGGAGAGACAGAAGAGATTCCCAGAGGATCAGGAGAATGAACAGAAATATGCAGCTGCCTGGTAGAGGGTAGAGAGTGGGGAGACCAACAGTGTCAACTAACCTGGACCCCTGGGAGCTCCCAGATTCTGAGCTACCCACCGATGAGCATACACAGGTTGGTCTGAATTTCCAGGCACATATATAGCAGAGGGCTGCCTCAGCAGCCTGCTGTGGTCTGGTCTCAGCAGGATATGACATGCTTAATCCTGTAGAGCCTTGATGCCCCAGGATGAGGAGATCCTCTCAGAGGTGAAGGAAAGGAGGTATGTGGGAAAGAACTCTGCCAGGGGGACAAGGAGGTGGCACCATTGTAGATGTAAATAAATAAAAATGAATTAACAAAAAAATTTTGTGCATTCTAACATGCATGAAGAGAAAATTTTGTGAGAGTTTGGATAAAGAATCTGAGGTAATGATGAACAGTTAAAAGGGAAAAAGAAGAAGTTGGGATTGCTTTTAGAAGTACACAACACGGGTCTGTTAGGTTTGATCCACCAATACTGGTGACAGCATCATTGCTGTGAGAAGAATCATCTGAACACGTCAGGGGAAATGTGGAAACTCTTTACTAGCGTTTGCTCGGTATGAAAGAACATAAAGTGTGGATTAGCCATTCCTGGCTCTGACACCAAATCATCACTGAAACTTAACTACTTAACTGAAACATTTATTTTGTATAGTTCTGGGAACTAGTAGGTTTATTATCAAGGTACCAGAAACTTCTGGTAGGGGTTTGCTTAGGGTTCAAAGGTGATTGCTTGCTTTGTCATCATTCCAGGGTATAAGCAAGAGTGGAACAACCATCTCTCTAAGGTCTTCTTCTCAGAGCACTCATATACTGGATGCAGCCTTTACTCCCAAGACCTAACTGCCTCTTAAAGGCCTTGTCCTTTATCATCAACATGCTATGTGTAATATTTTCTATGCATGAATTTTTAAAAGAACATAAAGGTTTAATTCCCATCGAATTGAGATGATTTTATGTACCATCTTGACTAGGCAATATTGTCTAGTTTAATCATCAAGATGTTGCTGGGAATATATTTTGTAGACTTGATTAGAGTTTGCAGTCCATTACTTTACTTAGAAGACATCACCCTTAGCAGTTTGTCTCATCTAATCAGCTGAAGGCTGTAAAGTATCTCAGGAAAGAGTATATTCTGTCTCAACACATTAATGGAGAAAATGTGCCTGAACTTTGGGATTGCTTGCTTGATTTGCACATATCAATCTCCTTAGCTCCTCCAACAGGAAGAATATCTTTTTTTAAAAAATTGCATGTATATGGTATGTGTGTGCATATGTGTACATAGTGTGTGTATGCATATGTGTACATGGTGTGCATATATGCGTATATATGTAGTATATATATGCACATATGTGTGTGCTTGCATGTGTGTGTGTGTATGGTGTATATGTGCATTGTGTGTATGTATTATGTTTGTGTGTAACTTTTGTTTCTGTAGAGAACCTTAATTGTCAGAGAAGAGTGCAGCTTGACAAGAAATGATGTTTTTGCTGATAGTTTCATGTCAACTTGTTTTTTTTTTTAATGTCAACTTGTCTTTAACTAAGAGGAGGAAATCTCAATTAAGAAAATGCCTCCTTAAGACTGAGCTTTATAAAAGCCTGTAAGGCATTTGTTAAATTAGTAATTGATGGAAGAGGACCCAGCCCATTGTGGGTGGAGCCTCCCCTTGTCTATTGGTCCTGGGTTTTACAAGAAAGCAGGTTGAGGAAGCCATAAGAACCAAACCAGTAAGCATTCGTCCTCCATGAGCTCTCCATCAGCTCCTGCTTCCAGGTTCCTGTTCTGTGTGAGTTCCTGTTCTCACTGCTTTTGATGATAAACTGTTATATGGTAGTATGAGCAAAATCCACCTCCATGTTACTATTGGTCTTGGGGTTTCATCACAGCAGTAGTAACCTTAACTAAGACAATGTCTTTAGTTTAGAAGAGAGTAGCAGTTGGGACAAAAGAAGCTTACAAACCTAGATGTGATATGGACAAAAGAGGAGTTCAGGAGAAGAAAGTTTTCAGTTTTGATGTGAAATTCCGTGCTTCAGGAACAAGTGGTAAAAAAAAAATGTGTATGTATTAAAAGAAAAATTCAGAGAAATGGAGATATTTTTAGCAAGAGATATTTTGGACATTTTGTGTGTCTAAAGGGAACATTCTGACACATGTACCTGTCAGCATTTAGCAGTGACCTGAGGCTGCAAATGAGCAAAATACTTGTGACAGCAAACAGAAAGAGCTGGTTTTTGTTGTTGTTGTTGTTGTTTATTTTTGTTGTTTTGTGAAGATAGGCCAATTATTTGAGCTAAGTGTTCTGGACATCCCTGAATAGGTTATGGATTCCTAGAGAAAGGAGGAGAAGGATCTTAGATAAAAGCAGAGGTCCAGGACAAGGCAAAGTGAGCAGTAATGAGCCACTTGTCATAACTAACCATGACTCAGACCTTCAGTGTGATAGATGGAGGCCTCACCACCAGGAGTGTGGAGGAATTATTAATGCATGTGTGCGTGATGAGACACTGGGTTATGGAAACCACACTAGAAGCTCCATTGTAATAGTTCAACAACTTTAACCCCAGTTTCCACCCAGCTGGACTCACGAGTCACAGGAGTCACTCAGAGGAGAAACATGAATCCTGACTCCAAGGAAATATTTGACCCTGTGTTCTTCTAGCACTCAGAATTTAACTCTGTATCATAATTCGTCACTAGAATGACGTGACTATGTTCTATATTTAATCTTCAAGGGCGTACTTGGTTCTACAATGAGCCATTTACTGAACTTCACATGGGGCAATACATTAGTGAACAAAAATAAGATTAAATCATTCATATTAGTGGGTGTCATAAAATATGTTATTTACTTATGTTAATATGGGTAGTAATATTCTAATGTGAAAATAGTAAAAGCTATTGTACTCATCAACCAGGAAGGCATAGTAACTGACATGCCACAATCAACAACTCAAGAGTCTCAAGATTTTTACCAAGCTAATGTTCACTTAAGGCCAATAAGATCTCTCTATTATGTTATTTTTATTAACTTTCTCATCTCAAGCTCCAGACTATGGAGTAACCAATGTCTGCAAGATTGCTGATAACAACAACATTAGGGGAATTAAAGGGATGCCTGTGTGTCTTACCAAGACAATGCAAAGTTCAGCTACATGTTGCCTTCAATTGAGCTCTTGGATTAACTTATATACAGAATTAGAGAGAATATCCTATCACATGTTTACAGTGATAAATTTAACCCATAAATTTAACAGGTACAAACAGGCTGCTTAGGTCATATAAAGATCTTTGTGTTTTCCTATGTTTAATATGGAAAATGACTAGAGGGTGTGCACATAAGAATGAGTGAATGATGACACGTAGTCTTGTTGAAATATGGTCTCCATGATTTATATTGTGCACACCCATCCAAAAATTATGACAATAACACTGCTTTGGTATAAAGATAAACTGAAAAATATGCATTATGTTTAGAATGAAGAAAATAATAAAGATTCTTGGAGTTTCCTGTCTATTTGTTTCCTCAAATAAGGAAGGATTTCTCCCAAAGTCAGAAACATATGTAGTTCATCACTGAATTCTCAAAGCTAAATGCCTAAATGCAAGGGTTGACCCAATTTTGTATTTTCATATGTATATGTAGTCCTCCAAAGGATGGCTGATAGGAGGGGGAGTATGCCACGGGCATCTGCATGTCTCCTCCAAAGAATTCATATTTTCCTCAAAGAAACTGAACTGTCACCTTTAATATAAATGGCTATCACTGAAATTTATATGCCATAGTTAATAATAATGGCATTTCAGCTTCTGAATCTGGTAGAAGCATGTTTTCTGTGGTTCCATGGCTTGAGGGCAGTGTTTGGAATAGAGTTAGCTGTCACCTCCTATTCACTAGCTATGATCTACTCACAGCTGACACATTCATCAACTACATAGATGCCTTGCTTAAGAAGATAGGCAGGTCAAAGTCTTACTGGTAATACTTGCATTAACTAGGGATAGAGTTACAACAAATGTAGAAAATCTTGCTCTGAGAGTTTGTCATCACAATGATTAGAGTCTCCACAAGGCACCTTACTTAACAATGGGTAAGTTATAATCTTATATACTTCTACTGAAATATGTATCTCATGCTACTGTATAACCCTTTCCATCTTAGTCCTTCAGTAACAGTAACTTTTACCCACTCAATATGATCTTCAACCCTTATTGATTTTTTTATACAGTTGGGGGTATTCAATTAGTGGCTATGGATTTCTAAAAGGATATGGTGTATCTAATACTTCAGAGTTTGCTCAGGACTGTTCCAGAATCACTCCCCCTGCTCCCACATACACACACCCTTCCTGTATATAGTATTCTCTTGTTTCTTTGCTGTGATACAAGCTGAACCTAAGGCTTTATGTATGTTAGGTAAGCATCCACTATCCAACTATCTCCTCCTAATTGTTCACCATTCTCCTCTGCCCCCTTTAAACTTCTGTTCTTCTCTTTTCTCTCCATTCCCCTTCTATCCATTTCTTCCTTTCCCCTCCTCTTTCTTCTCTTTCTCTTTCCTTTCCTCCTTTCTTTCCCTCCTCTTCTACCCTCTTCTATTCCCATCCTCTTCCCCTCCTTTTTTCTTTCTCCTTCTTCTGTTCCTTCTTCTCTTCCATTTTTTTCTCTTTCTCCTCCTCCTTCTTCTTGTCTCCTTACTCTTGGCAAAACTTTATCCTTCATTAGGGAAGTCAAGACCAAAAAATATTGAACCTTTCTAGAAAATGACCTAGAGTCAGCTTAAAAAATTTTGTACTCCATAATAGAGCTCTAAAGAACATTCACCCAAATAGATTTCTAGGTACCTAAAATGAGAGGAGACCCATTCACATATGAAATTGTCATTCTCAACCTTATCTTGACATCCCAGGTCAGATTTTGTAAATAGGCTCTGAAAGTCATTATGTTCATATGATTCTTTTTTTAATTTGTGTTTATCTGAAATCCCCTAGGTTAACAGATTTACAGGTACTGTTGTGCAATGAAGGGAGATGTACTAGTCAATTACTTTTCTATCAACAACAGGAGGCTATAACAAAATATTAACACTTGTTTTCTAGTAGACCTTGATTTTGTCTACAAACTACACTAATTTGTGTAGTTACCTGAATTTTAAACTCTTAATAAAATATATAACTTGGATTGGAGTAACATTTTGGTCCCGTAATGTGAAAGAATTCTAACATGTTTTATTGATATGCAGTAATTGACTCTTTACTGTAGTAAAATTATTAAATAATCCTGGCGCAGTTTCTACCTGTCCTTAACCATTTGTGTTCCCCAATGAAAGCACACATACAGCATTTATATTTTTAATATGCCTACGCAACAGATTAGCTGTGCCACTAGCTGCCCTCTGTGCTGTTACACTCTACCTTCTTATGGCTAACTCCAAGCCATCACTCCCTATTTCTATGTTCCATTTGTGCTGCTCAGTTGGTCATCCCACAGGCCACATTTTCTTCAGTCCTACTCCATGGCTGCTCTCTCTCCCTCCCTCCTGCAATTCTTTTACTATTTCATGGCAATTTCTTTTTTTTTTCTCTACTCCCCTCCTCATGGTTTCCTGTTTCTAAGCCCTCAAAAATCTCCTCCCCAACTATGTGTCTTCTCTCTAGCTATTAGCTACCCTCATCTTTATTTACCAATCAGAATTAACTTGGGGGCAGGGTCCTAGGGGCTATCTGCAGAATCCAGGTTTTGTGGGCCTGCACTTAGCATTACAACAGACAGTAAAAGACAAAACTTAAACACTTTACAAATATTATTAACTCAATTAAATTTTCATTTTTATTTTACTGAAATTATCACAGGATCTGAAATCTAGTACACAACATCTATTTGTGGATTTGAACTACTGAAATAACCACACATCAACTCTTTCTCTTGAATCTTGACATAGACTGAGCAAACAAATCTGACCAGTGTTTTTTATTTTTATTAGTACTGAAGGGAACTGGAATGTAGGAAAGACAAGAAGAAATATGAAGCAGCTAAGACACTTTGGAATCAATGGTCCAAATGGTACATCCTTGTGATCTGCTACCTGCATTTACATAATCCCATGAACATACAACATGCCCATAGCAAAATAAGCAGAATTTGATGATCTCAGATCTTGGAGAAGTTAATACTGTTGTCAGCAGTGAACAATGAAAGCTACCATTGCAAAAGAATCCAGGGAAGGTTGATTATGATAACAAGTAAAGATGAAAAAGGCCGAGAAGAATCTTCTACTGTTTTAGTAATAGGCATTTGGAAAAATCTCTTACAGAGGAATAGGGCATTATTCTCCAAGATGTCCTAAGTTGTGTTGCCTCATCACTACCAAGCTAGGTCAAGATATGTATTTTAAATGGATGCATTTAACTTCCGGGTCAGGGCAAAGCTTTTCAGGCCTTCATCCTGCCTCTTGGTACTCTTTTCCCTCTATAATTGCAGTATATCATTGAGGTTCCATTATGAGGCAGCATAACATAGAATCTGACATTGTGTGCAAGTGATTCATCTCTAATTTGAGCTACCATGTTTTGAGATTGCATAGTTAAGCAAAAAATTGAATTTATGTTAGTTGGCAAGTTGTTAAAAATTATTGAAGAAAAGATCCAATCATAGCTTATAGCCTACCAAGGCTAAATTTTCTTTAGAAACAACTCCAAAATGCTGATTTGGGGGTGGGGTATTTTTGGTTTACTAAACTGTTTATCTGAGAATTGGGCCTGAAAATTTGTAAATTCACAGGATTTTGCTACTCTCATGATTCTTTAAATAACCAGTCTATTGGTGTTATGAGCAGTTCAGTATAATGAACGAAAACATCCTGCAGTAAGGTGTGGGTTTTGCTGTGTCTATCTGAGGAGTGTCAGCACAAGACCCAAGAGGACTTTCCAACTGATATGAATGGAAGACATGTGCTCAGATTTCTATCTTCTCAAATTAGCTAAACTCATGGCCTAAGAGAGACAGATGAGTTAGACTAAAATGTTCATTTAATTAAAAATTCAGAGTCTATAAATATGGCTGAGGAATTAAGAGTACGTTCTTCTCTTTTGGAGAACCAGAGATTGGTCCCCCAAACCCATTTCCCCATTTCCAGCAACTCACAACTATTTCTGACTCCCAGGATTTGGACACAAGCTTCTGGGTTCTGTGGATACCCACACATGTGGCACACACACACACACACACACACACACACACACACCAAAAATAAAAACTAAAATAATTCTAAAAAGTAACCTTTAGGAATGGCCCTCAGTCAAGGGAAGGGGCCACCCACCCCATCTCAAAGTTTTTAACCCAGAAATGTTCCTGTCCAAAGCAAGAACAGGGACAAAAAAAAAAAAATTGGAACAGAGACTGAAGGAAGGGTCAACCCAGGACTGGCCCACCTGGGGAACCTATCATGTCTGCAGACACCAAACTCAACACTGTTGCTGTGGTCAAGAGGCGCTTGATGACAGGAACCTGGTGTGGTGGTTCCTTGGGAGGCCAGTCAGCAATTGACCAATGCAGATGTGGATGCTCGGAGACAACCATCAGATTGAGCTTAGGGAACCTTGTGCAGGAGCTGACAGAGGACTGGAGGAGCAGAGGGGGATTGCAACCCCATTGGAAGAACAGCATGGGCTAGCCTGACCACCCAGTTCCCAGAGAGTGTACCTGGAGGGTTGTATGGCTTCAGAGGTTTGATGCCACAAGTAGGGGGGTGCAGGAGCAGTGGGGCAGAAGAGTGTGGGTCAGTGATGGAGCACCCTCATACAGGCAAAGGGGATGAGGGAGAGCATATGTGTGATGGGGGGTTTGTAGAGGGGTAACAGGGAAGTGGGATATCATTTGAGATGTAAATGGAGTGATTGATAATAAAAAAAATAACCTCAACACATCATAGCCAAACACAAAATAAACCTATCTTAAATGAATCCCTAGAGCTTTTGCACCCATAGAAAGTCAGAGACGTTTTCCAGGGCAAAGGTGACAATTGACTCAAGTTTATAATTTTATTCATGTCAGTAGATCTGGGAAAAGTTTATATTTTGAGGGAAATAACTCAGAAGTTACTAAACATATGACAATTTCCTGTCTGTCTTTTGTCTAAAAACACACATTGGGTACGTCACAAGCAAAGCCCCTGACAGTTACAGTTTTATTACTCATCCCTGAAGCATTTGTTTCTGTCTTTATCATGCAGCTGAGAGTAAAACATAGATATTAGACAGTTTTAGGGAGGTAGCTTTAGGACTGATGAGGGCAGTAACTTAAGTATAGACTCTAGAGAAACAAATGCCCAAAAGTTTGGACTCAGTCTAATTTATAGTAGTGGATACCTTAATCCTTTTGTTTGTCTGAACAGTGTGTCTCTTGTGCAGTCCAGAAAGCAATCATTCACCATCTCCTGTTCTTATGCAATCAACAGAGAAGAGAACAAGTTGATTTAGAGCAGAGCTTTTCAAACTTCTTGCACAGAATGCACCTGTGGTCCTTGACATACTGCAGACCAAGAAGCCTCAGCAGGTCTGGGATTCTGCATTCCTAATCAGCTTTCAAGTGATGTCATATTGTCATTGAAGAACAATGAATGTGTTCTGGTCTCAGATTATGGTCACATCCCCACACATTCACAATTAGTTTTACTAATCATTGACTATAAGAGATTAATCTCAACATACTATGTTTTTTTGTTTCACAAAGTTCAAAACACTTCAAAATTTTAACTATTTTATTTTACTTTGCCCAAAATATTAATTTACAACCAAAAGTATTTACAGCCTTTACATCTGTATTATAACAGATTTTCTATTTTATAACTTTTAATTGTATTTTAATCTGTTGAATCATAAACACACATTTTAGCTTCAGCCTACATAGAGGCAGATCTCTCCTCATCTTTGCCTACAGCTAAAACCTTTGGATTTAAAGCAAGCAAAGTACTATATATCCCTGTGACATCAATTTCCTTGTCTACAATATCTACTGAAAGATCTGCACTGAGGCTGTTCCATAGTTACTTTTGTGTCACGTAAGTATGAAAATAATAGTCTAGTCTATGAGATATCAATCAATTAGATATGTTTTCTTTGCCATTTTCAGACTGGTACACTGTTGATGGTTGTATATTCTATTCTTTTGTAAAAGCAAGTAGGTCTGCTTACACCAGCACCTCCACTGTATGGTGTTGTGATGGTATGACATCATCAACAGACAGTAGGATGTTTTCAACTCCATGATGAGACAACTGTTCTCCATGCAATCCATTGTTCTGTTATTAAACATTCTTTTACTTTCAGAGTGATTATCAAGCTTAATTAAAAATTTTATCCAGAGGTCAACAAACCAATTTTTTTCTGTAAAAGCTATAAAAGTAAGTATTAATTAGTGTTGTTATAGATAATATACAAGCAAGTAAGTGTGAACAATAAAACATGTTACAAAACATGAGAAATGGACATGAGTAGTCTTGGCTCACAGATCTTATATGTCCATCCATATTTTAAAGTATGAGATCTGTGAATAGTCTGTTTGGTTTTCTTTTTTTCCAATAGAAAATGAGTTTTGTCCAACACATGATTATGGCCCATAAACTCCAATAGGTTATTGTTGGAAAGTTAGTGGCTCTTAGACCACTGCAACCATCTTGCCTTCTCTTTTAGAACTCACAGCCATAGAAATAGTGCTTGACCTTGGAGAAGGCCCTCTGAGGACAAACTCTTCCTATGAATAGCTACATGTATTTGAAAGGGGAACTAATTTATACAGAGTTGACAACTCCAGGGACTAGCTCTAGAGATGTACAAACTCTTGGTTATTTGATTCCATACAGCAACTGTATGTTTTCTTTCTTTCCTTAGTTGAAAGTATGAAGAAATTACTTACTCTAGCATAATATACCTTTATTTCCACTAACATCTTAAAATAGGTCTGTGTTTTTAATGAATATGCCATAGTCAGACAAGAATACACTGTTATACTTGTTTAATGGGAATACCAGTCCTTTGTCCTTGTCACTTGGTTCCTATATTCAAGGCTTCCTTTCACTTCTAATAAAAGAGAAAAACATTCTCTCCTTCCATTTACATCCACCCAGATTCCAAAATCATTTATTTGGTAGTAAATTGATATTGAATAAGATGGATGCTCGCATGTGTCTGTCCCTCAAAGAAATATTGGGAACACGGAGCACTGGGGAACACACAAGTATCCTTCTGCTGGAATTTGCAGAGATGCTTTGTGTTTTCTATTGTGGCTGCTTTACAGAATTTTATGGGGTTGCTTTTGGGATATCTGTACTCTGGCCTTGTTGACCAGTGTTGAGATAACAGCATTCATGACCTATTGAGTGTATGCTATTTATAAAGAATTATCAGTACCTCTGTCAATTGTGTACAATAATCTCATGTCATAGAAGAAGAAAATAGAGCATGGGAAGAGTACATAAAGGAGAAAATGAGTCCAAAATAGATAATTTAACCATGCTCAAAGCTCCCTTCATAAAACAAACAGGTACAAAGTTTTAACAGAAAATAAATGTTAACTTGTATGATCCTGTTTACAGGAAATGTTCAGAAAGGAAAATCTATGGAGAAATAACTGCAAAAGCCATAAGCAACAGCACGTGCACAGACACATGGCTTTCATTGTTTTTTTCCTTGATAGTAACTCTTTGCCAAAGTAATACTTCTAGAAGTTGACTGAGTGCAAGTAGAGAAAGAGGGTCCTTCTTTGCTCCAACAGAAATGGAAAAAGTCTTATAACAACTGACACATAAGGAGAACCTGGAACTGGTTTTCTCACTAAAAATACAGCTATAATTTGGATATATTTTTCTACTGAAGTGTACGCATCTCTGTCTTTGTTCATCCAGCATGCATTCATCATGGTCCTGCCATGAACCAGTTAGCCTGCTCATCTCTAAAGACAAAACAGTGAAGGACATTAGCATTAATCTTGTTCTCCTATAGCATATAGCCCAACATTTACCCTCACATTCTTTCTGTCTTTGCAAAAATACTACCTCTCTCCCAGACCTTCTTTGAAGGTCATCACTGTTGCAGAATCTCCTTTAATGTCTTATCTACCCTTTTCACACAACTCTATCCATATCTCACTTTTTGTTCATGGACAATAACTAGAACTACCTTCTCTGAGAATGTGTAAAGACTTTACACAAGATGTGATTCTTTTTTTCCCCCCAAAATATGCATTATAATGCTGTGCATGTAGTAGGCAGCTTCTGTCACATGAGTTTGTGCTTTATTAACCAATGAAATATTATACATTATTTTCAGATGACAGGAAGCATTGTGAATAAGAATATCAAGATCCTTCCTCTAAAACAATGTTTCTCAGTCCACGGGTAGCTAACATCAGAAAACATATTTCTGATGAGCTTAGGAAGAAAGACACCATTTCAAAGAAAGATTACAGTTATGAAATAATAACAAAAATAAATTTATGGTCAAGGGTTCCTAGTACCATCAGAAATCTGGGTCTACTGATGGTTGAGACCTGCATGTTGAGAACTATTCTTTAGGATGGAACCCAGCTTTAGAGGAGATAACCATTGAACAGGGAGCAGAGGTACACATAGAATTCATGTAAGAATGAATATAACTTGTTAGATAGATGTAGTAGTTTATTTTTTTTGTCAATTCAATGGATTAAGAAATACTAGGGCATTGTGTGGCTCCTCTTTGGGTGTCAGTAAGGGCATTTCCAGAGAAGTTTCAATAACATAGAAACATCCACCTTGAATAAGAAAGCAGCACTCACCATCCTAAGTGTAGGGGTGCTGGACTGAATAATAATGAGAATAGGAGAAAACCAGTTGAACACTAACATTCCCCTTTCTCTACCTCCTGGAGAGCATGTCTACTAAGTAGCTCTCATAACCATGCCTTCCCAACCCAGATGTACTTGCATTCTGGGAACAGTAATCCCAGAAAAACCACTTTTGCTTTAATTTGCTTTTCATCGTGTATTTACTCAAAGTAATGAGCAAAGTAGCACGCACAGCTATGGACAGCAGGAAGCTGCTTTAACAAGACCCACAATAGACAGAATCTGTGGTATTTAACCTTTGATGTGAAAGATGAAAAACAAGCAACCATGGAGAGATAGTTAGGTACAAGAACATGTTAAGTAAAAAGTGAGGAAAATACACAAACAAACACAAACAAACAAAAAAACCCAAAGACCAAAACAAAACAAAATAATCCCCCCAAAAAACAAAATATCAAAACCCAAGAAGTGAAAACTAAAACCAAGCCGGGTGTGGTGGCACATACCTTTAATCCCAGCTCTCAGGAGGCAGAGGTAGGTAGATTTCTGAGTTTGAGGCCAGCCTGGTCTACAAAGTGAGTTCCAGGACAGCCAGAGCTATACATAGAAACCCTGTCTCAAAAAAAGAAAAAAGAAAAAACCCCAAGGGAATATATACATACATACATACATATATATATATATATATATATACATATATATCCATATATTACATATATAACCATATATATTATATATAACCTATTGTTGAAGGAGGGAGAGATTGAGACAGAGACAACTGTATGCAATCTAATGAGGAAGAAGGTGAGTAGATAGGTAGAGTTTGATCATTAAGAGTCTTCTGGGTCATGGCAAATAATCATATGGCATGAAAGATTTTAAAAAGAAAAATGACATAAATGTGACATCATCTTCAGGAGATCAATCGCAATTATTTATTTAAAATAACCATGACACCCAAAGCAGTAAGATCCAGGATAAATATTTTGAGTGTAAAGTCCCTTGGGTAAGAGATTAGAGACTTCAGTCTGGATTATAAAAAGATCTCAGCTGGGCGTGGTGGTGCACACCTTTAATCCCTGCACTCGGGAGGTGGATTCCTGAGTTCGAGGCCAGCCTGGTCTACAAAGTGAGTTCCAGGACAGCCAGGGCTATATAGAGAAACCCTGTCTCAAAAAAAAAAAAAAAAAAATCTCAGTGCTACCAGACATGCATGCACTTCAGAGACTGTTTTGAAACTCAAATCTTTAACTAATTTTGCTATTAAAGATTTCTTGTTAATTTCAGACACTCTTTTATACAAATATGAAATCCTATATGATCCTCACTTAGAGAGACTGCCTATAAATCTCCCTGTAGATATCAAAAACCATGGATGCACATATTTTTCTCCAACACAGTGTCATATTGGCATATAAATTTCACACAACCACCTGTGTATTTTCAAACATCTACAGATTACTTATCATTTCCAGTAAATGAGAAAGTCAGGTAGAGTTTATGTAAACTTTCAAGATGAAAGTTTTAGCATTTTCACTATTAACACTTTTTGTGTGTACACATAGTGCATATTTGTGTGCACGTGTATGTGTGGAGGCCAGAAGTCAATATCAAGTGTCTTTATTAATCCTTCACAACCTTATTTTTTCTTGATACAGGACTTTCACTGAATTTAGAGGTCATCAGTTGAGATTTTCTGGGCAGCCAACAAGGCTCAGTTTTCCTCCTGTCTCAACCCCCACTGCATTGAGAGAACATGGGTGCTGGGGACCCTTCTTGGTTGTCAGTCATTTTCAGCCATAAACTATCTCTTTTATTTCAGATATGTTTGTTTCCTGGTTGGTTGGATGTGTGGATATAGAACTTGACGATATGGAGAGCCACTTTTACTTGTTTTACAAGCAAGAAACAGCAGAAAGTTAACCCAGAACATCAGAGAGATAACCTAAATCTCCAGGCCTTAGGTTATGGTAGAATATTTGGGGGCAGAGATCTTCTGTCTTATTCCTTCCCCAAGGAATGAGTTGCACTTTCTATTACCCCAGTATAACACTAACTGCTGCTCTCATTACTCCCTTTTATGGGCCAAATGCTGGCTTTAGCTTTCCACACACTTCCTCTCATTAAGAGAAAACTACTCCAACCTGAGGCTCCTCATTAGAATGAATATTTTATGTGGGCAGCACTTTATTCCATGAATTGTAAGACGAGAAAAAAACAGAGAACAATTCAAGATCCCAGAGACCTGGTTCCGTTCTCCACTTGGCTATAGTGCAATGTTTGCCCCCCTTTTTTTCCTTTGTGCCCGATTTTTCCAGCTGTAATAGGTTGGGTTGAATTTGCTGAGCTCAGGGGTCAGTGCTTCATTACTGAACCTCTAGGATGTATTCTTTCCATGCAGAATTCAGCTGGTTATGTATTGTGAGCTATTCTTTGTAGACTTTAAGGGAGTCAGAGGTTACTTACAGGCTTACTACAATGTCACAGCATTTGAATCAGCAATAATTCTCAAATAATGTTCCTGTAGCCACTCTTTCCAAACATTCAGCCAGGAAATCATTCATTCATTCATTCATTCATTCATTCATTGTTTGGAAAATCCCTTTAGAATATCTTCTATTGCTCAGATAGTGTGCTGAGTGGTGGGTGTAGGAGACTCTATGTCACAGTTTCTGTCCGACAAGGATTTTTTCATGTGGAGATTGACACATCCCTTTATAGGTACTACTACACAATGTAGGGAGATGTGTGTGGAAAGACATTCAGAACATGAAGGAAGTAGGAGAATAGTACCACAGCAAATCTATGAGGACAACTCCAGGGAATGTTCCAGGATGAGATGACTCTGCGGACAGAGAAGAATGGTACAAGTGCATAGACAGGGACAGGTGCTCCAAGAAGAGAAGACATTTGACAATAACCCAGAAGGGATCATTTCAGAGGTCCTTTATGGGCAGATGCTAGAACAGCAAAAGTGGGTGGGGTGAGAAGGTCAAAGAGTAGAGATTTTGGCAAATATAGATCATGTAGTCCCTTATGGATAATATTAAAGAATCAGAATGAATAAGGTAAAATGGTTGTGAATGATTTGAAAGAAGAAAAAAAATAAAACACCCATTGGATATTGTGTTATTTGTTACCCTGAAGTATATAGTAAAATATACTCTGTAGGTTGTCAACTGGGACATAGGGGCCCTTATGGCACTCTGAGGAAATAAATATGTAGCTTTGGGTTAGAATTCTGTGTTTACCATAGAATGACAGGTCAACTAAAGAAATTGTTTGAGGGGAATGCCAGGGCCAAAAGAATGGGAATGGGTGGGTAGGGAAGTGGGGGGGGGGTATGGGGGACTTTTGGGATAGCATTGGAAATGTAATTGAGGAAAATACGTAATAAAAAAATAAATTAAAAAAAAGAAACTGATTTCCTGAAAAGCAGTATTTTTTATTTGCATTAAGGCTAGAGAATTATGTTGTCTGTGCAACATTCTGAGTATAATGTCTGTACTTCAAAGTTCCATTAATGTTTAACTACTATTGTGAGTAAATGTGACTTTTCCTTTGTTCTTTCTTGTTTTTTTTTACTTCCTTCAATTCAGTTTTCTTTACTGGGCAAGCAGGGATTGGAAAACAATGGAATGAATATATACATACTGTTCAGCCACAACTTTTCAAATCTGGATAATTCCAGTGTATATTGGTGAAGGTAGAGGAACATGGCTCATTACAGTAGAAAGGGAGGCTATATGTTTAACTCAAATCTTTCCTCATATTTATTCTTCTGTCAAGACAGGGACCCAAACTCCATTTTGTTCGACTGTTAAAGTTACCTCATCACATGGCTGTGATAAGAAATAAAGTAGTGAAATATATAAGTTTACCATTCTGAGTTCACATTTATCCTGACCATGGCTCTTGTTAGCGATTTGGCATAGGCAAAGGAACATAGATTCTGAAATGTTTGGTCCTTTTCTATGAAAATAGAGATGACATCATCTACACACAGTAAGTTAAAGTTGCCAAAATCACAATTCTTGGAGAATGTCTAATGCAGAGTAAATATTATTCCCAGTAAGTGTTTAGTGTTGTCCGTATGTGTATGAATTATTAATTTAGTATAATTAATATGTTAAGGTTGAGATTGCTTTGGTCAAATGCTTTTATTGATATTCTTAGTATCTGTTCTATATTATTGAATAGTACAAAAGATAAGACCACCTATATTTAGAGTTTATGAATAGGTTACAGATCCAGTAACCTACACTATATAAATAAAAACAAGCTGAAAGAATCTTTTGAAAAGGCAGTCCAGGACGAAGTTTTAACTTTTCCAGAGCACCAGTTCTCCAGAAGCAAGATTTCATCTTTCTGTTACCTCAGAAGTTAGCTGAGAAGACCTTCCTTGCTAGGGACAGTGGCTTAGAAAGGCACCAGCAACTAGCAGGAAGTCCACAAGAACAGCTAATGGAGGTGTTACAGGGCTGGAAGTGGGGTTCAGGGCCTATTGCCAATCTTGGCACACTGAGATTCATGGCACCTGCCCAACTCAAGAAGCCAGACTGAATTCTCACAAAGAACTTAAAGCTATCTTTTTCTGTGAGGACCAAGCTATTGGGCTCATAAAGGGGGGATGAAGGGCAGAGCTTGGTTCTCGGGGTCAGGAAGGATTTGTATGAGAACAAACATGGTAACTTGTGGGACATCAGAGGAAATCATCTCTGAGAGAAAGACATGTTGTCTTAGCTAAGTTTTTAATGTGGCTACATTTTATTGGTGCTTTCTGGGTGACAAATAGCCTATTTTTAGTTTTTATGTAACTTTAGTTTTGATCTTATGAGTTAAGAATGACTAATAACAGAGAGGGTATGACCTTGGAGCAAAGCATGCTGGGAAAACACATTTCTGGGTGCCTGTTCCCTCTGTGCCTAGAGACGTGGACTCAAATAAAAGTGAAGGTCACTGTCCCGTTAGGTTCCATTACTTTGGGAAGTAAGACAGGGCTTTTGAATATGTCTTTGTTTCTCATTCTTATTCAAGGTTATCCAAAGACAAATCTGCTTCAAGGGAGGAAAAAGTAGTAAATTTAATTGGAGCTTTCAAACAATGCTCAATACATAATAGAGACAATCAAGAGTAAATTAAGCATTGAAAAATCACCATCAAAAAATAAATGAAAGCTTTTAATGACCATCCCTCCCTCCATCTTTCTGGCTGAAAAGAGCAAGTAAATGGGTCTCAGTTTTCTTAGTTTTTATCAGTGGAAGAAAACAGCTTCGGTGAAGTAGCTGGATATAAAATTAACTCAAACAAATCAATTGCCTTTCTCTACACAAAGAATAAACAGGCTGAGAAAGAAATTAGGGAAACAACACCCTTCTCAATAGTCACAAATAATATTAAATATCTTGGCGTGACTCTAACTAAGGAAGTGAAAGATCTGTATAATAAAAACTTCAAGTCTCTGAAGAAAGAAATTCTAGAAGATCTCAGAAGATGGAAAGATCTCCCATGCTCATGGATTGGCAGGATCAACATTGTAAAAATGGCTATCTTGCCAAAAGCAATCTACAGATTCAATGCAATCCCCATCAAAATTCCAAATCAATTCTTCAACGAATTAGAAAGTGCAATCTGCAAATTCATCTGGAATAACAAAAAACCTAGGATAGCAAAAACTCTTCTCAAGGATAAAAGAACCTCTGGTGGAATCACCATGCCGGACCTAAAGAGCAATTGTGATAAAAACTGCATGGTACTGGTATAGTGACAGACAAATAGACCAATGGAATAGAATTGAAGACCCAGAAATGAACCCACACACTTACGGTCACTTGATCTTCGACAAGGGAGCTAAAAACATCCAGTGGAAGAAAGACAGCATTTTCAACAAATGGTGCTGGCACAACTGGTTGTTAACATGTAGAAGAATGCGAATCGATCCATTCCTATCTCCTTGTACTAAGGTCAAGTCTAAGTGGATCAAGGAACTTCACATAAAACCAGAGACACTGAAACTTATAGAGGAGAAAGTGGGGAAAAGCCTTGAAGATATGGGCACAGGGGAAAAATTCCTGAATAGAACAGTAATGGCTTGTGCTGTAAGATCGAGAATTGACAAGTGGGACCTCATGAAACTACAAAGCTTCTGCAAGGCTAAAGACACCAACAATAAGACAAAAAAACCACTAACAGATTGGGAAAGGATCTTCACCTATCCTAAATCAGATAAGGGACTAATATCCAATATATATAAAGAACTCAAGAAGGTGGACTCCAGAAAGTCAAATAACCCCATTAAAAAATGGGGCTCAGAACTGAACAAAGAATTCTCACCTGAGGAATACCGAATGGCAGAGAAGCACCTGAAAAAATGTTCAACATCCTTAATCATCAGGGAAATGCAAATCAAAACAACCCTGAGATTCCACTTCACACCAGTCAGAATGGTTAAGATCAAAAATTCAGGTGACAGCAGATGCTGGCGAGGATGTGGAGAAAGAGGAACACTCCTCCGTTGTTGGTGGGATTGCAAGCTTGTACAACCACTCTGGAAATCAGTCTGGCGGTTCCTCAGAAAATTGGACATAGTACTACCGGAGGATCCAGCAATACCTCTCCTGGGCATATATCCAGAAGATGTCCCAACCGGTAAAAAGGACACATGCTCCACTATGTTCATAGCAGCCCTATTTATAATAGCCAGAAGCTGGAAAGAACCCAGATGTCCCTCAACAGAAGAATGGATACAGAAATTATGGTACATTTACACAATGGAGTACTACTCAGCTATTAAAAAGAATGAATTTATGAAATTCCTAGCCAAATGGATGGACCTGGAGGGCATCATCTTGAGTGAAGTAACACAATCACAAAAGAACTCACACAATATGTATTCACTGATAAGTGGATATTAGCCCAAAACTTAGGATACCCAAGATATAAGATACAATTTGCTAAATGCATGAAACTCAAGAAGAATGAAGACCAAAGTGTGGACACTGTGCCCCTTCTTAGAATTGGGAACAAAACACTCAGGGAAGGAGTTACAGAGACAAAGTTCGTAGCTGTGATGAAAGGATGGACCATTTAGAGACTGCCGTATCCAGGGATCCATCCCATAATCAGCTTCTAAATGCTGACACCATTGCATACACTAGCAAGATTTTGCTGAAAGGACCCAAATATAGCTGTCTCTTGTGAGACGATGCCGGGGCCTAGCAAACACAGGAGTGGATGTTCACAGTCAGCTATTGGATGTATCACAGGGCTCCCAATGGAGAAGCTAGAGAAAGTACCCAAGGAGCTAAAGGGATCTGCAACCCTATTGTTGGAACAACATGATGTACTAACCAGAACCCTGGAGCTCTTGTCTCTAGCTGCATATGTATCGAAAGATGACCTAGTCGCCATCAATGGAAAGAGAGGCCCATTGGACTTGCAAACTTTATATGCCCCAATATAGGGGAATGCCAGGGCCAAAAGAATGGGAATGGGTGGGTAGGGAAGTGGGGGTCGCTATGGGGGACTTTTGGGATATCATTGGAAATGTAATTGAGGAAAATATGTAATAAAAATATTAAAAATTAAAAAAAAAATTGGCCCAGAATTATGTCTACTAGAGGTGGACATTCTATTATTAAAAGGAAAGGGTTTAATTGACCAGTTATGAAATGTGCATGCTGACACTGTAGTGGGCTTCGTGGTGCTAAATCATGCCTATGGGACTGTTTGATCTTCTAAAGAACCATGGGAACTTGAACCATATTATCAACTAATAGACTTTAAAGATGAGTAGGGTTTTCTCCAAGGTCATTCAAAATCCTTATGACAGAGACAGAAAAGGAATTAAAAAGGACAGCATGGATCTCCCAATAATATGGATACATAATGATACATCTTTTTTTTGACCAAACCTTGAATTTTGCCTTTTGTCTCATGGCTTCTGGGCTGAGATTTTCCATTCTCTGTTCTTTCTGAGCCATGTAGGATGACCAGCTGGTTGTACTCAGTAATTTTAGCAATCTTAGGTGTGTGGGAGTTTATAAATTAGAATATTTCACCATCATTTGCAGTCATTTAAGTCCTTGGGATTTAAGGGTATTGGAACTTGGGAAGTTTAAATCCTACATGTTATTTACCAGATGGAAGACAGATTTAGAAAAGAAGAAATTCCCCAAGGTAACACCCTGTTGTGACATTAATGCCCATCAATATGTTCCAACAATTAAAGAAATATCTGATAAAATTCATAGAGAATATACTACAAAACAGTTCATTATTTGGCAGGTAATTTTTATCACTCCCTAGCTGTGCAGACCCTGATAAACTTCTAAGTCTTTGATTCTCATCTTCTGTCTCTGTTAGACAGTAGTTACAGAATCTATTCCATATGGCATATGAAGATTATGTGGGCCAGGCGTGGTGGCATATGCCTTTAATCTTAGCACTTGGGAGGCAGAGGCAGGTGGATTTCTGAGTTGGAGGCCAGCCTGGTCTACAGAGTGAGTTCCAGGACAGCCAGGGCTACACAGAGAAACCCTGTCTTGAAACAAACAAACCAAAAACAAAAACAAAAACAAACAAAAAAAAAAGAAGAAGAAGATTATGTGCTGCTGTGAATATAACTCTTTAGTAAAGGCCAGTCCACAATAGGAGCCCAATACATGGAAGCTGACATAAGGTATTCTCAGGTCAGAAGCAAAGACAGGGGAAATGAGGTTCATGAGGGAGGACAGTACTGGGAGAAGCATCATTCTGTTAGTTCCCATATACCAAATCACTTTGGGAAAACAGAAGGCGAAGATAACAGGAAAAGGGAGCATGTCCTTTAGCAAATCTCTCATTATTGCCAGAAATCACTGTGGTAATTAGGAAAGCCCCTGATTTAGTTTGTTCACTGCTCAAGGGATAGTCCTTTGGGACTTTTAATGGCAAGCTCAGGGTTGCAGGGAGAAACCAGTCAGGATCACTAACTGATAGAGACACTGACTTTTTAGGCAGTATTACTTTGAGGATTCTCTCAGATTTTTAGAGCATCTAGAAAGGGCTCATAGGGTAGACCTAACTCAGAGACAGTTTCCCGTCCACCTTGCCTGTGTTTATCTTACTCCTGTCACTGGGGCAAAATTCCAAATTTCTTATTTGATTAACAGTTTAGAATCTACGGTTTAAAAATAGGCTCTGGAAATCCCATTGTGAGATTTTCATTAAGAATTCTTAATGGTCCCTAATAAGGCCAGCTTTTAGGGGAGGAGAATTCTTACAAATGGGATTGAAAAAGATGTACGCAGTCTAGATAAAATCATAGTAAAACTGAGAATCTGGAGATGGTTGGGCTACTCAGGAAAATTTTCTGGTTTCAGGTTTACAAATGAAAGCATAAATGAGCAGTCAGACAGGATGTGGTTCATGATAATGGTAATGTTTTTTCCACATTAAAAGAGTAGTACAGCTATTCAAAGAAAGAAACCTTTGAAAAAAATATTTTTGAGCAATTCCAGGCAGTCATTCAGCACTAAATAGCTACAAATTATCTATATCTGCTCAGTTATGAATAACTTGTCTGATCATGACAGGTAGATTGTGGCATACTCATCACCAATATCCCTCCAGTTACAAGTCAGATCTGTAGTGAAGGGTGACACTCAGGTTCCAGGATAAAGTTTGAGTATGTTTGTTCTTCTTTAAAGACCATAGGGACAGGCAACGAATGAAGCAAAGGAAAGTGACTGTCTTAATGCTGTTTTTCAGATTCTCCCTAACAGTCAACCATAAAGAATGCTAAGGATTTTTTGCTCAAACAAGGCATAGAATACCAATTTTTATTATTATTCTAGACAAGGGTTGGCATGAGAGTTCAAGTTGATTGCATGGAGACTTGTCATAACCCACAAGCTCATCTTTTGTGTGTATGACTACAGGGAAGATTGCTTCTTCTATAAAAGGTTCCAACAGATGCAGTGATAGACGTTTTTGCCTTTTATGTCTCTAGCTGCCTTCACTGTCTCATTAAGAGCCATCAGACCTTCTGTAGGACTTTTTATTGGTAACACTGGTTGCAATCTGTCTTGTATGCAGAACAGCCAGTCAAGTACTAGACAGTCCAAGCCCTTGGGGGACTGTCTAGGGTATTATTAATAATCTTCATCCAGGAATAAGATCAGAGGAACACATGTTCACTGTCTAAGAAATAAAGTAAATGTATCATATCTCTAGCTGTGTTGACGAAGTTATTTCCTTTCATATAGACTCTTATTCAGTATTTAGGAATTAAAGTGAGCTTGAGAAATAGACTACATATGGAGAAAATCTCCATTTTTGCAGAGGAGAAAAATGGATTGTTGCAGAAGATCAAAGTAATTAAATTAAGTATAAAGAATTATTTGTATATGCACAGTGCACCTGGCTTGAAATATGGGCAGTTTCTTGGCATTTACACTGGTCAATTGAATCCACTCAGCCACAGATAACTTCTTGTTCTAACAAATACAAACTGAGGTTCTGCTATGTTACAGGCATTATTATTGGCAATTGGGATATATCACAGAATAAAATCAACATAAATCGTTGCCTTTAAAGCTAAGGTAGATCAAAATGCCTTCTTAAATGTAATGTCTGCCACACAATTCTACCTTGGACACCACAGTTTCTTAATTTGGGCACACCAACTTGAACAATGATCCTGAGAGTAGATAATAACCATAATGCTATGTAAAAGATACCAAATTACCTAGAAGAGTATGCAGGGTAAACAAAATTAGAAGTTTTAACTAGACTAGCAAGAAAGATTTGTTAGTCTTTCTTGTTTGAGAGGTTATTTAGAGCTTGAATGAGAGGTGTCGTTGTTGTTGTTGTTGTTGTTGTTGAGCCACCAGTCATTGACATGGACTGGAACCAGGCCCCCTATACATATGTTGCAGATGTTAAGCTTGGTCTTTTTGTGGTCCTTTCAACAACTGGAGTGGGTGCTGTCCCTGAGTCAGACTCTGTTGCCTGCCTTTGGATCCCTGACTTCTTGTTGGGTGGCCTTGTCTGGCCTCAGTGGGGGAGGATGAGCTTAGTTCTGATGAGAATTGATGTGTCAGGGCCTGCTGGTATCCAGTGTAGGGGGCTGTTCACCTTCTCTGGGAGAAGGGGTGGGAATGTGTGACTGGGAGGAGAGGAGGTAGGGGTGCTGTGATCAGGATATAATGTGAATATATAAATAAATTAATAAAGAACAAAACGAAAAAAGAACAACAAAATGCTAGAGCAAGAAACTTTATTGAGAGAGATTTACATTTTTCAAGTTCACTGAGCAAAGCACCCCATTCCTCTGAAATAACATTTAATTTAATTTTGTGTTTCTGGGTCTGTGGTGTGGCTGAGCACCTTGCCAGGATGGTTATAGTAGAGCAGAGATTCTTGCTATATACTTTCCAGGAAGCAGAAAATGGAAGAGACATGTAAACTCTATACCTCTCAAAAGTACACAGTGACCTCTTCCTCTAATTAGGCCCCACATCTTAATAACACAAACACATTAATGGATGGACCAGTCCTTGATATCCAGTCATATCTCAACATTACCTCCACCCAGGGACTTTGAAATATGCATAATTTATGGGAGTATCTTACATTAAAGTTATTAGTAAGGAGGTTGACAAAAATCATTCAACAAAATATTCCATATTTGTACTAGCAGACTAAATAAAGTAGGAAAGGCTCCATGGCGACTGGCATGGCTGGAACACAGGAATAAATGAAGACAGCTGTGGTATATGCTGAGGTTATTAAAGTCATGTAGGTCCCTACAAGTAATTGTGATCACTATAGTTGTTACTTTGAAAATCTGTAGATCCATTGCTGAGTTTTGAGTATAGTGGCAGCATTATCTACTTTTGTTGATTTTCTCTCCTCACTGGGTTGAGATTGGTTTGAAGTATTTGATAGTAGAACAAAGAAATTCAAAATCAGTATATAGTAGAAAATACATAACATTTATAACATCTTTTGAGTTTATCTTGAGTAACATAAAATCTTTTTAATATCCTCTCTTTTTAAATTAATAGAGCTTGTACAGTCTTTAAAAACGTGTAAAAGTATACAGAACACCATCTCTGGAAGCCCCCAGTGGCTCTGTTACCTTAAACCTTGTTAGTAGACATTGTTGAGATTCACTTACTATTTTATTTTTCAAAGAAAGAAGAAAAAAAGCACATATGAAACATATCTCTTTGCCCATCTCCTTAAGTCACTTTACATGCTATTACCCTCTTCAGCATCTCAACATGCAGTGGTGGTGCAAGAGGTAAGGGATCTCTAAGTCACTGCGACAGAAGATATCAAAGACCAGGAAAGAGTCTAACAACAACAGACATGACAACAAACCCAGGTTTTCTTTTCCTTTACTTCCAAAAAGACATAAAATTTTTCTGAGCATCCCAGATATATTACTACTTACTGAAATTCTTTTAAACTTTTATCATCATTCACTGCACCAATCCCTGAAAATCTTTAAAGATCAAAAAAGGAGATCTTTTCCTTTTATCTTCTACCAATGTTGTGATGTTTCAGCAAACATGTGTCATCAGTGGTTCAAGATTAGAAGATAAAATATTCCCAAAGGCACTTGCATAATTGTCCTCAGACAACCTTGGACATGAGAAAAGGAGATTTTTTGTGTGTTATGTGCTAGCTATACCACATTTAGAGGTCATAGCCTATCTACCAAGCCAGGTTCAGTCACCCATCCTCAATCAACTCATCAAGAGCACCACATTAATGATGGAAAATAGAACAAGTAACTTTATTTATTGTGACAACATGTGAAAGAGAGACAAAGAGATCCAGTGACTCTCCACGTTTAGGAGCCTGAATTGAGAGTAAAGTTTGAATAGAGTGCACAGGCTATGCCTGTAAGCAGTCCCTGTGGGGGTATGGTCCTGCCCACCAGCGACCCATTCATTGTTTGGTCTTTAGTCTTATCCTGTAAGGTAGTCTGACAAGTTGTTAGAACTATATACAAAGTACCCCTCTGACTTGTGCCTTTTTTCTGTTCAAAGAATGAGGTCACTAGGGACATTACTATTTCTTTGGAGTCTATTGTTTCACTCTTCTCAGAGTCCTAGTGAGAGACACAAGTGTCTCTTTAGAATATGCTTACTTATACCAGGTCTGTTACCCCAGGAACAGCCATAGGATTACTTTATAAAGTAATAGACTATATTATATATTTATTGTATAGCTTATATTATATAGCCTTCAGATAATGGCTAACTAAGTTAAGGAGGTCAGTATTATATTCTTCTGTAACATAGGTGAGTAGATCTAAAGAGAAGACTGTCACTATGATATGCTGTTAATGGAGTGTTTTCTCTGGGTAAGTGGAACAAAAGGTGTGCACTTGTTACATTTCTAATTATAGCAATTCCATAGAGGAAAGGTTTCCAACACATATAGTCCGACAGTCAGTAATGAAGAAAGCATGGGTGTAAAAGTCTGAAGCACCAGCCACATGGCTTTCTAGTCAGGCGTCAGATATTTGAAAGTGGGAAAGTACTATTAAACATTATGGCCAACTCCACAGTGATCCGCTTTCTCCTGTAATATCACCTCCTAAAGGTTCCATCACCTTCAAAAACAGCGTCACTGGATGGGTCCCATGCATTCAAACACGCAAGACTAAGAGGTGGGGTCCAGTCACACTTAACCACTGCAGAGTGTTTGCAAGAACAGCCAAATAGTGAAGACATGGCTACTTTCTTGTTTTAGAGACAGCACAGGTAAAGTTATGCTGTAGAGTGGATGCAGACCACACTCATACAGACCAGCCAGATGATACAGCAATAAAATTTAAGGACTCTCTGAGAACCCATGCAGATCCTGATTTATGAATGTTTGTTCCTTTTTAAGCTTATTGCATGAGTTTTGTATATGAATATGTTTTCATAAAATCCACACCCCTGTCTCCTCATTTAGCGTACCTGTCATTTCTCATCCACATTTTTTCCCTTCTAATTTCATTTTCTCTTGTTTTAACCCACTTACTACTTCCATTCAGTGTGTATGTATAAGGCCACCCACTGCAATGTGAGCAACCAACATGGAATGCAGGAAACTCATTGCGTTTCCTCAGAAGCCATAAATGACCAATACCTTCTCAGATAGAGGTATAACCTAGGAGATGCCCTCCCATTTCCATCCACCTAGAAATACTGGGATTTGCTTGATATTGCTCAGGTCTTGGGCATGCAGTAATAGCTGAAAGAAGTATCCTTAAATATTAGTGCTTGTTGTATCACATTGATCACATTATTATGGATAAGAGAGTATTTAAATAGTTATACCTCTGATTATTTTAGTACCACTAAATCTCTTCCACCCAGAGAATTTTCTGGTTCATTTCTAAATCTGTAACACATCAAAACTGCCTTTCTTGCATCTACCAAATTCTCTCAGTAGTCTTTTCAATGAGTCCTTCTTCCTATAGGCCAGAACTGGAGTAAGTTCAAAGACTTCTAGAGGAGAAAACAGAGACAATCTCCCCAGAGGGCCAGTTGGCTATTGCCTGTTTGCTGCTCTCTTTCTCCTAACAGGGCCCTGCCAGTGGGAGGAAACAGCCTTTGTCCTCACTTTAGATCCTTAGCCAGTTTCCTCAGAGACAGGTAAGGAGAGGTGGTAGGACAGATGTGTAAACCCAGAACAAAAAGGTAAGAGGGACAGGGGGTTATGACTGATAAAATATATGGCTCTAACAGAAACAATGCAACAATGTGCTTCACAACACTAAAACAAAACAAACAAAATGTAAACAAACAAATAGGCAAAACAGTCCCCGCCCCCCAATCTCTCTGTAATCATTATGGCAAAATTCTTAGGAGGCACTTGACTGAAAAAAGTTATCACCATTTCTTGCAAGAACAGAATGGTTTCTGTGGGATCTGCTATGTGGGACAAAGGACTGATGGATACAAAAGTATACTCTCTGTCCTGAACTAGAAGCTTAGTTTATCTCACTGACTCTTTCAAACAGTAGTTAGCTCCTATATATATATATATATATATATATATATATATATATATATATATATATATGAGTTGTAGCTACAAAAGTAGCATATTTAGGTGTAAAAGCTAGGATTCTAGCTGGATTGGTCTCCTCTTGTCTCATAACAAGTCTCACATCTCATTTACACATACATATTTGAAATAAAGGCGGTGACATGGATCTCACTCTGCTTGGGACTTACTGCTTGTTATTCTGAAAGACGACCCCCATCCAGGGGAGCTGATTTCTGATCTCAGACTGTGCAGGGAGAGAAAGCTCACATCTGTTAATATTTAGCATGCATCATTGAAATTCTTGCAGGGAGTCAGGGTGTAGCTGTTGTTCTTCCCTGAGTTTGACCTAAGGCTAGCCTATGGCAGGCTAGGGAGACCCACATGAAAGTTCCCAGGCAGGCTTTGGATGATTGTAGTTTTTCCATGAATGGCTCTTCTTAAGCAGCCTTCCTACTCAAAGCATTGAGGACTTGTGGGTCCAGGGAAACAAGCTCCACAGTTGACTTGTCTCCTTATCTTTGGGCTTTTACTAGGGATGCTTATAAGTTTCTAGGCTGTTTTCTATTGCAATGGAGAAGGAAAGGGATTTGTTTGCTCTGTATTGCATTGAATCTATGACTAAAGAAGGGCTGGGTGGTATATTTTAGATAGGAATATTTTTAAAAGTTCAAACAATTTAGAACACATTTATCCTCACAGCAACATTGAGGGAAGGTTCAGAAACTTCCCACGTGCACTCTGCACCCAGCCCCCAGTGGCAAAATGTATTCCATTCTTAGCATCTTTCAGTAGAGTGCTGAGTTTATTGCAGCTAATAAATCTACATGGAAATATCATTATCTCTCATCCCTAGTGTTCATTTTGCTAATTGGTAAGGACATGTGTCTCCCATTGTAATAACACATAAAAACCAATGTCCTAAAACATTCTTTTCGCTCTTCTTCATTTTCTTCTACTGCCTAGTCTCAGAAGGCTCTGATACCTCTGTCAACTCCCTCATGGTAGGTAGCACTCTCTTTGTTAGTACATAATAACTACGTGTAATATTGGTTCTCATTATGACATTTCCATATATGTTAGAAGATGTTTTGGTCATATTCACTACTCATACAACCCCTGCATCACTTTCTCTTGACCCCTTTACTTGCACGTGGTGTGCCTGTGCGTGTGCGTGTGCGTGTGCGTGTGCGTGTGCATGTGCATGTGCATGTGCATATGTGTGTGGTTTGTTCTTAGTTCCATGAGTGAAGAATTATTTACCAGCATATGGGCACCTTACTATTGACTATATAAGTAATGAAAATGTCTCACTCTTCTCTAGTTGACTGTCTATAGATGCTCAGAGAGGGATTTCATCTCCAGAATGTCACCACTCTCCATCTCAGGATAATTATGGGCTCAATCTTATTTTACAATGAATTGCTTTCTTATGTTCTGAAATTGACACAATCATCTTCATCTTCATTCTATCCACGATGAGAGATAGAACCGGCATCCAGAGATGCCTATTGATACGTTCCTTGAATATTTTAGACTAGACTCCAGATTTTCTGGCTCCTTGGTCAGTGTCTATTCTAATATGGAATCTCAAGCATCAAGATGCTCATTACTTTTTAAAATGTTTGCCTCCGTATATACAAGTGATTGCCTCTGTCTCTTTCTCTCTCTCCCTCCTTCCCCCACCTCTCTCTGTTTGTATATATGAACGCAGTTGCATGTGCATGGGTTTGGATGTGTGATATGGAAACCAGACGCTGATATGGGAGATAGTTTTCATTCTTTCCCTACATTACTTCCTGAAGCAGAATTCCTTGATGAACCTGGAGCTCACCATTTTGGGGCAGTCCAGCTAAACAGATTTTCCTGGGAATCCTTTACTTCTTCTTTCAAAATGCTTGCACCACAGGCTAGCAACTATAGCCAGCCAACTTTCACTGGGCACTAGGAATCTGAACGCAGGTCGTCATATATGCAAGGCAAGCACTTCTCCCCTCTCCCTAGCTGCAGTAACTCTTATCCTGATATGTTTTGACAAAGGCTTTGGGCAATGCCTTTAACTTACATGGAAAGACCTTCTGAGATAATATTTTGAAAGATTTAGAATTATTGCCAGTTTATGATCCTTTTTACACTGTGTTCTAAGATGAGAATTAAAACCCCAGGCTTACGTACTTTGAAGAAAAGATCAAAACAGAAGGTTATGAACACTGATGCTTTCAGAGACATAGAGATCACACATCGATGAGCACCATGGTTGGTAATTACAACTCTTCAGAGGTCAAATGTTTCTTTTGTTTGCCACTCATTATTTAGCTATGGATGCAGACATTAAGAAGGTTCCTGAAAACAGAAACAGACATTTAAAATGCAACAGCCCCTAAATCTCCATGCTTGTCTGTGACAAGCTATAGCCCATGCATCATTTGAAGGTCTTTGCACAAAGAATATTAGTGAATATCTATGGACAGATTTAAATGAATGAAGGCATGATCCCTTTGGCCACTTTCCTGGACCTCATAAAATTGTATTAAAGCTGTATTATTTAGCAAGCTTGGTTATTTGCTATATATTTTTTGATTATCTTTAACAGATTAAATCTAAGTAATTAAGAAAAGGAATGCAGGCTGTTAGAAACAGTAAGAATATCACTAGAATATTTGAGAGCAGGAGAGGAAAAGGGGAAAGCAAGCATTCACATACATTCTCTATCTGTGTCTGTGTCTGTGTCTGTGTCTGTGTCTGTGTCTGTGTCTGTCTGTCTGTCTGTCTGTCTGTCTGTCTGTCTCTCTCTCTCTCTCTCTCTCTCTCACACACACACACACACACACACACACACACTTCCACCATAATAGTCCAGAGTTTTGATTGAAAAGAAAATTCAGTTTGGTTCAGGATTTTCTATTTAACTCATCAGCATGCATGGGCTGACCTAGGGAGGCTTTTTCTTATGAAGTTTAGTTAAGTTTTCAACAGCAAAGGGGCAGTTTTAGAGAAAGCTGTCGTGTATTACAGAAGACTTTTTCCATAAGAAAGTGCTATTGAGTTTCCTTTGACTATTTAAGGGGGCTACTGTATCTTGACAATCAAGAGTTGTGAAATTCCATCACCTGGAAGAGCTGTGCGTCCCTCAGAAAGCTATGTCAACTCTCTCCCAGCATATTTCTATGTGATTCTGGTTTATACTATGTGGTCTGGTAAATGTGCAGCCAAGAGGAATATAAACAGCATTTTTTGCCTATCTTCATGTTTATAGGCACTGTTTAAGATAAAGCTGTAGCAAAACTTCTGCTCTGATGACACTCTTATCAGCAGTGATTGCTACAGTTAGGGTAGGCCTGTCTCCCCAGGTTTAACATCTGCTCTTACATATTTTTCTTATGTAAACAAACAAAACACAGAACAAATAAACAAAAATATGAACATTTATATACACATGCAGACACAAACACAATCACATGCATATATACACACAGACAGACAGGCTGACAAAAACAGACATATATAAATGATCCCTCTGGCTGCTTTCCTTTACCTCATAAAATTGGATAAAGCTATATTATTTAGCAAGTTTACTAATTTGCTATATTTTTATCTTTAACAGACTAAATATAAGTGACTAAGAAAAGTAATACAGGCTGTTAGAAACAGTGAGGTTATCACCAGAAGACTCGAGAGCTTGAGAGCAGGAGAGGAAAAGGGGGAAAGCAAACATGCATATACATTCTCTCTCTCTCTCTCTCTCTCTCTCTCTCTCTCTCTCTCTCTCTCTCTCTCTCTCTCTCTCACACACACACACACACACACATACACACACACGTGTATGTGTATGTGTGTGTGTATGTGTGTGCGTGCATGCCTGCCTCTGTGTGTGTGTGTGTGGGGGGGGTAACATGGATGGATAGATAGATGGAAAGATGGTAGATAGAAAATAGCTCTGGAGCTAGAGAGATGTCTCAGATAAAGAGCACTGGTTGCTCTTCCAAGGGACCATGATTCAATTTCTAGTTCATTGCAGTTCACAACTGTCTATAACACCAGTTCCACAAGATCCAACACCCTCACACAGACATACATACTACCAAAATACAATGCACATAAAAAATAAAAAGGAGGAGGATGGAGAGATGGCTCAGTGGTTAAGAGCACTGGCTACTCTTCCAGAGGTCCTGAGTTCAATTCCCAGCAACCTTGTGGTGGCTCACAACCATCTGTAATAATATGTATATAAGTGATGTCCTCTCCTGGCACACAACATGGTATACATGTAGAGAGAGCACTCACACATAAAATTAACAAATAAATAACTCTTAAAAAATAAAAAGGAAACATTAAAATAATTTTAAAAAGAACACAGTTCTCAATATAGGCACATGGATACAGATTTGAAGTGTTAGTGGTGAATATTTAGAAAATTATTTGAAGAATGCAAACAATAACAGGAGGCTTTGTTTGGATCTTAAATTCGTGATGACTCCTAATTCACTTAAAATAAATATTCATTAATTATAAATGATATAAATGACACAACATGCATTCATTAATTGTTTGGTTGTTGCCCATTGTACAGTCCTTCTATGGACTAAACTATAAATTTGATGTGTAGCACTAGTCTTCTGGGGGAAATTGTTAGTAAATGGGTGAATAACATTTAGCTGGATTCTAGGAAATTTTTTTGTATAAACTTGTGAGACTTTCTTAGGGAAGTAATCATAATTAGTAATGTTGAATGATGTCATGATGAACATATAGACGAAGGTAAAAAATCAACAGCTGAAAGAATGATGATGAGACATGTGAGGTTTACTTTCTCTTAGATAGTTGATGTTCATGTGAAAGAAATCTAAATATTTTAAACTTACAAAAAGCAATAACACGAATGCATAGTATCAATATACGCTATCTTCATTAATAGGGTCTTACTGTAAATTTCTACAGAGAATCAAGAGTAATATTGTGTGTGATGTTTGGAAGGGTCTATGGGACCTCACTGACCAACAATGAAAAAAGATGACCTATTTATAGCATTAGGGTTTTCATTTGATAGTCTATGATATGAGGAAAAGTAATTGACCTACTGTTATAGGCTGACTCCATTCAAATTACACACACACACACACACACACACACACACACACACACACACACACACTGTTTCAGGAAGTTTCTACAGTAGTAGGCTTCAACATCAACATTGCTCTTTAAAAGTTCGTTTGAGTAAGTTATTTGTATCTGTCTGAGCTATGTTTCCTATTGCTGTGGTAAAAACCATAACTAAAAACAAATTGAGCGGGAAAGGATTTGTTTGGCTTACACTCACACAGCACTGCTAATCATTGGAGGAAGTGAGAAACTCAAGAAGAGCAGGAATCTGGAGGCAGGAGATGATGCTGAGCTCGCAGAGGATGCTGCTTACTGGCTTATTCTCTCTGGTTTGCTCAGACTGCTTTCCTTTTTTTATTAGATATTTTCTTCATTTACATTTCAAATGCTATCATGAAAGTCCCCAATACCCTTCCCATGCCCTGCTCCCCAACCCACCCACTCCCGTTTTCTGGCCCTGGCAGTCCCCTGTACTGGGGCATATGGTCTTAGCAAGACCAAGAGCCTCTCCTCCCATTGATGGCCAACTAGGCAATTTTCTGCTACATATGCAGCTAAAGACACAGCTGGGGGGGAGGGGTACTGGTTATTTCATATTGTTGTTCCTCCTATAGGGTTGTGGACCCCTTTAGCTCCTTGGGTACTTTCTCTAGATCCTTCATTAGGGGCACTGTGTTCCATCCAATAGATGACTGTGAGCATCCACTTCTGTATTTGCCAGGCACTGGTAGAGCCTGACAAGAGATAGCTATATCTGGGTCCTATCAGCAAAAATCTTTCTGGCATATGGAATAGTGTCTGGGTTTGCTGGTTGTATATGGGATGGATCCCCGGTTGGGGCAGTCTCTGGATGGTCCTTCCATCCATCTCAGCTCTGAACTTTGTCTCTGTCACTCCTTCCATGAGTATTTTGCTCCCCATTCTAAGAAGGAGCGAAGTATCCACACTTTGGTCTTCCTTCTTGAGTTTCAGGTGTTTTGCAAATTGTATCTTGGGTATTCTAAGTTTCTGGGCTAATATCTGCTTATCAGTGAGTGCATATCATGTATATTCTTTTGTGATTGGGTTACCTCACTCAGGATAATACCCTCCAGATCCATCCATTTGCCTAAGAATTTCATAAATTCATTGTTTTTAATTGCTGAGTAGTACTGCATTGTGTAAACATACCACATTTTCTGTATCCAGTCCTCTCTTAAGGGGCATCTGGATTCTTTTCAGCTTCTGGCTATTATAAATAAAGCTGCTTATGAACATAGTGGAACATGTGTCCTTCTTACCGGTTGGAACATCTTCTGGATATATGCCCAGGAGAGGTATTGCGGGATCCTCCGGTAGTACTATGTTCAGTTTTCTGAGGAACCTCCAAACTGATTTCCAGAGTGGTTGTACCAGCTAGCAATCCCACCAACAATGGAGGAGTGTTGTTTTTTCTTCATATCCTAGCCAGTCTTTGCTGTCACCTGAATTTTTGATCTTAGCCATTTTGACTGGTGTGAGGTGGATGCTCTGGGTTGTTTTAATTTGCATTTCCTTGATGATTAAGGATGTTGAATATTTTTTTCAGGTGCTTCTCAGCCATTGGGTATAATATCATATATATATATATATATATATATATATATATATATATATATATAAACTCAGACTGCTTTCTTATCAAATCCAGCACAACCTTCCCAAAGATGCCACAACCCATTGTGTGCTGGATACTCCCAAATCAATCAATTAAAAAAAATACCCTACACACTTATTTGCGTACAACCCCATCTTACAGAGTCATTTTCTCACTTGAGGCTCTTTCCTCTCAGATGACTGCAACTTTTGTCAGTTGGCATAAAACTATCCAGCACAGTCCATAGTTTCTTCTCTATGCTGCCATTACAAGTGATGGTTGTTGGGAGAGAAAGAGTCAGTGTTTTACAGGGATGTGGTTCCCGAGTGGCCCCCTATGATCCATTAGATGGTCTGCATTGGTGAAAATACAGACAGCATTAAGTTGACTCAGTGTAGTTAAAGTGAGAGAGGGGAATACATTAATGTAACTAAAAGTGAATAGTAGTGGGGGAGACAAGGGAGGCGATGAGAAGTCAATTTAATTGAAACACATCATACACAGGTATGAAATTCTCAAAGTAATGTGTGTAAAGGAGTGTATTAGTTAATTTGGGTGAATAACTACTGTCAGCTACAGTTCTGAGGCTGAAGGATACACATATTATGTGATTGTCTTTGTGTGTGATATAAAAAAAATAACAATAGGTTAGGCATGTTGCTACATACCTTTAATTCCAGGATTCTAAATGCAAAGGCCGTTAGAGCTTTATGAGATCATGGCTAGCCTGATTTTCACAGTGAGTACCAGGACAGCCAGGGATGAATTGAGGAATCCTATCACAAAATAATAATAATTAACAATAACAATAATAATAATAGTAAAGAAACATGTAAAATTCATTAATAATAAATTAGTAAAACACTATTCAATGGAATAAAATTCAGTAATTAAAATAATGGCATATGTTCATGTTTATTGATAAAGAAGTTAATAAATAAATATATAGTCAAGTTAAGAAGTATTTCAAAACTGGCACATGTCTATAATCCAAGAACTTGAGATTCTGAGGCAGGAGGACTGTGGATTTAATTCTACCCTTCACTACATAGTGAGATCTGTCTCAACAGTAAGCAAGAAACAGAAGCAACAGCACAGAAGTAGAAAATCTATTAGCTACTAAATTGATTGATGTCTCTAGAATAGAGATATACTTCATGTCTTAGTTAGAGAGACATCATGCTGTGAACAGATACCATGACCAAGGCAACTCTTGTAAAAACAACATTTAACTGGGAATGGCTTACAAGTTCAGAGGTTCAGTCCATTATCATCAAGCTGGGAGCATGACAGCGTCCAGGCAGGCATGGTGCAGGCAGAGCTTAGAGTTCTACATCTTCATCTGAAGGATGCTAGCAGAATACTGACTTCCATGCACCTAGGATGAGGGTCTTAAATCCCATAATCACAGTACAACTTCTACTCTAATAAGACCACACCTGCCCCAACAGGGGCCATACCCTCTAATGGTGGCACTCCCTGTGCTGAGCATAAACAAACCATCACAACACATTTACCCTGTTGAAAAACATTAAGCTTTGAATTAGAGCTAGCCTTGGATATGTAATGATGTAATGATTTTAATGTCTTCCTTCAAAATTTTCAGAATTTCTGAATTTTAATCTGCATAATAGCAACTGATATTCATCAAATGCTTATGAAACATGAAGCAATTTAAATGCACCCTTTAGTATTAGAGGAGCCTCCACTTCACCCTTTTGCAGGCTGCTGTTTAAGGAGGAAATAATTTGTCCAAAGGAACGACTAATTTATATTTAAATTTTAAAAAAAAACAAATAATCTTCCTTCTTTTCTATGATAATGGATAACACATTTGGTTCAAACCATATGAATGTAATTGATAAAGAGAATAGATTTTATATATTTCTCTCATGCAAATTTACAATTTTGCATATGTTTTTCACAATACAAGTAAGCCAAGCTTCAACTATTATCTGAAGTTTTAGGCTGCTTCTTTTTCCTCATATCTGATAGTGTGCCTTTCAATAGACATTTAAATAAGATATTTTGTCATATCTTTTGAGCTTGAGGTTGCTTGATAACTGTTATTTAGTATTCCAGAAAATCTTTCTTGCAATCTGGGGAGATACAGCATCCGTTTTAGTGGGGTGGTTGTTTATTTTGGGAGGTATTCCTGAGTTTCTAAGCATCAATACTTAAGAGGTTTAATCACAGTTTAGCCTCCAAAGGGGGTTTTCAAATACATTAGTTGCTGTATAAGATACAGCATTGCTTTTCTTAGAACCCAGGACTCTGTGGGCTGTTCTTTTCTGACAATTGCACTTACTGTGGCTGCTAAAAGAGCTTTTTGCCTGGATGTCTCCTTAGATTGTAGTCTGCCTCTGTCTTACTGTAAACTCATCTAGCCTCAGAATTTAAATAGTCAGCTTTGTAAATCACAAAGTCCAGTTCATACTGATAATTGATGTATTTCTCACACCTTATTTTTGCCTAGGGCCTTCCTTAAAATTGTAAGTAAATAGGTGTAGCTCATAGATTGTGTGCATAGCATACAAGATTCCTAGAGTTTGGTCCTATTGTGAGATAGAGAAATGGAGGGAAGGAAGTGGGAAGAGTTAGGAGGGAGGAAGCAAAGAAGGAAGGAAGGAAGGAAGGAAGGAAGGAAGGAAGGAAGGAAGGAAGGAAGGAAGGAAGGAAGGGAGGGAGGGAGGGAGTTAGGGAGGAAGGGAGGATGAGAAGAAGAGAAGAAGGAGAGAAGGAAGAATAAAGAAAGAAGATGAATGTGGCTTGCATATACTGATAACATACCTTTCATTAGACAATGTCTTGGGGAGGGAATGAAATCAGGTAGCTCTTAGAACAATTTGGTCATACATTTGTTGTCCTTGTAGATGTAAAAAAAAAAAATGTTTACTTTGATGCATTGGTCATAGTATTTGTAATGTCCCAACATTTAGGAAGCTAAGACAAGAAGTTGACATGTTTGAAAGAAAGGTGGAGAGAGGTATGGAAAGGAGTGAAGAGGCAGGAACTAGGCAGACATTGTGGGGTAGGGTGAAGTGGGGAAAAAAGGTTTGGCTTATGTTTCAAAGATAATTTAGAACCAAAGTGAAGAGCTTGTCTAACGTAAGACTCTTAAACAAATCAAGCATAATGTTTCTCTAAGGGATGATCATGTTAATAGATTTTGTGTTTGCCATTCCTCTGTGGAGTTAAAGGAGTGAAAGCTGAGGTCATTGTTTCATAAAAAGGTTACTTGAGAAAAAAATGTAAAAGAAAAAAAAAAGAAATAAGAAACAAATGAAGAAAGGAAGGAAGGGCAGCCGGATGTGGTGACGCATGCCTCTAATCCCAGCACTTGGGAGGCAGGTGGATTTCTGAGTTCCAGGCCAGCCTCTAGCCTGGTCTATAGAGTGAGTTCCAGGACATCCAGGGCTAAGCAGAGAAACCCTGTCTTGGGAAAAAAGAAAAAAGAAAGAAGAAAAAAGAAAGAAGAAAGAAGAAAAAAGAAAAAAGAAAAAAGGAAGGAAGGAAGGAAGGAAGGAAAGAAGGAAAGAAGAAAAGGAAAAAGAAAGAAGAGGAAACAAGCAAGGAAAGAATGAGGGAATAAAGCTAACTGATAAGGGAATTGATCACAATATATCTTGAAAGAGAACATACTTTGATATCTAAAATCCACAGTTAATTGAATTAGTTTTCATCCTTATAAACTATATAATTCTATAACTTTATAAAAAGGTTTAATATTATATTCCCAAACATGAAGAGGTTTGGACTAGGTTCCATGATTTCTTTTTACATTTCTTTTTTCTCCTTATTACATACTCAAACCTTAGTGAAATTATCCTGAGCTTTTGTTCCCGCCGGCAAGAACACACTCGGGAGAACCTGAATCTTCTGTGGCAAAAGCTTTATTGCTTCTTCAGGAGGGAAGACCCCGACCCCAGAAAATGGAGTCGCTTATATAGCCCTCAGCCATGGCGTTTCAGCACCTGATATGGCGTGTCAGCTCCTGATTTGTTGCTCGCCCATCACCCCACTATTACACCCCAAGATGGCAGTGACTAAGCGTGAGTTCAGTCTCGCACTTGCGCACAAGGCTTGTTTACTAGTTAGGCACAGCGGAGGCCAGCACCATCTTATAATGGTGATTGCTTGTGGCACGCAGGGCTCTGCACAGTGATTGCGCGCGGCACGGCTCTCCACATGAAATATAATAGGTTGAATGATATAGTAAATACACATAATACTTAAGGAAACACTACTAGGTGGGCTATTTCCTTGGGAGGTGAAGAGAAAGCAGAAATAGTAGAGTGGATTGGTGGAAAAACAGACAAAAGGATCCAGGAACATTGGCGTAGATGGAGATGAGAACTTCAATTAAAACACAGTTGTTTGATGGAAAACCAAATCCTGGGGGAAATTGGTGTAAGACTTGGACCTGTCGTGTTCTTTAATCCTCCTGAGTTCTCAGAAATACAAAAGAGACAGGATAAGCATCATATGTAGTCAATATCAGAGCGTGGATTAAATTATTTTAATTGGAAAGAAATTACTCTAAGAAGAATGGATAACTTTAGAATATTAGACTTACATGTAGTTTAGAATATTTAACTCTCCATAGGATAAGGGAAACAAGGCAAACATTTGTCAAGTATCTAAATATACAGTTAATTAGCTTTTATTCCCAAACCAATACATACCTTTATAGAAATGGTTTGACTTTATATTCCCAAATACAAAATTATGGAAATTATGTCACAGAAGAGGAATGACTTTAAGAAATCATGGTCTGTTGGGATCTTGGTCTTATGGAAATTTCATCAAACACAAGGCAACTCCATATTAGAAAACTTGAAACCATGATCAGAGGACCATTCTTGTGGATCAGGCCTAGTTCTTGCATCTTCAGTGTAACAAAGCAATTTTCATGCATTTCTAAGAACAAATTGTAAACAGACACCACACAGAGACATTTCAACACATCACCAACTTCTTGGATGCAAGGTTTGGAAATGTCAGCTGGGAAAAAGTTTTAGACCGATGTTTTAGAATGTCCCAGCTGTAAGCACAAGTCTCAAGACTAATGTGCATAAACCCAAGGCTGGAGAAATTGGTGAAGGAGCAAGTCTAAGAGCCATTCTCCAGGATCACACTGAGTTATCTCAGTGGACTCCTGACCTCCTGAAAGGATGTGGTGTGCAGAAAGGTAAACACTTAATAGAGAAGGGTGATGATTAATGAGATGGCATAGAATTTTTTGAGCAGAAGCTGCACCTTTCTGAATACTCTTTCTTTTTCTTGACATCTTCCTCTGCTGCTGCATCTCTTTGGTTGATGGGGACACCAGAGGCCATCACAGTTCTCACCAGGGAAAGCCATTTTCTCTCTCTAGAAACTCTGATGGCCTCACCATCTCTATCAGCTCGATGTGTCTAGCCCTCTCATGCACTTCCTCATCTGTGTATGATCTGATGTGCTGTCTCCAGTGTGCCAAACTATGGGTGATCCCAGATCAAAGAGTTTGAGGGGAGGAGTGAGGCCAGGAGACAAGGAGAATCCATTTCAGGAGTTTAGAATAATCACTTCTCAAGGACCAGTATGACCCAAACCAGCTAATATCATTTGCATTGTGCCTGACTTCTGTTCATGGACCTTGGTCAACTTAAAATTTTCTGATGCTTATTCTTTTAGTTCTTTTAAATAAAACTATAACTATAGATGGATTTCTTGTACAGAATAGAGGCTACCTGAATGTGACCTTTAATATGTTCAATGACTTGTTCATTCGGCTTTTCAACAACTGAAGGATGCATGTGCAAGCTTAAATTTTTGTTACTTTTGCTCTTTCTTCTCTATCTGTCTGACTGTCTTTTTTCCTCTATTTCTTCATTTTCTTTTCACTTAGAAGAATAGAAATATCCATTTAAAACATAACACCATTCCTAAGGGTTTGAAATGGGTAAAGTTGTGAGATTGTAGCTTGGATGAGATTTGTGCAACACATTATCATGGAAAAAGCATTGGTAAAATAAGCAGACAGATTTGGCCATTGTCAGGCTTGGAAATAACTGTGGCTGTGGAAGAATGTTTTCTACTTTCATTGACACCAGAGTCTCATAATGAAAATTTTCTAGATTAGGGAGATCACAATAAAATGATATGGTAGCATCCCCTAAAAAATACAAGGTAATTTTCATATTGAGAAATATCAAAATGATGATACGAGACCAGTTCTTGTTGCTTCTAGGGAAGACGAGAAAAAGAACTACTACTCTCATTTCAGAAAAGTGTGATGTGCAAAGGAAGGCTTCTAATAGGGCAGTGCAGTCAGACAGAGCTCTGTGTTCACACTTAATGGTTCTTTTGGTGTGGCTAGAGCATACAGTATGGTTGTGGGTTTGGATTAGTAGTAGTAAGGTAGCTGTATGGAGATGAAGAGAGCCACAGTGATGGTGAGATTCTGGAAAAATCTTTATGTCTAGAGGATTTGGAAAAAAAAAACTTAGGACAGTGAGAGCCATCAGTGAACAGGTGGAATTTCTTTATGTATAATATACATGTTCATCAGATGTTCGTCACAGAACTATTAGTTTTTAGTTAACAAGTATTTCTTGAATTCTCATAGGTACTGGAGACCAAGGAAAAATAGCTTGTTTGTTTCTTTTAAGACAAAGATTTTTCTTTGATAGAGTATGCCGTGATTTCAGATAGAATATGGTATTTAAAGAATGTTTTAAAAAGCCTTCTCAAGTAGATGACACCTGAACAAAGAAAGAGGTGAGGAAGGAAAACACGTGGGTATTCAGGAGAAAAATACCTTAGCCAAAAGTCAAAGTCGAGGTGAAAGACTAGAGATGAGGGGGTTCCTGGTGTGACAAGGTCTTGAGAAGGATGCACACTGGACTTTATAGTCTGCCCTGAACTTTCGAGTTTTCTCAGATCAGAAAAGAAGATACAAAACGTATTTCTTGAGCAGAAATTGAAGTGATTGGGCTTCTCTAGTTTAGGATGCTCTAGGGCTAAAATGAGGCAAACAGAAAAGCAGGAGTTATACATAAGATGCTGACTAGAAACCCAGGAAGAGTGGTACTGACGAGATTTTATTAGGGGCACTGAATAACTTGAGATGTTGCAGGGAAACCCAGCAAATTTGGCTGGATAGTTGAAAGAAGACATTAAACACAGAATGCTTTGGGCACCTGATAATATAGAGTTTCCATGAACTGGTTCCCAGCTGAAAACTGTGAAGAAAGTTGAGAATGGGTTCTGGCAGAAGACAGATGCTGCAAACTTTATGTTAAAGATTTGATACTCAATACATCTGAGTGGAGAGACAGAGCATCAACAGGCAGGCTTATTAAGTCATCCATCCAAGAATGGATCAATGTGGGAGAAATGATGAAGCTGTTTAGAGTATTTGATGGTCTTGCAGAGGATCAGGGTTTGGTTTCTAGCACCAATACAATAGCTTACAGTAGTCTATAATTCCAATTCCAGTGGCTGTAATACCCTATCCTGTTGTATATATGGTGCACATACACTCATGCAGACAAAACACTCTTACACATAAAATAAAATGGATAAATCATTTTTAAAATTCTACAGATTAATATAATTAGATGTGCATATAATGTTTTGTAATAAAAATATGTTGGTAATCCATAGCAAGCGGGTTTGGACAATACCAGACTCAGAGATCTAATATTTATAAAATTATGTCTTCTGTTCCCAGCACACTTCAGATTCTTGTGCTAGATATTTCTTGGACTCAGAAAATCAGTGTTGATTAATATGATATGAGTATGAGGAAGAAGTATGGGTCAGAAGATTCTTACAAAGGCTATTATTTCCATTCACAGACAAAAAAAAAACTATGCCAAGTGAGGTTTCTAATTGGACTGTGAAGACAGAAAGTTTGTGTTAACTTTCAGTAGGAATTTCAGGGTGACTGGTCATAAGAATCTGCTTCCAAACGCTGCCACCATTGCATACACTAGCAAGATTTTGCTGAAAGGACCCAGATATAGCTGTCTCTTGTGAGACTATGCCGGGGCCTAGCAAACACAGAAGTGGATGCTCACAGTCAGCTATTGAATGGATCACAGGGCTCCCAATGGAGGAGCTAGAGAAATTACCCAAGGAGCTAAAGGGAACTGCAACCCTATAGGTGGAACAACAATATGAACCAATCAGTACCCCGGAGCTCTTGTCTCTAGCTGCATATGTATCAAAAGATGGCCTAGTCGGCCATCACTGGAAAGAGAGGCCCATTGGACATGCAAACTTTATATGCCCCAGTATAGGGGAAAGCCAGGGCCAAAAAGGGGGAGTGGGTGGGTAGGGGAGTGGGGGGTGGGTATGGGGGACTTTTGGGATAGCAATGGAAATGTAAATGAGGAAAATACCTAATAAAAAATTTAAAAAAATCTGTGAGTTGGCTTGAGTTTGCTTTAGGAGGGTGGGTTTGTTATACAGTCAGTCTAGTTTTCTCTTGCCACCTTCTTGTGTGCTCTCTTGCCCTTCAAATTTCTCTCATGGGATTATCCAGCATCATTCAGAATTCTCACAAGACACTAACCTTGAACTTTGAATGTTCTAAAATTTGGAGAAATTATTTTAGTGTCTAGTGTTCTCTTATCACATCTTCGCCTCCTGCACCCCCCCCCCAATAAACAATGAATAATTCAATTTTTGGGTAGTTCAACTTGAATACCAGTTAGATCTCTAGGTACAAAAAAAAAGAATTGATATATATTAAAATCAAAGTTCTCAGTGAAAATATCTAGACGTAAGTGTTTGGTTCATTTTCACCCACAGAGATATCTAGAAATGGAAAGATAATTGAAAGTAAGTCAAATGTCAAACAGCATTAAGCAATAGGCATTTTTTTTAGTGAGAAAAAATAAACCAAATTCTTGTCCTTGAAGAGCTCACAGTAAAACAAAATAAATAAATAGAATAACACTTCAAAATTATGAGGAAAGCTACTAGTTTCTGGATGCAAAGCAGAGGACAGAGTAGAAGGACCGATAGAACAAGGCACAGTACAGTGGGCTGTTTGCAGTTCACAGCAAATGACTTGCTGTGAGGTCGACATTGGCAATACATGGAGACAAGACTAGAGAGACAAGTGAGGTTCTGATCAGTAGATGCAGGTGGCGATTTAAGCCTATCATGCCTCACACAATAGACATGCGTGGAAACAGGTGTCGTCTTTAAAGTAAAATGCAGTGGAGTGAGGATGCAAATTCTAGGTTGGTATTTAGGTATGAGTCCAGCTTTATTCTTTAACTACTTTGTAATGTTTGGTGGCCACTTAATGTTTCTGTGTTCAAGTCCCTTTTCTGTGATAAGAGATACGTTACTTCAAAATGTCTCAGATAAAACTAAAACGGGAGTTATATAGTGCTGCTCAGCAGAGTCAGTTGGAACACAGCATTTGTTAAATATAAGGCAATCACCCCACCAGAGAACACAAAAAGCATGTTTGTGTTTGTTTCTTTGTTTGTTTTTCCTTACACCGTTCATGTTCATTGAGAGGCCTCCTAAAAATGAGACTGGCAAGAGTCAAATTTATTAATACATGGATTGCATCCACAAATGAGTCTGCTGAGTTATGCACAACCACAAAAGATGGTTAATATTAGTCTTAACCTAACACTATGGCAAAGAACAATAAATATGGAAAAAAGTGGACAAAAGAAAATAATTCTGAGACTTATTGGTGACAGAGCATGGAATATTGTAAGATAGTGAGAAGATTGAGGTAAAAGCTAGATTTGTGATGCAGATGCTTCAAGAGTCCTCTATGTTCCATGCTGATAATAATTTAAAACTTCTCAAGTGACTACTGTGGCTCCCGGTGCAGCGTGGAAGGCTGAAAATTCAAGTATCCTTCTTTTGGCCTACTTAAGGCAATGGCCTGGGTTTTCTTTTCTGTTATTTTTTTTTTAAAATCTTGTTTCTCAGTTTTCTTCAGTTTAAAATAATACACTTGCCAATGTGACAGAATCTATTAGACTTCCCATACTCACATGTCTATTTCCATGTGATTGTGATTGTTAAAATGCAAATAGGACTCACAAAATTAAAATGATAGCATTAAGTTCATAGATTAAAAACCAAACCATTTACAGAGCTTAGCTTAGGCATAATTAGGTCCAGCCTGATCAGAGCTTAGTACACTCTTCCTTTGACTCAACACAAATGATAGCAAGAAAACGAGAAACTGAGCTGGTGACACTATGCTCAGGCTATAACTGCTATTTCCTTTCTCATCTAGGCTTGTTCTGTCTGATCTGAACCCTAGTATTAAGTGACTTCTCCACCTGCAGGCCCTGATCATATTGAATTGGTGCTTTACTATTAGTCAACCTGAGCAGTAAGACTGAAGAGTCAGACAGATCTCACAGAATAAGGTTAGGAGGGAACAGGAGACAAATTATTGTCCTCTGCACTATCTTCTTTGATTAGATTTTATTTCAAAATATATTATAGTTGCTGGTCATTAATTATACATATTTCTATTGATAGTCGCTGAATTGCACTGTAGTACTGCAATAACCTACATACTTCTTGAAAATAGGACCCTTGACTTTGGAGAAAGCAAGGCATATGCCTCCACTCCAACATGACTGTCCGCACGAGCTGGTATACACGCCATTTTTTAGTCTTCATCTGTCTAGTGTTATCCATCAACACCATGTTACATTAGAAAACAAGACATATGTTTTAGGTTGACTCAACCTTTTAGCAACTGAAGATGAAACTCCTGGTAAGCATGGGATAAAGAAGGAGATTGTTGAGGCCATAAGCGCAGCATGACAAATTAGCAAGAATATGGCCCTAAGACAGAAGAGGCTTCCACCCACACTGAATCATCAACTCACTGGTGGAAACAATTTATTTGATGCAAACGAAAACCCAAACATTTATAAATCTGCTAAACAAGGAGCTCAAGGAAAGAGCTTCTGAGACTTGAAAAACAGATTTTGTTCTCCACGGGAATTATAGGATTGGAAGTCTGTCAGGGTTTGGGGAATACACACATCTGGTGTGTGTGTGGCTGGGACACTTAGTCATTGCATTGAGCCTTAACCAGTGGGTGACTTTTGTTTATGGACCTTGATCTTGTGCTTCTGGAAGAAACCTTTCTTCTCCTGTCAGAGCTTCATCTCTGTATCGTCAATTATACTTCCAAAATAAAACTCTGATATATTCCCCTCTCTCTATCTTACAGCATACACTCACACTTAGTGACAGCTTACTCTTGTTTCTCCACAAACTTTTAGGGATAGTAATAGGGGAGAAACTCCTCTAGTAGGAGAGTGTCTCCAACCCAATGTTCTTTTTGTCTGTGTTGTGAATCTAAGAAACAAAGTAAAATCTGATTGAATGAGAAATAACGACATGACAGTTTCTATGTGTTGTGAAGAGAAGGTTTTATTGTAGATGTGAGGGAAAAAACATCCAGGGGTATCTGGAAAGATCCAGACTAAACATGGCCAGCAGAATGAACTGTGCCATGGGAGGAGAGATGGCAGGGAACAAGAGAGAAAGAGAAGAGAGGAGAGTTGAGGAGGCAAAGAGAGGAGCCAGAAGTTAAGAGAACAAAGAGGCAAAGGGAGCCAACAGAAGATGTAGCAAAGATGGCTGAGTCACTTAGGAAAAGAGAAGCTCGGGGAAGAGAAGTAAAAGTCAGGGCTGGAGAGGTTTAGGGTAGGGGCAGGGGTATGCCAGCTGGGAGTGTTACAGAGGACTCAAGAACAGGTACTTGAGGTGCAACATCTACTTTGATTTGTTAGTAGGCACCTCAGTCATTTATCCCAGGTTTCTTTGAGATCAAACACTAAGAAACAGAAATAGCTCATGATTATTTGCTGACAAGAGACAAGAGATGATACAAAGATCAACTTTATTTTCATTTATTTATTTTTGTCAAAAAATTTTTATTAGATATTGTGATGGTTTGTATATTCTTGGACCAGAGAGTGGCACCATCTGGAGGTGTGACCTGGTTGGAGTAGGTGTGTCACTGTGTGTGTGGGCATAAGATCCTCACCTTAGTTGCCTGGAAGTCAGTTTTCTACTAGCAGTCTTTGGATGAAGATGTAGAACTCTCATCTCTGCCTGAGCCATGCCTGCCTGGATACTGCCATGCTCTCACCTTGATGATACTGGACTGAACCTCTAAACCTGTAAGCTAGCCCCAATTAAATGTTGTTTTTATAAGACTTGCTTTGGTCATGGTATCTGTTCACAGCAGTAAAACCCTAACTAAGATAGAAATTGGTACCAGGAACTGGGGTAATGCTGTGATAGGCCTGACCATGCTTCTATTTGAAAGAACGTGGATTTTGTGACTTTGGATTTGGAAAGCAGTGGAATGCTTTAAATGGGGCTTAATGGGTCATCCTAGTAGGAATATGGATTGCTGGGAGTAATTTGAACTGTGTTGACCTGGCCCAAGATATTTCAAAGCAGAAGAATTTCAGAATGTGACATAAAGACTGTTTTTGTGATATTTTGGTGAAGAATGTGGCTACTGTTTGCCCTTGTCTGAAAAGTCTGCCTGAGGCTAAGGTGAAGAGACTCAGATTAATTGCATTGACAAAGGAAGTTTCAAAGAAGCCAAGCAGAGACTCTGTTCTCTAGTTAAGTCTTTTGAAGAGAAGTTGGAACAAGCATAGCAAGCTTAGAAAGGCAAAATATAAAATATACGGTTCGAGTATTGAAGGGGTACCAGGAAGTGAAATAGAGCAAAATCCTGTGTTCTAGAAAATAACAGATTAAGGGAGTGGGACCTTGGGGCAAGATCCTACCCAGCTAAATTTAGATCCAGGCATGGTGGTACACACCTTTAATCCCAGAAGACAGGCATGCTGATCTCTGTGTTTAAGGTCAATCTACAGAGCAAGATCTAGTCAAGCTTAGGCAGTGAAAGATTTGGAAAACAGAAAGCCAGTGATAATAAAATAGAATAAAGGAGACATGTTCCAGCTCCTGCAAGCAGTGGAACTCTGCAGTTTCAGTCATGTAGCTCTGGCTTTAGAGTGAATAATAGAAGGGACTACTTGGACAACCGATGCTGGTTAGCTGGAGCTAAGAAATTAGCAGTGATTAAGAAGAGACCAGCCTCACTGAGGTGAAACACTGGGAAGTGTTTTCTGCGAGCACACAGAAGCTGTGTTCCAGAGATAGCCAAAGTTGTACCTCCCACCGCAGCTGTAGTTGGTAATGGGAAAGAGTCACTAAGGTGGTACTGGTTTTGAAAACATGAAAGGGTTATGAGCAGCTGAGGCTTGACACTGTGAAAGGCCGTGGAATGCCATTGGTGAAGGTGCAGCCTCAGTTGAAGTTGATGGCCCATTACTGAAGGGGTCATGCAAAGGATTTGAGGCTTGGCACCATGAAGAGAGCCTATGAGAGGTTATTGGTGAAGCTTAGTTGGTGTGGAACACCCCAGTGTATTGGAGATGTCAGTACCATGATCACCAAAAACAGAAGCTGTAGTGGAGTGGATCAACCTAAGCTTATAGTACTATAGAGGGCAGAGCTGGAGAAGTGATGCCAGCCCTTAGGAGGAGCCCAAAAGAGCAAATGGAATCCCAGACACTGAAACAAGAAGCTGTAACATTAAAATTGCCTTAGAGACTCAAAGATGTTAAAGATGCCAGAACCATGAGATACATGGTGAGGAAAGCTGCTAACAGGGAATGGAACCAGCCCAGGAGAAAGCAGTTTGTTGCAGTCAACAAAGATGAAAAGGGAGTGGAGATCTGAAGACCTCTTTGACATCAGCCATGGAGATGCAGATTTTGGAATTTTCCCAGCTGGTTTCTCGTCTTTCTTTGAGGATTCCATTTAAGTGATTGGATGAATCTCAGAAGAGACCTTGGACTTTGAATTTTAACATTGTTGAGACTGCTATAGACTATGAGGATTTTAAAAGTTTGACTAAATGCATTTTGCATTATGCTATGTTTAAGTATTCCCGCCCCAGACTCATGTGTTTGAACAAGTCTATGGGGGCCAGAGAGTGGAATGTGATGGTTTGTATATTCTTGGACCAGGGAGTGGCACCATCTGGAGATGTGGCTTTGTTGCAATAGGTGTGACCTGGTTGGAGTAGCTGTGTTACTGTGGGTGTGGGCATAAGATCCTCACCCTAGTTGCCTGGAAGTCAGTCTTCCTCTAGCAGCCTTTGGATGAAGATGTAGAACTCTCATCTCTGCCTGAGTCATGCCTGCCTGGATACTGCCATGCTCCCACCTTGATGATAATGGACTAAACCTCTAAACCTGTAAGCTAGCCTCAATTAAATGTTTTTATAAGACTTGCCTTGGTCATGGTGTCTGTTCACAGGAAAACCCTAACTAAGACATATGTTCTTTATTTACATTTCAAATGTTATCACCTTTCCTAGTTTCCCCTCTGAAAATCCCCTATCCCCTCCTCCCTCCCCCTGCTCCCCAGCCCACCCACTCCAATTCCTGGTCCTGGCATTCCCCTATACTGGGGCATAGAGCATTCACAGTAACTAGGAACTCTCCTCGCATTGATGACCAACTAGGTCATCCTCTGCTACATATATAGCTAGAGCCACAAGTTCCACCATGTGTTTTGATTGGTGGTTTAGTTCCAAGGAGCTCTGGGGATACTGCTTATTTCACATTGATGTTTCTCCAATGGGGCTTCGAACCCCTTCAGCACCTTGGGTACTTTCTCTAGCTCCTTCATTGGTCCTTACCTGAGATTGCTTTAGAAGCTGATCTTTGTGACAATCATCCATTGGACAAAGCACAAAGCTAAAGCAATCTCCAGTAAGGAAGACAGTGATATTGGGTAAAAGCGATGAAAGACAGGGAGAGGTTAGTAAGGAGTGGGGAATCATGTCATTATTATCTAGAAGTTTGATCTCTTAACCTCCTTTTACAAAGGTCTTGTGCTTCTTGTCATGGCAGTTGATAAAAATGTGACAAATGAAAATTAAATAATAATGAGGTTGGAAGATATTTTGAGGCCACTCTGGTGGCCATCTGGGATACTACTGGTTTTCCCTAGTGTCCTAAAAATCTTCTAGTCTCATGTCTCTAGCTGCATTACATGTAGGAGAGGATGGTCTAGTCGGTCATCAATGGGAGGAGAGGCTCTTGGTCTTGTGAAGGTTCTCTGCCCTAGTAAAGGGGAATGCCAGAGCCAGGAAGCTGGAGTGGGTAGGTTGGGGAGCAGGGGGAGGGGGAGGGGATAGGGGATTTTTGGAGAGAAAACTAGGAAATGGGGTTACATTTGAAATGTAAATAAAGAAAATAACTAATTAAAAAAGTTCTAGTCTCTAGGCATTCTGACCTCAGTGCATAAAAGGATTAGTGTAAGAGGGAATTAATTAGTTCAGTCAGCTGGCAATACAGTTGGTAACATTCTACTTTTGTTATATAGTAAATGTTTTCGTTTTACAATAACTTTATAGTTATTGAGCAGCTGAAAAAACTTTAGGGAGTTTCCTAAATTTCGTGCCTTCTATCTTTTATTTTGTTTCTTTAATTTTGAGACATGATGCTGCCATGTACCCCTATCTATCCTCATGTTCACCATGTAGACTAGGCTGGCTTCAAATTCAGGATCTGACTACTTCTGTTTCCTTTTTATAATTTAATTTTATTTATAATTCATTTTTACACTCCATATTCCGTTCCCTGCCCCTCCCCTTCCACCCTCCAACTGCTCCACATCCCACACCTCCTACCCACCACACTCAGTCTCCACATAGATGTCCCCATTCTCTACCCCATCTGACCTCTAAACTCCCTCGGGCCTCTAGTCTCTTGAGGTGTAGGTGCATCATCTCTGAATGAACACAGACCTGGAAGTTCTTTACTGTATGTGTGTTGGGGGAGGGCTCATATCAGCTGGTGTATGCTGTCTGTTTTGTGGTTCAGTGTTTGAGAGATATCAGGGGTCCAGATTAATTAAGACTGCTGTTCCTCCTATAGGGTCACCCTTCTCCTCAGCTTCTTTTAGCCTTCCCTAGTTCAACAACAGGGGTCAGCTGCTTCTGTCCATTGGTTGGGTGTAAATAACCACATCGGACTCTTTCAGCTGCTTATTGGGTCTTTCAGAGGGTAGTCATAATAGACCCCTTTTTGTGAGCTCTCCATAGCCTCAGTAATAGTGTCAGGCCTTGGATCTCCCCTTGAGCTGGATCCAACTTTGGGCCTGTCAATGGACCTTCTTTTCCTCAGGCTTCTCTTCATTTCCATCCCTGTACTTCTTTCAGACAGAAACAATTATGGGTTAGGGGAATGACTGGGATGGCAACCCCTTCCCTCACTTGATGTCCTGTCTTCCCGTTTGATGTGGGCTCTATAGGTTCCTTCTCCCTACTGTCTGGCATTTTATCAAAGGTCCCTCCATGAGTCCTGGGAGTCTATCACCTCTCAGGTTTCTTGTCCACTCTGGGGGGTCCCCCAACCTAATATTTCCTGATATTTCTTGTTTACATTTTTTCTGCAAGCCCTCAGGGATCCAGTCATTTTCTCTCACCCAGTACTAGATCAGGTTTCGCTCTCCCCACTACTCTCTCCTTACCCCATCCATTTTCCCTTCCAAGTCCCTCCCTCCCTCCCTCTCCATTCATGATTGCTTTCTTCTCTCTCCCAAGGGGGACTGTGGCATCCTCACTTGGGCACTTCAGCTTGTTGAGCCTTTTGAATTCTGTGGGCTGTATCTTTTGTATTTTGTCTGTTTTGTTGTTGTTGTTGTTGTTGTTTGTTGTTATTGTTATTTCTAATATCCATTTATTAGTGAGTACATACCATGCATGTCCTTTTGGGTCTGAGCTACCTCACTCAGGATGATATTTTCTAGTTCCATCCATTTGCCTACAAAAGTCAGGATGTCCTCATTCTTAATAGCTGAGTAGTACCATTTTGTAAATGAACCACATTTTCTGTATCCATTCTTCTGTAGCGGTACATCTAAATTGTTCCAGCTTCACAATAGGCTGCTATGAACATAGTGGAACATGGGCCCCTGTGGTAAGGTGGAGCATCTTATGGGTATATTCCCAAGAGAGGTATAGCTGGGTCTTCAGGTAGATCTATTTCCAATTTTCTGAGAAACCTCCAGATTGATTTCTAGAGTGGTTGTACCAGTTTGTAATCCTACCAGCAATGGAGGACTGTTCCTCTTTCTCCACATTGTCTCCAACATGTGTTGTCACCTGAGGATTTGATCGTAGCCATTCTGACTGGTGTAAGGTGGAATCTCAGGGTTATTTTGATTTGCATTTCTCTGATCACTAAGGACTTTGAACATTTCTTTAGGTGCTTCTCAGCCATTCAAGATTGCTCAGTTGGAAATTCTCTGTTCAGTTCTAATCCCCATTTTTGATTGGTTTGGTTTTTTTTTGTGTGTGATTTACTTTTTGAGTTCTTTATATATTTTGGATATTAGCCCTCTATTGGATGTGGGGTTAGTGAAGATTTTTCCCAATCTCTAGGTTGCCTATTTGTCTTATTGATTCTGGCCTTTGCCTTAAAGAAGCTTTCCAGTTTCATGAGGTCCCATTTATCAACTCTTGATCTTAGAGCATGAGCCATTGGAGTTCTGTTTAGGAAATTTACCCTTGTGCCAGTGAGTTCAAGGCTCTTTCTCACTTTCTATTCTGTTAGATTCAGTGTATCTGGTTTTATTTTGAGGTCCTTGATCCACTTGGAATTGAGCTTTGTACCAGGTGACAAATATGGATCTATTTTCATTCTTCTACATACAGACTGCCAGTTAGACCAGCACCATTTATTGAAGAGGCTTTTTTTTCCATTGTATTATTTTGGCACCTTTGTTAAAAACAAACAAACAAACAAAAACAAAAAGCAAAACAACAACCAAAAAAAAGAACCCCCCAAAAACCAAAACAAACCAAATCAAAACAAAAGCAAGTGACAATAAGTGTGTGGTTTTATTTCTGGGTCTTCAATTTTATTCCTTTGATTAACATATCTGTCTCTGTACCAATGTCATGCAAATTTTATAACTATTGCTCAGTAGTAAAGCTTGAGGTCAGGGATGGTGATTTCTCCCAGCTGTTCATTTATTGTTGTTGTTATTATTATTATTATTATTTTGCTCTCCTGGGTTTTCGCCTTTCCAGATGAATTTGAGAATTGCTCTTTCAATGTCCTTGAAGAATTATATTCGGATTTTGATGGGGATTGCACTGAATCTATAGATTGCCTTTGGTAGGATAGCCATTTTTACTTTGTCAGTTCTTCCAATCCATGAACATGGGATATCTCTCCATTTTCTGAGATCTTCTTCAATTTCTTTCTTGAGAGACTTGAAGTCATTGTCATATAGGTCTTTCACTTGTTTGGTTAGAGTTACCCCAAGATATGTTTTGCTATTTGTGGCTATCCTGAAGGGAATTGTTTCCCTAATTTCTTTCTCAGCCTGATTATCCTTTGTATAAAGGAAGGATACTGATTTATTTGAGTTAATTTTATATCTGGCCACTTTGCTGAGGTTGTTTATTAACTGGAGAAGTTCTGTGGTAGAATTTTTGGGGTCACTTATGTATACTATCATATCATCTGCAAATAGTGATACCTTTATTTCTCCTTTACCAATTTGTATCCCCTTGATCTCTTTTTGTTGTCTTATTGTTCTAGCTAACATTTTGAGTACTATGTTGAATTGATATGGGGAGAGTGGGCATCTTTGTCTTGTCCCCAATTTCAGTGGGATTACTTCAAGTATGTCTCCATTTATTTTGAGATTGGCTGTTGGTTTGTTATATATTGCTTTTATTTTGTTTAGGCATGGGCCTTGAATTCCTGATCTCTCCAATACTTTTAACATGAAGTGGTGTTGTATTTTGTCAAATGCTTTTTCAGCATCTAAGGAGATGATCATGTGGTTTTTTTTCTTTGAGTTTGTTTATATAGTGGATAGTGTTAATGGATATTCATATATTAAACGAACCTGTATGCATGGGATGAAGCCTATTTGATCATAGTGAATGATGGTTTTAATGTGTTCTTGAATTTGCTTTGAAAGAATTTTATTGAGTATTTTTCATTGATATTCATAAGCGAGATTGGTCTGAAGTCCTCCTTTTTGGTTGGGTCCTTGTGTGGTTTAGGTATCAGAGTAATTGTTGCTTCATAGAATGAGTTAGGTAATATTCCTTCTGCTTCTATTTTATGGAATAGTTTGTGGAAAATTGAGATCAGGTCTTCTTTGAAGGTCTGGTAGAATTCTGCACTAAATCCATCTGGCCCTCAGTGTTGTTTTGGTTGGGAGGTTTTTAATAATTTCTTCTATTTCCTTCTGTGATATGGGCCTGTTTAGATAGTTTACCTGCTCTTGATTTAAGTTTGGTATGTGGCACCTGTCTAGAAAACCATCCATTTCATCTGGATTTTCCAGTTTTGTGACTCTAGGCTTTTATAGTAGGATCTGATGATTTTTTGAATTTCCTTGGTTTCTGCTGTTATGTCTCCCTTTCCATTTCTGATTTTCTTAATTTGGATACTGCCTCTTGGCCCTTTAGTTAGTATGGCTAGGGGTTTATCTATCTTGTTGATTCTTTCAAAGAACTAGCTTTTGGGTTTGCTGATTCTTTATATTGTTTTCTTTGTTTCTATTTGGCTAATTTTGGCCTAAGTTTGATTATTTCCTCCCTACTACTCCTCTTAGGTGAGTTTACTTCATTTTGTTCTAGAGCTTTCAGGTGTGCTGTTAAATGTTAGTGTAAGATCTCTCTAGTTTCTTTGCCAGGGCACTTAGTGCTATGAACTTTTCTCTTAGCACCGCTTTCATTGTGTCCCATAGGTTTGGGTATGATCTATCAACATTTTCATTAAATTCCAGGAAATCTTTAACTTCTTTCTTTCTTTCTTTCTTTCTTTCTTTCTTTCTTTCTTTCTTTCTTTCTTTCTTTCTTTCTTTCTTTCTTTCTTTCTTTCTTTCTTTCTTTCTTTCTTCCTCCCTTGATCAAGTTATCACTGAGTAAAGAGTTGTTTAGTTTCCACATATATGTGGGTTTCTGTAGTTTTTGTTGTTATTGAAGACCATCCTTAGGCCATGGTCATCTGATAGGATGCATGGAATTATTTTAATCTTCTTGTATCTGTTGAGGGTTGTTTTGTGACCAATCAGATGGTAAAATTTGGAGAAGGTACCATGAGATGCTAAAAAGAATGAGTATTCTTTTCTGTTAGGATGAAATGTTCTGTAGATACCTGTTAAATCCTTTTGGTTTATAACCTCTCTTAATGTCACTGTGTCTCTGCTTAGTTTCTGTTTCAATGTCCTGTCCATTCGTGAGTGTTGGGTGTTGAAATCTCCCACTATTATTGTGTGGGGTTCATTGTGTGTTTTGAGTTTTAGTAAAGCTTCTTTTGTGAATTTGGTTGCTCTTGCATTTGGGATATAGATGTTCAAAATTGAGAGTTTCTCTTGGAGGATTTACCCCTTGATAAATATGAAGTGTCTTTGTTCATCATGCTTGATAACTTTTGGTTGAAAGTCTATTTTACTGGATATTAGGATGGTGACTCCTGTTTGCTTCCTTGGACCATTTGCTTGGAAGTCCTTTTTCCATCGTTTTACTCTGAGATAGTGCCCGTCTTTGTTATTGAGGTTTGTTTCTTATATGCAGCAACATGCTGGATCTTGTTTTTGTACCCAGTCTGTTAGTTTATGTCTTTTTTTAGGTGAGTTGAGTCCATTAATATTGAGAGATATTAAAGAGAGATGACTGTTGGTTCCTTAGATGTTCGTTTTTGTAGGTGGTTTTATGGCTTGTGGCTCTCTTTTTGACTTTGTTGTGAGATGCTTAATATCTTGTCCTTTCTTTGGTACAGGTATCCTCCTTGTGTTGGAGTTTTACTTCCAGGATCCTCTGTGAGACTGGATTGGTAGACAGATACTGTTTGAATTCGGTTTTGTCATAGAATATTTTGTTTTCTACATCTATGTTGATTGAGCGTTTTGTTGGGTATAGTAGCCTGGGCTGGCATTTGTGTTCTTTTAGAGTCTACATGACCTCTGACCAGGCTCTACTGGCTTTCATAGTCTCTGTTGAGAAGTTTGGTGTAATTCTGATAGGTCTAACTTTGTATGTTACTTGACCCTTTTCCCTTGCATTTTTTAATATTCTTTCTTTGCTCTGTGCATTTAGTGTTTTGATAATTATAGTGATGAGATTTTCTTTACTGGTCCAATTTATTTGGTTTTCTACGGGCTTTTTGTACATTTTTGTCCATCTCTTTCTTTAGGTTGGGGAAGTTTTCTTCTATGATTTTGTTGAAGACATTTTCAGGTATTTTGAGCTTGGAATCTTCCTTCCTCTCTATTCCAATTATTCTTAGATTTAGTATTTTCATTGTGTCCTGAATTTCTTTGATGCTTTGTGTTAGGGGATTTTGTGTTTTGAATCTCTTCTACTGTATCTTCCACACCTGAGATCCTATCTTCTATTTTTTTGTATTCTGTTCGTAAAACCTACAACTGCAATTCCTGACCTCTTTTCTAGGTTTTTCCATTTCCAGGTTTGCCTCCATTTGTGTTTTTTTATTGTTTCTACTTTTATGTCTTGGATCTCTTTATTCAATTCCTTTACCTGTTTGTCTGTGTTTTCCTGTATTTCTTTCAGTGAGTTACTGATATCCTCCTTAAAGGACTCTATTATCTTCATGAGATAGGATTTTAGGACAGATTCCTGATTTTTAGGTGTTTTGGTCTATTCAGGGCTTGCTGTGGTGGGACAACTGGGTTCTGATGATGTCCACGTATTTTGACTTCTGTTGCTTATGGCCTTGTGCTTGCCTTTTGACATCTGGATATCCCTGGTGTTTGTTGATCTGGGTGACTGTATGGAGTCTGCCTCTTTTGTCCCTGGATTGCTTCAGGTCTCCTGTTAGGCTTACAGCCTTGGCTGTATCAGAGTACCTGTGGGGCCTTCCAACTGAGGGCTCTTCACAGGGGCAGAGAAGCTGCTGATCTGTTGTCCTGGCTGCAATAGATCTCCTTAGAGTCCTTCTTTTTCCGTTGGTTACCCTATTGCATTCATTTTCAAGTCTGCTGAGTTCTACCAGGTTTGGGACACAGTCTGTCTTTGCTTTTCATTTCATGTGCATATAATTGTACAGAGGATCTGAGGCCAAGCAAATTACCAGATATAGATAATATTCAAAGCCCAATGATGAGTAGACAAAGTACAAATAATTGTTGAGTTCTGTTTTAGTTATAATGAAAATCCTTTGTATGCAATGAGTGAACTGTTGAAGAGAAGAAGAAAAAGAGGGAGAGGAATAAGGAGAGGAAGAGGAAGAGGAGGAAGAGGAGGAGGAGGAGGAGGAGGAAGAAGAAGAAGAAGAAGAAGAAGAAGAAGAACAACAACAACAACAACATCAACAATAAAACTACAACAACCACCGGAAAGAATGATCAGGAAGCTCTCTTACACTTTTCTTTTGTTTCCGGTTGTCCCCAGGAGAAATATATAATCTCACTTGTTGTATTGTTTGCCTAATATCTGTAGCAAAGCCCATTTTATATATCCAAGCACACACAGACAATGCAACAACGTCTGACCTCTCTGTCTTCCCTGTCTTCCATTTGGGTTCAGGTCTTTATAGCTGTACCCTCTCCAGAGATGTAGCAGAAGCAGGAGGGGGACACTGTAACTGACTAGAGTTCTCATTGTCTTGATTAAGCAGATAAAACCCTGACGTTAGCATATTACTGTATACTCTGCTGTTTGAAATCATGGTTCTAAAAATATTGTGCTTGGCCCTCAATCTCTAAAAAACACATACTGAATCCATGTTGTTAACCTGGGATGATGGGATTCCCTGACCCTTGTTCATGTACTTGCAGATACTCTGTAGAGAAATATATATATATATATATATATATATATATATATATATATGAAACAAAGTAACCAAGTTTTCTACATTTTATCTGACAACTGAAGGAAGCAGGGAAGGACGGAAAGAATGGATGGATGCGTCAGGTTGTTTGTTCTGTAAGAGTTTTGATTCATTTAAGGCCAGATTTCCCAAAGAAACATCTGACTACAATTTGGCATTTCATGGGGAAACTAGCCACTGGAAGGAATAAGTTGTTCAGACTGCCCGGAATTTCTCACTATTAGCTGACAAATTGGCATTTCACTTAGATACCCTGAAGCCTGGTGCAGGGAAGGAATGTCCAGAGCTCAGGAATAGCCATTTCCCAGTCCACATGACCATTATATTGTGCAACTTAAATTAATAAAATAAATTTCAAATTTTATGCCCCTTTCCTGAGAATGCAAAAGCTATGATTCTGTCACAGGGTGTGTCCTTAGGAGCAAGGCTCTTCAGTTCTGCTGTTGATGCTTGCTTCTAAGTAGGATGATACTTATATGGCTACTTACCATTTGAGTTCTTAAAGATTTTACAAATCTGAATAACAATGTTATAATAAACTTTCAAATGAGATGCATTGGAAAGAAGGGTATGTTGGTGAGGCAAAAGTGAGTATGCAGAGACACTTGTCCAAGCCCTGAGTTGACAGCTTCACTTTCATCTATTTTGTTGAATTAGTTGGATGGATACTCATGGTCTCTCTCTCTCTCTCTCTCTCTCTCTCTCTCTCCTGTTTTATTTCTAGTGCTGGTGCCTTATGCTTGCCTTTAGCCTTCACAACTCTTCACTATGTTAGAGGCAATCCATAACCCTTAATAAAGCAGGTTTCATTTGTTGTTTGGTTGCTGTTTGCTTGTTTTTTGTTTTGTTTTTGTGGTTTTTTTTGGTTTTTTTTTGTTGTTTTTGTTTTTTTTGTTGTTGTTTTTTTTTGTTGTTTTTTTTTTTTTTTTTTTTTTTTTTTGTGCTGGCCATCTATCTTCTCCTCTCTCTACCGCTCCACTGCTGGAGGAGTCTCTGCCCCAACCCTTATCTATTTCCCTGCGACTGTGCTTAGCCTTTGGCTGTTCTCACAATACACTTCATATTTTAGTCTGTCTTTCCCTAATTGAATGTTCTTTTAAGGAAGAATTGGCCTGTCACATACTTTACAATATGCCCAACATTTACACAACTTAACCCAGAAAATACTTATCTGTGAGCCTTGGTGAAGTTCTTTGTAAAGTTACTATACAAATGCAAGTGAAGCTTCCATGTGCATGCACACATAATTGTATAGACATACACACAGTATGCTTAGACAAAACCTGCAGCCACTTAAAGAAAATCTGATTCTTCGGTGTCTTAGTTAGGGTTTTACTGCTGTGAACAGATACCATGACCAAGGAAAGTCTTATAAAAAACAACATTTAGTTGGGGCTGGCTTACAGGTTCAGAGGTTCAGTCCATTATCATCAAGGTGGGAGCATGGCAGTATCCAGGCAGGCATGGCGCAGGAGGAGCTGAGAGTTCTATGTCTTCATCCAAAGGCTGCTAGTGGAAGACTGACTTCCAGGCAACTAGGGTGAGGATCTTATACCCACACCCACAGTGACATACCCATTCCTACCAGGTCACACCTATTCCAACAAGGCCATACCTTCAGATGGTGCCACTCCCTGGTCCAAGGATATACAAACCATCACACTTGGTATTCCCAAAGCCTTGCTGTTAGCTCAACTCCCATCTTTTACTAGTGAGATGATTATAGCCTATAGAAGGAATTAACCTGCCTAAGACTGCACAGGGTAAGGGAGTCCATTGAGAGGCATTCAGAGGCAGCACTGAAGCCTTTCCAGTGGTGTTTGCTGACAGTGATTAAAAGCCGATTACCATTGCTAGCAGCTGCCCTAACACTTTAGGGAAGCCAGGTGGAAGCTGCCCTCACTGACAGAACACTTTAGCTGAGGCAGGTCAGATGAATGAAGATCAACATGGAGAAGATATATTAACTGTGGCCACAAGCACAGTGCTTTCTCACTTGCCAATACTGATTCTTGCCTGGCAAACTTGTTTCCTTTTGCTTAAGTATCTCCCTGGCAGATGCAAATGGTAATCTTTGTGAGCCCTTTGATGAGCTTTCCCCCTGGAGACTCATTGCCACAGGGTTTGGAAGGTTTGGTTGAGTGTCCCTTCCATATTCGATTGACCTGAAGCCATTCTGTGTGAGTGGAAACAAAAGAATTTGCTCTGTGGAAATGCTTATTACCGAAAATTTCTTTTCAAACTGCCAATTCCATTAACGAATTGGCATCATCTTTATGTACTTGGCATCACATAGTCTTGCCCTCCATCTGCCCCTGCAGAAGTTTGCAGGTGAGAAAGTTTGTTCTACCCTTAGGTTCTGCCAGAAATACTCTCGAGAAGCGATTCCTTCCTAATTCCATGATGCTTTATTACAGTTCCTTATGTTGTGGTGAACCCTCAGAGCCCCCCAACCATAATTTTTGTTTCTACTGCCTAACTATAATTTTGCTACTATTATGAACTACATTGTAAATATCTAATATACAGGATATCTGATATGTGACCCCAGTGAAAGTGTCTTTCAACTCCCCAAAAGAGTCAAGACCCATTGTTTGAAAAGCTGTGCTCTAGAAATATCATTTCAGCATGGATTTCTAGGATTGGTTTTCCTCTTTGGGGGAAAGTGTCTTGCATTTGTTGCTCATTAGTAGTGATATTCTTAAGACATCACATACCCTTCCTTGATGAAACATACCACACCTTTCCTACTTTAGCTCCTAAGGAGAAATTTGTAGTAACCTTGGTTTGTGACAGGTGAATGAGAATGTCAACATCATGCATCCTAGAAGAGCCTCCAGGCAATGAGTCTCCAGGGGGAAAGCTCATCAAAGGGCTCACAAAGATTACCATTTGCATCTGGGTAATATTTCATCTCAACAGGAGAGAAAAAGGGCTCCGAGGATAAAATTGGACTGTATAAGTATATATAGTAGTAATTAATAATAATAATAATAATAATAATAAATAATAAATAATAAACAACTAGGCCCCAAATCAGGTTTTCTTTCTTTCTATCCTGGTCTTGAGATCCCCCTACTTTTCTTTTTGGTTTTTAGAGACAGGGTTTCTCTGTATAGTCCTGGCTGTCCCAGAACTCACTTTGTAGACCAGGCTGGCCTCGAACTCAGAAATCCTCCTGCCTCTGCCTCCCAAGTGCTGGAATTAAAGGCATGCACCACCACTGCCCAGCTCACACTTTTTTTCCCCTTTATAGTAACAAGCTGAAGTTTTAAATGGTTCCAACAGCTGAAAATATTTATCTTAAGTTTTTCTACCAATTCAGCTTTTCAGATTTCCTCTTCCTTCCCATCTTTGGCTCATCAGTTTATTATTTGTTTGCTTACGTTTGCTTTGTCAAAAATCCTGCTTCATTCCCACAACCCATCTTTCAAAACCAGCTATTAGAGAACTGGGATGCTCTCCTTTTCATGGTTTGCATGGGAACTCCCCAAACCATTTTGTACCAGAATTCTGGAGCAATGTGGAATTAAATGAAAAAGAAAACCTTAGTCTCTGGGAATTCTAAAACAACAGAGTAAATATAGGGGTTTTCATTATTAAAATTTACTTCTGAATCTTTTAATGTATCAAGTGGAAAATAGTCACATCTGAGGATCAGCAGTATGTAGTTTTCCATTAAATCAGATTTGGTAAACACATTCAACATATGAGGATTGCTTTATTCTTGACAGAGTATCACTTGACAGCTGATACCATTGGCTGGTTGGAACTGTCTGTATAGACAAAGAAGCATAGAATTTGTGGTGATTATTTTGCTTCTAACTTCAAAATATTGATTTTCTAAATACTTGATAGTATAACCTGGTCCATACACAACTTGTAAGTGTGGAATTCTAGGAAACCAAGGAAGACTCACATTATCAGTTGTTCATCTTGACTTAAGCAAATATATCTGCCTGTGTCTCAAGTCCAATAAGTATTTTGAGGCAAAACAATAGGAACAACAACAAAAAGAACAGAGAAGAGAAGAAAAGAAGTATCTATAGAAATACATATAAAGAGATCAGTAACTCATGTTTTATAAAAAAAATACTATATATTTTCATAAAATGGTTTCTCCATCAAAACTTAAAGGTTATGATGACATCCTATACTATTTACCTATGTGTTGGCAGAACTATGATGAGGTAAGGCAGGAAAGGCATGGGGAAGGAGCAGGAGGCTGTCTTTCTATATGCATTTTTAGGAAATAAAGAATGAACAAAAAGTGGAACCTATCTTTAAAGCCTTAAGGTTCCCCCTCCAGGAGCTGTTTCCTCAAGTGAAGCAATACCTTCCAAAGATTTCAAAATCTTCCCAAATGGTGCCATTATCTGGGTACCAAGAGCATATGGGAAGCATTTCACATTTGTAATAGCCTGTCAGAAGTTAGTGGCATGATGCAAATGGATGAGAAAGGCTCCCAGCATCTTTGGCTTGCTGTCTCTCAATTCCCTATCACCATGAGTGCAGAACCTTGGTTTCTAATGTCTCTTAAGCATTAAGGAATAAAGAATGAGATTTTAGAACAGCTTATAAGGAAGCCTAGCAAAGTCTGTTTTTTTTTTTTATCAAGGTATACTTAGAAGCTTCATGGCAGGGCCCCTGCCTCAAAAGAGGAAAAAGAATAATTAAGGATAAAAAGAAATGCATATGTAAACATTTACCCCCAAATTTATTTTTTCATTCGATGAAGGATTATTAAGAACTGACTATGATAGTATTTAAGCTTATAGCTATAAACTTTCTGAAACGCTGTCAAGACATACACTTTAGACAGATGGCCACAAATGTGCAAACTCCCAAAAGGAAAAATCAGAATGGTAAGCATTGGACAAGATCAGTCAAGACAAATACTGCATATTTTATTATAATTTTAGGGTACAAATTGTTAATCCTCATACATATAGAATTTTCTATGGGCTTTACTGAACCAATCACATAAGTCCTTTTAAACTTATTATTTGATTTTTTGCTGAGAGTAATAGTTTCATACATTTATGAGGCATTCTGTGGTTTTTCTATACACGTACCTATTTTAAAATGAGTATTGAAATTCCTGAAAGAAATGAGTCCCAACCAAAAATCCTATGCTCAGCAATTCTGCCTTACAATAATGAAGAGGTGAGAAAGACTTTCTTAGACTAAGCTGAGAGAAGTTCTCACCACTAGACATCCCTGACAAGTGCTTCCTTCAGGCTGATGAAATTAGATGTTCATTAGTAACCAGGTTGATGGAATTAGATGCTCATTAGAAAGCATGGTGAAGAATAAAATTACCTGGTAAAAGTAGATACATGGTCAAAACCTAAAATACTCTTATACTGCAATAGTGGTGAGTAAATCAGTCACATGGCTTCAGAAGAAAGGTTAAGAAGCAAAACTATTACAAATAGTTGAAGATGCACAAATTTGTCAGATGTGTCTTCAAGCCATAATAAATTCTTAAAGGTCCCGAATATAATGATTCATTTGGGGATTTGATTTAGTTGACCATAAAAGGTCATTTTTGCACATTAGTGATATATGACTACTAGGCTGAATTGAGGACTATACATAATGTGGTTCTTCCTCATTTAACTGTTTCCAGAAGACTTGATCATCAAAGCTAGACTTCAGTATGCCAATTACAAAAGAACAAAAGAGAGAAAGAGAGAGAGAAAGAAAGAAAGAAAGAAAGAAAGAGAGAGAGAGAGAAAGAAAGAAAGAAGAAAGAAAGAAAGAAAGAAAGAAAGAAAGAAAGAAAGAAAGAAAGAAAGAAAGTCCTCAGCAAAAACGAGCCATTCTGTATCTTAGACCTCTCTAGAACTGTGAGAGGATTAGTGCCTACTATTTTAGTCATCCAGAATTTTGTTATGACAGCATGAACCAACGTAGCCACTTCAATTTCTACTACTTGTACAGTATCTCAGACTGGTGTTTGGCTTCCAAGGAGTCATTGAGAGACTGCTTCCCAGGTTGCCAGCCCAAAGAGGCCATTCTTGGTTTGCCCAGAACTGACATGCACTGATGAGTCCAACAGATTCTCTGACTTTATTCCAGATTCTTTCATTTCTGGTCTGGATTTCTGGGTTTCCAGTGTTTGCCTAACCATGCCAGCCATGGAAAGCCAATGTCTCTTTGGGGGGAAGACACTATACACATGAATAATATGACACACATCTGCATTGGCAGCAAGGAATAGAAGAATTTTCCTAGAGATGAGGCCAAGGCTGGCAGGCTTCCTGTCTCCATTCAGCTCCTTGAGGTCCAGAAACTTGTGCTACCCCAGACTTGACTGGTTGGGGAGATTTAGAGACCACTGGAATAATAGTCACCTCTACAGCTTCTTGGTATCCAACACTTCTCAGCCATCCTAGGGCCTTTGGGAGGACCAATAAGTACTTAACGTTGCCCAGAAGGGCTGAGCAAAAGATTGAAAGGCACTTCCTCCCACCCTGCACTTCTTCTCTCAGATATTACATCCTAGCTGCAGTTTCCCTTCCCTTCTCTCCCTCTGGTCCATCCAGTCCCTACTTCTCTTCTCTTCCTCAATTCCACTCCTTCTTTCATTCAAGAAAGGGCAGACCTCCCAGAGACGTCAATGAAATATGGCAAATCAAGTTGCAATAAGACTAGGCCCCTCCCCTCATAATAAAGCTAAGTGTAGCAACCCACAAGGAGTAAAAAAGGTTTCAAAATCAGTAAAAAGAGTCAGAGACAGCCTTAGCTTCCATGCTGGAGGATACTTTGAATTATGTGTTTCTTTGGCAAAGTGGAGGTCTTGGTCATAAGAGTAGAGGATACAACTGGGCAGTGGTGGCGCACGCCTGTAATCCCAGCACTTGGGAGGCAGAGGCAGGCAGATTTCTGAGTTTGAGGCCAGCCTGGTCTACAGAATGAGTTCCAGGACAGCCAGTGCTACACAGAGAAACCTTGTCTCGAAAAAAAAAACCAAAATAATAATAATAATAATAATAACAATAATAAATAAGTAAAAGTAGGGGACGCCCATGTTCACTACAGGAAGCAAGTAGTGAGTATAAAATGGCCCTGGGCACTGGTCTAATAATCTTCAATATGCCATTTCCTATAAGCTGTGCAGCACCAGGGGCTTAACTGAGATGCCCATTTGATAAATAAGTGCTGGATCTGGCATGGCCTTGGTAGGGACAGAATGACAGGGTTCCTGCCCCTAGGACAGGGCCAGTAGGGGTGGGTCTCCATGAATGTCAATGGCTGCCATAGGCATAAGGCTTGTTTGTATAATAATGTACATATTTTCTTATTTTCATGTTCCTCCAAAGAATGTCCTCTCTGTTAATGTTCATGTCTTCATGATTATTAGAGATACCACAAGTCTGGGAGGCTAAGGTGTGGCTAAAGTTTCAGCAAAATTGTGAATGTTGGGATCTGTAGGACTGTAGAAAAGAACTCTAAAACATGGGTTGAAAAATATATAATTTCTCAAAAACTAAGGATGCAATATGATTCATATGAGGGGCTTCATGAATCTAATGGAACAAAAGCATCTGTGATGTGAGCCAATTTGTCAGAAATTTACTAGAGATTTAGGGAGTGGTGATCACAGGAGATTCAACCCAGCTAAGTTTTTTGGTTATGCTTACAAAAGCAGGCAAATTCCTGAGTTCAGAGTCAGCCTGAGATAGAGCAAATTTAGGCCCAGGTATGGTAAAAATAGTAATTTCTGGACAGGGTCCCACCCAGCTATTTTATAGTCTGTGCTTAACAGAGGCAGGGAGATCTCTGAATTCTTTTGCAATGTTAGAGGAAAATTTGTGCTTGCTGTCTCCTAAGACTTAAGGGCTGAAGTCAAAGTATGCTGATTCATAGAATAATCAAAAATAAAACTGGATTAAATGACTGGATGGTTATGTAAGATAAAAGACTGGGCTTATGATCTGCAGAAGATGAGCTATCCAGAGAATTTTAATAATAGCAAGAGAGAACTGCTTGGAGAACTGTCTAGAGCAGAACATAGAGAGAGAGCTGTCTGGAGATCTCCAGAGAAAGCAGACCAGAGACAGAGAAAGCAGAATATAGAGAAAGTAGGCTAGAAAGTTGACTGAAGTGGAATATAGGTTGTCAACTTAGATTTATGATTTGACTTTGAGTTGTTTGTTTTTGCTGCCCCTAGACATTCCTTCCTCAGAACCTCTCTCCAAGTTGAAGCTGGTCCTTGGCAAATGAGACAATTGAAACATAGAGAATTTGTTGACTCTCATGGGCTCACAAGGCCAATAAACATAGAATTTCTTTGACTTAATGAATAATTTTAAATAAAATGATTACCATTTTAGGGGTTTATTATTTTATTTGTTTTAACATTATGATATCTTAAACAGTGTCATATTGTATAACCCAGGCTGGCCTAGAACTAACTATATAATAGTCTAGGGTGGCCTTGATATAAGAATCCTCCTGCTTCAGCCTTCTGAGTGATGATATTACATATGCACACCGTGACACATGGCTATGTGGGGTTTTAACTCAAATTGACTCCAAACCCATGTTCTTAACACCTGAGCTGTTGGGTTTTCCTTTCCTCTTTAACTAAATTGGTGAATAGGATGGGCTCTGACCTTCACAAATGGATGTATGATGAACAGAGCCTCATTTAGGTGACCAAAGAGCCATGGATCCAGAAACATATAGTTCTTTACATTACCACAAATCAAGGGCAAGCACTTGCAAGTCACTTTTCTTTATGCATGCTCTGAATACAAGATACTCTGGTCCTGTTTTGATGCACTGTAGCTGCTTGGGAAGAAGACAGGTTTCATAAACACACACGTGATCTCTCCTTTTCTATTGTGGCACTAGGGATGAACATTCTGTATGTCAGACAGTGACTCTACCATTGAGGAGCACCCCAAGCTTAAGAGACATGATTTATGAAAAGAGATATGACATTTGACTGTCATGTCACTTGAAAATTATCATTAAGGTGCTAGTAGTCTCTATCTCCCCATCCAGATAGTGGGGAAAATAATCCCTTCTTACAAGAATTGAAGATTAGCCCACTAATGTGTGCTTATAGTGCCTCCTTCACAGTGGACTCATAAAATCACTATCTTTACATCAATAAAATATAGTACCAAAGATGTTGGCTCACAATTCATACATGTTTCCTTATGCTTTTATTAGTTTCAGCTTTTAAATTATTATTATTGCTGTTTTTGCAGTGATGAGAATTAAAGCCTACAGTCTCTTATATGCCAAATGTGTAAATTATTTCAGACCTGCATCCTCATCTGCCCTCATGGTTTCAGTGTCAGAGACGATCAAGATATTAACTTGATTTCTCCACTTCCAAAGGAAGGTAGTTTGGTGATTGTTGACAAGAGATATCCCCCCCCAGGCCACTGCAATAGTGAGTCAATATGGTCACAAAAGGGGATTGGGATGATGGAAGGGAGTTCCTAGTCATCTGACCACATATGAACACCTTGGAGTAATTTTCGATGGTTCTTGGGCAACTTGAAATGGTCACAGAAGAAAGACATTTGTCCCAGCAATTTGGCATTTCTGTATCTAATAAATTGTTGGGCATTTATTTTGTGCATATGTGGATTGCTGAGACTGAAAGCTCATATCATCCACAGTGAATCCAACAGGAGGACACTCCATATTCTCCAGTCATAGATTGGCTGTAGACTTTACAGTCCTGGGGCATCCTTTTGTGCAAAGCTCTGGGGAGTCAGAGGCTTCTCAGCACACATGAAGTGAACCAGCTGTTAAAGCATCCAAGGAGCTGATATTTACTTTGTGATACAGAAGGAAGTATACACTAACCTCAGAATGCTGACCATGCTATGCTGTAACAATGTGTGAGACAATTTGGAGGCTTATAAGGGGACCACCTAGTGTTTATGGTTAATGCATTATAAATATACCCATGGGAAGTGACATGATGGGTAATAATGAAACAATAGTGAAAAAAACAATAGGGATAGTGAAGGAGCAGGTAGGATGAAGATGAAGGGGCATTATGTGCAACTATGAATACAGAGGAGGATTTGGCATGCTTGGGCACTAGAAAGTGAGTTTGAATAGATCTGGCATTCAATACCCCATCTGATAGTCTTCATCACAGACTTTGGGGTCACTAGATGAAATTGTACAGAACATTGTACAACCAAGTATTTGATCAAATTGAGAAATCAGCTCAGAGGAGAAGGCAGGAGTAAACAATAAAACTTGGTGTTGTTTTCTGAATTCATTGGCAGTTCTTTGGGCTGTACTTGTGACCTTATCACGACCTCTCCTATCAGTGAGGGTCAGGTAGTTTCTTCTAACAATCTACTCCCTATGGTGGCATGTAGGATGCATTACTAACAAATAATGCCAACTGGTTTACATACCTGTGTATTGAGGAAGAGGTCATGAGGGGGAGTGGGGAATTTTCAGCTTCATGAATATTTGGAATGGTAAAATGTCTCTTTCTTGATTACAAGATGTTTAGAATCTTTCAATTCGCCAATACTACTTTGAAAATTCTATTGGAGAATTTCTACTTTTCTTCAGTGCTGACTATGACATGAGACTGACATGTTATTTTGCATAAGTAATGCTTGTCAGATTGGCTTATTTAGCTTCTTCAGGATTGATGTTATAACTTTGTATTCTCTGAATTCTCAAAATTCTCAAAATTCTCTGGGGCTTTATTTGCTTCATTTACAGGTTTATCACAAGGGAATTAATCAGCTCTTCTTGAAGTTCATCTGCATGCCTCAGACAGATAACATAGTTCAGAGCCTGAATAAACCCCAGCAGCTTCTCCCAGACTTGAACATTTTATGGTGTATCTCAGAAAAAAAATGACAGTATCTATCACATTCAGTTGGATTGCTCCTCTTGTGACTGTCAATCATCTGCTTCCATTAAAACCTCTCATTTTCACATAACAGAGTAGAATCTTTGAAATCAATAAATGAAAATTCAAGTTAAACTCGGTGACGAAAGGTACAACAAACGCAAATAGCTCTGCTGAAGAGATCATTAGATGAGAGTCATTATCCATGCACAGCCCAAACAAGGACTTCTGAAAAACAAAACTATTTACCATTGTAAAAATGTATTTTTATTTCAGAGACCGAGATGTGAGCTGAGTTATAAGTGACAGACTAGATCTGATGTAGCTGACATATACTTTATAGATCATTAGGAAATGTCATTTTCCTAGGACAAAGAACAAAACATAGAATTTAGCCAAGCTTTAACCACTGGGAAACTGTTGAACATTAAGAGTAACAGATACTCAAATAAGTCTTCAGTTCATTTTGCAGAAGTATTATGACTCTGGCAATAATATCGTCTAACACTGTATCTCAACCTGTGAGTGTGGAAGGGAGTTACATATCAGATATACTACATCAAATATTTACATAATGATTCATAATAGTAGCAAGACTATAGTTTTGAAGTAGCAATGAATTAATTTTATGGTTGGAGGTCACCACAACATTAAAAACTGTATTAAAGGGTCACAGCATTAGGAAGGTTGGGAACCTTTGCTCTAAGGGCTCAAGGTATTTCAAATTTAAATCTTAGAACATTTTGAGACTTTAGATTTTTTTGATATCCACAGATTATGGTTTGAAAATTCAGATGCTGGATGATAAAACAGAGTGCACTGTTTAAAAGTAGGACACAATTCTGCCTATCCTTAGACTGTCATTTAAAATTGTTTCTATTTAAAAATAATTTAAAAAATTAATTTTCTCCACAATCTTATTTTCCTCCTCTTGCCAAGTTAACACATCTGAATGAGATTTTAAAGACTATAAAAAGAGGAAAAATTGAAACATATGATCTTAATTAAGTTTGAATGTGTGTTTTTCCAACTTGGAACTGCAGTTAAGAAAGTCAATATTTTATTGAAGAGGGAGAAAGTGGAAGTTTACAAGTCTATTCTTGCTCATTTAAGTCAAAACAAATCTTTCTCAATTCCAGTCATTTGTCTAAGTAATAGTCCTTTGCCTGACACTGGTCCCAGGGCAGTTGTTTGTGAGGTCTGCAGGTATAGCTTCCAATTTAAGCAAAATACGCTGGATTGTATCTTTACCATCATTAAATTCATTATAAAATCTTAAATGAGAAAACTGGTTATCTATTCTTCAGTAGCCATTTATTGCCTAATATATATATATATATATATATATATATATATATACACATATGTATATATACACACATATATATGTGTGTATATATGTCTGAATATATATATATATGTATATATACATATACACACACACACACATATATATATATATATATATATATATACATACATGTACATATATATATAGTGGATAACAAAAAAAATCAAATATATATATGACATGACTTTGTGACATTTATCTCATCCTGGATGGCAAGTCAACTGGAGTTGTCACTGTGATGGTCTTGTTTAGACAACCATATTTAAATTCCATTGATTCATCATTACTTTTATCTCTAAAAGTCTAAAAGACAATCACTGAGACATCCTGGGCCTCCAACTCATTCCCACTCTGTCTCTTCTTCATCATCATTTCCAAGCTATAGATTTGTGTTGAGATGTACTAACTGGGGCTCTTACATAGGACCTCTGCAGAAGTTTCCATCTGCTGCTAAAATAAGTTCCTTTTTTTTTTTTTTTTCTACTGAGCATGTGAAAGCTAGCCTTACCTGTCACTATAAGTATTCAGTATTCAGTAAGAAGGGATTTGGATTTAGGAAACTGAGAGTAGTAAGTTCTCCTCTATTGTCAATGACCTCTCCAGTTATGGCTATTTGGTTAGGTTTATAGTACCAGGAATGAGTTCTGTTTATTTACATTGTTTCTACCCACCTCTTTCTCTAATCTTTTTACCTTCTATGACCTCCCAAGTACCTTTCTGATTTGTAATCTCATCTTCTGTCTCTGTGTGTGTGTGTGTTTGTGTGCTCGGGTGTGTCTATGTTATATGTAAATTGTATATGTGTTTAAGACTGACCACTTCCAGTTGAATAACTTATCAGAGGAATTTAAGGGAGAAAAAGGAAAAGGAGTAATACACACACACACACACACACACACACACACACACAGAGAGAGAGAGAGAGAGAGAGAGAGAGAGAGAGAGAGAGAGAGAGAGAGAGCAATAAACAGAGACAGAGAGAGAGACAGGGAAAGAGAGACACAGAAGGACAGAGAGGGGGAAACAGAGAGAGGGAGGCAGGGACAGAGAGAGAATATAACATTATGATCCTTCTACTTTGTTTTATATCAATTCATTATTTTCTATACTCCTGAGAGAGACTCAATAAAATCAAAGGGGCTGAGAACTTCTGGTCCTCTTGCTGTGTTTGTTTTCTCTCATCCAAAATGAGCATTGTATGAGTATTATCATATATTAATACATCCGAGAGTATCATAGAGATCTTGGGATCATCAGTCAAACTAATACTTGCCTTGGATTTGAGAGAACTCCTGGTCTATAATAAAGACTCTAAAACATGAGTGATCACTACTATTGTTGATGTAAGGGTCCTATTTTCCAGTGTATCAATCATGAAGTAGAATGTCAACATCTGGATAGAGAGTTTAGTGGCATAGAAAAGGCTCTGAGTTCTAGTCTTAACTGATTTTTTTCCTAAAAAGTTAAATAGATAAGAATAATAACTGTGATTTGTGTAAAGTCTAAATCTTATTTGAGTCTCCCTCATACAACAGTCCAGATAGTTCCTATATGAGGGGGAAAAATCAGTCTTATGACTCCTAAGTTCTATGTATACTGTCCCAGGGTCATGAATATATATTTTTTGCCTTCAGAGCCAGACACAGTTGAATCAAATCCTGTAAACAGTCAGACTCCAAGTAAATAATATAATCCTATGCTCAACTGTTGTCCATCCATTTCTTCTCCATTCACTTTAAGAGTGTCAGTATTGGTGACTTAGAGGTCAATGGTGACTGAATCAGAGCTGAGGATCTGATGAGTATCATTGGAGAACTTTCATGGGAATCTTACAAAGTGGGCAAGAGAAAGAGGCAGATACTTTCCCAAGCATTGAACCTTATAATTTTGGGGAAGACAAGGAGAAGGCAAATGAGGCAATGAATGTGAGATGAATCAGGACTTTGTGAACATCCATAATGCTGGGTTCTTTCCTTGGTCTTAGATTTTGGGCTGTCCATTTCTCTGCTTATAATTTTCTCCTTCATTTTTTTGACCAGTAATATTTTGTTATATTTTTTCCTTGCTACTTATATCTGAAAGTGTTTTACATGTTGTCTATTTACTCTTCTTGAGTTTTGTTTTTTTCTTCTAAAAGTAAGTATTTGTCTCAGACTTGGTCTGGAGAAGTAGATTGTATGTATGTAGAGCATGCAGCTTTAAGTCTGAAATAATGTTCTCCCTGGCAGTGCCCCCTCCTCCCGATCCTCTTCTTCCTTAATACCAATGTGTTGTCATAGTCTTTCTGCTTTGATATAAAGACAAACGAAACAAAACAAGAAACCACAAATGTCTGAATTTGAAGTTGGAACATGAGAGAAATGAAATAATTTATGAATAAATGGGTAGAGACATAATTTTGTCAACCTTCCAAAGCTTAAAAAATCCATGGATATTATGATAGTGTTCTCCCCCTAAGAATTTCAGCTAGGATTAAGTGATATCAAAGCATTTAGTCAGTGATATTTTGTCTACATTAGTACAAATAAACAGATGTCCCTAAATTGTTTTTCTGAAATTGTTTGGATATGCTTCCACATCCTTGGCTACTAGGCTCTGATTCATTTGTCCAGTTGAGTTCAATATCTAGTCTTTCAGTCAGACTATCTATTGAGCTGTCACTAGCCCTCCTGGTACAGCAAGTTAACCTATTTGATTATATTATTGTTGTTGTTGCTGCTGTTGTTTTTAATTCAGTCTTTTTGGATTTTCCTTTATGTAGAAGTGTTAACTATTCCAATAAAAATTGGGTATGAGTTGCATGTTGTGGACTATACCTTTAGTCAAATTAGATACTAGATGGTTAGTACCACAAGATTTGTGCTAATGCTACACTAGTAATACCTTGGCAATACACCATTATAGATAAAGTTTGTGGCTGTATTGATGTTTACAGTTTCTTTTGGTAGCATGTAGAGTACCTTGTTGTATCAAAGATACCAGAATATAAGAGTAAAGGCTCAATGTAGTCACCAGCTCATCTTGTCCACACTCAATGAGTTGTGTAGGTATTGTCTCAACAATGAGGCCTTGCTTTAAGTTTTTAGTGAGTAACTTACAGTCTTGGTAATAGTGTGGGCTGTTTGGAAGTTCCTATGGGACTCCTTTGTCCAACAAGTCAGTTAGATGTAGACCAATTCTGGTACTGAAAGCTTCATGTGATGATAAGAGTTGTGGCTCTGTCTCCCCATTATTTGGCAATTTTACCTAGATCACTTTCAATATGTATGCATTCTAAAAAGCTTTTCCTGTATTGAAGTTCTATACTACCCTTAAACGACCCTCAATTTTAGGTGTCAATTTTCCCTTTCTCATCCTCTCTTCCTGCCTCCTCTCCATTTTGACATGACTGGGTGAGCAAGAACCTGAGACTAGATAGTCCAAAGACGTAAGGTAAAACCAAATAATACTGTTCTAAAAATCAAAACAAACAAACAAACAAAAAAACAGTAATAAAATGACTGCCAATAACATTCTGTTATACTCATAGGTCAGTGCTTTGCTCAGCCATCATCAAAGAAGCTTCCTCCTGCAGCAGATGGAAACAAATACAGAGAGCCACAGCCAGACATTACATAGATCACACAGCACTAAATGGAATGCCAAATCCCCTCCCTCTAAAGGTTCACAGAACCTTGTGGAAGAGAAGCCAGAAAGACTGTAAGAGCCAGAGGACTTAGGGGATATAGAATTCGAAATCCTTTAAAACAGCAAAATCTAAGCACATATGAACTCACAGTGTCTGAGGCAGAATGCACAGGGCCTGCATGGGTCTGTATCTTATGAAGTCCTAGAAAGGAAAGGAGTGGACACATGCACTCATTACTAATTCAAAAGCAAACTCCACTTGATAACCTTTGGCAAATAAAAATTTAGTTTTCACCAAGGGAGTCTCACTAAGGAAACAAAGCACTCTAAGTGTAGAGTGCATGTCCAGCACTGGATAGTCAACAGAAAAATAACTCAACAGCATCTTTGAAGTTTCCTTTTCTCCTAATATTGTGTCAGAGCTTTCCCTCCCCAACTTTTAAAAATTATCTTATTTTTACAGTAGTAGAAAGCCAAGAATTTATCTGAAGTATTTTACTTTTTACCTCACATATCTCTCTTTCCCTCTCTTCACTTCTTACACAGACATACACAGACATACACAGACACACAATGAGAGAGGGGAGAGAGAGAGAGAGGATGGGCAGACAGACAGAGGGACAGACAGTCAGACAGATAGACATGCAAAGGACTTACCTCTATCTTCAAGCATATCAAGTTTTGACACTTTTAGATGGAGAAACGGGAGGGAGGAAGACGCAACGCTTTTGATGTAACAGAGCATTAGCCCAAATGGTTTCCCAAGGCATCAGACTATAAATCACATGATCCAGATTGTCAATTCAATTTTTAAATGGCGGAAGCCTTGTATAGTTTATCCTAAGACAAGATGCGGGAAGCTTAGTGGAGGAAGTTGTTAGTACAATGGCCCAAGCATGAAGTGGGAAGAGCAGAGTAAGGCAAAGAGAACTGAATGAGACTGACTCAGGCCAGAGCCAGGGAAAGTCAACATGATGCACAATTGTCCAAGGCCTTGTAAACTTCCTTGGATGACCCTTTTCCTTTATTTCCAGCTTTTGTAGCAAATTAATATATCTCTAATGGCTTGTATGCTCCAGTAGACTCTGTCAATCAAGAAACATGTGTTCATTAAGCCCCATGGGTCTAGCAAAGAGCACCAGAAATGTTTGTAGGATGCCAAATGGAGTTTTATTATGGTACCTACCCTTCAGTTTATAGTTTCCTTTTTCTGCTTCTCACTCTAACAAGACCTGGTCCATGAATCATCTCCCTAGATCAGGAAGCCTTACCTATTTCCCTTTCTGTTCCCTCTAACAGCAATGCCATCACTTCCTATGGCCATTGCATTTATGTTTGTCTTTGAGTATGATGTGTTTTCCTTTAGTATTGTGCTAAAGGATATGAAACAAGCTATCTCATCAGCTGTATGGTTGTAGAAACTTTGGCTTTCTTTTATCTAGTACCCAGAAGAATGCTTTCTCTTAGAAGGGGCAAGTTTCATAAATAAAAAAGACCACATGAATTTGGGTGTAGTGTGCACTGGACAGGCCAAGATAAAAGTTAGGAAAGTTTGCTCTTGGTGATTTAACCTGAACACTTGGAATTTGTGGCTTTTCTTCTCTCATAGATAAACATTCTCTTATTTCCATCTATGAGATTTCTTACAAGATTTAACAAGCAATACCATACTATAAAAGTACATAGCTGGAAAAGTCCAAAGAAGTTTCATTCTCTCTTAGAAAAAGGTGTAACATTGAAAAATTCTGAGGTATAGGGCTGATAAAAACTATTTTATTTAGAAGATCAAGATTGCTCATATTGCTATAGATAAGTATTTTAAATATTTTTTTACCTCATAGGAGATATAGACATGTCAATTTGTGAATGAAAATGGAGTCACCAGAATCTTTAGAATTTGCATTAGTTTTAGATGAATCAATATAGGACTTCATATTACATAAAATGGATATCATCAGAATCTCCCAATTATAAGAATTATGATGCTGGACAGTGGTGGCACATGCCTTTAATCCCAGCGCTTGGGAGGCAGAGGCAGGTGGATTTCTGAGTTTGAGGTCTGCCTGGTCTACAAAGCGAGTTCCAGGATAGCCAGGGCTACACAGAGAAACCCTGTCTCAAAAAACCAAAACCAACCAACCAAACAAACAAAACAAACAAAAAACCAACCAACCAAAAAAAAAAAAAAACAAAAAACAAAAAAACAAAACACCAAACAAACAACTCCAAGCCTTTTCTATTCAGAACAGTGAGTGTGTGTGTGGGGGGGGAGGGGTATGTGTGTGTTAAAGTTTCTGGGAGGTGAATTACTAGAGGAAATGAGTTTATTAGAAGAGATACTGATGCCATGAACAGACATATAGAAAGGGATGGATAGATTCCTTAGTTTAGCATCAGAGGTAGATAACATGGTAGTGTCACTATGGACAAAGGAATCATAGCCAATTTCTTGAAGGCAGAATTGCTTTGTATACCTTTCTAAGAAGGCAGGAGGTTTCAGAGCTTAATCCTGCATCCAGACAGGAAGATTCCCAGGCAGAGCGTATGAAAGAGGATGAAAAGTGGCATGTGTGGTAACCAATAAATCCTTCAATATATATTCACTTCCCAAATGAGAGATACTGGAATCAGGAAGTCTGTTTTGGGGGACCCACAGACAAGGTCTCACAAGGTGCCTATCATTTCCTTCAAAAATGAGAATGTTCCTGGAAAATATTGTGGCATTTAGGTCTTAAACATATATTCTTAAACTGCCTATCCCAATTTTTTTTGAACAGACTTTTTCATTGAACCTGGAGATCACTGGTTTAGACAGAGTAGCTTTCCAGCAATCTCTGGGCATCCTTGTGTTTCCACACTCCACACTAGGTCCCAGATGCATGCCCCAGCACACAGATCTTATTTTGTATCTTGAGTATCCATCTGAGGTACCTGTACTTGTATAGCAAACACTTTATTAACTGAGCCACCAACCTAGCCTCTCTAGTCATCATTAAAGTTACATTCATGGTTTCCTTTGAACTTTTGAGCTGAAATTGTAATCCAGGAATAGCTAAATCAAACAATTAATTAGTTGAATGTTAGATATTTTGTGTAAGCTTACCCATGGTTAAAGTAGTCAAAAATATGAGTACAGGTCATTTACTATAAGGAAAAAAGAGAAAAAACAAGAAAGAAAAACAGTTAAGCGCTAACCTGTGCACATTGGCTACTATGCTATTAACTGCTGGAAAAATACACATATCCCACAAAACCCAAGTGCATAGTAACCGACATAAATATTTTCTACATGATCTCCTTCTGGGTTTCTGTCTGTTTATGATTGATGACAGCAAGTCTTGGTCCAAGAAGACAATCTTTTACTCACATCTCTCAGCTAAGCTGCTTTTAATTGCCCATATATAATTCAGCTTTTAGAGTCTGCAATTCTTAACCAGGCAATGTCAACATTGAACTTGGCCAATCGAAAGCCATTGGTAAGACAACTACTTTCTCTCACACTTTCTTTTAAATTCATTTATGACATTATATTTCCTGTTTTTTGCTTTTTTTTTTCTTGATTTTTCTTTCCACAGAATAAGGGCAAATGACCATTTTCATCATCTGCTGTGATTTAAAGCAGCCAAAAATATTTAATTTTAATTGGATACTATCATTTTAGGGCTGTAACTTATGTTTAGGACACGTAAAATTATTGGAGCACAAATTTTCATTTCAGTCTCAATGTGGTCAATCAATTCTGACCTTCCCTGACCACTACCATCAACATTTTACTGATGACCAATATGGAGCTTAGAAAACTTGCTTAGTCTACCTAAAGTCACAAGGTAGAAACTTTGGAGCTGAGCTTTTTGTACAGGTTTATAAGATTAAAAACAAAACAAACATATGCTTTCTTATCATAATGTCATAGACACTTTGTGTTTAAATGGGACACAATTCTTCCCTGAAATGCGATTGCAAATATAAGCAGGAGTCCGTTCTTTAGCATGTATTAAGGTACTTATTAATGAAAGCCTTAATGCCAGGAACGTTTTTCATTTGTTAACAACTAGCATTGGACATATTGTATAGATTTCACAATACCTGACAATTACTTTCTCATTAAATTTTCCAATAGCTAATGAGCCATGTAGGCTAGGCAAGACGATGATTATAATACATTCATTTAAGAACCTCTCACCTTCAACAGCTTTGCAGAAGAAATATGATTTTCTTTTTTAAGATGTCAGGGTGCAGGCAACTTTTCACATTGCTTGTATATATGCAGGTATGAAAGATGTTTCCACCTTAGCAGATAAGCTATAAGCTTGTTTCCATTCTGTGTGAAATTCTACCTCTCATTTCCCCTGATATATACGGATTGCTAAGCAAGAGAAATGATCCCAAATTATTTATGATCAATCACAAGCAAGTTCCTTGCAGCACAGACTTTTACTGTTATTAGTAGATGACTGGTGTCTTTGGAAATTTCTCCAGTTCATTCAGAAACCTACCTTTTTTCTGTCTTTGTCTTTTCCAGCTTTGAATTACAAATAGTCCAAGATCTTTTTACATTATAATTTGCTTTCAGACTTTATGGTCTGGTGGTGCCTGCCTCCAAAATTTCCAATAAAAATAAATTGAGTTTTCTAATGCTATGTTAACAGCCTTGCACACCATGATATTTATGTATCATTAGTATAAAATATTCTACAATTAATAAAAAGGATGGGGAAGAATAAACAGTATATAAAAAGAAATATTTGTATCTTATTGGGTATAAAAAGAGAGTTAGGACCCTATGTTTTAATAAGCCCTTGTTTTGTAAGATCTCACTTTTGTTTGGTATAGAGATGATTATATTCTTGAGGGCAGAGATGAAGGCAGATGGAAGTGTTAATACTAAGACCTAAAAAATTTGGGGCAATTTCATATTATGGGAAAATATAGTTTATCTTTGTACTCTTCAAAAGCATTACTGATGGAAAAACTCAATGAAGCTTTTACACCATGCAAAGATGCTTTTTGTCCTCTTTCAAACCATATAAGTGTAATCATATGTATTTCACATACATGTGGGTACACCTCCCCACCCCCATCCCCACAAACCTCTGCCTAAAGAGGCATTATCTTATTTCCACTTTTTTCAACATGTATTTTTTGAGCTCCATGCAATGCATTGGGCACTGTAGATATGTGTGCTTACTTCAACACTGTTCTTTTGTTTACCACTTCAGATTCTGCTTTCTGGAGAAGCTGGCTCTTACTTGTTGTGGTCAGGACATGAAAATATAAAGAATTAACTTTCCAACAAAAATGCCACCCATAACATCCCTCAGATCTCAATGTCAGCTTTTCCTTCCAAGTGTATCTTAATTCATTCATGAAGAAGCCTTGGTATGAGCTGACACATATTGCTGAGGCCCCTTCCCAATTTAGTCATCTGTCCTTAGGAGGAAGACACTACTGCTTCCCCTTCCCACAGAAAGAATCTGGGGATACCCCCAAATTAACCCAAGAATAAACACAATTAGGCTTCTTTAAACTATGAAGGGACATACTTTTCTCTTCAAGTAGTGGAAAACTTGACTTTATATTTAGACTTAATCCAAGGGCAGTCAGATTTCTCAAATTGGGAACTGAAATGTCATACAGGAAGCAAGTGTTGATCTGAAAGCTACTGTGCTCTGAGCAGAAGATGGCTCATAAAATGTGTGTGATGAGGGGGAGGGATGGGAGACTTGGTGTGTGTGTGTGTGTGTGTGTGTGTGTGTGTGTGTGTGTGTGTGCCCTTCAGATCCCTGACAGAGTATTAACATTATCAGTAGAAACTGGGAGTTTTAAAGTGATTGAAAATACAAGAAATTTAAAGTAATCTGAGATTTATGATTTCCTGGGATAGTTTCATAATTTTCTGAAACATGTAAAGAATAAAATAAGAAGAGTAAATAGGAGCTATAAGATACAAAACTTCTCTCTCTCGTTTTATAGATGTAAATGTATATTTTTCTTTTCAGTTCTTTGTTTGTACCTTGAAGTAGTTAATATATTCATCAGGGTTAAAATTCATAGTTTAAAAATTGCAAGCAAGATGAAGAGCCTTTCCCCATCTGTAGATTGTTGTTTCGTCCTACTGACAGTGTCCTTTTGCCTTACAGAAGCTTTTTAATTTCATGGGGTCTGATTTATCAATTGTTGATCTTAGATCCCAAGCCATTGGTGTCCTGTTCCAAGAAATTCAAAATTACTCCCCACTTTTTGTTCAATTAGATTTAGTGTATCTGGTTTTACATTGAGTTCATTAACCTACTTGGACTTGAATTTTATGAATAGTGATACATATGACTCTATTTGCATTCTTCTACATGCAGACATCTAGTAAGACCAGTACCATTTGTTGAGGATGGTTTTGTGTTGTCCTATTGTAATACAGTTTTTCTTTCCTTGTCAAAATTTAAGTGACCATAGTCATGTGGGTTTATTTTAGGGTCTTCAATTAGAGTCCATTGATCAACCTGTCTGCTTCTATACAAATACCATACAGTTTTTATTACTATTGCTCTGTAGCAGAGTTTGAGGTCAAGGACGGTGATACATCTGGAAGTTCTTTTATTGTTTGGGATTCTTTTAGCCATCCTGATTTTTTTTTATTTTTCCATATGAAGTTGACAGTATAAATGATACTCTGTTATGCTTACAGACAGGAGTCTAGCAAGGCTGTCTTCTGAAAGTCTCCACTGAGCAGCAGACTCACAACCAACCAAACAGTGTATGGAGCTTTGAAAGTTTTATGGAAGAATTGGAGTAATGATTGAGCACACTGAAGGGGATAGGAACTCCACTGGAATACCAACAGAATCAATTAACCTGGGCCCTTGAGGATCTCAGATATTGAACTGCTAACCAAAGAACATACACAGGCTGGACATAGGCCCTTCTGCTCAGATGTGCAGCTCAGTCTTCATTTGAGTCCCGGGCAGTTGGAACAGGAGCTATCCCAAGAGCTTTTGCCCGACTATGGGATGTGTTCTCATAGCTGGGATGCCTTATCTGGCCTCAGTGGGAGAAGATGAGCTTATTCCTGCAGAGAGTAAATATGCCAGGGTGGGGGGATACCCAGTGGACCCTCTACCATCTTAGAGGAGAAGGGGATGGGGAGGAGGGAGAGGTTGTGGGAAGGGGTGACCAGGAGTGGAAGTACTAATCAGGATGTAAAGGGAATTTTAAAAAATGCTAGTAAATAAAGTTTAATTTTTTTAAGTTCAAAATGGTTATTGATAGCAGATATTTTCTCTTGCTAAAGATACAATGTATAAAATTAAAACATTTGGTAAATGAATTTCTTTCAATCTATACAAACTATTTACTCACTCTTTTTCTCACTGTGTGGGGTTTTCCTTTCTCCTTTTCTTAGACACATACTTCTGCTTCTTAAGTATACTATGAAAAATCCTTTTCAAGAATTTCCTGCAAGTGTTACTGGTAGGCCAAGAAATAAAGTCCTCCCAATTTTGCCAAAGAGCATTTTACAAAGTTCTGTGCTAAGAAGTTTTTGTGGGGCATCACACTCAGGATAACAAACACAGGAGGGAGGTGTCTGACTCTCTGGAGAATGTGAGGGACTGTTTCATAGAGCAGGCAGAGTCCTTGTTGCATTCTGAAGAAGGGGTTGGGCACTCCAGCAGACAGAGCTTGTGAATAAGAGCACCATAAACTACAGATGCTGGGGGAATGATTTGAGTGTGACACTGGGTAGTATTAGATGTCATAGGTAGTGAGATTGTAGGAACAAGCATTCAAGAGATGTTAGGCCATAAAAACAAAGGTTTTCATGTGATTTCAGTATCTTTTTCCTGCCTTCTAACCCATAAAATTAGCATAATGTGTATGGGTACATATGAAGACAGGAGAGTTGAATGCATTAGTATGACATAGCTATTGGGCTTTCAAAAGGTACACTATTTGATGGTGAGAAATGTTGTGGCTACCCAGAGAGTTTCCATCAGTTTATTAAGTACAATGATTTCCTAAACTCTGGTAATTATATCCTACCTACAGAATCAGCACAGAGACGCAAATCGTGGGAAAAAATTATGAAATGCCAAGTATACTTTATTCAAGAAAATACCAATTTGGATCACTAAGTCTATGCTTGGCACATAGTTTACTACGATCAAAGACACACTGTCCTTTCTCAAGACATTTTATTATCCAAGACATGAAGAAGATAGAATGGCTTCAATTACTTCATTCCTCCCTGCCATGTGATACATTTCTACCATGTCCAAACTGTTTTGCTTGAAGCAGGGAAAAGCTACATTTGGTATCTAAAGGACCTTTCTTCTGACCCCCCCCCCCAAATCTGCCTCTAAAAATCTCACATTGCACTGCCTAAGTAGGATCTACAATTCAGTGGTCACATGGGGGAAATCATATGCAAATGGTTAGGGGAGAATTTTCTTGGTGACAGTTCAAAAACAGGCAAGGAGCTGGATTATTGAACATCCATAAATCTCTATAGTCATTGTATATTAATACAGTCTCAGTATGTTCACTGTGTTTCACCAGCAGACACACTTGCCTTCATTTGATAACCCAACAATGTGTTAAAGAGAGGTTAAGGTGATCTTTCTAAATAGAATTGCTGCTAAGCAGATGATAAGAAACATCCAAACTTAGTATATTGAGAAATTGTCTATGTAGAGTCTGTGGTATCAAGCTATGTAATATATGCATAGTTTTCTCATTTTCTTGAAATATTTTGGTACCAGCTACTTTGCTGGAATCCATTTTAAATTCCCAAGATTTGTTTTTTTTGAACATTTATGATAGCATTGAATAAAGCATATCATCCCATGAATATTATTTTCTGTTAGACATTCACTCAGAGAATCCTTTCTACATCTCTAAGTACAATTTTGGTTCCAGTCAATTATAGTCTGTGGTGTTGAAGTTGTTAAGAGATAAAAGTCCTCATGTGATGGACCAGGATGCAGGATTTAGGTCCAAGACCCGTTGATTGGAATCTGGATAGAACCATGAGTGGTCTTGGAGAAAGAAAATAACTTGTGATTATAAATAACCCATGTCCTAACATTTCCCTTTTGGGGACTTCAATAATGAGATCCAGTTACCAAACATGATGCTCTATTGAGATGTAAGGCAAAACAAGATTTTCAGAAACTGATATTGTGTGTTGAGAGCCACGGCTGAATGCCATTTGTTTTTGTACTTTACAACAATTCAAACCAGATTATTTAATACTAAAACCACAGGAAAACAGCCCCAACTGCCAGCCCCGTTCCCTCTTCCCTTCTGATAGATTTGCTCTCTTGTTCTCAAAATACAGGTTGGAAACAGGGACTGTTTATTGAATTCTTCTAAGGTTGTATGATGAGAAGTTTTCCTAACGGATCCTGAGGCCTCAGAGTAATTTTAATCAGCATGTAGGATTTTCACTGATTCCCAGAGTGACCCCTCTTCCAAAAAGCTCACACGGAGTCTCCTTCCCTCTAGTTTATGTTAAACAAAATGCACACTAAGAACATCCTTTTCATGCCTAAACGGAGACCTCAAAGAGGTTTGTGCTGGAAGACAGAAGACCTGAATTCTATTTTGCTAGTTTAACTCTGAGTTTGTTGCTCAATCTGAAAACAATTGGGTTATTTGAAAAAGGACTTCATGGCCACTGGTCCATGATTCAGGATATGGGAAATATATTCAATGATATGAATTTATCCATGTGTAAGCTGCTATCACAGGTTAGGATACTTTTTGAAACATTAGCCATCAGTCTAGATGAGTGGTTCTCAACCTGCAGGTCACAACCCTTTTGGGGTGGGGGATGTTGAAGAATGCTTTCACGGAACTCGCCTAAGACCATCAGAAAACACAGATATTTATATTGCCAGTCATAATTATAATACAACAATCAATAATGAAGTAGCAACAAAAATGGCTTGATGACTGGGGATCACCACAACATGAGGAACTGTTATTAAAGGGTCACAGCATAGGGAAGGTGAGAACTACTGATCTAGATGGTCACAATGGGTAGTTCTCTTCTGTTGTCCTTGGTGGTAAAATAAAGCAGAGAGCTGGATAGAGACTTTTGCCACTTCTGAAATGAAATTAAACTTTCTAGCTTCACATTCCAGCACATTTATGATTGTACCACTTGATAGCTCTCCGTAGATCTAGCCCTTTCAGGCACTCTGAGCACTTGCCATGTCCTCGGTCTCCACTCCCCTAATCTATTCTATTTTTTAATCACTGCTTTTACTTAGTATGTCCTCACTTGCATATTATTTAATATAAAACAATAAATATCATATTATCATATTCTGGGGACACCTGTATTCCCTTCAACAAATTCCAGACTCATATTTTTTTCTGTTATTTCTGGTATTGTTTTGGAGAGAAGGGGAATAAAGTTTTCAGATTCAAGAAATTATGCAGAATTGTATCTAGCCTACTCCTCATTTGAAGAACCAGAAGACAGAGAAGCAAAATAAATAAAAAAGCAAAGGAGATCTATAAATTGGGATTTCCAAAGTGCCCATGGTGATGGATGTTTCATAGAAGTAAGAAGCATCCTCTAGATTGCCATGGAAACCCTCTATTCAAGAAAACACAGAATATACTACATGCAGGTTATGAAATTATAAGGAACTGTGATTTATTTTACTTACACTGATGTAATTAAACTGAATTTTTAATAGTAGTGGCCATGTAGAGTTGTCAGATGAAATGGATACTGACCCCTCTGTACCCTTTACCCAGTTCACACAAGTATCATATCTTGCTAGACAGTAGACCAAGATCCCAGCCATGATACTGACAGTGAAAATCCAGAGGTCTTCTGTCAAAACTGAGCTCACCAGAATGAAGTGATCTTAGCCACAGCTGCTTCATTCCTGTCCCTACCTATCCTTCATGTTGGGTAACCACTGCTCTAATTGTGCCATTTAAAGCAGTTTTAAGGGAGGAAAGGGTATTTAGGGTTTTATGATTTGTCATTATTTAAGAGTTTTTGTCTAGTATTGTTGTTCCACAATGGCTTGCCTTCCACCTATTGAGGGCTATCTGGACTTTCTCCAGATGTAGGTTAAAGAAAATCAAGTTCTTGTCAATACTACTAGCATCTCCTTTCAATGTTAATTCTTCGTTTCTCTGGATTAATGGCTGTTTCATATGCTAGCTGATTGTTATATTTCAAGACCCTTCAAACGTTTCACAGATAGTTGGACCATTATCTATTCTGAAGAGCAATGTCCAGGTTTCTCCTCATCTTATCCAGAATTTGATGTAGACATTACTTTATTATTCCTGGTTTTTTATTATATATTTTCTTTATTTACATTTCAAATGTTATTCCCTTTCCTAGTTTCCCCTCCGAAAATCCCCTATCCCCTCCCTCTTCCCCCTGCTCCCCAACCCACCCAGTCCTGCTTTCTGGCCCAGTCATTCCCCTATACTAAAGCATAGAACCTTCACAGGACCAAGGGCTTCTCCTGCCATTGATGACCAACTTGGCCATCCTCTGCTACATATTCAGCTAGAGCCACGAGTCCCTCCCTGTGTTTTCTTTGGTTGATGGTTTAGTCCCAGGGAGCTCTGGGGATACTGGTTATTTCATATTGTTGTTCCTCCTAGGGAGCTGCAAACCCCTTCAGCCCCTTGGGTACTTTCTCTAGCTCCTTCATTGGGGAGCCTGTGCTCTGTCTAATGGATGACTGTGAGCATCCACTTCTGTATTTCTCAGGCCCTGGCAGAGCCTCTCAGGAGACAGCTCTATCAGGCTCCTGTCAGCAAGCTCTTTTTGGCATCTGTAATAGTGTCTGGGTTTGGTGATTGTTTATGTGACGGATCCACAGATGGGACAGTTTCTGGATGAGATGGGACCGTTTCTGGATAGTCATTTCTTCAGTCTCTGCTCTGAACTTCGTCTCTGTAATTCTTTCCATTTTGCATTTTGTTCCCTCTTCTAAGAAGGATCAAAGTATCCATACTTTGGTCTTCCTTATTCTTGAGTTTCATGTGTTTTGCAAATTGTATCTTGGGAAATGTGAACTTTTGGGCTAGTATCCAATTATCAGTGAGTGCAAGTCATATGTGTTCTTTTGTGATTGGGTTACCTCACTTAGTATCCAGATCCATCCATTTGTCTAATAATTTAATGAATTCATTGTTTTTAATAGCTTAGTAGTACTCCATTGTGTAAATGTACCACATATTCTGTATCCACTCCTCTGTTGAGGGACATCTGGGATCTTTCCAGCTTCTGGCTATTATAAATAAGGTGGCTATGAACATAGTGGAGCATGTGTCCTTATTACAAGTAGGAGCATTTTCTGGGTATATGCCCAGGAATGGTATCACTGGATCTTCTGGTAGAACTATGTCCAATTTACCAAGGAACCACCAGACTGATTTCCAGAGTAGTTGTACCAGCTTGCAATCCCACTAGCAATGGAGGAGTGTTCCTCTTTCTCCACATCCTCACCAGCATCTGCTGTCACTCAAGCTTTTTATCTTAGCCATTCTGACTGGTATGAGGTAGAATCTCAGGGTTGTTTTGATTTGCATTTCCCTGATGATTAAGAATGTTGAACATTTCTTTAGGTGCTTCTCAGCCCTTCAGTATTAGTTGAGAATTCTTTGTTTAGCTCTGTACCCCATATTTGTCTTTTTTGGGGGGGCATTGAGACAGGGTTTCTCTGTGTAGCCCTGGCTGTCCTGGAACTCACTCTGTATACCAGGCTGGCCTTGAACTCAGAAACCCGCCTGCCTCTGCCTCCCAAGTGCTAGGATTAAAGGCGTGTGCACCACTGCCCAGCTATACCCCATTTTTTAATAGAGTTATTTGGTTTTCTGGAGTCCAACTTCTTGAGTTCTTTTTATATATTGGATATGAGCCCCCTATTGGATTTAGGATTGTAAAGATCTTTTCCCAATCTGTTGGTCAAATGGGAACTAATAGAACTTACTTCCTATTGGAGCCCTGTGATGTATGTGTAGTAATATTTTAATACTTGAACTTAGATTCGTATACTTCCAAATGTTGAATTCCTTTCATGCAAATATTTTTATGCCATCACCTCTGAGAATGTTTGCATATATCATCCTTACTTTATAAGATCTCATATTTAAGCTTCTGTGCATCTTTCCTTCACAAATGCATGCATGATTTCTCAGTACTTTTTTTGTGGAAGAAACTTTCTGTGCCTTTTAAGTGCAATATAAACTACAGACAGGAACTGTGTGTATTCATCCTGTCTTTCTTAAAGAGATTATATAGTATCTGTTATCTCCTAAAGTGTCTGTAGAATTCTCTGTTGAAATAATAGGGACCTAGGCTTTTTGTTTCTTATAAGTTTTCAATCATTAATTCAAATTTCTAAGTAACTACATGCTTGAACAAATTATCAATCCTATATTAAACAATTATTAGATTTTTTTCAAGGAAATGTTTCCATTGTGTCCAGATGTCATGCATGTGTGTCTAAGGCTATTTGATATCTTTAAATTGTCTATTTTATGTCTGTGATTTCAGTAGAAATATGTTAATTCTTTTCTCCTCTTTTACCCCCTTTACTATCTGTATTATAGGTTTCTGACCTCCCCTCTTTTCTAATTATACATTCGATGCTTCAAATTTCATTCTTTGATTTGTTTTAGATTTGCCCTACAAATTTGATGATAATATCTTGATAATTTTTACTGAAATGCATTTTTATACCTAGAAGATGTGTTAGTTGCTTTGAGCATCCATTTACATGCTATTTAGTTTCTACAAAATTAGAAAATTCCCTCTATGACCTCATTGCTACTCTCACTCTCATTTCACTCTAATGTACGGGAAGGATGCCTAAGTTTTCTCTGGCTTATTTTGTCCCAGGATTAAAAGGAGTTTTGATCCATGAACACTTGGCAGCAATATCTACTGTTCTGTTGTTGGATGGAGTGATCTTTAATTTTTTATTAGATTTATCGTTAGTATTATAATTTTTCCTATTTTTCTTTTATTTTCTGGCAACCTTTCCTATCTGTTGTTATAAAAAGTGAGTAGGAATCTCAAGTTATACAGGTGAATTCTTATATACTTTTCAGTTCTTGTTTGGTGCATACACACTTTAAGTACAATGTCTGATTGGTGGTTTGATGCTTTTCTTCCTGAAATAATCCTATCTAAGGTACCTACTTTATTTCACATTAATAAAGATAGCCATGATCTAAAGGCAAAAGTGATGAAGGAGGGAATCCAAAGTCATGCTTTGGCCTCCACTTATGAGTGAGCACAGTTATGCAACAGCTTACTCACAGACACATATACCTACAGAGAGAGAGGTGGGAAGGGAGGGGCCAGGGGTAGGAGGGGGAGGGCAAGAGGGAGGGAGAGAGAATTTTATGTAACTTTGCAATTTACTTTTCTTTTTTTCCCCATGCTTTTTGGACAAGTGACCTGAAATAATTATATAGTTGAAGATGGCCTCAAACCACATGTCTCACTCCTTCTCTCCTCCCAAATACTAGGAAGACTAGATTCACCATCTGGGAGCAAGAGATCATCAAATGGACTTTTAGGGAGAAACTGTATTTTAAACCATGGTACTGATGTCCCCTTTCTGCTTTGAAATACTTAGGAAACTCCTAATGTTCTATGTTACTTATGGAAAATTTGCTTGTGACTAATTCATAGTTTATCATCCTAAGAAAACAGGTGATGTTATCAACTCTGTTTTCTCCACTTGGCTGCTTGTTGATTGTTGCTGTACATCAGTAGTCTAGACTGCTCAGCACATGACCTTTGTGGGTTTAGGTGTAGATTCATCTCAAATGGTCTATAACATTTGTCTGTGATTGGTTAGTTATTGCCTAAACATTTCATGTCTGGTTAGGTTGTCTCTTACCTGGTCTTTTCACGACTAAAAGAAGACTTAATGGGGTATTTATTTTATTCTATTCCTATTGGTATTTCTAGATTGGTACTTCTTCCTTTTCTCTTCTTCTAGAATATTTGAGCCTGGATATACTTAAGAACCAACCATTTTGTTGTCTATTATATCTCAGTCTATAGCTGGTAATCTTTTTTCTAAATGTCTGTGCCTTCTAATGTGAGTTGTATACATAATTTTTAAAGGAAAATGTTATGCTTATTAGAGAAAAGTCTGTCTATTCCATCTTCTTGCAGGCAGAAATATTTTATCAATAATTTAAAATAATCATTCTGAAGGTTCTTTCTTCCAAACATACATGATATTCTTATGTCTTATTTATTTTCACTATTAAATAATGAGCATAATATCATATCTCATCTTGAGCTGAACACCAAGATTCTAGGACAATGAGGGACTTAGCTAGGCAAATGATAAGGTCAATATGTAGCCAAGATTCTGTATTGATATTTATTTATTTATTTATTTTAAGAAGTGGACGCACTTTAAAAGCCATACTGCTTTCTACCCAGAATGTTGGTTTACCTTTATAATTTTATTTTATAAAGTAAGACTGATTGTTTATAGCATAAATCATTTTTGAGGATAAAAAGAGATTCAAGAGTTTAAATATGTGAAGAATAAATGAAGAAAACTAAGTATTGGATAGTTAAGATGGTTTTCCCATAGTTGAATGACTCTAAGATAAAAACCAAACATTTGAACTGTTGTCAAGGTCTTAAGAGAATATGATCACGACTAATGATCAAAAACTACAAGGATACGGAATTCTGCTTCATTATAAGGAAAAGAGATACAGATGTGTGAAATGAAGATAGTCTGTGATGGTTATGAACCCTAGTTCCTGAGTGTCTATGAGCAGCAATAGGAAGGATGTCCCATGGCTGAAAAATATAGTAAGGCCAGGCAGAGATGATCACAGAGCTCTCTCTAACTTTTAGCACTCCTAGGATTTAGGTACTTTCCATGTACATTCTGCATGTCGCTGACTCAATTATTTTTCTTAACCTTTACTTTTCTATAGATAGAGGTAATAATAGTATGAGTCTCATAAAAAGTCTGCTTTATGTGTAATAATGGGCACCAAAACTTTTATCACTATGGTTTCCACTTAATAAAGCATGAAATAAACATTATCTGTGATGGTGATAATGGTAATACTTTGGGCTCCAAAGATGCTACAGCATCTTTGAGTGATTCCACCCGTTGAAAGTCTGAAACCAGATTCAGGAATGGACTAGGAGTCATGTATAATAAAAGCAAAATAATAAATCATAAAAATTTCCTTCTCCAACTTGCATTATAGTAGAACTGACCTGAACTTATTGAAACCATGCGTTTTGGATGCATCCTTGAGTAGAGCAAGTGAACACATGCTATTCATTTATGAATATGCCTTTTCGTGTGAGCTCAAGTTCTTTACCATATTTTCTATCACACGAGTACATTGGTTGTGACTTTCTAATTACTGTTTGATCGTGTGTAAGTTTCCTCACGTCTCTAAGACTAGAATATTAACTTTTACAAGATGACCTTAGGGAAGTTCACATTGGTGGAGCTGGGGCCTTGCTCTGGGATTTGGATATTTTTTACTTGAAAATGAAAGTCATAGGCCCGAAGGGAATGCTAAAATTGTATCCTTTCACTTGACTAGCCCCTTCCCTCCCCCTTGTGTGTATGAGGGCCATCAATCAGGGCAGTTCATATTATTAGGCCAGTGGAAAGCTCTGATCCATCAAGCCCCATTTCAATGCTGTTCTGCCTTCAGGAGCACTCTTCCATGGATTACTGCCTACTCTCGTTTTCTTAGATGAATTAGCTCTTCCCAGCATTGATGCTCACAAAATTCCTGACCCTGTGTGTGTGTGTGTGGGGGGGGGAGAGGGTTGGAGTGAATATTGCTTACTTTACTTTCCTCTTGGGAGGAAAAGCCTTTAAGAAGTTTGAGAATTGCAGCTGGTTCCAAATAGACACTTTCACAGTTAGGTCACTTCTAATGAAATGATGAAATATTTTCCAGACATTTTGAATACTTCCATCCATTTAAACATTGCAGGCTTCAAGGGGGGTGCTTACCTCCTACATAAGAATCCTTTACAGAGTCCCAGACATTCAATAAGTATGGGATATGTCCAGGCATACAAAGCAGCTCTGTAAGAGAGAAGTAGATGTCTTTGATGAAATTCTCCCTTCTATTGCCTTTTATGTAGTTGGCTGCACCTGTGTTTCTGTGTATCCATACCAAAGAGTTTGGCTTTGCCTTACTATCCCCAATTCTCTCAGCTCCCCCACAAATAATTGAGTTTCATATCCAGTCCACCCTCACTTCCATTTTTGTATAGTACACTCAGTTTCTTCTCATTGCTAACACAGCCACAGTCTGGATTGTTACATGACTTTTGAATTCTTCTCTTGGCTCCACTCCTCAAGCTTGCTATGCTAATTCATTGTACCACGTACAGCTTGACCTCACTGCTTCTTTACTGGTTTCCTAATATAACTCCAGACATGTATTTCACAAAGCATTCAGTGATTTCCATCATCAACAGAGTGAAATTTAAATACCACAGACAGTATGCAACAGTTTTCATGGCCTCCGCTTTGCTCTGTTCTCTTACAGCTTTTTGTTCAGAACCCTTCTACATTTGAAGTCCAAAATGTTGAACAATTGGCATTTTATAAGTAATTCATACTGTTTTTGTAATTCTTTCATTATCAGTTTCTTTTCTCCAGGATGCTATGCCTTGCCCTCTTTAATTTCGTTAGCTACATTCTCTTTTCGATACCTTTCCTAGTTCCTATGTTTTGCTCTTCCTGTTGTCTAGTTATATTTTCTTATTGTGCATGCTGGAAGAAAAGCAACTATCTCTTTTTATTTTCGATGTTGACCAGGTGCTTTATGAATGTATCAAGAATGTTTATGCATGTCTATTTTCCATGAGAACTGCCTATCTTGCTTTTGGATATATGAGCATTGTGAGGGACATATCTTTTTTTTTTTTTTCTTAAGAAAACGAAGTCCTTAACTGTTGGCGATGTTCATAGACAGAGCATAAAACTGTAACAGGTTGTAAATGACTCAGTCAGTGATTGATTTCATGATACATGTGGGTTGTGGTTATTAGTAAATCTTGATCAGAAGATAGGAATCAGTTTAACATTTAAAATAAACAGGTGGGGGGAGGGTATAGGGAACTTTCAGGATAGCATTTGAAATGTAAACAAAGAAAATATCTAATAAAAAATTAAAGAAATAAAATAAACATGTACTTACCCAAGAACACCTTGAAATGAATAGAATGGTTGCCATGCAAGAGAATCATGTATGAGTTTGCGATATTCATTGTGATGATCTCAGATATACGAAATCTCAACAGTTCATTCCTCCTATCGTATAATCTAAGATATGGCAAACTCTACCAATGGGTTGAAAGCTGACTGTGTCCTTAGCAGTAGGAAATTAAGGGTCTGTTATAACCTGCATGCTATGAGAAAGAGGTTGCAATGAACCATTTCTCACTGGCACATGTCAACCAATCTATGCAGCATCAGTACCATCAATCACTGTGACTTATTGGAAAGCATAAACAACGCTCTTTTTTTAACTCTTAAAGGATGAAACTGTAAAGACATAAGGAGTGAAACAAGAGAAGTTAAAGGGTAAGTTCTAAGATTAACTGACCAAGAAAGGGAACACTGAGATATGTTTCATTTTTCACCATAGAGGAAGTCTTTTTAGCAATGTTCATTCTAGTTATCTTGTATTTAAACCCTTGGGCAAAGCTACATGTCATGTTAAAATCTTGCCTTTCTACTCCTCTGATGTTCATACACTCTTTCACTGGAATTTGTTGACATCTTCTCTAGACTTCCTTTGAACCCATGTCCTTTGTGTAAGTTACCTGATATCTCTGACCAGTCCTAGTCTAAAAGGGGCTAGGGCTATGGCACAAGTGTCTTGTGGAATGCATGTGTCATGTGGTAAGGTTCTTTTTACACTGCCACAAAACAACACTCCCTTGTCAGTTTTAAGAAACGAAAACTTTAGTCGGCTATGTTTTTCCTTATTCATATCCATAAGTGAAACTCTGACCCACATTTCCTGAGCACATAGATTTCATGTCACACAACAGTGTGTTAGCTTTAAACAGTTTATATAAGATCCTTTTGTGATGTTTCTTATGATATAAAGGTCAAAGGAATATAGAAGTGGACATTTGTGAAAGGTAGAAAGATATTATTCTTAAATATAAAGGTGAGATTATCCAATAGTCAAAAGTGGTTCTTATTTTTGTTGTTGTTTGCTTAATTTAAAGTCTAGATTTTTGTGATGAGAAGTGACCCAGGATACAAAGCTGGATTCACCCCCCCCCGCCCCCACGTTCAGTAGCTTTCAGAAGCATTTCCCCTCTTACTATTCTCTAAACATCATAGTCTTTCCCCAGCTTATTTTCATTTTGGCCATCCTCTTTATTTCCTTTCCTTCATGCTTATATTTGTTTTTAACTTAAAACTTTTAAGAATTTCATATATGGACAGGCGGTGGTGACGTATATCTTTAATCCCAGCACTTGGGAGGCAGAGGCAGGCAGATTTCAGAGTTCGAGGCCAGCCTGGTCTACAGAGTGAGTTCCAGGACAGCCAGGGCTATACAGAGAAACCCTGTCTCAAAAAACAAACAAACAAAACAGAAACAAACAACAAAAAATAATTTCATATATGAATACATTATATCATCATTTTCTACTCCATTTTCCCCTGACCATTGACTCTCAAATTCATAACATCTTCTATAATTGTTATTGTTACATATCCATATATGCATACATACACATACAACTCCTGAGTCCCATTACTGTTGCCCTGCTGTATGCGTAACTAGAGCTGACCACTTAGGATTAAGAAACGATCCAAGAGGCTTGTCCCTAAGAACCATGACTCACTGTCTATCAGCCGTCACCTGACCTGCAGGTCTTTCTTGAGGTGTGACTGCTTTTTACATTTTCTCCCATCCAGATTGGCATGTCTACTGGTGTGGGTGACTATGTTTAAACAATATTTATTAAATCTTTTTATATGTATGCATGCGTGTATACGTGCACGAAGAGGACGTTGAATCCCTTGGAGTGGGAGTTAGAGGCAATTGTGAGCCAATGGATATGGACTGAGCTCTGAACTCAGGTCCTCTGGAAGAACAGTAAGTGGTGCTAAATGCTCAGTCATCTCTCTATCCCTTCTGAGTGAGTTGTTTTATTTTTGAGAAATAAATGGGATATGGATGGTAGAAAAGAGAGAAAAGAGAAAATACGAAAGTGGCTAAAATGGACTTCTGTTCTAAAATGAGAAGTTCAGATAGCAAAGTAGAAGGAAGAGTACTGAATATGGTTTGGTGAGGTGAATTGAGACAAGATATACATTTGTGTGTGTGTGTGTGTGTGTGCGTGTGTGTGTGTGTGTGTGTGTGTGCGTGTGTGTGCTTTGAAGATAGCATATCATATCCAGGCTTGTTTCAAAACCACTCAAACCCACTATGTAGTTAAGAATCATATTGGCCTTCCCCTCCTAACCTCCTTTTGAGACAGGATTGTTTCTGTGTCGCCGTGGGTATCCTAGAACGTGTTCTGTAGACTAGGCTGGCCTTGAACTTACAGAAGAACGTGTTCTGTAGACTAGGCTGGCCTTGAACTTACAGATCCTCCTGCTTATTTGTTTCCAGTACTTCTGTTAAACGTGTGTGTCACCATATCTATCTTGTCTTTGTACTTCTTATTTTCTTGCCTCTCCCAACCAAGATCTGGAGTTACAGGCATGTGCTTACACCTCCAGATTGAGGTTCATTTTTTTTTTCTTAAACAGATTTCAGGAAAGGATCTCTGATACCTTTCAGGATCAGAGTCCATTACAGATGGAAACCAGAGTAAAATTGGTCTAATATCTTAATATGATGTTTGGATAAGTCCTTTTTGCCCCTTGGAAATGTAAATATCATGGGTGGAAAATCGTGAAGGAACAAGAGTGGTGCCATGGTGGGGAGTGTAGGTAGCAGAGTAATGTTTTCAAGTGTGTGTAGGATTTCACCCCCATCAGCTGTGAATGTGCTAACTTCCTGGGCAGAAGGGACTTTGCAGATGGGATCAAGGTCAAAAATTCTGGTGGAGAAGATCACGGCAGATCATATGGCATGTCCCAAGATAACCACAGGAGCTTTTGTGAGAGGGTTTCACAGAGAGTGAAGAAGATGGGGAATGGCAGAGACAAGACACCGAAATCTGAAAATCTCTGAAGAGCTCTGCTGTTGGCCTTGAAAATGAAACGACACTTGGGCCAAGGAATAAGAACATCCCTCAGAAGTTAAACATGAAAAGGACGTAGACTCTCCAAAAGGATCACAGCTCAGCACACACCTTGATTTTAGGCATGTGTTTCCACTTCAGTCTTCTGACACCCAGAACAGTATGATCATTGCTTGTATTGTCATACGGCACTCAAACTTTATCGTGTTCACAGTCAGTTTTACACTAGCAGTAGTAAGATAATAGAATTGACCTCATGTTACCATTTTTCCCAGGCCTTGGGATTGTATCTCAGTGACTGAATTGGCACTGTCTTATGAAAACAGGAGCATCCAGAATCTGATGGACAGTATGTGCTAGAATTCATTCACAGAAGCACGATTTCTTGGCAGACCAGGTACATGGTTGATATTCAACTATGAGGAATATCAGTGCACTTACTGTATTGCTTGTGGTTTTCACATTAATATTCACCATCTTAATGCAATCACCATTTTATTATCTGATTGCATTTATTTGGTGAATCCAGTGACTAACAAGCAAATTGACATTCAAAAGCAGGGTGCAGGCTACCTTCCCTGGTTCACTTCAACAAGAAAAAAGTTGGGTAATTAGTATAATCTGCTCATTTCTAAGCTATTTCAGTCATCTCTTACGTCTGCCAATAATCTCTATTCCAAAAGTAATATTGGCTAGGGCACTGGAAGAATGTATGTGTACTCTCGAGCAGATTGCAAATTACCAGTAAAATTTACAGAGCTGCAACGTTACAAGAACTACAGAAATGATAATTCCTTTTTTCCTGGGAAATCACATGTTCTCTTTTATTGTTAGGTCACTCCTCTTCAGTGGAGGTTACAGTGGTGACTGTGCAGGACATAAGGTTCTAGAAATGTAGCAGTGTGCAGTCTATTACCACCCCCCTCAGATTCTGCACTTGTGTTTTCTACCACATCTCATTCCTTTACATTGACGCAACCAAACGTAGTAACATATCCAGGAGCAATTAATCATTGATAATTACAGCTACTGGGAATAGAGGGCATCATCTGTGCCAGGAAGTACTAAGTGTTTTCTGTTTATCTCACTTTTTCCATTTGTGTGTATCCAATGTGACATGAGTTAACACTTGGGATCAACTCAGCTTGGTAAGTGAGAAGCCACTACTGCTCCTGAAGGCTAGAGGGTTTACTTCTGCTCTAGCTGGCCTTAAAAATAGAGCCATTTGCTTATTACAGATTCAGGGCACATTATTTTTGGTGTGTGGAGGGATGATACTAGTTGCTCATTACAAAACATACATTCACATGGGTGCTCAGACTTATCAAAACACGTGGTACATACACTCTTGAATTGCATGATTTTGTTGTGAGTATCAGTTCCTTCCTTTAGACATTGGTCTATTTTCATAACAATACTTATCTGTGTCCTTGCTCTCTCACATCTGAGGACTGGAGATATAAAATCAAAGTCAATTCCAATCTGAAGCTTATATTCTAATGGAAGAACAAAGAGCACCACTAATAAAACAACAATAATAAAACTCATCTATAAACACAGGCTTAATGTTTCTGAGCTGAAAATACAGAACCTAAAAATACACCGAGAAAATGAAAGCTTTTTGAGTGTTCCCTGAACATGCATGGAATAATTCCATACCTGACTTAATGTAATGTGCCAATGTCAAAACACAAGCACAAATAAATATGATATTACTCAGGCTCTGGTTATAAGGTATAAAATAAACAAAATGGCTTTTGGGTTTATATAAGAGGTTGGCTCCATCCCCAGCATATCTCAGCAAATGTATAGATATTTAAAAATCTGAAAATCTCTCAATCAAAACCCCTTCTTGTCCCAATGTTTTTGGTTAAGGGACAAATGGTAGTTTGAATGTGCTTGGCCCATGGGAACTGGCAATGTTAGTAGGTGTGGCATTCTCCTCATGACTGCCTTTGGATCAAGATGTAGACCTCTACTACTCCAGCACCATGCCTGCCTGGACACTGCCATGCTTCCATAAATTAATGATAATGGACTGAGCCTCCAAACCTGTAGGCCAGGCTCAATTAAATGTTCGATATATTTATATCTATATCTATCTATATATATATGTGTGTGTGTATATATATATATATATATATATATATATATATATATATGAATGACTTGTAATGGTGTCTTTTTACAGCAGTAACACCTCAAATAAGACAGGATGCTCAGCCTGTACTGCATCAGATGGTGATAATTATCTTGTTGGGAAGTAAATTTGGAGAAGGTATAAGGAGACAGTTGCATGTTTCAGAGAAGGATTTTCTTGGGACAATGATACTTCAATAGAGACATTAATTGAGAAAGCAGCTAGTCTCAGGAGCTCTAGGCTGAAAAGTAGCAATTGCAAAAGCAAATCAAATTGGGACTCGTGGCACAAGCCTGTGGTCCTAGCTATCACAGAGGCTAGGATAAGATTATATCACAGATTCAAGAGCTGTCTGGAAAACTTAATGACCCTTTATTTTAAGACCAAGGCTAAAAACAGTGTTGGGTATGCAAACAGGATAAAATTTTATATCATGTCTAACCCCCTAGACCCTGTCTTAATCACCAGCACAATTAAATAGAAACAGGCAATAAGCACAGCAACAACAACAACAACAACAAAAGTTGACTGACCAGATTAAGTGTGTGTAAAGCCTCGTAGGTTATGGTTGGTAGTTGGGTTGCTCTTTGGCTTTTATAAGGCACTCATTTAAGAAATGCTTACAAAAGGAAACTATAAAATAAAGGAGACAAAAGGAAAGGATATGAAATCAGACAACTATTTCCCAGAGCTTGTTACATATCTCAGGGAGTTAGCAAGGAAATCAACTCCCCTACACAATGTCCAGGGAAGTCCTATAAAGAAGGTACAGGGTCACTGTTAGAGGATTTGGCTTGCAGGGGAGGGGTAAGCCAAGGCAAAGGCATTCAAGTTGTCTGGGAGGAACATCAGCAATGTCTACTATATTGGAGCTCAGTACATAGGATAAATAGACAGCTATGCTCAGAAAGTAACTAGATACCAAGTCATGAAAAGGATGCAGTTTGAATTTATAGATATTGGAAAACTGGAGCCATATGAGGCCAGAGGGCAACATGGTATGATTCACCTATTCAGACACAAGATGGGGAACTCTGAGGCTTGTTAAGGGTGTACTGCAGAATGCTAGGAAAACTGGGGCCTTGGACCCACCCAGCTAGCCAAATATACTAACAGCTCATTTAAAAAATATGGATTGTTGAAATTATAATGTGCCGCTGGTTAAAGTATAAAAAAGAGGTGCTGGGGAGATGGATCAGAAATTAAGGGCATGCAGTGCTCTTCAAAAGTGCCTGAGTTTGAGTCTCAGTATCCATGTCAGGTAGCTACAACTGCCTGCAACTCCAGCTCCAGGAGACCTAACATCTTTAGGCTCTCTTTAGCAAAGATGCACTAATGTGCATAACATGCCCTACCACACTCATATACATAAATAAAAAGAAAACTATAGATCAGAGTTAAAGATGGTAATAGAAAATAATGCCAAAATTTTTCATTAGTATTTTTTTGAACCAATCCCATGTTAAATTAGTAATATTTTGCTTAAATAACTGCTTATATGTTTGAGGAAATGTTTCCTAGATATGTTAATAAAATGTTTTTAGATATATATCTCAATGATTTCTCCTTTCTTCCATGTGAATATTGAAAAAGTTTGAATCACATGTATGACTCACATGTTCTTATTGGGACATCTTAGTATAGGTTTAGATGGTTGAAAGAACCTATGCTTTATATATGTTCTGAAAACAAAGAGGATAAAATTTCTGCTGAGTCATCTGTAAGGTGTAAAAGGTGACTGATGAATGATGCAAAGTACTAGCATGGAGCATGCTGGGAGTGAGGCTTAATTTTAGAGGTAATTTGGGAATATCTGCTGGATCTTGAAATAAAGGTGATGCATGCCTGGTTGTATCTCCTCCTGGATTGGGGCTTTTTAGAAGACCCCAGGCCAGAGATAAAAGCTTGTGGACATATTATATAAATATATTTCAAATCTCTCAATTAGGATGCTATTCCCTGAGGGTCACCAGAAAGAAGAGGTTCATGAATTAACTCATGGAACAATTTTGTGAAACTCTTTGAAATTCTGGGCAATTATTTGCCATCTATCTGAATTTGGTTATGACATTTCACACATATCTTTGCATATATATATATATATATATATATATTCAATACTACAAATAAAGAGCTCATAGTGGATATGATACATAGGTGGGATAATACATTTTCTATCCATGCTAGCAAAATCTTTGACATAAAATAAGAACTCAGTAAATGCTTTTCTTTTTTTTTTATATATATATATATTTTTATTACATATTTTCCTCAATTACATTTCCAATACTATCCCAAAAGTCCCCCATAGCGCCCCCCACTTCCCTACCCACCCATTCCCATTCTTTTGGCCCTGGCATTCCCCTATATTGGGGCATATAAAGTTTGCAAGTCCAATGGGCCTCTCTTTCCATTGATGGCCGACTAGACCATCTTTCCATACATATGCAGCTAGAGACAAGAGCTCCAGGGTTCTGGTTAGTACATCATGTTGTTCCAACAATAGGGTTGCAGATCCCTTTAGCTCCTTGGGTACTTTCTCTAGCTTCTCCATTGGGAGCCCTGTGATACATCCAATAGCTGTCTGTGAACATCCACTCCTGTGTTTGCTAGGCCCCTGCATCGTCTCACAAGAGACAGCTATATTTGGGTCCTTTCAGCAAAATCTTGCTAGTGTATGCAATGGTGTCAGCGTTTAGAAGCTGATTATGGGACGGATCCCTGGATACAGCAGTCTCTAAATGGTCCATCCTTTCATCACAGCTACTAACTTTGTCTCTGTAACTCCTTCCCTGGGTGTTTTGTTCCCAATTCTAAGAAGGTGCACAGTGTCCACACTTTGGTCTTCATTCTTCTTGAGTTTCATGCGTTTATCAAATTGTATCTTATATCTTGGGTATCCTAAGTTTTGGGCTAATATCCATTTATCAATGAATACATATTGTGTGAGTTCTTTTGTGATTGTGTTACTTCACTCAAGATGATGCCCTCCAGGTCCATCCATTTGGCTAGGAATTTCATAAATTCATTCTTTTTAATAGCTGAGTAGTACTCCATTGTGTAAATGTACCATAATTTCTGTATCCATTCCTCTGTTGAGGGACATCTGGGTTCTTTCCAGCTTCTGGCTATTATAAATAGGGCTGCTATGAACATAGTGGAGCATGTGTCCTTTTTACCGGTTGGGACATCTTCTGGATATATGCCCAGGAGGGGTATTGCTGGATCCTCCGGTAGTACTATGTCCAATTTTCTGAGGAACCGCCAGACTGATTTCCAGAGTGGTTGTACAAGCTTGCAATCCCACCAACAATGGAGGAGTGTTCCTCTTTCTCCACATCCTCGCCAGCATCTGCTGTCACTTGAATTTTTGATCTTAGCCATTCTGACTGGTGTGAGGTGGAATCTCAGGGTTGTTTTGATTTGCATTTCCCTGATGATTAAGGATGTTGAACATTTTTTCAGGTGCTTCTCTGCCATTCGGTATTCCTCAGGTGAGAATTCTTTGTTCAGTTCTGAGCCCCATTTTTTAATGGGGTTATTTGACTTTCTGGAGTCCACCTTCTTGAGTTCTTTATATATATTGGATATTAGTCCCTTATCTGATTTAGGATAGGTGAAGATCCTTTCCCAATCTGTTGGTGGTTTTTTTGTCTTATTGATGGTGTCTTTAGCCTTGCAGAAGCTTTGTAGTTTCATGAGGTCCCACTTGTCAATTCTCGATCTTACAGCACAAGCCATTACTGTTCTATTCAGGAATTTTTCCCCTGTGCCCATATCTTCAAGGCTTTTCCCCACTTTCTCCTCTATAAGTTTCAGTGTCTCTGGTTTTATGTGAAGTTCCTTGATCCACTTAGACTTGACCTTAGTACAAGGAGATAGGAATGGATCGATTCGCATTCTTCTACATGTTAACAACCAGTTGTGCCAGCACCATTTGTTGAAAATGCTGTCTTTCTTCCACTGGATGTTTTTAGCTCCCTTGTCGAAGATCAAGTGACCATAGGTGTGTGGATTCATTTCTGGGTCTTCAATTCTATTCCATTGGTCTATTTGTCTGTCACTATACCAGTACCATGCAGTTTTTATCACAATTGCTCTGTAGTAGAGCTTTAGGTCCGGCATGGTGATTCCACCAGAGGTTCTTTTATCCTTGAGAAGAGTTTTTGCTATCCTAGGTTTTTTGTTATTCCAGATGAATTTGCAGATTGCACTTTCTAATTCGTTGAAGAATTCATTTGGAATTTTGATGGGGATTGCATTGAATCTGTAGATTGCTTTTGGCAAGATAGCCATTTTTACAATGTTGATCCTGCCAATCCATGAGCATGGGAGAACTTTCCATCTTCTGAGATCTTCTATAATTTCTTTCTTTAGAGACTTGAAGTTTTTATTATACAGATCTTTCACTTCCTTAGTTAGAGTCACGCCAAGATATTTAATATTATTTGTGACTATTGAGAAGGGTGTTGTTTCCCTAATTTCTTTCTCAGCCTGTTTATTCTTTGTGTAGAGAAAGGCCATTGATTTGTTTGAGTTAATTTTATATCCAGCTACTTCACCGAAGCTGTTTATCAGGCTTAGGAGTTCTCTGGTGGAATTTTTAGGGTCACTTATATATACTATCATATCATCTGCAAAAAGTGATATTTTGACTTCATCTTTTCCAATTTGTATCCCTTTGATCTCCTTTTGTTGTCGAATTGCTCTGGCTAGGACTTCAAGTACAATGTTGAATAGGTATGGAGAAAGTGGACAGCCTTGTCTAGTCCCTGATTTTAGAGGGATTGCTTCAAGCTTCTCACCATTTACTTTGATGTTGGCTACTGGTTTGCTGTAGATTGCTTTTATCATGTTTAGGTATGGGCCTTGAATTCCTGATCTTTCCAAGACTTTTATCATGAATGGGTGTTGGATCTTGTCAAATGCTTTTTCCGCATCTAAGGAGATGACCATGTGGTTTTTGTCTTTGAGTTTGTTTATATACTGGATTACGTTGATGGATTTCCGTATATTGAACCATCCCTGCATCCCTGGGATGAAACCTACTTGGTCAGGATGGATGATTGTTTTGATGTGTTCTTGGATTCGGTTAGCAAGAACTTTATTGAGGATTTTTGCATCAATATTCATAAGGGATATTGGTCTGAAGTTTTCTATCTTTGTTGGGTCTTTTTGTGGTTTAGGTATCAGAGTAATTGTGGCTTCATAGAATGAGTTGGGTAGAGTACCTTCTGTTTCTATTTTGTGGAATAGTTTGTGAAGAACTGGGATTAGATCTTCTTTGAAGGTCTGATAGAACTCTGCACTAAACCCATCTGGTCCTGGGCTTTTTTTAGTTGGGAGACTATTAATGACTGCTTCTATTTCTTTGGGGGATATAGGGCTGTTTAGATCATTAACCTGATCTTGATTCAACTTTGATACCTGGTATCTGTCTAGGAACTTCTCCATTTCATCCAGGTTCTCCAGTTTTGTTGAGTATAGCCTTTGGTAGAAGGATCTGATGGTGTTTTGGATGTCTTCAGGATCTGTTGTTATGTCTCCTTTTTCATTTCTGATTTTGTTAATTAGGATGCTTTCCCTGTGCCCTCTAGTGAGTCTGGCTAAGGGTTTATCTATCTTGTTGATTTTCTCAAAGAACCAGCTCCTTGATTGGTTGATTCTTTGAATAGTTTTTCTTGTTTCCACTTGGTTGATTTCACCCCTGAGTTTGATTATTTCCTGCCGTCTACTCCTCTTGGGTGAATTTGCTTCCTTTTGTTCTAGTGCTTTTAGGTGTGTTGTCAAGCTGCTAATGTGTGCTCTCTCTATTTTCCTTTTGGAGGCACTCATAGCTATGAGTTTTCCTCTTAGAAATGCTTTCATTGCGTCCCATAAATTTGGGTATGTTGTGGTTTCATTTTCATTGAACTCTAAAAAGTCCTTAATTTCTTTCTTTATTCCTTCCTTGACCAAGGTATCATTGAGAAGAGTGTTGTTCAGTTTCCACGTGAAGGTTGGCTTTCTATTATTTATTTTGTTATTGAAGATCAGCCTTAGTCCATGGTGATCTGATAGGATGCATGGGACAATTTCAATATTTTTATATCTGTTGAGGCCTGCTTTGTGACCAATTATGTGGTCAATTTTGGAGAAGGTACCATGAGGTGCTGAGAAGAAGGTATATCCTTTCGTTTTAGGATAGAATGTTCTGTAGATATCTGCCAGATCAGTTTGATTCATAATTTCTCTTAGTTTCACTGTGTCCCTGTTTAGTTTCTGTTTCCATGATCTGTCCATTGGTGAAAGTGGTGTGTTGAAGTCTCCCACTATTATTGTATGAGGTGCAATGTGTGCTTTGAGCTTTACTAAAGTTTCTTTAATGAATGTGGCTGCCTTTGTATTTGGAGCATAGATATTCAGGATTGATAGTTCCTCTTGGAGGATTTTACCTTTGATGAGTATGAAGTGTCCCTCCCTGTCTTTTTTAATGACTTTGGGTTGGAATCAATCTTATCAGATATTAGAATGGCTACTCCAGCTTGTTTCTTCATGCCATTTGCTTGGAAAATTGTTTTCCAGCCTTTCATTCTGAGGTAGTGTCTATCCTTTTCTCTGAGATGAGTTTCCTGTAAGCAGCAAAATGTTGGGTCTTGTTTGTGTAGCCAGTTTGTTAGTCTATGTCTTTTTATCGGGGAGTTGAGTCCATTGATATTAAGAGATATTAAGGAAAAGTAATTGTTGTTTCCTGTTATTTTTGTTGTTAAAGTTGGCATTTTGTTCTTGTGGCTGTCTTCTTTTAGGTTTGTTGAGGGATTACCTTCTTGTTGTTTCTAGGGCGTGGTTCCTGTCCTTGTATTGGTTTTTTTCTGTTATTATCCTTTGAAGGGCTGGATTCGTGGAGAGATAATGTGTGAATTTGGTTTTGTCGTGGAATACTTTGGTTTCTCCATCTATGTTAATTGAGAGTTTGGCTGGGTATAGTAGCCTGGGCTGGAATTTGTGTTCTTTTAGTGTCTGTATAACATCTGTCCAGGATCTTCTGGCTTTCATAGTCTCTGGTGAAAAATCTGGTGTAATTCTGATAGGCTTGCCTTTATATGTTACTTGGCCTTTTTCTCTTACTGCTTTTAGTATTCTATCTTTATTTAGAGCATTTGTTGCTCTGATTATTATGTGTCGGGAGGTATTTCTTTTCTGGTCCAGTCTATTTGGAGTTCTGTAGGCTTCTTGTATGTTCATGGGCATCTCTTTCTTTAGATTTGGGAAGTTTTCTTCTATAATTTTGTTGAAGATGTTTGCTGGTTTTTTGAGTTGAAAATCTTCATTCTCATCCACTCCTATTATCCGTAGGTTTGGACTTCTCATTGTGTCCTGTATTTCTTGGATGTTTTGTGTTAGGATCTTTCTGCATTTTACATTTTCCTTGATTGTTGTGCCGATGTTCTCTATGGAATCTTCTGCACCTGAGATTCTCTCTTCCATCTCTTGTATTCTGTTGCTGATGCTCGTATCTATGGTTCCAGATTTCTTTCCTAGGGTTTCTATCTCCAGTGTTGCCTCATTTTGGGTTTTCTTTATTGTGTCTACTTCCCTTTTTAGGTCTAGTATGGTTTTGTTCATTTCCATCATCTGTTTGGATGTGTTTTCCTGTTTTTCTGTAAGGACTTCTACCTGTTTGATTATGTTATCATGTTTTTCTTTAAGGATTTGTAACTCTTTAGCAGTGTTCTCCTGCAATTCTTTAAGGGATTTTTGTGCTTTCTCTTTATTGTCTTCTGCCTGTTTAGCAGTGTTCTCCTGCATTTCTTTAAGTGTGTTATTAAAGTCCTTCTTGAAGTTCTCTATCATCATCAGGAGATATGCTTTTAAATCCGTGTCTAGCTTTTCCGGTGTGTTGGGGTGCCCTGGACTGGGCGAAGTGGGGGTGCTGGGTTCTGATGATGGTGAGTGGTCTTGGTTTCTGTTAGTAAGATTATTACGTTTACCTTTCGCCATCTGGTAATCTCTGGGGTTAGTTGTTATCGTTGTCACTGTTTAAAGATTGGAGCAGAAGCTGTGTTCCACTCACCAGCAGTCTCTAAATCCTGCGGCGGGGGTCGTGGGTAGCTGACGGTACCCCGGTGCTGGTCCAGCCGGAAGAGGCCTGTGGTCCTACACAGGCCGTTTTTCTGCTTCCCTAACTAATGCAGTCTCTGGTCCCGCGTGCAATTGGATTGGAGCAGAAGCTGTGTTCCACTCTCCAGAAGTCTTAAGATCCTGTGGTGGGTGTTGTGGGTAGCTGGTGAGTGTCAGCCTACCCTGCGCCCCAGCTGCCCCGGTGCTTTTCTGACCGGAAGAGGGTTGTGGCCCTATGTAGGCCGGATTTCTCTGTCCCCAACCAGAGCAGTCTCAGGTCCCGCGTGATTGGACTGGAACGGAAGCTGTGTTCCACTCACCAGCAGTCCCAAAATCCTGCGGCAGGGGTCGTGGGTAGCTGGTGGGTGTCAGGCAACCCTGCGCTCCCGCTACCCCGGCGCTGATCGGGCCGGATGAGGCCTGTGGCCCTACTCAGGCCGGTTTCTGCTTCCCTAACTAATGCAGTCTCAGGTCCCGCGCAATTGGATTGGAGCAGAAGCTGTGCTCCACTCTCCAGAAGTCTTAAGATCCTGTGGCGGGTGTTGTGGGTAGCTGGCGAGTGTCAGCAGACCCTGCGCGCCAGCTGCCCCGGTGCTTTTCTGACAGGAAGAGGGTTGTGGCCCTATGTAGGCCGGATTTCTCTCTCCCCAACCAGAGCAGTCTCAGGTCCCGCGTGATTGGACTGGAGCAGAAGCTGTGTTCCACTCACCAGCAGTCCCAAAATCCTGCGGCGGGGGTCGTGGGTAGCTGGCGGGTGTCAGGCAACCCTGCGCTCCCGCTACCCTGGCGCTGATCCGGCTGGATGAGGCCTGTGGCCCTACTCAGGCCGGTTTCTGCTTCCCTAACTAATGCAGTCTCAGGTCCCGCGCAATTGGATTGGAGCAGAAGCTGTGTTCCACTCACCAGCAGTCCCAAAATCCTGCGGCGGGGGTCGTGGGTAGCTGGCGGGTGTCAGGCAACCCTGCGCTCCCGCTACCCCGGCGCTGATCCGGCCGGATGAGGCCTGTGGCCCTACTCAGGCCGGTTTCTGCTTCCCTAACTAATGCAGTCTCAGGTCCCGCGCATTTGGATTGGAGCAGAAGCTGTGTTCCACTCACCAGCAGTCCCAAAATCCTGCGGCGGGGGTCGTGGGTAGCTGGCGGGTGTCAGGCAACCCTGCGCTCCCGCTACCCTGGCGCTGATCCCGTAAATGCTTTTCTTTACACATGTCATATTAGATCAGTCCCTAGAAGTGAGGAACACCCCACATCTAAGATTTTGCCTATCATTTTTAGGATGGAAAAAAATAAAATTCTCTGTCTGCACTCGACCAGGAAGAATGGACATGGTGCTTGCTCCTGTGACCTTTTCCTGTGACCTTTTCCATGACGCATAGCATGTAGATTCTGTATCATCATGGCCCTCAAGTGGATTCTCACGAGGCAACTTAATTTGTAATAACTGGAAGGCAGATACTTAGGGCAGAAACCCGAGCTAGAGGAGGTCAGACTCACACACTTTTCTGGCTGAAGAGGCAGTAGATACATCTTGTTGGTCATCTCAGTAAAAATTCAGGATAATTAGACCCCAGAGGCTGCCAGCTACAGAGGTGGATAAATGGTCAAGAAAAAGGCCACTGGAATGGTCCCAGCTAAGGTCATACTGTGTTGGTAACTGTGCTGAGAGAATTAAGTTCACTTAAAGATATCCATGTCCTCAGTCTTGAAGCCTGAGTAAAGTGAGTCTTCCATGATGAGGGGGACTTTGCAATTGTGATCACATTGATCAGGTTAGTGGGAGATAATCCTGGTAAGAATGTTGTAATCTAAGAGATCCTTAGCAACTGAGGTACAAAAGAGTTTTCAGATGAGTAAGAGTATCCAAATCCTAATGAAACATGGTTGTAGGGCCTGAGGATAGAGAGGGAGGAAGGGGTTGGAGGGTAGAGAAGGATGTTGGGGTAGAAACGAATGAGGAGGAGGGACGGAGTAGGGGAAAGGGAAAGAGGAGGGAGATTGAGAAGGAAAGAAGATGTGGGATAGCCAGAGGAAGAGGATAGGAGAACTAAGGGAGAGAAAAATCATCTGAATATGTGTTCATGTTCCTGGGATTAAAGGGGAGGAAAATGTCACAAGCCAAGGAATATGGATAGCCCACAGAAGGGGAAAAGGGGAAAAAGAGATCCCTCATATAGATACCCAGAGTACAACAGTGCCTGCAAGCACAGCAGCTTTAGCTCAGTAAAACCCATATTTAATGTCTAAGTGCCTGAACCATAAGATAAGAATTTTGAAAATTTAAAGCTAATAAGGTCTGCTAATTTGTTATAGTAGCAATAGGAAAATAATATATTAACCCCTCTAAGTTGTAAGCATTAAGTAATAACTGTGATAATATGTACCTATTTAGGAATGGGTTACCATGCTGGGCATGGTGGCGCATGCCTTTAATCCCAGCACTCGGGAGGCAGAGGCAGGCATATTTCTGAGTTCGAGGCCAGCCTGGTCTACAGAGTGAGTTCCAGGACAGCCAGAGCTATACAGAGAAACCCTGTCTTAGAAAACCAAAAAAAAAAAAAAAAAAAAAAAAAAAGGAATGGGTTACTTAAGCAATTCTGGTTATAAGCTACTATAACCTATAGCTTTCCCTCCATTTTAGCAGTGATGCAATCAGCTTGACTTGTCACACATTAGTAGGGTCATATTAAAATGAAGAGAGGAATTGTTCAAAGGAAGCGGTTTGTTTGTAGCAGGAGCCATCATAATAACCCCGCAGGATAGTATGAGCTTCGGTATGTAATTGACTGCAATCGAGTTCTGTAAACAGGCATCTCAAACTGATAAAGAGTATGGTGCGTCCTCTGATGCCTGGGGCTCACAGGCATCAGGAAAAACTGCCCTGGATCTGCTGAATACATAGAATTATTTTATGCTTAAAAGAGACCATGAATATCCACCCCTATTCTCTTGGAAGATAAAAGAGCTAAAGCACAGATATTCTTACTTTGAATAGTGAAAGGAGAACCCAGAGAGAGTCTCAAGCTCGGGACTTAAAGCCCACTTCTTTGAGAGGCTCGTCTCTTCTTGTTCCATGTGAGTGTCAGTAAGGCCCAGAATCTGCAGATTCAAGCAGGCTCCTGATTTAAGCACTCTCCCTCTTGGGCTGGAGGAGAAGAATTTGTTATTCTCAAATTCAAGTTCTTCATTCCATAGGGGATGGAAATGCATAAACAGTCTGCCCTTATGGGAAGCACTTGTTTGCCTAGAGGGGTCTTTTCCTTTTGAACTTCTTTGGGGATTCTGCTTACATGTCAGGGAGAGCCAATCAAAACAATAAAAGAGGACCCTGACAAGGGCTTTCAAAATTGCATGCAGATGCCTCTGTTTCAGAGAACTGGAAACAGGAATCTTGTTTGAATTGCTGTAGCAACAGCAGGGACAAAACAACACATTGCACGAAGCTGTCCCGTGGAGCCTGATAGCAATTTGTGGGAGGAGGAGAACCGGGGCATTCCAGAGTTGGAGCCTACATGTGCTGAGGCTGGGAATCCCTCTGCGCAACATGGAGCGTGTGTTCTGATGGAAACCACCAATCTCTGGGGCACGTTCCCTTCAGTCTGAGCCCCAATGTGAGAATGTGAAAATGGGAGAGGCAGGGGCCAGAAGGAAGGCCCTTGGCTGCCTTCTTGGCTCAAGTCTCTATTGCCTGAAATCTTCCAGATCACAGCCAGTCATACACAATAACCACACATATGCAGCACTTCACCGTTTAGAAAACATTTCCGTCGTTTTATCGTCTGAGTCACTCAGTTTATCAGCTCAGTTTAGTAACTCGCTTACCAGGGCTCAGGAGCAGACACCCAAAGAGAGAGGGTGTTAGTTCATTTTGTTCCGTTGCTACTTGTATTTGTGTGAATTACTGTTACTTATAGAATCATGGAGAATCATGCATCAAGGCTCTTGAAGTTTTAATTTCAATCCTCTGGCTATCAAATCCTGACAGGAACCGAGTGAAACAGTCCTTCAATCACTTCAGTGTTCTGAGAAATTTTAATGACATTTATAGTTTTTACTTTGTTAGTCTTGAACAGATCTCTGAGTGGCAAATTGGTGATGACCAAAGGGATCTTGCCTTTATTTCTCTGTCTTACTTTCTGAAGTGGTAAAAATTGGAGACAGGGGATTTTAAATTCCAGCAGCAAAGCAGTTAAATGTATGTTGGAATCAGTTCAGAAGGTACACGTATCTCAGCTTCCAAAAGGGTCACTTCAAGTCCTCTAGTTTAACTGTCTAGTGGCCCATGACTCTCAGGTCACATCCCAACTCTTCCAGTCATCATAGTTTGAGTTTTGGCTAATTCTAAATAAGGCTAGAATGTTCAAACTGGCTGTCTGGTGAGAGTTGGCCTGAATACCATATCTATGTTTTGACACTGTGATGTGCCTCTTCTTGGGTTCAGATCATAGTGTCTGAGTTAATGAACATAAAACTACAAGATATACGAATTAGGAAGGAAATACTTTGGCTTCTTAAGGGAGTCAGTAGACACTGTCCCACTGTCCCTCACAAGGAGGACTCGGGATTAAACTACAACAATCAATATAGCGCTCTCTCTCTCTCTCTCTCTCTCTCTCTCTCTCTCTCTCTCTCTCTCTCTCTCTCTCTTCCTCCCTCTCCCTCTCCGTCTCCCTCTCCCTCCCCATCTCTCTGAGTGTGTGTGTTTGTGTATGTGTGTGTCCTCTTTCTCTTTTGTTAAGACAGATAACAGTATAAATGCTTCCGATTGTGCCTCATGACTTAAAGTAGAACTGATAAATTGCTTAACATGTATGTAAGTATGTATATATATATATATATATATATATATGTATGTTATCTTAAAGCCATGTGGTTGTGTTACTATATCAAGAACAATATTTGTAAACGGGACTTTAATGAGGATCTGCTTTACTTCAGATAGAATCCCAAATGACTGAGACTTTAATTTCCAGCCTTACAACAACCTTGAGAGCTGAGTTTTACACTAAAGAGTGACTGAAATGGACTTGAAGTAGAGAATTTTCCCCGTAACTTGGTCTCAGGGCAGAGAAGTAATTTCATATTTATTTGAATTTGATGACTTAGACCTTCCTACCTCAAAACAACACCTGGAAACAATATTAAACATGAAGCCCTTAGAAAAGAATGAAGTTGGCAGATAATGGCTTAAAAATAAATGACCAGGAAGCAAATCAAATTAACTGAAAATAAAACATGAAGAAAAGTGTGTGTGTGTGTCTGTGTGAGAGAGAGAGAGAGAGGACTACATACGTTGCTGAGAGTGAGAACAAGGGTAGCTGCTCTCTATTAGAGAGTTGCTTGCTTGGTTTTTCTCTCATTTGTTTGATATTCATTGTTCTTTGTATATTTAATGTATTCCAGTTACCAGTAGTTCTACTAAAGGTTCAATAGAAAAACAATTTGGTGGTCAGATACACCACATGATTTCCTCCCTGGGACAATTATACCTATATCATCTTCATAAAGGTCTTATTTGGCTAAGAAGTGACACATTGTAGGTTATAACTGATTCAACATAATGTTTCCAAAATACATTTAGCACATTTATTTTTCCTTAGTATATCTTCTAGCATAGCATGTGGTGATATTCTCAGAAGTCATTCTGGGAAATTGTGTATTAAATACTAGAAAATCTTACTCTTGGTGTGCCAAGAGGCCTCTGTATAGACAGAAGATCCTGAATAAGTACCCTTATAAATAGTTTTGGATCTTTCTTTGCATAGTCACATAATCCAGGAAGTTCAAACATTTTTAGTGCTGAGACTGATGGCGGAAGTGACTGTCTCTCATTTTTCTTGAGCGAGTCAAATAGTGTTCTCCTAAGAACCAAGATAAACTCTTCTCAAATGGTTGGTATTTACTGACAACGCCTTGCTTACCTCTGACACGTGAGGAAACTCATTGAACTTTTGATGCTAAAACATTTGAATCATAGAGACGAGAAGGGATGTGAGTGCAGGGCCTTGTGCTGTCTTTCCTTGCATCTTTCTCTGTCTTGTTCGTCACAGCTGGGTGTGATTAAAAAGCAGATGTTGACACTGATGGCTGAAGCAATTGTTGCTACATGAGGACTCTTCTGAGAATTGGATAGAGGGGATTATAAGGGAAAGTTGGTGTAGAATTTGTGTGGAACCCAGAATAAGTTTGAATTGACATGGACATTTATAGATTTCAAAATGCCAGATCCACGCCCCCCTCCCCTGCCTCTAAGATGGAAGGCTGGGTTTGCATTTGAGACTGTTGGACGTGAGACTTCTCAAAGATGGAGAACAAATGAGAATAATTTAATTTCTGCCTTATATAAAAGTGTTCCTGCTAGCCTGGTGCTTCAAGGGTAAACCATGAATGATCAAAAATCCAAGTCCTTGAAACCAATCAGAACTCAGAAGATCTGGGTTTCAATGTTGCTTTTTACCCCCTCACTTAAATATGATTTTGACTGATGAAAGATAAAATTCAGCCCACATCTAGGAGACACTTATCAGGGCAGTGACTGTAGAAGTTGCCAATTGAATAAAACATAGCTCTTAGAGTCTCAAGGACCACAATTTAAGGATCAGGAAAAGAAACATATGATTAGTTGCTGAAGTGAAATATCACCCAGGCATTAGAGATAATAGCCCAGTTAACCCAATGAGTTATGGGAACTAGATGCAAAATCTCAGTTGCTCTTTAAAGGATTGTCCCCAACTCTGTCATCCAGGCCAAAGAAAGGGCAACGCCAAAGGCAGAGTGGTTTGTCCCTGTGAGAAACCAGTTGGAATGTTGTGATTTGAACGTAGAATGCTGAGTGTTAACTCAGTATGAATTAGGGTAGCTTAAGATTCCAGGGCCAGAGAGACAGAATTGTGATGAATAGCCCATGAAGGATCAGATAGCCTGTGAAGATTCTTGACCATATATTATTGATGTTTCAAGGAAGCAAAAATAAGAAATGTCATAGCTCTAGTCCCGAAATGGTTGTCAAAATTACAGATTTTAGCTCAGACATTGATATATTAACAAACTGTGTTATTTCCAAGGTCTTTTCCCCACTCCAGACTTTGGACTGAAATGAGAAAATATATTCCTGGATTCTTTCCAGGAGCAATTAACAGAGATGTTCAGAGAACGGTAGAATCAAGAAACTTCTTTCTTCCTCACCAGAAATCCTGTCCCCATCCTCAGAGAGAAGCTGATTTATAATTTGAGGCATGGGTTTAATAAACCAAGAGAACTGGATCCATACCCACTGTGCCATCCTGTCCTCATGCCGAAGCAAGGTATTTCTGGGCATAAACCTCTCCTGGTTAGTATTCTGTGATATCATTGACTGAAAAATACAACTGCATTTTAGTGTGTCCTTGGGGAAATGGTCTCATCCTGAGCCTCCACATTTAGTTTTGAGTTTTGGATTAAATGGTGTCTTTAAATGTTAATTGGGAATTAGGCTGGTGGGCATTTATAGGAACTTTATTTGCAAAATGAGAGTTTGTTTATAGCATTTGTCTAAAATGTCACGCCATGTTAAAGATTAGTCTTTTCAGGAATATCACTGTTTAACTGGCTCTTCCAAGAATGAGAACATTAATTTAATTTTATAGATTATAAAATTGCATTCCAGGGGCTCGATAGGCTCAAAGACTCAAAACATCCAGCAGTTTTATTTCATATGCTAATTCATGACACCTTTAAATTTTCACACTCGGAACTCAAAAAATGTAAATACAACATTGCATGTATTAAAGAACATAGTTGTTCCTCCCACTGCAAAGAACTATGGAAATCCTGACACATTCTGAGTTAGAATGCCAGGTTTCCATGTAATTCGGAATGTTACTTTAAATTCAGGGAATGATTGCAATATGTTTAGAGAAAATATTTGAGGATAGTACATATGATAAAAATATTTTCAGAGATTTAAGCTAAGTTTATTTATGTAGAAAGTATAGAAAATAGAAGATACATTAATTCTATTAAAATCATGAAGCTGGTATTGTATGTATGTATGTATGTATGTATGCATGCATGCATGCATGCCTGACCATTTGTATTAGATTTACAGCTACCAGATTCTTCCCTAGGTGAGAGTTTTTCTCTTACTCTCAGTGTTTCTTAGTTCACTGTAGCACTTACTACAGATGTTCAGGACTGTGATCTTTCTATCATCCACTTCACCATGCCTGTTGGTGTTGTCCTTGTGTGGCTCACATTTAGACAGTCATGGTGGGACTTTATGGTTGAAGCATATACCATTACCATGGGATATATACATATACATACACACACTTATATATACATATAGATACACACATACACACATGTGTGTGAGAGAGAGAGAAAGTTAAAGTACTGGCTTTAGGTCCTCCCTAAGAGCCATGACCTCATGATCCCTGTTTAGTTGACTAGGTTTCCTATTTCAGGTATGATTTCACTATTGTTGAGCAGATCACAAGTTCAGAAAACTAACTGTTGGTTACTGCCAAGGTATGAGTGCCACCATTGCACACTAAGGATATTGTGACATGTAGATTCTTGATGTGGCTCCCAGGTGCCATAGCTGGGATAAGACTGTTGCTTGCTCCCCTCCTTCAGAAGATTGCATGATGCTTTCTGGCAGCATAAAGGTTAGTCTTCAACTAGAAAACACTCAGATAAGTTCCAACATGTGTCCTCTGGTGTTTCATTTGAAGTACATGGTGGACAGTTGTGGTGTCACATGAAGGTCGGATTTGCTGAAGGAGTGCATGTGTCTTAAGCAGTAGGGACTTACTTTCCACTTCTGGGGGACTCAAGAGCAATAGCTCTAACTTGTATGTTTTGGAAGCCCCTTGGCTAACTCTGGATAACAACTCGAGAGAGGGCTTCTTATATTTAGTGTTGGGGTTTTGTTAGGTGGACTTTGGTTTTTGGAAGGAGTACTGTCAATCCAGATGTTAAACATTCATTTAGACTATATATGCATATCATACATAGACATATACATATATATGTATATGTGTGTATGTATGTAAAAGGCTTTAATTTTATGTAAATCATTAATAGTATAATTATTTAGGCTCTTTGAAGACATCCTTACTTATATTTTTACCTTCCTTCCTTTGTATTTATCTCCTTCTGTTTTCTTCATTAGATTGGCCCTTTTCCATAGTTCTCTAACAACTGGATGTGTACATTCAAATGGATAAAATTAAATCTGCATTTATAACCTCTCACAAAGCCTAACTCCCAATGGGCCAAAGATATAAGCATCAAACCTACCTAAAATTGAAAAAAAAAAGAAAAAGAAAGAAAGAAAAACAAAACAAACAAAAAAACAAAACCCAGTAGTATGCTACAGGATGTACATGTAGGAAAGTACACCATTTGCTTAAGAATTAAGTTCAACAATTGACGAGTGGGACTTCATAAACTAAGTGGCTTCTAAATAACTAAAGAAACAATCAACCAGCTAAAAGGGAAACCCCCTAGAGACATTGCAGCCTTGGCTAGAGTGTCTCAGGTGAATCTGTAGGTGGCAGAGAGGAGACAGGTTGAGTATATATATGGTCCGTGTTCTGACATATGAACCTCTGAATGATTATTAGCCTAACATTCCCTGAGAAATCAAGCCTGAGATGAGGTGTGAGGGGGCCTGGACAGGGAGCTAGCCTGACAACCAATAGTCTGCACTGCAGAAATCTTGATGGACTCCCAGGATGAGGAGAAGAACCCTGTCTGGAATCACAGACCTAAGCAGAAGTACGTCTAATATAGACAACCCTCCCATGGGGCTACTCAGGCAAGCTGGGCAAGGACTGAGCTTTAGATGACCACCAGAGCAGTGACAGGGTGTCTGGACAGGAGCTAACCTGAGATGACCACCGGCCCAATACCCTGATGACCTGAGGAGGCACAACATGCACAAACTGACTCCTGCTAGGTGCTGTAATGCATGAGCAAGGCATAGCACCATTCCTGAGGACATTCCATATACTCAGGGACCTTAGATGCCACTCAGAGGAGCAGGTAAGTTGTAGAGAAATGGAAGAAAAAGAGAAAAAAGAAAGATGTGAGTATAGGAGAGTTGGCCCTGCAACTTGTCTGCCATGCAGCAGCATGGGTGAGGAAGAGATTCTCTCCCCAACCTTTGCCCTTTACCACCCATGGAAGGTGAGAAAGCTGTCCCTGAGGTCATGAGAGCAGGAGAGCTGACTCTGCCCTTCTTCTGGGCACAACAGTAGAGATGGTCTTGGACATAGGGGTTGCTGGTGAGCCAGCTCTTAGGGCCCGAGAGGATGAAAGCTGGAGGATTGTGTGGGGAGATCAGCAGTTTTTCCACCTGAGGGACTTGTCCAGGAGGCTGCTATGCAGCTCTGGCTTCTGACAGCTGAGCTGAGTTCAAGACTTCAGCAGCAGGTCACCAGCCTTGCTGTACAGCAAGGGCTCTAAAAGAGCTCTGCAGTTTCCCCAGTTCCAACATTTGCTGCCCCTTGTGGCCAGCTGGACTTCAGCTGGTCCACTTAACAGAGCAGAGTACAAAACTGTCATTCCTAGTGGCTTCTCGGGGCTCTAAGCCTGGATTCTAGTCCCTTCTTGGGCACCAGTTATAACTGTGACTTTTCTACCCGGCCTCTTTGTTCTCAGAAATTATGATTCTGAGACTTAACATTTCAGGAATAAATGCTTAGGCAAAAAGCTTTAGCTTGTTCTCCAACTAGCTTATAACTCAATCACATATTTATTCCATTCTAAGTCCCACAACATGGTTGGTTATCCCTCCTCCATTTCACGCAGCTAACTCTCACTTCCCCCTCCAGCACCATGTCTACCTACACATCACCATGCTTCCTGCCGTGTTCATAATGAACTGAAGCTGTAAGCAAGCCACAATAATTTTTATTTTATTTTATAAGAGTTGCCATGATTATGTTGTACCTTCACAGTAATAGAACATTGACTAAGACACAACTCTGACCTATCTTGATAGGATTCTACATCCTACTCCAATGATGCTCACTTAGCCATGTTGTCCATCTATTCACAGTGGATAAGAAGGGGGAAAAACACCAAGAAAAGAAAACCTATACATGTTCTTCACTCAAAGAATGAATGCTGAAAACAGAGGACATATAGCCTAAGGAGTACTAGTCAGTGGTAAAGACCAATTAAATAATGAATTTTGCAGGGAAATGGAGGGAACTAGAAAAGGCCATACTGAGTAAGGTAACCCAGACCCAAATGCCACATGTTTTCTCTCATCTCAAGCTGCTTGCTCTGAGTGTTCAGATGTGAGTACATGTACTAAAATAACTGCAGAAACCATGAAAGTAAATCAGGATCATAGATGGGGTAGGGATATTGCTTCATGGTGGAGCAATATAGAGAGAAATAAAATGGTACAAGTTGGCTTGGTTTTTATCCAGAAGTTAATTTCAACAAAAATTGGGAAGTGAGTAATTTTGTGTCTCTGTGAAGTTAGCACTTCCTGGGTGGAGCTGTGGAAGAGGCTGAGGCTTTACTCTCTACGTACCTGACCTTATGAACATCAAGTTGCTATCCCCCCCAAAAGTAATCAGATGCATAAAGAACATGAAACCCTACAGAGACCAAGGCAGAATATATCCAGCACTTATTTGAACACAGACCACATTCTACGATGCCAGTAAAGGTAGAAAAAGTAAATGAATATAACCTCCAACTAGGCCTTCATGAAGCTACTTGAAATTCTTGGGTGTCTTTGATAACCTAACATGATAATATGGAGTTGTATGTAGCTTTTTTTCAGACAAATGCTATCAATTTATTTAAAAGAAGAAAAGAAAAACATCTTTTAATATTTTACCCTTTTAGGGAAATATACTGGAAGTCAGAATATACACTGACTAAATATTAGCTTCTATTTTGGCTGTTTTTAATTTTTATTTTCTTTCATTTTTATATCGATAATTTAAATTGTACTAATTTGCTGTTACCATTATTACTGTATGGTTTGACTGTAGGTGCTTGTGTATATCCAAGTTCACATTTGTGTACAAGTACGTGTGGATGTTTGTACATGTGTGTGGAGGTCAGAGGTTGATGTCAGTGTCTTCTTTCATGGACCTTTAGTTGAACCTAGAGTTGACAGATTTGGCTAGATTTGGGATCCTGTCTTAACCTCCTGAAAACTCTGATTCCAGGCAGACCATCATGACCACTAGCTTTTATGTAGGTGGCTTCAAGACACTGGTCAACACAATTGCTTGGCAATGGATGGCTTTATTTCTTAAGTGAGTCATCTATACAAGGTTCCTTCTCTCAGTATGACAAAAGAGACAATTACATTTCAGCATGAGTTTTGGATGAATATCTAAATAGTAAGGCCTTTAAACACAGAATTGTATTTCTTAGAAAAGAAATACAAAACAAAATAGAATGGCTTAAGAGGTAGCTCCATAGTCAAGGAAAATATCTGCTCTTTCAAGAACCCAAGTTAAACTCCTTGAGCCATATTGAGTAACTTAAAACTAACTACACTTCCCAAGGCATCTGACACACTGTTCTGTCCTTTGTGTGTGCTAACACACATTGACATTCACTCACACAGAAAAACACACAAACACATACACTAAAAATTAATTTTAAATTAAATTTCTAAATGAATGAAAAATTGATGTGAATTTAAATCAATGATAGTTGAAGAAGTTTATTGTTAATGTTTTTCAGATGAAACGAAAGAACACTAGGTGATAAAGAAAGACAGAATATACTTCTGTAAAGATAGCTGGACATATCAATACATAAATAACCCAATATTAACTTCAGAATTCTGTAATGCTTTTATAGATTTATTTTTCATATTCTTCTATAAAACAAACTAGATCATCTGCTTTTGTGTACATTTTGCAGGCTCTGTTGTTTATGCTGTCGAAATTAGACATTTTGTATGTTATAATATAACTATAATATTTGTATTTTGTATTTTTGTAGACATACTGGTATATGTGAGCATGTCTGTGTGTAGAGAGACAAAGAAGAGAGGAAGGGAGGGAGAGGGAGGGAGGGAGGGAGGGAGAGAGAGAGAGAGAGAGAGAGAGAGAGAGAGAGAGAGAGAGAGAGAGAGAGAGAGAGATTCATTCTATATATACATCTGTTATTCTAGAGAATCCTGACTAATATATGTGGGTTCTGGGGATCTGTACTTTGGTCCTTATGCCTATACTGTAAGCACTTAACCCACAAAGCCATTTCTCTAGATGTATAGTAAGGTAGCAACTCTTCAAAAGAGAATATTACCCTCATCCCCTGAAAGATTGTCAATATTAGCAGATGCGAGCTTCAAATGATCCCATTTCTTGATGACTATTCCAAACTATTTTTAAAATAACTATTCTTTGGCATATGTTATTGTTTAAAGGTCTTTCATTGTTTCAATAATGAACTAATGACTTGTAGAGAGTTTTTTAAGTTTTTGGAATGAAAAATGATAATAATAAGAAAAATATACTCGTGATCTTTGAAACTTGTTTCTAAGTTGAAGTACTTCTTCAGTGTGTTTCCAGTGTATCTATGGAAAAGTTCATAATTTTCCTTAATTTTAAAAACTTCCTGTCTTTCTTAAGAAAGTCCCTCCATTTGTGTGTGTTCTGTGCTGGGTACTGGAGTCTTGTGTCCACTGGCTTTGTTGATTTTCTTGTTCTCAGAGCACTTAGTGCTGTCAGTATTCACATGTCTTCAAGTATGCACCTTCAGATCAGAGAACAAAGATCACTCTGATGTGCTTAGGTGTGTGGGGAGGTGTGCTTATCTGTTTACATTAATTTTGCCTTTATTTTGTATAGACAATGACCAAATTCACTTTCAAAGCAACAAAACAGGCTGTGGTATATCAATCTGATAATCTCTACCTGTAACCAGGAAAAATATTGCTTAGTGGTACATGCCTTTAATCTCAGCACTTGGAAGGAAGGGACAGATGAATCTCTGAGTTTGAGGCCAGTCTGGTCTACAAATCAAGTTCCAAGACAGCCAGGGCCTACCCAGAGAAACCTGGGGTGTGTGTGTGTGTGTGTGTGTGTGTGTGTGTATGCACGCTCAAAAAGAAAAGTAAAACAAACAAGATGTTTGACAATTTCACACATGTATAGAATGAATTTTTAGTCATTTTAACTTTACCCTAATTACCATCCCTCATCAGCCTCCTTGCTAGCTGTACTTCTTCCTGTCAATAACTCACCTTTCAGCTTTTACGTCTTTTTCTGTAGATCCATAAGTTTATATAGCTAATGAGTAAGAATTACTAATTTATGTTTGTATTAGGGTTCATTTAGTGGAGGAAAGTCAACTAATTACAGTTATAATATAGAAGAAAATGATACCCCATCCCCAACAACCTTTAGTTACTAATGATCTCTCTAGAATGACAGTTCCTCTTCCATATGTGATGCAATATTGATGTGTCAAATTTATACAGGGGTTGTGTTGATAACCACAAAGACAATAACCAAAAATGAAGTACACAAATAGAACAGATTGAAGTTAATCATCTCATTTCTAAAATTTAAGCCTTATTGGTTATGAAAAGATTATAAATTTTACACCAAGGACAAGACTGTTGATTCAACAGCTCAGAGAAAGAGTCTGGCAGAACATTTCCTCACATGACCCCTCAGGAGGAATGGATGCCCATGGAGACTGATATGAAACAGGAGCTACAAGGCACTGTTGGGAATGATGTTTTCCTTCTCAGAATAGGAGCATCACACCATCCCAACCTCGAGTTTCCACAAGAGAAGCCACTGAAACTACATTTTTCTGGATTGTTCCTAATTTCAAGCTTTGCAGAAAGCATCCAAAGTTCACTGTAGCAGGATGTCTTTTTGACAAGTGGAGCACAGTCCATTGTAATTAGGGACCAATTGTCAAAGAGTTCCTAGGACCAAGCTTCTCAGCTTTGCTCAAATACTAGGATGTATCTTCAAATGGCTTGCAACCCCCCTTGCCTAAATATGCATCTAGAAAGCCACCAACTTTATTATTCCCTGTTGTTTGCTGCAAGGAACTATTAGTTCAAGATCCCTGAAAAAAATCTGAGATCCTTGAGAAAACCACTCTTTTATAACATATTCTTGTTAATTGCACAAGCACTACATATGGGCTCTGAAAGATATAGGCTTTGATAGATATGGATTCTGATAGATATGGGCTCTGGAACAATGATACTGTAAAAAGTTTAATTTCTTTAAGAATATTTCAAGAATGCAATATTGCCCATATGTAATTATAAAATTAAATTAGATTATACTTACAAACATCTAGCACAATAACAGCATAAATGACTATTTTATTATTTCTGTAAATTGCAGTTTCATTAATTTCAATAATCACTTACCAAGGGAATTATAAAACATTTCTACTGGAGACAAATTAACATATATTTGCCAAATATCAAGTAGTAAAGGAGAGTAATGATATCCACAGGGTCTCTCACGGCTTATAAAAAATTACTATGTCCAAACTTTGACAGCTTTTTTATAGTATTTTTTTGCTCTTGAGCCACATGATGCCGATCACAGCCTTGCTGCTATAATTTTAGCACTACCTATGAGAGGTGGTACTATTCACACACAGTCAAGGTGTGAAAGATACCAGAATTTCAAGTCTACAGGAATGAAATGGCTTTTCCTCAGCATACATGAGAAACTAATTAGATGATTAAATTGGAATCACAGTTTACACAGACATCATACTTGGAAAAAAAGTTTATGAATAATATCATAAAATGGAAAAGAATAAACAGCATTTCAATATATGAAGTAACATACCCCTACTCTGGGTAGTTTGATTCTAATTGACTACAAATGTGATCATTGTAAGGCCCTAAAAATTAGTATTCATGCATGCTCTCTACAGCTTTACCTTCCCAGGGAAACTTCCAGAAAGCATACGTCAAATGAGAATGAGAAGATTTAAGAATGGTTTCTTAAGTGAAGGGATTGGGAGACCTGTGAGATAACGGTTCACACTTTGGGAAAGATAAAAGCTTCCCCAAAGAATTATGGGTGACTAAAATATACCAAGGGATGTCTTTCCTGGGTATGAAAAATAGACCTTGGTAGGTGGATAGTACCTTCAATCTTTGTTTGCCCAAGGAGCTTAACTAAAAGCCCACCTCCTTTGACCTCCTTTGACCTCCTTTGACCTCCTTTGACAGGTAGGTTTCTAGGTGCTTCCTGAAGTACAAATAGATTCACAGATAGTGAGTCTTTGTTCTCTTCTACTCTGTAGAACTACAGAGGAAAGCTTGATTTTGTTCCCGCTCAGAACTTTGTTGTCTTAAGACAGGACCTGGAGGCAAGAGTAGTTGGAATATACCAACACCTACAAACTGCAGTAAGCATTCCCGATGCCATCTGATTTCTCCAGCATCCCCAGGTCCTAGCACCTCCATAACAAGGAGAGTGGCCACATATGTGTGTACTTCATGGTCTTAGTGTATACTAGACAGCTGTTGGAGACCGTGTACAAGGGAATAGTTTCAGATAGCCTTTCATCTTTTAATGTAAAGTAAATGATTAATACTTATTGACAAATAGATTCTGTGACATGAGTTAGAAGAGTCACTAAGAAGGGAACCACAGAATCCTGTGGTGGATTCAGATGACAAGCCTGAGTGTCATGGTGAATAAATGCCACAGGTTATTTTCACTGAATATAGACAAAGGTGGGGACTGGCTAATCATATAGAGAAGAAGTCACAGAGTAATATAATATCAAGCTGATATGGTGCGTATGGAGCACAGAATTATATCATATTTCAGATGTGATACTCATCTATTGAATGCTTTATTAGATGATTCTATTAGAAATTGTGATCAGGACAGAGGCTAGCACTAAGCAGAAGTGCTATTTATATTCTGTATTCAGTGATCTCAGCCATCCTGTGAGGTACAAGTCTGCTTTTAGAGAAGCACACTGAAGCTTGCATATATCATTTGGTTACGTTTACCCAGAGAGCTTGTCCGTGGGGCTTGACTCTGTTCTCTCCCTTTACCCTTTACTATCCTGTGCCTTTTAGTATAGATGTGGCTCACACATCGGAATCAGAGAGTCATGGATCCTTCCATGGATTTGATTGGATTTATACATTGTAAACTTACTCTGCCTGATGCCAGTAAGGTGGAAACTATGTAAATTTCCATTTCTGGGTCAGGAAACAAACACTTGAAGTGAGATAGAGGACGTTTGGGATGAGAAAACAGACAAATGGTCCAGAAGTTTACCTGACAAGGACAGCCCATCCCTTAGAAGAATTCTATGGCTAACAGACCTTTGAGTTGCTGCTTTTCTGGCCTTGGATTTACAGACCCTGGAAGATGTTACTGCCAGATTCCTTTCACAGGCAAGAGTGAGATCATCCTTTAAGGCCTGGCCTCTTTTCCTATGCTGGGAGACATCCTGAATAAATGAATACACAATGAGCAATTGAATGGCTCCATGGGAACGATGAACAGGGTTCACATTAAGAAGTGCTTAAGCTTCAGCAAGCTGGATCAGTCCACAGCAATACCACCTCACCCTGTGACTTGGTGTTGCTGGTGAATGAGAAGCCTTGCATGGGTTATCTCATCTGTCGTGTGTTTCATTTTCTTCCCATTTTTATACCTCCAAAGGGAGACTACTGAAGGGCTTATATCACTCTATAAAACAACTTTAGGGGAGGATTACTATTCATAAATACTCCATAGGGACCAATAAAAACAAAAGCTGATTTAAGTTGGAGTATTGGCTTTTAATGTTGCAGTTCCTCAGTAGATTGTGAATAAATAAAAGCATATTTAGACATTCAGTCACATCATGTGGTAAATAGAATGAAGATGTTTAATTTATAAGGAATTCCAGGAGTCACTTGAGGAAGGCTCACAAATATATCTCAGGAAATAGAAAATATTTTAAATTAGTTCATTTACATTTTGGACTCTAAAACATAGCTCACATTATCTGGATTTAGTATAGTTATTTAGTCCATGATATTAATTGACAAATTAATATGGCATTAAACTAGCAGTATTGTATATGCCATCATCTGTACTCAAAAGGGTGATCTACTACTTCAAGATGGGAGATATTTGAACACTATTAATACCTAACTTGTTGGAGAAAATGAAAGGTCTTTAGAGGTTTAAAGATGAGAACCGAGTAAAATTTCCAGTCTTTAGATATCTGCAAAGAGAAATGGTTTTCATCTTGTTATCTTCATCCTTATACATTCTTGGAACATTTTCCCTCAGACAGCAGAAAAGTTGAATTGTGGCAAACTGTTCTTGTGAATTTGAGGGACTATTTTAGAGTGCTAAAATATTAATAGTTATGTTCAAATGGTTGTCATTCCATAGAATTGAAGCCATACCCTTCTGAGGCTTTGTTTCGACTTAGGAGACAACACAAAAAATGATTTGGGGGAAAAAGAAAAGGGGCCTACACTAGAGGCAAACAGAGGGCTTTGAGAGGTGGGGACAGGCAGTGATTTCTTTTTGAAGGAACCAGGGTTAGATTGGAACATTACAAAGACATTAACAAGCTACAGTGTGGGAAATAAGGTCTTCTTAGATTATACTCCAGGATTGTGCCTAGGTTTTGAAAATACTTTGCAACAGACTTAATTTTCACCCAGCAATTTATAAAAACACAATATTAATTATTGGGGGTTAGGAGAGTCTGAAAGGTTAACCAGGTTGATCCCGTCACTGAACAGATAAGGAAACTGAATCTTAGGCAGATGTTTGTTCAAAGTTTAACAGCCTATCTCCAGGCTTCTTAAGTTTGCTTACAGAGGGTTAGAACTCAAGTAATATGTTTACAGTTCAGGAAATCCAGTCATTACATTATATATTAACCACAAACATAAATTGTCTTTAAGTGACTACACCAAGAATAATTTGAAGATGAAGTAGAGAAGAAACATGCACACACACAGACAAACACACATACACACATTCATACACAAACACACTTACACACATATACACACATACAGAGAGAAAGAGAGAGAGAGAGAGAGAGAGAGAGAGAGAGAGAGAGAGAGAGAGAGAGAGAGAGAGAGAGAGAGATGGAGAGAGACTTATTTAAGTTTCCCACATGGGTCAATTTAATGTCACTTAAAAGAATTTTTCAAATAACAAAAAATTAAACCCATCCCACTAGAAGGCCAGAGGCCTTCCATAATTTGTTAATTCCATAACATTCTCCAAGGAATCCTTTTAACAGGGTGGGTGGTCTTGGACTTGCAATGCCACCTGTAGTAAGGAATTGTGCTCGGGATAAGTGGAATGTTTCTAGGAACTTTGAACACCAATGAAGTTTTGGAATGTAGTCTAAACATACATGACAAAGGGTTCACACTGGGATAGAAAACCAATAATTTGAGTCAGAAGTTAAATTGCTTTGAAATATGAGATAATTCTCCAACATTCCTGATACTAGAAACCACCTTTGGGGAGTCTTAAAAACATCTTTGTATCTAAAACTAACAGGACTACTAAAGAAGCAGTGAGCTGCTTGAAATAGTCATCTTCTCCTAAATCATCTTTTATGACTCCCCAGGTACTGCTTCCTTCTGACAGCCACACCACTCATGAATCTTAACCCTTCTTTCTCCCTCTTCAGGCCTGAATCAAGAATTTCCCCAGAGACCTATAAAACTTTTTGCTGAAGTTCTCACAAAATGCTGTAATCACTCCAGACATTCCAAAACTCTTTACAGGAAAAAGACAATAACAATCATGTAATTAATTCTCACTCATTTGAAAATGTTTGATTTTTTTATTGTCTAATAATTTTAAAGCTATGTTCTTGAAATTACCTATCTACTCAGATTATTTTTTGCTTTCTTCAAGAGAGTTTAAAACTCACATAGAACTTTCATAGAGTTTACCAAATGTCACAATTAAGTGCTATTCATGCAAGGTATGGAGCCTTTTGTTGATTTAAACAGAAAAGATTTAAGGGTGTAGTCATAGACAGAAGAATAATAGGAGTGAAAGAATCGGGGCCAAGGTTAATACTCTACAATGATTAATACCAAACTTCTTCCCAATACACAGTGTACATTACATATGTATTTGTGAAATTGATGTAAACTGTTTGTAGCCATGTTATCTAAAATAGCGGAGTGGTAATAAAGACCCAGGTTGTGGAATTCTCATGAAAACAGATCGTCTATAAGGATTATGTTTTAGTAACTTACATGCAATTCATTGCACGCACTCTACATAAAACTAAAACATCTATGGTGGTTTGTGTTAAAAGCTAAATATTGTTTTTCAGTCATGTTGTCTCTAAACTGTTGCCAAAATAAGCTATCTTATTCCCCAGTGAATTACCAAAGCTTGGAAAACCTGAGTACACATAGGTATAAATCTCAAGAGGGAAGAAAGATGTCTAAACCTTTAGTGAACTTCTATGTATTTAGATCTTTAAAAATGTTTTGGTTTTGTGGTGAACAGGATAAGATTGTCTAGGAGATGTGAACATTTGAAAAAAAAAATCACGTGTATGTAAGCCCTTCTACAAAGGTGGTACTATTCTTTGCAGTATCCATAGAGTTATGAAAGAGGGCTCAGTCATTCCTACAACCTCCTCTCTAATCACAAGTTCTCAGCAGTGAAAACCTATGATTATTGTCAAAGACCAGCTTTAATATACAGTCTAAACTGAGGAGGGGCATAAAGTCAGCTATTTGCTGGGGCCAGTGAGGATGCTTCCTGGGAAACTAACAAAATATTTCTTGTTGGGGACACAGAAGTCAATGAAAAAAAAATGGAAGGGGTTGGGGGGAATCATATACTTGCACACACTGGATGGATGAAGCAAACTTCAACAACTTTACACACACACACAAACACACACACATTTTGATGGAAAGAGCAAACTTCAATGAGCAGGCTTTAGTGGATTTATTGTTTCTCCCCTACTTTATATATACCAATAAAACTTTTAAGCAGTATATAAACTATAGTGTGACTATGCTCAGTTTTTCTGTTAGTGAATGATTATGAAAAACAATAAGTGCCCAGATACTTTTACATGAAAAAAATTACAGGTAAAGAAAAAAAACTATTCTCTGGAACCCACATAAATTTGTAACTAAGCAACTTATTATAGATTAGCACAGTGTGACCAAGCAAGGCAATTATCTCAGTCAGTTTCTCTTACTGGGAGGAAGATATTTGTGGTTACAAAGAAATGATCAATTATTTTATTATTTATCTCAAAAAGTAATCTTATAAAATCTTAAAAGAATAATAAAAATAAACTCTTATATAAAAACAATCAGTCATTTCTACTTTAAATCCTCAAGGTGCACATCTACTCATTAAAAACTTTTTATTCAATCATATCACGTTTGGCTGCTATTGTTCTTGTTCCCTCAGCTTCAAAGATCCCTAGATCAACTGTTAAGAATGTGCTCTTCTTGTTGGTATATGCAATAGTGTCTGGGTTTGGTGGTTGTTTATGGGATGGATCCCCAGGTGGGACTGTCTCTGGATGGTCCTTCCTTCAGTCTCAGCTCTGAACTTTGTCTCTGTAACTCCTTCCATGGGTATTTTGTTCCCCATTCTAAGAAGGAACAAAGTATCCACACTTTGCTGACAGGACCCTAATATAGCTGTCTCCTGTAAGGCTATGCCAGTGCCTGGCAAATACAGAAGTGGATGCTCACAGTCATCTATTGGATGGAACACAGGGTCCCCAATGAAAGTGCTAGAGAAAGTACCCAAGGAGCTGAATGGGTATGCAGCCCTATAGAAGGAACAACAATATGAACTAACCAGTATCCCAAGAGCTTGTGTCTCTAGCTACATATATAGCAAAGGATGGCCTAGTAGGTGATCAATGGGAGGAGAGGCCCTTCATCTTGCAAAGATTCTATACCCCAATATAGGGGAATTCCAGGGCCAGGAAGTAGGAGTGGGTGGGTTGGGGAGCAGGGGGAGGAGGGAGGGTATAGGGGATTTTCAGAGAGGAAACTAGGAAAAGGAATGGCGTTTGAAATGTAAATGAAGAAAGCATCTAATAAAAAAGAAATAAAACTCCTATTTTTTCCTGAAAAGAGAAACAATTTTGAGATCATCTGCAAAATATAAAGATCCTTAAAAAAAAAAAAGAATGTGCCCTTCTGAATTTCAAATTGTTCCCTAGGATTTTCTGCATTAGAGCCACTAACAAAACTATCTTAATCTAACTTCACTAATAATCTATATCTCCAAATACTTCTAAGCATGTTGATTACTGCTAACAGTCTATATCTCTAAGTTCTTTCTTAAGGTGCTGATCAGATCATTAATCTCTTCCAGCAGCAATGCTTAAGAAAGATAAAGCACTATTATTGTGAGTGCCAATGATACTGCCCAGTTTGTGGCTGGAAGCCCCTTTGGAATTTTCATACAATTCTTAGACTTTACATTCGTAAAGGCAACAATCAGATCAAAACTCTGCATAAGCATGAAGTCCTTGGGACATGTCGTCCTTGAGGAATTCCTCTTTGAGAAATACTGATTGTGATTGTGCTAACTATTGGGCCATATTTCATACGTTCTAAACACATTTGTTGTTCCTCTTACCTGGCCCTAATCAGATCTTAGTTTCTTCATTCTATTGAGAGAGCCATTATGACTGCACAGATCTCAGTACAAAAGAAATAGTATTGGACCAGCTGTAGAGTAAAAGATAATCATGCTATAGTCCACAGAACTAGAGAGGCAAAGCAATAAGGGACTTAAGAGGGGAACCAAGAATCTCCCTGAGAAGTGGAGATAGAATAGATTGTGCTGGTGGATTGGAGACAACTGGGGATGGACAAGTGGGAATGAGAACATGAAGAATCAGGTGGGGTTGGGAGGAAGGGAGAAATGCTGGGAGAGATGACTGCAATCTGGGGTTATTTTGGGGAGGGTGTGAGTGGAAACCTATTTCAGTGGTAACTTATTAATAGGGAAATAGAATCTGAATGTTTTCTTTTTCTTCTGTAATCAAGCAAGGTCTCAAGTGGAGGGATTGGGATGCCAACTCGGCCATAAAATCTTCAACTTGCAGTTTGTCCTACCTGAAGTGTGTTCTGGAACTGGGACCTAGCAGAATTGTCAGATCAGAGAGACTTCATCCGGCCACTAATAGTGGCAGATAAAGAATCCCACAGCTAAATATTAAGCAGGAGTTGGGGAGTCTTGCAGAGGAGGGGGGTGAAGGATTGGAGAAACCAGAGGGAACAGGAACACAACAAGAACACAGTCCATAAAACCAACTGACAGGAACTCATAGGGGCTCCCAAAAGTCACAGAGCCTGTAGGTGTCTGATCTAAGTCAGATGTTTTGGCTAAGTAGCATAGTATCCTGGTAGAAATCCAGACAGTGGGAGCAGGGGCTATTCGTTAATCTTTCGTCTTCTTGTGGGACCCCTTTTCTCCTACTGGGTTGCCTTGTCCAACTTAATGTGCCATTGGAAGGAGAAAATCAAACAGCCAAAGACATTCATTAAAGTCTTTGCAGTCAAGAGGTGTAGAGAAGAGATGGCTTCTAAAGCTGAAGGACTCACATTCTTTGAAACTAATAACGTGTTGAGAACAGAGAGTGTAAGGGAAATGAATGACATGATTTTTCCATAGGGCAAATTCACATTTTCCCATAGCTCAGGAAGTCTTACTGAAGGACATTGTCTATTTTAAGGCTTGCATGTCTAGAAGAGACCTAAGGGAGAGGGGTCCAACTCAGTGCTTCTTATTCATGAGGCCTGTGTCCTTGTTTGAGATGCAGGATCCCTTTGAGATTCCCAGATACTGCATCAGAAGTTATGGCCACATGAAGACCAGCTACAATTGCAGCACAGATTTTAATCTATTTCCTATTTCAGCACCAGCCACAAAGAGCTTTTATTGAAGATGGCTTTAGTTGCATCATTTGGAATATGTAAGTTTGGGAACAAACTGAGATGTGTGTATGTATGGGGAAATAAAATTCTGAATCTTACAGATCTTTTAAAGGAAGAATCCTATTAAAGCCCTGTAAATGGAATAATGGAGGAAAAAGATTCCTTGATATTAGGGGAAAACATGCACTGAGATCATGAGATATTCTTTTATTATTGTTTATGCTTAGTAACTTTTTATTGGATATTTTATTTATTTACATTTCAAATGTTATCCCCTTTCCTGATCCCCCAGAAAACCTCTATTCCATCCCCTCTACTCCTGTTTCTATAAGGGTATGCTCCCACCCACCCACCCACTCCTGCTTCCCCACGCTCAGATTCCCCTACAATGGGGCATCAAGCCATCACAGGACCAAGGGCCTCTTCTCCCATTGATGTCGAAGAAGTCCATCCTCTGCTACATATATGGCTGGAGTCATTGGTCCCTCCATGTGTACTCCTTGGTTGGTGGTTTAGTCCCTTAGAGCCCTGGTTAGTTGATATTGTTGTTCTTCCTATGGGGTTGCAAACCACTTCAGTTCCTTCAGTCCTTTCTCTCACTCTTCCATTTGAGGATTCTGTGATCACTTCAATGATTGGCTGTGATGCCTCTGTGTACATCAGGCTCTGGCAAAGACTTTCAGGAGACAGATATAGCAGGCTTTTGTTAGCATGTACTTCTTGCATGGACTAGTATCTGCACTTGGTGACTGTACATGGGATAGAGTCCCAGGTGGGTTGCCTTTCCTTCAGTCTCTGCTCCATAATTTGTCTCTGTATTTGCTCCCATGAGTATTTTGCTCCCCCTCTAAGAAGGACCACAGCACCCACACTTTGGTCTTCCTTCTTCTTGAGCTTCGTGTAGTTTGCAAATTATATCTTGGGTATTTCTGAACTTTTAGAATATTCCAATATATAACAAGGACAAATGTTCCACTATGTTCATAGCAGCCTTATTTATAATAGTCAGAACTTGGAAAGAACCTAGATGTCCTTCAACAGAGGGATGGACACAGAAAATGTGGTACATTTACACAATGGAGTACTATTCAGCTATTAAAAACAATGAATTCATGAAATTCTTAGGCAAATGGATGGAACTAAAAAATATCATCCTGAGTGAGGTAACCCAGTCACAAAAGAACTCACTGATAATGAGCTTTTCTAAAAGTTATGCATGACATACCCACTGTGACTCAGAAGGGAAAAGGATCATTTCATCAGATGCAATGTGGAGAAACCAGATGGTGAAGGTTAATCCCAGCAGAAGACCTGAGATTCCCTGGGACTAGTGAAAAGGAAAAATTCTGATATTATTATTCAAAAGCAATTGAGACTTTATAGATGGAAGCAGGACATTAAATCAAACAGAGCTCCTCGAAAATGGGACTGATGGGACCCTCTCTTCATCTCCTTCTTCCCTTTCTTCCTCCTTTCCTTAATGTGTTCTTTTAATTCTCAGCCTCCTCCTCCTCCTCCTATTGTCCTTCCCCTGCTTTCCCCCCATTCTCCTCATTCTCCTTCTTTCTCTCCTTCAATTCATCTTTCTTTTTTCTTTTCTTCAGTATTGGAGATTGTAACTAGACCCTTTCACATACTGGGCGAGTACTCACCCATTAAGCTATATGCTATTCTCTGTTTTCTTTTGATGCTGTTGTTTTTATTACTCAAAATTCCTTTTATGGTAGGTTAACTTCCTGAACTCACTTGAGTAATCAAGGTCATCGAATACTGAATCAGGAAACCAGAAAGCACAATAAACATGTCTTAGAGGAAAACCATAAGAATATTTATAAAAAGAACAGCTACAATTCAGACAATTTATTCCTTTCTTCATTAAAACAGACTGCTGTCTTCTTGTAGTAACAGATAGTTATTTGTTAATAAAGGATTCCAGAAGGTCCCAGATCAATACCTCTGCTCTCATTCTACAGATTTCTCCCTGCAATTTGGAAAGATGAAGATCTCATATAGGAGTACTCAGTCTCAAAGACCGTTGTGCTGTTTCTCCATTTGAAACCTAGGTTCAGATGCACTATGTGACAGTTCAGCTTTTCCGTGGCAGTCCAGGGTCTCTGGAATTTTCATTAGTTGCCGTTTGGAGACATTTCAATTGCTACAGAACAAAGAGGTCAAGGTGTCCCTATTCCTGGAAAAAGCTAGCCATGCAAAAACAGTTCTCAACCCACAAGGGAGTATAAGGTGCCAGATAAAGGATAACACATATTATGTACTCCTGGACAATGTGTCTATTGGGAAGCCTAGCTCTGAGGTTGTTTATGGTGTATTTTATTGTTATTGTGAATGTGACACACTGTGGAGAATGCCCTCATGCTATGCTTAATGGTTTTACCATAGAATCATGATGACATCCCATAAACACTCTTAGAGATATTGAAGAGCAAGAGTTGAACAGTCAGTTAATGCTGGTTTTCTTGTTAAAAGGCAGCAGGATGAATATAGGGAGTGGTTACCCGATTGCCTCCCAAGGCCTACAATGGATTAAGAGAATTTCTGAGACTTTTATCTCACCCTTATCTTCTTAGAAAATACATTTAATGTAATCTTGTGTGATAACTCAGGTGGACAGCCCCAGACCACCCGAAGCTTCTAGTTTCTTTAATATTCTAAGTACATGTTTGCTAGTAATTTCTAATTCTTTTAGAAAGCCATCTCTTCCTTTCTAAATTCCAGATTAGTCTCTACCATTCACCTGTCCTTGAACTCTACACTAGCCAAATATTTCAGAAAATAATGACTGTATAGCAATCTTTATGTACAAAATGATTTGGAGACCTGTAGCCATGATATTTTGAACAGAAATAAATAACTTATATAACAAGAAAACAACGGTGATGGAGATATGTCCAGGATCTAAGCCTAGTTTACTCATGGCAGAATAGAGCAGATGCTAATTGTAGTTCTGTTTGGAATTCTGAGAACAAGTGCCCAACAGAAACAACTTAAGGGAGGGAACATTGAAGCAGCAAAATGATACTTCTGAGTTTCTCAAAGGAAAGCACTCTATGAAATGTCAATCAAAAAACTCTGTATAGTGAGAAAGCACATATAAAATGTAAATTACTATTGACTATAGAAAAAAGAACAGTTGACTTCTTTTACAGTAATTAAAAATTGATTCAATTTTCCTTCTTACTCCAATAAATAAAAGAAAGTTTAGTGCATGATTTATAGGTGGTTACATATTATATAGCTTTGATTTTATACAATCTCAGTTACTCCATTGAAAGGGCAAATATCACTCCATTTATGTATCAGGAGTAACATAAGTAAGTTATAAACTACAGACCACATTTACAGAGAGAGACACAATATTTACATACAAATATAAAAAGCTTATGCAGATATTTATAATGAAAAGTCTACACTAATCCATTGACATTAGTCTAAATGCAAAAGACAATTCAAGATTTACAATATATTAAAATATCTTTATCATTTTACTTTTTATAAAGTAAACCAAACCTCAGCATATTAGAAAAATATTAAATGTAGTGCTACCTCCACTCATTTTTGCATATGCATATACATTTATATGACTTAGATTTATTTTTTAAATTATTTTGTTTATTTATATTCTAAATGTTGACTCTTCCTCAAGAGCTCTCCTCCCAGAGTTCTTTACCCCTCCCACCTCCTTTTCCTCTCTCAGAGGATGCTCCCTGTTAAGAACATCCCCCTTCCTGGGGCATAAAGTCTTTACAGGGTTAGGCGCATCTTTCCCCATGGACGCCAGACAAGGCAGTCTTCTGCTACATATGTGCCAGGGGTCATGGGCCAGCTCCTGTATGGCCTTTGGTTGGTGTCTTAGTCTCTGATTCCCATGCATGAATAACAACACAACATCTCAAAAGAGCACTGTGCTCCCAAGAAGCACCTCTAGTTCCCTTGTGTTCGTTAGATCACGTTGTATACACCACATGGTAAACATAAACTAAATTCAGTTAATGCAACTGGATTGTTTCTTACTCACACTAAGTAACCATTGACATTCCTCAGAGATCTTTTATTCTGCATCCTTGGGGCCAAAGGCTAAAAAGAAGCAATGATCAAACATTAGTCACCACTATGGTACAGACAAACAAAACTCTGAAGGTTCTTCACTGGGCAGATAAATTCTCCTCCTCCTCCTCCTCCTCCTCCTCCTCCTCCTCCTCCTCCTCCTCCTCCTCCTCCTCCTCCTCCTCCTCCTCCTCCTCCTCCTCCTCTTCTTCTTCTTCTTCTTCTTCTTCTTCTTCTTCTTCTTCTTCTTCTTCTTCTTCTTCTTCTTCATTGGTCAGAATTGATCCCATAGCCCTGTGCAAAAACAGTTTATATCATATACCTGGAAGAGATCTTTAAGTTTGTATATAGCACTAAGGACTAACCCAAACATCCACCAGATATCCATCGATAACCCCCTTTAAGTTTAAGAGAAAAATATTTAATGTTTTTTAATGTATAAGAGACAGACAGAATTCAGTACTGTGGCAAGAGATCTTAGCCACTCAGAAAGGGAAAAGTAATTATTGAACTAAGAGGTAACAAATAAAATGCCCACCATATTCTGCAGACATGAACTATAGAATAGAAAAATCATTAAAATTAATATGAAAGTATACAAGATAGCCTATTAAAAATTAAGAGATAACACTCAATTATTTCCTAAATAAGAAAATGTTACATATTTGCATTAAAATGGTTTTGAACAACAAATATATGGAATTTTATGAGGAATGAAACTGATAAATGTTGGGCAAAATATTTTGTGTAACCAGTGGGAAGAAACCCATATTATAAAGGTGTTAAAAAAAACCCACAATAACCTGGAGTGACATGACATATTCACAAAAACACACAGCCTGTTAAGGATATTTTTCTCAGGTTGATAGATTTAATGGAATACCTATCAGCATCTCTGTGGGGCATTCTCTTTCCTGTGTGCAATTGACAAGCTAATTCTGAAATTTGTATCAAAGGGATGAGAGAAGCTAATTTTCTTAGCTTGTCTTAGCCTGAAAAACAACTCAAGGGAACTTGCCAAGGTGTATAATAACAACTTGTTTAAAGCCATAGTCATTAAAGCAATTTAGATTGCTGCAAGTCTAGACAGATAAACTAATGAGATCAAATTGAAAGCTCAGCAATGAGATAGTCATTTGGATCAACAGTGTGTGCACAAAATGACATTCTATAACAACGGAGAAAGAGATGGAAAACCAAATGAAGAGGTTTGCCATTGACTATCTTTAGAAGTAGAGAATAATTTATTTCTTTAGATAGCATGGAAATATAGGATGGAAACTACATTTTCAGAAAGGAGAACATATAGTATGTGTGTGTGTGTGTGTGTGTATATACATATGCATATATATGTGTGTAAAGATTTTATATATATACATAAAATCTTTACACATCAACAGATGTGATGATAATGTGGCCACACCTATTTGGAAGAGATATTTCCAAATCAATAGCAATAAAAGAATGTATTAGTTCACAGAATAGAAAGTGCAATGCATGAATATGTATAAAAAGGCAGAGAGGGCATTGCAAGTTAGCACTGTAACGTGGAGTTGAACAGATGAAACGGAAAGAGAGAAAAATAGGGTTTACTTTTAATGTTACAAAACATAATAAGGTAAATATATTCCCCATTGACTTATAGATGTCACAAAAAACCTACAGGAGGAAAAAATAGTTTCTAACCTAGTAGGCATAATATCCGTGGTGATGAAAATTCCTCTTACTCTGATTTAATCATGCATTATGTATTGAGTGTACATATTAATTTGTAATACTGGAATCCCTAAATAAATGGCAATATTACATATCAAAAATTTATATGAGGCTAGTAAGTTGCCTCAGTGGGTGCAGATGCTTGCTGCTTAACCTGGTGAACTGAATTTGATTTAAAGAACCAACATGGTAAAGAAAATAATCAGCTTTCACCGTTCGTTCAAAACAAACAAACAACAGAAACATAGGGAAACAGTAGAATGAAGTACTATAAACATGTTTACTAAAAACAATAAAATGAACAAAGAGAGAGACCCTTGGTGTAAAAAGAATAAAAACACACAAAAAACTTTTAAATGTTAATTCTTAGATCAATAGTACAAAACATGTCACACATCACAGTGTATGGTTTCATACCCTTAAGACTGATAGCAATGAGTGTACAGTGGTGTCTGATACTGAAAGGGATGCAGGACTAGTGCATCTCTCACTAATGCTGGTGGAATATATAATGTTCCAAGAACACAAACACAAACTTGGCCTTCACTAAATTTCAAATCTCCTATAAATTAGTAAGTATGGTTCTAGGAAGGCACCCAGAGAAGCTTACAAATACGTAGCATGAATACAAAGATATTTCCACCACTGACTTGACTGGTAAGACCCTGGAAGCATCTTAGAAACTGCACTGCCATAGAGTGGAGGTGTTAATGTGCAGTATCGAACACTGCAGACACAGAGGAACACACTGTGAAAATAGCACTCATAGCGAAAGTGAATGAATAAAATATAATTTATGAGGAAATAGGTGATATGGCTCCATTCATGCAGACTGGGATAAGTACATAGAGAAATTTATCTGATGGAGGAAGCATAAGTTACCATAAATTTTAGAACTTGGGTCACCTAAACAGGGTAGGTGAGAAAACATAGTGTCAAGTGCATGAAGAGGGCATATTAGTCCTTCCAAATGTTCTGTGACTTGGTTTCTTAAGGCAGATGTAGCAAGTTTACTTGTTTTCTTATTTTGCCATCTGTCTGTCCACCCACACAGTTGCTATCTACTGACTTATCACCTATATATCCATTCATCTATCTTTCTACCCACCTATATATACTTTTCTTAATGTATTACAGAACATAATTAATATATTACAGCTACTATTACAGAATACAAAGACCTTACTGTTTTTAAGCACCTAGCATTTATTTCTGATATTTCTGGAAGCTTGGAAGCTCAAGGTACCAGGCACTGCAGGACTGCAGGATTTAGTATCTGGTCAGGGCCTACTTCCTGCTATACACCACACACACACACACACACACACACACACACACACACACACACTCATACACACCACACACATACATACACACACGACACACATATATACACACAGACATATACAGACACACACATACACACACATGCACACATACATACACATACACACTACACACACACACACACCACACACATACACACACACCACACACACATACAGACACACACAGAGACACAGACAAGCACAGAGACACAGACAAGCACATACAGACAGGCACACACAGACATGCACACACAGACACACACACACACACACACACACACATGCACACACACCACACACACACCACACCTAGCTGCCCTCACATGGAGAAGAAGAATGGGACTCATTCTAGCTCCCTCTTATAATAACACTAAATTCCCTTCATGAAGACTTGTAATTACCTTTCAGAGAGTGACCCTATATTGATCCTACTGGGGATTAGAGTTCAACATATTGGTGTGGGATGGAATGAGCCACACACTCAGCTTATGTTTGTAGTGCAGAGTACCCATCCATCCACTTTAGGTGTACTTTCTGTATAAAATATAACCTAATTTATTAGAACAATAAAACATTTGAATGGAGAGTGCCAGCAAATAATAAAAATAAAAGGAAAATTCATAAAGCCATTTATATAAGTACTTTTAAAAAGTAACATCTAATTCAAATGTGTACCCTTGTAGCTGGAGAAAAATTCCAGGGTCAGTGGAAAACTACTTAAAAGTATTTTTTGTGTAGACATGTTCCCTCTTTGATGTGAAAAAATCGAATTTTCTTGTCTTGCCTCTCATTTCCTAGATACACAGCCATGCATTAATATCCTGCTCTCATGGATGGAGACACCTTAAGATGAGGAAGTGAGCTAAGGCTGTAGCAAATATATCTCATTTGGGGATGAGCATGTAGCAGGGCAGAGGCTTAGCTTGTGTTATTGTGTCACAGCCCCTTACTGCAATGCCTGGCATAGATACACTTGATAAATATTTGGTAATTAAATGAATGGGTAAATGGATGAATGGAGTTTCTGACAGTGAACATCATGGGAACATGCCTTCTTTGTTAATACTTCCTTGTTCTCCTCTCTTTTTAAGGCTATTCTTACTAGAAAGTTTATAACTTTTTCCACTTTCTTTTCAATAGCTGGTGAGGGTGGGAAGGGCTGAGAAGGTCCAAGACAAACTGTGAACTGGCTTGGTTTTCAATGGTCCTCACAGAGTGCTGACATCTGTCTGACAGGAGAATGAGATTGGAGAAGCTGACAGTTGGGACCAGAAGTCAGCCTCATTTTCTTAGGAACTCTCTGTAGAAGGTGGTGGGTCAGTAAGATGCCATGGCATGCAGGGTGCACTCCTTCTTCATGCCCATTTTCCTGTTTCTTATTTCCTCAACTCACATATATTACCTTATTTTTCTCCTTTGATTATGCTTCTAATGTCTCTGTGTTGGCTACTGTACCCTGTGCTATTTGGACCACTGTTTCTCTTTTATCCAGGAAGATATGTAGGGAGAAACTTGACTTGATTGAGCTCAGGCTTTTGAGAGTTCTTTCTTGGTCATTGTGTTGCTCTACTTATTTCCCAATTTTTAATGTAGATGAAGAATAGTTTCTGCTGGATCTAGTGAGAGAGGATTTTTGCATATAATTTGTTAAGATGGTTGATATCATGTTAAGTGCTCTTATTACAAGAGGAAAAAAAAGCAATATAAAATAAAGAGGAATGGTAGGGAACTAGAGGAGTTCATGGATCACTTTATGTTGTTATTGATATTGTTTTCATGAGTGATGATTTCATTTTCCAAGCACATCAAGTTGAATGCATTAATGCCTGGGCTCCATGTATATTATCTTTTAAGTAATCATCTATCTAGTGTGTGTTAAGGATTCCTAATTTCAATGTGGTTTACTTTTATTTTTATGTTTCTTATCTCCTTCCTCATCTCACGGGATCTCCTTATCTCATTACTTAGATGTGTCCATGACTGTTGATATCAAACATCTGATAAAATCCACAGCTGTTTATTCCTCAGGGGATTCTCCATCCCTTAGGCTTCATTCTGTGATCTCTGTTTCTGTGACAACATAGATGATGCCATCCCCCGTGGTAAACTCAGCCTCTTCTTCAGGTTTCCTGAAGGTTCTTTCACAGAAGGCAGATACTGACTCAGGTTGTTTAGAGTTAGAGTTCGTATCATTTTAATAAAAACAACTTGAAAGAAAATATGGTGTTGAACCAGCTTGCAATCCCACCAGCATTGGAGGAGTGTCCCTCTTTCTTCACATCCTCTCCAGTACCTGCTGTCGCCTTAGCTTTTGATCTTAGCCATTCTGACTGGTATGAAATGGAATCTCAGGGTTGTTTTGATTTGCATTTTCCTGATGACTAAGGATGTTGAACATTTCTTTGGGTGCTTCTCAACCATTCGGTATTCCTCAGTTGAGAATTCTTTGTTTAGCTCTGTACCCCATTTTTAATAGGGTTATTTGTTTCTCTGGAGTCTAACTTCTTGAGTTCTTTGTATATATTGGATATTAGTCCTCTATCAGCTGTAGGGTTGGTAAAGATCTTTATTCAATCTTCTGGTTACCATTTTGTCCTATTGACAGTGTCCTTTGCCTTACAGTAGCTTTGATATTTTGAGGTTGCATTTGTCAGTTCTTGATCTTAGAGCACAAGCTCTGTTCAGGAAATTTTCTCCTGTGTCCATGTGCTCAAGGCTTTTCCCCACTTTATTTTCTATTAGTTTCAGTGTATCTGGTTTTATGTGGAGGTCCTTGATACACTTGGACTTGAGCTTTGTACAAGGAGATAAGAGTGGATTGATTTGTTTTCTTCTACATGCTAACTGCCCGTGGAACCAGCAGTTTGGTGGTTCCTCAGAAAATTGGACATAGTACTACCTGAGGACCCAAGTATTACACCCCTAGGTATATATACTTAAAAAATGTTCCAACATGTAATAAGGACACATACTCCACTATGTTCATAGCAGCCTTATTTATAATAGCCAGAAGCTGGAAAGAACCCAGATGTCCCTCAACAGAGGAATGGATAAAGAAAACGTGGTACATTTACACAATGGTGTACTACTCAGCTATTAAAAACAATGACTTCCTGAAATTCTTAGGCAAATGGATGGAACTAGAAAATATCATCCTGAGTGAGGTAACACAATCACAAAAGAACACACATGGTATGGATTCACTATTAAGTATACATTAGCCCAGAAGCTCAGAATACCCAAGATACAATTCACAGACCACATGAAGCTCAAGAAGGAAGCTCAAGTGTGGATACTTTGGTCCTTCTTAGAAGGGTGAACAAAATACCCATGGATGGAGATACAGAGACAAAGTGTGGAGCAGAAACTGAAGGAAAGGCAATCCAGAGACTGCCCCACGTGAGGAGCCATCCCATATACAGTCACCAAACCTAGACACTATTGTGGATGCCAAAAAGTGGTTGCTGACAGGAGCCTGATATATCTGTCTCCTGAGAGGCTCTGCCAGTGCCTGACAACACAGAGGTGGGTGCTCTCAGCCAACCGTTGGACTGATCATGGTGTCCCCAATGGAGGAGCTAGAGGAAGTACCCAAGGAGCTGAAGGGGATTGCAGCCTCATAGGATGAACAATATGAGCCAACAAGTAACCAGGGACTAAACCACCAACCAAAGAGTACACATGGATGGACTCATGGATCCAGCCACATATGTAGCATAAGATGCCCTTGTTGGACATCAATGGGAGGAGAGGTCCTTGGTCCTGTGAAAGCTCGATGCCCCAGTGTAGGGGAATTCCAGGACATGGAAGCAGGAGTGGGTCTGTTGGTGAGCAGGTGGAGGGGGAACGGGATAGGAGTTTTTCAGGGAAAACCAGGAAGGGGAATAACATTTGAAATGTAAATAAAGAAATATCTAATAAAAAGTAAAAGAAAATATAATGTTGAAAGCAATCATACTACTGCTACAGACATTCTTATTTCTTCTGCATCTCCTGCAGTTAGGATCTTTCCTTTTTTTCCCATAGAAGCATAAATATCTCCTGCTCTATTCTTAGAGTTACTTAGACCTTTTCTCCCCTCTGAAGCAAGAGGATAGGGCAACATCTGTGATGCTTCTTTGACCAAGAAGAATCCAGTACTGATTGTCAGAAAAATGTCCTGCTGCATTAGCTACAGTTATCCATTACACACCTCAGAAGGGGACACTTTTACCTATGGACTATTTTGACTTTTATAAATGAAGGAGAAGTTGAATAATAATTGTAATATCCACTCACAAATAAGGACTGGGAGTGTCTACATTATCACCCAAGGCAAATGGACTAGCTTCTTTTGACATTTCAGAATGTGGATGGTCGATCAGGCCCAGAAAAACATTCCCCTCACACCACAGTCATTTGTGATTTACAACTATTTTGCTGAGTACTGCAAGGGAGAGAAAGAGATGGGGTGGGGTGGGAGGGAGGAGGGAGAGGGAGGAAGAGAAAGAGAGAGGGAGATGTAAATGTAAATGTCATTAATTTTCAAACCAGTAAGGACTAGTTTGGAACTGAAAATAATATGAGTTATATCACATTAAATTTACTGTCTACTACCCTGGAGCACACCAGAGCACATAGTGATCTTTGCTGAAATGAAATGAACATGAGTAATTCCCAGAAGGATTTGTTTGAGGAAATTTTAAAAACAGCCCGGAGAAGTATATTGTAAACATAGAGGAGTGCATAAATAATAGTGCTTGCCTTGTAAAATTTCCATAAATCGAGTATATAAGTACAGTCAGAATCAGATAAGGTATGAGGCAGCATATTCCCAAGAATGCCTCCTTTTAGCCCCTCCAGTACCCTCTTCTAGTGATCAGCCCTCTCCACGTTCGGAGTCTATAGCTGCCAGTATGCCAGTATTTTTGCTCGTGCTGAACTTGAAGTTGCTGGAATCATATAGCACTCATGTGTAGTCTGCTTTCCTCAGGTCTCTGCTTTGTTTTGTTTGCTCCTACCTACTTTTACTTAATAATATCATTACATAAGAGCATTAGCTTGATAGGAGAACTAATTCTTCTTCTTCTTCTTCTTCTTTTTTTTTTGGATTGAAGCATTAGTTTCTTTTTGCTGGATGTCTTCATTTTGCCCAATTTATTCTTTCTATTTGTCTTTTTATTTAGAAAATATTAATTCAACACCCAAACCACAGAATGTATAAAACATTTATAACCCCAAACAGAGATACATATAATTTCTGTCGCCTAGGTGTGGAAACACATGGCACTTAAGGCAGACTTTTTCTCTTTTTTTATAATTTGTAAATCTTACCTTTTGCTTTTCTTTTTTCCTCCTCCTAGTCCTCCTCCTCCTTTTCTCATTACTTCTTTATGTTCATTCCCTTCTCCAACTCTTGCTTTTTTTCCCTTTCTATTCTTCCTCTGTTCCTCCTTTTTCCCCCACCCATAACCATGGGAGACTTTTTTATACAATGCATTTCAGTATTACAAATAAATAAATTCATACATCTCTATGGGTGAGTAATTGGAAGCCACAAGGAAAATAAGCATATATATATGGTCATATATATATATATGGTCTAATATATATATATATATATATATATTAGAATGACCAGGATTCATGTAAATAGGGGGATTGCTTTTACACAAGGAATGAAAAGTTATTACCAGGGAAGAGATTAGCTCTAGGTAATGTAAAGGTACAAACACTGTGATCTGTACTCTATTATTCATGAAGTAATCAATACATTAATAACTGAGACAAGATCAGAGACTTTCAGAACATTCTATACCTAAAGGTTAAATCTAAGGGATGTCTCTTATTTTTTTTAATTTATGAACCTTTATTAATTTTAAATATTAGTAGTAGATGAACTCTGTACATAGATGAATTGTCCTATGGCCAGTGTGCTTTACTATGAATTTGGAAGTTGCATTAGTTATTTATCTCATCACTGTAACAAAGTGCTGACAGAACCAACTTAAGGGAGGAAGCATTGATTTGGCTTTGAGGATGAAGTTCATTACTGCCATGAATATGGGATGTGATCAGCAGCGTCTGAAGGCTGTGGCAGAGGCTGCTTCTCACATCTGGGTAGCTAAGAGGGCAGAGACAGACAGAAAGCGAGGTCTGGATAGAAACCTCAGGGTCCCTTCTCCAGCAGCCGGCTTCCTTCAGTCGGACTCCACTTCCCAAAAGTCCCCCAACCTCTCCGATGTTAACTTTTTTATTATTTTTTTTTAGCAAGATTTTTAGAAAGCTTGGCTTGGCATGGCTCCTGTTTCAGTTGATTGAGGAGTTTTATGTGCTCATTAAAAAAAAAAGTGATAATGGACTGAAGCACCTGTAGGTTAGCCAGCCCTCAGCAGCACCATAGCATTGGCCCAAGAGGAAACTCCATGCACAAATAGTCCCATGCTATATAGAGAGAAAATGGCTCTTTTTCATTAGGATTTGGAAACCTGGGCCTGTTTGATGGAGATATGGGCCCTGGGCTTTCCAATGGCAACAAGACATTTCATTCTCATCTGTCTCATTAATAACTCCCATCCTGGAAGATGGTAGATTTGGATGAGGGTAGAGTGGGGATGAATAAGAGCCAGAGTTTGTTTACTATCACTGTTTCTGACAGCAGAGAGACATTTGATATCAGTTATTGCATGAGCTGATACTAGACCACAAACTTAGATAACCAAGCATACTTTTCTATCAGTAGATAATACTGTGTATATTATGTATGTTGAATCCTGCTAATGTGAACAGCCTTCTAATCATGTACATTTTTGGCCCTGCCTTAGAGACACAGTCACAGCATATTGACTACATGAAATAAAGATGAAGATGGAGTTCTTGGTCCTATGTTGGTTTTAAGAATTTTGAGATCATATTGTGCTTAAAGTCTGGAGGATATGTTCAAACATCTTATATAGAGAATAGATATGTAGATAGAGATAGATAGGTAGGTAGATAGATAGATAGATAATAGATAGATATTAGATAGATATATACATACAGAGATGATAGATACATATATGATGATAGACAGATAGAGATGGAGGATAGATTGTTAAAGACTCATAAATCTTATAAGTAGATACTGTAGGTCACTTCACTTGATTCATAGAACACTTGTGTTAACAACTTGTATTACCCTAATTTAAAAAAAAAACTATAAAATATAGGCTCCATGTCTAAAGTTATTTAAATACTAAAAGTATTTAATGTGGAACATGTACCTTTAAATTCCAGGCTCAATTTTCTACATTGTCCACCAATTCTCAGGGACAATACAAGCTTGGCTGTCATTTATTTCCCTCCACACCTGGCTGCCTTGCCTTCTCATGGGAGAAAAATGCCACCTGTTTTCTTCATATATCTTCAAAGCAGCTCTGTTCACACCAGGGACATTCCTCCCAGCTGCAGCCTCTGTCCCAGAATCTGTTCACGCAGTCTGGGACTAATAGAGATCCCAGAAGCTCCTGGCTTTGCTGACAACATCAGAGGCAGAAGACTGCAAAATAGGAGCAGCGAATACTTTCCAGAAGAAAATGGGCTCCCTCCTCAGGCAGACCTCACTTGACCTTTGGGCCATTATAGGATGTGGGAATATGATTGAGAAACAGAACTAGGGTGTCTCATGCTGCCATGGAACCAAATGGTCACATGTTTCACTGGAGCTCATATCCCCAATGCCACCCATTATATTCTGATAAGCTGTATGCAGCACTTCATTAAAATATTTGTTTATCTATCTGATCCTTTCTTGAGAATACATCAGTTTTTTTTCAAAATCTACAAATTAGCTGGATGATGAAGAATATTCTACCCACACAAACTATTTGCTAAAATCGATTTCTGTGCTATGAAGCAAAGGCAAACAATAGGCTTTTTAAGGCACTGTGACAGGTGTTCCAGGAGAAGCAGGTCCTCTGAAAGTACAAGACAGGCACAGAAAGACATACCCTTGTCAGTGAGTCAGGATAGACTGTAGGGGGAGGTGACATCTATGCTAAAACTATGCTAAAAGAGTACTTTTTCAGGACAGGGAATGAGATGAAGTGCAAAGTCCTCTGCATGAATAGAAACTGTACTGAATATGAGGGCCTGAGTTTGGGGGTGCAGATAGTGACTATGTAAAATTCAACTTAATGAGACTTGCCTCTGGCCTCAGGAGCGGGGGACATAAGAGATGCCCAGTGAAATGAGACTCAGGAGAGGTCTTGCCTCTGAAGGAAGTGGTAGTTAACATCTCTCTAGGAGATTGAGTTTTGGTGGGATAGATAGAGTTTATTATTTCTATCATGCACAACTATAAAATGAAAAGGTACCCTGAATTTTTGGACTACATTGTTACTTGATTTTTTTTTTTTCAAATGCACTTTCCAAAAGAGTTGAGAAACAGCAAAACAACGGCAACGTTAATAAATGAGATCTCAGGGGAACCTAATAATGAATTCAGCCCTAGCACTACATTAAAGCAAGAACATGCTGTCAGGTAGTTTTTCACTATTGCCTTCAGCTGCCAAAATTCTCTTTCTGGAAACTGCTACTAACCTTCATTCTCACCACTCATGCTGGCCCTTCTTGCCACTTCATCTTATGCCTCCCTTCTAAGTTTGCAAAGACTTTGCTTATTATTATTATTATTATTATTATTATTAGACATTTTCTTCACTTACTTTTCTTTTTCTTTTTTTATTAGACATTTTCTTTATATGCATTTCATATGCTATCCCAAAAGTTCCCTATACCCTCCCTCCACCCTGCTCCCCTACCCACCCACTCCCGCTTCTTGGCCTTGGCATTCCCCTGTACTGGAGCCTATAAAGTTTGCAATACCAAGGGGCCTCTCTTCCCAGTGATGGCCGACTAGGCCATCTTTTGATACATATGCAGCTAGAGATAGGAGCTCTGGGGGTACTGGTTAGTTCATATTGTTGTTCCACCTATAGGGTTGCAGACCATTTCAGCTACTTGGGTGCTTTCACTAGCTTCTCCATTGGAGGCCCCGTGTTCCATCTTGGAGCTAAGATGAAAGGATGGACTATCCAGAAACTACCCCACATGGGGATCCATCCCATAATCAGCCACCAAGCCCAGACAGTATTGCATATGCCAGCAAGATTTTGCTGAAAGGACCCTGATATAGCGGTCTCGTATGAGGCTGTGCCAGTGCCTGGCAAATACAGAAGTAGATGTTCACTTACTTTTCAAAATGCTTTTTACTTTCCTAGTTTCTTCCCTGAATGTCCCCTATCCCCTCCCCACTCCCCCTGCTCCCTAACCCACCCACTCCCACAATAGCTTCCCAAACCTATCATATATCAGATAGACAAAATAATTCTGGTCAAGTTGATAGCAGAATGCTATGTGTCATTGTCTAGGAGTCTTGAATGTCCTTCCTTTCCTTGGAACTTTATGTCAGACACGCAGATTTTTTTTTCTGCACGTATTTAGAGTGTCTTCCCTCTGTACTGCAAGCCCATATGCCCAAGTGCTGTGGCATTAGTTTCTTAGATTCCTTCTGACTGTCTTTGATGTCTGTAATACAAAAGGAATTTACCCAGAAGATGCTAATCAACAGACTTTAAAGTTTCCAGGGGTGCCTTGGCTTTTCTGAGGTACCCTGCTTTGTTCTATTACCTTTACAAGACCTCTGTGGGGTGCATCAAAAGGGAATTTCTGGGGTAGGGGAGATGGTTCAGGTTCTAATGGCTAGGCATACAACCCAAAGGACAAAACTGTGTTTCTGGAATACATTTTATAAAACAACAAAAAATAAAATTTGATTACAGTTTTTTTCTCACTGCAATCAACTTTGTGATTTTGTGTACAATTATCCAGTTTGCTTGCTACAATGTGCCATAATATTTTTTCTTGAGACAAGAAAATGAGAATGGGTGAATACAGTTAATTTCTACTGGAGGTCTTTTGTGTACTGTGTCCAAACTTATCAAATTCCTGCATCTGCTCACCATGGTTATATCCTTGAAAAAATGCATTTAAGTTTTCTTTTAATAACTGCCTTTCATGTTACCTACTTATTTGTCTATCTTTTGAGAGAAGCAGCAAGCCCAGGATCACCAAGGCAATATCCAAATAGAAGCACCATGCTCAGAGGTCTTCATCAATCTCAGCATGAGAGACTTATCTGAAATATGTATTCTCCATTTCAGTGGTACAGGGTGAGAATGACTCCAGAATGCTCTACAGATACTTGCGATTTGGTCCACAGATGAGTTAGGGTCCACAACTCTGGCTCCAGCTATTCTGTCAATTCATTGGGTGATACTGGGCAAATTTTGTGATTAGGTGTGTCTCAACTAATCCTTCCCTTAAAAGCAGTGTTGAGATAATATTTGTGTGCTTACTTTGAAAACCATGGCCCCTTTATGCAGCTCCAATAAGCTTACAGGGCTTATTCTGGCAAAGGGTTCCCTTCTTTCAGTAACTTCATCTAACAATTTGGACAGCCAAGACTTACTGAGTATTTGCCAGGATGCTGTATAGAGGAAAAGAACCAATTGCAATTACAGGGCAATTTTTTAAAATCTTGAATAATGGCTATTTACTGCTCTCTGGTGGTACAAGGAAGGTTCTGCAGTTGTCCACAGATTACTGATATAGACCATGCTCTTGTAGTAGGAACAGTTAATGTTAAATGCATAACATACTGACACACACCCTGCTACTATGAATCTTCTGAATAAGTTCTTTATTCATATCATAAAGTAAATTGGCATATGCTCTTTGTGTTTAGTTTACTTTTATAAAATATAATGTCACTTGTTAGAATTAGAAATTAGAGTATGTGTTAATGTAAATATAGGAACAATGTGCAAAGAATGTCAATCAAATAACACCAAGAAACTCAAAGTTACGATTTAAGCAGGAAAAAAACCTAACAAGATTCCATATAAAAAATAAAAATAAATATGTGAATTCTCTTTCTATTTGTGGCTCACGGGCATAGGAACAGTGCTGATTTAGCACTGAGAATCTCTATATTGCTTCATGGTTTTCATACTTGCACTCACTATACAGGGAGACATAAGCATTTTGTTACTTGATGAATTCTACATAAGAAGGATCTGAGGCTTAAGGAGGCACAGAAACTTTCTGAAAATCTGAGGGGCACTGCGTAGCCAGCATCTATAGTTTGGTTCAAACCTGCTATGTTCTAAGCTATTGGTGCTCTATCACCCAGGTTGTCAGAAGTCTCTAACATCATTTCACCTGTTTGTCCCCTTTACAGAGAGACAAATTATGATTGACACATAGACGCTATTTGTACAGTGAAATATTGACGAAAGTTTGACAACCAAGCAGGATGGTAGTTGGTAGGATAATGTTTAGTGTTTGCTGGCCCCAATGAAAATACTCATAAAGTGGGGGCTGTTTTATTGAATGCAGCACTGAGGAGACACAATTGCTTTTTTATTTTTTTAACTCATGGTATAGCATGGATGCTATGTCTTAAATAGATATCATCTAAGTATTAAAATCAGCATGTTGCAGGCAATTATGAACAAAAGTCCAAGTGCACAGCCCAGTTCTGCCTTGCTATTTTCCTGGCTCTGATCTGCAGTCTCACCACTCAATCATTTTAGCTTGTGAAACCTCCAATTTTCTATTGTTTAGCTGCATGAGCATATATTACACATCAAGATAAAGTGAAGAGAAACCCATGGTGTTGAAATTGACCACTATTTTTCCTATTTTCTTTTAGTCTTTCTAAGAGAAAGGCAAAGATGCCCTTGTTTATAGATACCACCAGCTAGGTCTCTGCAGTATGCTTTATCCCAGTGAATGCTCCACTGGGATATATCTGTCTTTTTAATACATAGTTGTATTAGTCCCAGAAGAGAATGTTGTATTTATCTATTGTAGATATAAAATAAATGCTTTTTAGTAGTCAGTGCATCAAAATGTTACCATTAAAATAAACTTCGTATTATCCTATGGCTTTGAAAGGGAATATTTTACTGTATGGAAGTCAGTTCTTTCTTTAATGTAAGGAAAATATTAATTACTCTGATAGTATTTATATAAAGTTATATACACACATATATCAAGATTTACATTCATGGCAAAGAATATGAAATTTTTTTTTCTTCTTCTTCTTTAGCATCTTCTTCTTACCTTCTCCCCTTCTCTCTTCATCTTACCTTCATTTTGATCTCCTCTTTATTCTACATTACTTACTCTTCTTTCAATGAATTTTTATCATTATAGTTTAAAAGCTTTTCTGTGTTATCTTCATCATATGAAACAGAATCTGTGGGAAAGATAAATGTTCACTTCAGTGTCTTATACATGTTTGGCAGATAATTTTACTTGTATAGCCCGGATGTAACTTCTCTCTGGTATAAATGTCAAGTAAGACCCTGCACTCAGGAGCCAGAGAACAATGGATCTCTATGAGGTCAAGGCCATCCTTTTCTATATGATGAGTTCCAGTCCAGCTAGGGCTAGACAGTGGGAAATAAGTAGAAAAATTTACAGATAAAGAATGGGTATTAAACACATTAAAAACACATGAATGATCTATTGTTCTGTCCTTGTATGGTTTTGTAAGACTGGCTATAAAGCCAAGTTTAATAGTTACACTCTCTTTAAAGGCTGTTGTCAGCCGGGCGTGGTGGCACACGCCTTTAATCCCAGCACTCGGGAGGCAGAGGCAGGCGGATTTCTGAGTTCGAGGCCAGCCGGGTCTACAAAGTGAGTGCCAGGACAGCCAGGGCTACACAGAGAAACCCTGTCTCGAAAAACCAAAAAAAAAAAAAAAAAAAAAAAAAAAAAAGGCTGTTGTCATTCTCTAAGTTCTTTTCACACAGAATAACTTCATCTGTCATAGAATCTTTCATTTCTAAAACCCAATTACTACCCAATATTTTAGTTAGTGTCAAGGCAAGAGAAATGCTTGAGATAAGGAATAAGGACTCATTTTAGCTCGTGATCTGGAGGAGGAGTGAGATAATATATAGTCACGTGATTCCACCAAATAGAATTTGGAGTAAAACTGGTCATCGTCACAGGAAGCTATGTTGAGAGAAGCTTTTTCACCTCATGGTGGATTGGAAGAGAAGAGAGAAGAGGAAGGGGCGTGGATGCTGATGACCTCATGATTCACATGATCCCAGCAGCAGAGCTTCCACAACCTCCTGTCGTATGGCCATCGTACTCTTTATATATGGAATTTGGGGGAACATTCAAGATCTAGATCAAAGTAACAGACTTTTTACTATGAGATACTCTGTTTAGTTTCTGGGATACAATGGGTTCGCAAACTAGGCTTGAATTCATACCCAAAAGGAGCTAAAATTTCATGAGAGCCAAACATGAGGCAACTAATCATAAACATACTATAGATAAAAATAGGTGGACCAAAGTTTAGGAACATAGTGTGACTTAATATTTTGTGTCTCTAGCTGGGTGGGGGGGGAGTTGATACTTTTAAATACGGACAACACACTATATCTAAGGATGTTATATGAAAGATTTCAAATTTTTATTCTATAAATAATAGCAATCCTCAAATTAATTTAAGTAAAATACTACCTTTGTTGTATCTATTATTTTTGGAGCATCCATCAAAACTATTTACATGTACTCATATTTAGGATTTGTTTGGTGAAATAATACAATTAGTATTTATAGTGAGTTAAATATTTAAGTAATAAAATTACAATATTATATTTACAATATTTAAGTACAGTATTATAATATAGTGAGTTAAATATTTAAGCAATAATTAAAACAATAATAAAAATAGAAACATCTAAATTTTTTTTCAAAAAGCATTATTCATATTCTATAGCCTTGAAGTGATTCACTAAAGTTGATGTTAATATTCCAACTGAAGAGGAGACTGCTAGTAACTATTTGGTACAGCTGATAGGTGGTAAAGCCAGAAACCACACCTGATTTATGAGTTAAGTCAGTGCCTTCACTGTTTTTGACTTGCCTAGACTCACACTATGTCATGAGTCTTCTCATGGATGTCACTCAAGTGTGATGTTTCATCTTTATTACCAACATATTGGGATTTAGGATCACAATGAGACATCTTCAGGTCTGCCTTTAGAAGTGTTTCCTGAGGGGTTTGACAAAGGTGGGAAGACTGACTCTAATGGGAGAACAACCATCCCTTTGCTCTGATCCTAAACTAAATAAAACAAAGAAAAGAGAAAGCAAGGGAGTGGAGCAGCAGCATTCCTCTCTGCTTCCTGACTGCAGATGCAAAGTGCTCCTTTAGGTTTCTGTGGCCAATCTACAGCCACTCTTGCTGCTGTGCCTGCCCTCCCATGATGGACAGGGTATCCCTCAAACTGAGCTCAAACAAACCTTTATCAGCTATCTTGTCAAAGCAATAAAGAAGTAATGAAGATACTTAGCACTGTAGACTCTGATGAGGATAGAAGCTGGATGGTTCATATATCCTCATCTCTCAAGCATTCCGAATCTGTCAATAATGCACATTTCTTCCCTCTTGGAAGTTCCTACTGTAGGAGCCAAGAATCCACAAACTTATTTAGCAAATTCTATTTTATAAAATTTTGGGTTCATTGCTTTTTATTGTATGTGGAGGATTGTTTTGGCCCTTGACAGTTAAAGTTCTTTCATTAATTAAAATATATATATATATCATATATCATATATATGCATATATCATAACAGAAAAACAAATAAAGTTACCTGTAATTCTAGTACTTGGATGGTTGAGGTTAGAAAATCTGTATTCCAAAGCTAGTTAAGCAATGTCCTTGAGAACCCATCTCAAAGAAACAACAAACAAACACCTGGCAAAATGTCAGAGGTTTACTATTCCTACTTAAGTAATCTAGAGCTAAGCATTTCTATATTCTATAGATATTTAATAGGAAAACAGGAACCTCCGCTCTGTTTAAATCTACATGGATAAACTATTCTCTCTTGATGAGAGTGATTTAAAGAAGAAATAGAAAAAAGAGTTAGGCATAAAAAGTGTACATTCTGGCTCCTTTTCACCAACAGAAATCAGCTATTTTCATATCACATATTAATTGACCTAAATTTCATATTGTGAACACATAATGCTCCATTGAAGAATAGAATATGAAGAATTAAGCTCATCATTGGATCTTTCATATGTTACTAGAATACATATAATATCATACAAAGGTACATGCTGGCTTAATGTTTCCTCTTAGAAAAACATTTCTCTGTAAGACTTACCAACAACCCCTATTATGTCCAAATGGCTATGCGTTTGTCACATGGCTTCTGTCAGCTGACTGGGGGAGATGATTCATATTCTTGTTTTACTGAAGGAGTCTTTTGCTTCACACCCATGCACTTTGTCCATGTTACTTCCTTTAGCCACCCCCTAATACCACACTCGTGAGACAGCATAAGTTTCTTTTTTTTTTTTAATTTTTTTTAACAATTTTTTAGATTTATTTATTATATGTAAGTACACTGTAGCTGCCTTCAGACACTCCAGAAGAGGGCGCCAGATCTCGTTACGGATGGTTGTGAGCCACCATGTGGTTGCTAGGATTTGAACTCTGGACCTTCGGAAGAGCAGTCGGGTGCTCTTACCCACTGAGCCATCTCACCAGCCCCAGCATTAGTTTCTATGGCTTAGAATAGAAGTACTAATTTGGATCTGAAACGGAATAAGGAATTACCTTATTTTCCCTTCTTTTAAGGGAGAGTTCCACAAAAGATAGTAAGCCATCTCAGATCAGCATATTTTTGTTTGCTTTTTATTTTTTATTATTTAGAAAAAAATTTAAACATAAATGTATTTTGATCATATTCTTCATGTCCTCCAATTTCTCCCTGATCCTCTCTTTCCCTCACACAACTTTAACTCCTCAGACAAACAAAAAAACAAAAACCCAATATAACAACAGCCACATAAACCAAGATAACAAACTAAAACCACATACACAGACACAGACACACAAACACATAGACATGTAGACACACAAACACACGTACAACTTAAACCATCAAAATATAACCAAACAAACACACACACATACAAACACACACACACATACAAACACACACACACAAACACATAGACATGCAGACACACACACACACACACACACACACACACACACACACAACTTAAATCATCAAAATATAACCAAATAAACACACACACACACACACACACACACACAACTGTGAAGTCCATTATATGGTGGACTGAATGTGAAACCTGCTCTTGAGTGGTTGATATATCCAGTGTCAATCTCTTGGAGAAAACTGATTTTCTCTATCCCAGCAGGTATAAATGACAGTTCAGTTGTTAACCTTTACTACAGTACCTAGGTTTTCATTCATTTAAAAATATATAATATAATATGATAAAACAAAAATATCACATCAAAATTTAGACAAGACAAACCAACAGAAGGCAAAGAATAAGAGACTAACTCATTTCCACATAAACATACTTAGTTGGAAGCTATAAGACATGTGCAGAGGACCGGGTACAGAACTGTGCAGGCACTGTGCATGCTGCTTCAGTTCCTATAAGTTCATATGAGCTTGTTGATTTAGAGGACTTGGTTGTCTTGTTTTCATAAATCTCTTATGTTCTTTACAATATGTGTGTCCCCTTTCCACTGGGTTCCCTGGATTCTGAAAGGAGGGATTTGATGGAGACATCATATTTAGGGCTGAGTTTTCTAAGGTCTTTCAGTTTCTGTGTAATGTCAAGCTGTGGGTCTCTATATTTGTTCTCATCTGCTGTAGAAGAAAACGTCTCTGGTGATGACTGAGTAAGACACTGATATACGAGTATACATATTATCACTAGGAGCCATTTTATCACTATGTTTCTTGTTTATTCATTTGCAGGGTTTTCCATTCTATTTTATTTTTTATTTATTTATTATTATTTTTGTTTTGTTTTGTTTTGTTTTGTTTTTCAAGACAGTATAGCCCTGGCTGTCCTGGAACTCACTTTGTAGACCAGGCTGGCCTCAAACTCAGAAATCAGCCTGCCTCTGCCTCCCAAGTGGTGGGATTAAAGATGTGCACCACCACACCTGGCTCCATTCTATTTTTAATTGTAAATATCAGTAGTATTTGGTTTTATCCATTGTTATCAACATTCTGGATCATCCAAGCCTTGTTCATTATTGGTTCCATCCTGTGGAGTGGGTCTTATGACCATCAAATTTTTGTTTGTTACTTCTACAAGCTTTGGGTTACCATTGCCCTAGCTCATCTTGCAGGCAGTATACCACTGTGATAAACCATCATTTTAACAATGATTTATTAATTTATTTATCTGTATGAGGGTATGGGGTGGGTGAGTCTGTATGCACATGTAAGGACAGGTACTTGCAGATGCCAGAGTTTGTATTGGTCCCCTGAAGCTAGAATTACAGGAAATCATAGGTCAACTCTACATAGGTACTGGGAACAGAACTCAGGCCCTCTGAAAGAGAAGTATGTATCCTTAACCACCAACCCATTTCTCCATTCTCTAGATCATCATTGTAACATTGTAATTACATTATCATTTTTATTTTTTTTTAATTTTTGTAAAATTACTGTGCCTCTACAAGGGTGAGAACTGAGCAAGTAAATAAGAGTTGAGGAATCTCTGCTGGAGTTTATATCTCACGTTGAGCATATACAAGTATTCTTTCTCTAACCCAGTCTCTAACAGTTCTTTCTAGATGTAACTGTGATGGCTATTCCTGGTTGTCAACTTGACTACATCTGGAATGAACTACAATCCAGAAATGGAGGCCTCATCTGTAATCCAGACCTTGAGACTGGAAGACATAAGTTTTTGACCTGGATCTTGGCATGGAGATCTTCAGCCATAATGGCTATGAAAAGCATAGGCCCAGGCAAGGTAGTACTCACCTTTAATCCCAGAAGAATAAGACACGGGGATCTCTGAGTTCAAAATGAGCCTGGGACAAAACAAATCCCAGATCCAGGCATGGTAGTATACACCTTTAATCTGGGCCACACTTTTTGCTGGAGACCTACATAGGGACATTGGAAGAAGGAAGATTTCCTCTTCTTCATGTGCTTGAATTTACATGCCAGTACATCTGTTGGAATCTACACAAGAGCAGCTGAAACAGCTAGCCTCATGGGACTGAGCAACTACTAGATCCTTGAACTTCCCATTCACAGCTGACCATTGTTGGGGTAGTTGGACTACAGATTTTAAGTCATCACAACAAATTCCCTTAATATATAGAGACATTCCATAAGTTCTGTGACTCTAGAGAACCCTGTGTAATACAGTAACCAATCATTAAAACCTCCCAAGAAGTTCTTAAGACTATTTCTGAATCTTGCCTAAATCATGACTCAAAGCTGTCTAGAGGCAAGACTATCTACTTTAGCTACAAGCAAAATAAATAAATAAATCACTGTTCTACTCTCCAGACTACTTTGGAGGTCTTCATGGTTTCCTCAACATGGGAATTGGCTTACATTTCCTCTCTGTAACTGCCTTTAGAAATACTGTCTTTTCTATATGCATAGGCATGTTGATAGTGTTAGTGCGAGAAAGTTAGACCTTCTTACTCCCAACTTCCAGATGCACAACTGAGGCTCTGGGGTAATTGCCCTTGACTAAGAGTGTGTAATTGGTCTATGGTGTTTGTAGGATTCTGATCCCCATCATAATGACTCTGAAAACATTGGATTTTTCTACTGTGATATGTTGCCTTGTTTGTGTCTGCGTAGCTGATGGGAAGAACATCCTTGCAACATGCCAAATCCATTCATTTCTCACCAGCATAGTCACAGATCCCATGCTGACTAATAAATGCCTACACAAGTCATTCCTTCCCAGAAATCTCAGCCTCCATGTTTTCCCCCAGACCTGTTCTGTAGGCCCCAAAGGACTGACAAATGTCATCTCTGCAGACAAATTGGGAGAAGGTTGATTGAGAGCTGGGTAATAGATGAGAATATTAAGCTAGGCTGGAAAATTAATGTTGCAAGCAATTTTCAGTTGACATGGAACAATTTTTCCTTGGGCAGTTTTCCTCTTCCAATTTTATAATTCATGTTTATTTCTATTTAAATTCAGTCCATCTGTATCTGGTTCATTCACACTTAATTCATCAGCAGACTGTTCTGTCAGAGAAACAGATTCCAGCTTGCCTCTGATGTTTTATTATAGAAGTAGGGTCTGTCTGGAACTCCAGAGCAAAGTGGCTTGTGAGGAGCATATGGAAAAGCAGGCAGTGCTGGTTTCATTACACCTTCCACTGAAATACAGCCATTCCTCTTTGTGCTGCTGTCTTAGGTGATCTGACCTTCTTTCAAAGTTATTCTTCAGTCAGACCATACACTAATTTTTCTTCTCTGCTGTCTCCTTCTCATATGCCAGCTCATATTTGCTATCTTAAAGCATAGAAACAAATCCCACAGGAAAAATAAAAACTGTAAACCAAATTACCCTCCCATACCTACACTCGCCCAAAATTAATTCCTACACAAATGTTCCAGGAATTTCCACTCTGACCTTTGTGACCTCTCTTTAAATTTCATCTTTCTCATCTATATCCTTTCCTTCCTGTAATTCTTCCAAGACCTTCTGATGAATATTGGTTTTCACTGCCACATTTGAAGTTCATGGACATTCGTCTTTACACCCTTTAAGATTAGCATGGGACTAGTGCAGAGTACACATGCCCAGGACTCTTCATTGACAGACTCAGTGTTTCATTCGTGAACTTTGTTTGAAGTTCTTAGGATTACTTAGATTGGACTTTTGAGTATTTCTCAGCAGACATTTAAAGGTAGAGTTAAACTGTCCAATGCATGATTATATACTTTGCCATGGGAAAATTGGCATAATGGGAAAATAACTGATGCATTAGATGAGTGCTTTTTGTTATAGTAGAGTCTCCTTTATTACATACCACCTAATGGGACTTCCTGAGCTAGATGACATCATAAGTGGTAACTTGTTGCTTACGATTAGATGTTGTTCGTTTTTTTTTTAATTTTAATTTTTTACTTTATGTGTATGATTTTTTTTGCCTGTATATATGTACTCCATGTGCCTAGTGTTTAAGGAGCATTTAAGAGGGTGTTGGATCACCTAGAACTGAAGTTATAGATGGTTGTGAGTTACCATGTGGATGCTGTGAACTCTGAACTCTGCGAGAGCAGCTAGTGCTCTTAACCCTAAGACATAGCTCTAGCTTGGCACAGGGTTCACTAACTCTATATGGTATATAAATTCACAATGCTGACTATGGCCCACAAGGGAGGGACTAAGACAAATGGAGGTTGGGTTTTGTAGGAACATCCATCTTCTTCAGCACTTTCTGGAAAAATGGATGGCACTAGCATATCATAGATTCCTGAAGTATAGTCTATTCAGCATGGGAAAGGATATAAGGCCACATAGATGTGGGTCACAAAGATCCTGAAGCCAGGACTTCCTCCATATGATGTTCCCCAGCCCTCAGAAATGTATTTTATTTGGCCTTTGGTCCATTTCATCAAACCCAATAGTTGCAGTTTGCTCAGTTTAGAAAGATAAAAACTGCTGGGGTGTGTCTGGCTTTACACAGAAAACAACATTCATGAAAGTGAGAAAGTAAAATTTAGTTCATAGGAAAGTTAAGACAGACATCTCATTATGGGAAGAGAAAACACACAGCACAGGTATGCTGATAATGAATACAGCAACCTGTTTCTGTATGGCATAGGTAAAGACAGTCATGGCACCAAGGAGCTATCCATAGAGTTCAGCAAACCAGGGAGCTTTCAATTCGTCAAAGAAATTTGGGCATTTTCATGGAGGAAGGGTATAAGTTCTAAAGGGTTGTGAGCTACAAGCCAGATTCCTCTTTCAGAAGATTGACTCAGTCAAACAAAACAAGAGTGTCCTCTCCAAACTTATTGACAACGAACACCGTATAAATGCAAAAGAAAGGCAACTGTAACAAAGACTGGCAATACGGACACTGGACACTAAGCATTTTTAAAAGGAATAGAATATTCACAGCAACAGTTCTTTTGGTGCTCAAGAAATCATAGTGCTCCTCTATTCTCTCTTGGAGACAAGGGTCTCCTCTTCTTGTGGAGACATGGGTAAGAGGTATGGGATGTGGAACAGCTGGAGGGTGGACCAGTGGAGGGGAATAAAATCTGGAGTGTAAATAAATAAATAAATACATAAATAAAAGATTAAAAAATAAAAGAAATCATACCGCATTTCACCAGTCATTTCATGTTGCAACAACAAGTCATAATCTGTGCCCTTCTGACCAATACACTTTAGAACATTGAAAGCAGCTGCTGCTGCTGAAGGTGAGTAAACACTGTTGGTGAATAATTGCTAGTTTGAGGAGGAATCATCTATTTACTAGCATCTGCAAACATTTACAATTTCTAAAGCTCTCTACGTTGATGGTTCTACAATTAGTAATCTGTCCTTTAAATTAGAAACCCAGTTTGCAACAATGTGCATATGACACTCATTATAACACTGATTGGAAAAAAATGCTAAATGGAACAATGACTGTGACCTTTAAACTTTCAAGATCCTCACCTTAGCCCCTACTGATTTCAGCACAAGGGCTCCCCACTCTCTTGTTATATTCATATGAAGGGGGATGGAAAAATGTTAGAGCATTCATGCCCTACTCTTCTTGTAGGGACTGATCTAGATAGTGCATTATCCTTGCTTGATAGCAGTTTGTGACAGTGGTTGTCTCTCACTCTTGCCAAGCTCAAGGAACTATGCTCTGCCCTCTCCCCAGAAATGCGCTGACATGAAATGGTGTTCTTTCCTAAAAACAGGCCTTATTCAACTCTCTTTTGGAGTACATATAGTTTTCCCTTAAAGAACCTGGTTTAAATATGAAGGACAAATTTTTGGAGTGGTGATTAAACTATGAAGAAAGCTTGCTTGTTCTTACAAAAGTCAAAAGAGCCATGAGTGAGAGAAAGGGACAAAGTCCAGCAATATTTTAGACAATAGGTCATACATAAAGTGAGCTCTTTCTCAGGCACACCAAATGCTTAAGACACCATGGGCAGCAAGGTAGTACTAAAAGGAGAAGAGACGTCCCATCCACAGTAAAATATAAGAAAACTTATTTTCAGAAGCCCTTTGTTTTGGTGTTCAAGTGTTTACTAACTCTGTAAGAGATTCAGGATATAAACAAAGCAGTGGAGAGAGCTTGAGTCAAACAATCAGACTCCAGTAGCCCGGTACATGAGTTCTAATTCTGATTTTGTAGTAATAATAAGTAAGTAGTTGTGGAAGGTTAAGTATATGTATTCATTTCTAGCACATAGTGTAACTATTGGCTTTCCTACCCATGCCCCATTTGAACAAATGCCTGTGCTATAAGCTAGTTCTATTTCCCAACTATCTCTTAACTTATATTAATTAACTCATTTATACCATTTATACTGTTCTCTATCTGCCAATCAGCTAATTACCTCTCCTCAGTTTCACAAGTCCAACTTCCTCTGAGACAAGGTAGGAGTATTTTTTCCATGCCTGGCAATCTCTCAAAGTTGCTCTCTTTCTCTCTGTTGGTGTCCCCATCTTATATTCCCTACCATTTCCTATAGACCATAGGCTCTTTATTGAGAGGTGATATTTATACACAGTACACAAAAAAATCATTCCTACATCTCCTCCTTTAAGTTCAATAAATGGTTCTTTTTCAACACCAATAAAGTATAAACAATAAAATCAATTATCAGGTAAGAATTTCTTTCACAATGTCCAGTCTATATACAAACTTGGAGAAGTATTCTACTGCCTAACCTGTCTTGGTGAGTTCAAACTTCTGTACCTAAATCATTTTCTATTATAACTTTTATTACCAACCTACAATAATCTTCTTAGACCTTAAAACACTTTCTTAAACCCCAAACAACTTCAGCTTAATTGTGAGACTATAACTATCTGGTCATCAACCCCATCAGAAACCTGAGGATATATATTACCTGAGTTAATAGATAGTGCAGAGTAAGCAGCTTCCAAAATTAAAAAAATGACAGAGGTTTCTGGCTCCCTGGCCAGAAGGACTTGCCTGTCTTTTCCTTGCAAAGCTCAACAATAGATTTCCATGAGTTTCATTTGTCTAGTTTGTGCAGCATACTCTTAGCAGTCAAGGCAAAGGCAGTTTCTTGGCCAGTAGCAGATGTGTCATATTTGAGGCAAACCCCATAAGGATGTTCTTTAATGCTCATCATTGTCTTTGAATTAGTATGGATGCTACCAGGAGCTGACATGTCACTGTCATGAAAAGCCTCTTGTTAATAAAACAACTTTAAGTACCATACTCTGTAGATCTCTGAGTGTATCAAAGACAATCTGTGTTTGTAGTTAGCTTGTTTCTAGCTATCCACTATCTGTTTAATTTTGAAAATATATTTCTGAAAGTAATTAAACTAGTATCTAACAAGATCATAAGTTTGATTGACTACCTATTAATTTGTACTTCTTAATTATCCTCAACAGCTGGAAATAACTTACAAAAGGACTAGGACTTCATATTGCATCTTAAAAAGAGATTTAAAGGTACAATACCAAAAATGAGAGTTAAAACCTGTATAGATAGCATGTTGTAGTAAAATATAACCCTAAATTGGTATCAATATACAAAGTTCATATCAAATGTAAAATATTTGGCTTTTTAATGCTGTTTAGTTTATACATAATTCCAATAATCTACCCTTTTATCCTATGATCCCTAGATCCTCCCCTTTTCTTCTATACCTAGGCAAGAGAGTCAGTGATGGGACTGAGATTCCAACTGAGCCACCAAAACCATTGACCCACAACCTCTTCTGCCTGCATGATGTGCTGGGGCAATGATGGATCAGCTGGTAGGAATAGTCAACCAATGGCCGGTCTAACTTGAGGCCCACTAACCACTCAGACCCCCCAAAGTTCCCAGGGACTAAACTACCTATCAAAAGAGTACACAGGGGATACCCATGGCTCCAGGTGGTTATATAGCAGAGGACTGCTTCATCTGGCATAATTGGAAGTGGAGCAAGCCCCTTGGTTCTGTTGAGGTACAGGATAGGGGAACACTAAGCTGAATCAGGAATGGGCGAGCAAGTAGGGGGCACACCCTCATAGAGGCAGGGGGAGGGAGGAGAGAATAGGAGATTTATGGAGGGGAAGCTTGGAAGGGGGATAACATTTGAAATGTATATAAATAAAATAACAAATAAAAAGTGATTAAAGAGAGAGAGATGGAGGGAGCCCATGTCTGCCTCGATTTTGAAGAACTTTAAGCTGGATAATATAGAAACCTAGAATAGAACCAAACATGACTGGCTGACAGCAACAGCAACAAATAAGTTGATAAAATGATTCCTAGTAATATCCTGCTATATCCCTGTACCTAGTCTAATTATCATCAGGCAGGCTTCCTTTGACAGGCGATGAGAGCACATACAAAGACTTACAACCAAACATTAGCTGCAGTTTGAGGAAACCTGTGGAAGATTGGGGAAAAGAATGTTACAAGGATGCCAAAAGAACATGGCCTACAGAGCCAACTAAGCAGGATTACAGGGGCTCACAGAGACTGGAGTGGCAATATGGGGTCTACATAGGTCTGCATTGGGTATTTGCATATATTCTGTTGTTTTTTAACTTGAGTTTTGTAAAACTCATAACAGGGGAAGTGGGGGGGAGGTGTCTCTGACACTTTTGTCTACTCTTGGGACCCATTTCCTCCTGTTGGGTTGCCTCATTTAGCCCTTATATGAGGGTTTATACCTATTCTTATTGCAGGTTGCTATGTTGTTTGTTTTTAATCCCTTGGAGGGGGATCGTTCTTTTCTAAAGGGAAACAGTGAAACAGTGAATCTGAGGGAGGTAGGAGTTAGGGAGGGGACTGGGAGAAGTAGAGGGAAGGGAGGCTACAGTTGAAATGTATTATATAAAAGAATAATATATTAAGAACTGTAATAATTTGATTGACTTTTTTGTTCTAGTTGTGTTTGCTTCTATTCTAGGTATCTGGATAATACAATTTCTGTTTTCTGGTTATCCAGGCAGTACAAGGTCTGATCTCTCTCTCTCTGTGTTGTGGAGTTAGCCTCAAGTTAAAGAAAGCATTTGTTGCCACTCCCAGAAGTTCTGGGCCACCGTTGTTTGCGCCAGCATATCTTGAATGCAATGCAGGACAGGTTGTAGATGAAATATTTGTGGCTGGGTTGGTGTCCAGATTTCTCTTTCTGTAACCTGTAGAGTTCTTTCTTGTACAAAAGAGATTGGAACACAGAGGTAAAGGGTCCATGTCTGCACCAGCTTGACCTCTCTAAATTCATGAATTGTGTGGAGGTCTTCTTTTTCAATGGGGCCCAGTTTTTAGTTTGCAGAGAGTGAATTTCTGTCCTAGCATTAACCTGTGTTCTTTCAGGATCCTCATGGGACTTCCTATGCCAACAACTCAAGTCATTAAAACCAATTCCCAATACTACAAACCTTGTCTGAAAAAAGATGGCCAGTTCAGACTTCATATCCTCCATTATTAATAAGCCTTTCTAGGGTAACCATCATAGATTCCAGGAAGTTCTACTGCACTAGGTTTCTACACTATACCCTAGAAGTTTCTATTATCAGTTGTTTCTACCTGTTCTCTCTCCATCTCTTTCCCATCATTTGATCTATTCCGCTCCTATACCCTCTTTTGTGGATCTTTGGGTCCTCTTACAATGGGGAATCACTCTACCTCAAGACCCAGACATACCACTCTTGGTTATATACCCAAAGGACACCCCATCCTACCACAAGGGCACTCGCTCAATTCTAGTCATTGCTGCTCTATTTATAACAGCCAGAAATAGGGAACTGATGTCCCTCAACAGAAGAGTGAATAAAGAAAATGTGATACATTTACACAATGAAGTAAAATGCAGCTGTTGGGAAAAAAATGACATCAGGAATTTTGCAGACAAAGGATGCAAGAAGAAAGAATCATCCTGAGTGAGGTAATCCAGATATGGAAAGACAAAACTGGTATGTACTCACTTGTAAGTGAATATTAGCAGTTAAGGAAATGATAATCAAGTTATAATACAGAGACACAGAGAAGTTAGGTAAAGATAAAGACTCTAAGAAGGAAGAGGGGGAACCAAGGGTCTCCCTGGGAAGGGGAAATAAAACAGATTCTGCCTGCTACGGCTTTTAAAGGTAGAGAAATTCAGAGTAATGGAAAGTAGATCTCCCATAAAGAAGAAAAGTCATATTTCTTTATTTACCAATATATCTATCCATCATCTATCTATATTTTTATCTGTATCTGTATTTATATCTATGTACACAATTTCACAAATGACCAGAAAAATGTGCACTAAAACACAATGCTACACTGATAAATAACTAAAACACTGGCAAGAATGGACATTTCAAAGTCTGTAAAATCCAAGATTTCCTGGGTTTATCAGTCTTAAATTATGGGGTCACATGGTTCTTCATAGTTGGGAGAGGGAGGTATTCTGTGCATTGTGGAGTATTTAGTCCCTTCCTTGACCTCTGCTCACTTGATCCCAGCAATGCAAGCCAACATGTTTCCAGATATTGATTTTTCCCATGGGAGACCATGGCCCTCCTTTTCTTCTTGGCAATCACATAACTTGAGATTTAAAGTATAAAATGGAACATATATTTTAATATGATCTAAGTAACCTCTACAGATTGATACTTTGTGACTAAAAATATCAAAATTTGAGTCTGGGGAGCTGACTATGCAGTTAAGAGCACCTGCTGCTCTTGCAGAGGACCTGTATTTCATTCCTGGCACTTCTGTTAGGCCTCCCACTACCTGTAGCTCCAGCTTCAGGAAATCAAATGCTGTCTTCTAGCATCTGTGGTATACCTGCACTTATGTACAGATGTACATACATGGATATGAAATATAATGCAGTATAATAAGTACATATATACTTATGTACAGATATAAACCATATATATATAAATTTTTTAAAATAATAAAATAATTTATAAATGAATCATATCTAAATTTAAGTATGTATGCAAAAATATTCTCAGAAGAACTAGGACTAACTCCAAAGTGGAAACAGTTAATATGTTCTTTAGCAGGAATATGAATGCATATTCTTTCAATGAAGAGATATACAGTAATGACATACATAAATCACACACACACACACACACACACACACACATAATCATTCAAGGATTCAGACTCAGGAGAAGTATATAATATCAAAAGCATGTAAAATAATATTTATAATATTAGACAGGAAGATATAGGCTATATTTAATAGAAGGAAGATAACAGTGAGGTCCAAGCATAGGGAACAGGCTTAGATAATATCTTACTTCAGGACTTGGATTAGATTTACATGTACTTGTTTAGATAGTAACGTTCTTTTGAAACGTACAGATAGTATACTTAATTCCTTTTGTTACACTTCGGTTTTGTGTGCTAGTAGGGTTCTCCAGATGGGTGGAGAGGTGGAGAGGATCTAGGAAGAGTTGCAAGAGGAAATAATATAGCCTTTTCAAAGTTGGTACTGGCAAAGATTTCTCAGGTCTATTACTCTTAAAATATAGGATGACATGATTATTCATAATTGGGGGAGGGAGGTATCCTATGCATCCTTGAGTCCCTTCCTTGACCTTAGCTTATTAGATCACAATTAAATAAAATAAGGAAAAATAGAGCAACAACAATTTGAATAGGAAATTTTGATCTGCACAGTGGAGCTGGTCCTGGCTGACAGTGTGGGTGAGTCATGCCTGAGGGAGCGAGTGTGGGATAGCTGACCATCTCCTGCCATGAGGTGGCATAGATGCAGAAGTGGCCCTACCATATCCATTGCCACCTCTATCTGACAGGAAGGATGCCCACGGGATCATGAGCTCATTAGAGCTATCTCTGCCCCTTACCAGCTGTAGCACTCTTGCCGGGACATAACAGCAGAACTGAATCTGGTGGCAGTGGAGGAGGCGGGAGAGGTACAGGTGTGTAAAAAGAACTATTTAAAAAATCCTGGTGTGGGGTTTCTGCCCACCCTTAACCATTTATGTTCCCAGATGGATGAAAACACACACACACGCACAGGCACATGCACACACACCCTTTATATTTTAAAATATGCCTTGAGCAGCACAATAGCTGCCTACCCTCCATGATGATCTTAAGTGAGGTAACCCAATCACAAAAGAACACACATGGTAAGCACTCATTGATAAGTGGTTATTAGCCTAAAAGCTCCTAATACCCAAGATACAATTCACAGACCACCCAAAGTGTGGATGCTTCAGTCATTCTTTTTTTTTTTAATTAGGTATTTTCCTCATTTACATTTCTAATGCTATCCCAAAAGTCCCCCATACCACCCCCCCACTCCCCTACCCTCCCACTCCCACTTCTTGACCCTGGCATTCCCCTGTACTGGGGCATATAAAGTTTTCAAATCCAATGGGCCTCTCTTTCCAGTGATGGCTGACTAGGCCATCTTTTGATACATATGCAGCTAGAGTCAAGAGCTCTGGGGTATTGGTTAGTTCATAATGTTGTTCCACCTATAGGGTTGCATATCCCTTTAGCTCCTTGGGTAGTTTCTCTAGCTCCTCCATTGGGGGCCCTGTGATCCATTCAAAAGCTGACTGTGAGCATCCACTTCTGTGTTTGCTAGGCCCTGGCATAGTCTCACAAGAGACAGCTATAGCTGGGTCCTTTCAGCAAAATCTTGTTAGTGTATGCAATGGTGTCAGCGTTTGGAAGCTGATTATGGGATGGATCCCTGGATATGGCAGTCTCTAGATGGTCCATGCTTTCGTCACAGCTCCAAACTTTGTCTCTGTAACTCCTTCCATGGGTGTTTTGTTCCCAATTCTTAGAAAGGGGAACAAAATACTCAAGGGAAGAGATATAAAGACAAAGTGTGGAGCAGATACTGAGGGAAAGGCCCTCCAGAGACTGCCCCACCTTGGAATCCATTCCACATGCCAAGAAATTCATGCTGACAGGAGCCTGATATAGATGTCTCCTGAGAGGCTCTTTCATAGCCTGGCAAATACAGAGGCAGATGCTTGCAACCAAACATTGGAAGGGGTTCCCAACGGAGGAGTTAGACAAAGGACTGAAGAAGCTGAAGGGGTTTGCAGTTCCATAGGAGGAACAACAATATCAACAAACTGGACCCCTCAGATATCCCAGGGACTAAAACAGCAACCAAAGAGTACACATGGAGGGACCCATGGCTCCAGCCGCATATGTAACGGAGGATGGCCTTATTAGATATCAATGAGAGGAGAGGTCCTTGGTCCTGTGAAGGCTTGATGCTCCCGTGTAGGGGACTGCCAGGATGAGGAAGTGAGAGTGGGTAGGTGTGGGTGGGTGGGGTAACACCCTCATAGAAGCAGGGGGGAAGGATACGAGGTTTTTAGAGGAGAAACCAGGAAAGGGGCTAACATTTCACATGCAAATAAAGAAAATTATCTAATAAAAATCCTACAATCCAAATAACCTCATTATTATTTATTATGTGTCATCTGGGCTGCTCTTACCTATAATTGGGCAGCCCTCGGACCCAAATTCTCTTGGGCCCTAGCCCGTGGCAGTTCTCAGTTCTCCTCTCCTGCACATTTTTCATTCTTCATCTATTCCATGGTGGCGTTTCTCTCTCCTCTCTCTCTCTCTCTCTCTCTCTCTCTCTCTCTCTCTCTCTCTCTCTCTCTCTCTCTCTCTCTCTCTCTCTCTCTCTTTGTGCTCTCCTCTCTCTAAGCCCATAAAAACCTCAACCTCACCTTTGTCTCTTCCCAGCTATTGGTTGTTGGTGTCTTTATTCACCAACCAGAATTAACTGGTGGCAGAGTTTCTCAAGGTCTTACATATGCACACAGTATTTGAATGGAATATTATTTTTAGGAACTATACAGAGGCAAAATGAGGAATTTATGGAACTGCTCCTTATTTTTCAATTATTTTTTTGTCTAGGGAAGAAAATTGCTACCTATTAAATGCTTTAAATTTTTGTTAAACTTTAAGAGTCAGACAACAAGCACTAGCAAGATTTTTATCAGAAAATGAAAACCATTTGTAAAGCATTGTTGACATTTAAGGTAATGTCACAGATGGGTGATTGGCTTATTATTCTACATTTGTACATATTGTCGGGAGCAAATACTGGAGATTAAGAAACACTCTCAAGACTTGAGTCCCAGGGAAGTGGGGAGGTCTGATTGGGTGGGGGTGGGGGATGGGGATATCGTTTTGGAGAGTAGGGAAGAGGTATTGGATGAGGAACAGTCAGAGGGCAGACCAGGATGGGGAATTTCTGGACTGTAAAAAAAAAAAGGTTAAAGAATAATAATAATAAAAAGAAACCCTCTCAAGTAATTCAAGTAAAAAAATGGCATATGTTGGGCCTTATCAAAATTACTTCCTTAATAACTTTGATTGGGGAGTGTTTAGCTATGATTCTCTCAATTGAAAATGGCATAGATGGTAAGTGGTCAATACAATATCATTCCAGGAAATTCACTATATAACCATAATTCTTGATTTCGCTGCATATACTTATATTGGAAATGGAGTTTTCATCAGAAAGTCTGCTGGTAGATCTCATTATTTATGTACTTTACTTCTGGTGCTGTCCTGTCTGCTTAAAAGACAAACTCATTCAATAGCCTAATCAACCATGACTTACTTTATTATATGTCAACTTGATTGATGACAAGAAAAAGTAGAGAAAGGTTACAGCATTTTCTCAAGGGAAAGAACTAACAGGTAGAAGATAGGAAATCAAACCTCTAGGGTGTTTTAACTTTAGAGTCACCACTAAAATACAACAATTACTGACCTTCAAAAGTGACCTCATTTAAAAATATCACCCTTCAATATGTATTTTGAGACACAAAGAGAGAATATTCATGATGTATTCCTTTTATGCTACTCATTCCTTTGACAGTAGAACCTGAGAGAACTTCTGAGTCAAAATATGTAAATTAAGGCATACTTCAACTTCAGAATTGGACTAGGTCATTTAATTAATTGCTAACTGTGTATGACTCCTCCTGCATGCACCAGTCCAGCCTGGTCTACACTTACTGAGAAAACCAGGCTCTGCATGCATCTTTCTTTCTTGCTTGCTTTCTTGCTTGCTTGCTTGCTTGCTTGCTTGCTTGCTTGCTTGCTTGCTTGCTGTCTTGCTGTCTTGCTGTCTTGCTGTCTTGCTTTCTTGCTTTCTTGCTTCCTTGCTTCCTTGCTTCCTTGCTTCCTTGCTTCCTTGCTTTCTTGCTTCCTTGCTTCCTTGCTTCCTTGCCTCCTTGCCTCCTTACCTCCTTTCCTCCTTCCTTCCTTCCTTCCTTCCTTCCTTCCTTCCTTCCTTCCTCCCTTTCTTCTTTCTTTCTTTCTTTCTTTCTTTCTTTCTTTCTTTCTTTCTTTCTTTCTTTCTTTCTTTCTTCCTTCCTTCCTTTCCTTCTTTCTTTCTTTCCTCCTTTCCTCCTTTCTTCCTTCCTTCCTTTCTCTTTCTTTCTTTCTTTCTTTCTTTCTTTCTTTCTTTCTTTTCTTTTCTGTCCTTTCTTCCTTCCTTTCTTCCTTCCTTTCTTTCTTTCTTTCTTTCTTTCTTTCTTTCTTTCTTTCTTTCTTTCTTTCTTTTCTTTCTTTTCTGTCCTTTCTTCCTTCCTTTCTTCCTTCCTTTCTTTCTTCCTTTCTTTCTTTCTTTCTTTCTTTCTTTCTTTCTTTCTTTCTTTCTTTCTTTCTTTCTTTCTTTCTTTCTTTCTTTCTTCCTTCCTTCCTTCCTTCCTTCCTTCCTTCCTTCCTTTCTTTTTAAGTTAAATGGTTTTTTATTTTTTCCCTTGTGAGCAATCTCTTTTTTTAATTAGGTATTTTCTTCATTTACATTTCCAGTGCTATCCCAAAAGTCCCCCATATCCCACCCCACTCCCCTACCCACCCACTCCCACTTCTTGACCCTGGCATTCCCTGTACTGAGACATATAAAGTTTGCAAGACCAATGGGCCTCTCTTTACACTAGGCCATCTTCTGATACATATGCAGCTAGAGACATGAGCTCTGGGGGGTACTGGTTAGTTCATATTGTTGTTCCACCTATAGGGTTTCAGATCCCTTTAGCTCCTTGGGTAGTTTCTCTAGCTCCTCCGTTGGGGGCCCTGTGATCCATCCAACAGCTTACTGTGTGTGAGCATCCACTTCTGTGTTTGCTAGGCCCCGGCATACTCTCACAAGAGACAGCTATATCAGTGTCCTTTCAGCAAAATCTTGCTAGTGTTGGTGTCAGCATTTGGGGGCTGATTATGGGATGGATCCCCAGGTATGGCAGTCTCTAGATGGTGCATCCTTTCATCTCAGCTCCAAACTTTGTCTCTGTAACTCCTTCCATGGGTGTTTTGTTCCCAATTCTAAGAAGGGGCAAAGTGTCCACACTTTGGTCTTCGTTCTTCTTGAGTTTCATGTGTTTTGCAAATTGTATCTTATATCTTGGATATTCTAAGTTTCTGGGCTAATATCCTCTTAACAGTGAGTACATACCATTTGAGTCCTTTTGTGATTGGGTTACCTCACTTAGGATGATGCCCTCCAGGTCCATCCATTTGCCGAGGAATTTCATAAATTCATTCTTTTTAATAGCTGAGCGTACACAGGCAGCCCCAAGGTATGCTTAATATTAGCTATGAGAAAATCAAGAGGATAAGTGCAATCTTTCTGGAAATATGAAGGAAGCAAGAGCTCCTTTATAGCAAAGATGCATGTGATGCTCTTGAACATGCATGCATCTTTCTTAAGGGAGCTCTTGCTTCCTTCATATTTCCAGAAAGATTGCACTTGTCCTCTTGATTTTCTCATAGCTAATATTAAGCATATCCTGGGGCTGCCTGTGTACACCAGTCATTTTTCTACTAGTCTTTTCTGAATGAGGAAGCTAAAGAAACTGACCTTTAACCCATACAGTAAAACATAAACAGCTCTATCCTTTACTATTGATATAAGAACTACTACCGCACAGCCCTGAAACATAGTCAGTCTGTTCAAAATATGTACAACAGTAAAACAATTGTAAACAGCATACTCAATTTTCTGCTTCTGACTTTTTCAAGGTCAGGTATATCCACAAATGGTGGATCATTCAATCTTTGTCAGGCTCAACATGTAATTTCTTCCATACAGTAACAATAAGTCTCTTACCATGGGCTACCATGACCAAAAGAGTCCTTTCAACCATATGCATAATATTGAGTTTTTTTTTCTGACAATTGGTTTTCAGTTTGCTTCAAAAGACTTTCTATATTGACAGGAGAGTGTAGAGTAGCAGCACACTTGTAGATGGTTCACCTAGGTTCTCATTAATGAACAGTTTAGATTATTACAGGATATTTACACTTTACCTCAACTTAAAAGTCTGTTGAACTCATTAACTCATTACTTTTAGTTGTGGATTTTATTTTCTTCTCCTCGAATACTATAATGCATGTGGTTATTCTGGTCCATATTCTTCTCCACTTTCTGACAATCTCTCCAACTTAGTGAGTTTAACATGACCTTGGCTCTTCTGAAGAAGGCTTCCATTGTTTACTTCTGATGTGTACTTTTAGTTGTGTTAGTTGTATGACTAGGATGTAGATGATTCAGATGATACAACACACTACAGTGCGCATGTGCTTGACTTCTTCAAATTATTTCTAGGCATTGTATGCTGCTGAATATTATTGAAAGTAAATTCCCAAGGAAAGTGGATATTTCTGAGCAAAAGAGAAGAAATATTTTGTCATTTATAATATGGCTTCCATGTCTCGACAGACACTTGACTCTGGGAGCAGGATCTGATTAAGTAGTCTATACTCGAGGTAATTTTTTTCAGACTATTCTACTCTAGCAGAATTGGTTATGGTTTACAATCTACAAGCCTCTTAAAACCTCAAACGAGAAGCTACTAAATGAGTATGCATTTGGACACGTCTACTTTCTTTATTCAGAAAAGATAGTAACTGACAGAATTCTCCATGATAAACATTGGTTTTTCAAATTTCTAATCATGTGACCCTTTTGGTCACATTTTAATACTGCATCAATATCTCATTTCTCTCTCTTTTTTTTTTTAAACTGATTTAGTGTTCATTAATACATCTTCTCCATGACAGTTATTGCTCTAGTCTTCCTAGTGGATATTTTCTATGTCTAGCCTCCTTTCTGTTTTTATTTTTTTAAAAAAAATAGATATCATCTTGAGTGAGGTAACCCAATCACAAAAGAACACACATGATATGCACTCACCGATAAGTGGATATTAACCCAGAAGCTCAGAATAACCAAGATACAATTCACAAAACATATGAAACTCAAGAAGAAAGAAGACCAAAGTGTGGATACTTAATCATTCTTAGAAGGGGGAACAAAATAATCATGGGAGGAAATACAAAGAGGGAAGCAGAGATTGAAGGAATAACCATCCAAAGAATGTCCCACCTGGGGATCCATCCCATATACAATAATCAAACCCAGACAATATCCACTATCATGCATACCAACAAGTTCTTGCTGACAGGAGCCTGATATAGTTATCTCCTGAGAGGCTCTGCCAGTGCCTGACCGAAGTGGGTGCTCACAGCCATCCATTGGGCTGAGCATAGAGTCCCCAATAAAGGAGCTAGAGAAAGTACCCAAGGAGCTGAAAGGGTTTGCAGCCCCATAGGAGGAACAACAATATGAACTAACCAGTACCCCCAGAGCTCCCAGGGAGTAAAACACCAACCAAAGACTATACATGGTGGGTCTCATGGCTCCAGCTGCATATGTAGCAGAGGATGGCCCATTCGGTCATCAATGGGAGGAGAGGCCCTTGATCCTATGAAGGCTCTAAGCTACAGTGTAGGGGAATGCCAGGACCATAAAGCAGGAATGGGTACATTGGTAAGAGGGGGAAGGGGTGAGGGGATAAGGGGTTTTTCAGAGAGGTAAACCAGGAAAGGGATAACACTTGAAATGTAAATAAAGAAAATATTTTATAAAATAATGGAATCAATTATTCAGTTAAAAATTACAGATTTGTCTTTATTGCCTATTTGGAAAAGTAATGCATTTTATTTCTTCAGTGAAATTGCCAAACAGAAAAAAAAATGACATTAAAAAGTTTAAAATCTACTATTGGATTATACAATGTAATTTCAAGGAAATGTTTTACTACTTCTAGGAAATATAAAAGCTGAAGAACATAATGCTTTAATAATCTTTCCAATTCTTGAGTGAAGCTTCACTCTGGTCTTTCAGAGAAGACAATGAAAGAATCCATCTTGCGTGCTTCCTTGGAGACATTGAACAGGAGAGTTTTGCACAGAAGTTAGATGGCTGGCGTTACTATGAGCTTATGTCTACTTACTCATCCACTTCTACATAATAACCAAAGTTTTTTTTTGTTGTTTTGTTTTTGTTTTGTTTTGTTTTTTGAAAGGTTCCCTCATTCTACTATAATAATGAGTTCCTCAAAAATCAATCACGGGAGACAGGAGAGATGATTTTATAGCAGAGAGCTTAGCTGCTTTTACAGAGAACTTGAATTCAGTTCCCAGCATCCACATGGGCTCACGATGGCAGAATTTCAGCACCAGGAGATGTGGTGCTCTCTTGTGGTCCACTCCAACAACATGTGAACACACAACCAAACACAGACACACACACACACACACACACACACACACACACACACAGAGAGAGAGAAAATAAAATACATCTTTAAAAGAATAAGCAAATAAAATGTCCTTACATGTATGAGGACTTTATTCCTTCCTGCTATTCATTTATCTGTGTATTTTTGTATGTGTGCCAGCACTGTATACTACTACTATAAGTCACACTATGTCATACTAAAGTATAAATTGAATGGAAAGGTGATAGTGGTTATTCTTATATAACTTCATTCTCAATAAAATTTATCTGTAAAGTTTTAGCATTGATAAGACACATGCTATAGATTTTTGACTGATTGTCAGATAATGAAAAAGTCTTCATTCCTCTTTAGTTAAGTGACTATCTTGACTAGTTCTCTATTTCATCAAAATATTTTCTGCACTACCATCAATTTTTTCTGTTTACTTTTTCTGCTAGTGTTATGAATTACATGAACTGGTTTAAAAATAATAATTTCAGTTTTAAATTTCTAGAAAAAAATCATTTGGACATACATATTGCCTCAGTGGAATACTTCTTTGATTAAATACTCTAATTTGTCAATTCTTTGCTTGATTTTTGAGCTCATGACTATGAGAAATATTTTTAAGTTTTTAAATGAAATATTTCTAAGTTTACCTTGAATTTATTATTCCAGTTTAAAATTCTCTATTATAACAACCTCTGATCCTAATATAAAAGTTAATTTAAGCCAAGGTGATGGTGGAAAATGCCTTTAGTTCCAGCTCCTAGGAAACAGAGGCAGGATGATGTATTAGTTTGAAGCCAGCCTGGTCTATAGAATGAGCTCCAAGACGACAGGGTTAAACAGAGAAACCCTGTCTCCAAAACCAAAAACAACCAACCAACCAGACAGACAGACAGACAAAACAACAAACTGCAAAGAAAAATCCCCAATTATTTAAATAGTAATTTACGTTCTTACAAGATGGCTCATTAAGAGTATCGACTCATCTTCCCGAGGACCTGGGTATGATTCCCATTACTTATATAATAGCTCGCAATCATCTGTAATTCCAGTTTCAGGGTATCTGATGTCCTCTTCTTGCCTCCATTTGGAACAGGAACATATATAGCACACAGTCATACAGTGGGAAAAAACAAACCAAAAAAAAAACCCCATAAACATAAAACAACTTGTTAAAAAGACTCTGCAGTGCATTTGTATTTTTGCCAGTCAATAACACACAGATGCTAGTGTTTACATATTTGGTAACTTCTTGTCTGATTTGAAACATAACCTTATTTAGAAATTACTGCTAATCCAATACGTAATTAATGTCTTATTTAGTTGAACCTTTGGAAAAGTAAATATGATTGGCCCTAAGCAGGATACAGTCATGATGGAATATTTGCTGTGGGTAACTGATCAGAATAAAAGTATGCTCTGCTATGATAACAGTGGGTCCCATTACTAAGAGTGGGTCCCATGACATTACAACTTTTAGGTTTGAAGGGTACCTTGGCTACTTCCTGATGGATTCTTTGTGCCACTAAGTGGACTCAAACACACAATTCACTCATTTAAAAAGAAAAAAATAAATCCTTAATTTCCATTTTTTGAAACAGCCTACATGCAAAAAACTGTAGGTCATATTAAAATCTACAGCTAACAGATTTAAGAAATATGAGGCTGTTGGGAGAATAAGATACTTCTAATAAAACACAAGGTTAAAAGCTGAAGGAATGATTTATTCATTTGGTGATATGTGGGACACTTATCTGGATACTTTCTTATTTTATTAAAATGAGGATATGGTTAAATACAATGCACATTTTAATTTACCTTTTTCTTTAAATTCTCCAAGGATAAGAGGTATCTCAAAAGATAAAATAATAATAATAATAATAATAATAATAATAATAATAATAATAAAAACCAAGTAAGAGCCAGGCGTAGTGGCACACACCTTTAATCCCAGCACTCAGGAGGCGGACGCAGGAGGATTTCTGAGTTCAAGGCCATCCTGGTCTACAAAGTGAGGCCCAGGTCAGCCAGGGCTATACAGAGAAACCCTGTCTCAAAAAACAAAACAAAAACAAAACAAAACAAAACCACGTAAGAGAAAGAAAAGAAAAGGCAAGAGTTAACTAGTATTAGAAATATTGAAGAGTGGCACGTACAGAATGACAAAGTAGGGCTTCTTTGGGAGCCAATGCCAATGCCTATGACTTTCTTCTGCTGTGGAGGCTAACCAGTGGACTTGGCGAGAAGCAGAGAAACTGCATTGACTATGTGCAGATTAAGTCACAATCCTGAAACTTAAACAAGAGGTGCAGACTTAAGACAGGACTTCTGTCTCTCCAAAGTCAATGCCCATCAGAGTAAAGCATCCCTAATATCATTGTGTGTTTATTTGTTTTTAGGATTTCTACACATCATAGTTAATAAAATATATCTTCATAGCTGAAATTGCAAACAAACAAGAAAATCAATGTATTGTAATGACAAAGCATAGAATTCTATAATGTGGCATGGTTAAAACTAAAGTTTAGAAGTAATGACTTTCAAAAAGATCAACTTCTTTGCTTTCTCTTCCCCTCCCCCCCAAAAAAAACTTGAGGAAGAGAAACAAAGTATGTTTTTAACAAAACTACAACTTGTAACTTTAAGACAAAAATTATTAGGGTTAAAATCTTAATAGACAGAATAAAGAGCTGATTAAATCAAGTTTTTTGCAATATGTTTGAGAATACTGCTGGAGTAAGATAGAAAGCAAGTGGGATATATTGTCTGTCAGAAAAGAAGAGATCCTGCAATTGAAGACCATCACTAAGCAATACAAAGAACATATTCAAATCTATTGTGAGAAAAGTCAAATCTATATAAAACAATAATAAATGGTCTCAGCCAGACCTTAAAGCAAGGTAAGTCAAAGGACATTAACAACACTACTTAACTGTAATGAATCAAATGAGGATTGTGTATGAAGAGGCAACATTATTTTCAAAGAGATTCAAGAACTAAGCAACCAAATCATTAATACCAGCAGGTGTCACTAGAGCAATGCTTAAGGAGTCAACTCCAGGAAGGAGGAAGAGAAATGACTTCCAAGAGAAGGCTGAAAAACAAGAAGGAAGCATGCATTATTTGTTTGAAGATGTGGTTATAAAACAATAAAATAAAGAGATTAAGCATAGGAAGGGCAGCACATATATACATCAACATAGTCATATGATCCAGGATCAAGGGGCATTTTTATAATGATCCCAAATCTTAAATTCAGAGTATTGAGTAAGTGACTCATTGACTTTGCAATTTTTATAATAAATATAGTTGATTTTTTCTAGGTTATCCATTAAAAGCAGCTAACTCAGAGCAATGGTATACATGAATTACACATAATTTATTTTTCAAATGAACAAACAGGTAAATAATAGAAAAATAAAATTCAAAATAAATTGGAAGTATTATGTATAAATTTATAATTATATTTGTGTGTGTGTGTGTGTGTAGGCTAGAATTGTCAAAATGGATATTATAAATGAATGTGGATGTATAAACTACACACTTAATCATAAATACAAAGTAGTATTGGAAGTAAAATAATGAATAAAATACAAAAACTAGAAAAACCAGCAATGGAAATAAGGGGCCACTTGATGACTTAGTGGGCAGTGTGGTTTCCTGCCAAGGTCAAACATTTGGATTATGTCCCAGGACCCACGTGATAGAAGGAGTGAAATGGCTCAAGAAAGTTGACTTGGCCTGCCACATCTAGGTTGTGCCATGCATGTGCTGCAGCACACACACACACACACACACACAGACACGATATGTAATTTTTAAACTTTCAAGCAAAAGTAATTTTTCTTAGAGTCTGATAAAATTGGTTCTAATACAAAGACCACCTTGAGTGTAGTTGCTATGTAATCAAATGATACTTATTCTTCCAGACAAATCATTTACCTTAAGGTTGTAGGTAAAACTCTCATTAAGACATATAAGAACAAGTTTAAATATTCAGTTGAAATACACAGAATTGCTTATTTCATTTGTCAAAAGTGAAAACTCATGTAGTTTTGAAGGTTTTTATACCAGTTTTTATTGTGCATGTACTAGTAAAAAGGAAAACATATATATTTAATCAATGAAATCAGGAAGATTGATGAACAGAAAAATGGATGGCAATTCCAAACTTCCACGATTACACATTACCTATTTTATTCCCTCAACAATAGCAAGAAATGGACATTATTATTTATGCTACTTAAACTAAGAAAATATTAATTGGTTGTCCTGATTTTCTGAGCTTCCTTTCAGATGTAGTGAATTGACAGAGCTGTGGTTTGAAATTAGGGTTCTGCATTATTCAGTTTTAAATGTGTGCCATTTTGCAATGTCAATCACACACACACACACACACACACACACACACACACACACAAACGTTTAAACACACCTGTAGAAAATATATTTTTCCTGTCATATGACCAACATAAACATACAAATTTATCAAACAATACTTAACATATGAAAAAGAATGGGCCTCATACAGACATGTTCTTTAACCACAATGAATAATCAAGTTAATAACAACAGAAATATTAGCTAAAATATCACAAATTTAAGAAATTGCATGTCATTTACAAAACAACCAAGAACTTATATAACTTACACTTACATAAGAGTAAAATTATCGTGAAAGTTAATATATTAAGTATCCTAGTTTGCTTCCCTACTGCTTTGGTGTGTAATAAAACACTGCCCGGAAGCAATGTGTGTGGAGAGGACTGGCTTCACTTCCAGGGATACCATGACAAACACTTAAGGCCTGAACTTAGAGGAATAAACTGAAGCAGAGGCTGCTGGATTTTGACCATTGATTCTTAGGTTGTAGCCTGCTGATTCCTATTCTAGAATGAAAAATTTTAATCTAGTGCACATTGTTTATTTGAATTTTATCAAAACCTATTTTAATGATGGTTCTGAAATACATTCATCTTCCTTTTAGCCCATCACCCACCAGAGGTTGTGGAAAAGAAAGGATACTGGTCAAGTGAACCTGTTTAGAAAGGTTCTTCAGAGAACACAACTCCCATTTGTGTTGTCTGGAAATCAGCAGTTTGATACACAGGTTTGCGTCACAGCTCAATCCACTTGCAAACACTTCAGATATACACAAGCAGTCTAGTTCAGTAGAATTGGAATAGCAAACACAAATCAGCAGTGGTGGCACTACCTAGCAGAGACAGCCAGGCCTCAGCCTTCACATGAGTCAGTAGGAGGGACCAGGAGGGATGTCAGGAGAGGGTCTCAGCTGTGCCTCCCTCAGTGAAGTTAATATCAGCAAAGAAAAGAGACCAACAAGGATTACACAACTAACTCTATAAGCAAGTCAAACTCAATCTCCATTACTATCCTTTGAGTCCTTTTTATATGCCCTCGATACATCTCCTGTTCTCCAAAGGCCTTGCCTCAGGGTGTGTGCATGGCTCAGCTGACCTCATTCTGTCAATCAACCTTAGTCTGTGGAAAGGGCAAGAAACTGAAGCACGACACCCGATGTTTTGTGTGTGCTTTGCTCTCTATGGAGTCCTGACAAATGGAGCGCAAGCATGCAATGTAAGGCAGACCAATACATGTGTGTCATATGTGAAGTATCCTTTCTCATTGTTTTAGCAGAATATCTTCTATCCTGTGTCGGCTTCAGCCAATCATTCTTTCATGAGTCTGCCTTAGCTTTTCACCTGTGTCCACTTCAGCTAAATGTTCCTTCATGTGTTAGCCCCAGCAAAACACCATCCAACCAACTTTCCAAAGATCTCTTAAGTTTCCACTTCAATACTGGAGCATTTAAATAACATTTAAATAACAAGACAGCCTGCTTTTTAGCAGACACTGTCTTAACTGATAAGGCATAGACACTGGGATTCTGAGTTCCTACAATTGTAATGGTTATATCTTCTTCATCTCTGGCATAGCAGAGTTGTTACACAGAATTCAGGATAATTTATTGACTGCTGGGTGTGAAGTCTCTGTTGCCAACTTAATTAGAGTTGTCATGTCAGAACTCATTATTTATTAATTATTTTAGGTCATAATTATATTGTTTCTCTCTTTCCTTTCATTCCTCTAAACCCTATCATGTAACCCCCATGCGGTGGTCTGAATAAATCACATAGGGGACTAATATCCAATATATATAAAGAACTCAAGAAGGTGGACTCCAGAAAGAATTCTCACCTGAGGAATACCTAATGTCAGAGAAGCACCTGAAAAAATGTTAAGCATCCTTAATTATCAGAGAAATGCAAATCAAAACAACCCTGAGTTTCCACCTCACACCAGTCAGAATGGCTAAGATCAAAAATTCAGGTGACAGCAGATGCTGGCGAGGATGTGGAGAAAGAGGAACACGCCGGGCGTGGTGGCGCACGCCTTTAATCCCAGCACTCGGGAGGCAGAGGCAGGCGGATTTCTGAGTTCGAGGCCAGCCTGGTCTACAAAGTGAGTGCCAGGACAGCCAGGGCTACACAGAGAAACCCTGTCTCGAAAAACCAAAAAAAAAAAAAAAAAAAAAGAAAGAGGAACACTCCTCCATTGTTGGTGGGATTGCAAGCTTGTACAACCACTCTGGAAATCAGTCTGGCAGTTCCTCAGAAAATTGGACATAGTGCTACTGGAGGATCCAGCAATACCTCTCCTGGGCATATATCCAGAAGTTGTCCCAACCGGTAAGAAGGACACATGCTCCACTATGTTCATAGCAGCCTTATTTATAATAGCCAGAAGCTGGAAAGGACCCAGATGCCCCTCAACAGAGGAATGGATACAGAAAATGTGGTACATTTACACAATGGAGTACTACTCAGCTATTAAAAAGAATGAATTTTTGAAATTCCTAGGCAAATGGATGGATCTGGAGGGTATCATCCTGAGTGAGGTAACCCAATCACAAAAGAACTCACATGATATGTACTCACTGATAAGTGAATATTAGCCCAGAAACTTAGAATACCCAAGATACAAGATACAATTTGCAAAACACATGACACCCAAGAAGAACGAAGACCAAAGTGTGGACACTTTGCCCCTTCTTAGATTTGGGAACAAAACACTCATGGAAGGAGTTACAGAGACAAAGTTTGGAGCGGTGACGAAAGGATGGACCATCTAGAGACTGCCATATCCAGGAATCCATCCCATAATCAGCCTCCAAACGCTGACACCATTGCATGCACTACCAAGATTTTTCTGAAATGACCCAGATATAGCTGTCTCTTGTGAGGCTATGCCGGGGCCTAGCAAACACAGAAGTGGATGCTCACAGTCAGCTATTGGATGGGTCACCAAGCCCCCAATGGAGGAGCTAGAGAAAGTATCTAAGGAGCTAAAGGGGTCTGCAACCCTATAGGTGGAACAATAATACGAACTAACCAGTACCCCCTAGAGCTCATGTCTCTAGCCATCAGTGTAAAGAGAGGCCCATTGGTCTTGCAAACTTTCTATGCCTCAGTACAGGGGAATGCCAGGGCCAAGAAGTGGGAATGGGTGGGTAGGGGAGTGGTGGGGAGGGCATGGGGGACTTTTGGGATAGCATTGGAAATGTAAATGAAGAAAATACCTAATTAAAAAAAAAAGCCTAAAAAAAAAGATAGCTCCCATAGGTCATATACTTGCATGCTTAGTCAGTAGGGAGTAGAACTGTTTTAAATGATTAGAAGGGTTAAGAAGTGTGGCTTTGTGGGATAGGTCATTGGGGTTGGGCTTTGGGGTTTCAAAGTCCATGGCAAATACAGTCCTCTCTTCTCTCCACTCATGTCCTCCTCCTCTTCCTCCCCCCCCCCCCGTTTCTGTCTCTCCATCTCTCTGTGGATTAAGATGTAATATTTAGCTACTTCTCTAGCAACATGCCTGCCTGCCTGCTGCCACACTCTTTGCCATAATGATAGCAGACTATGCCTCTTAAACTGTAAGCAAACCTCCAATGTTTTCTTTTATAAGAGTTACCTTGAACATGGTGTCTTCACAGCAATACAACATTGACTAAGACACCAGCTTCTTTCTCTTTCAAATTCCTAGCCTCGTTTTGTTATTGTTGTTGTTGGTGGTAGTGGTAGTGTGTATGTGTGTGTATTTGTGTGTGTATTTGTGTGTGTTCCTAATAAGTACACTTTTACTGTAAAAAGCCTGATGGATTTTGTGTGGTTTGATGCAGAAATTAAGTTACTACACTGACACAGTAATTGGTAACAAGAATGACAGTTGTGCCTCTCCCCAGCAATAAATTGTACTTTGTGGTTGGCTAGTTAAGAGATTGCTATTAGAGGCCGAGTAGATGAAAGACAACACAGGAGAAAGCAGTAGGTTAAATACTTGCCTGCATATTTGCAAAGCATTTGGACTTCTTTTGCTAACGAGGCACAAGAAGAAAGAGACTACATTATAAAGGATGAGAAACTTGTATTTATAAGTTTAGGAAAAACATATATAACATAAGGTTAAAAAGGCAGTAAATCTAAGAAAGGTCAAAGGGGTCCTTGGAGGAAAGTTGAAAGGAGGAAAGGGAAGTGGATATATCATTATACTTTAATTTTTAAAAGTAAATTTAAAGTAGGAAAAAAAAAGACAGATGTTCTATGCAGCAAACTTTCCAGTTGGAAAATTCAAAATAAATAAGGATTTAAGTGAATGTAGAAATTGGTGGAATTAAAACCTTCAGATTTCAAACAGGTGAATGATAAGGAGCAAAAGAGCTTTGAGCAATAAAAGGACAGATAATAGTCACAGTTAGCTTTAAAAAAGTGTGAGTCACTATTTCAGTAAGGATCATTTTGAAAGAGCTTCCTGTCCTGAACTTATTGATGCAGATAACCTCAAGATTGCTGGCAGGCCACAAGGAGGGAGCACCAGTCAGCTTGCAGGGAAGAGGCAAAAGAGACAAAGAAAATGGAAGAACCGTGTCTGGAACATAATGTTGGGAGTACTCACTGCTACATGAAACTGATTAGAATCAAATAATCCTAAATCCATGATGTTTTTGAAGCAGCAATATTGCCAAAACCCCTCCATCCTCATCCAAAAGCCCGCAAGTGCTTGGCAAACCTTGAAACAACCTTTGGCCTGGAAATGGGCTGCAATGCCTGGGTAGCTCCCAAGAAGGGCATTTCTCAACAGCCACTTCAAATGGGACCAAGAGTTTAATGGGCAGAAAAGAATCTCCTAGTTGGGAGCCCAAAGCCACAGAGAATGATGCTTGTGGAAGCCTTGCTCCAAGAGCTGAATTAGAGTCTATCAACAAATTTTCTCATGTCATAGAGGGCTTTAAAATGTTCCAGGGAAGTTTCAATGTTACTAATGGTCCAGGACCAGATATTTGTCCCACCTTTATTTCCTTTCTGAATAGATACCCAGAAGATGGACATGAATTCAACAGTATCTTTGCCTTGTGATGGAAGAGATGATTTGGTGTGGCTTTGGCTTACTTCCTTTGGAATGAATCTGAAATAATGCTGTGTAGTGATCAATAATCAGATGAACACCACATAATCAGGGCTGAATCAGGCCTGGAGATGTAGCTCAGTTGTTAGAGTACTTGCTTGGCATTCAGGGAGCCCTTGGTTTGCTCTCCAGCACTGCCTAACATGGGATGTTGTTGACTCATGCATGTAATCCTAGTACTCAGGAGGTAGAATTGGGCAAAGCAGCACTTCAAGGCCGTATTTGATTACAGAATGAATTCACAACCAGTCTGGCTACATAAGAACATGCCTCAACAAAAAGAGGGAAGTTTAATACTAAGTACCGCCCAAAGCAGAGACAATGTAGTACATTTTCTTAACACAGTTTCTTTTCATTTTGAAGATGCAACTAAGCTGTCTTTCTCCACTTTCATTGCAATTGATTGACAGTATGCAAGGAACATGAGAAGTTATGAATGCTACTTCAAAGCTTAGCCTCTAAATCTTTCAAGTTATCCTTTATACACTCCCTTTTCCATTGTCTGGTGTTAAATGCAATGACTCCAGAGAAGGGTTCTAAGACTAAGAAGTTGGACCATTACATAGAAGAAGCAACAGTCCTTGTGTGATAACTTACAACACTCCTCCCTTGTTGACAACCTCCAGAAATGATGACATGAAAGAATAGTGGACCTATACTGAGTCGGGACAGTTAGACAGAAAGTTGTTTGTTATAAGGTTTGAACATTTCTTTTTGGTAACACCACATGTTACCTTCCCACTCAGCTACCAACAGGGGACTTAGAGTGATAGTTTGAAGATCTGTAAAATGAATCCTTTTCATGACATAGATTTAGGAGACTATATCTGGGTTGTGTTAGAGAATCCAGAGTTTACTGTAGAATGAAAGTTGACTTCAGCAAATATTGTCAAGGAAAAGAAGAAGTTGCTGTTGCCATTGATTTAGTACCTGAAGGTAAGGGAAAATTTACCTTACCATGGCTACATTTCTTTTGGGATGAGGAATTACTGATTTACTTTTTGCATAACTTATGTGGGTCAAGTAATATGCAAAAGTAAGGAGTCTTTAGGTCCTGTTCAGAAAGTTTTCCTGAAGGAAGAAAATATCTTAACTCAGAGACTTGTAGTACAATCATGAATGGATGTCCAAAGAATGAAAGCAATTCTCCAGAGAGCTCTCAAAATAGAGCTAGAGAAGCCTAGAGTCAAGGAAACTGCACAGGAAGGATATACAACACAACTCTCTAGGGAGTGCAGGAAAGTCCAGAGAGTGAGGGAGCAAGCAAGCATCAAGCAAGCAAGCAAGCAAGCAAGCAAGCAAACAAGCAAAAGGTAGACAGAGATGCAAAAAATAATGGATAGGAATGAATCCTTCTTATGCTTGATATCTAGGGAATAAGAAATCAGCCATAAATGAATAAGAAATACCCTATCTTTTGCTCTACGTTTAACCAAGAAGTACTTAATATAGAAACAAGTTTATGGAAGTTTAGTATATTACATAGAGTAGGTGAGTATATTCTGTAGTGGAAAATCATTAAAATTTACTTAATACAACTTTAGTTCTTATTCATATTATAGTATGCCATGGCTTGGATATATAATTAATCAGATTTTATGCAAGTACAGAGGCTAATAACACTCTGTCTTCATTCATAGTTCCAAAGACCATTTTACATAAGAATCCATAAGATAATGCATTAAAACTGTCCTGGAGACTTCAGTTTTTATATCTTTAAAGTGGAAAAATAATCTTTAAAATATCAAAATAAATACTATATCAGTATGTTGCAAGTTGTATCACCAGCAATCTACGTATATAAGTGTGACTTTCAGTAAAATTCTTCATTTTTCTTTTAACATGTATCATAGAGCAAATGCCTTGCAAACCCCAGAAAATAAGCAAGTTAGAAAATCATAACATGCTTGCTTTTGTCACTGTCTTCTGAGAATACAAGGATGCCTGCACTAGTTTCTCCTGGTTGAAAGGTATTCTGTTTACATCATTTTTTAATTAGATATTTTCTTCATTTACATTTCAAATGCTATCCCCTTTCCTAGTTTCCTCTCTGAAAAAGTTTTCATTTTGAGAGTTGAAATCTCAAGTGTTTTCCTGCTCAAAGGGAAAATGCCCAGTAGAGGGAGCCAACCACCATTAAGAGCATCTTCCTTACATTGGAGAATTAAGTCTCCATGGTCTATACCCAAAACACTGGAGCAGAGTAGATAGCTTCATTGGTGGTTTGGGAGCTGGGGAAGTTGGCGATTGTTGTGTTCCTAACCCGAGTAAACTATTATGATTGGGCACTGTGTCCTTTCGACTTTAGAACAGAGATAACCTTTAAGTTTCTTTCTCTATCGTTGTCTAGTGGTTTCCCATCTTTAAACCTAATAGTAAAGTAGCCGACCCTCATGAAAAAGGACTCTCTGAGGATTCAACCACTGTTTTCTTCAGCCCCGAGGAGACACATAACTCTTCACCAAGGGAAAAGAGATCAAAGTGTTTGCTATCAACAAAACTATTCTTCCCTCCCTCTATGGACAGAAGAATAAATCACAATTAGAGGAGCCGAGAACCTTTATAAGTGCAGACTTCTTTACTTAAATGAACATACAACTCCTCAAATGTAGATATAAACAAAACGCACTTGACAAGTAGAAGGAAACTATGAATAAACCGAGTAAATGCAAACAATAGAAAGAAATTCCGTTGATTTCTAGCTTTCTGATGAATTGCTGAATTTGGTAGATCATTTCTCTTGCCAAGTTTCTACTCTACTATCTTTTCAATGACTGAGAAGATGTCTAGTTTTCATGTTCGAGGTTCGAAGAATATAGTGCACATGCAAATCTAGGGGCATCCCAGCACAAAAATGTACCTCAGAGGAAAACTAGGCTTGGGGGAGAAAAAGAAAGACTACCTCTCTATTGTCTTTGATCTCACAGTAGGATAAATGACAGTTTTGTAGTACATCAAGCATACTGAAGCCCCAGTTCTGTCCTCTTCCAGTTACATGAATTTGGAGTTGTCACTAATCCACATTTGCCTATGTACTTTTTCCCTTGGGAAAAAAAAAAGAGCTAGAGAGAGAGCTCATTTAAAGTGCTTGCCTTACAGGTATGAGGGACTGAGTTTGAGTCCCAGAACTTACACGGAATAAGATACTGGGTGCAACTGAAAAAAGCTGGGAGTAATGCAGGTGGTCACTAGCTCCAACAGATCAGCCCTAAAAACATACATGCAAGAGACATACAGACCAAGTTTGTTATGTTTAGTTATGCACAAATATATGCATATATGTCCCTATACATCTATATTGGAGGAAGGGAAAGGAAAGAAGGGATGCTGTAATTATAATTTTTTAAAATGCCTGGTATGGTGGTTTAAGCTTTTAATCCAAGCTATAGGAATATAGAAACAGTCAGATTCTTAGGGTTTCTGGCCAGCCAGACTATTTTAGTTGATGATATCAGGTGAATGAGAGAACCTGCTCAAAAATAATTAAGTAAATAAGCCAATAAACAATGTCTGATGATGTCTTTTGGCCTCCACCTACAGACATAGGCAAACATACTAGCATACTCATAGAGAAAGAAAAACAGAGTAAAATATTTATGTGTTACCATGCAAGGGAGCTGGCAGGGTAGGAAGCAACTGACGGCACAGTGACAACTATCAACGATAAGTATTTCCCATATCGGACACTCTTGTAAATATCTTCAGACTAACACTATAATACAATATTGTCCCCAGTCCTCTAACGCAACACTATCATCTTCATTTGACTGCACATATAACCAAGAGCTAGCAAGTCTATCAGGGCTCAGGCTTTAAAACTAAATGTCTGATTAAAAAAAAAAATACTTCCCCACCTGGGGATCCATCTCATATACAACCACCAAACCCAGACACTATTGCATATGCCAACAAGATTTTGCTGACAGGACCCTGATATAACTCTCTTGTGAGGCTATGCCAGTGCCTGGCAAATACAGAAGTGGATGTTCACAATCATCTATTGGATGGAACACAGGGCCCCTAAAGAAGGAGCTAGAGAAAGTACCCAAGGAGCTAAAGGGATCTGCAACCCTATAGGAAGATCAACAATATGAACTAACCAGTACCCCACAGAATTGTGTCTCTAGCTGCATATGTAGCAGAGGATGGCCTAGTCGGCCATCAATGGGAGGAGAGACCCATTGGTCTTGCAAAGATCATATGCCCTAATACAGGGGAATGCCAGGGCCAGGAAGCTGGAGTGGGTGGGTAAAGGAGCACAGCGGGGGGAGGGTATAGGGGACTTTGGGGATAACATTTGAAATGTAAATGAAGAAAATATCTAATTAAAAACAACAACAACAAACAAACAAACAAAAAACAACAACAAAATGTAAAGCAGTTTAGATAAGGGAAAAAAAAATGTTTTCTTGATCTTGTGTCTCCTCCTTGTCCCTTCAGCTGTGATAGGCTACATGACCCCTGCTGACTACCAGACAGTCAAAGGACAGTTCCTTCAGCTGGGTGCTGTGGCCTTAGCAACCCCTGTATAAAAGCCAAAAGCTTGCTTTATTATTCCTCTGCTCAGCTTGTCTCCTACAGTGCATGCACTAGCCCCAAATACCCACTAGATGGTGATGAAATTCTAGCTTGATTTAGCTTTTGCCATGTGAATTAAAAAAAAAAAAAAAAAACTTTCTATGTCCACAGACATAAATCTGCACATAAATCCTAGATTTGGGAAATCATATACTTGTATAAATTCCTCTTAAACTTTCATGGTGGACTCTGGAGCCTTGGTTACCTTGCTTAAACCAGACCTGGCTAAATTCCCCAGCAGATGCCCTTCTACAGACAAGATCCTCTTTGCTCAGGTGTGAGGTGGAAATGGTTAGCATGCTTTGGGTATATATAGTTGCGCTTTCAGAAGCCCACCAGCCTACCTGGCTTTTGCTCCTTGTTCTTTCAAAGAAGACAGTGAATTCAGAGTAGATTCCCACAGCTGCTGACAGAGCACACAGTATTTCAGTTGATTTGTTGATTCCTGATACCAACTATTGTCTATCATGCATGCCTATATGTATCCATTTGGTTAAGACATAAGACATAATGTTGATGTCAACAGTAAACTTTGTATAGACTCTTATATTTTGCCACGTATGACCTTCGTTTCATATTCAGTATAATTCAATAACAGAGAACAGGTTATGTATTCCATTTTATAGAAGAAAACAGAGCCTCTAGAAATCAAATGAAACACTAAGAGTCCACAAGCTTCTCATTTAACGTGTCAAATCTTAGAGACAGACACACTGGGTATATACCTGAAATCTCAAGTACTGCAAAAGCTGGATGATTGATTGCAAGGCTTAGAACAGACTGAACAAATTGGTAAGTTCCAGTCTCAAAACAAACAACTAGAAACAAACAACATAGAAACAAACAAACAACAAACAAACAAACAAACAAACCCAAATTAGAGCTTCAGCTTCAGCCTTCTGATTACTAGTATCAAGTCATTTTCTATTTCTACAAGAGACATAGTGGTATTAACAGAAACTCTCATTCGATTTCTCCCTTTTCAAAGCTTCTGAATTTCCTCTTTCTCCAAAGTCCAGAGATCCAGCATAGAAAACAAACCTGTCTCTTCCCTCTCTCTACCCACAATCCTGTGCCCAGCCAGGCAGCAATGCTGTGAAAGGAAGCAGAGTACATACTCTATTTCATGGCCCTACAGAATACTCAAGCTTGGAAGGAAGAACCATGATTATCTCACCTAACCATCACTTTTACATCTAAGAAACCCAAGCCAGGAAAGAGTGGAAATATTCTTGTAGATGGCGTCGTGGGTTAGTGTCAGGTGACCTACTTTTCTTTAATGTGACCTACACCTTGATGTCATTTAGTTTGGAAACAGTGCCCACTTCAATTGCATTCTCTCTAAAATACCATCTAGTTTAAGTTTTTTATCAAAAAGGCATACATACATGTTAACTATTTTAGCATCTTCCATTTCTGTGCTGTAAAATCTCACCAAACTCAAAAGCATTATGCATAACTTCACTTCATTTCTGAAAATTTTTAGTTTCCTATACTTATTTGTCTCGTTTGATTTGAGACAGAGGCTCCTGAAGTCCAGTCCATCTTTGAATTTTAGGTATCCTAAATCCTGGTTGTCCTGCCTCCATGTTCCTGGTGTTGGGATTACAGATGTGTACCGCCACACTAGGTAGATTCTGTGCAGGAGACTAAACCAGGGTCTTATGAATGCTTGACAAACTCTCTCAAACGAAACTATCTTCTCATCCCCATCTACCATCTTTTATTGCAGTGATAGCAATGTGTTATAGTTACCTTCCTCCTTGACTGAGTCCCCATGAAACAGAATGCCCCTCAGGAAAAGAATGAAATCTTAAGCATCGTTGTAACTCTAGATCCTGTTATTATCTTTAGCAAATGGTAGGTGATGGATAATAAGTTGCTAAGAATTACAGTGCTTAGAATTAGGGTGGCACGTCAAGACCAAACTGCAAAGGTACTGTCAAAAAATTAAAGTCGATGACATAGAAAAGCCACATGTTGATAGCTGTTTAAAGTTTAAAATCTATCCCAGTATATAAAGTGTCTCAAATCTTTCCTAACTCTGCCCCTCAAGACCCCTCCAGTCAGGGGAAGGCAGAGATGAACTAAGGACTCAGCTGTACAACTTCTACTAATTTAGTAGATATTTACTAAGTGTTCTCCAAGTGGAGCTGGAAAGAATTGAGAAGAGAACCTGGAGGAAGACCCAATGAATGAAAAGACAACTTTTCTCGGATACAAAGGGCTTCATTATGAAAGATGGCATATGCCGTGCTTAGGAGTTAGGATAAAGAAATCTGCCCAGTCTCCTGGATTCCTAGACATAGACCTTCATCTCTTTTGGAGGTAAAAGAGAATTTACAGTCTTCTAGTTGGATTTTTGTTTTATAGGGGAAGACATTAAGGCACAGAGAGAAGAAATTCCCCAGAGAGTAAGTGACAGAGCCAGGGTCAGAAACCAGGTCTTCTGACTTACAGCCCAGCACTCTTCAGCACATGGCTGGAATAATCCACCACACACCTGGCGATTCGTTGCTTTCAGAATCCAGCCACTACTCAGTTTTCTCTGCATGGCAAGCAGCCAAGAGCCTTGAACTTCTCTGTGTTACCATTCTGCCCTTTGCCGAATGGGATATTAAAATATTCACTTGGGGGGTGGGGTGGGGGTCATGGGGTTCTGTCCATAAATGTTTGTGATTTGCTCTGAGCTATTTGGGCCAGAGGGACTTCAGAAATGAGAGACCCCAGTGGCCACAGTGGTGGTATCTGAGACTTCTCTGAGGTCTTGACTTTACTCTGCAGAATTAAGGAGATGGTTTAAGTGATAAACTATTCCTCATGAGCTGTATCTGTGTTGAAAGCACAGCATGAGTTCCCTGCACGCTTCCTCTCGCACAACCACAGCTATGCACCAATCCTCCTGGGTTCAGAGATGGAACTTCGGTTAAATGCGTGGAATTTATTCTTAGTCCTTTTCTTAATTATGGTTTTATTTTTATTTCTCTGGTGTTCTCTAGAGGAGGGGTTGGAAAGAAAGGAAAAAGAAGGGGGGCAGGGAAATAGACTTCCAAGGTTTTTTTTTTTTTTCCTTTTTTTCTCTCTCCTTATTTTTGTTTTGTTTCTGAACTGCCTGCTCCCAGCAAAGTAGAAGGCTTTAACGGATCTTGCAGGGATACAAATCGCATTCCAGTGAAGCTAGGGTTCAGAAGACACGTAATGAATACAATGAAAACAAAACTTGAGGTGAGCACATTCATTTTATGACTAATGAATCCCCTAGGCTGATAGACAAAGACTGAAGCTTTTATTCATCATTTAATTTAATAAACAAAGAGAGTGGGCCTCAGGGTAAAGGGGCTATTCAGTCACGCTGAGGATGTGCCCAGCAAATTGCTATGTAATAACCAACAACATTGCTTCCTCTGGCTGTTCACACAGATTTTCCTCCTGTGTCTAATCTGGCCCCCCAAACTACCACACACTGTCAGTATTCTCAGTGTCAGACAGCATCCACTCAATGTTTATATCAATATCCTATCTTAGTGAGCATAACTCAATGTGTGTGGTTCCTTTAATGCAAATAAGTACCAGACTACATAAAATTTAGATATTTCATTCACAAAATGGAGAGAATAGGCCATTGTTTATCAGTATCTTGAGAACATGTGCTGAGAGAATGGAGGCAAATAGCACTGTGTAATATAAATAATGTGAATTCTTGGCATATGAAACCACACACACACACACACACACACACACACACACACACACCCTTTTCCCCTGGTCTTAGATGCTAGCAGACAAAGGATCTGTTTCATCAAGCATATTATGGTGCATGTGCATAGTCCTCCAGACTAACCCCTTACTTTCTTGGCCCTGTTGCTTTTTGGAACTTTTAAATCATTTGACAAAAGCTGTAGTCAACTTGAGCCACTAACTAGACTTGGCATATTAGACCTATGGATCAAGTGCATACCTATGATCTTGTTTCCAGCTCCACAGAAATTGAGGCACTATCTACCTCCATAATCTTTTTGCAGAGAACTTAGTGAGCTCAAAGCACTTTAAATAATACCTGGGGAGCCTGTGATCAATGTGGCTGCTGGTTCTGAAGGGGAGGGTGATGCTTTAGACCATGAGATTGGAGAAGCATGAAGCTAGGGTGAGCTGGGGGAGTCCCTGCTTTCCTCGAACTTTCTGTTCTTTCACCTGTGTCCCTGAGTAGTCTTGCATGCACTCTCTGGCCAAGCTCAAGTGTAAGCTTTCCCAGAAAGCCTGCTCAGTTCTCTATCCTTTTCCTCTTCCCCCTTCAAGAATGGCTGTCATTCCTGTCAACAGTTGAAACACTGCATCACCCTCTTCTATGTCAGGGAGCAATATTTACTATCGCCATTACTGTTTCATTTTTTTTCAAGGCTGAATATAAGCCTTTTGTACTTGGTTTTACCATTCAGTATGAATTCATTTATTTAATGTTCATAAATATAAATAAATTGGCAAAGAAGTAGTATGTCATATGCAATTGAAGTGTCTTTGCATGTGATTCGTCACGACTATGTGGAATTCTTTGTGTGAGAAAATCTCATAAGCAGTGAGAGGTTATGAACCTTGGATGGAATATCCAATAAGAAGTTTTAGATAGTGATTCTGAAATCATTTGATTCTGTGATTCTGAATGAAGTGTGCTCACTGATTTCATTTAGAACCTTCTCACTTCTTAACTGGCAAAGGAATATACTATGGAAACAGAGGGGAGCATTTCTCAGACTCTGAGTTAGTTATAAAAGTTGTCAAAGTAAAGCAATGTCAAATGGTTTCAGAGAGGAAACTTCACGAAAAACAGCTATATCTCAAATGTCCAGCAAATAAATATAAACAGATTTGTTCTACACAGGCCATTAATTGCTTTCACAAAGTCGGTGTGCTTACTTGAACCCTACTTGAACTAGCTGTTTGCTGGTGCAGTCACTACTGAGAGAAAGATTTCTTAAAGGCTTTGGGTTGCTCCCACTTCTTGTCATAGAATGATCCAAATTTTATGTCTGTTTATTACTTTGTAGCCCAGCTGGACCCCAGAAGGATGAAGTTGTTGCGACCATGGAAAAACACAACTGCACACAGATACCGAAATGAAGCCAGTGATGTCCTGGAGGCTTAGATAAACATTTAGTCTCATAAATAAATACATTATCAGACCACACAAAATATTTCTTAACCAGACTCCTCAGAAGTCATCTTCCAAGTATCATTTTAAGTTTTTCCACGTTCGAAGAATCAAGAAGGATATTGATTATGTACGGGCTAACCAACCCTAACTATATGTTTCCAGGCAATATAGTAATATGGTTTCTTGTAGACATTGATATAGAATCTGAACACACATACTTAAAGTAGCCAATAACATCCCAGGGTGAATATCAACTTGCAACACAGTAGACAACAGATTGTAATGTAAGAATTTTCCATTTCATTTCTCAAAAAAATATATTCACTTTTCCTTTGATTAAACAAACATCTAAACAATTCTCGTGGACCAGACACTCTCCAGGACACTGACAATAGCTTGAAAAACCTTGCTTCATTTGTAAATCAATTCACTTAGTGATATAAGAGTTACTCTGTAGGTGGGGCATTGTTCAGGATGCTGAGAAAGGGAGAAGATAGTTACTTTCCTCAGTGGGTTACAGGTTTCACATCAGTACACTAATGTGTACAGTGGCTGGAGAGAGGGTTATATTCATTGGTCTCTAAAGTTCTTCCTGCCAAGAATAAGCTAAGTAGTAGATTTCAGGATTTTTTGGTTCATTTGCTAAGTGTCAGGTCAACTAAATGAATGGTAATTTGTAAAAATAGATTTAACCATTGGATGTCAAATTGCAGGCTTTTGGAAAAGAACACCGAGATCTTCAAAACATACTACGTGCCATGAATATATTTAAGAGCAGAGCTTGTGCAGGGATGTGGCTCAGTTGTTAGAAGACTTGCAACACAAGTGTGAAGACTAGAGCTCAGCTTCTGAGGACCTATTCTGGGTGGACATAACGACCCATTTATAATTCTAGCCTAGAATGACAGGGACAGGGAAAATCCTGCTACAAGCCAGTTAGACACTATTTGGCATGATCTGCATTTGCTTGAGGAATCCTGCCTCAGTGGGCAAAGAGAAAGATAAAGATGGATTGAGAATATGAATTTTCATCTTCTACATACACATGCACCCATGTGCACTTATGCCATTACATGCACTCCTTGAAGGCAGAAACCACAAAAGAATAAATAACATATGGCAATGCATTTGTAAAACACTTTCCTGACTTCATGTCAGCTCACATGCCATGCATATTATCTCTATGTGTTGACCATGAGCTGCCAACTCAGACTCAAAATTACACATATGCTTACTAGATGATCTAAAGCTTAATTTTTGAGAAATCATTTTTATCAAACAACACTTTTGATGAAGCAAATCTTCAAACATTTGCTATACAGCATACAGTAGAATTGAGAATGTCCTACAGAGAACAGCAACTCAGTTCATCATTGTAGAATGAGTAAATGGGACATGGATAAACTTTAGCTGTGAATGCACAACACTTTCAGACCTATCTTCTAAAACAGAGCCTAATAGGTTTCCTCCTAGAAAATGAGGCATGATGACAGTTTGAGACATAGAGAAAGATTGAGGAGAATGGAAAGAATGAGAGATTAAGGAATGGTATAGAATGAGAGGAAGAAACAACAGGGGTAAAATAGACCTATATTTGGTCAATAGACCAATGCTTGATCTTAGTATCATCGTGCCCTTTTGAAGAACACATGCTTTAACTCTGAGTTTATTTTTGTTGCTAAGAGAATAAAGAATGATAGTATATGTTCATTATTTATTATGGTGCATCTCTCACAACAAGCACTTTAAATACTGATTATGTTTTTATGATACAAAATTGAGATAAGTCAAAAACCAAGCACAGAGCTAATAAAAAGTACAGGTATTCAATAGATTGCTGTAGGAATAGACTAGAGCAGCCAGGGGACTGCACAGGAGAGAGGCTGAGGAACTAATCTGAAGGAAGAGTCATGAAGTCCTCCTTATTGTTCCTGTCACTTCTCTGTAACTACACCTCATATCAAAAGTGCCTAGTGCTTAACTGTGTCAACCAGACCCACACTTAGCCCAAGACACACATCTTTACCCACTGTATGATTGGAAAACACATACACATATATTTTATGATAGTTTAGTGTTTTTGGACTCAGGCCACACCATAGAGGGTTTTCTAATCTATTTTGAGTTCTAATTGATTACAGCATTTGAAAAAATGTACAACAAATTGCACCATTAATCAAGGTAAATCAAGGTGATGTCATAGATGCTAAATATATGTCTTTGCAGCAAGACTATTTGTGAAACTGGAGCAAAGGCTGTTGTCAGTGTTTCCACCAGACATCTGCTGCTTTCTCAAGAGATTGTGGCTAATCTCAAAAAGCACTTGATGGTTCATCTGAGGTCTAGATTCCCCAAACCTTCTCTCCAAACCTCAAGAAAAGAAATTAAGAAAGTGCAAGGCTCCTTTCTCAACCACACACTCAAATCTAGTGGAAAGGATACCATGTCAGAAAGGCTAGTACAAAGGAGCAGACAATATAAAAGCATGTGGTATTATGAAGTTAAAAGGATCCTGACATGAAATATTCTCTGGGTAGTGATGGAATTAAAGGATAAGAGGAAAACTTAGCTATGATACAGATCATAGTACTAGAAGGTACAGGGAAAATCTAAAATCCTGAACAAGACCTCTTAAGAATAGAGGTAAAAAAGAAGTTGCCCAAGAATGGATGCTTAGTTAATTCCAGAGACAACATTAGAAACCAAGTGTCTTGTCTTGTCTCATACAAAGAACTTTCTTTTTTTGTTGTTTTTTGTTTTTGTTTTTGTTTTGTTTTGTTTTGTTTTGTTTTTGTTTTTTCGAAACAGGGTTTCTCTGTGTAGTCGTGGCTGTCCTGGAACTCACTCTGTAGCCTAGGCTGGCCTCGAACTCAGAAATCCGACTGCCTCTGCCTCCCGAGTGCTGGGATTAAAGGCGTGCTCCACCACGCCGGGCTGAGAACTTTCTATGATAGAATGTATTGGTGTCTTGCTCTTTTCCACTACATACTCCTTCTTTCTCACCACATTCATAATATTCATAAGTAATCCAGTGCTAACTATATGTCATAGAGTTAGTAGTCAATAAACACTTGATCTTATTATAACTATATAAAGTTGTTCTGGGTTTTAGTCTGAGTTTCTAAATGAGAAAGTATATTCAAAGAGGTAAAGTAAGTTGACAAGGAGAGTCTGAAAATGAATAGCTACAACAGAAATTCAACTACTATGTTTGTACATTTAATCATCCTGTCAGATACCACTGTCTTTTTTCCAGCAATGTGTGTATGGTATATATATATATATATATATATATATATATATATATATATGTCACATGATCATGCAAGAGTCAGGTGGTCTAAGGAAGCAAAAGGGGAAGAGAATTAGGAACGGAGGACAGGGGTGGCCATTGGCTCCTACAGTTTGGGCTCTGTCTTCACCATCCTCAGTTTTTCTATCATATATATATACCATACACACACACTCACACTCACACTTCTTAGTGACTCTGAAGCATGTAGCTGGTTACATTTGGTAAAAAGTGTGTCCCTTATCAAAGACCATGGAGCTGAGTTTCAGAGATATGACGAAACCCCACAAATCTTCCCCAGAGTCTCAACAATGTTGAATATGACAATAGAGTTAAATGAGAAAAGGAGATCTTAGCTTTTCCTGGGGAACTAATTAAGTTTCTTTCCCTCTCTTATCCCACTTGATCAGGAAGATATGGGGGCTCCCAACATGTGCTTCTCTTTTATGAGGAGTTGAACAGAACAACAATGATAAGAAAAAAAGCAAAGGAGAAAAAGTCCAAGGAGTCAAGACACGTGCAGAGCTTCTAAGACCACTAAAGATGACTGAACGATAAGCTTAGGGATAAAGAAAATGGGGATCAGAAAAGTCAAGTTCAGGTCAGTTTGGGAAGATCATCCATGAACTGGGTTGTGCCCCATCAGGGTCAGATCAAAAGCTGAACAGTGATGCAATCTGCTGTCTGTATACAGATGTTGGTCTCCAAATCCCCAAATGGGAACATCTGCTGGGACAGCCACTCAACAAATAAGCAGGCAATTAGGTAGCAGATGCAGCTGTGCCAAGAACATGGGACCACCAGCAGCGGGGACACTACAGGAGGGAGAGAGAGCTGTCCTTGGAAAGATACTCACACGATCATGCAAGAGTCAGATGGTCTAAGGAAGCAGAAGGGGAAGAGAATTAGGAATGGAGGACAGGAGTGGCCATTGGCTCCTACAGTTTGGGCCCTGGATTCACCATCCTCAGTCTTTCTATCATAATCACATGGGGATGTTAAACATCCTGTTTCATTGGCTGTTTCAAGTCTCTGGACAATGAAAACGTAAATTATTGTCTTTTTAAGGTTATTTAGGTAAGTGAAATATACAGCCAATGTTGACAGACATTGATCTGGAATTATCTCAGATTATCTGCTAGTTTTGGAGACGTGGGAATAGAGGCCACCTTTATTATGACCTTTATTACCTATTATCTCATTGGAATCACCTCAGATATCAATATTTTAAGTCCTCATGTCAGTGATCTAAGTTTCCAGTAAGTCCACCTATTTACTAAAGAAGATGCTAACTACCCTCATCACTTCTGCCTGTTGATTTAGACAATCTGAATCTCTTTGAATATCATAAGAGATCCTCAAATGTGTTGGCTGAAATTCTGATTCATGAGCAAAGAAAGAAGTAAGGCTGGGTGGAAGGAAGAAAGAAAGACAAGAGGAAAGTGGGAAGAGAAGAAGGAAAGGAAGAAGAGAGGGTAAGATGGAGGAAAGACACATTTGAGTAGATTAGTATGAGCTTTATCCTTCATTTTTATCTCTTTGTTGAATATAATACCCAATACAACACAAATCTTGAAAATATGCTCAAAAATTTCTAAATCTGTTTCTTTCTAATTTCTGCACTATAATTGAGACTTTCATCATTCATTACTTGATGCTTTGCCACATTTAAAAGGTGACTTCTAAGGTTCTAGATTTCTGGACTTGGATCTGGTCTGTATACAACACATAGAGGAATTCATTGCTTATCTCATCTCAGCTCAAATTTTTCAGGAAATTTCTGCTATATGTGCACTGGGGATGTGATGAGGAGATCTTTTGTGACCTTTTGTTTGTGGCGACATCTTCATATTCATCTCTGAGTACTAACACAGCTCTCTAACCCCTCTCTCACCTTAACTAAGTCCACACCTTAGTGCTATTGATCTGTTGATCCTTTCCTTGACATGCACTGAGCTGGTTTATCATCAGACACCACTCCTACATTGGTTTATTCTTCAGGCCTTAGAAATTTCCTCCTGTCCCTCATTCTGACCTTCATGGACCCACCACTGAAATCTTCCATGCTTTCCCTACTATGATGAGATGAGACTCTCTAAAATCATGAGCCATAATAACTCCTTCCTTTAAACAGTCCATGTTTAACATTTGTTCACAGCATATCAAAATTGATTAACATGCTTTGACATTCTATCTTTTTAAAAGGGCTCTTTTGATCAGACCAGGCAAATCCAAGAGAATCTTTCTGAAGACTAACTCCTAGTGGACATGTTAGTAGTCTCACTAGAGAGTGGCATCCAAGAGATGTTACCAATACTCTGAGCCACTACTATTCTCTTTATATTAAAGGAAAAGTTTGATGTTCTAGATGCCCAACAGTCAGTTTCCTCTTAGTAAGGAGAATTTTCCTCAGGGATACGTGATAGATATATTACTGGAAAGATCCATAAGGCCTTTGCTCTTAAGTATCCATTGACTAAAATATTTCAACAGTGGAGACACTGTTGAAAGCTTTGTTTCAAAGGAAGAGGTGACTTTTTCTCTCATTTTTTTTCTCCTTATTTGCCCAAATGGGAAGACAAAAAAAAAAAAAAAAAAAAAAAAGGACAATGTGTGCGCAAATGCTACTGCTCAGTCAGCTTGTGGCAATGGTGGAGTCCTGAAGATAGTCCTCTGGGAAGTTTTTACAGACGTGAGTAGAGTTTTGCAGTAGATCTCAGCTTAATTTCTTAACCAGAAACCAAACTGGCCCTTAGTAATGCCTTTGTGATCCTAACCACATCCTCCTCTTTCAATGCCAAAAACAAGAGGCCAGAGATAAACCATAGATCCCCCTCCAAGACTTCAGGGAAGGTGACTTGCCTTCTGGGATAGTGCCATATTTAAGGAAGGCTCCTTCAATTCTCTTGAGACCTAGGCTAGACTGTGTATTTCTAGTCTTGTAAAAATGGACTGTCAACAGAAGTCAGGAAATATTAATGAGGCTGGCAAGAGATTCTCCACCAAAGGGGAAAGATTACAAAAATTGCTGAGAAAACACTCCAGAGGGTAATATTTCTAAGGACTTTGTTCTCTACATCTTGTGCTTTTGATACAGTGTTACTTCTGGTTCCCCACAATTGTACTAAAAATTCTTAGAGTCTGTATTTGTGTTCACAAAATTAAGTACAATTTGATCTGCAAGTGATGTTACCAATACTCTGAGCCATTACTATTCTTTTTATATTAAAGGAAAAGTTTGATGTTCTAGATGCCCAATAGTCAGTTTCCTCTTAGTAAGGAGAATCCCAGTTTTCCTCAGGGATATGGGATAGGTATATTACTGGAAAGATCCATAAAGCCTTTGCTCTTAAGTGTCCATTGACCAAAATATCTTATTCTTGAACATAAGTAGAATCAGTAGATTATGGGATGCCACTCTCTAGTGAGACTACTAACATGTCCACTAGGAGTTAGTCTTCAGAAAGATTCTCTTGGATTTGCCTGGTCTGATCAAAAGAGCCCTTTTAAAAAGATAGAACGTCAAAGCATGCTAATCATTTTTGATATGCTGTGAACAAATGCTAAACATGGACTGTTTAAAGGAAGGAGTTATTATGGCTCATGATTTTAGAGAGTCTCATCCCATCATAGTAGGGAAGGCATGGAAGATTTCAGTGGTGGGTACATGAAGGTCAGAATGAAGGACAGGAGGAAATTTCTAAGGCCTGACATACAGGTTACATATAGGTTCCCTGTGGTAGGTTCCACATACTAAGACACTTACAATTCCAGAGACAGTACCACTAGCTCAGTGAGTTATCATTCAAAACGTGAGCCTTCGTGAGGCATTTCAGATCAAACTGTAACAGGTCATTGTTCCGGCCTGGAAATAAGGAAGCTGCTGTATTCCCACAGCAAAGAGAGCAGGGCCAGGACCTGAGGGTAGCCTCTGGAACTCACAAAGAACCGAATCACGCCAACAACTGCAGGAATTTGGAGGCAGTTTCAGAGCCTCAGGTGAAATCAGTGTCTTTGTTGGCATTTTGATTTTAACTTTGTTAAGACGCTTGAGGAAAGATTTCCATGCCGGGACATCTGAGCTCTATAACTGTACTACACCAAGATGAGAATTACTATGTATTATTATTATTAATATTATTATCAGTAGTAGTAGTAGTAGTGTACCAATAGTTTATGTACATATGTGCCTATTGCATGTGTGGATGTCAGAGAACAACTTTATAGAGCCATTCTCTTCTTTTATATCTACATGGGTTATGGGATTCAAACCCAAACTGCTGGGACTGTACAGCAGGTACCTTTACCAGTTGAGGCATCTACCCAACCCAGGACTACGTACATTTCTCATACAGTATAAGAGCTGTGCAGACTCTTTTCTTTCACTACCCATTATTTACCTTCATCTCTAGGAAGTAGGTGAGAAACAGTAAGGTAAGTCTTGTGCTGTCTCCAGCAGTCTGAGATCAATGAGATTAGAGCATGGCACACAATCCAATGTTCACCAGTGAGAGTCTGGCTTCAGGCTCATATTGAATTTATTTAGAGAAGAAAGTGTTTTTTTTTTACTGAAATTGACGTTAAGGGCATTTAGCTTTGGAGTGCGTGTCGACCATACTGCCACCATGTGGAGTTTGGGAATGAAGCCAACATGGAAAAGAACAGACTTGAGCAATAAAAAAGAAAAGGAGAAAGAAAAGGGAAACAGACTCTTTATTTGGGACATATTTTGAGTCCTAGATCAGCCAGAGACTAGAGCAGAGATTGCATGTAGAGATTTTAGTTACTTAAAACTGTGAGTACTTTGCCATATTAAGGACACTTCAGACCATGTTTCTTTTTCATACCATAGGAAAAGCTAGACCTCATATATGGGACAACTTTGGGCCAGGGAAGGAATATATTGACTAATCACATGGCTGATGTTTTGCAAATATGACTGACATCAAGCCAGCTCTCTTAATACTCAGTCAAGACTCAATAGTATATTCTTTCTGCGTTGTAACCACCCTGGGATTCATAAAAATATAACTTCTCATGAAGAAAACACAATGATAACAAAGACAATAACAGTAACAATGTCTATTACTCAATAAGTTGATAATCCTATTCTTATAAATCTTATGATCTTTGTGTCTTATTGCTGGTCATATTGGTAGTCAACGAAGGAGTCAGAATTTAATCCTTATCTATATGACTCTGAAGTCTATTCCCTTAACTAGCATATTAATTGTTGCTAAAATAATACAGAAAAAAAGAGGCTTTTTAAAAAACTGTTTCAAATGAGTTGCAAGTTGATGCATATAGAAATTTCTTTCTTTCCTTTTTAAACTTGGCTCCACAAAGACTAGTGTATAGTTCTTAGCCAGTCATCAACTGGATGCTTAAAGAGAGCGCTGCTTGAGGAGATATCTGCTCTCTAACATTGCAACATTGAATCATATATTTCTCTTCATTTCTGTGAGATATTAAACATATATAGGAACTGTGGAAAATAACTGCTGAGTTTTTTGCTGAACTTTAAGATGTAATTCTCTTCCATACTTTCTCCTGTGTGCCCTTGAGATCACACCCTCTCTCTATTACATGGTCTCCGGTTTTGCTGTAGAAGAAAGGATTTACATTAAATTTGATGCACACCTCCTAAAAATTCATGTCTCTTCAGGAAAACATGATGGATCTCCACTATTCCAACTCATTCTTTGCTTATCTAGCACATTCTTCCACCTGATGCCTTTTGTGCTGTCCCAAGGCTTCCCTGAAACTTTAGGGCATTGAAATATGATGGTACTGAAGGTATAAAAGGTGACAGAGTGAGCTGGTGAGACACTTCTCTGTTAGGATAAAGACAGCATTGCATTGGACTGCTAGAGTGCTTCATAACAATGTAGTGCATGTAAGGGAATACAGTATCAGAATGTTTGAATAACTTCAACAAGGAACATACTGTAATCATTTTCTACCAAACCTCTAACACCAGAGATCCTGTCATAGCTTCTCAGGTTTTAATTTTCTGCTATCCTATCAACAACCTGAGCATTTTCTGGATTAAAACTTGATACAAAACAAAAAAATTATTTACTTTGTTGGTTTTAGAGAGAAAACAGTGTCTAAAGGATGGATGATAGCACTGGTTCTACTTGAACCAGAGGGTCTCTTTTCACTTCTGCCTTTCTTTTAAATGGAATCAGTAAGTACCTCTTAAAAGACACTCAGTGAAGTCTAATTTTTAGAATCAGTTTATGTTTACAGAAAAATTGAGAATGCAATACAAATAGCTTCCATATGTCCTGCATCCATTTCTCCTCACTAATTATATCCATTACTTAACCATGCACTCAGTTTGTTGCTATTGTCAGCCAACATGGATGCATCATTATAGCTGCAATGTATTCATTCTTCAGATTCCCTTCATTTTTAACAAGCATCCTTTTTTTTTCCTTTTCTTTTCTTAGATTCTCATTTTGGGTGGAACACTTCTCTTAAATGTCATATATTACAACCACCTTTTTTGGCTGTGATAAATTGTCAATTTTAATATTCTTCACAGCTTTGATTATCACTGCTATTGAAGTTTGCAAAATGTCCCTGAATTGAGATTAGGCTGGTAATTAATCTTCATGATTAAACCTTGGTTACTTTTTCAGAAGTTGGGATAATCAGGAATTATCACAGGATAATCTTATAAATAACTGTCACACACTGTAGGTTTCTGTTGTCTGGCCAAAGGACAATGAGTCTTGTAAAGCCTATGTTTTATTTTCTCTAATTTGCTTTCTCCACTTAGAGGACTGGTCTGATTACTACTTTTCATTTATTTATCCTAGATGGTAACTAGTCATGGTCAATTTCAGCAGGATTCTGTGGCAATCTGGTATCTGGGAGAAAGTTCTACTAAATGTGATAATGTTTGTTTTGACAGTTGCCTCTGTTGCTTTATTTGTTGTTAATAAATCAATAAAAGGCTACACTTTGAGTCTGCTACAGAGCCAGTGGTTTTAAGGTGGCCTTACTATTGTATAGTAGTTGTCTTGCAGCATCAAGATTATTTGGTTAACATTACACTCTCTGGATCTATTCATGTTTTGTGCATTGCACAATATGAATTTTTTTTTTAGGATGGAAATAACTCCTCCCAGTATGTGTGTGTGTCTGTGTGTGTGTGTGCATGCTTGTGTGTATGTGTTTATCTTTTGATAGCTGATTAATGCTTGCTTATTGTGAATAATGCTGACATCATTACCCCAGTAATATAGTTTTATTTACACAAAAATATATATTGCATGTTATTCGTTATGTGTTATATATTATGTTGTATGTTGATCTTATTCCTTTTGAATATATACTCAGCAGATGAATGGTACTGTAATTCTGATCTCAGTTTTTTGAGAAAAATGTAAATATAGCTTTACATAATGGCCATAAAAGCCAAAATCACAGAAGGGTAGAATGTTGTTTCCAGAGATTAACAGTTGTAAAAATTTAAAAAATACTTATTAAAACTACAAACCATAAGACTCAGTGAATAAGCTCTGGAAATCTCAGATTTATTACATGGTCACTATAGTTATATGTCAATTGTAGTTAATCTTTTCCAAGGTTATTGTGGATTAGAATTTGTTAAGTGAGCACATCTCCACTTTACTAGAAAACTGAGACAATGGTAGAGCTGATAATGAATCTGAACTGTAGTTATTTCACATTGTATAAGGATATCAGAACACCACATTAATCATCAGAAAAAAGGTGTACAAAATGCTTATTCAGCTGGATCATCATAAACCCCTGGAAGGAGAGGGATTCTAAGAGTTGTAGATAGTAGTGTGTGGTTTTATTTTGTGCAAGAATAAGAAATGAAGAGAATTTTCTTATTTCTCACCCACATTCCCAGGATAAAAGTCACACTCCTTCCACTATTTTAATATTTTACACAGATATTTAAAATCTCCTTTGAAAAAGAAAATCAAACCTTGATTGATCCATAAATAACAGTTTTGAATGACTGATGAATGGATGAATGAATAAAAGGTTGGATATAGTCTCAGATTTTTACAACATCATGAAATGGAAAAGTGTGGGGAGAGTTTAAATGCATACAGGTCTATGCTTGCTTACTTCCCCCACTGCTTACTGACCCATAGTTTTTTATTGTCATCGTCGTTGTCATTGTCATCATCATCATCAACAACAACAACACCATTGCATAATCAATAACAAAATAGAGTCTCAGATAGTTTAGGCAAATTCACCAAGGAGGCTTAGATTTGGAACTCAGTTTTTCTTCTTATTAAAACTATGCACCAATCACTAATAGATATGCATACATCTCTTCTGCCAATGGGAGAATTTCCTTTTATTGCAAATGCAGTGTTCTGTTTGGAGACAGTGTTGAGACTGGCACAGAAATGGCCCCTTTGAACAAATTAACATCCTACAGCCTGAAATAGACCAGATACTTTCTAGATAAAAACAGAGAATGAGGGTGAAGAAAAAAGTTCCTAAAATTGGAGATCACTTCTTTCATCTAAAAGAACGCATTCCAGCCACCTGTGTAGAAAGTATTCATGATTTGTTTTAGTCTTTTATCTCCTTGTTTCACTAGGGGAAAGGGTGTCAGAATTCCAAATATTTGTGCAGAAAACTTTTCCCTTGAAATTGCAAACAAATTTTCAGACTTTGTTAACCTATTCAGTTATTTCCTTGGGGTCCTTCCAAATTTTTGCTGAATAAAAAAGGAGTTCCTTGCCAAAGCTGTTGGGCAGAACAATTTGGCCATTTTTTAAATGCATCCCACATACATGACATGGGCATGAATGGGGAGAGCACCAAGTATTAAGTCACTGGTTTATTTCAACCCAGGGAGACCATCATCAGTTAGAAATATCAAGTGTTGAGAATTGACCGTAACATGGTGAAATCCCCATTTAGTAGTTTTAGGCCAATCCTTGAGTTACAAAGAACATTCAACAGAATGGAAGAAGGGAGATCTTATCCATAGGACACTTGCTAGATGGAAATAAGGCTAGAATTCTGTAGATAATATGGGAATACAGTTTAGTGCTTTTGTTATTCAGTCCTGGAGTGAGAATAGAAATTTGCTTTTAACTCCCTGCTCTTAGTTGGTGAGGTAGGAATGTACTGAAGAAGACAGTTAGATTGAGAGAGACAGAGGATGACAGAATGGACTCCCTGTTCATCCTTGGAAGTGCATCTATCCCCATTGGTTTCTTCCTCTGTACTTTCTGGTGGAGAGAGTGCTGGAAGTGGCTCCGTTTTCTACTTTATTGCATTTGCAATGCATATACAGCATGTCTTCATTAACTCCTCATGACATTCAGAATAGCTTGAGATAAAAAGGTATTCAATCATAAAGGACAAAAACAGCCCCCCTCCCTCCCATCACCCATCTCAGGGTCCCCTTGGGCATGTATTAATTACGGAAGATGAATGTAGGTCCTGAGTTCTCAGCAGGAGCCTTTAAATTGTGAGAGGATTGTGCTCCATCTTGCAAAATGGTAAGTCTCAGTTTCTTAGGGGAAACGGAGCTAATAATGACCTCTGTTACTGAGTATTTACAATGTGTCTGCAATTATCTAATTTATTTTGTGGGGGAAAAAACCATAAATCCCACACCTACACTCTAATACCCATTATTAAATCCATTTTCTAGATGTGGAAACTTCCAAACTCCATGAAATTTCCAATTACTCTCATTTGCTCTGTAGTTCAAAAGTAAGGGATTGGGGGGAGGGGTTGTAGCACCCCAAAGTCATCTTGTATCTAGGACTACACTACCACAATAACTCCACTATTGAAGACTGGTGGGAATTAAAAAGATGATTCTCAAAGTTTATGTATCAATACTCTGATCAGGGTTCACTGGTTGCAAACAAATGAGGCTTTTTCCTTTTACGTGTATGGATAGTGGTGTTTGTTTCTGGCTATCCAGAGAGAGAGTGCAGTGTTTGGGTGTCACTGAACTGCCTTTGTTTAGCAGACACAAGACCAAGGTACTCTCATTAAGTATCCCTTTTCTCCTATCTACCTCATTCATGTCTACCTCATTCAGACCAAGTATCAGTAGTCCACAGACGAAGGTAAAAAGATATTTTGAATTCAGAAAGGCAATACCTATGAAGGCATTAGGCAAAATTAGTCGGACCTTTTTGTTTGCATAATATAGTGAAGATATACCCCACATCCCATCTTGCACTGATTATCCCTCACATTCTGTTCATCCCTCACATCATCTACTCATCCTGCACCTTCTTCCCTCTTTATTTCCAAACATTGTCTCAGGAAGCATTTATGCAGAGTTGGAGACCTTGGGCAGGAAAACAGAAAATAAAAATGAATACACACCACAAGCTTATAATCATCTTGTTTCTCTGCTTTCACTCATCTTAATTGCTCTCCTTTGTTTTCCCTGACCTGAAAATGCTGGGAATGTCTAGGCTATCAGCTTTTCAAAAGTTACCATCAAGACCCAGAAGCATACTAGGGTTGCAATGATTCCTAATCTGATGTGTGTTTTCTTCTCTCTGAGATCCAGTACCGTGTTATTTCATATTTGCTTCATAAACTAAAATGAGAGGCTGATGCCAAAGAAGATGTGCAAACAGAAAAGGCAATCAATATTTTCCTAATTTTGTCTTTCTTCTTCCTACTTGTCTACTTACCCTGATTAACAATAAATATATGTTCATTATGGAAAGTTTAAATACTATACCAATATAGAATTTTTATGACTCACTTTGGAATTTAAAAATGTATTCAAGTATTCAGTAGGAATACAAATTATCTTGTAATGGGCCAGTACCTGGAATACTAAATCTTCTGAAAAAGGGCAAAGAATATCCAATGGAATTTTACTTTTATTTCTGTTATGTACATAGTTATGAGAGCTGTGAGCTTCATATGGAGACCTAAGTCTTACTCATATGTGAATTTAAATTCCTAGCATAAAGTCTAGCACACAGTAGGTACCAAATCAACCAGGTCTCTTGCAATCCTTTACTATTCAGAATTGTTATCTGACATTGAAGACTTTATCTGCAGTTATGGCCAGAAGTTCTTTGAGTTTTGTTCCAATCATGCCAGGTGTTCTTCATGTTACTTTAATTAAGAAGCTCAGTAGTTTCATCTATTAAGTGGGGGCTAAAGTTGAGACTATAATTAGACCCAAATGTGAAAACACATTGTGTGCTTTATAAATGCTGGAGAGTCCCTTATGTTTGTCATTGTTATTGTTATATAATAAGTGTTGTATTCAGAACTTAAATCCTGCTTCTTTATCTCAGGAGGGGAGGGAAGGCAAAAGTGCCAGTAATCAGCTAACCTAGTAAATGGGGAGAAGCAAAGGGTATTTTTATGTCGAAGGAAAACAATTCAGAGTGCCAGAGATCTGCAAGTAAAAGAGACAAAGGTGTGTGCCTGGAAGGAGGAGCTTTCAAGCAGAGAAGAGCAGCTTTAGGACAACAGCTGGAAAAGGAAAACAGGACCCCTTACCTACCCCTGTGCTGTCTGTATTATGTAATGCTATGCACAGTTTCGGAGAAAAGAAAAATCAAACATGTGTCAAGAATGTTGCCTGCTATTTATCATGTGACAGATTATGGCCCCTTGCTGAGGACACTGTAAAAGTTGCTGGGCCCAAAAAAGGAAAACCACCTAATGTGGATCACACAGATTGTAGAGATCAGAGCCCGGGATTACAACTATGCCCTAGATCAAATGTGCCTGTCCATCATATTTCCTGTCTAACACCATTCCTCTGATGTTTTACCCTGCATTTCCTGTCCTAAATCCTTTCTTTGTGAGGGGCTAGTGAAGGGCAGTCTGTTCTGAGCTGAATCTTTTGTTCCAAATGGTCCTTAAATCCATTGTAGCTGCGAAAGTGGGGTCCAGTGAAGCCTGGCTGGCTGAGTAGAAGTAATCACCATAGGGCAGCAAAGTGAGAGCCCAACCTATTAGAAAACCCATCAGGCAGGGAGTCAGGAGTTTTACAGGCTCGCAGTTCCTACTCACTGTCTTGGAAGGAGACTGGAGATTTGGAAACTCAGAGCTCAGCAAAGATCCTGAGGCTCTGGAGGGATCTTTCTCCTCTTGGATTCTTACACCAAGGAGCTGTCCAAGCCCCTGACATTTTTGGGGGTTTGTCAGGCCTTCGGGTTGCCAGAGAAAGGCCTTGTCTCAGAAGCCAAAGTCATCAACTGAAAGAGAACCAAATGAGCAGGTTTTGCAGAGACTGGAAGAAGAACTGTTTCGAAAATCTGTTTTGACTTTTGCAGCCTCTGCCTTTCCCTCTGGCTCCAGAAGTGAGTGGGGTTGGTGGCACTTACTCACCTCTCAGTCTGTGGCTGACTCACCCCCCCCCCTTTTCATTGGGATGTAATGATGATGCAGAGGAAAGATGTTTATTGAGCAGTCTTACTCCATTTGAGGTTAGTAATGTTGTTGGGGTTATGATCATTCTTCTTAAGAGAATTTCAGAAGAGTTCTGCACCTAGCAACTGGAAAGAGAAATAATAGTGTATTCTAACAAGCTAGATGGCTTAGGCTTTCCTTTGGTGGGTAAGAGGTGAGAAAGTCTGTTTAAAAGACGATATCATTTCTACTCATTAGGATCTCTAGGACAGTTAAACAAATAAAATACACATGAGAGCACTCAGGAGACACTTAGCAGGCTACAATAGCTTCTCATCTTCCTATTGCTATCTTCTCTTTGCTTTGTTTTCCTTTCTTCCCTTTTCTTCAAGTTATCCAACTCCTTTCCTCTCATTCAATTTACTAAATCTGACTAAATTTCAAATAGCTTGATTAACTTGGAGTCACATGTACAAGTAATTCTACTGCCATAGATAATGCAACAATTCAAATCAAGTTATACTTACCCCTTGGGGTCCACAGATACTACAAACACCTTAAAGTTGTATAGCTTCAGATATTTTACCAATATCTTCATGTTCTCTGCTTCATGTAACTTGCAGTGTTATTTTATGAAATAAATAGGTAAACACATCCTTATTTGACTGAACCTGAGATCCAATAATTGCTTTTACATTTCTAACATGAAAATCTGAACAAATCACCCCCCTTGAATTGTTCATTGGTAAAGAAAATTCATACATGCTGAATTTATGATCTATAGGTTATACATGAATTTCTAGCCTCAGCTTTGAGTAGATTTAAATGTTATATTTTATACTCTGTTTTAAGTTGTAAAACATTATATCCTAGAAAAATATTAATTTTTCTCCCCACTTCTACCCATTAATCACAGATATTGACCTTCTCTGGATAACACCTCAATACTTTTAAGGTTAATAATTTTTTCTCTAGAAAGTCTTTCTCTTTTTTTCTCAGATAAATATTTTTTCCTTTTTTCTTTCTTTTCTTTATTATTATTATTAAGTTATCCATCTGTCCCTCCTTCTTTTCTCCCCAGTAAAGGAGAGGCATCCCGTGGATGTTAATCAGCCTTGATATATCAAGCTGCAGCAATACTAGGCACATGAGATTAGACAGAGTAGCCCAGATGGGGGAAAGGGATCTAAAGATAGGCAAAGGTGTAAGAAACTGCCTGTGCTCTTGCTGCCAGGAGTCCCACATGAAGATCCAGCTGCCTAACGATTACATTTGTGCAGAGGACCTAGGATCATCCATCTCATGTATGCACTCCAGATGATGGTCCAGTCTCTCTGAGCTCCTGTAGGCCCAGGTTAGTTGATTCTGTACATTTGCTTGTACATACCATGTTTATCTGTCTGGCCCAAGGATCTTTTCTATTTCTATGCATTTGTTTGCAAATTTCATAATGTCATTATTTTTAATAGCTGAGTAATACTCCATTGTGTAAATGTACCACATTATTTTTTATCCATTCTTGTGGGTAGGGGAGCAGGGTGGGGGGAGTATACAGGGAACTTTCGGGATAGCATTTGAAATGTAAAAAAGAAAATATCTAATAAAAAATTTAAAAAAAGAAAGAAAGAAGGACATCAACATTGTTTCCGGGTTTCAGCTATTAATATTAAAGTTGCTATATATAACATAGCTGAGCAAGTGTCCTTGTAGTATGGTAGAGCGTCTTTTGGGTATATGACCAGGAGTGGTATAGTTGGGTCTTGAGGCATATCTATTTGTAGTTTTCTAAGAAATCACCAGTGTACTCCTACCAACAATGATGGAGTATTCCAATTCTTCCACATTCTTGCCAGCATGAGCTATTGCTTGAATTTTTGTTCTTATCTATTCTGATGGATGATAGATAGAATCTCAGAGTCGTTTTGATTTAATTTGCATTTCCCTAATAACTAAATATGTTGAACATTTCCTTAAGGACTTTTAGGAATTACAGGAGGAAATATGGAGACAAAGTAAAGCAGAGATGGAAGGAAAGGCCATCCAGAGACTGTCCCACCTGGGGATCCATCCCATATACAGCCACTAAACCTGGCTGTTATTGTGGATGCTGGGAAGTGCTTGCTGATAGAAGCCTGACATGTCTGACTTCTGAGAGGCTCTACCAGAGCCTGACAAATACAGATGAGGAAGCTCCAAGCCAACCACTGGACTGTGCTCCTGAGTCCCCGATGGAGGAGATAGAGAAGGGACTGAAGGAGCTGAGGGGGTTTGCAGCCCCATGGAGGGAACAACCGTGTCAATAGGCCAGAACCCCCAGAGCTCCGGGGTACTGGACCACCAACCAAAGAATACACATGGAGTGACCAATTTTGCTAGCCATGTATGTGGCAGAAGATGGCCTTGTTGGAAATTAGTGGGTGGAGAGGCCCTTGGGCCTGAGGGTATTCATGACCCAGTGTAGGGGAATGCCAGGGTGGGAGGAGGATGGGAGTGGGTGGGTGGGGGAGCATCCTCATAGAGGCAGGGGGAGGGGAATAGGATAGGGGGTTTCTGAAGGGGAGACCTGGAAAGGGGAAAATATTTGAAATGTAAATAAAGAAAATATCCAAGAAAAAAAAAAAGAATTCTCTGTTAAGAGTTGCACCTTAGTATTTAATAGGTTGATTTGTTGATGTTTAGTTTCTTTAGTCTTTATATATTTTGGATATCAGTCTTCTGTCTGTTATAGTGTCGGTGAAATATTTTCTCATTATGTAGGCTGCATGACATTTTGGCCTTTTGATGTCACCCTTTGCCTTATAGAAGCTTTTCAGGTTTTTTTTTTTTTTTTTTTTTTTTTTTTGGTTTTTCGAGACAGGGTTTCTCTGTGTAGCCCTGACTCTCCTGGAACTCACTCTGTAGACCAGGCTGCCCTTGAACTCAGAAATCGGCCTGTCTGTGCCTCCCAAGAGCTGGAATTAAAGGCGTCCACCACTGCCCTGCAGTTTTTCAGTTTTATGAGGTCCCATTTATTAACTCTTGATCTTAGTGGCTATGCTATTAGGGTTCTGTTCATGAAGTTGTCTCCTGTGCCAAGCATTCACAGCTATTTCCCACTTTCTCTTCCAACCAATTTAGTGTTTTCAGTTTTATGTTGGGAACTTTGGTCAACTTGGATTTGAATTTTGTGCAGGGTGATAGAAAAGGATCTATTTGCATTCTTCTACACGCAAACATCCAGTTAGATCAGCAACATTTTTGCATTGTATAGTTTTGACTTGTTTTATATCAAAAATCAAGTATCTGTAGCTGTGTGGGTTTACTTCTGAGTCTCTGAATGGAATCCATTCATCCACTTGTCTGTTTTAATGCCAGTCCCATGTGGTTTTTTATAACTATTGCTCTTTCTTAAGAAGTCTTCTAAGCTGTACTTTCAAGGTTCACAGAGTACTGTCTTTCTGTGAACCATGACATTTATTTCACTACAGCTTGAAACTGTGTCTTCTTACTTATCTGTCTTGAGTAAAATGTTCATAACCTATTAGACTTTAGTGATGGAGGATCCAGCAGCAATTTTATATACATCAGGACCTTGAGAAATACTTTATTGGCATAATAAGTTGATTGAAGTCCTATACTGAGATTAAGTCACCTGTTCTTTAAGTCCCTGTGTCGTTATTTTCAAGTCA